>NC_091835.1:84140493-85390493 GCF_037783145.1 Equus przewalskii | reverse complement strand
TCGCACGGCAGTTGCTGTCGAACAGGTTCTAGCAATTCAGTAGAGAATCTCACGAACTTCACAGAGCATTTGGGGAGACTTGTCTGGAATCCAGCTATGGACGTGTCCGAGGCGCGGGCTCAGCACGTTCCGTAGTCGAAGGCTGCAATCACAGGGACCCTCAGCTTCCACCCGGGCTGAGCTCCGGAAAGTGCAAAACTGGAGTGGATCCTACAGGTTACCAGGCAAACGTGAGTGCCTTTCTGGGCTCTTCCAACCCTGCATGAACGAATTCCAACGCCTCTGAGCAAATTCTGAGTCTCTCAGACCCACGTCCTTTCACCTCAATGATAACCAATGGTAGAAAACACAGATTTACTCATAAATAAATATAAAGTCACCAGCTACCAGCAATTGGAGTTTCCATTATTAAACAGAGAGTAAAACAACATTCATTCATTCATTCATTCAAATGCTCCAGAGGGCAGGGAATTTTGTCTGTTGCTCAGCACTTGTTTGTTGAATGACTTCTTGCCCGCTCTGTTTGGGGTGCTGGCATTAGTGCTAAGAACACGGTGGTGAGCAGCACGGGCACAGCCCCGGCCCAGGGAGGTTACAGTCCAGCCCAGGAGCAAGAGAACGAAGAAATAAACAAAACCACTCAGACTGTGGTCAGAGCTCAGACGCAGAGAAACGGGAGTGGAAGCAGCTCAGCTCCAGTGGGGTGGTCCTCCCTGAGGACACGCCCGCCCAGCTGAGACGTGAAGAGAGGAGCTGGCCTGGAAAGATTTTCAGGGGCCCACACACACACGTGCACCCACACCCCCCCACAAACATACACACATAAATACACATGTGCATACGCAGATATACACGCACATGTACATGCACACACATACATGCACACATGCAGGTGTGCACACAAACAATGCTTGCACACATAAATACACATGCGCACAAGCAGATATACACGCACATGTACGTGCACATACGTGCATGCATGCAGGTGTGCACACAAACACACGTGCTTGCACACATAAATACACATGTGCACAGGCAGACATGAACACATACACACACACACCCTTTGCTTCAAGGGAGCATCTCAGGCCTGAGGGAAAAGACGTTCACACAGTTGTGTTCACCGTAACACAGGGGTAAATGTGAAAGACGACCTCGAATTATTGATGATTTTAGGCATGACAGGAAAGCAAAGCCTTGATTCCTGGGCTTACCCCTGGACTTACTCCCAAATGTATTTAGGGCAAAAACCACTTTATGATTAAAATACCACCCGGAAAAGTAACTTTACTGTTGTCAACTATTCTGTATCTGAAGCGACACCGAGCAGTGGGCTCGCTCTGCTTGCCTGGATCTGAACCAATTAATCATGAGTTAGACAGAGAAAAGAAGTTTAATTAGATTAGCCGGCTAATCGGAAGACGGGTGACTAATGTCTCAAAAACGCATCTTCCAGGATTACAGAATCTTGAGCCAGTTATTTAGGGAAAATGGGCCGTGAGGAGGGGTCCAGGGATGTTGGTCTCCAGGCATGACAGGCTCCGGACATCACGTTGTTCCATTCTTCCGTCAGCTGGCATGGACACCTTGTAGGTATGTTTCCCACCTGTGGTCAGCCTGCTCCTGGAGAGAAACTCATAGCACCAAGTTTAAATTTATCAAGCTATCGGGGAGTACACACATAAGTGGAGGCCACAAATCAGGAGAGCACGTGAATTTTCTAAAGTAGCTGCAGAGCAGCAAGAAGTCACACAGAGGAGGGGCCGGGGCGTGAAACAAGATGGCCTCACTTATGCTCACTTACAAAACTACTCTCCTTTCCTCCCCTTTTCCCAGTGAAACACTTGGGTTTACCATGTGAAACCACGTACATACTGTGTCTCGTTATGAACGCGTCATAAACACAATTGTGTGTCTAAAGCTCCAGTTCTTACACGAGGACTGCCAATCGCAGTACCCACCAGGGATAAGGTAAACCTGCGTTTCCTGTATTTAGCGCTGTCTTTAGGATTTAAAAAGAAGTGGATGTGTGCAGGTCAACGCCCGCTCCACCAGCTGGGCAGCGTGTGCTCATCCTGTCCGCTGGCTGAGGACCGGCCGGGCTGGGCGCCCAGGGAGAGCCCCGCAGGATACAGGGGGCCGTGAACCCCACAGAGGGTGTTCTGCCTGCATGTCGTCAGATGACTCGCCCAGCTGCAGGCAAGGAAGTGACGGGGGGCGGGACAGCACAGATGACAAGAGTGAAGAGGGGGTGGCGGTGGGGCGGCCGTCCAGGCCTCAGTCTGCAGGGCCAGGCCTGATGGGTGGAAGGCCGCGTTCGGAGAAGGGGGGTAGCCCCCTGGCGGCCCCTGCCAGGCTGGAGTTGGCGGCGGCGGTGCTGTGAGGGCCCCAGGAGGAGGGGCTGCGGCTGACAGTGGGAGACGAGGGGTGCGGGGCGGGCTCAGCAGAGATGAGGCCTTGGGTCTCAGCCCTGGTGCCCCGAGCAATGGACAGTGAGTGTAGAGCGCTGGGGACCAGCCGGAGCGCGTCCACGTGGGGCACAGGCCTCTCTCCCCGTCCCTCGCTCCCTCTCCGGCCACTGTCGGACAGTCTTTCTCAGGGACTTTTACCATCGGCTTCACTTCTTGGCCGCGCTGCGCCCTGAGCACACCCCGGGGGCAGAGCTCTCTGGGGCCTGAGGTGATGCTCCCACAGGTCACGTGAGGTGTTTCAGACGGTCACAGACACCTGTGGCCAGAGAGGCCCTGCCAGGGACTGCAAAGAGGGTCTTGGGGGCCAAGAGATGCCATCAGGTCAACAGGCTGTCCTTCTGCCGTGGACAGGTCAACAACCTAGATGGTCGATGAACCAGTCGGGCCACGCACAGTCCGTCGTGAGCCACCATGTTGGGACGTCTCAGCACTGGAAACCTGATCCCACGCAGCAGCTGCCAGCGCGGGACAAACCCGGGCTAAGCAGTTGAACCCCACAGTCCGCGCCGTGGGGAGGGGCTCGGGGCCCCCTCCGTCAGTAAAGGTGGCCCTCAGTTAAAAGGATGGGCTCTTTCGTCCTGGAAACTGGCTCTCTGGGAAATGCTTGTGCCTGAACCCCGGGAAGGAGAGGGGAGGGCAGAAGGGGCTCTGGAAGGAGGAAACCAGTGCTGAGCGTCCACCACAGGCGACGGGGCTCGGAGTTGCCCGACTTCTGGTGGCTGCCACCTGGGAGGCGCCTGCGAGAGGCTTCCCAAGGGCTTTGGGTCCTTATTATGCAAGTTGAGATGATGCAATCCGGAGAAAGACCTGGAAGGGCTACAGGTGCTGCATTCCCAAAGAGCTGCGGGGTGTCTGGGGAGGAAGTAAATGGCCACCAAGGGGGCTGGGTGAGACTGAGGGGTGACCCTTCAGGGGTTGGGGTGGGGGAGGCTAGAGGGGGCTGCACCACCTGCAGCCTGGGGCAGCACTCGGGGCTGGTGCCCGGAGGGGCTCTGGGTGGGAGATGGAGGAGGGAAAGGCAGGCAGGGGAGTCTTAAGAAGAATTGCTGGGCGGCATGAAAGTGACCTCTCCCTTGTCATTCTCCTAAGTGACTATGATAAAGACTCACATTGGGTTCCGTCTATTTGGGGAGGCTGTATGTTTTTTAATTTAATATGCACTCGCCCCTCTTCAAGCACTCAGCGCCCCCGTCCGGTAGCTCACACACACTTAGCCTGTGCCAGCTCTGTGTCGTCCTCGCCTCGGTGCTGGGTGAACGTGCCCAGACGCCCTTCCCATCAAATCCTGTAAAACCCAGCTCCACGCCCGCTGACGGGGGCCGCCCAGCCCCAGCCTTGCTCAGGGCTCAGCCTGCGAGTGGCAGAGCACAGAGCTGCTCACTCGCTCTTCGCGGAACCCAGCGCAGCCTCCAGGAGAGCACAGCAGCAACACCAGCTCGAAGCAGCACCGTCAGAGGCCCTGCGGACTCCGTGAATTACGTTGCCTCACGCAGTCCTCACAGTGACCCGAGAGGCGACCCGGGAAAATGCCCGTTCTACAGATGAGGAGCCCAAGGCACAGAAACTTTGTCCAAAGCCCCCAGACTGATAAATCAGCAGAGTCTGGATTCAAACCGTACGAGGTCTCTTTAATATCAAAGCCTTCGGGCTTAACTAAATTCGACTGCCATGGCGTTAACCAAAATAGCGTAGCAGGAGTCTGAGTTAATCAAAAATCTCAATTACGGATTATAGCAAAAGGAAATCTGTTTTTTTTCCCCTAGTTTTAAGCACATACAGAACCAGATTACACAAATGCTACCTGGTAAGATTCCTGTTTGGGTGGACTGCTTTCATTTCGTTTCAATAAATGTGTGTTAGTAACTCATAGAAATAGTTCTTACCCACTAATGTTTAACTGACATGCCATTTTCCTGCTGAATAGCACTGTCGCCTGCTGGTACGGCTGTCACATTGAATGTTACTCGATTCTTTCAAAGGTCTTACGATTGTAAATCTTCCATTCAAAGTCTTTTTTTTTTAGGAAGATTAGCCCTGAGCTAACTGCTGCCAATCCTCCCCTTTTTGCTGAGGAAGACTGGCCCTGAGCTCACATCCATGCCCTTCTTCCTCCAGTTTATATGTGGGACGCCTACTACAGCATGGCTTGCCAAGCAGTGCCATGTCCACACCTGGGATCCGAACCAGCAAGCCCCAGGCCGCCAAAGCGGAACGTGTGCACTTAACCGCTGTGCCACCGAGCTGGCCCCACCTTCTATTTTTATGGGATGGACTCCTCTGGGTACCTCATATGAGTGAAATCACACAGCATTTGTCTTTCTGTCACTGGCTTGTTTCACTGAGCACATGTTTTCAGGGTTCATCCATGTTGTAGCAGGTGTCAGAATTTCCTTCCTTTTCAGGGCTAATAGTCCATTGTACAAACACATGCATTTTGTTTATCCATGCATCCATCAATGGACAGTCGGCTATTGTGAAAAATGCTGCTGTGAACATGAGTGTACGATCCCTCTCTGAGACTCTGCTTTCAGTTCTTTTCCACATATACCCTGAGGTGGGATTCCCGGATCATATGGTCATTCTATTTTTAGTTTTTTGAGGAACTACCATATTATTTTCCTTCTACAGTATTTTTAAATTGTGCTTTTTTCAAAATTTTATTTCTAAGAATTTTTTCATGTTCTTAGAATATTTCTTTGTTTTTTTTTTTTTTAAAAAATAGTGCCCTGCTCTTTTCATGGGTGTTATGTCATCCAACAGCAGGCACAGTATCCAGGACATGGATTATCGAGCAGGCGAGTGGGGTTCAAATCTCGTCTCCGCTACCTACTAGCTTGTTCACGTTCCATCACCTCCTGGTCCCCCAGCTCCCTCAGCCGTCCATGGGAATGAGTCCCTACGTTTCAGGGTTGCCGGGAGGATTGGATGAGCTGACAGTGCCATGGCCAGCACACGTGCGCTCTTGTGAACTCTGAATGTACGGCAGTATAATTCGTTATGCTTCTCTGCTGTTCTATCCATCGTTCTTGCTTCTTGATTTCTTTTTTTCTGCTTATTCCCATCTCCATCTTTTGTCTAAGAGCCTTTCTCAAGGGTTTGGTTATCGTCAGCTACCCGCTTGTATTTAGGGGCTGGCATTAGAGGGCTGAGGGGAAGTCCTGTATGGGTGGAGTTTGTCGACTTGTGTGACCCGCCTCCAGGACGAGGACCCCTCCTGCTCTGGTGGAACCGTGTGTCTGTGAGAGCAGGGTCCTGTCTGTCAGCCCGGACTCCCCACACTGAGAACACTGGGAGCTCCGTAAACATTTGATGTCACTATTTACTCTATCTGAGCCTCAGTTTTCTCATCTGAAAATTGGAGGTAAAAATACTTATGTGCCAGGAGTTGTGAGCAGAGACAGGTGAAGCGCCCGGCACAGCGCTTAGAATTTAGCAGGTAAGTCTTAGATGATAACAGGTGGCAATCATTATATCATTACCATCCCAAGGGAGGACATCAGGGCACTGCTGCATGACCATTTGTGGTCACCTCGAGCCACACTAAATATAGGGGCAAAGCACAGGTCCTGTCGAGAGGCTGGTTATTACAGGGCCAATCGACAAAGCGGGCGAGAGCTCGGATGCCAGCCCTCGACCTGCACCGTGTGGAAGGGCCCCAGCCGTGGTGACACTGCAGCAGCGGCTCTGTGCACACCAGTCCTTGGCATCTCGGCTCTTGCTCATTCAGTCTGTTAGAAGCAATTTAGCAGAAGGACCGTGGAGGCATCCAGCCTCCCCCAACCCCGGACGCTGTCTGAGAGCAGGCAGGCTGTTAGGCTGTTTCTTTTGGAACAGAGTTTCTAAAAGTAATAGATGTCCATAGTTAAAAAAAAATCAACAGTACAGGAGGGTGTACATGGAAAAGTCGGCATCCTGCTGACCCTCGGACCTCGGGGCAGACCCCTGGAGACGACCCTGCTACACACTGCAGACCCTCCTGTGTGTACAGCAGACGTAGGCGTGGTTTTTCAAACGGGATCATAAAAAACTGGTCTGAAACTCACTTTGTTTACTTCACTTATCCTGACACCTTTGCACATCAGTATACGTAGATGAGCCCCTCGTTTTTAACAACGCCTCTATTCTTTAAGAGAACGTGATAGATAAGCCCCAGATGGGATAGCTTAACAAAGGTGAAGTTTCTCATTTACCAGAATCCAACTGGTAGCAGGGAGTGTGTGTGGGGTGTTCTGACGCTGGCACCTGTTCAGGGACCCAGGGTGACCAAGGCCCTGCCAACTTCAACATGAGACTTCCAAGGTGGCTTCTAAGGTCACCCTGGCTGTCCACATCCAGGCAGCAGATGGGGAAAGAGTGTGGAGGAAGGCAAGGTTTGTTCTAAATGAGCCAGGCCTAGTGGTGACATCCGTCACTTCTGCCCACATTCTGTTGGCCAGAATTAGACTCCCTGCCCTAGACCAGTACCAGGAAGTGTCCTGGCTGGACAGCGGCTTCCCACAACTCGACACTTGGGAGTGGAGCACAGACCTCCGACGGGCAGGGAGCCACATCTGACGCCGACGCCACGGAGGAAGAAGCCCTCGTTCATCGCAGCTTTAGGAGGCTGGTTTTCCTCCTCTTTCTTTGATTTTCTACTTGTCTTTTGTGAAAGGGAAATTTTTAAACTATTACCTGGCAAGAATGAAGAAAGAAGAAGATGGACCCCTGTCGTGTGTGTCCCCTGGTTCAGGTTGCGGGTGAGGGGAGGCGCTATCAAGGCGAAGCCTTTAAGGGGCGCAGATCTCGGACCCCGTTATGCCTCTACAGACATTTCCTAAAGAAACCGGGGGGCAGCTGTTCACGCTGGACGTGTGAGGATATTTATAATAGTGACACGTTGTAAGCCACCCTACGCCCAATAATGAGAGCTGTTCAAATTACGGTGCCTCCATACAATGGAACACCATGCAGGTGTTTAAAACAGTTGCATGGATACCCGCAAACGAAAATATGTTAGGATAAAAAATAAGACTCCTAAACAGCGTAAATAATGTTTTTTAAACAAATTGATTACTTGTGGCAAGAACACTGGAGGCCATTCATTGAAGCGTTTCCAGGTCCATCGCTGATGGTACGACGGGGATTTTTCACCGGCTCCTCTTACAACCTTATGTGACGTCTCAAGGTTTTATCATTAGAAAAAAACAGTGAAGCTATTTTCAACTTAAAGAAACAAACACAAAAATGTTGATAAGGAATTTGGGGCTTCGGCGATGGGAACAAGTGTGTGAGTCAGACCCAGCCTCCGGGCCCCCGCCGGACCGGGGGGCCTGTCACCCGACACTCAAGTCACTATCAGGAGCACTTTTCTCTGTTGACGTGACTGGCTTTTGTCACGCAGCCGCCAGGTTATAACGGGAGGGGAGGGCAGGCGCAGGCCAGCCAGCGGCAGCCCGTGGCCAGTGGGCTGGGGCACGCCAGGCCTCCGGCCTCGGCATGGGGAACACCATCAGGGCCCTGGTGGCCTTCGTCCCTGCCGAGCGCTGCCAGAACTACGTGGTGGGAGACCTCAGGGAGATGCCGCTGGACAGGACGGTGGACCTGAGTGGGTGCCAGCTCCGCCGCTTCCCCCTGCTCGTGGGCTCCTTCCGGGGGCTGGTCAAGCTCTACCTGAGTGACAACCACCTCAGCAGCCTGCCTCCGGAGCTGGGGCAGCTGCAGAACCTGCAGGTGCTGGCCCTGGACTTCAACCACTTCAAGGCCCTGCCCCAGGTGGTGTGCACCTTGAAACAGCTCTGCATCCTCTACCTGGGCAACAACAAACTCTGCGACCTCCCTCGGGAGCTGAGTCTGCTCCAGAATCTCCGGACCCTGTGGGTGGAGGCCAACTACCTCACCCAGCTGCCGGACGTGGTCTGCGAGCTGAGCCTCCTCCGGACCCTGCACGCTGGCTCCAATGCCCTGCGTCTGCTGCCGGCCCAGCTGCGGCGCCTCCGCGAGCTCAGGACCATCTGGCTCTCAGGCAACCTGCTGACCGACTTCCCGCCTGTGCTGCTGCACATGCCCTTCCTGGAGGTGATCGACGTGGACTGGAACAGCATCCGCTACTTCCCCAGCCTGGCCCACCTGTCCAGTCTGAAGCTGGTCATCTACGACCACAATCCTTGCAGGAACGCACCTAAGGTGGCCAAAGGCGTGCGGCGCGTGGGCAGGTGGGCGGAGGAGACGCCGGAGCCAGACCCCAGGAAGGCCCGGCGCTATGCACTGGCCCAGGAGGACAGCCAGGATGCACAGGCCCCCGCCCTCCTCCACTTCCGCCCACCCACTCCTGAGGAGCTCCACGTGTAGGTCGATGCCAAGGACCCAACTCCAGCATCTTCCAGAGCCCTCTCTGTGGCTCTGCCAGCCTGGGTGTCTCCGCCAGCGGGGGCTGACGGAGTCAGACAAAAAGCGTAAGCCACATCAGAAGGAAATGTTGCTGGCAACAACATCTCTCCCCAGGGAAGCTGTGTGCTGGAGGAAGAAGGACACAGGACGACCTCTTGGCAAGA
The DNA here is from genome assembly GCF_037783145.1 of Equus przewalskii. NCBI lineage: Eukaryota > Metazoa > Chordata > Mammalia > Perissodactyla > Equidae > Equus > Equus przewalskii. Next base: position 85,381,492 of record NC_091835.1, on the reverse strand, counting down.
TCAGCCTCTCCAAGCAGGTACTTGAAACCCCGAGGGGCGGGCAGGGCTGGAAAGCACACCAGCAGGGGCTCGTCGTGAGGCTTTGAGCTCCTCAAATAAGGGATCTGAACAGATCCCACTCAAGTTCAGGGGGCCCGTCCCCAGCCCCTCGTGGGGTCTATCTTCTTACTACAAACGACCATAAACAGTATGAAAAATTGCCAGTTCAGGCCACTTAAAAAAGGACATTTCTATTGAGTCGGTCAGCCAGACTCCACACTCCGCTGTTGCCAAGGCCCGGGATGCTTTCCCCTGCATTTGGCGACTGCTGAGAAGACGACCCCCCTGCTGGGAGAAGGCCTCCTGGTGCCCAGCTGCCGCTTTAAACCAACAGCAACACTCACTGGTTTAGCTCATCTTCCCTCAAAGCTTTGAGCCGAGGGCTGCTCCCCACTGTCTCCAGTCAGGCACCCTCAGCATCTAGAAGGCTGACCTTTGGCAGTGTGGCCTCATGATGAGCAGGCCCGAGAGGGCGTAATCCTGCACTCCGTGGAGCAGAGCCCTGTTCACACTGACGAACCAGAGCTGACGCGAGTCCTTCTGGGGAGGGAAACCGCATTTCCAGGATCACAGTGGGTTGAGGGTAGCAGGTGGGAAGCCGGTTCACCTGGACGGAGCACCTGGAAACATGAGCCGCAGGCCTGGGCACAGGAGGCCCGGCCACGTTGGCATCAGCGCCTCTGCTTTCGCGGTGACTCGCTTTGGTTTTTGTAGGTAGGGCCTTTCGACGGTCTGCGTGTAAACCCAGGTATTCTGGTCGTTCCTTTTTTGAAGTGTGTAAACCGTGACCTTCTCCTCTTCCCGTGAATACATCAACTTTAAAGACACGGCTGTCAGTGGGTGACTTAACAACACAATCCTTTATGTTCTTGAACATTTTCAGCAATCAAAGACACAAAAGGTGTCATCTTGGCTAATACTGCATTTAGCTTAAAAAAGTACTTTCCAAGGCCAGCCCAGCGGCATAGTGGTTGGGTTCACATGCTCCACTTTGGTGGCCCAGGGTTCACGGGTTTGGATCCTGGGCACAGACCTACCCACCGCTTACCAAGCCATGCTGTGGCGGCCCTCCCAAGTCCAAAACAGAGGAAGATGGGCACAGACGTTACCTCAGGGCCAATCTTTCTCACCAAAAGAAAAAAAGTACTTTTGCCATAAAAGCATCTTAACCCAGCCAAGTTTGGTTCTAAAATGACACTACACATGGACTCTTTTCCTACCACAAATACTTCTTGCTAAACCAGAAGAGTTTCACGGGATCACACGGTGGTCTCTCCCTGGTGCCACCTCCCAGTGTGTAGAGTACCTGCTGAGCAGGCTGCCAAAGGGTCCCTTCACCCATCAGATGTACCAGGTTGTCAAACATTTAACTCCTTTAGTAGCACGTCCAGAGCTCTATCAGGCAGCCAGGATTTCCAGCCTATTCTCATTCCTAATGACTATCTAAACTATACTCAGTCGATGCTGGACACTTTCTGCCAACAGGCCGGCACTCTGAGCCGTATGCAGCCAGCCTTACACGGGCTGCGATCTTCTTTTGACCCAGCCCTCCCCTCCCAGCTCAGCGGGTCACCTTTTCCAGAGCAGCCGCAGGCTACAGCCCTAAAACTGAGTGAAGCCGACTGACCTAGACAGAGGGCTCACCTAACGAGCGAACCGGTCTGATTCCAATGTCAAATTACCAACATTTTGGCACACAGTCAAGCTGTTTTCTTCTAAAGTAATCAACATACAACCAATAAACATTTCCCAAATAAAATGGTTATGTGTTCCCCACTGATTTTGCTGTCCACAATTGTTTTCACTATAGGGTTTCAATCAATTTTACAAGGTAACTATGTAAATGCATATTTACATTTCCATAATCCTGATGTTTTCTTGCAATTCTGACATAATTAGAAAGCTAAAAAGGGGAAAATTTTGAAGCACCACATGTGGCTTTCCCACTCGTGATTTTACAAGTCCAAAACCCAAAGTGCTGTGCACCAGAGGAAAATCTCTTCCAGAAGTTCACACAGGATTTCAACTTCCATAAATACACAGGACGCCAATTAAACCTTTAACACGGATCCTGTGGAAACGAACCAAAGTGTTGTCTTAAAATGTAACATCGCTAAGTTTGTAATTTCACTTAAAAAGTGGGCTTGTGCCCTAAAAATCATCTAGACTCAAGCTTTAACTGACAGCACGCACCACACACAGCAACCCAGAGGCGGCAGCAGGCCGGCGAGGGCACGGCCCCTCAGACCACCCGAGTTCACATCCCAGCTTCACCGTCCACAGGCCAGTTAGCATCTGTGGCCTCGGTTTCCTCCTCAGTGAATGGGAAGTGTCCCTCTGGGGGCACTGCAAGGACTAAACAAGCTGCCACGTACAAAGGGCAGACAGCAGTGCCTGGCAGGGCGGCCAGCCTCACGCATCACGTCCTGTGAAGTGTTAGCCACACAGCACAGTCCCCACATCTACCCCACAATCAGTACAGTTCCTCGCTTGAGGTTAGAAACGTCAACGGCAACAGAACAGAAAAGCTTTGCCTCTCAGTAAAATTTTCAACAACAGTCCCTATAGTCTTGAATATAAGAAATACAACTGCAATGTGGTCCCATGCTTCTGGCCACCTAAACAGGCAATCACAGCACGATGACCAAAGATTCCCTAATCAAATTTCTGAATGAATACACTTGGCCCTTTTCCTATGTTATTCTAGAATTTGCAAAATCGCCAGGTCTTTGAAAACGTGAGCTTATTCCTTGGCACTAAACTCATATGCGTCATGGGGCAGGAGGCACGGGACTGAAGACACGGGTGTGTCCGTGGACACTACTCTCTGCCTTTTGTCACTGTAAAAAAACGCATACAGCTTGTACTCTCACTCCTGTAGAAAGGATGTTATCGCCACTGAGAAACAACTAAGTTCACAGGCTTCTCTGTCTCTGGACCGTCGGTTCTGGGGAACAGAACCAGAGGACACTGCTCTTTGAATCCCCAGTGCCCCGTATGATTGCACCACGTTACCTGAACTTCAGAGACTTTGTCACGCACCTAGGCCACAGGACGCGGGGACAGACTGACACACGGAGCTGCAGGTCAGGTACTGCCCTAACGGTCTCATGTAGGTTAATTCACGTCGTCTCTTCAATACCCCTTTGAAAGGGGGGTTGCGTACTGCTCACAATTTAAAAATGAGGCATCCGCAATCAGGTTAGACTTTCTTCCTCACATTGAGAATCTGAAATGTTCTACAGGAATTCTGGATTTAAGAAAGGGTGAGTCCTTTGTCCTCTTCTGTTCTATTCATGCTCTAATCCACTGCAGGAGGCACAAGGCTGACTTCAGAAGGACCCCATACAAGAGCATTCTGTTGGCTTTTATCCTGCGTGCTGGCAGGAACCTGCATTCACCCACCCGGCTACACGCAGGGACTTTCACGAAGGAATTGCCACCAGACAGGATTAAAGGGGAACAGAATCAAGGCAATACTCAGGCGCCCAGACACGAGCCAGAGCAGCAGCTGTCACCACCCATGAGGCAGAATGAACAGGGAATAGAGACATTACCCAAATCCAGTCAAAGCCGTGGCGGTGGGTCCCGCAGGGAGGCGGCCACTCCCGGAGCCGAGGAGCAAAAGCGGGAAGAAAACACCGATTCCCCCTCCCCACAGCCTGCTAGTTACACAGCAGGAAGCCACGCCCAGGGAGCATTCCTGCCCAGGGAGCAGGGGACCCCAGGAGCGGATCTTGGGGATCCGGGCTGGAGAAGAGCAAGACCCCAGCCTTCTTCAGAGAACCGGAGGCTGCCAGCACAGCTCTCCATGCAGGAATGACAACGTACTTTGCGAATGACTATCTCCATGTCACGTCTTGTGAAAATGCAGACACACTGCCTCCGTATTCGCTGTTTCTGAGTTAGAAGAAACTCCATCCTAAAGCTTACACAGGGATGCGAGGGGCCTAGGCCGGTACTTCATCTCTGAAACTCAAAAGACCTTAAAATGTGTGAACTGGGCCTATTCTAGGTTTATGACAACAAAACCTGTAAGAGTTTCAAATAGTATGAATTCAAAGAGGGAAAGGGGCAGAGGTGTGGTCTTGGATGTAACGATGAATCTCCATGTTTCTGCCTCTTTTTAGACAAACTTCAATGCTTACTGGCGTAGCCTTTTTAAGTCCTTGGAGAAAACGGCCCGAATCCACTCAGGTGAAGAGCCCACGCAGACTGTCTGGCCCCTCACATGTTTAAACCCACCTGCCCCGAAACCTCTGGGCCATCTGCTCACTGGCTCCACCTACCTGAGTTGTGGGATGAAAAGTGATGTTGTGTGTGATAAAGTACTTTAAACAAAAGGACTACACAACCAATGTTATTGCTATTAACGTTTCTAATAATACTGTGACCAAGAAAACCAAATTTTTCAGTTTTAATAGTTTCTACAAAATAAAAATGTAGAGAGAAACTATTACACAAAAAACAAAACAGGGCGGTTTATCAGTGTGGCTTTGAAAACCCTTTTGCTCCTATGTGGGAATCAAGTGTCTCTCCAAGATGCCGGCAGACACCCAGTAAACTCGTAACTTACTGGTGGGCTTCCTTGTTTCTTTTCTTGTGCACTCTGCAATACACCGACGTATTAACAACCTCCAAACCTAAATTCACATTTAAATCTTCAAACTCAGTACATACTTACACACATTTTCATTCTCTCTCGAGAATCCATTTGCCAAAACCAAGAAGCCCTAACACGACAACCAGCCACAATCCTCAGCCTGGCCACATCGCTCTCCCCTGTGAGAGGAGGACCCCGCAGAGCACCAGAGGTGCCTCATGCAGCTCGAAACCAACGTCAATACAACCCTTCAAACTGGAAGGAACACAAACCACCATAATTTTTTCCCATATAAGGCAGTACTTAGACCACACACAATTAAATGAGCACTAAAGGTTATGGCACTTTCACGAAACAAAATTAAATGGTTAATAAAAGTTATGTAGAACTGAGAACCAAAAGATGAGTGTATGCTTCCCACATGACTTAGACTTATATTGATCAAGACAATCACTTTGCAAGGGCCGGCCCCATGGTGTAGTGGTGAGGTTAGCATGCTCCCCTTTGGCGGCCCGGGTTTGCAAGTCAGGATCCCAGGCGTCGACCTACACCACTCGTCAGCCATGCTGCGGTGGCATCCCACATACAAAACAGGAAGCCTGGCACAGACGTCAGCTCAAGGACCAAAACACGAAACAGAGGAGGAGGACTGGGAACGGACGTTAGCGCAGGGCTAAGGTTCCCGAGCAAAACACAATAACAACACTTGGCAAATGGATAACATCCAGCGCTAGTGAGGCTGGAACAACTCGACCCTGATTGTATGTTCACTCCCATTAAGTAGAGTTAACCTGGCACAAATCACAAACACAGGGAAGAACTAAGTAATGGTTCAAATTTTTATTTTGATGCACAGCATGAGAAGTGAACCTTTAAATCAACCGAATTTCATGGAAAATAAAACAGCAAATAAATTAGACCCATGTTAAAATAGAAGGTCAGTTACATGTCCAAACTTAAGGATATAACAGCCACAGATGAACTTCGACTCCACAGTATTCTTCAAGAGGTCAAATCTTTCACACACAGCTTTGCTCTCAACTGGTCCTGGCTCCACAGCACAGGGGAACGCCTAACAGGGGTGGTGATCAGGGACACGCTTCCTGCAGGGACGACAAAATGCACACGTGAGAAAAAAGGCGACGGTGAGAATGAAAAGCGGGACTGTAACCAAAGGCTGATATTAAAGACAAACTCAGCCAGAATCCTAATTTTATTAAAACCATTGTAACTGAATTCTAACAGGGACGTTTCTACCTCATAACTAACATCCCTCGATTATTACTGTTTCAGCACGAAGCAGTAAGAGCCTGTGGAACGTGCAGGCCCACAGGCATGTGCCAGTTCTCAACTTCTCATCCATACAACCAAGTAACAAGTACGTACTCTCCAGAAAAAGGTTAATTTGTGTTTTCAACTAACACATGTTAGGGAATTTTACTAAATTTGTTGAAGACAGTTACTCTGAACCAGAAGGCGCGAACTGACAAGGCTTTGGGGCTCTGGATGATGGTTCTGGATGGGGTGGCAGACCCCTCAAGTGCCAGAAGCACCTCATGTCTTAGACGTGACACCTGCATTCTCTGGTGACCACACAGTGACTCTCTCAGGAAGGGGGCACGGGAGGGGTCCTGGAAACATTTTTACTTAATGCCTGTGGAAACTGCTTCTGGAGGAAAGCATATGAGTTAGGAGAAGCAGAAAAAGCACAAAAATAGACTCAAAGAGTACAGCATGCTGGGATCAGGGAAAGAGAGAAACCTCCCCACCTCAGTGGCTGGTGGGAGTGAGATTCAAGGACATCGAGGCAGAAACAGCGACCACGCAGCTGTCACAGCGCACCGTCTAGAGGTTTTAGTAACCAGGATGAGAAGCAGCCCACAGGCAACACATGTGGGGAAGGCTGAGCTAAAGAAAAGGCATCCTGTCTCTTTACGGCAAATTACTCAGAATTCCTAATATTTTTAATAGACACGTAAAGCTCTAAAACAGTGACATCCGATCAAATAAGGTGCTGGAGTCTGTTTCAAATGTGGCTGAGGGCGCTGGCTAACGTTGTGTCAATTTCCGAGGGGGGTGTGGCTATGCGACCTGGCCCCCCACCAAAGAACTCTGCTTACAGAACTCAGCTTCTTTCTGCTTAGAGACAAGGGGAGCATAACCATATTTACCCGTCTTCGGTGGCACTGCAGCCAAGAACAGTTTCTGTCCACGTCTCTTCCCTCACCAACTTCCACGTTAAGATCTGCATGCTCCTCGTGGCTCCTGACCCAGGAGCGGGGACTCCAGAGTCACAGCCCACCACTCCCTCACTGCCCCACAGCAGGTGTGAACCCCGCTCAGCTCCTGTCTCCACACTCACGTCACTCTCTGCCACCCTCTCCTCCGTCTAACAGGAACAGGATGGCTGCATCTGTGGAAGCCAGCCATGGAAGGAGCGCCGCGGGGTTCTGCAGACACTCCCTGTAACTTAGTCCGTTAAACCCTAACTCCCTGGTAAGGCTCCTGCTCCTCCTGTTCCTCTGGATGAGCCCGTGCTCCTGTCTAAAACCGACCCTCTGTTTCCTCCTCCTCGCGGCCCCTCGCAGCCTCTGCGTGCACGCTCCCCTCTTCTGCACCAGCCACTCCCTCCCTGAAATCACTCCATTCACACACACAGTTTTCACAGGAATGCCACACCTCCTCCACCATCTGCTCCCATTCACACAAGACTCCCCAAAAGAGGTCTACATACACCTCCCCCAATTTCTCTTTCCTGGCCTCTGTGTCTTCACTCAGACGTCCGCCCCCTGCGCTCCACTGACACTGCTGTCAGGACCGTCAACAGCCTCTGCTGCCAGACCCACGACCGAAGGCCAATCTTCAGCCCTGATCTCATTCGATCTGCTGGGCACCAGTTCGGCAGTCCACCCCCCGCCCCGAATATTCACTTCCTGTGGCTCCCGGGACACACCTCCCCACACACACCCTCCTAGCATAGCAGTATTATGGAAATTCCAAATACGTGCAAAAGCAGAGATGGCTAAATGAGGCCTCCTGAATCCACCACCCAGTTTTTGCAATTATCCATACTTGACAGTCCTCCTTACTGTCCCTTGCCGGCTGCTCTGAGTCTTTCTAAACTTATTACTGGACTTCTCAAGCCTTAAAACTCTCAATTTTCAGTCCCTGAAACCGGTTCCCTTCTCCACATTTGCTCTCCTGAGGACTCGTGGCGTGAAGCCCCACGTGCAGGCTGACAACTCCTAAACTGACAACCACAGCTCCAGCTTCTCCTCCAGCCGACAACATACCAGCCGCCTCTCAGAGACGACCCACATGTCCAAAACTGAGCTCCTCCCCCCTCCCAATGTCCCGCCCAGCTCAGACGAGAGAAACTCCTTTCTCCTGACAAAACCTTGAATACCCTTAACGCCCTTTCCTCTCACACATTACACCCACCCACGCTGAATCCTGATGGCTCCACCTTCAAAACGTATTTACTCTCACCCCCTTCCCCGACCTTCACCTCCGCCTCCTGGTCCAGGCCACCATTCCCTCCCGTCTCCCTGAACCACTGCTAATAGGTAGAATCAATGTTTTCCTAACTACTAAGAACAATTAAAATTATTAACAGAGTCTTCAAATGCAACACGAAGATTTTCTGGCCACTTAACTGTTTTTGTGTGAATGAGTTTTTAAAAGAATCTGACACCTTAGGTAAGTGGCTGGAAAAAGAACATGTCAGGAACTGCGCAGACCCGTGCTGACGGACGTCCAGAGGGCAAGCGGACCCAGGATGGAGAATGACTGGCGCTGAGTCACCCTGCACAAAGACCCGAGTTCTCACTACTGCCCCCTGCCCCCAAGCTCTCTGGTTCTTACCTGTCAAGCCTGGCTCGAGGCATCGCTTCAATCATGACAGCTATGCCGTGTCACCCACACCTCTCCCCACCACGTTTTTCTAGTTTAAATCTCAGAGTTGTGATTACATATTCTAAATAACTTGCATAATACTTTCATCCAGGCAAAAATGGCTCCATTTTCTATCAAAAACAACTATGAAATCTACAGCTACCTCTTTTTGGTTTCCATGTTAGTCTTTTCTAAGAAATGTGTTTACAGTGGTACAATACCTCGGTGCTGCCTTGATGATGTTGTCCACACGGAGAATCACCTCTGCTGCCTCAGCCGCACTCAGGAGAACCTGCCGCTTCACTTGGAAGCTTTCTGTGATCCCCAGCTCTGCCATGTCTCCAATGGTACCTTCCTTCATATCTGGAAAGACAAAGTGTTCACTGTAGAAACAACCAGAGTTTTAACCACCAAATTAACAAAAAACCTCTGACATAAAATTAATCCTGTTGCAAAAAATTAGATCACAACACCCAATTACTCAATTTAGTTACAGCATTATGATCAGCCTGTCACTCAAGGAATACTGATCATCTGTCTTAATGGAGGGCAATCATGTCAAATAATGGAAAGGTTGTACAGAACACTAAGTCACCCAGCTTCATCTACACACACATACAAAATTACTGCAGAAACTGTGCTCATCACTGATTACCACGGAGTCTTAAGAACTGGAAGAGAACCGAGAAGTCACCTGCGTTCCTTCCTATGGGAGTCCCACCTCATCTGACAGATGGTCATTCCCGAGCGTGCTCTTGTACAGGGACAGGACGTCCACCCCCAAGACTGTGTCTACCACGCCCTAGACAGTCTGCTGTGAAATCTTTCCATCTGAATTAAATCTGCCTTTGTGGCCACTTTAAGAACGTCTCAGAGTAAGTTTACTGTGAGATCCAGAGTTAATGTTAGTGCTGATTATAAGAGACAGTAAGTTTAGACTTATTTCAGAATACAATACTGTTTACGTATCTAGTCATTACACAACAAACTAGTTACAAGCCTTCTAACTAGTTTTATACCCATTATGGACGAACCATGTTTTAGCAGTGGTGAGAATATGAAGTTATACATTTTTCTAGAATATATAGTGGTTACAAAGCCAGGGAGAACGGAATCTTTTACATGGTTACTACAAGAATTCATCTCTAAGAGGAGCAGAACTGGTGAAGAGCCCCTCCCAACTGCTCCACGGCTCCCGACTCCTCACCCAGTCCGGCAGTCGTGTTGCCTTCACTGTGGGCAGCTCGGAGCTGGGCCACCAGATCCGCACTGTCGTAGCCCGCATTGTCAGCTATGATGGTCGGCAACTACGAAGTGAAGAAGACAAATGGTGACAATCTACTCTACTGTAAGGAAGTTGATTTACACTAAGTACAAGCACAGCTTTTTAAAATTCTACATTTGGAAACAATATAAAACCTGCTTCCTTTTACTTACTGCTCATACAGAAGATACACCCCAGAATCAAATTTAAGTGGTGTAAGCCACTCTTTTTCTTAAAGCCAAGAATGTAAACATTTTCTGTCCAAGACAGAAAAATGTATTCATTTAAAAATCAATAAACACAAAATTTAAGTTCCGATCTTTTATTTTAATTAACTTACCATTCTCAGTGCTTTAGCATAAGACTCCATTGCAACAGCTTCTTTGCCTGGTGTCCTACTGGCAAGCTCTGTCACAGCATGAGCCATCAGCATCTCCGAACAGCCTACAGATTAAAATTCCAATAAAATATTATGCTTAGTTGTCTCCAAGACACTGAATGACTGACTTTCCGTACGATATGGCAAACATTCTAAAATTAAGAGCAAAGGCAATATAAATAAAGTTTCTTAAAAAAACCATTAAGGCTAAAAATCATCCCCATACTTTAACAAAAAGAAACATGTTTGTATTTTTCAAACGCTTACCTCCTCCATAAACTGTTCTGGGATCCTTCACGGTTTGGGCGAGAACACAAAGAGCATCATGCAAAGATCTTTCTGCTTCATCTAAAATCTGCTGAGTGGCACCACGCAGAACAATGGTGCAAGCCTCACCTAAAGGTAAAAGGGACATCCTTGTGTCACAGCCACGCCACTTAGCTATCAAACATAAAAGCTTCCTTTTATTACATGTGCAGGTGTTGGTTACATCCTCTGGTTTTGAAAGCTGACATATCTCCTGCTACCACCCATCCTCTCTAACAATGCACGTTTTAACAGTTAAATCATATAGAAAACGCCTATGTTGAATACACATCATTCACGAAGGCAAGGCGACCCCACGAGACTGAAATTCACACACCCCATGCTTCTCAAGAATTAGGACCTGTCACATTCCAGTGACTGCTTTTCTCACTTCAACAGAGCCTAGCCAAGGTTTAGGAACCTAAAGCAGGATCTAGGTAATCACTCACCAAGGGCTACCCCGGAAAAGTGAATGAGCTTGTCCTCTCCAATCATGACCTCCTCAATAAGCTTGCAGCTCCCAAGCTTCACCAGTTCTGGGTGGTCAAAGGTAGAGGCAATTTCACCACCTATGAACATAAACATACATCAATTACATGCACAACAGGTCTCAAATTCCTGTTTCCTAACAAGCAGTAAGGGAGAGAACACATTTTCTTAAGCTGATTGCTTACAATATGCCAAGCACCCTGTGACGCACATCACATGAACTAAATTATTTAATCTTCACAACCCTAACGAGATAGCTCCATTACTACCATTTAGAAATGATCAAATTAGACGGACGTGCACGTAGTTTCCTATCCAAGCTTACATAGCTCAAACAAGTGTGGTGAAGCTGGGGTGCAAACCCATGCAGTGCTGCTTCAGACCCACATGCGCACACTGCATACTACTACCTCCCAGAGGTCAATGACACTTGCACACCTTCTTCCCAATCCAATCTAGAGACCAGCACACTTACAATCCAATTTCCCAAAACAAAACATGAAAATATTTGAATTCTCCTATTATGCCAACAGCCATACAGACATTAGGAACTGCTTCAAATAGGGAGCACTCAATTAATTATCTATTACACAGTAACTGAATTGTCAGAAAGCCCCTTGTAAGGCCTAAAAAATGAGGAAATTTATACTCTCAGAATTTCCCACAGCAAACTTAACGAGGTGCTAGAAAGCTAAACTCCTTTTATTCCTTTTGTCTTATTTCTACTCCTAGTCCCCTCTGCCCCCCCCCCCGACCTTCCACACTATAAACTAAAAGGTTCAGCCATTTCCTATCATGGTTCTTAATTAAGCAAAAGAGGGTTTCATTTTAAAATCCTTTTCTCTAGCTCATTTCTGTTACTAGAGGCCCTCTGTCATCAACCAATCCTCTTTTCCCACTCCTTACCAGTACAGCTGCTGAACACGTGAGACGCTATCTTACGATTTATTACACAGACTCTGGTCTTCCCAACTGCACTAATGTACGCTCGTCATCTGTGTAGCTGAAGTTCTTTTTACTTTTGGTTGGCAAATCCTTGAGACTGCTCTGTGTTCTAGATGTGAAACACGAAGGACATCTGGGACAAATCCCCAAACTGAGACTCATCAGTCTTAGGAGTATTTTCACTTATCCTACACTCACTCATCTTCCATCTGCTCACAAGATATTTAACACCTGCAAGAACCAATTTCACACATCTTGACACCAAATGAGCTATGAGGGATGGGAACCACCGTGGGAGTCAACTCTACAGCCATGTAGTTGGTGTGCTTGATGCCATAAAATTCCTTCTGGGTATACGTGACAGTTTCAAGTACCAAGTCCTTATGATATCAACTTATCCCACGAATGTGCTATCATTCACATTTGATTCTCATGTTATGTCTTTAATTTTGTTGCATTAAAGGAGAAATTACAGAAACATGAGCATCGTATGTTTGGTTTTTTTAAAGGAAGATTGGCTCTGAGCTAACATCTGCCGTCAATCCTCCTCTTTCTGCTGAGGAAGACTGGCCCTGAGCTAACATCCGTGCCCATCTTCCTCTGCTTTATGTGTGGGATGCCTGCCTCAGCATGGCTTGACAAGCGGGGCGTAGGTCGGCACCAGGGATCCAAACCAGTGAACCCTGGGCCCACAAAGCAGAGCAGGTGAACTTAACCGCTGCGCCACCGGGCCGGCCCCCAAGCATCGTCCGTTTTGTCACCTTGATCATCAAATACACAATGGCTTTTAAAGAACTTAAAGCAGGTAAGCCCACTTCAAAGTAATTAGTGAGACGAAAACATCTAATTGGGCGAAGACTATGCTTCTCCAATTATTAAAATGGCTTTAAACCTATTCTGAGACGAGACCAATTCTCCCCCTACAATAATCAGTAACTTTAACTTGCTCTAATCCTCATGGCACTTCCAAATCCAATTCGACATCCCAGTGGCTTTACATGTCAAAACCCTTCTTAGTTCTGACTGCCAGATCCCAAACCAACTTTTCAACCCGTTCATTCATTTTCAAGGGCCTGAAAATTAGAGAATAAAGGCTCTTATACTTCAGTTTTTCAAGGGCTACCTGGAGGTGACTTTAAAAGCCATTACCACAACAAAAAGCACCCATGCCACACTGTGTCATTCTAATGCAGGCGCACCGTACTTGTGAGCACTTTCTACCTCACACAACTGGGATGATCAACTCGTATCTCTACTGAAGGGGCCTGGTGTATGGTAACTTCTCATCCTAACTGCTGGACTGCTTCACATATTTCAACATTTATTACCTTCAAAAACTTTAACAAGTTAACAAAAGCGACGTTTTCCTTGGCCGCTCTCTGACGTACACTTGAGTGCTCAGTGAAGCTTACTGCTGTAACTGCACTACACACAGGGCACTGCTCACTCAGCACAGACAGAAACACACAAGTAAATCAGATTAGACTTCAGACCCCCTTTAAAGCCTTACTCAGACTAGGTTTAGAACAGTGGTCCTGGGGTTTGTGAGAAAAGATCTACTATCTCCAAAACAACACAACAAAAAGAAATCTACACCTGTGGCAAACCTGGCATGTAATATGGTATGTTAAAAATAAGATGACTAAAGATATCAAAAAAGTGTAACAGATTTCAGAGTAACTGTGTAGTGTCTAAGTCCTTCAAGGGATTTCCGTGTCTTCTCAGCAGTGAGTCACACACCCCAACACTCAACAAATGCAAGAGCGACAGCTGTTTGTGAGAAGCGAAGGCCGTACCTGTGACGAGAGCCAGGCGCTCCACCCCTGCAAAGTCCGCGTGCTCGATGGCCATGACACCCGCACCACCGAAGAGCTGCTCAGGGTAGTTGTAAATTAACTGCCTGGAACAAAACAGAAAACAGGGCAACACGCTCACCTCACCAGGATCAGAGATGCCAATCGGAACAAGACACCGTCTCTGACCACACGATGAGCTAACGACAGCGCTAGTACTGGGCACGCTGCTGTGGCCAGCGGGAGCCTGACCCAGAATTCCAGAAAGCACTCTACCAGTAACGCACCAAAGACCTCCCAAGGTTTCTGTGCTTTAACCTCACTCCTGAGAATCTACAGCAAGAAAACTTAGATAGTACAAAATTTACTGAATGTATATGTAAGAATTTTTATATACAACACAACTTGCCAATGACCTGAATATCCACTAGGAGGATGTCTGTGGAAATCACAACCAACCAATTTTGAAAAATTTGTAATCTTAAGTAAAAATATGCACTGTTAGGGGAAAAAAAGCAAGTTACAAAAGTTCATAGCATATGATCACAGCTAAGTGAAAAACTGAAACTGGAACATCACACACAGACACACAAAAGTCAACAATAAAAATAACAGAATTCCTGGGAGTAAGACCTCAGATTCTGTTCCTTTTTTTATAGTTTTCTATTTTGCCAAATGAGCAGATGTTCCTTCTACAATGGCAATAAAACAAACATCAGTTTAAAAGTTTGTGACTTAAAAGCTGAAGAAAATTTTTTATAATTAGTATCAAGCACTGCTAGGCAAAACGCATCTTACTGGATTCACAGATGACAGAGGTTTAGAAACTCACCTAAAAAGCCCACAAACATTCGGCCTAAAGCAATCATCCTTTCCCAAACATTAACCCTCTCAAAGTTGGCCACTGCCACCTCACTGACGACACGTGCTGCTCCTCTTGGCAGCTTCACCAAGTGACACAATCCACACATGCCTCAGACACTGACAACTAAGACGCAAGGGGGAGACTTACCCATATCTTTTCATACAAATTATAGATAAACCCTAAACTCAGTATTTTTCACCTCTTCATTCTTGTTTTACAAATACGCTATTAGCTCTTTGAAGCTTTTCGCTTCAAACTCCCCTCATTTCATTCGGATTTAAATCTCTCTTCCAAATACATGTAAACTACAGCAAAAAACAGTAACATAACAGCCAAACTGGAAAAGTGTGCTGTCAATATAAAAAGGTTTAGTAAAGTGTGTTAACATAACATGTCACTAAAGTCACTGCACTGCAAGTGCCTGGCTGTGCAATTATTCTGATACTTTGAAACCAGTAGTTCCTCAGTAACAAACCACTAATTCAATACGAAGCATTTTCCTAAGTCTTTGTAGAAAAAAAATCCTCTCAGACTGTGTGCTAATTAGCACAAGCACACACAGACCTGTTAATAAAGCAATTTATCCCATGCTTAAGAATACGTTCAACTTTCTCCTTCATTTTTTCCTTTTCGGCATGTTCTATTTCGGCAACCTTTGCTGTAGAATCAACTCTTACCCGGGAACCAAATATCTAAGATAAAGGAAAGCGTAAAATTAGTATCACTTTTCATTACTCCTCAGAGTCCCATAGCATATTTGAAGTCTTATATAAATACACCAAAAAGCATGTGCACGTTTGTGTCTGTAAACTCACAAATATTCTAAGTTCTTTTAGCGCAACTGATTCCCGCCTGAGTTTATAGCAACTAGCAATTAGAATTCCCAGAGATGTAGTTGACATACCTTTATTTTGTCTGTGTCCATACCAGTATTCGCAATAAGAATTTTAGCATTTTCAATTCGCTTTGGTTGATTTACTCCAATTTTTTTATCCAACAGAAAGCCTACAATGAAAGGGTAGTATTGTATTAAATACATCAAGGCTGCATTAATAAATCTTTTAAAGTTGTCTACCCTTTTGTTTCCTACCCCCCAAAGATTTTATTTTTCCTTTTCTCCCAAAGCCCCCGGGTACATAGTTGTGTATTTTTAGTTGTGGGTCCTTCTAGTTGTGGCATGTGGGACGCCACATCAGCACGGCCAGATGAGCCCAGGATCCAAACTGGTGAAACCCTGGGCTGCTGAAGTGGAGCATGTGAACTTAACCACTCGGCCACGGGGTGGCCCCTACCTTTTCAAATTACTCTTTCAAAGAATACATTTAAGTCCATTTACCAAGCTCCCAGGACCTAGAAAGGATCTCACTAAACTAGTGATCAGAAAAATCAATTCAGTAGGTCGTTTGAAAAATAGTATCAGAACAGAAAATACAAGCACACAGCATAAATATTAAAACATTAAGAGTAAACATGGTAGGGGCCAGCCCCGTGTCTGAGTGGTTAAGTTCATGCACTCTGCTTCAGCGGCCCAGGGTTTCGCCAGTTTGGATGCTGGGCGAGGACACGGCACTGCTCATTAGGCCACACTGAGGCGGCGTCCCACATAGCCCAACTAGAAGAACCCACAACTAAAATATACAACTATGTCCTTGGGGGATTTAGGGAGGAAAAAAAGCAGGAAAAAAAAGATGGGCAATAGTTGTTGGCTCAGGTGCCAATCTTTAGAAAAAAGAGTAAACACGGTATTTTGAAACTTGTGTTTCAGATGTGTATCACGTACACAGGTGTGCGGGCTGCAACGTAAAGACACCAAGTCCACTTTCATTAGCTTAAAACCAACAGGTGCAAAAACACGCTGTGAAGACCCTGCTGCGCAGGGTGTTGCCAGAGATCCCCGAACTTCTGAAAGAACTGAGGCTGGTGACAAGATGAGAATGCCTAGACGCCTAAGTCAGACAAAGCGAACCCCAACCACACCCACACAGCCCGCAGGCACGCTGCGACCTAGGAGAGCTGCTCCTCTGTAACCCCAACGGCCCCAGGAGAAGAGCTGCTGGCCACCAGCCTAGGGCCCTGCTGAATCGCAACTGTCACTTGAACCCAGGACTGCCCCTCTCCAGGCCTCTCGAATCGCACACATAACCTTCACCTGACTCAGTGGCCAGCGTCACCTTGGGTCTTCCACTCCACTCATCTGGACTTAACTCTCATTCTCCAGGTCAACACCAGGAGTGAGACCTTACGTAAAACACCCACCAGAGAGCCTGGCACAGAGCACTTCAGCAGCAGCAGCCATCCTCGTTGTAACCATCGTTCCCTACCGCCAGCCCCCATGAGAAATGCTACACAGCCCTGCACATAAACTCAACCAAGAAGACTTTCAGAACTGCCACTCCCTTAAAACAGAGACAAATGACATGCAGCAAAACCTGAGACTCCAAATTACCGGTAAGGCAGAAACTGTAAAGCACAACTTATTCCTTTTTCTCTTCTCTATGGAAAAGAACACTCACACCTTCTATAGGCCATTCTGTGAAGTGAATACAACGTAAAGATGCTTTCAAAAATTCATACTGTAAGAACAAAACACACTATTATTAAGGAAACAGCAGTTGCTAAGCCTCACTTATCACTCTTTAAGAACACCTGGAATAGGGCCAGCCTGGTGGCATAGCGGGTGGGTTCAGATCCTGGGTGCAGACCTACACACTGCTCATCAAGCCATGCTGTGGCAGTGCCCCGCATACAAAATAGAGGAAGAGTGGCACAGAAGTTAGCTCAGGGCCAGTCTTCCTCCTCAGGAAAAGAAAAAAAAGAAAAAGAAAGGAACACCAAGAATGATATCCTCAACACCTACCAACTAAACGAGAGGACTCATCCAGACCCTCCCTGGAGAACACACGTAATCCTAGAAAAAGTGCCAGCTGAGAACAGCTGACTGGTAGTCAAAGAAAACAACAACTTTATCAGACACTGTGAGTGATGTCACGGTATACAGTAAAATCTAGAGATTATCAAAGAAATGCTGGGATGGTCTCAGACGATGAAGCACGCTGTCAACATAACAGATTCAAATGCCAAAAGACGGCTGCAATACGAACGCACAAACACAAGTGCTCCAGCTTTGTAAAGTGTCACTAGTCCTGACGAGCTAACAACAGGCTATGCAGCCCTCGACATCGCACCAGAGCTGGTCTTCCCACAGCACCAGCACACACGCACCCTCGTCCAGGTAGGAGTCCGCCAGGCTCCCGCCCAGCTTCTTGATGATGTGGATCGCCTCCAGGTTACCAGAGCCCTTCAGTCGGAGCACGGCCTGCACAGCCAGCTGAGTAAAGTGGTCTCTGTGATGGGTCAGCAGCTTTGAGGACAACGTTGTTCCCGCAATGTTCATTAAATCTTGACGGAACTTAACTTCGTCAGAACTGAAAAACAGCCAAACAAAAAACTTGCGCCTGTTCTTAAAATGCTTCTCCAAAGATATGGATGTTATTTCACTTTCCAAAATTCACACAGATCTGTGTGTGTCAATAGATAATTTCACCCCAACCAGGAAGGGTTATGTCAAATGAAAAGAATTAAACCTCACCAGTAATTAAAAAGAAATGCAAACTAAAGGATATTATTTCCCCCAGCAGACTGGCAAACTACAAAAAAAAAAAAAAAAAAATCCCACAACCAAACAAAATAACACCAGATATTTCAAAAATATACAGCAAAACAGGCATTGTTACACAGCTACAGGGAGTGTAAATTAATAAACATTTTCTGGAGGATTACTTGTAAATAAAATTGATTTAAGTTATAAAAACGTGTGCCTTAAAATACACACACATATTTGGACCTAGCAATTACATTTCTTTAAACATTTTGTGGGGTACCAAGTCTGTCGTATCATAAAGCTAAAAATTGTCAAAACATAATCTCCAACTACAATTAGGTAAATTATACAGATCTTCCTCGACTTAGGATGGGGTTACATCCAAATAAACCCAATCTAAGTTGAAAATATCCTAAGTCAAAAATGCATTTAATGTGCCAAAAAAGGAAAACCTAACTTTAAATTTAGTGACCATCTCTAGAGGATAATGTGGGGTTTTTACGTTGTTGGGGCAAGATGAGGCAACATCATGTTTGTGCATGCTTTTCACTGTTCTCCAGATTTCCTGCAATGAGCATATTCTGGAAAGAAAGTTAAACGTCTAACGCAGCAGCGTTCTAGTTACCAACCCATGATCGACTGCAGAATCCAACAGAGCCTGTCTTGCCGCCTTTGTGGCTTCTCTCCAACCTGCAATGACGGTCTGCGGATGAATCTTCTTCGCAATTAAAGACTCTGCTTCCTGTGGAGAAACAACGAGAACACTCACCAGCACTAAATGTGGAGGAAGTAAGGGCCTGATTACTTCTGACATTCGAAACCACAGTACAAAACAATCAAACGAAGGTACAGCTGCTCGCATAGACTTACCCTCAGTAATTCTGCTGCTAACACAGTAACAGAAGTAGTGCCATCACCAACTTCATCATCTTGAACCCTCGACATATCTAGAAAAAAAAGCCAGTTACAGTACCATTTATATTTGAGTCCACTTTTAAATTTCTTCTCTGTAGCTTATCTAACTCTCCAAACAAACCCACTACTATCTAAATCTCACTCATCTAGGTTACCTCACCTGACAAATTCTTTGGAACTTTTCAGTCTGAAACGCAATAGTTTTACCATCAATAATTACATGGCACTCCAGAAGGTTATATTTTAATAAGAACAATAACCAATTAAAACGTGGACATCAATTAACAAAAAATACAGTCTGTCAACACAGCATATTTAAAAGTGTGTTTCAAAGTACTATCTTCAGACTCACCAACTAAAACTTTAGCTGCTGGATTGTCCACACCAATGTTTTTTAGAATAGTGGCACCATCATTGGTCACCATGAGAGAGGCATCTCGTCCACTGCTTAAGAGGATTTTGTCCTAAAAGGAACATATTAGGCTCAAGTCAGCGTAAGCACATCTGGAAGACCCTATGGGCCGCTCAGCATCCCCCATACTGCTAGGGCATAAACACTGTGGATGGCTACTG
Source organism: Equus przewalskii (assembly GCF_037783145.1). NCBI lineage: Eukaryota > Metazoa > Chordata > Mammalia > Perissodactyla > Equidae > Equus > Equus przewalskii. The sequence goes on along the minus strand of NC_091835.1, from coordinate 85,361,826 downwards.
GGCAGCACCCACTCCAATTATTTCAATGCAGGCCCCACAAGCAAACCGCGGCGTCGACCACTAAAAACACCAGAACAGGGGAACACGCAAAAGGCCATTTCAGCACTGAAACAGCAAAAACAATGGACACAAACTAAGTCTCCATCAACAGACTAACAAACGTAAAGCATAACGCAGCGAAGACGCAGAATGCCATCTGACAAAGAGGACGCAGTCCATCTACTGACACCGAAAGGGACTTCGACAGCAAGGTGGAGAAAACGCACACGCAAACCTCATCCAGGGCACAGCAGCACTGTCTGCGACAAGCAGCGCGCACAGGAGAGAACAGGTGCACGAGACGCGCGCATCCACCCACGGCAGACACCGGGACGACACCGCGGGGGGACGGGGATGCGGATGCGGACGGGGACGGGGACCAAGCGGCTGACGCGGCCCGGTCCGGTTCCAGCGAGGAGAGCACGCCCCCGTCTCCCTAGCACAACCCGGAGCCAAGCCGGCCGCCCCTCCTCACCATGCCCTTGGGCCCCAGCGTGCTCTTGACCAGGTCCCCGATGGCGATGGCGCCGATGAAGGACGACAGGCGCGCGGTCTCCGCCCTCTCCTCGTCGGCGCCGGCCTTGAAGATGTTCACCGGGGCGAGGGACAGGGACGCCTGCGGGCGGGGCGGCGTGAGCGCGGGGCCCGCGTGCACACGCGCGGACACATGCGCACACGCGCACACGCGCGAGGGGCCCCTGGGGAGGGCTCGCGGCGCCGCGAGGGCCCACCCGCCGCGGCCGCACGGGCCCGGGAGGAGGAGCCGCCCGCCGGCCGCGAGGGCGGGGCCTGCCGCCCGCGCCTGGAAGCTTCTGGGCTCGGGGCGGGGCGGCCGCCGCCCGGAGCCCGGCCCGGAGGAGGCCTGGCCGCCGCGCACGTGCGGGCCCGGGGACGCTGGGGGCCGAGAGGGCAGCGGAGGAACCGGGGACCGGAGGGCCGGGGGCGGACGTGCTGGGAGCTGGGGTCGCGGGAGGGCCGCGGGCGGAGGGGCCGGGGACCCGGGGGCCGCGAGGGTTGGGGACCGGGGGACCGCGGGCGGGGGGGGGGGACGGGCGGCGGCCAGGGCCCGCGGCCGGCTCACCATGGTTCCGAGGAGCGCGGCGCACACGCTGATCCCTCACGACTCGCGCCTGGTCCAGAGGAAGAGACGCCGGAAGTGACGCCACACGCTCGGCCGCCGGGGCGGGGCCGAGCGGACACGTCACGCCAGGGGCGGGGTCTCCCGCTGCCGCGGGCAGGGACGGGCTGACGCTCCGCGGAGCCGCGGCTCGCGAGTGGTGCCTACGAGGGACAAAAGCGTCGCCGCGCCGCGCGGTTGCCGCAGCAACGGCGTCCCGGCTCGCGCGTTTCATTGTTCTTCCATTTAATCTTTAAACATTTGCCCCGATGCCACAGACACGGTTAGCGTGTTAGGCAGTAGTACGTCACGAAAACGTAATTCACCAGCCTCCTCGCTTCGTCTCCCAGAGCCCAGCACTCAAGGCTTCCTGCTCTGATTTCTCTTTTGTTACCTACCATCGTGTTTGTCAACGTTTGTACTGACGCTTTCGTTTTCAACGTCGCCGACTGAGCGTTCGGGGAAGGCGGGCCGGGCCCCGGGCGCGCCGGGCTGCGCCGCACCTGCTCCTCCCTCCGAGGCGGCGCGCGACAGGCCCTCCCGGCGCGGCGGCGGGCGAGGCCAGCCCCAAACGTGCGTTTCTCTGCGGCCTCTGAATTGACCCCCAGGACCTTTAAGGCAAAACTTCTGTGCTTGAAAGAACGATCAGTTTCCTGTCTTGTACGGATGCCCGGTCCTCCCGGGGACTGGCCGATCCCTCAGCCGGCTCTCGGGTTTGGGCGGTTGGTAACGTGGATAGGAGCTTTCCATTTCTAACTGTTTCTACCCTTCGGATATCCTCTAAGACGGGGAGTTCGCACCGGGGCTTCACCACAGTCCAACCTGCTGCTTGTTTTTGTATGGCCAGAGAGTTAAGAATCGTTTTTACAGTTTTAAGTGGTTGAATAAAAAATAAGACCTTTTCGTGATACATTAAAATTATATGAAACGATTTTGGCGTCCATAACGCTTTGTTGGAACACAAGCATACCCCTTCATTTTTATACTGTACAGTATATACAGTACAGTACGGAGCTGTACCATGACGGAGTTGCGCAGAGGAGACAGACTTACAGACAACAAAGCCTGAAATATTCACTACCGGATCCTCTGCAGAAAACGTTTGCTGACCCTGGTTTACGCTGTTCCCTAGGCCCATCATGAAAAGGGGTGTTCCGGTTGAACAAATTGTTATTTTAAATCAACTAAGAGTTTTGTGTTCTTTGTGGGAAAATCTGCTCCTTTCAGGAAACGCACTTTGACGGACAGAGCCCAGATCACACACTGCACTGAGAAGAGTCACAACAATGAGAAGCTAAGATGCCTGCACACTATTGAAAATGGCTGTTTTTATTGTGGGCAAAATCACATGCCAGGAAATAGGATGTCCTCCGGCAGGCTGGCCCGAGACCATGGGTGATGGAGAAACCGACGTGCCTCCCTGCTGGCCTGTGGAGGAGTCGGGGACATGGCCAGGGGCTTTGGCTGGGGGGCAGTCCCTGCCACTGGTGGAGCTGGAGCCAGAGACAGCTGGAGGAGATGTGTACTTCCTCCACTGCATGCGGTCTTGACTCTTCCTACCTTCCTCCCTCCTTCAGTGTCACCCTCAGGGGTCAAACACTCAGCTTCTGGAACCAGGCTGTGTGGGTTTCGATTTCAACTCTTCCATTCACTAGTTTTGTAATTTGGGGTGGGTTCAATGGGCCTGCCTGCCCTGATCTATAGCAATGTGAGAAATAATAAAATCATTGTTGTTTTAAGCCACTAAGTTTTAGGATGGTTTGTCCCACAATAAATAACCTAAACACTCGTTTAACAATGCCTTTGAATAGGCATTTATCCAGTTTTGCTTCCATTTCCAGTCTCCTTGCTTTATTAAAATACCATTCCCCTAACATACCCTCCATGTTGATGTCAGAGTAATCTTCCTAAACTATTTCTCCCATGTTCCAAATCCTTCAAATGCTCTCACCTCATTTAGATTAAAACAAAATTCCTTAGCCTTCGCTACCTACGTGATGTTTGTCACTTCTCTTCTTCTCTATCCCCCAATCTGCCTTTGCAGCCTATGCTCCAGTCATACGGAACCCTTGCCACCACGGAACATCATCTTTCTACACTTCCATGCCTTTCTTTGTACATGCTGTTCCTTCTCCCTAACACACCCTCTCCCCTCCTTCTCTAATCTACAAAGGCTCTCATCAAACACTTCAGGGATTACTTCCTCCAGGTTTTCTCGAAAACCTCCATTCTCAGGCTCGGTTAGATGCCCTTCCTTTGTGTGTGCCTTTATCACATCATTTATATTAAGGATTGGAGTGACAAGTTTTCAGCTCTCCTAAAGGATATAGCTAGCATCATTCTAGAGCTATCAGGGAGAAGTCAATTCCTTACTTACAATTTATGTTTTAGGGCTTAGTTTTTGCGGGGGAGGAAGGGCATTGCCCCCCTTAGAAGGACTATTCCAAACTACAAATTCTTTTGAGGACAAGGACTGCTATCTTTAGCATAGAGCCTACTTCATGCTCATTCATTCATAGCTACTGTCTTCAAAGGAATTCAAAGGAAAGATACAGAAATAATCCAAAGAAGTTTTCAATTTCTGAAAATGAATACCCAAGTTTTCCAAGATGTGGTTTCTGATTTATGTGTTCCATGGTGTCTGGCACATAGTAAGCACCCAATCATTTGTGGCCTTGTCTGTCCCCTTCATGGTTTAAATGATCTCCATCTGAGCTGTACCCAACCATGCTTTGTAGTGTCACTCCATGACTAAAGACAGGTTTGGAGTCCAGAGCTGAGAACTACTAGTTTGAATGACCTTGCAGATAAAACTCTGAGAGTCTGCCCCATGCTTACAATTTCATTTCCCTTTGATGAAACGTAATCCTGAACCCACTAGCTGTTCACTATGAAAATGCAGGTAGTGATATGAGACTAAGAAATAAAACCTCTTATCATAAAGTTTCAATAAATGTGTGAAATATAAATACAGTAGAACTTTAAATAGGTATCCAACCAAAGTTTTATTGGGGTTTTATTGCAATCTACTTTCGGCAATAAGGGGAAAGTAACCATGAGAACTCCGATCAGATTTTATTCAACAAAGCAGTTTTTCACGAATGCTTAAGGTCAGTGTATAGTCAGCTCAGCTTCCAGTATCAACTTGAGTACCTCATCATGGAATTTATGCCAGAATGATAACAGTAAGGCATTGCAAGATCCTAAATCATCTAAGATGAAACCATATTTTGCATATAACTTTTAGGACAGTATACTAATACTCTACAATAAATAAGGATTTTTTTAAATGTGTTGCTTAGCCCTTGTTGAACTAAATTCAATTATTAGCTTATTCTGTAAGTACTCCAGTTAATAAAGGTTTGATTGTACTTCAAGAACTCTGACTTCTCCAAAGATAAAAAATTCGTTCTTATTTGTTATGACAAAAATTAAGCTTAAAAGCACATTCACACTTGTCCTTAAAAGCATGTTGACATCATATATGAGATAACTCTCATGCCTGGAGACAGGGTTTATACGGCAAGTGTCATATGCACAGGACGACGAGAGGGCAACCCTCCCATCTCCACCTTCTCTGAAGAGCCACGCTCGGCCTCGGGATAACAGCTCTATCTTATTGCCATGCTACAAAATGGATGGAGTTGGCACTGATGGAGAGAAGCAGAACACAGGGTGGGGAGGGAGAGAGGACAACGGATGTTGTTACACACACAAGAAGCTCTTAGTCAACAGTGGTAAATTTTGCCAATATTAAAAATGCAAACCCAAATTTAAAATGCTGATATGAAACAGCATTAAAATATGATTTATGCATAGTACAGTATCACTTATGTCTTTTATTAGAGAAATATGGAATGTTTATAAAAGAAACTAACCATAGGGGGTAAAATTCATATTTCATATACAATTTGGCAATGGTAGTCCCACTGTTAGACAATTTTTTATAAAAGAAAAATTAAAACTCTAATAAGCTACCTTTATACAAAGTTGCTATATTTATGCCTTTACGTAGGAAAAAAACATTTATAATGCAAATTAGGACATACAATAATCTTACAATATTATACAACGTAAGGAAAATAAAAACATAACAAAATTTATCCTTTCTAGAATGCATATTCTGCATTTACTAATGCAGAGGTGGCACAGCGGTGACTACTGTACTTTTAATAGCAGTCCATTTCCATGCTATTATGGTCCAACTGTCATAGCACTGCAATTGTAACGCTGCTACAAAAGAACTGTGTTACACCCCCAAAAAACAAGGGACTAGGGATGGGAAAAGGGATGTAAAGAACAGGAAAGTTAGATAGGGTGCTGGTTTGGGGAGAGTACACTGTGGTATGTCATAAAATATTTGTTAATTTTTCAAGCCCAAAACATTTTCTATACATTCTGTAATTTCGTACCAATGCCTTTATTCAAATTTGGCAAACATGAGGGAAAAGGTAATTAGTACCATATACCTCACATATCAGAAGTATGAATGAGATGCCCGTACATCAGGTACTTCTGAATGTCGTCTCTGATGGCATGTCTATTTCAAGGATGTGTGGATATATATATGTGCACACACATATATATTTACACACACACTACACATTGCACAAAACACGGGTATTAAGGGTTAGGAACAGCACGGGGGGTAGTGGGAAGTACTTTTATGGTTGTTAAAACCTCACCTTGAGGCAAGACTATGGTGGCACATTACTGGGAAATTATGAAAACATAAGGCCCCGTCCCACTTTTAATAGAACATTATTGAGGTACATTTTATTTGCTGTGCCACAGATTTTTTTTTTTTGGGAGGGGGAGAATAAACAAACAGTAGCCTGACATAACATTGAACTGTGGGGTCAACATTAATAACTATAAAAACAAAGACTGCTTGGCAAATTTTCATAAGTCCCAAATGTGATCTACTCTGGATATACTGGGAAGTGAAAAGCTTTTTGCTGAATCTTCATGAGTAAAGTGCATTTCTCATCACTCCACAGCAGCAGTAAATAATAGGAACTATTTGCCAATCTTCCTGGAGGGAGGGAAGGCACCATATTTTCATTTTTAAAGGAAGATGAAACTGGGAAATAAAACACACTAAGAAAAAACACAGGTCATACCCACATGAGTTTCCAACCCTGGTCTGGGATAAAAGCTGTTATGATCTATATGAATAAAAGAGGACTCTATTTTGGGAAAGACATATGAACAATGACTATTTTTCTAAAACCAGAAAGTGGGATCACATGGTCCATCAACGGAACAGAATATCTAAAATTAGGTCTGTCTCAGAAATTCTGAAACATATGGCCACAATTATATCCCAATAAAATATCTCATTCTAAAATGCACCTAGTAATAAGTACATTATTCCAGCACAGAGCTTAATGCCCAATACTAGACTACTGCAAAGGACAAGGAGTGTTCCACATTACTTTTTATTAAATAGGAACACAGGTGATTTCCAGAGACATCTAGAAATTAACACCAGTTGTATACATCTTCCTAATACTCATAGTACCTAAAACCAAATTCTTAGCAGACAAATTGGTCCCATTTTCATTTTTAAAGCACACAGCATTTAAAGCATAAACTGCAATGATTATATTGGAGTTACCTAAAAAATATAAAAACTAATTAGAATCTGGAAGGAAAAATGGAAAGGATGAGCAAAAGAAAGAAAATGAAGTATCCAACCTCCAAAATGAATAAATAGGTCAGCCCTTTCATTTGGAGGTTAATGTTCTTCTTGACTGCTTGTTTTGGAGAAAACCAGGTGTACTGGTTCCATCATAATTCTTATTCTACATTACAAAAATCATCACATAAATTTGGCACGATTAGCAATCTACTCCGAAGCAAGCATAAATGGGACAATATATTAAAAGTGGAAACGGCCCACCTATACCACTGTTCTCTTTTGACAGAAGAGTGAGCACTTTAGTAAGCACCAAGTTCACAGGGAGAAAAGAAGATTCTGCTATGCACGTAAACCAACAGCACTGAAAAGGGTAAAGACACCTTTAATAATTTACCTTCTTTATAATGGTCCCACTCTATTATTCTGCTAATCCATTCACTGTTCTATAATTAGGTTCTTTACTGAACAGGTTGGATGCTGTATTTCAAGCGAAATTAACCTTAGTTACATCTGTAGATCCCGATCATAATTTCAAACTTCCTCATGTTTAGAGAAAACAGTAAAATATTTTGCGAGGTTACCTAACCTTCTTTCCACTCTACTTTCTCTTGTATTCTCTAGTGTTTGGGAAACTGGAAAATTTTGATTTTCCAAGAGTTAGACATATGGATTCACATCAGTTTATATAAACTTCAATTCATTTTAAATCCTAAATTATGACACAATCTCATTGCTACAAGACTTCCACTGTACCTGCTAGGCTGGCAATAGTCTTACCATTCTACTGAAATCAAGGGATAATCTAAGCTCCAGTCGTGAGCGCAAGGACACAGAGCCAGGAGCACTGCGCTGGGCGCGACGACTGCAGTGTGGTACTAAGGGACGCACTCCTAAGGTGCTGGGGAGGGCGCCCACCCAGGAAACAACAGTACCTTCAGGGACTCTGCATGCTACACATAGCTTCCTTTTTTCCCTCAGCTGCTAAAGAGATCACCTATGGACACAAGTGAAATTCAGAATTGAGAGAATGCTTTTATCAACTTGAAAAGTAAACAGCATATAAATAAATACTGGACAAGGGCAACCCTGTTGTAGATAACAGCAACTTCCAAATGAACCTTCAAAACCACAAATGGACAAAAATGCAAATTCAACAACAATGAACACACAATCCAATTTCAAAACTATATACAAACTCAAACATTTCAAATTGAAAAAGACATTAAGCAACAAAATAAGACACCCCAACACCAAAGGAAAAAAGGGAAGGTAAACGGCAACCTAGTGGCAAAAACGCCTCTGGAAAACAATGTTTCTGCTAATAATCCACAAGAGAAGGACTGTCAAGAGATCATGGTTCAGATTTTCAAATGCTTTTGGGTAAAGTGACCTGAGACTGATTCTTGAGCCTATTGTAATTCTGATTAAGAATCTGGGCATGCCCTTCAAATGACATCATGAGATGAGTGAACAGAAAATCTTGTCTCCTTCCTGCCTTTCAACACACCAACAGCAAACCGCATTCACGGAAACAGGACTCTTTCTAGTAACACTGAAGGCAAGGAACTGACTGGCATCCACAGAGGTGTGGTGCTTTTACTTCCTTTCCATCTGTTTTGGCTCAAGTCAAAAAGCCTACAATTAATGAAATAAAGGATTCCTCGTATTACATGCTGGGGGCCACATACCATGAAGAGTGAATCTACAAATAGTACCTTCAAAGCCTAGAGTTATTTGTTAGCACTGCACATTACCAAGAGGTTTTATAAAATGTTTCAAATGCCAACCATGACTTCAACATGAATGATATGCATAAGTCCATAATATTGATAAAAATCAACCAGCATGTCACTCACTTCAACTCTCATTTTAAATAGGCACTGTGAAAATGGGAATGCTGCTGTACAATAATGAGTAGTAGATAATGAAATTAGTGTTCTTTAATGAGTACCTGCTCTATATTAATTCCCTTTAGTTAAAGAAGCACATGAAATATTCAGAAAAAAATTTTATCAAGTCTATAAAAGGAGTTAGTGTTTAGAAATGAAAATGAAGCACTTGCATCTTCCTTTTTAAAAACTTCACAAAGGTGCAAACAACATAATGCTTCCCAGGCTCACATGGGCAGGTCAGTACTATTGTGTCTCGTTTTCCTAGACGTGCCATCGTCTCGAGGCAGAGCTCTCTGCAGGTTCGACATGGCGGCAGTCCTCTCGATGTCGATCACAGCGTACAGCTCTGTGCGCCTAGTAGGGGTTTGTGGAAGGGGAGTGGTAGGCGTCTTTGGAGTCTGGGGGTTGTCAGAGTCACTGCCACCTTCCAAATCAACCTGTATGTAGTTGAGCTGCCTGTGTTCTAAACTTGGGCGTCTGATATCAAAGTTAAAGACTGTGGGTGTACAGTCCCGACGCCGTGAATATTCGACCTTGTGAGCACTTGCCGGCACTGTGACATTCTCTGTATTTACATAGTTGTGCATTGGATCTAGATTACTATGGTAGCCATTTAGAGATGGGGTCTTTGGTCCTAAATTGTCGTCTTCATCCCTACTTAGCTTGCGGGCTTCCCAAACAGGAGGCAAAGATGGTAAATTTTCATAGTTTAACAATGCAGTTCTTCTCTGAGCTGAGTTGTTGATATTCTGGGTATCTGAGGTACTGGTGGATGTCAGACGACCCCTCCTGACCCCTGAGGCACTAGGGATGGATAGCCCATTTATATTTTCATACACCAGCTTACTGACTGCAGGTGCATCTCTTCGTTCATCACTGTCATAGCCAGTGTCCCAGTCTGTGCTATTTGCACCACCTCCACTGACTGGATCTCTTCCGAGTTGCTCCAGTTTCTCTTTTTCCATTAATTGCTTTTGAACAGGGGTTGGTCCTAAGACAAATTTGACTCCTTCGGGTTCAAGAAGAATCTGAGGGTCCCTGTCCTCAATATTACTTGGTTCTTCTTTTGGTGTATTGCTTTCAGCATTAGAAATCCTTGCCTCCAATGGGACATGCACACTTGTGCGGTTTTTCCGCTCTTCTTGCACACCTGTAGTGTTGACATAGGTGTGCACCTAAAACAAACCAGGAAAGTGAATCAGTAAACTTGCTTAAAAATAAAACAAAAAAGTCTGACCACATCAGTTAATTTTATTGATTAACTTTCTCTCTAAATATACTCTTACTTCAAAGCCTTTGTACCCGGTTTTTACTAATAAAAAGGTGAGGAGATGGGGAGGAATGTAAAAAGGGCTTCCTAACTTCATTAAAAAACTACTTCAAAATAACACGCAACATTGTACTTGATAGTGAAACATGAGAAGCATTCTGTAAAACTAAAATCAGGAACAAACAAGGAATACATCATTTTGATTTTGTTGTAGAAATTCTCATCAATGCATTAAAACGTAATTCAGAAATAAACAGCAAGTATTAAAAAGGAAGAGACAAATTTATCATTATTTACACATGATCTAACTATATAAAGATATAAGCCCTATTAGATTTAATAACAGTTCTGTAAAACGCATAGATATAAAATAAATATCACCCACTAAGAAATTATCACTACTTAGAAAAAGCTCAATGGTATTTTGGTGGGGATGATATAAAAATGTTTAGAAGTCTGTACATAAAATTTGAAAAGCTCAAAAATAAAATGCAAAACTGGGGGAAATGTAATTATAGCAAATAATATTAAGAATTCATTTACTATGTAAAGAATACAAAGAAACAAATTTTAAAACAGTAAAAATTTCTTAATGATAAACAACCATGAGGTTCACAAAAGATAAGTATAACTAATTAATACATAGACAATGTTCAACCAGATAATTCACTCCTCAAATGAAAAACAGAATAGTCAGGAATGTTAAATGGCTCCATAAAACACTGACAACAAAGTCTGCCTGCTGCCAGTAGTCCATCAATGATAAAACTACGACACAAAAAGCACATAACTCCAATCCAGTGGCCGTCTTATAACAGGAACCGGCCATCAGTCATGTCTGTCTTCATCTACAGACGCCCTTCTCCTGTGAACCCACAAACTACTGTCATGCTAAGCTGCCTGCAATACCTGTACTTATTTGGTCATACGTCAGCAAATACACACTATTTCCTCTGATTCTTCACTACAAAAGTCACATGCAAACAATGAAAGCTAAAACTCAAACTGACTAAAATCTGCAAGTCTCAGCACGGCACCACTTGAACGCCAACAGCCTACTACCCGCTAGACAGGGGGACACACTTACTTGTTCCTCAGCCACAAGCAAAGGGTGTGTAGACTCCTCCCCAACGGAGGGCAGGCGGGCACTTCCCACAGAGGGGTGTCTGCTGGAGGGACGGGACGAGGCGTCTCCAAAGGAGGGGTATCGGGGACACCCGTTAGGCAGGCTCTGAGCAGCAAATCCTGGAGCTGAGTTTTTGTTTGTTGGTTGGTTAAGAAGAAAAGCAGGACACAGGGGTAGGGCAGAGAGAAAAAAATGAACTGGAATGCAATCTGCACTGCGAGGATTAAGGAAAGTGTTTCTGGCAAGACACAGCAGAAGTCAGAACACAAACAGTGCCCTTCCACTTCAACTTTCCATTCACATTTTAGATAATATGGAACACTTAATGTCTGCATATTTAAATAGTAAAAATGTTTATATTCATAGCTAACAGTTTTTAAAAACTGATGATCATACTTATATTAGCCAAAGGTGATTTCCAACATGTTATAGATTAAATATCCAGAATCTGTAGTTAATAAATGTCCATTATTCAAAATACAAGCGGGAAACGGGTCCTTACTTGTAGGTGTTCGAGGTGTTCTGGGGACTTCCAATTCTGTCTGATGATTATTCCTTTCTACAACCGGCTCTTCCACCACATTTATACTATTATTTTGCATAATCTCCTGCAACATGTTAAATAACTCTTCTGCACGGGCACACTTAAAGGCAAAGATCCCTGCAGATATAAACCAGAAGGGAAAATGGTTACCCCATCCTTAAAAAAGATACAGGAGCATCTGTCAAAGAACAGAATTGGAAAGCAAGCATCTGTGCATCAATAGCAAGAAAGCCTTTTCAAATAAATGTCTGATAAATTAATGATACTCCCTGCTTCAAAACAAAAACCCAAGAGAAAGTTGAGAGAATAATTTTCATTTGTCTAAAGGAGGTGGCCCCAAATAAGGTAGACAAAAACAAGATTTGAATACTTACTCTAGTCTGCTGTTATCAACAGGGGCCAACTCATCCTCACTAACGTGGTCCCTTGCCACTGCACAGGCCCTGGCTGCAGGGTTACAGTCATTATCTGTTTAATTTGGATGATAATTCTGCAGGGGAAGGATTATCATTCTCCTCCGGTAGAGAAGACATTTGATGCTCGACAAAGGTCACGTGACTTGTGCAAGGCCATTCAAGTTGTAAGTAGCAAAAAAACCAAACTCTGTTCTGTTTGATTCCAAAGTTTACGTTCTTTCCCCAACAAGGTATAATAGTAAAGACACACAGTCAATTTACTGGGACTAATCATTTACTAAAAACCTTAAAGTTAAAATGAGTCAAAACTCCTGACATAAAGAATGTGCTTAAATGCTTGACAAATGAATACACAGTTTACTATATCCCTTTTGTTAACAATCCACTATTTGGGGGATTTTTTCTATCAGGAGAAAGGTAAAATATTAATTTAAACACTACATCTAGAATAACTGAAAGAACAGTATTTCACCGTGATACTGTTTGGAGAAAAAACAACAAAGCCTCCACCTACCTTGTCCAGTTTGACACCTTCGACCACTTTCAAATGAAAAGAGATTCGAATCATAGCCATAGCGTCGCAGGCAGAGGTAATGCCATTTCACCGAGTCACGCTTGCGAGTGTATAAAATCAGTTCTGTGTCTGTAAGTTCCATTATGCCAGAACCTAGCTCATTCCCATCATCATCCACATTAATGACCTAAAAAAGAAAGTTTAATTAGTGCGAACATAATGCTCCCGCTTGACAGTCACACACATATTTAACCAGCTTGTCAGGAAAATGCACAGCTGCTGACTGGCTCAGCTGTTCACTCCTTTGACAGTTCATTCGTCAATCAATGTGTGCAGGGTGTGGGTAATGCAGCAGCGTGATACCCACTTTGTCTCCAAGGAACCCATGTTCCCACTGGGGAGACAAGACAGGGCACCCACACCAAGGCAACACCACAGAACTGGATGTCATTAATTGACGAGAGAGTGCAGCAGAGGCTGCAAAAGGTAGGAACGGTGGCCTAGGGCTACTGGAGAAGCCTCCACACAAGAAGAGGAGGGACGTGGCTGGGCCTCAGGTAGAAGGAAAGTTAGACAGGAAAGGCAGTTCAGAGAGACAGCTGGTGGGTCAGGAGTCGTAGGGTACATCCTGAAGATACAGTGTTACAGCAGAGGCAAAGAAGGTATTTCAGAGAGACCAAGACAAGACTGGTGGAGTTCACGTAAGGGAAGGCCTTGCATTGCTGAGTTTCGGAAAATGGCTGGAGACTATGAAGACTAGATAACATGTGGGGAGGACTTGCCATTCCCCTGGGGCTGGGCAAAGCACTTTACATGCATGTTTCCCTTTTAATCCTCTTAACAATCCTAAACTGCAGGTAATACTATTTTCTCCATTGTACAAAAATGAAACAAGGACTTAGTGATAATGTAACCTGCCCAAGGTCACAAAGTTATGAAGCAGCAGGGCTGTGACTGACACCTAGGTCTTATGATCCAATGACTATTACTTATGGCAGACTGAGGCCAGACTACGAGAGACACTAAATGGCTATGGAGGAGTAAGGAGGAGAGCATCTAGTCCCCAGAGCAAATGTGAGAAGATTTGAAAAAGAGGAAGTTTTAGAATGATGAAATAGGAAGATTAACTTGACGCCAACCGCAGCTGGATCACAAAGGTGACGGGAGGTGGGCTCTATTAAGAAATGGTCCAGGCATGAAGCAGTGACAGGGAGGCGGTGATGGGACTGAAGGGCAACTACAGAACGGAGCTCTAAAAAAAGTATCACCAGAACTGTATGGTTAATTGGACACAGAGAACCAGAGGGAAAGGAAAGAGGATTCCACACCGTAAGAAAACGTGGTCGTCATTTGTTAGAACACGAAACGCAAAGTGGACCAAAAGGGCAATGAAAGGGTCTGGAGACAAAAGTGAGGTGTAAGGTATCAAGTGAAGTGGAAGGACAACAGCCAAGCAGGCAGCGAGAGAAGGACTCACACAATCTTACTGACCTTAAACTTGTTCCGATGGTTATCCGGGACAGTGTCTTTATCTGGACAGCTACAACAGCTACCCATGGCTTCTTCAGAAGACCATGTGAACACTACATGAACGATAAGGTGGAAAAAATTATTAGATGTAGGCTGCGAAAATCATAAAACAGAAAAGGACTTTAGAAGTCATGGAACACACGCCCTGCGTTACTCTGATGAGGAAAATTAAGCCTAAGAGGGAGCACAGCTGCAGCTAGATTTCACACAACTGCTTGATGGGTTTGCTCAGTGACAGTGAGAACAATATGAGGCAGACTTCACAGAAACCTCAAATTTCCAGTTTAATTTGCAAAGATTGGCCCATTTTAAAATTATCTAAAAAAAAAAAAAACAATTTAAAGTCTCACATGTAACATTATTTAAATAAGTTCATTCATGGAATTAATTACGACTTATCAGGAATTTCATGTCCCTCTTTTAATAAATTTCCAGAGGGATGCTAGACTTGTGGTTTGGCAGGAATGTTGATTCTTCTTAGTCATTGCAGTATCTTTTATGTACCCCACCCGACAAGAATTCACTGGTAAATAAGACAAAAACAAATTTGGAATAGTTCATTAGAGAGAAATACAACCCAAAATTCAGCAGTAACTCACACAGAGAACACTGGCAAAACTGACAGAGCTTGTGTAGCTAACTCTCTTTCCCACAGAAGTGTAAGGTAAGAGGTTACGGTGACTTTCAGCGTTCAACCACACTCCAAATGAACAAAGGAGGAATTCAAAATGTCACTTACAAACAAGAGAAAGAATCAGAGCGAATGTGAGAAGATTTGAAAAAGAGGCAGGGAAGGAAGCACAGGAAGTTACTAAACATTAAAAACATAAACGTGATCCGAACTTGCTTAAAATTCTTCAGTGGTTCTTCATGACCTTCAGGAAAAAATTCAAAGCTCGTCACTATGACATGAGGCCCTTTAAAATCTGGCCCTTGTGTACAGATGAAGTCTAGACTCCCTTCCTTCTGCTCAAGCCCTACCCAGTCATACCAAACAGCTTCCCAGAGCATCTGGTCCCTCACATCCTTCCATGCTGCTCCCCTCCTGCTTCTTTCCTTTCTCAAGATTCAACGCAGAGAGCAATGCCTTTAGCAAGCCTTCTCTGGCTCCAAGCACCTGGGTGCATTATACTCCTTATGCATCCCCCAGAGCACCCCAGCCTTCCCAGGGTCACAGCGCCTTTCACACTGTCTACTGAGCAGAAACTGTGACAGGCTGTCTGTCCACTTCTGTCTTCTTCCCTCCACAGCGAGCTCCTCCCTGCAGGGATGGCCCTTATTCATGTTTGCATCCCCAGTTCCTAACACAAACCTAGCACACAGTAGGTGCTCTAAGTCCCCTGTGAGCTGAATGAACTGTACTAAACAAAGGTAAAGAATGCCTGGCAGGTATAAGTATTAAGAAGACTAAAAAGTATACTAGTGTTTAAGCCAAAAGAAGTGATAAACAAAACAGTAAAGTTAAGTAAGACTCCTATTTGGTATTTTGCTCTAACGAATATGCCAGCTAAGCATCATGGTGTAAAGATGACTAAGCACAGCATGTGCCTCTGAAAAGCCATGAGTCTAACAGGAGAGAGAGATACAAACGGATAACGCACTAAGCTAACCCTTCTATCGGAACAGGAGGAGAGTTCTGTGGGCAAGAGAGGCAAGCAACAAACATTCTGGGTTACGCAGGGCAGGGTGCAGCACCTGAGCTGGTACTTGAAAAGGTGAGCAGAAACCAGAAACAGGTCCTGAGACGGATCAAAGGGCAGGCAGGAGGCAAGGGCCGGAGGGCGGCGCCTTCAGGGACAGGGGGTGTCCCTGCGACTAGAGCACGGGGCGCCGCCACACACACAGGGGCCAAACCGTGACGCATCGAGGGAGGATCTGGGCTCCAGTCAACCCAGGCGGGCTGCCTCGACGGTCCCCGCAGGCCAGTGGACAAGACTGTCGTGGTGCTGATCCCTCTCCATGGCAATGCTTCTGTCTCCCCACCTGCTTCACTGTGATCTCCCTGAAGACGGGAGCCCATCTCCTTAATTTTCCAGGGCACTACGCACACTGCTTGACACAGCCCACGCTCCATAAACGTTCAATAAATTACAGGATGAGAAGGAGGCAAAGGAACATTTAAAAATTTTTTCTAAAGCAAAGGGATAATTGATAGAAACATTAAAAAAAAACCTTCTTGAAAGTAAATATCCACCCTCACTGCTGACCTCCTCACAAATATACAGAGCTAAAAGATTCCTACAGTGTAGCTTTTGCTTTAAAAGATGGTGCCTCGAGAATCTGAATAGGCCAATCACAAGTAAGGAAATAGAAACAGTAATCAAAAACCTCCCCAAAAATAAGAGTCCAGGACCAGATGGCTTCTCTGGAGAATTCTACCAAACATTCAAAGATTTAATACCTATCCTTCTCAAACTATTCCAGAAAATTGAGGAAGATGGAGTACTCCCTAACACATTCTATGAAGCCAACATCTCTCTGATCCCCAAATCTGACAAGGACAACACAAAGAAGGAGAACTACAGGCCGATATCACTGATGAACATAGATGCAAAAATCCTCAACCAAATTTTGGCAAACCGAATGCAGCAATACATCAAAAAGATTATACACCATGATCAAGTGGGATTTATACCAGGGACACAGGGATGGTTCAACATCCGCAAGTCAATCAACGTGATACACTACATTAACAAAATGAGAAAGAAAAACCACATGATCATCTCAATAGATGCAGAGAAAGCATTCAACAAGATCCAACATCCATTTATGATAAAAACCCTCAATAAAATGGGTATAGAAGGAAAGTACCTCAACATAATAAAGGCCATATATGACAAACCCACAGCCAACATCATACTCAATGGACAAAAACTGAAAGCCATCCCTCTGAGGACAGGAACAAGACAAGGGTGCCCACTTTCACCACTCCTATTCAACATAGTACTGGAGGTGTTCGCCAGAGCAATTCGGCAGGAAAAAGAAATAAAAGGAATCCAAATAGGTAATGAAGAAGTAAAACTCTCGCTGTTTGCAGACGACATGATCTTATATATAGAAAACCCCAAAGAATCCATAGAAAAACTATTAGAAACAATCAACAACTACAGCAAAGTAGCAGGGTATAAAATCAACATACATAAATCAGTAGCATTTCTATACACTAACAATGAACTAACAGAAAAAGAACTCAATCCCATTCACAATCACAACAAAAAGAATAAAATACCTTGGGATAAATTTAACCAAGGAAGTGAAGGATCTATACAATGAAAACTACAAGACTTTCTTGAAAGAAATTGACAACGACATAAAGAGATGGAGAGACATTCCATGCACATGGATTGGAAGAATAAACATAGTTAAAATGTCCATACTACCTAAAGCAATCTACAGATTCAATGCTATCCCAATCAGAATCCCAAGGACATTCTTTACAGAAATTGAACAAAGAATCCTAAAAGATGGTGCCTCAAAGGAATATTTTTAATCTGTTTCTCAAAAGGGGCAGAAAAATGATTCCTCCACTTGCCTCCCTCACAGGCAACTTCCCCTGCTGGCAGGGACACAGGAGTGGTGGCGCCACCTACTTGGGGATTCTGACCTCACTGAGTACTTCAGTTCAGTCCAATAATAATTAACGAAAAGCCTAGTACATGACACAAAAGCCTTGTATGCCACACCAAGGAGAATGAATTTTATCCTACGCATGATGGAAAGGCACCGAAGAATTCTAAGCAGGAAAGTGAGGTGGCGAGGACTTCACTCTAAATTCCTCCATGTGCAGGATCAATTTAAGTGGGGTTTTGGCTCAGAGGAAGGGAAATCAGTGAGAGACTACTGAAAAATGAAATATGCTAAAGACCTAAAACCCGAGAAGAAATAGTAGGAATAAAGAAGAAAAAGACGAATTTGAGAAAGATTGAGGAGAGGAAGTCAGCAGCACTGAGTGGCTGGCTAGGCCTCCAGGAAGGAAGAGGCAGGTTCCAGTGTGGCCAACGAAGGGTGCTGGCTCCATTACCCGAGAGAGAAAAACTGGTAGTCTTCAAGTGGAAGAGATGGCTATTAGTTCAGTCTTAGACATGTCACGTTGAGATTCCAGAGAAAACCAAACGGAGACATGCAATCGAGTTAGTATATGAGTGTGGGTGTGAGGGAGGAGGTAAATATTCACACACACAGAATTTGAAGCTATGAAACAGAAGACACTGCTCTAGAACGGTATGGAGAGTGGTC
Source organism: Equus przewalskii (assembly GCF_037783145.1). Taxonomy (NCBI): domain Eukaryota; kingdom Metazoa; phylum Chordata; class Mammalia; order Perissodactyla; family Equidae; genus Equus; species Equus przewalskii. The sequence continues at coordinate 85,343,498 of NC_091835.1, read as the reverse complement.
TGCAACTGAAATTCTGGGGAATACAAATGTGTAGGTACTGGAGGAGAGAGAAGTCAGTGAAGGAGGAAAAAGAGGTCAAAGTAGCACAAACTAAGACAAGAAAGCGTCAAGAAGGAGGGTTCCACCCACAGTGGAGGGGCAGAGGCAGAAGCCCAACTGCAGAGAGCACAGGAAACAAGGAAGCAGCCCCCCAGAGACTGAACTGCTCTTTCAAGAACAAGCTGAGAAAGAAGGAGTAGAGCAGGACGGGGGGACAAACATGATGTCACAAGAAAATACGTTGCTTATTTACTGTGTTAGGATGACATCACTTTACGCAGGTTTGTAATCAGTAGGTCAGGAAAGGTTAAAAAAAAATATATAAAACAACAAAGGAAAGAGAAGGGCTACATGATGGATCAAGACAGAGGGGGAGCGAGAGAAGACGAGCTCCAGGGCCAGGTTCAGAATCAGTGCAGATGACGAGGAAGGCCCCATCTGCTGAGGAGAGAAGGAAGAAAGGAAGAGCGGGTGGAGCACAGAAGAGAAGCTGAAGCAGGTAACCTGGTCCATCCCACATTTCCTTTGTAACACACAAGGCAAGTCTGCAGAACGAGGGACGTGGAGAGAATGGTGGGATGGTTCACGGAGGAGCCACCCAAGGAAGGTACTGGGATTACTGAGGGTTCCGCGCCGAGAGCTCCGCAGAGGCTGGAGAGCCAGGCTACACTGTCTGTAGCTGTGCTCAGCAGTCCGGGGCGGGACACAGTTCAACTGACCCAGGGTCAGAGGGTAAGAGGACAAGGAAACTAAAGGGTGTTGACAACACAGGGGTCTGAAGTGATGGATCATCAGGGCTGGTGAGGAAGAAGCACAGAAAGAAGAGGGTGGATGAAACGGGTGAAGTTTCCATCCACATCTCTGACTCGTCCTCTTGAGCCACAAACTCCTAGACAAGGGGAAAGGCAGATGCTAGATATTCTGCATTTATGCCCACGTTAATATTTGGAGAACACATCTGGGTTATGTAAATGTGAATAACATGTACTAATACTGTAAACACTTGATGAGACCATGTGATCTCATCATCTTACTCTGGCAAGTTCATTACTCAGTGAAAACACACACTTACTGTGCTCCCTCAAGAAAGGAACAAGAACAAAAGGCAGCTACTGTTTGGGAAGATCAACATTGCAACACGTTTGCTGAATACAGTCATGCACAGCATAACAATATTTGGGTCAACAATGGACTGCACATATGACAGCGGTCCCATGAGATCAGTACCATCCAGCCTCGGTGTGTAGGAGGCTGTACCATCTAGGTCTGCGTAAGTACTGCAGGGGAGGAAGAAATTTTCCTCCACCCTTCTAGGTTCTTCTGTCTGGTCTAAGAATTGAACTGACATGAACAGAGTAACAACTGAAAGACAAAAAAAAGTTTAATAACATGTACACATGAGAGAAACCCAAGAAAACTGCAGAACTCGCCAAAACGGCTGAAGCCCTCACCTTAAACACCATCCTCTGCTAAAGACAAAGAAGCTGTTGGGGGTGGGGGAGTCGGGGACTTCAAAGGGAAGGAAGACAATTCACAGGTAGGAGAAAAGCAGCAAACTTTTGGAAAACAAGGGCTTGTTTGGCCACACAGAAACAGAAGACACAGAGGGGAGCCCAGCAGACAGACTTTTCTAGGTTCCTCCCTGTCCACCACCCAGTTCATGTCATGCTCAGGTGATAGCTTGCTTCCTGAGACACGTTTTTTTATCTGAATTCTTTTAGGCAATTAAGGGGAAGGTAACAAGAAAAACTTGCTGAGTCTTTTGTTTCTTAGAAATAATCAGCCTAAAATAATCATGTTAAAGAGACACACTTTGGGGTGGCAAATGTTTTTCCCTTCAGTGCAGTCTATGACGTTCACAAGACAAAATCGCCTGATGATACATTTCTCAGAAGCATCGCTGTCGTTAAGTGACACATGGTATCTTTTTTTTTGTTGCTGGGAATGAATCGCCCAGAGCTAACATCTGTTGCCAGTCTTCTCTTTTTCTTCTTCCTCCCCAAAGCCCAAGTACATAGTTGTATATAGTTAAGTCCTTTGAGCTCTTCTACGTGAGCCACTGCCACAGCATGGCTACTGACAGACGAGTGATGTGGTTCCACACCCAGGAATTGAACCCAGGCCGATAAAGTGGAGTGAGGCAGATTTTAACCACTAGGCCATCAGGGCTGGCCCGCATGACTGCATTTTAAATTAGCAAACACTGTCTTTGTTTAATTAAAGCCATTTGTCCTTATTCTTATTCTTTGACAGCAAATCAGGAGGCAAAATGACTGCATTCAAGAAAACATTATTAAAATCTCTCATTTAAAAAATACAATTTGTGGACTTAATGATTTTTAAGTAAACTCTGACTTACCTAGATCTGGCCATTAATACTCCTAGCCTCTGCTGCAGCATCAGGAGTTCAATCATACTTCAAAACACCATGTTGTCTTTGTTTGCTGGCCTAACCTGGAAACAGTAGGAAAAAGTTGAGAATTTCTTATTTCTTTTAAAATAATAATTTTCCTTATGAGAATTCTGGCAGCACTGTTAGTTCAGTTAACCTACTTAAGCAAACTCAAAAGTCTAAAAATTTGATTTAAAATTATTTAATATACAAGATCTACTCTTAAAGTTAATAGGATATGTACATGTTATGAATAACGGCCTTTTCAAAAGAAAAAGTAGAAACACAAAAGTCTAAAGCTTTATGATGTTTGGATAGCAGGGTCTTCAGGAAGTCATTGATTCTGGCGTCTCCACCATAGCTCTGACACTGGACAACTCACTGCTCTATACTTATCTCCTGAGACATAAATGAGAGGTTAGACTAAAAACACTCCTTTTCCAGCTCTCAAACCCCATTTTAGCCAGTTGCAGGCTAATTCTCCATCTCCATCTGCTTTTCTAAAATCTCACCATCACTGCCCACAAAGAGCGGACTCTCTTTAGAATTTACCCTCTGGATCTTCCTATTCCACAAGATCCCCTAGAACTGACTCCAAGGAGTCAGTCATCAGAAAACAGTAAAAATAGCATGCCACAGACACACGAGAATGAGACAAATTATGGTAATTACTTACAAGGTAGAGTTTCAAAAGATTTCAATATACTTTCAGAAATTTTCAGGTCAACTTACTCACTTTTTACAGCACAGAAAAAAATCAAGCTCACTCAAACATGGGCAGTAACATTTACTGAATAGCTACACCACATTAGGCATTATGTAAGGGGTTTTGCAAATAGTCTCACTTTAACCTACATATTAACTAGAGTTAACAAAGATGATTCATATCCAAAATGAACATTTCCAAAACCATAAACCCAATTACAATCAAAATTTTCAATTATGGACTTCAAACCTATACATAAAATCAGCAGTTCAGCCAGGTGTTTGCTTGTGCGGCTCGCAACCTGTTGCCACAGCCACGTCAGGCTGGGCAGCAACCCAGCACCTCTTCCTTAGCATGTTCTTCTTTTCTCCAGAAGCTTAACACACACCACACTTTGTCTCTGGCTAGTAAAACTGCCCAGCTAATTCGACCACCCACCATTCCTCTAATATGAATACATATTCTGTCTGTCCATCTCTCTCTTCTATGAGATGTTAGCCAACTTTAATTCAGGAACATCTCTCTTCCTCTTTGCTCATTCCACTTAAAAGCATCCTACAACCCCATCCTGAAATGAGTTTAATCGCAGTAAATACGATGAAGAGAAGTGAGCGTCGGCTATCTATGACCAGTTATCAAGGAAAAGTTCTAAGTTCTAAAATAAAGTCAAACATGTTAAAGAATCAGTGGACCAATCTATAAAGCTCTTAATATATTAAAAAGCCTCCATTAGAATCTCTGAAACTTTTTATTCTGTTACACGTTGGTACCTTTTTTCTTTTTCCATTTTCCTTTATTGTAGTAAAACATAAAATTTACCACCTAACTCATTTTTAGTGTACAGTTTAGCAACGTTAAATACATTCAATACTGTTGCGCAACGAATCTCCAGAACTACTTCATCTTGCAAAATCGAAATTCTATACCTATTAAACAACTCATTTCTGCTCCCCTTAAGTCCTGGCAAGCCCTGTTCTACTTTCTGTTGTTGTAAGTTTGACTTTTCTAGATACCAATTTTTGTAGGTAAGGGTCTAAGTTCACATGGGTGAAATCATACAGTACTTATCTTTTTGTGCCTGGCTTATTTCACTTAGCATAATGTCCTCAAAGTTCATCCATGTTGTAACATGTGTCAGAATCTCTTTCCTTTTTAAGGCTGAATAATATTACGTTATACATATACACCAAATTTTGCTTATCCATTCATCTGTTGATGAACATTTATCTACCTTTTGGCTCTTGTGAATAATGCTGCTATAAACATGGATGCACAAATATATCTTTGAGACCCTGCTTTCGATTCTTTTGGATAAAGACTCAGAAGTGGTATTGCTGGATCATATGGTAATTCTATTGTTAATTTTTTGAGGAACCACCATCGTGTTTTCCATAGCAGCTGCACCATTTACGTTCCTACCAGCAACGGACAAGGGTTCCAATTTCCCCACATCCTCATCAACACTCGTTTTCTGCTTCTTTGGTATTGCCCATCCTGACAGGTGTGAGGTGGTATCTCGTTGTTGTTTGGACTTGGATTCCCTAATGACTAGTGATGTTGAGCATATTCTCATGTGCTAATGGCCATTCATCTATCTTCTTAGGAGAAACATCTATTCAAGTCCTTTGCCCATTTTTTGAATCAGGTTGTTTGTTCTTATGTTGCTGAGTTTTAGAAGTTCTCTCTATATTCTGGATATTAATCCATTACCAAAGATATGATCTGTAAATATTTTCTCTTAGTCTGTGGGTTGCCTTTTTCACACTGTTCATAGTCTTTTGATGAATGAAATTTTTTATTTTTCATAAAGCCCAATTTGTCTATTTATGCTTTTGTTGCCTGTGCTTTTGATGTCATAGCCAAGAAAGCACTGCCAAATCCAATGTCATGAAGGCTTTGTTCTATTTTTCGTCTAAGAATTTTACTGTTTTACACTGTATATTTAGGTTTTTGATCCATTGTGAGTTAACTTTTGTTATGATGTTAGGTAAGGGTCCAAGTTCATTTTTTTGCAGGCGGATATCCAGTTTTCCCAGCACCATTTGTTGGAAAGACTGTCCTTTTCCCATTGAATAGTCTTGGCACCCTTGTCAAAACTTATTTGACCACATATGTGCGGGTTTATTTCTGGGCTCTCTATTCTATCCATTGGTCTCTAGGTCTGTCTGTATGCCAGGACCACACTCTTTCGATAACTGGTTTGTAGTAAGTTTTGGTATCAGGAAGTATGAGTCCTCCAGCTTTGCTCTTCCTTTTCAAGATTGTTTTGGCTATTCAGGATTCCTGGAGAGTCCATATGAATTTTAGGATGGGTTTTCTACTTTTGAAAAAAATCACTGGGATTTTGACTGGGATTGCATTCTATCTGTAGATCTCTTTGGATAGCACTAAAATTTTAACAATATTATGTCTTCTAATCCATGATCTTTAAAGCATGAGTCTTTCGTATTGAGTATTATATTCACTGTGGGTTTTTCATATATGGTTTTTATTATATTGATGTAGTTTTGTTCTAGTCCTAGTTTTTTGAGTGTTTTTTATGATGAAAATGTGTTGAATTTTGCCAAATGCTTTTTCTGCATCAATTAAGATGACAGAGTAGTTTTTTCCTTCATTTGTTAATGTGGTGTATTATATTGATCAATGTTAATATGGTGTACCATCCTTGCATGCCAAGAACAAATCCCACTTTGTCGTGGTATAAAATCCTTTTAATATGTAGCTGAATTGGTTTGCTGGTATTTTGTTGAGGATTTTTGAATCAATGTTCATATGGGAAAATGGTCTGTAGTTTTCTTTTCTTGTAGCGTCTCTGTCTGGCTTTGGCATCAGGGTAATGCTGACCTCACAGAATGAATTAGGAAGTGTTCCTTCTTCAGTTTTTTGGAAAAGTTTGAGAAGGACTGATATTAGTTCTTCTTTAAACATTTGGTAGAATTTACCAGTGAAGCCATTGGGTCCAGGGCTTTTCTTTATCGGGAGATTTTTTTATTAGTGATTCGGTCTCCTTACTAGTTATGGTCTATTTAGATTTTCTATTTCTTTGTGATTTAGTCTTGGTAGGTTTTGCGTTTCTAGGAATTTGTCCATTTCATCTAGGTTATCCAATTTGTTGGTGTACAATTTTTCACAGTACTCTCTTTTTAGTTCGGTAGAATCAGTAGTGATGTCCTAACTTTCACTTTTGATTTTAGTAATTTGAGTCTTCCCTTTTTTTTTCCTTAGTCCATCTAGTTAAACATGTGTCAACGTTGTTGATCTTTTTGAACAATCAACTTTTGGTTTCATTATTTTCTCTTGTTTTCCTATTCTCTACTTATCTCTGCTCTAAACTTCTGCTAGCTTTGGTTTTAGTTTGTTCTTCTTTTTCCAGTTCCTTAAGTTATAAAGTTAGGTTGTTGATTTGAGATCTCTCTTGTTTTTTAATGTAAGCATTTATAGCTATAAAATTCCCCCTTAGCACTTCTTTCTCTGTTTCCCATAAATTGCAACGTGCTGTGTTTTCATTTTAATTTATCTCTACGTATTACCTAATTTCTCTCATGATTTCTTCTTTGATCCACTGGTTGTTTAAAAGTGTGTTGTTTAATTTCCACAATTTTGTGAATTTTCTAGTTTTTTATGTTGTTCATTTCTAACTTCATGCCCTTCTTTCTGGAGAAGATATTTTGCATGATATCTATCTTTTAAACCTGTTGACACTTAATTTGTGGCTAACATATAGCTATCCTGGAAAATGTCCCATGTGCACTTGAGAAAAATGCTTATGCTATTATTGTTAGGTAAAGTGTTCTGTATATGTCTGTTAGATCTAGTTGGTCTACTTAAGTGTTCTATTTCCTCACTTACCTTCTGTCCGGTTGTTCCAGCCATTATTGTGAACAGGGTTTCAACGCTCTGGATATTACTGTAGACTATTTCTCCCTTCAATTCTGTTGGGTTTTGCTTTGTATATTTTGATAGTCCACCCTCAGGTACATAAATGTCTAATTGCTACATCTTCTTGCTCTACTGAACATTTTATTAATATGTAATGTTGTTCTTTGTTTCTTGTAACCTTTTTTAATTTGAAGTCTATTTTGTGTGATATTATTATAGCCATCCCTGTCCTCTTTTGGCTATTATTTGCATGGAATATCTATTTCCATCTTTTGACTTTGAATTTATTTGTATCTTTGGATCTCAAGTGAATCTCTCGTAGACACCATATAGTTGGATCACATGTTTTTACTCATTCTGCCAAACTCTGTCTTTTGATTGGCGAGTTTAACCTATTTACATTGAAAGTAATTACTAATAAGGAAGGACTCACTTCTGTCACTGTGCTAGTTGTTTTCTATATGCCTCAAGTTTTTTGTCCCTCATTTCTTGCATTACTGTCTTCTTTTTCGCTTAGTTGATTTTTCTGTAGTGAAATGTTTAAATTCCTTTCTCGTTTCCTTTTGTGTATATTCTATGGCTATTTTCTTTGTGGTGACCATGGGGATGACATTTAACACCCTAAAGTAATAAGACTCTGATTTGAATTTATACCAGCTTAACTACAATAACATACAAAAACTCTGTTCCTTTACAGCTCCATCCCCACCCCTTTCAGTTACTAATGTCACAAAATTACAGATCTATACACTGTATACCCAAAAACATAGACTAATAATTCTTTTAAATGCATTAGTCTCCTAAATTATATAGAAAACAAAAGAGTTACAAACCAAAGTTAGGATAATATTAGCTTTTAGACTAATAATAATTTTTTTCCTTTAAACGTATTAGTCTCTTGAATCACACAGAAAACAGAAAGCGCAGTTACAAATCTTTGTTACAACAGTACTAGCTTTTACAGTGCCCCTTGTATTTACCTTTATTGAGATCTCTACTTCTCCATCCGGCTTCAAGATACTGTCTGGCATCCTTTCCTTCACCCTGCAGGACTCCCTTCAGCTCTTCCTGCAGGGCAGGTCTAGTGGTCAGGAACTCTCTCAGCTTTTGCTTATCTGGAAATGTCGTAATTTCTCCCTCACTTTTGAATACAGAATTCTTGGTTGACAGTTGTTTTCCTTTAGCACTCTGAATATATCAGCCCATTGCCATCTGGCCTCCAAAGTTTCTGATGAGCAATTTGCTGATAATCTTATCGAGGATGCTTCCTATGTGATTGACTGCTTCTCTCTTGCTGCTTTCAAGATTCCTCATCTTTGGCTTTTGGAACTTTGATTATAATGTGTCTTGGTGGTATCTCTGAGTTAATCTTACTTGGAGAGCGATGAGTTCCTTGGGTGTTTATATTCATGTCTTTCATCACATTTGGACAGTCTTCAGTCATTATTTCTTCAAATGTCTCTCTTTTTTCTAGGACTCTCACAATATGTACGTTGGTCCACTTGATGGTGTCCCATCGGTCTCTTAGGCTCTGTTCACTTTTCTTCAATCACATTTCTTTCTGTTCCTCAGACTTGGTAATTTCCACTGTCCTATCTGCAAGTTTGCTGATTCTGTATTCTGCCTGTTCACATCTGCCTCCGAATCCTTCTACTGAATTTTTCATTTTAGTTGTTTTACTATTCAGCTCCAGAATTTCTGTTTGGTTTCTTTTTCGGTTTTCTCTCTTCATCAATATTCTTTTCTTCATACATTGTCTTCCTGACTTTTCCCCACCTTCTTTTAGGTCTGTAAGCATACTTAAAACAGTTGTTTTAAAGTCTTTGCCTAATACATCTGCCTTAAGGTCTTTTTCAGGGGCAGTTTCTGTTGATTAATTTTTTTCCTTCAAATGGTCCATACTTTCCTCCTGTTTCTTGGCCTTGTGATTTTTTGTTGCACACTGGACATTTGAATCTAATAATGTGGTAAGTCTGGAAATCAGACTCTCCCCGTCCCCAGGGCTTGCCATTTTTGCTATTGGTTTTATTTTTTTGACTGTTGTAGGATGTCTCTGTGCCAATGGCCAGCCTCTGGTGTCTTCTCAGGTCTTTTCTGAGCCTTTCCTGGACATGCATGGTCACTTTCTAACTTTCCCTGTACATGCGACTGTTTTTTCAATGTCCTAGTCTTTAACGTCCGGCTCCCAAAAGGGGAAAAAGAGGAAAATGAACAGAGCAGAAAAGGGTGTTAGCCCTTTAAATCCCCTGGAAGTCACTTCGGCAGGAAGGAGAGAAGCCGACGACGATGGGAGAGGTGCAACAACGTCTGACCTCCGCGATGAGGAGCAGCAGCCTCCAAGCACAGATTCCTAAAATTCAGAGGAGAGGGCCCTTCTTGCCCACCCTGGCTCTCAAGCTGGGTGTAAGCTGCACCGGCCTGGGAGCCGGGGATGGGGAGCTACCTGAGGGTGGGGGTGGGTAGCTGCTACTGTGCTAAGAGCTGAAACCAACCAAAATTGACTTCAATTTACATCCGAGCCTTCTCTTGGCAGTTGCAATTCTTCAATAACTCCAGAGTTCCAAAACAGTTAGATCAGATTCTGCCAGTACAACTGTCGCCTAGGTGTGGAGACAGATTCCTGACACCTCCTGCTCTGCCATCTTCCCAGAATCCTCTCCAGACCTCTTTTTGAGGATTCAATATATATTCAGGTTTATTGTTTTAATTACTTTGATTATTAGTACTGCCAAGGACTGTGAAGTTTTTGCTTGCTTTTACTGTTTTTCAGTGCAAACATCCAGCATGCCAGTTGTATCAGGGGTTAAACAACGTTATGTGCCTCATTTAAAAGGATACTTTCTACAAGAAAACACATTCTGAGTTCCACCTAACTGATAGGCCACAGCACTCCTGGAGTGAGCATAACCCATGGATGGTGGCATCTTGCCTTTGACTTTGGGACACGATGCCTCAGATACTCTCCACGACTTCTGAGCTCTCTTCTGTTTCTTCCCACTAGTGAAAGGCTCAGAAGCGAAAGGAGACTGGGAAGTAGTAAGAGAGAAGAGGTAGTTACAGCCACTACATGGAGCTATAATCTTGTAACATGGATTTTTTTTTTTATAAAATAGGTATATATATTAGCATCAACTATGATTCTATATTCAAGAGGACTAGAATGATTTTACCAGGAAAATTATCAAGAAGCTAAAAATACACTAAATACTGTTTACTAACACCCTATTTTTCTATAGAAAATTGATTTTACAGCCCTTACTGTATGCTAAAGATAGATTCATCTGGATTATCTTGATCCATACAACCACCCTATGAGCTGAGTACTATCATTATTTCCGCCTTCCAAATGAGAACACCCAGGCTTGCAGATGTTAGTAACTTTCTCAACAGCTGATAAGAGGAAGAGCCAGAATTAAATCTAGATCTGACTGCAAAGTCCAAGTTCTTAGTAATTAATACATGTAGAAAGCTTAAAACAGCGCCTTGGCCTAGCATACAGTAAGCACTTAGTAAATGTTAGCTACTGAAATAAAAACAAAAATTTATTTTAAAACCATGTTGTAGGCCTTTGGCAGCTGGTCAATCTTTCTGTGCCTAAATTTCCTCATTTATAAGGTCAAGACACCTATTTCACAGAGTTATTGTGAAAACCAAATAAATTCTGGCTATAAAGACATATAGAAAACACACAGTGTTTAAGCAGACAAGGCATTATTATGTCACCTCTACAGGTAAAATCCTGTCTCCTCTATCACAAAGGAGCCTTCTGCACTGTAAGCACAGAAGCCGGGAACTTAAGCACCATCCTCATACAGAGTTACATTAATAAATTTAGTAAAGCTGTCCTAAATTATTCCAATATGATTCTCGCAGAACGACAAGCAAAGAGAACACTGACCTCTATTCATGAGTGTGATTATAAATTTGGTGCTTAGGAAAGTATATTTGCCCTTTCAGTTCACTAGCACTGAGAATTTGGCTTATACTACACTAGTTCTGTTCAAATACAGCCAGGACAGAGTAACTATAGTTAGAAGCACACAATATTACTCTCTATTTTGGGCACAGCTAACTGCCATATTTAATTACATTAAAACAATCAAGAGAGTGGCATTCAAAAATCCTTTGTTCTCTGTGTCAATGGTCTGGCTGCTTGTTTTTACACTATTGGGTAGGTCTTTTTTATTGATATGCATTAGTTTTCTGTTTATTCTTAATATTGCTAAGAATTTTTTATTACTTATATCATTCTCAGGAAGAGGAGTTGGGAAAATAAAACCTCAGGAGGGAGACTTCTCAGGACATTCTGCTAAGCACTGAACCAAAGCCACTCTGCGAACAGTGAGGACATCTGCAACAGTTTCCTCCTTAGCTGGAAACTCAGAGTACACAGTGCACACAAACCACAAGTACCCAAGTATTTCCAAACATCCACCCATGAATATAGTTGTGTCTGCATATTCCTAAACAGATTTTTCTTCCTTTAGGATTTTTATTCTACTAAGGGCAGTGTAAGTGAACCACTTTGTAATTCATAACCCTCCATTCACCGCCCCCCCTTTAACGCTCCAAAAAATCAATTACATTACTTACAAATCACTTCAATATCTGGTACTTTATTTTCTGGAAACTCTTTATGTCTAATCTAAATTCCTTGTACTGCAATTTAAACCAGATTCCTCTCATCTCTGTTTTCTCTGTAAGAGACAAGTAAAACCGGGACGATCAAGAAAGATTAAGCACATGCTCATGTATACTTCAACTACCATCAATTCATTTTCCTATGGATAAATATAAATATTAATAAAGTAACATTTCTTTATTTCAGACACAGTTGTTTGAATTAAGCTAACAAAATGTTACTTCGTAGATAAAAATGATTTGTAAACAGTTATCAATATTAAGAAGAGAATAAAAATTGAGTTCGTTTATTTCTCCATCTACACATTGAAGGATTCACAAAGTATTTTCTGAGCACTAACTCTCTTTGCCAGGCACTGAGTTAAGTGCTAGAAATAAAGATAACAGACACATTCTCTGATTCCAAGGAGCTTAACGTTTAGTGACCGAGACACAAGAAAATGAAGACAAGGCAGAGTTGCAGACCTATGCGCCAGCACCATCAGAGCATTTAACTGAGAGCAGAAGGAGAGACGGAGAGACAAGAGAGGCTTCCTGGGAAAGATGACTACCCAGCCCTGAGAGACGGGGGGGGGGCGTGTGCTACGGCCAAGGGCAATCCAGACCAAGAGAGTGCAGGCAAAAGCAGAGCCGAGGAACACGGCCTGCTCCTGAAGCAGCAGGTCGTTGCTTATAGTTGGATAGTAGGATGTGCATGAAAAAATATTAGGAGATAGGAGGGAAGGCGGCTTGCACCATTTCATGAAGGTCAATTTGCACTACTGAGGGTAGTTCCCATTTTCCGTTACAGTCTTAAAGACACTACTAATGCCCTAGCTAAATACTTTCCTATACAGGCAGAAAATCTAGAGTACATACCAGGAGAACTTCTATTTCCTAAGAACAAAATTAATGATATTTTAGTGTCTATAATGCCCAAAGTCTAACCCATAAATCACAGCATCCATGTATAAGCGTAAATATTCTCCCAATAGCATCTGGACCTGCAGTGACTGTCATTGCAGGATGGTGACCTGAACCTCCAATATTCCTTCCAGATCTAGAAAAAGTCACCCACTTTAACCCATTTCACACTGAATTTGACAAAGTCACTTTCAATCATGTATTTCGGCTTTTAGGAATAGAAATACAAGAATCTATATCTATATCTTTATCTACCATATATCAATCAATCAAGACGTCTGTGTGCGTACTTAGCAAATACTAAAATGGCTTGCTAAAAGTAAAACAAGAGAAAGCTAAGTGGAAGATGATTCCATTCCAAAACACAACTCTCCCTTTAGTAATACTGTTCATGATTCAATCCTGGAATCGTCTATAACCTTGGAGCATACTTATACCCAGAAACATCGGTGATGAAATTTACACAATAATTAAGTCTGAGTGGCCACAATCTCTGCCCTGAGACATATAAGCACACCTACAGATGTGCAGACCCAGCAGATGAGTCACTGCCTTAGCTAACTCGACAATGTCCTCAGCACCAAAGGCAACAATCCCAGCACCTTCCATCAGGACAAAGTACCACTGGCCTCAGGAACTCAAAGAAATTCTTAGTGGAGTGCTTTACGTGGCAATATAAAAATATGTACAAGGAAAGCAGATCCCAGCCTCCAGCAACACTGACGTGATGAACATTCTGTATGGAGACCACACAGCCCTCTGCACTAAAAACTCAGACTGCACCACAGAAAGACGACATGTGCCTGTAAAATAGTAAGAAACTGTAGGCATTCTCCAGAAAGCATTTATCATTAACTCTGAAAACTGGAATGAATATATTTGATCTTACAGAAACAGTGCATTCAATTTTCTCTAAGTATTGTACATCAGAGTTCTATGTTTGTATCCTTCAACTAGTTATCGTTTCTGTATACTAATTCTTATAACAGTCAAGTTAACAAATGATTGCTTATCCCTCATAATAAATCTCTAGTTTACAAATTTACTAATAGAGAGTAGTCTGCTGACCGAACTCTAGCACAATAAATATTTAACTTACAAGGTTTTACTGAACTGAGCAACAGTAAGAGAGAAAAGCCAAGTGTGAATTTTACAACATCTTCCTTAGTGTGGTACACCTAGTAGTTCTCAAACAGCATCTGACTTTATGCCTTTACTCTTTAAAACAACAAAACACTAAACATAAGTCACTCAAACGTCACACTTCAGGTTAAATACATACATAACTTATTCAATGTCAATCAAGCTATAAACATCGACAAAACAATGCAAGACAGGCAAGAAAATCTCCAGGCATCCCCATTTTCATATAATATGCTTACCCTAGAACTAAATAAACATTAATGAAGGATAACAGAAAAGTAAATGAAAGGGTCATTTTCAAAACTGCATATAAAGTATACAAGTAGAATATACCGTATGTAAATCTGTATTTCCAAACTAAGGGGATTATCATACTAGTCACTAGACTCATATTAAAAGCCTAAATATTGACTGTATGTATATAAAATGTACACACACACACACAATCTGCTCAAAATAGTTAAGCCAAGTGCTAAGCAACTCTAAATAACCCTCAAAACACATTGCTTCATGAATTGCTGCATTTAACTCAATCTAAAATGCTCTTAAACATATTCTCAAAGGAAAGTAAATGTGATTGCTTATTTTCTGCTTTTACAGGAATGCATTCAAAATTACTGTTACAATCTAGCACTAAATTCACCTGACTCAAATAAACCACTAATGAAAATGTTTGATGTGTGCATTTTCTAACATTCACAAAATACTTTAAAAAAAAAAGTTAACCCCAGAAATATTTACATCAGAGTACGTCTACCCTTTTGATGAACTTTTATGGGGCCAATAATAAGCATTGTTTAAAGAATATTTAATGACAAAGAAAAACATTCGTGGTAAAAAGTTAAGCAGAAAAAAAGGACATATGGTACCCTGGATTGGATCCTGGAACAGAAAAAGGAAATTACTGGAAAAACTGCGGCAATCTAAATAAAGTCTACAGTTCAGTTAACAGTATTGTACTAGTGTTAATTTCTCAGCTTCGACAAATATAACAGTTATTATATAAGGTTAACATTAAAGAAAGCTGGGTAAAGGGTATATGAGAATCTTTGTACTATCTTTCCAACTTTTCTGTGATTCAAAAATTGTTTACAAAAAAATGTTTATTTTAAAAATTATTCTCCATACGCAGCAGCAAATTTGAGAGGATTCTCATTAAAAAAAAATAACATTCTGCTTATTTCTCTCTCTCTCACTGCTACACAAAACATCAACCCAGAAAAAAGACTAAAACACACTAAAATGTTAACACTGGTTCACTAGATGGTAGGGTGAAAAGCATTTTTCTCTTTCTAGTTTCTATAGAGTGTAAATTGCTTTTACAATCAACAATAAATTATCAACTAAGTAATATACAAATCAATACTTTACTAAAGGCTTCTTCAGAAAGAAAAGCTGTAAACGTCTACATACAGCCCAGAGGCAGACTCCGTGCACAACAGGTTAGGGGAGAGCATGAAGAGCACGGCGGCCACAGGAGACTGCCAGGAGAACTTGAGGAGGAAAACCTCACGGGCAAATGCTGGAAACTCGCCAACACACACAACTTACCCACTCTTAGACTAAAGGTGCTCGCAGCCAGCAACATCAGCCCAGGATTCACGTCTTAGGTGAAGGGCCCAAGAGTTTACAAAGATGCATAGCCTGGCTGGATTCCGAACGAAAATGCTGCCGTTGGACATGTGGTGTACAACGCCCACCGAGAGCTGCTGGAGACACCGGCAGGACCACCCCATGTTCTCTAAGCTCTTCTCCTCTACTGCTTTCCTAACACCTTCCCACCTCCTAGGCTCAGGCCTTGGCTCTAGGGCCTAAACATGGCACTCTGGCGCCATTCAGCCACGTGGGTAGAATTACCAAGGTCTAGAGACTACTGCAATTACAGATGTAATTCCCATTTCAAATGTCTGACACCTGAGTATCATGAAAGTTTTTTTTCTGATACTTTCAGGGCAAAACATGTTCCAGCAACTCCATTAAGCCATAAGAGGGGAAAACTTAATCAATAACAAATGTTCCCCAATCAAAATGAAAAAATAAAATCTATTCTGTCCCTTAAAGAAAGTGCTAGTAGAATCAGACAGACTGCATTTTGATGAAGAATCTCTGCCAGGCTGTAATCAGAGTGATTTCTGTGTGTCAGGCTGTCTGCCCCTCCTGAAATAGCACTCTTGTGGCCAGTTCTGGGGATTGTGTTTTTGTGTTTTTTTTTTGAGGAAGATTAGCCCTGAGCTAACATCCACTGCCAATCCTCCTCTCTTTGCTGAGGAAGATTGGCCCTGAGCTAACATCCGGTCCCAGCTTCCTCTACTTTATATGTGGGATGCCTGCCACAGCGTGGCTTGACAAGCAGTGCGTAGGCCCACGCCCGGGATCCGAACCAGCCAACTCTGGGCTGCCAAAACAAAGCATGTGAACTTAACTGATGCGCCATGGGGCCAGCCCCTGAGTTTTGTGTTTTTTAAAGATTTTTTTTTTCCCTTTTTCTCCCCAAAGCCCCCCAGTACATAGTTGTGTATTTTTTTTTTTTTTAGTTGTGGGTCCTTCTAGCTGTGGCATGTGGGGGCCACCTGAGCATGGCTACATGTGCTGTGCCATGTCCACGCCCAGGACTCAAACCAGGGAAACCCTGGGCCGCTGAAGCGGAGCGCACCACTCGGCCACGGGGCCAGCCCCGTGTTTTTTAAAACTAGTTTTTAATTCTTACTTTGTTTATGATCACCCTCATTCTCAGCTGATAGTATGGCAGATTCTTGAACTGTTACTTAATAAACATGTACATGCTTTTTTTTCACTTTACTCTTTTGAATCCTCACAGACGCTATAATCAGATACCCAAGCCTTATATTAAGAACAGATAACAAATAAGGCCCTATACTCAGAGATAAAAGAATATTTTATGTTAAAGTGCATGGTCTTTACTTCATGAGCTTCATAACAGCAATTTTAGGCATCAGAAGCCTTTTTTGCTTACTTTCCAATTCTTGGTCATGTTTAAGAAAATAGAGGCTACCAAAAAGTGATCCTCAGGTATGGAGGCCACTATATTGTTACTGTTGCTGTTATTATTTTGAAAACTAATGGAAATACATACTGTTTTTCATCAAAACTGAGATGCAATTGATTTTAAGACTGATACTTTATATACCACTAAGAAAAAAAAGTTGTGAAACTATGACATGCCACTGATTGTAAGATATACCCATATTTCAGTGAATAAAATTAGAAAATGTCTCTTAGAATCAATGAAATATAGTATACAGTCAATGAGAACTATCAACTCATTACAAATAACACTAATGAAAGGATATTTAAAATATCTTTTCTTTGCTCCTTCCTGGATACTAGAAGATAGTTACAATTACGTGGTAGGATTTCAGAGCACCCAAGACACAATGTTCTTTCCAGCTGTGATAAACCTGTATGGAAAACAATCCTGTAGTGCGGACCGCTGGGAACTATTTTCTCCATTGTTCAAACAGGGAAATGAAGTGAAAAAACTAATTACAATTTTACCGGAAGCTAAATTTAGAATTTTCAGTTTCCCTGTCTACCACATTAACAAAGACAATATACACACTTCCCCTAAAGGTGTCATGGGGTGTTGTCCTTCGGATGTATCTGGATCTTAAACTCAGGGTATCACTCCTGCACGATGAAGGTAACTCTGAAGAGCCATATTCAAAAGCACAGCTGAGGTCACTGGGGCTATCCCCTTAGAGTACAGTTTATGGTAAAATACAATATGAAAGCAATCGTGAGACTATTTCCTTTCATTTTTTTTTAAAGTCAAATGTGGAGAAAACAATCTATACAGAAAACTGTCAGAATTTCTAAGATGTTTTACTCTATCCCACTTCCAAAATGTTTCTTCACTAGTACTGGCTGAAAAGCTATCCACTGTAAATCCTCTTTAGAAAAAAAAATCCATGAACTTAGCTACAAAGAACATTAGTCTAATAAAATATCCTAATATTAGTCTCATAAAATATTCTTGTCAAAGCCTTAAAATTTTTAATTTTCCACACGCAAATTACAAATCTGAATTCTCTTGAAACTATTAACCCCGCTAAAACAGAAGGTGGAACGTGGCTAAGAGTTTAATTCTCATATAATTGATAAATGACCTACAACAGCTCTGCTATCTAAATGTATTTTAAAACACCACATTAGAATCTAAAACAAAAGGCGTGGTTTTTAGCGTTCTAAATTCCTCCAGTAGAAGGCAGTTATCAATCTCTGATATTGCCAGCAATGCAGCATGACACAAGGAAAATATCACGGGCTTTAGGGCTAAGGAGATGAGTTCCTATTCAGCCTCTCTGCATCTAAGTTTCCTCACTGATAAGTTGAAAACCGCAACTACCACCTCATATGGTTGTTACAGGTTTGGAGGCTGTTGCAGTAACAGTAAGGGGGGGTATGAATTAGGGTAGTGAACCATGAAGATGGAGAAAGGAGAACAGACAAGGAATACTCAGAAGTTAGCATCAATAACACCTGATCATTGACTAGCCTGGGAAGGAAAGCAGGAGTCAGGGAACATAGCCACATTTTCCATTTAGGTGACAGTACATTCACTGAGCTAGGGAACACAGGAAGGACACAAGGTTCTGAGAAACTGATAAGCTCGGTTCTAAAAGTACTGTGATGCCTGTGAGATATCCAAGCAGAAATGCTCAACAGGCAAAGAGAGAAAGAGGGAGGGAGGGAGAGAGACGTGAGTTGGGGATGGGGATCCAGGAGCCACGAGCTTATGCGTGCAGGGCATGGGACAGATGAGACTGCCCAGAGAGATGAACAGTAAGAGCTACAGAAATTCAGAAACACCAGCATTTAAGGAAACTGCAAAGGAAGAGAAGCCCCAGAATGAGACTAGACAGGCACTGTCCAAGAAGCAGGAAGAAAGTCCCCAACAGTGTGGTTTCACAGAAGCCCAGGGAAGAGAAGGATTCAAGGTGAGGTGGGATAAGAAGAAGAGTCAGTAAGGTAAGATCACAGGAAGCATGGAAGTTAGTGTGGAGAAAAGAATATTTAGCAGTAAGGAAGAGTACGGCAGAGATGGCTGTCGCCAAATTTCTGTTTTGTGGAATAATGGACTTGACTTGATCCTGAAATAGAGGTTGGACCAGATCATAGAAGTCTATGAGAATAAAAGAGCCTTCCATCCATCTAACAAAGAATTGTGTTCCCTTCAAATGTTCCCAATCACTAGCCATGTTTCAGAAGATTCCACTACTGGTTAAGAAGCTAGATGAGATGACTTGAGCTTTCTTTCAATTGAAGTATATTTTAAGGACTAAACTAAATCTAAATCTAAAAAAGAACAAAGGTAAAGACACAACAGAAGAGCTTTTAAATACTTAGAAACATAAAGCAATGGTTCTATGCAGTTGTAAAAGTTATACTCAATTAATTCTAGTAAAATGCATACAAAAGATAAAGCCATTTTTAACCTCTGAGTCCAAAGTAAAACATTTGATATGACATAAAAACTTTTACGTCTTCACCAAATTTTATGGTTGACTTTTAGCTGCTATAATTCTGTTTCATGTCATTAACACCTACCCAACTGAGTTTGTATAACTTTCTACTACTAACAACTATGTTCTTTCTTTTCTTCTTTTTAAAGTTCAGGCACATCAGTTTGTTTGCTTATTTTTAAGACAGAGTTAAACCATTATTTTCCATTCGACCCCCCAGAGCCACCCTACTCTGCCCCAGAGGACAGGCCTGCATGGAGCAATAGCAGACCAGGTTGGCTGTGGCCCACTTCTTACTGAGGTTTCTCTACTGATGACTCCTATCAGGCAGCCCTTTTCTATACCTACAGCTCTTGCTGGTTCAGGTAATCACTTCCTTCCTGGTCCCTCTTAGACCTAGAGGTCTGACAGATTCCTGCTGTTGTCAGCTAGCCTAGTCATCACTGCTTGCTGGCTTCCTTTAACCTGCCCTTGTCGTTAGTGCCGTGGGCTGGATCCCGACTCCCAGTGACCCTGCGGGCAAGAGAGCTGAGCCTTGTGCACACAGCTGCTACAGTATGACGACTGACAGATTCACCGAGAGACAAACTGGGCCACAGCAGTGAGAGTGGCAAATCCTAACCATTAGACCACCAGGCCTGGCTTTACTCTGCCTATACTCTGCAAATAATCCCTTCATTAAATTCTCTTTTATTACACTTAGTGTCCTGTTTCCTGCCAGAAGGCTGACTGATACAGTAGCTACTGATGTTTTCAACAGTCATTATATATTGCACTCTAACCACTGGAGAAAATACTTATGAGAAACAGTCATGATCACCAGCTTTTACATTTCTTAGTCAAGCCGACTAAACTTCTCTCTAAGAATAGAAAATAAAAATTACCTACCTAAAAATGCTTAAAAGGAAGAAGGAATTATTTGTAAATTTTACTAAGTTTAATACCCCAAAATCTTGCTGGCATCCTTGACACCTCACTCTCACATGCTTACCATCTCAACCACTTCTCTGGTTCAAGCTACCATTGTTTCTAGTCTGAATTTTTGCAACAGCCTTCTAATTGATCTCTGCCTCTCCTCTGGCCCTGCTCTAGTCTTTTCTCAACAGAGCAACCAGAGTAATTCTGTTAAAAAGCGTTACTGGATATTTTTTAAATGGTAAAAATCATGACTCTCATAAACAAAATGAACATATGTCAAAGATATTATTTAACTCATTAATTAATGAACGAGGGAACTATTAAGATATTACAACTGGTTCAGAGGAAAACTCCAAGAACCACACAAACAGAGAGAATAGGAACTCTGAAATGAATCTGCAAAGAGATGTAAACAGGTCTATTACCAAGGCAATAATCAATTGCATTCCCGGGACACAATTAATTTGCACCTTTAGGGATAAGACGCCTACATTTTTAACAGTTTTCTAGAAATTACAGAACTGTAAAATGACTCAAAGAAAATGAGACAGAGACAAACTCAAAGGATAAGCAAGACAGGACACCCACTCATCATTTTTCGCCCATTTCAAAGTTGTTCACAATTTTTCCTGACACAAATCTTGCATGGCTCCCTCTATTCCCCTGAAAGTAAAAATTAAAGACTTTTTAATGATCTGCACTACCAGCTCCTAAATACTTTGGTAGTTTGGTATAATTTCCTGCCCTCTGGCTACAATACTGATCTCATACACTTTACAGCTCTCCCCTCCACACCCTGCTTCTGCCACGCTGGCCCTCTGGCGGTTTCTGAACACACGAACCATGCTCCTCCCTCAGGGCTTTCGCAGCCGTTGTTCTCCCTACCTCTTCTGCCAGATACCCCCCAAGCTTGCTCCCTCTCTTGCTTCAGGTCTTTGCTCACAAATTCGTCTGTGAGAGGGCTTCCCTGAGCACCCTGTATAAAACAGGTAACCCCCTTTCCACAACGGTACTCCCTTTTCCTCTCACACTGCTTTCTTGTTCTCCAAATGATTTACTGCCAACTGGCAGACTATATATTGACTTCTTTCTTTTCTGATCCCCCCTCTATGCCATAGCCACCACAAAAAGTAAACTCCACAGGGGCAAAGACTCTGTTTTCTTCACTGCTATATCCCCAGTGCGCAGAAAGGGCCAGACACATATTAAATGCTAAGTTTAGTGAATGAAGAAATACTCTAGTACTGGATAATGTTTCAAAATAGCAACATACTTATTGATAAATTTTGCCCCTGAATTTTTGCAACATGAGAACACACCAATAAAACTACAACCAAATAATCTTACATTTTTACCAGTTAATATGTTAATAGTTATTAAGATCACTGGTTAAAATGAAGCTCAAAATTATCACTTAGATTTGCCTGAACACTGACAGGGATTTCAAGAGAAACGCTTGGAAATTTAGCAAACAGTACCACCAAGTTTCTCTTGGAAGCAATGCTATCATTTGGCTGTCAAGGTGAACAAGTGTACTGACAAGACTTGGGCGGCACCAGGCACCCTCCTTTTCACACTGCACGGAGTCAGAGACTGTCACTGGATTGTAGTTACTATAGCAGACATGTTTGAAGAGTCTATCGTGACATTTGCCGAAGGCATTACCCAAGCCCTATCACTTCCTCCATGCTAAGTCACTCCTTGAAGGTCCTGCAGTCTTGAGATGGGCCTAGGTGAAAGTGAACAGACTCCAGATTTGAAACCAGCGTTTACGTTGGATTTCTGATCCCAACCCTCTCCCTAAGCTCGTTTAATTTTTAACCTTAAAAGGTGACTATTAACTTGTATTTTCTTTGGGTACTACTTGAGCTACCTGCCATATGAAATCCCAACTCCAACATCTTTGGTCTAATTACTTGCTATTTCTTTTGTCTAATTATTTGGTAACTGTTTCAGCCAGAAGAGGAATATGGTTATGTAAGTGGAAAGCATGAGTTTGGAATATTACAGGCTACTGAAATAATGGTTTAGCTATTAACAATATTAGTTTCTTCACATATTTTCTTTCTTTACACTAGTTCACTCAAAAATCTGTTTAAAAAGTCACAGAGTAAAAGAGCTCATCTTGGGGCCGGCCCTGTGGCCGAGTGGTGAGGTTCACGTACCCCACTTTAGCAGCCCAGGGTTTCGCCGGTTTGAATCCTGGACGCGGACATGGCACCGCTCATCAGGCCACACTGAGGCAGCGTCCCACATACCACAACTAGAAGGACCCACAACTAAAAATATGCAACTAGGTACTGGGGGCTTTGGGGAGAAGACGGAAAAATAAAATCTTTAAAAAACAAAAGAACTCATCTTTCTTCTTTCATCTATAAATAAATCAAACATAAGGGTAACAAGTAAGCTTTTAAATTCCTCTTGTTGATAAGGCTGGAATTGTTTAAGATGGATAGCATGCACATTTTCACTTTTTAATTAAAATGCTACGAATTAATATGTTTATTTTGTCAAAACTAAGTATGTCTGCTAGTAGGGGAAAATCTCCAGAATACGCTCTGCCCTACTCCCCACCAAGAAAATATCTGGGTTGGTGGCAATAAATGCCCTTTTCCTAATATATGGCCCCAGTAATACTTGCTGTAGTAATAAAAAGATAACTAAATCATAATCGAAGTTCCTAAAGCAAAATTTTTCTGAAATATAGACAAATTATTTATTTGAAACCAGTTATCTCTCTTTAAATTATTAAAAATTTCTAAAGAGTATGTCAAAGAACACGTAGGACTTTTAAGTAACAAATTATACATTCAAAGGTATAGTCAATATTTTTTATAAGAATTTTGGTTGATCTGAACATAAAAAATTTAAAATGATACTAGAGGACTTGAGATTATAATAAACATAACTTTCTACCACTTGTGAGTGGGCCTTCAGCTGGCAGCAAATGCATCATCATAAATGCTGGGCCTGTTTGCGAGAACCAGTTATGCAATATCCTCAAGCAAATTACTTTTACTAGATTTTTAAAAACTTGGGTTGCTCCAGGAATAATGTGTATTTAAGAGTGGAATATGATCAAAAACCTGGTAAAGTCATGAAGTACATGATTTCTTGGTTTAAAAAAATACTTGAGGGACTCAGTATTTTTTTTAAATAAACTTTATTTTTTAGAACAATTTCAGACTTAGTGAAAAACTGAGAAGATAGTACAGAGTTCCCAAATACTCCGCATCGTATTATTAACATCTTACATTAGTATGGTACATTTGTTACAATTAATAAACTAACGGAAACACATTATTAATAACTAAAGTCCATACCTTATTCAAATTTCTTTAGCTTTTACATAATGTCCTTTTATTGTTCCAGGAGCCTATGCAGAATACTATATTTCATTTAATCATCATTTTGCCTTAGGCTCCTCTTGGCTACCCAGTTTCTCAGATTTTCCTTGTTTTTGATGACACTGACAGGTTTGGGGACTACTTGGTCAAGCATTTCGTAGAATGTCCTTGTATTGGGGTTTGTCTGATATTTTTCTCAGGATTAGATTGGGGTTATGGGTCTTGGGGAGGAACACCACAGACATACAGTGCCCTTTTCACCCCATCATACCCCTTGAAGCATACTATCAATATGACTTATCACTGTTGATGTTCGTCCTGATGACCCGGCTGAGGCAATGCTTGTCAGGTTCCTCCACCTCCCAACCTCCTTCACTAGTATGCTCTTTTGAAAAAGAAGTCATTATGCACAGCCCACACTTAAGGAGCGGGGAGCTAGGCTCTACCTTAGTGAAGAAAGAGCATCGACATAAATTATTTGGAGTTCTTCTGCACGGGAGATTTGTCTCTTCTCATTTATTTATTCAATCATTTATTTATACCAGTATGGAACCATGTATATTTATTTTATACTTTGGGGTTTTAATCCTTTACACTTTACGTATTTTCTTGCTCAAATTATTCCAACTTCAGCCATTGGGAGCTCTTTCAGTTGGCTCCTATCTCCCTTTGACACATTCCCATCATTGTGGGTTTGTTTGTTTAAGTACTTTCTTAATTTTTGGCACTACAAGATGCTCCAGGCTGATCTTATATACTTCTAGCCCCAGTCCTAGAATCAGCAATTTCTCCAAGGAGCCCTGGCTCTTTTTATTGGAGGACTATATTAGAAACCAAGATCTGGGCATCAGCTGTACTCTTGCTACTGGGGTGTCACTGCTTCTCGGAGGACAGGACCTCAGTTTTTAACTGAATTTTGTGTTATTTTATAGGGAATTGCCTAACAAAATACAGAAATAAATTCACGTAAAACTAGACTAGGCCTATGGAGTTTTACAATCAATTAATGCAATTGTAGATGTATTTATCATCACTTTTTACAGGTATGTTTTAAAAACAATTAATCTAAAAAGTATAAGGGAGACAAATTTTTAAAACAGAGAATTGGGACATGCTCCTCCCTTTTTTAAACAAAAGGAAAGAGGAACAACTACATAATGTCAGGAATAAGAAGAAACGTCATTATGGTCAGCAAGCAGTTCACCAACTTTTTGGTCTCAGGACCTCTTTACACTTTAAAAAATCATCTTAGCATTTTTCAAAGAGCTTTTGTTTAACTGGATTATATCTATTGATATTTACCAAATTAGAAGTTAAATCTGAGAAATGTTTAAAATATTATTTAAAAGAATAATAAGCCTATTACACATTAACATAAATAATATTTTTAACAAAAACTAACTGTTTAAAAAATCTATTTTCCAAAAAACGTAATGAGAAAGTGATGTTATTTTATATTTTTGCAAATATCTTTAGTGTCTGGCTTTATAGAAGATGGCTAAATTCTTATGACTGTTTCTGTGATATGTTGTTTTGGTTAAGTTCTATAAGCACATGAAGAAAATCCAGCCTCAAACAGATAGAGAGTTGGAAAACAGAATATTTTAATAATCATTTTGAATAACTGTTGATATTCTTGATACTGTACCTAAACTCGACAAATGGTAGTTTCTTGAAAATCAGTTACAATGTGGATTCTAAAAACGGTATCAATGAACTTTTCACACTCTATTACATTAAAATCCATTGGTTTATCTCGGACTTTGAATGGATCTTTTACCCATATATGATTTTGTATTATCATACATTGGTCATCTGGAAAATACTGGTTCAGTGAGTTATGCAGATGTTCCAAACTGACACAATTCAGAATATGAAGGGGAAAAAAAATCACATTCTTTAACATCATTACCCATCACACCAGAAGATCTGGGAAGCTGTCAAGCTCATGGTATTAGATATAAGTTTCCCAAAATTCTAAATTTCACTTTTTGAAAGCTTGACCTTTTTTTATCATTAGCTATTAATAAAGCTGTTTTTCTGGATGTGTTAGGCTCACTTAGTTCACGTTTGAGAAAAACAAATGTCAAATACCTAAGTTTAAATAACTAAAATTTGCCAGTCCTGTTCTTTCAAGAAAAAACGGAGTGTTGCAGAAAAAACCAGCTGGTTCAGCGCACAACTCAACTGATAGGTGCTTCTTCTGAAGACGACAACCACGCTTCAGTGTGCCGGAGAAGTGCTTTCTGACTCCCTCCTATTTCCTCACGCAGATGCTAAAAAGACGTGTCCTCAAAGTCAAGATCTAACAAAATTAATATTTTCACTGCTTCATCAAGGACATTCTTAAATGAAACTGGATTTATTTTTAAAAAAGAATACGAATGCATGACAATGAAGAATATAATAGTTCAGTTTGGTGCCAGTGCCTTAAATTTGTGCTAAAGTGTCAGAAGTTTTAACTACCATTGCTTTGCAGCATCACTGCAAATGTCAAGAGAAAAAGACAAAAAAAAAAAATCTATATTATGAAAATAGTTTTGACCTCCCAGACTACCTGGTCTCAGGGATCCACACAGGTCCACAGAACATACTTTGAAAACTACTCAAAATTAGATATCCCAAAGACAATATTACAACAATATCATACCAAAAGATCAGAGATTTTAGACTAAATAAATTCCTAGAAAAAATTAACTTACCAAATATGATTCAAGAAGAAATAAAAATATAAAGCCTTATAATCTTAAAAAATTCAATCAGTAATAAGAAAATTCTCCCATAAAGAAATTCTAGGCCCAGATGTCTTCACAAAAGAATTGTGTCAAACACACAAGAAAGAAAGAATTTTACACAACGTATTTTGGAGAACACAGAAGATACCCTCTCTGACTCATTTTGAGAATAGTATAACCTTGATACTAAAACCCAAAAAGGATACCACAGCACAATAAAAGGAAATTATAGGCTGATGTCCTTCGCAAATACTGTGCAAAATTCTTAACACATTAGCAAACTGAGTCTAGTAACATAGAAGACATTTCAAACGTTGGTCTAACATTACAAAAACCAAAGCTGTTCTCCACATTAATTAAACAAAAGAAGAAAAAGCCATACCATTGTTAATAGATTCAGAGAAGAGAAATCTTTTCAGAGGTTTCTCTCAAAAGAAGAGTTAAGCCATAAAGGTGTTGTGGGAGATTCAAGTAGCCTAAAAGACTTGGCTCCCTGGAGTCAAGGAGAGAGCAAGCTGCAGTACCAAGGCAGGAGGAAGTCTCTGCACAACCAAGGTGCTACCAGGACCACGTTTTCCAAAAGGAAAACTTAGGGTCAAGACTCCTAACCAAGTTTTTCCTTTCTATTCCATGTTAAATGCAGTCATGCCTGGTGTGTCCTCCCCCATCTGTTCTGGGAGTCTACTAACAAGCTGCTTCTAGACAAAGATGGCCTCTGTGTTGCCCCTACCTTACTACTAACCATCTGCATTAAAGATGAGATGAGTGGTACAACTGCTCCTACACTCTTCTTCAGAATACCTGGGGATGATGACCTTTTCCTCGATCTCATGTGTACCCACCAGGGCTCCCTGCCTAAAGAAAGCACTGTTTCCACTGGTGCAGATATTAAGCAAGTTCAGTAGAAACAATCCTATCCAATTCAAAACAGACCTGCAGTTAGCTAGTTAAATCAGGAAATTAAATATACATATTATTGGGGCCGGCCGGGTGGTATACTGGTTAAGTTTGCATACTCCACTTAAGTGGCCCGTGCTTCACTGATTCAGATCCCAGGCCAGACCTACATACTGCTCATCAAGCCATGCTGTGGCAGCATCCCACCTACAAAAATGCAAGAAGACTGGCATAGATGTTAGCTCAGGGATAATCTTCCTCAGGCAAAAAGCAGAAGATTGGCAAATTTATACAGCAGATGTTAGCTCAGAGCCAATCTTCCTCACCAAAACACACACACATATATATATATATGCACACATATTATTCTATATTATGTTAAATATATATATACCTTAAACATTTTATTTTAGCTTAAACATATAAAAGGGAATGAATTATCCAAACTTAGAACCAAGGACTTTTTTGTTTTCTTTTTTAATGGGGAACTGCTGGTTGGAATTCTGTGCTATATTTCTTAGATAAACCTTACTTAAAACATATGTTTATCTGAAATGGATCAAGGATTCCCATTTCTTGTAATATGGTAGGTTAGATGCACATAGTGGCTCTACTGGCTAAATCTAAAATGCTGTATAAATTTTTTAAATATACCTTTAAACTTCATAATTTGGCACAAATGAACAGAAGCTGTGGGATTTGGCTCTTGACTTTAAGGTTTGAAAACCACAGAATGCTGAAGACAGGCTACGTATTCTGAGCTCCCCAATATGGGGAATGTAATCAAAAAACTTCGTATATAGCTAAAAATCCAAAAGGCTACACCTGCAAAGTACAGTGGAATGGGCAGTAAACCTACCTAGCAGAAGGTGACAGCAAGCAAACTTGACTGCTTGACCTTGGTGCTAGGAGAATGAAGAAAAGCAAAATCTCCTCTGAGAATTTATAACTACAAGCCTGCTGTTAAATGAGTTTGTGGGGAAGGAAAAAGATGAAAAGGGGTGAGACACATGGAAAATAGATTCAGAAGGTCTAATATATGTCTAATTAGAGTTACAAAGTCCTCATTTCCAAGATAACCAAGAAAAGAAGGAACAATGGTCTTGCCAAAATGGGCTGCAGCCACATACAACTGCCCTAAGGGCACCAGATAACACACCCAAGGACAATGCCACTGAGAAACAGCAGAGGTGTCAGAGACATTTCCAAAGCGAGTGTCTTCAATGCCTATGAGGCTCCCAAACTGTATGTGAAACTACGTTGCTGTGTGAGCTGTGCCATTCGCAATAAGAAGTCAAGACCCGTTGTCGTGGAGTCTGGAAGGATGGAACACGCCCACCCCAATTTAGACCTGCAGGTGGTGCTCCACGACCTCCATCAAACCACGTAAGGAGCTGCATCCTTACAGACTGAAGAAAAACTGGCCTCTGGAAAAGGAAAATGGAAATTAAACTTAAAAAAAAGAAAGACCTATAGAAGGAAAAAATAAAATAATAGGCATTATTCAGAGAGATAATGGTCAAGAACTTAACATAATTATTCAAGTAAATCCTCAGATCCAGGAAGCCCAAAGAACTGCAAGTAGGATTACAAATAAGAAAATAAAAATGAAGTGAAAAAAAAGGAAGACCTCAACACATTATATAAAACTGCAGAATACCAAAGGGGGAAAACACAGCTTGAAACAGTCAAATAAAAGACAGATTATTTACAAAGGAAGGGTGATCATACTTCTCAACAGCAACACTAGCAGTCAAAAGACTGAGCAATGGCTTCAATGTGATGAGAAAACTTAGAATTCTAGACACAGAGAAATTATCTTTCAAGAATGGGGATGAAATAAAGACATCTTCAGATAAACAAACAAAAAAGCGTCTTTCTCACCAAAAGACTTTCACTAAAGAAAATTCTAAAGGTTGTATAAGAGAGAACAAAATTATCTCATATGGAAGGTCTTCAGATACAAAAAGGGATAATGAGCCAAGAAAATAGTAAATAAATTTAAACAAAAATCGACTACCTAAAATAATAATTTGTCTAAAAATTTTTATGTATGCAGGAGAGAAGTATGCTAAAACTAAAATAATGCATGATGCTATTATAGGTTGGGAGAAGGACAATCAGAACATTTTAAATTATTACATTATTCAAGAACAGGTTAAAGACACTGATTAATTAAGACTTTTCCTTAAAAAAAGTACACATGTTAAAGTAGCTAGAATAACCACTAAAAGAATAAAGAACATATCAACTTACAAACAAGTGTGCATGTTTGCAAGATGCTGGGGGAATGGAATGAGAAAAAAACAGCTAACACGAAGTCTTCACGTACATAACTCAACACAAAAGACTGGAGAATGGGAGGAGGGGAAGAGGACAAACAGACCACAGATGAAGACAGAAATAAATCTAAATCTACCAGTAATCACAACTGACTACAACTGTCCAGTTAAAAAGTAAAGACGGCCATTCAGAAAAAAGCACAACTCAACCATACCCTCTTTACAAGATGTAAAACAAAACATAGGACAAATGAAAAGCTTAAAGGATGGAAAGTACTATTAAGCAAAAGAAAGCTAGAATAGCTGTATTAACCAAAGAAAACAGCCAACAACAACAAAACTATAAAGCTAATAAAAATGTTTTTAGATAGAGAGCCTTTTCATAAGGATAAAAAGGTCAATTCAAGAGAAAGATAAAACAGTTCTAAATTTTTAAGTACTTAATAACAGACTCAAAATAAATAAAACAAAAACTAACATAGCTACGAGGAGAAATCAACAAACCACCATCAGTTGAGAGACATTAATATGTCTTTCTCAGTAGAGAAACTGATAGAGAAATTCAAAAATAAAACCAAACGCAAATCAAAGACAAAACCTAGACCAACATGGAAGATTTGAATACAATCTATCTGAATGGGCACATGTGTAGCACTGTACTAAACAACGGGAGAATTCACATTCTTTCCAAATGCACGTGGAACATTTATGAAAACTAGCCATACGCTAAGTCTTAAAGTTAGTCTCTCAAATTACAATATTATGGCCTCTGATCCTAATAAGATCAACTTAAAACTGTACAATAAAAAATTACATTAAAAATTTACGTATTTTGAAATTAAGTATACACATCTAAATAATTCATGGGGCAAATAAGAATATATTTTGTTAAATGAACAAACCAAAGAATATTATGCATCAACACTCATGGGAAGGCAGCAAGATGGCCTTTAGAGTCAAATTTAAAGACTGAGAATCAAATTTAAAGTTTTTTAGGGGTTGGCCTGGTAGCATAGTAGTTAAATTTGTGCACTCAGCTTTGGTGGGCTGGGTTCACGTTTGGATCTCAGTTGCAGACCTACACATCGCTCACCAAATCATGCTGTGGTGGCATCCCACATACAAAAAATAGAGAAAGACTGGCACAGATGTTAGCTCAGGGCCTATCTTCCTCACCAAAAAAAAAAAACACAAAAATAGACCAAAAGAACACAACACAAATTAAAAGAATGTTTTTTTAAAAAAAGATAGCAAAAAAAAGAAAAAAAACCCTGAAAGTTCTGAGAAAGTAGAAAGAAATAATAAACAGCAAGACTTGAAACAACAAAACATGTACAACACAGACGATCAAACGAGTCAAGAGTTCATTCTTTGAAAGAATAATTAAAACGATAAACCTCTGGAAAAACTAATCAAGAAAAAGAAAAAACAGACAAATTAATAAAAATGAAAAGGGAACAAACATCATTAGAGATGCTGTAGAGATTCAACTGATAAGAGGATATTATGGACAATTTCACAACAAGAACTTTTAAAATTCACAAAGATTTTGAAACAACTTTTAGAAATTACAATCCATCAAAAGTGACTTAAGAAGTGACATCAGCATCATGTGAGGTGAGTTCTTCCCTTAGACTCTCCCAAGATACAATGAAAAGGACACTCACAAACCAACAGGGGACATTCACACAAGACAAAAGATGTCTGAGAGGCCCATGCAGCCACACGTCTGAAGGTGGAGGTGCTGGGCCCGTGGGAGGCAGTGGGAGGTGAGGGGATCTCCTCTCCCTCTCAAATGGCAATGACACGACCCCAGGACTGCGTGGCTCTGGTGGGGGGTGGGGCGGCCCTCCATGGGAACACTTTCGCTCTCCAAGTTCCCTCACGCCCAAGGGAAAGCCCCACACAGAGCTGATTAAGCTATTGCCAGGGTGTCTTCCTCAAGACAGCACCCCAGGAGAGCAGACAGCAAGGGCAGAGCAAGAACCCCCAGGGTCACACAGGTAAAAGAAAGCGCCCCTCTACCTACCAAGCACTCCAGCTCAGCCAGTTGGCCAGAGTGCTGCACACACAGAAAAGCAGTGGCTGTGAGCAAGCCACAGATCATGGCAGCCTCAAAATACACAGGTCCTGACCCCTACCCCCACTCAATGACAGCACGTGGAAGCTGCGATCAGATACCATCACTATGCAGAAGCACAAATCCATGACATAAAACAGTATGAAAAAATATATTAAATCTCCAGACCAGAAGGAAAATGACAAGCACCCAGAAATCAATGCTGAAGGCACAGAAATTTATAATCTAAATGACAGAGAATTCAAAATACCTACCATAAAAAAACTCAACGAGTTACAAGAAAATACAGATAGTTCAATGAAATGAGGAACTTTTTCACAAAAGAGATAGAAACTATAAAGAAGAACCAATCAGAAATATTGGACATGAAAAACACAATGGTTGAGATAAACAAAAATCTGGACTCCCTGAATAATAGAGTTGATATTACAGAGGAACAAATCAGCAGCCTAGAGGACAGAAATAAAGAAATACTTCAGATGGAGGAGGAGAGAGAACTAAGACTAAAAAGAATGAAGAAATTCTCTGAGTAATATCTGATTCAACTAGGAAATGCAACATAAGGATTACAGGTATTCAAGAGAGAGAAGAGAAGGAGAATGGAGTAGAAAGCTTATTCAAAGAAGCAATAGCTGAGAAATTCAGAAACCAAGGGAAGAGGCTGGAAATACAAGTGAGAGAAGCCAAGAGATCTCCTAACTATACCAATATAAAAACACTTTCTCCAAGGCAGTTAGTAGTTAAGCTGGCAAAAGTCACTGACAAAGAAAAAATATTAAGGGTAGCAAGGCAAAAGAAAATAACTTACAGAGGATCCCCTATCAGGCTTTCAGCAGATTTCTCAGCAGAAACCTTACAGGCTAGGAGAGAGCGGAATGATATATTCAAAATCCTGAAAGACAAAAACTTTCAGCCAAGAATACTCTATCCAGTGAAAATATCCTTCATATATGATGGAGAAATAAATAATTTTGTCGGATAAAAAAAAGCTAAGGGAGTTACAACAAGACCTGCCCCCCCCACCCCGAAAAAATGATCAAGAAGGCCCTCATACCTGAAAAAAAAGAAAGAAAGGGGTTACAAAGCCTTGAGCAAGAAGATAAACAGGGAGACAAAATCAGAAAATTGCAGCTCTCTACCAGAACAAGTTAGCAAATGATTATATTCTTAAAGAAAAAGGGAAGGCAAGTACTAAAAATAAATATAATCTCATCATTTTAAGCACAAACACACAACACAAGATGAAATAACTTAGAACAATAACTTAGAAGGGAAAAGGAAACGTATGGAATCAGCTAGTCCAAGGAAATAAGAGGCTATCAGAAAATGGACCATCTCATCTACGAGATTCTTTTATACAAACCTCATGGTAACCACTAAACAAATAATCAGAGACATAAATCATAAATAAAGAGAAAACTAAGAAAACTACCATAGAAAACTACCTAACTGAATTGGTAGTCTGAAATACAAGGGACAAGAAACAAAGGAAATGCAGAAGAACAGGAAAACGAGTGATAAAATGGCAGCATTAACTGCTCATATATCAATAATCACTCTAAATGTAAATGGATTGAATTCTCCAATAAAAAGACACAGACTGGCAAGACAGATTTAAAAACAAGACCCAACGATATGCTGCCTCCAGAAAACACACCTCAGCTCCAAAGACAAACAGAGGCCCAGAGTGAAGGGGTGGAAGACAACACTCCAAGTTAATGGCAAACAAAAGAAGGCAGGTGCTGCCATAATTTTATAAGACAAAGTAGACTTCAAGATAAAACAGGTAATGAGAGACAAAGAGGGGCAGTATATAATGATCAAAGGGACAGTCCACCAAGAAGATATGACACTTATAAATGTCTATGCACCCAACACAAGAGCACCAAAGTACATAAAGCAACTATTAACAAACCTAAAAGGAGATAATAACAACAACAGACTAATAGTAGGGGACCTTAAAACCCCACTTACATCAATGGATAGTTCATCCAGACAGAAAGCAAACAAGGAAATAGTAGATTTAAAGGAAAAACTAGACCAGATGGACTTTATAGGTATATATACAGAACACTCCTGCCAAAAACAGCAGAATACACATTCTTTTCAAGCACACATGGAACATTCTCAAGGAGAGACCATACGGTGGGAAACAAGGCAAGCCTCAATAAATTTAAGAAGACTGAAATAATAACAAGTATCTTTTCTGATCACAAAGCTATAAAGATAGAAATTAATTACAAGAAAAGAGCTGAGAAAGGGACAAAGATGTAGAGACTAAGCAACATGCTATTGAACAACCAATGGAGCATTGAAGATATTAAAGGGGAAATCAAAAAATATATGGAGACAAACGAAAATGAAAACATGCCATACCAACCGATATGGGATGCAGCAAAAGCTGTATTAAGAGGGAAATTCACTGAAATACAGGCTCACCTTAACAAACAGTAAAAAACTGAAATAAGCAATCTCAAACTACACCTAACTGCATTATAAAAAGAAGAACAAACAAAGCCTCAAATCAGAAGGAGACAAATGATAAAAATCAGAGCAGAAATAAATGCTATTGAAACAAAAAAGGCAGTAGAATGAATCAATGAAACAAAGAGCTGGTTCTTTGAGAAGATAAATAAAATTGACAAGATAAATAAAACAGTATGGCACTAGCCAGACTTACAAAGAAAAAAAGACAGAAAGCTCACTTAAATAAAATTAGAAATGAAAGAGGAGAGATAACAACAAATACCACAGAAATACAATGGAATATAAGAGAATACTACGAAAAACTATATGCCAACAAAATGGACAATCTAGAGGAAATGGATAAATTCTTAAGACATGTACAACCTCCTCAAGGTGAATCAAGAAGAAATACAGAATCTGAATAGACCAATCACAAGTAAAGACATTGAAACAGTAATCAAAAGCATCCCAAAGGATAAAAGCCCAGGACCAGATGGCTTCCCTGGGGAATTCTACCAAACTTTCAGAGAGGATTTAATACCTACCCTTCTCAAGCTATTCCAAAAAATTAGGGAAGATGGCACACTTCCTAACACATTCCATGAGGCCACCATCACTCTTACCAAAGCCTGAGAAGGACAGCACAAAAAAGGAAAACTACAGACCATACCACTGATGAACATAGATGCAAAAATCCTCAACAAAATATTGGCAACCAGAATACAGCAATACATCAAAAAGATCACGATCAAGCGGGATTTATTCAAGGGCACAGGGATGGTTCAACATGTGCAAATCAATCAACGTGATTCACCACATCAACAAAATGAGGAATAAAACCCAAAGGATCATGTCAATAGATGCAGAGAAAAGGATTTGACAAGATACAACAGCCATTTATGATAAAAACTCTTAACAAAATGGGGACAGAAGGAAATTACCTCAACATCATAAAGGCCATATATGACAAACCCATAGCCAACATGATACTCAATGGGCAAAAACTGAACGCCATCCCTCTGAGAACAGGAACAAGACAAGGATGCCCACTCTCACCACTCTTATTCAACATAGTACTGGAGGTTTTGGCCAGAGCAATTAGGCAAGAAAAAGGAATAAAAGGAATCCAAATAGGGAGGGAAGAAGCAAAACTCTTGCTGTTTGCAGACAACATGATCTTATATATAGAAAACGCTAAAGAATCCATCGGAAAACTATTAGGAATAATTAACAACTACAGTAAAGTTGCAGGGTACAAAATCAACTTACAAAATCAGTTGCATTTTTGTACTCCAGTAACGAACTTAAAGAGAATTCAAGAATACAATTCCATTTACAATCTCAACAAAAAGAATAAAGTACCTAGGAATAAATTTAACCAAGGAGGTGAAGGACTTATACAATGAAAGCTATAAGACATTACCGAAAGAAACAGATGATGACATAAAGAGATGGAAAGAGATTCCATGAACATGGATTGGAAGAATAAACACAGTTAAAATGTCCATACTACCCAAAGCAATCTACAGATTCAATGCAATCCCAATCAGAATCCCAATGATATTCTTCACGGAAATAGAGCAAAGAATCCTAAAATTCATATGGGGCAACAAAAGACCCCAAATAGCTAAAGCAATCCTGAGAAAAAAGAACAAAGCTGGAGGCATCACAATCCCTGACTAAAATATACTGCAAAGCTATAGTAATCAAAACAGCATGGTACTGGTACAAAAACAAGCACACAGATCAATGGAACAGAACTGAAAGCCCAGAAATAAAACCACACATCTACGGACAGCTAATCTTTGACAAAGGAGGCAAGAACATACAATGGAGAAAGGAAAATCTCTTCAATAAATGGTGTTGGGAAAACTGGACAGCCACATGCAAAAGAATGAAAGTAGACCATTATTTTTCACCATACACAAAAATTAACTCAAAATGGAGCAAAGATTTGAAGGTAAGACCTGAAACCATAAAACTCCTAGACGAAAACATAGGCAGTACACTCTTTGACATCGGTCTTAGGAGGATCTTTTCGGATACCATGTCTACTCAGACAAGGGAAATAAAAAAAATAAACGAGTGGGACTTCATCAGACTAAAGAGCTTGTGCAAGGCAAAGGAAACCAGGAACAAAAAGATAACCCACCAAGTGGGAGAAAATATTTGCAATGATGTATCTGACAAGGAGTTAATCTCCACAGTATATAAAGAACTCACACAACTAACAACAACAACAAAAAAAAACAAGCAACCTGATGAAAACACAGGCAGAGGATATGAACAGACATTTTTCCAAAGAAGATATACAGATGGCCAACAGGCACATGAAAAGACTGTCAACATCACTAATTACCAGAGAAACGCAAATCAAAATGACACTAAGATATCACCTTACATCCATTAGAATGGCTATAATCATCAAGACAAAAAATAACAAATTTTGGAGAGATTGTGGAGAAAAGGGAACCCTCATCCACTGCTGGTGGGAATGCAAACTGGTGCAGTTACTATGGAAAACGGTATGGGATTTCTCAAAAAGTTAAAAATAGAGGGCCAGCCCCATGGCTCAGTAGTTAAGTTTGCATGCTCCGCTTCGGCAGCCCAGGGTTTCGCTGGTACAGATCCTGGGCAGAAACATGGCACCGCTCATCAGGCCATGCTGAAGTGGCATCCCACATGCCACAACTAGAAGGACCCACAACTAAAAATATACAACTATGTACTGGGGGGCTTTGAGGAGAAAAAGGAAAAATAAAATCTTTAAAAAAGAAAAAAAATTAAAAATAGAAATACCATATGTCCCAGCTATCCCACTAACGGGTATTTATCCAAAGAACTTGAAATCAACAATTGAAAGAGACTTCTGTACCCCTATGTTCTTTGCAGCACCATTCACAATAGCCAAGACATGGAAGCAACCCAAGTGCCCATCAACTGATGACTGGATAAAGATGTGGTACAATGGAATACTACTCAGCCATGAAAAGACAAAATCGTGGGATTTGCAACAACATGGATGGACCTAGAGCGTACTACCTTAAGAGAAATAACCCAAAGACAAACACTGTATGTTTTCACTCATATGTGCAAGACAAACAAACACACAGACAAAGAGAAGAGTTCAGTGGTTACCAGGAGGAAGGGGGTTGGGCACAAGGGTGAAGGGGCACAATTATATGGTGACAGACAAATAATAACGTACAACTGAAATTTCACAATGTTGTAAACTATTATGACCTCAATAAGGAAAAAAGATTCAAAAAGAACTAAGACTCACGTTTTCTGACTTCAAAACTTACTACAAAGCTACTGCCATTAAGCATCAGATCAACAAGTGTGGTAGTAGCATTAGGAGAGACAAAGAGATCCAATGGAACAGAACTGAAAATTCAGAAGAAATCCATATATTTATAATCTACTGATTTTCAACAATGGTGCCTAACAGCTAAGTGTGGAAAGAACAGTCTCTTCAACAAATGGTGCTAAGAGAACTGGACTTCCAACTGCAAAATAATGAAGTGGGACCTCTACCTCAAAATATATACAAAATTTAATTCAAAATGGATCAAAGACCTAAATGTAAGAGCTAAAACCATAAAACTCTTAGAAGAAAACATAAATCTTCATGACCCTGAATTAGGCAAAAGTTTCCTTGATACGACACCAAAATCACAAGCAACAAAAGAAAAAAAAAGATAAACTGGACTTCACCAAAATTAAAAGCTTGTGTGCTTCAAAGAACACTATCAAAACAGTAAAAAGATAATCCAAAGAATGGAGGAAAATATTTGGAAATCATATCTGAAAAGAGTCTAGCACCTGCAATATATAAAGAAATCTTACAACTCAATAAAAGACAAATAACCCAATTTTAACATGGACAAAAGATTTAAATAGACATTTCTCCAAAGAAGATATACAAATGCCCAATAAACAACTGAAAAGATGCTCAACAACACTAGTCATTAGGGAAATGCAAATCAAAACCACAATGAGATCCCACCTCACACCAGTTAGGACGGCTAAAATCAAACAGACAGACAACAGCAAGTGCAAAAAAGGACATGGAGAAACTGGAACCCTCATACACTGCTCTTGGAAGAGTAAAATGGTGTAACTGCTTTGGAAACAGTTTGGCAGCTCCTAAAAAGGTTAAACATAGCATTACCATATGACCCAGCAATTCCACTCCTAGGTACATACCCAAGTGAACTGAAGACATTTTTGCACACAAAATCTTGTACATGGAGGTTCACAGCAGCATTCTTCATAATAGGCAAAAAGTGGAAACAATCCAAACGTGCATCAACTGATTAACCCAGAGATAAAACGTGGGGATAGTGACACAATGGAACAATATTCCACCATAAAAGGGAATGAAATACTGACAGGAGCTACAACATAAATGAACTTTGAAAACATTACACGAAGTGAAAGATGCCAGAAAAAAAGCTGCCACACATTCACGGACCTGCACACTGCTTGTCAAAGCCACACTGTGGCGGCATCTCACATAAAATAGAGGAAGACTGGCACAGATGTTAGCTCAGGGCGAATCTTCCTCCAGCAAACTGAGAAAAATTGGCAACAGATGTTAGTTCTGGGCCAATCTTCCTCACTCAAAAAAGAAAAAGAAAGGCCACATATTATATGATTCTACTTACAGGAAATGCCCAGATTAGGCATATCTATAGAGACAGAAAGTAGATTACTGGTTGTCAGGGTACAGGGGAAGGGAGAATGGGGAGTGATTGCTAATGGGTATGAGCTTTCTTTTTGGGATGATGAAAATGTTCCAGAATTAGATAGTGGTGATGGTTATACAACTTTGTGAATATTCCAGAGGAAAAAAAACCAAAACACACTGAATTTTACACTTTAAAGGGGTGAATCGTATGGTATGTGAATTATATGTCAATTTTTAGAAGACAAATCAATTGGCCATTAAAAAGAAATAAAGAATTTGAATAGATGAAATAATCTAAAGAAGAAAGCGAACAGTACCAGTTTAAAATCTTTCCACCGAAAAAGCATCAAGCCCAGATTTTCTTACAGGTAAGTCCTACCAAACAGTCAAGAAACAACAAATAATTACAACCTTCAACAAATTTTTCCAGGAAACAGTGAAAAAGATAAACACTTTCTAATTCATATCAAAGTCCAATCAGGACAAAAGGTGCCAAGACCATCCCATGGGAGAAAACACAGTCTTTTCAACAAATGGTGCTGGGGAAACTGGATCTCCACACACAAAAGAATGAACTTGGACCCTCATCTTACACCATATACAAAAATGAACTCAAAATGGATTAAAGACCTAAAACTATAAAACTCTTAGAAGAAAACATAGAGGAAAAGCTTCTGACACTGAATTTGGCAATGATTTCTTGGCTCTAACACCAAAACCACAGGCAACAAAAGTAAAAACAGATAAATTGGACTACATCAAAATTAAAAACTTCTGTGCATCAAACAAAAACATTAGAGTGAAAAGGCAACCTATGGAGTGGGAAAAAATATTTGCAATATCCAGAACATACAAAAGCACTCCTACAACTCAGCAACAAAAAAACTAAATACCCAATTAAAAAATGGGCAAAGAACTTGAATAGATATTTCTCCAAAGAAAATATACAAATGGCCAACGGGCATATGAAAAGATACTCAACATCACTAGTCATTAGAGAAATGTAAACAAAACTACAATGAGATATTACCTCATACCCATTAGGATGACTACTACCAAAAACAGAGAAAGTAGGTGTTGGCAAGGATATGGAGAAACTAGAACCCTTGTGCACTGGTGAGAACGTAAACTTTGCATCTACTGTGGAAAACAGGATGGTGGTTCCTCAAAAAATTAAAAATGGAATTACCATATATCCAGCAATACCACTTCTGGTTATATACCCCAGAAAATTGAAAGCAGGGTATCAAAGAGATATTTGTACATCCACATTTGTAGCAGCATTAGTCACAACAGCCAAAAGCTAGAAGCAACACGACTGTCTATTCACAGAAGAATGGCTAACAAAATGTTTACACATGCAATGGTATGCTATTCAGCCTTAAACAGGAAATTTTGACACCTGCTACAATATGCACGAACTTTGAAATAACCCAGGCACAGAAAAGATAAATACTGTAAGATTTCACTTATATGAGGTACCCAGAGTAGTCAACTCATAAAAACAGGAAGTAGAATGGTGCCTGCCAGGGGCTATGGGGAGCAGGGAAATAAGGGAGAGTTGTTTAATGACTATAAAGTCTCAGTTTTGCAAGAAAAAGTTCTAGAGACTGGCTGCACCACAATGTGAACACATTTAACACTGGTGAATTTGTACACTTGAAAACAGTTAAGAAGGTAAATTTTATGTTAGCTGTATTTTACCACAATTTAAAAAATTCTTTTAATCATTAAAAAAGAGGTTTAGGGGCCAGCCCGGTGGCATAGTGGTTAAGTTCACACGTTCCACCTGGGGTTTGTGGGTTCAGATCCCAGGCACAGATCCAGCACTGCTCATCAAGCCACGCTGTGGCGGCAACCCACATAAAACAGAGGAAGACTGGCACAGATGTTTGCTCAGGGGCAATCTTCCTCAAACAAAAAGAGGTGGGTTGGCAACAGATGTTAGCCCAGGGTCAATCTTCCTCACCAAAAAAAAAAAAAAAAAAAGGTTTAAAAATAATCCAATCAGGACAATATGAGAAAAGAAAATTATAGGCCAATCTGACTCATGGATACTGATATAAAAATCCTAAACAAAATGTAAGCAAACCAAATCCAATACTTTACTAAAAAAAGATAATCCATCATGACTAAACTGGGTTTATCCCAGGAATGCTTAGTTAGCCTAGCTGGAAAATCAATGTAACTGACCACATTAACAGATTAAAGAGAAAAAATTCCGACCTTCTCTGGAGTTACAGAAAAACCTTTCAGTACAGCTCAACATCTATTCATGATTGAAACCAACAAAACACAAGCTAGCAAGCCAGGAATAGAATGAAACTTCCTTAACTCAACAAAGGCCATTTAAAAAAAACACTACAAATATCATTTTAAATGGTGAAATTTGAAAGCATTTCCTTTGAGATCAGGCACAAGACAAGAAACAAAACTGGGATTATCTGCAGCTCCCTGAGATAGGACAGTAATGGTTCAGAGTAGACACACAGATAAATGGTACAGAAATAGAACTACTCATGTATGAAACTTGATTTATTACAGGGAATTTTTATATCAGGGAGGAAATGAAGGACTATTTCATTAAAGAGTGCTAGGATAACCAATTATCCATATGGAAAGGGTAAATTCATATCCTGTAGCTCTCACAAAAATCATTCAGCAGGACATTTAAGAATTAAATATGAAAGGCAAAACCATAAAGCTTTTAGTTGACAATGTAGGGGAGAATATCTTTATGACTTCTGAGTAGGAAAAGATTAAGATAAACTGTAAAAAAAAAAAAACCATATATTTAACTATATTAAAAGTAAGGACTGTTGTGAGAGATATATGTAAACTGATTACACTCTGTTGTGTTTGGCAGGAGGAGACTGGTTATACAGAATGACATCAAAAGTTAGCAAGGTGTACACGAGCAAGGCCAAACAACCAAGTGAATTCAAAGATCAAATTATTTTAATCTTGTTAATTTCCCTCCATATTTTATAAATTAATCAATTAAAGAGCAATCACATCAAAACAAGTACCCTCT
Organism: Equus przewalskii; assembly: GCF_037783145.1. Taxonomy (NCBI): domain Eukaryota; kingdom Metazoa; phylum Chordata; class Mammalia; order Perissodactyla; family Equidae; genus Equus; species Equus przewalskii. The sequence continues at coordinate 85,301,860 of NC_091835.1, read as the reverse complement.
CTGATTAAGAAAAAAATAGGGGTCGGCCCCGTGGCCCAGTGGTTAACTTTGCGCACTCCGCTTCGGCGGCCCAGGGTTTCACTGGTTTGGATCCTGGGCGCGACGTGGCAACACTCATCAGGCCATGCTGAGGCGGCGTCCCAGACAGTACAACCAGAGGCTCTCACAAGTAGAATCTACAACTGTGTACTGGGAGGGCTCTGGGGAGAAGAAGAAGAAGAAAAAAGACTGGCAACAGTTGTTAGCTCAGGTGCCAATCTTTAAAAAAAAAAAAAGAAGAAAAAAGAATATGATGCTAATGTAATATAGGACTGCCAACGTTCCATCCACTTTACACTTAAATATTTTATACATCTTTGTCCTCACATAAGATCAACACGTTATTGTACTGATTTGGAAACAAGAATTAAAAAAAAAAAACTCACGATTCGGTAAGTGTCTATATCAATGTCTGTGTCTATATTTCATTTCAAATATTAGCAATGATGCCCATGGTAAAATCTAAATAGTGTTTCAGGTAAGTGGGGTATTACTTTGTCCTTTCCCACTGCTCCCTGAATCATATTTTTTACCACATGCCAAAATCTATCTTTGGATGCTTCGAAGAAACACTTAATATTAAGGTAAGATCTCCCTTGGAAAGAGCAAGAACTTTTTTTTTAAAAAAAGAAGAAATGGAGCAAATAGACAACATATTCTTAGAACTTCCAAATAATTCTGAAATTAAAAGCGCCAAAGAAATAAGCACAATTACAAAGAACACATCCTTCACTTGGGGAACTATTAAAACTGTGTGTATGATTGAAAGGGACAATTTGGAAAAAACATTTACCCCAAGATAAAATTTTTCTTTAACAATATGAAAGTATGTGTCCATCAAGCAAAATAAATTCATTCCCATTTCATCAAAACACCCTCCCCTTCACCCAAAACACACACACACATACAAGGTCCACATTTTCAGTGTGAATTGCAAGCCTCTGGCTCACATGAAAACAGCAGGATCCTAACCCACACACAGGCCCAGCGCTTGGACGTGTTGTTTCTGCATGCTGCCCACACTGCACTCTGAGCACGTGATTAGGAGCAACGATGCATAATCACACCACATTCCTTCCCTCGGCTCACACACCAACAGCTTGCCCTCTCAGCTGCATTCTTCCCCAAACAGCCATGGTCACCTTAGCAACCCTGTGCTCCTAACATGGACAGCTGGTCCACTTAAAGTCAGCCCTTCTTGGCAGGGGAAACGCTTGTTCTTCAAACTGAGGGAGAGAGAAGTTTTCCTTTCAGTAGACATTACAGGGGTTGATTTAACTTGATCAGCACTTTTGTTCTGTGGCAGTAATTTGTGTCGAGTTTCAAGCTATTCTGAGTTTTGGTTTTTGGGTCCTTTTTTTTTTTTAAATCTAAAAGCAAGTGGCTAAAAAAAATTAAATCAAGGCAGCTCATGGAATTCCATGGAAGAGTGGAACATGAAACAAAGAAGGTATCTGATATAATGGTATTCTTTTATAAAACAATAAAGTTACCTATATTTTCTAAAGTTCAAATTTACTTAAATTGAACTGCAACATTTGAAACCATAATACACAATAAGAGTCAGAAGATCTGTCTTTTTAGTATCATAGCCTATTTTTGAACAACAAAAACAATGCTAAACTTTCAAGTTTTATAACTCCAATCTATTCCAAAGACTGAGTCAACCTGTATTCCTTTATGCCACCACCTACACGTGAAATCTTTCCGGAGGCTCAACTGTAAACTAATCCAAGGACCCTCCAGACCTACAACGCCATAGACGGCCCTGGGTTACTCAAAACCAATCTTCATCTGTGCTTGCACCATTAACGCTAGGCCTGAACCAAATTAAGTCTTTCAGGATAAAAGATTCAGGCTTATAATAGAGTTTGCCTGATTTTCATACTATAAACAAATAATTTGGGGACAGGGGATTACCATAGTCTGAAATACATGAGATCTAATTGATTGTTCCATACCCACAAAGAGATTCCAATCTTCCATCCATCAAAATTAGACACCTCATCTTCAAGGAAAGTAAATAGGCATGTTCAAAACTAAAAAAGTACAAATTTATGGTATTCATTCTAAACCGGAAATATTTATGAAATAATTTTCTATAACAGTGGTGGACAAAATCCATATAATTTATTAAATGCTGTTTTAGTAAACCTCAAGGTTAAGTGACTACCATCTACATCATTCATTGGTTACACTTTTGTTTATATATGTGCGTTTTTTTAAAAAAACTCCTCAGACTATGAGGTTCTTCCTGGTTAGAAACATTTCTTTCAAGTTAAAAGTATCCTAGCAATACACCTTCCATATAGAGAAAAATATCAGTTGATAGGAATTACACCTTCTATATAGAGTAAAATCAGTTCATAGAGAGGCAGTATAAGTTACTAAAAAGAACCTAAAGCTAAGTCATCTACTGGTTTCCTCATTGTAAAATGAGAATACTATCTGTTCTACTTATGCCATGTATTAACATAACAAAGTGAGAATAACGAAATTACTATGCCATACAAAATACTCAAAAATTAAAGAAACTAGAAAAAGGACTGATGTCAAATTCTGTGAATTATTTTTTAAGACAGTAAGGGGAGTATTCAACAATGCATAGGATACCAAATCAATATCAACCTCAAAAGTTGCTGGTCTTCCCACCAAAGGTCTTATAAAAAGTATTGCCATATAAAGAACTATTACTTTCAAAAAGCCTCAACCTTGGCTTAACTGTTAACAGACATGAATTCCCTTACCCTTTGCCTTTCCCCTACTGACTCAGTTCCACATTTCCTCCTGGCCCCTAACATCTTCCTCCCACACAAAGAAACTGCTCCCAGCAAGGTACCTTTAGCATTTGCCACCTGATGGAAGCCCTCCTTGATCTGATCACTGCTGTATTCATCCTCCGCCTAAAATCAACGCCCGCTCCATCCTCTCATAGGACTCTCTCCCTCTCTCTCCTCCTCACCACTATGAAGCATACCATCATCACGGAATGGAGCTTCTGAAGTTCCTACTCTCTGACAATTTCTAGTTAGGAGATCCAAGAGAAGCTGCTTCTGCTGATACTGTACTACTATAGACGAAACTGTGTTTCTGCATCCCAAAGTTGGAATCCTGTATTTGTACTTGTCTTACTCTGTGTTAGATTCAGTGATGGGGATTCAGAGAACACAGTTCTGCTTCAAAGAAGTAACAGAAAAAATAAGATGACTGTTTAAATATAATACAATGTCAAAATTAATAAGTAATAGATAACGGGGAGGTTCCATAATATCACTGGTATTATCTTTCAACTACTAAGCTTTTGTGGGCTAAAAACTGAGACCTAATTATTTTAATACAAAGTTTCTAGAAGAAAAATACATGTTTTTGTTAGGCCTTGAAATTCTTTGACTGTTCGGACAGCATTCTACACAGATGTTTTCATTTCCTCTAATCTTCCACAGCATCTAACTCGCATTCTTCAACTTCAATTCTCACATAAGAGCACAAGTTGGTGTTTTCTTAAATGCTCATTTTAATGTGCCTTATCCATTTCAGGAATTCTACATTTAACAGCTCATTTTAATAAATAACCACCTGGAATACAACGTACCCGCTGGACAAAACTAGTCAGTGAAGATCCAGCAACATGCCAGATCATAGGAGAGAGGGCCGAGGAGGGCCCACAAGCGTTTGATGAAGACTACTGTGCAACCGAAGCACAGGCGCATAAGACAGCAGGCCCTTCGCAGACACAACAGGGCCCACATCAAACACATTCAAGGCCACCGACGTGGGGCAAGCGTGAAAAGAAAACAGAGGAGCCGATGCCGACTGAGGAATATCATTACTCAACACTCCTCGAGAGAGGTTAAAAACTGATACTTCAGACAAAGCCATCCTCTTTCATAACCAACAGTCGCCCAAAATTTAAACAATTTTTTTAATTGTGGTAAAATACACAGAAGGTAAAATTTACCATTTCAACCATTTTTAAGTGTACGGTTAACAGTAATTTTTTTTAAGTTGTCATTGTCCTTTTAACACCTTTGATTGTGTAGCAGGGTGAATAATCTTCTTCTGATTATTTTCTACTCTAAAAAAATTACGAAAGCATCTGGTATTTATAAAAATAAATATTTATTGAACACTTACAGGGAGCCCTAAGGGTATCAGACACCATTATCATATACTCTACTAAGGTCAAAGATTTAAATTTCATTTGCCGAAAGAGTGACAAAGACGCAACAGATCAAGTTCACAAGTTGTTTCAGTTTTTCCTTTAAGCACTGTAATCCAGGAAAAGAAGGATCTGGATTTCTCCTACAGTACTGCCTTTGAGCAGTGTGCTAGAAGATGTTCCAGGACCCCCTCCCTTAGCCCCCGGGAGGGAGAAGAAAACAAGAGGGAAAAAGAGTTTCACAAGAAACTTGGAAAGGAAAAACACTGGTGATTTGCTCTCCCTTCCTCTTCTTCGGCTAGTGTGGCCCTTTATTTAACCCTCTGTTTCCAGTTAGGATAAAAGTTGACCTGATTAACTAAATCTGCGGCAGTTTCAAAACCAGGTGGAAAAGATGTGTCTGAGAGTGCGCATTCCCCTCAGGACAGAGGATACTGGAAAAGGAGAGTAAATGAGAAAGAATTATTGATCTGAATAATCCACTTTACGAGCACTTCCAGTTGACAGATTGAATTAATCTGCAGTGATCACTACTCCCTACACCAAAAAGTTTCGGAGAAAATTTAACTAGGTGACTTCCTAAGGCTGCCAAGCGACTGACTTTCGGTTACTGGCACAGGGTGAGCACCCTGCTGAGACTGTACTATCTACTCACGTGAACGTTTCATCCTCCAGAAGTCGAAGAGCACAACAATGTAAACCAATGATTTAATCCACTGTAAAGGTGATCGTTCAGGATTTTTTTTTTTAAATATTAAATGTTACCGCATCTTTTACTATCAACCTGGTAGGAAGTATTGCACTTGTTAAACTAAAGGAGTTACACAATTTCCACAGGTGTAAACATAGCTAACTAATCCCCTTTAACCGAAACCCTTAAGAGAGCTTCTATGAACCTTGAACTCCCCCAGGTCATTTAGGCCATGTCCACTGAGGCAAAAGGTGAATGTGCCCTATGCAAGAAGAGAACTTGTTTCCTAAAACGGATAAGCCCTCTCCCAAGGATGTGAGGAATAGGCACTGCCCAAGAAAAGCAGTATCTGAGTGGCAGATGTGACCACTCTTATCACACCCTTTCAATCCCAACTTCAAATAAGATGAGCAGGGTCTTGGCTAGCAAATTCTGAGTTAGTAAAGGAGCAGCTAACATATTTGTGAGAATCTTGTAATAATCAAGAAAAGATATGAAATAAATATGGGGAAGGGAACAAAAAAAATCAAGAGCAATGAAGCCTGTATTCAATGAGATTTGTTTTATTACTACATGAACAATTTCTTACCTTGTGGAACACTCTTCTGAGAAAAATAGATACAATTTTGTTCCTAAAAGAATTTCAGGTAGAAAAGTTGACATGTTAGTTTCAAAACACAAAGTCTCTTGAAAATGAAAATTACAAAATGCTAATATAGTACATTCAGAATACTATGACACTTGTATTACCAAAGCTTAAAAAACAGTAAGTCTCTAATAAGAAAAGTACTTTATTTTTATAAGAATATTTACAATAAAAATTATTCTTATTATTACAGAAATACTTATTCTACTATCAAATCATTTTTGCTAGGTATATAATGATGAGTGGCATATTTTCACGTTCTAAAACATCAGTACTCCATTGGCTTTTACTCTTGCCAAGCTTTGATATTCTGAAGGGTATTTTCTTTTTAGGTATAATCCACATCATAAAGTTCATCACTTAAAAGTATAAAATTCAGTGGTTTTGACTATATTCACAAAGTTCTGTAACCATTACTACCATCTAATTCCAGAATATATTCATCACCCCAATCAGAAACCCCGTACTGAAGGGTACATTGTCATTCCTAGGGAGAAACATCTTAAATTTAATTTTAAAAGATAAACAAGAAGCATACTCTTTATAACACTATGATCAAAATTATGTTTTTTTAAAAATATGCAGAACAAAGACTGGTAGGGAATTTGTACTAAAATCCAAAATAAAAACAGAAATACGAGTTGACACTTTATAAAATGTCCACTATACTTTTTATTAAATATTTTTTAAAGTAGATAAAATAAGTATAAAGTTGAAAAAAAAATTGGCCACACTTACTAATCTTGTTGCAAAGCCACAGCTGCATCTTACTTTATGACAAATTGACTGTTTCATCACTTTTGCATCTGGGCATCTACTTCTTAACGGTCATTTCTGAAATAAAGATGTATTAATTAAGAATATATTATAACAAAAACATAAAATCTTTAAGGACAATTATCTAGATTTTAGTGACTAGAGCGGAACTCTTCAAACAGTTCTTGAGCAACCTTCTGATAAAATCATCAACAGGCTGAGCAGGGTGAGGTGAGAGGGACAGAACACAGGCTGGCAACCCGCAGAATTAGAATTACACAGTGACGCGACACGTCTGAGGATAAACATCTACAAACTGCTCAGTCCTCAATCCTTTTCACTCACCAGGGTCTTGCAACTCCTAAGAATGCCATTTATAGACTGGAAAAAGAGAAAGAAGACAGAGAAGAGGAGCCCTAAAACTGCACATCTGAAAACAAATTAAGAGCTTCTTTATTATGCTTGTCTATTTCCCCCTCATACCACAGAAAGTAAGCTCAGGAGATTTCTGTAGGTTTAATTCACTGACCTTTTGAGCACCTAAGACAATGACTGCCATGCAGTAAGCGCTCAGTAAATACTTATTGACAGAATGGGTAAACTGATGAATGATTTCACTTTTGATGAACTATTTAATCTGACTATTCAAAAGGGCAATCTCAAAAATTCCTTCCACACAAACACCATTGATGTTAATGCCAACTAAAACATCATTATTGTTTTGTTCCTTGATAAGCAAAGCCCACAATTAAAAGACAATCAAGACATGGTCCCAACCCTGAAGGAAAAGAACAAAGGCATATACCACTTTGTAATTGTTAGTGCAACCTTTGGGAAAGACTCCTAGAAGGGGAACTGATTGATATGCAATTTTGCTAAATATTGCCAAATGGTGTGGGTGGGGATCTTTTTCTTTTTCAAACATGTATGTTCTTTGAGGTGCTTGTTGCGGAGACTGCTAGGAATATTAAGAGAAAACGTTTCATAAGGAGTAAAAAGCTGACAGATCTCAAGAATAACCCTCAGGGAACCCAGTACTTCCCTACTTCTATCCTGTAGCTGAAGTAGTATTCCAAAAAATGCTACTTTTTTTGTAAAAAGTGGGGGAATACAAATATTAATACAGACTTACTTTTTCTCCTTTCAAAAGGAAGCAATGGAAGGGGTCAGCCTGGTGGCGAAGCGGTTAAGTTCACACCTTTCACTCCAGTGGCCCAGGGTTCTCTGGTTCGGATCCTGGGGTGCAGACCTACGCATCACTAATAAAGCTACGCTGTGGCACACATCCCCCATATAAAGTAGAAGATGGGCACGGATGTCAGCTCAGGGCCAATCTTCCTCAGCAAAGAGAGGAGGATTGGCAGCTGATGTTAGCTCAGGGCTAATCTTCCTCAAAAAAAAAACCCCATAAGCAATGGAGAGATAAAACCAAAACCATTTTTAAATGGTTATCTACAGAGAAAAGAGAAAGCAGGGTAGAAAGGAGAGGGATGGAAGTAGACTTCTCAGAACATACCTTGTTTTACAGTTTTAACTTTGGAGAACTGTTTTGAGATCAAATGAATATCAAATGATAATGACATTTTGAACATCAAAATGCTAACGACTACCACTGACTGAAACATTAAATACATTTTAAAAATTCACGGTCATCTTTGGAAGTTGCTAGGGCATTAACTTATTATTCTGAAAATTGATAAAGGGAAAGAATCAAGCATTTATCCTGCCTTTCTTATATGAAAAGTACCCCCAGAGAAACAAGCAGTCAATAAGTGAAAACTCTTTTTTATAGGATTCTGAATAATAAAGGTAGAAGGAATGATAGGATTAGAAAATCACCATTGTGTCCCCCTAACGAAATTATGAACCTAAAAAGCAATGAATGGTTGCTAAAACCACTACGTAAAAGTTGATCGGAAAATTAATAATAGATAAATCAGGCTGACAAAACTTGAACCCAGTAATTAATCTTAATGTCATTAAAAATGGGTCAATCAGACATTATGCGCAGAAGTATTCATCACTATCCACTAAGTGTTCACTCTGGGAGCTCCAGTTTCAAAAGACATCCATAATATTACCACTTCCACTCTTACCATCATGGTCCCAGCAACTCACTTCTCATGGATTTGATCTCCCAGCCTCTCTCCTGTTCACCTCCACAAGTCAGTCAGTCAGTTAGTCCTTTTCAAAAGAAAGTCAGATCACATCATTCTTCTGTTCAAACCCTCTAATTGACTCCATCTCACTAGTCTAAAAGCCAAAGTCCTTACAAAGGCCAAAAGCACTATAATGTGACATTTCCCTTCCTGATCTCTAACCTACCACTCTCCCCCTTGCTCGCCCCATTCTAGCCACATGGCTCTCTGTCCTTAAACGCATGAGCAAGTTCTCACTTCAGGCACCAGGACTTGGGTTCCCTCTGCCGGGAACACCAGATATCGCTCTGGCTTATTCCTCCTCCCCTTCCTGTAGGACTAGGTTTTTACAAGTTATCTCATCAAAGAAATATGCCCCGGTACCCTAGGCAAGCCCAAAATATCTGTCTCGGATCTCCTTATCTGGCAGAGAATATACAAGGAGAAATAAGTCATAAATTTTGGAGATGATAATCATTTGAAACACAAACATGAATTTTCACATCTTTCTGTCTAAACATCTATAGAGCTATACTGCCCCTTTTAAAAATTCTTATGGTCTCAACTTCAAAGAATTAATGAAGATATAGCTACCATCGTGTGGTTTTACTTATTTGGTTGTTGTTTTGTTTTAAAATCATCTACACCATAACTCTAGAAAGGAGTGGTGGAAAAACTGGAATTAAATGAATTCCATTAAAAAACAGCAACTAGTAAAATAAATGGCATTCCCTTTCCTCCTACTCCTTTAGGGATCTCTGTTTAGGATTACGTTATAAAGTTCCAAGTAATCTCAAGAAAAGTTTTAAGTACTTTCAAATTTATCTGTTCCCTTTAGGCACCATGACCACCAGAGAGAATCAAAAGAACTCACTAACGCTAACATGACTAGACTAGCTAAGACATGGTAGGGATGTTTGAACTTAATTATTTTTCTTTAAATAAACAAACTCCCCCTGGGCTAAGGCCTCCTCTGCCTTTGAAACATCCTGTGGCTGGCAAGCTTCAGGGTCTTAAGAGAGACAGCCAGGGGACAGAAAAAACAGCAAGTATGAATCAGTAATCACATTTAATAGTCTCTGAAGACCAAAACAAAGATACTAGTTCTGGCAAGAGCTCGCTAGAATTGCCCAAAAACTGACTTATCCACATACCTTTCATCTGAACAATCTATTTTCACTTAGTTTAAGGTTCACAAAGCATTTGTTATGGGCCTATCAGACTTTAGGTACATAAATAAACCAAAAGTACAAGGAAAACAATCACTAGGGGTTCTAAGATGAAATTTAATGTTAAAATCTGCTTTGTTTGGGGTAGGGGGTGAGGAGAATCCTTGAATATTGTTGTGTAGAAACATCTCCATTCAGTTGGAAATCAGACTTTAGCAAGTTCAATCACTTGAAATAAGGCTAGTGACAGTAAAGTAACCTTTACTGAACAACTTCTCTGTGCCAGATACTTACATTAGCTCACTCAATCCTCAGAACCTCCCTCTGCGAAAGGTCCTAACAAAACACACAGAGCGGTTAAATAACTTGTCCAAACCACAGAGAGAGCGTTCCAGGATCCAAAATCTCAGTCTTTCTATTTTCACTATCATAACCTGCAGTAAACTGAAATAAAATTATTAGTCACAAATACCACATTTGAGCCATACGAGTACCTGTAAACTCAGGCTGCTCAACTGAGAAATCCATCCTGTTCTTCCAAGGCTGCTTTAGATAAGAGGTCAAAGGGAAAGTTTGCTGCTGTTCACTAACAAGAAACCTGTGGCAATAAGCAGTGAATCAGAGGAACACGCCACACTGAGGCCTGCAGGACTGAGTGGGAGTGAGCTTCACACCGCACAGTGCACTGAGCGGCATTCGTTCCTAACAATTAACTTGAATCACCTCTAAGTGACTGACAGATACTAAGTATGCTCTGAGAAGTCAAGGAAGAAACGTTAAGACTTAACAGAGTGGGTACACAGGTGTTTACCAAAATAGTTTCTGTACTTTCCTGAATGTTTGAAATACTTCTCTTTCTCTCTTGATATAGATATACAGACACAGACACACACATACACACATTAAAGTGTTCCATTTCTTAAAATTTACAAGTTTATTAGAGTTATGATTCCTAATTTTCCTTTTCTGGAAAAGTCTTTCATGTGGAACACCTTAGTTCCCAACACTATGGGATAACACATATCGGCCTCAGTTCTTCATATTCAACAGAATCTGATTTTTAATGTGTCATTAATTGAAAAATATTTTGTAGGAATATTTTCTTTCAAAACTGTAAACTTAATCTGTCATTTGATGCATCCACTGCCTTTCACAAAGTAAAAGTAACATACCCATTCTAAAATAAAAATCAAGGCAATTACTTAACTATCAGGACACATTACTCAGGAAATGTGGCCTTGCTACATGAATGTCTCAATTATTTGGAGAAAGTGAAAATTCCTTGGAACAAATTATCCCCATTGACTAAAAAACATGCCAGTGAAAGAACTTACTGCTTTACACAGAGCAGAGACTCAGATTGAAGATTTAAAGTTTCCCAAAGACCTGAATACATATGCTAGGCTTGCAAATACTTGATTGTGTCCCGGGAATTTTCAGCATAAATTAACACTAAGTAAAAAACCTCCCTCACAATCTCATCCACTGCACTGATGGTGAAGAAAGACGAAGGAGAGGGAAGGGAGGACACACTTGCCCAGGACACTAATGATAAATAATACCACCTTATTTTTACAAAACCTTACGATTTTAGTGTTTCTTTCTCGACAAAAAACAGTGTGTGTGCAGATCTATCATTAAGACCAAACAAAGATACTGAAACGGTCTGTGTGGTTTTGAAGTCAATGTCGGGAGGTATCACCCATGGCACTTGCTGTTTTACTTTGTATTTTAACAATATGGAAGTGCACACAGCACAGAGTATGTATTGTTTCTTGAAACTCTACCATACACACAATCTCTCCTTACAACTAGCATTTGTCTCTCTCTCTCCCTCCCCTTCCTTTGCACACTCTCACGCAAAGTATGAATAATTATTTTTAAAAACTTCTGTTTCATAGACAAACATGCTATACACATTCTGGCCAAGATATAAAATGTACTTCTTAGTAGGAAATCTTCATGACATCTTCACATGTGATTCTACGTAGAACATCAAGGTAAATATTTCCAGAGTTAGTTTCTTTCCATGTCTTCAACATTAAACATAATGCAGACACACACAAATCTAGACATCGCAGAGCCCACGGCTTTACTCTTCTTCATGAATTTTAATACAACACACAATAAAATATTCACCAGGGAGAGTAGCTTGGTATGAAAGTAGGTTTGCCTTTGGCCCTATTCCGGGGAGATGAGTTACTTGAATACCAAATAACCTCTTAGTAACTGACAGCCTCTTCAAGAAGGCTGTGTAAGTGTGAGTGCCCCACAGACTGTCACCTAACTCCAGTAACTTCCTCAAGAGTGGAAACCATTTTTATAAAGCTCATGTCAGCCTTTTTATTTTACAGAAAATAATCCATAACTTCAAAAATAGAAGTCAACGGAGAGTTACATCTTTCCCTAAACTATTCCTTTATCTGCCAGGAGGAAAATACTATCTTCATTCTTTAGTAGTTCTGGTAGGCTCTACATATTTTTCAGCAATACCATACAGACAAGTTTTCCCCACAACCAAACTCTAAGACAATTTCTCCTGGTGGGCATTGTACGAGGCTGTGACAAGGAAAGAAGGAAGACCAATGTCTTCAACCAGTTTCCAGCAAACTGAAAAGTGGTATTCATGTCTCATGAAAGGACCTTCCATAGATAAACCCACATCCCAAAGCCCTCAATTCAAGCTGTACCTGTTTCCTCTGAACTACAGCTACGGAATACTGTTTCTCCTACAATCCACAAAACCTTTAGGTACAGTCACAGCTAATTCAAAGGAATTCAGTGGCCCTCCGTAACTTGTGTCTCCCTCATTATATATAAAGAACTTGCTTAATATTCTATATTTAAAACACATGTAGGAAAAAAAATGCTATGAAGGAGGGTAAGAAAGACAAACCTCATAAACTGGCCATATTAAAAATAACAACAGCACAGCCAGAAGGACCTACAACTAGAATATACAACTATGTATTGGGGGGCTTTGGGGAGAAGAAGAAGAAGGAAAAAAAAGATTGGCAACAGACGTTAGCTCAGGTGCCAATCTTTAAAAAATTAAAATCAAAATAAATAAATAAATAAATAAATAAATAAAATAAGAGATGGGGGGGACCTGTAAAATCATTTTATATTTTACAGGTGAAGAAACTGAAGCAGCTTATGAGCAAGGAAAGAACTGAAGTTCACATTATAAATGGTGTTTTCTCCCAACATTATCCCTTCCAACAAATCTATAACAGGTATTTTAGCTTAATACAAACATAACATGTAATCAGAACAGATTGCAATGTTGAAGAGTTTAAATAAACGCATGAATTCTGAGCACAGTATATAAGTTAAGGGAAATTAGAAATGGCCCCTGTGTCTTTTAGGAACGCCAGAATTCCAATAAATAACCTCTTTCCTTGGTGCAGCTCCTTAGGACAGTCTGAGCTGGAGGGATCACTGCTCTGGCCCAGAATGGCATTTCTTATACAGATGACTAATTAAATTCACCATTAGCTAATGTCCATAAAGATTAAAAAACTGTGCATATGTTAACATCCTGTTTTCAACCTGGTAGCTTAAGAAAAGGACTAGTGCCCGTGTAAGGATTGCTGGGCCACTACAACAGCTCATAAAAGAGGCATAAATCTCAAAGTAAAGTAGTGGAATAGCAGAGTATACAACATCAATTGGATTTATACAAAAATCCATTGTATACAGCCTGCACTGGACCAAAAACAAAAAATTCATAGAGAAATACAAGTTCTCAAATTAAAATTTATATCCTAGGAAAGATCAGATGGGGGTAAGGACAAAAAGCATAGTATACTCAATATTAAAAATGTTATACTTAAAGAGGACAAAAATCACTTTTAATTTTATGGACATTTACCTTACATCTCTAGCACCCAACTCACATTTAGCCTGTCCACAAGAGCATGTGTGTGGAAGGGCACCTGATCAACTCACATTCACAAAGCTATAGCTGCCCATTTAGTTCCAAAGGCACAAGTGGATAAAATGACATTATTACAAAGTGCTGTTTTGGTAGCATAAAAAAATCAGCAGGACAGATAGACTTGTACTAAAGGAATAATTAACAAGAGCTGTGGTTTACGCAGAAATACTCCAGCATGGGTGACATCACAGCAACTATGGCAGTTTGTCTTTACGATTTCTCCCCACAAACCAAGTTGGATACATCCCAAGTTAAATAACAGCTCCTGCTTATTACTCCTAGATATCACATATTTCTTTAGCTTTAAAATAGAAGTACATAAGTCAATTTAAAATGCAAATTGGTACAGAGGCTTAAAACTTAACTGTGTACTCTAGAGAGAGCAGTGCTTCTAACCTTAAAAAAAAAAGCCCTCACTGACTTTCCTAAGCAAAGGGAGAGTTTCACTGTTTTTCAAGCTACCATTACAAATAACAAAGGACATAAAGAATGCTGCTTGTGGGATAGCACGTGCCCCTACTCCTTCCATCCATATTGTCTCTGTCTCTGTCTCTCCAGGTGGTAGGGGAGCGGGATGCCATGGGTGTGTGCGGTGTTTCTCCCTCTCCGCCTCAGTCTTGGTCACTCTAGGTACCCCCTCCTTCTTGCCAACCTCTCTCTCACACTCAACAACTGGCTTCCAAGTGTTGATACTTGGACAGAAAGCATTTTATCAGGCTGGAGCCTGTGTCTCACAGTCACACAATAAGAAACAGAATCAGAAATTATTCAATTTGTTGAAAATAGATAAAATTAAAGCTGCAAATTTTTAATTTCCTTTAAAATGCCTAAATAGATAAACACGCCATACACAAGATTTTAATAAACTTAGTAGAGTCGATCTAACATTTATTTACAGGATTTTGAGCTAAATATATCGGGGGGGGGGGGAGGGATATTAACAAAGTCGGTATACCACAGCAGTTCCAAGCACGAGCTCTAGAATGGCAGCTCTGAGTGAGTCCCAGCTCGGCAGTGACTGATCTTGGCAGGTCACTGACTCTCTCGACCTACCCATCAGTTCTAACATGGGGACGAGCTGTGACAGTGCCTATAAGACACTCCACACGCAGGGAGCGCTCAGCACACAGCACACCGAGAACAGCAGGTGGAGGGCACGTCCATCCTTATTTCTGTCTGCCTAGCAGCTGAACTTCCCCTGAGGTTTGGGAACTTCCCCACTTTATGATTTAGAAGTTCAAAGAGTTTGCCACATCTAATATTTGAGAACTTCCTCCCATCTTATGATTTCAAAAGGTTAAACACTTTCCCACATGTCCTATACATCTAGGCCCAGCCAGACTAGAAATGGGCACCTACTCAGTGGGAGAAGTAGAGACCAGAGGAAACGCCCTCACACTAACAGCAGAGCAATTGCAGCAAGGTCAAGTCAGGGGCAGAGATGGCAGCACTCGGAGTCATCTAGAGCTAGCAGTGTCACTGGGGCAGGCGGTGGCGTCTGTCAGTCTGTCTCCAGATGGGACTGGCATCCTCGTGGGAACTGTTGTACAGTGTGATTTTGGGCATTGTTTCTGGCTGCTTAGCCCTGAATCTCGTTCTCTAACCCTTGCAACAATTTGACGAGCCACTGAGCTCGACCCAGTAACCTTTTAAAATACACAGTATGTTTGAACTGGTGTTTACTGCCACCAAGAATTCTGACTGACACATTAGTTAGGGGTAACATTCATTCCCACCTGCCCCATCCCCACAGGGAAAAAAGACTCTATTTTTAATCTCTCCAAAGAAACCCAAAAGTATTGTTCACTTTCAACCAATGGATTTATCCTGCAAGGTCTGGAGAATCCTACTTTTACAAATTTTAGATAATCATTCTCCTAATTTAGAATATGAGAAATGTCTAATCAATTTTAGACTTATTTCCAAGGAACAGAGTCAAGAACCGACGACACAGGAAAATACCCACATGCAAGGAGCAACTGTCACTGAGGTCAAAGAGTCACTCGAGCCCACCTGACCACACCCTGGATGCATTCCCAACAGCTTTCCTCCCAGCAGGGGCTTTTCACTTGAGGTTCTAGAACCAAGGAGTTCCCTCTGCCTCTTAAGGGTCATTTTAAGGCCAAAAACTTAAAAAGTATTACCAAAAGGCCTTAAATATTCTTCTTTTGTTTGAACAAATAACTCAGTGAAATACCTAGGTAACAAAACTATTCAATTCTTTGTTAAACCAGTGCAGAGCCAGCCAGCGTCTGACTGCCGCAGGTGGAGTTTTTGACATGTAAAACGCACTCCTCTTCCTGGGCCAGATTTCTCTGCAAGACTATTCTATAGTTTAGTAATGCTATTTCCACTGTCTAGAATGCTAAAGCTCAAATCTGTTAATTTTATTACTTATCAATATAAATGTGATACAAGGTTTGTGAGGAGGGTGAAATTAGGGGACTAAATGTGTTGGTTCTTTTTTTAAATTTCAGGAGCCAGTTACCATATAGATTTGAAACTACATTTTAATGAATAAAAAAATAATCTAAACAAAATCAAACATAGTGTTTCTTTAAAAAGTGTCAGTCTTTTCAGACTAAAATTTAGAAAAAAGAATAGAGCATTTGGAAATGTATATTGACATCTAACATATACCTAACATGTTAAAAATTCAGTAGGAGAAAACCAGAATTTTGGCAGAAAAAAAAGCCCATAGAATTGTACTGTTCACGACAATCACGTGCTAGAGCTATGTGATGGGACGGAAGAAGCTGAGGCCTTGAGAGTTAAGCAACTCACCGAAGGAACAGATCTGATTTCTAGCTGAGTGACGTCATTAAAACATCTTCTGCCTGTCCTTCAAAATGAGTCAAAATAAAGTTAATTGAACACCATATGGTATTAATTCCAGGATTTAAAATAACAAACACTAAATCCAAGGCAAGTGATTCTGAAACCCAACTATTAATATTCTTCTTAAGATACAGTTCTGATTTATGATAATTTATAAAGACCCTGGACTTATCAATGTAAAAAAAAGTCATCAGAAAAAGTAAAACCTTTTTATAGTGTCCATAAGTTCATGTCCCTGTAACTCCCAAGATGTGTTACAAAGTAAAATCATTATTGCCTATGTGCTAAGGGCTATTTCCTTAACCCCCAATTACAATTTACTGGCTGTTAATTACTGGACGCCCTCAGATAGTAACTTATACCTAAACACCATGAATTTAAATTTATGCCATTTAACAAAACAAATTTTTCCCCCAGTCAGAATCCACCTGCCCGAAAAGAACACCATAATCTCTTATGGAAAAGTTTCTTTGCATTTGGTTGCCTTGTACTAAACATAACAGGAGCTTTCTACTCGGGGTGAGTGAGGAGAAAATGTTCTCACAACACCTTACTCTTCTTTAAATGAGGCTTATCCCAGTCAGCCTCACAAACCAGCTACATTTGCGTTTCATGAGAGGCCCTGAAGCAGCAGGGCTGAAAAGGGCCTCAGGCTAGCTCCGGATTACTACCCTACTAACATATGCTATGAAACAACACATTGTAAAAAAAAAAAAAAAAAAAAAAAAAGAGCTAAAAGACTCCTATGAAAATAAGGTGCAAGAACAAAAAGGACATGAAACCCAAAAGAGGACAAGGAGCGAAGATGTGCATAGAGAGATCAAGAAGGCTTCCAGCAAGATATGGCTAAGCCAGCACAGGCGCTGCTACTCCCCTCCTTCAAGGCCGGCCAGCCGACATAGGGAAGAGGAGACAGCCTGTGGAGCTGGGCAACCCTCTCAAACCCTCTCGACAGCTCGTTAGAAAGCAATGGAAGTTGTGAGACCACACCAAACACTGCCATTCCCGGTTTAGACTGACTGGAGCGAGGCTGCAGAGAAAAGCCATTAAGGAGGGAATGAATATAAGGAAAACAGGACCAATAAGAGCCGCAAATATTTACTGAGCTATTTCTTAGTTTATTTTTTAGGTTACATATACTGTTTCATTTAATCATCACAACAGACTTCTTAAATACTAATATTACGCCCATTTTATAGATAGGAAAAAACAGGTTTAGAATTTTAAACAACCAACTTGCCAGAGTCATACATACAATAAACGGTGGAACTGAGGCTCCAACACAGACCTGAACACTTTACCACTCCTTTTACTGAATCATGGAATTTAACAACTGACCTAACCCTCTATCTACCTTCTCATGCAAATCCACCAAAGCAGAATTTTTTAAATAAAATTTTAATTATTTAAGGAATAGCATGTTTCTAACAGAAAGTCTGGAAAACATAATGGATGTAACAAAATTCAAATCTTTTTTATTGCTTTTATAATTAATATTTTAATGAACACCTTGTATATAAATCTCTGCACACATTTTTATTCCATTTATAAAGTACTATAAATAGAATTCAGGGTCGAATTGTGTTCGCAGCCGCAGCCGCGCCGCCGTCGCTCTCCGACGCCAGCGCCGCCTCCAGCTCGCCGAGCTCCAGCCGAAGGAGAAGGGGGGTAAGTAAGGAGGTCTCTATACCATGGCTCGTACAAAGCAGACTGCCCGCAAATCGACCGGTGGTAAAGCCCCGAGGAAGCAGCTGGCTACAAAAGCCGCTCGCAAGAGTGCGCCCTCTACTGGAGGGGTGAAGAAACCTCATCGTTACAGGCCTGGTACTGTGGCACTCCGTGAAATTAGACGTTATCAGAAGTCCACTGAACTTCTGATTCGCAAACTTCCCTTCCAGCGTCTGGTGCGAGAAATTGCTCAGGACTTCAAAACAGATCTGCGCTTCCAGAGCGCAGCTATTGGTGCTTTGCAGGAGGCAAGTGAGGCCTATCTGGTTGGCCTTTTTGAAGACACCAACCTGTGTGCTATCCATGCCAAACGTGTAACGATTATGCCAAAAGACATCCAGCTAGCACGCCGCATACGTGGAGAACGTGCTTAAGAGTCCACTATGAGGGGAAACATTTCATTCTTTAAAAAAAAAAAATCTCTTCTTCCTGTTATTGGTAGTTCTGAACGTTAGATATTTTTTTTCCATGGGGTCAAAAGGTACCTAAGTATATGATTGCAAGTGGAAAAATAGGGGACAGAAATCAGGTATTGGCTGTTTTTCCATTTTCATTTGTGTGTGAATTTTTAATATAAATGCGGGGACATAAAGCATTAATGCAAGTCAAAGTGTTTCAGTGAACAAGTTCCAGCAGTTCAACTTTATAACAATTATAAATAAACCTGGTAAATTTTTCTGGACAATGCCAGCATTTGGATTTTTTTAAAACAAGTAAATTTCTTATTGACGGCAACTAAATGGTGTTTGTAGCATTTTTATCATACAGTAGATTCCATCCATTCACTATACTTTTCTAACTGAGTTGTCCTACATGCAAGTACATGTTTTTAATGTTGTCTGTCTTCTGTGCTGTTCCTGTAAGTTTGCTATTAAAAGACATTAAACTCTAAAAAAAAAAAAAAAAAAATAGAATTCAGGGTCAAAGAGTGTGAATAAATTCTGCCAGAACATCTGATTTTAATACGATTGAAATGATGAAGAGATGATGGTTTCTTGAGAAAAACAACTATGGCTAAATCTCCCTTGCATCCAGAACGCCGAGGAACATGTGCAAGGGCACAACGACTGCTCAATGGAGAAGATTTCTCCTTCCTTAGCACACAGTCTCTGAAGGGAGAATTAAATAAATCAGGCTCCCAAATTAGAAGACAAGAATCAGGCCAAATATCAAATTCATTAATGGGCTATATCAAACTCTTCTCAGGGAGAGAAGAGCATGAATATTGGTACTGTCATTCAAATATATTTCCATATGTTTAAAAGAGTTTGGATACCTCACTGTATATTTAAAGAATATAGTATTTTAGTAGGTATATAACACACTGAAGACATTATTTCTCCCATTTTAAGTTAGTATCTAAATGCCATAATCTGTTATTGTCCACGGTGATCACTTCAGAACATGTCTATATACAAAATTCAAAGAGTTAAATATTTTCATAGTACCTAGATCTGTCATTTTATTTTGATTTCCTACCAGAAATCACCACCTATTATCATCTTGTTCTAATGACATTATAGCAATGTCCCCATAAAGATGAAAAGGAGATTCACTACAAAACGATGTTCCAGGCACTGACCTCATACTACTGCACACTATGTATTATTATTATAACCTCTATTTTCTATTTTAGGAACACAAGTCACTAAAACTAAAGCACAGAGAGAGTAAGAAAGGCACTTGTTTCTCTGAATCCAGGCATTCTGCTCACACCTCTGATCACTACACACAACAAAGTCCTAGTAACAAGCAAAAAGCACTGAAGTTTCTGGCACAGCTTTCAGTGGACACTGGTGATGAAGGGAATAACGACAGCATACTTGCCAGAAAATAGGGAATTCAATCAATTCAGGTGGATATTCACTCATTTAGTAAATAATTATCTATTATCTACTGTGGACCAAAACTGTATCAGAATGTGGGAGTGTTCTCCAAACCTTGAGAAACACTAGGTCTAAGAAAGATGGAGACAGATTGTACAATGTAGACATCTAGTGTAGACAGATAGATCCAACATAGTTAGAATAAAACAGAATTATTCACAGGTGTAATGGCACAGAAGGAGTAATTAACTCTGCCGAGGGCACTCAGAAGCTGCACTGAGGAGGAAATGCCTGAACTGCACCTTCAGTAACAAACTTTCACAGAAATTTCTAGATAACAATCTGTCTCCCAAAATCACCCACACACAAAGGCCAGGTTCTCACTACTATGAGAACAGTGGCACAGAACATGTCTTAGCACAGTGGCCCCATCTTAGGTTTGCTGGCGGGGGGAGAAGAAGGGACCGAGGGGTCGCAATAGGTCTGAAGAATCAAACCCTGCTAAGACGATGGGAACCGTGATAAGGAAGGAGCCCATCTATCAAGCTTAACTTTATAGCCAATATAGCTATAAAACTGCCTTTATTTGTCTGGAATACCTGTATTTAAATTCCTAATTTCAAAAAACTCTAAACTTAAAAAATAATAATAAGGAATTTAGGGAGAAAACAGACCTTCAGTTAGGCATGACTGACCGTGACTCCTTCCTGAAACCTCACCTTAAAAAGTTAAGGGAGTTTTTAGAAGTATAAAACTCATAAAGATAAAGAGAATCGTGAAAGAGACAATAGCAAATGAGGGATGCCATCAATATTTTGGAAGCTAGAAATGGGAAAAAAGTAGTAAATAACCTAACAAGACCAAGAAAGCTGAAACCCAAACCTGAAAGGAAGAAGCCATCAAGAAGGAAACTGATCAAGAAAGAAAGTAGAATAATGGGGGCTAGGGGCTGGGGAGGAGGAAGAAAGGGGGAGTTATTGTTTAACAGGTACACAGTGTCAGTTTAGGATAACGTAAAAGTTCCGTAGATTGATGGATAGAGGTGACAGTTACACAACAATGTGAATATACTCAATGCACTTGAATTGTGACACTTTAAAATAGTTACAATGTTAAATTTTATGTTATGTTTCTTTTACCACATTACCACAACAAAGAAAAGAAATAAGGGGACTCATGCTGGAGAGATTCAGGTAGTGGAAGCACGATGAAGACAAAAGCACAGGGTGAGGCTGCAAACGAGATGACTGAGGGAAAGTTCATTTAAGTGGCCTTACCCCAAAAACCAAGCTTCTCCCCATCCCTGATGAAAGTCTAGAGATGCATCTCTGGAGAGGTGGACCAGAGACCCTGATCTTAGGAACACAAGTCACACCTGAAAGCAAGACAAAATGCCTTACTGAAAACCAGAGAGAATTCTGAGAGTCTGCATTTTGAACAGGACGAAGACAGCTGTGTCCAACAGAAAATGGAACGGAGAGGAGACCTGATGGGTCCACCCTGAGTGAAAGGTGCTTCAGGTTTGTCAAACAACTGCAAATGAATTAATAATAGGCACGAAGTATATAAAATTTAAAACTTGGATAATTATGTGGGAAAACAGTTGCACAAGAAAGAAAACACAATCATAATGAATTTTTTTTTTTTTTTAGGAAGATTAGCCCTGAGCTAACTGCTGCCATTCCTCCTCTTTTTCACTGAGGAAGACTGGCCCTGAGCTAACATCCATGCCCATCTTCCTCTACTTTATATGTGGCACGCCTACCACAGCATAGCTTGCCAAGCAGTGCCATGTCCACACCCGGGATCGGAACCTGTGAACCCTGGGCCACTGAAGGGGAACGTGTGAACTTAACTGTTGCACCATCGGGCCAGCCTCAATCATAATGAATTTTGTGACAGCTGTGACAAATATTTGCATGGTCATAATAATTTAAATACTAAATAAAGAATTTACCTAAAACATCTGATATCCTATAAAAGGAGGAGGAGAGAAAGGGAAGTAGATGTAAATGTCAGCAGGCCATAGAGAGATTAAGATGACTAATCCTCATTTTTCTTAGAAGGAAGTCAGTAGCTACTGTCTAAAATGAAAATGCATAGGGCTGGCCCCATGGCCGAGTGGTTAAGTTCGTGCACTCCGCTGCAGGCGGGCCCAGTGTTTCGTTGGTTCGAATCCTGGGTGCGGACACGGCACTGCTCATCAAACCACGCTGAGGCGGCGTCCCACATGCCACAACTAGAAGAACCCACAACAAAGAATATACAACTATGTACTGGGGGGATTTGGGGAGAAAAAGGAAAAAAACAAAAAAATCTTTAAAATGAAAACGCAACACAGAGCAGAACTGAGTCAGAAAAACAAAGGCAAATATCAGAACAAATAGCTGAAAGAATTGAAATTGATTGCTTCTAAAGATTGGGAATTAGAGGTGAAAAGGGGAGAGATGGGGAACTGCCATTTTTTATAAGCCTTGAAATATTATTCAACTTTTAAAACTACATATATACAAATATCACTTAAATATTAAAATAAAAAATTAATTTAAAAAGATAAAGCAGATTTTGTCATGATATTAAAAAGATCTAAAATTGCCTAAATTGAGTATGTATCTTTTTTCAAATTATGCTGATTTCTGTTAATTCTTAGAATTTTCAGTAGTATTGAGGTCAACAGTATTAAATACCTTTCTTAGAGCACAATCCATGAGCTGATATAGCATGCAATTCTCTGGAGAAATACTTTGGGTACACAGCAATTGTAAAACCCAACTGTTTAAGACCATTCCATAAACACAGTATTTTATTTATTCCTTTCCCTCTATGAAGATGTATTTATATAAAAGTGTATATTGTATCTTGGGTCTTTGAACGGCTAGCATTTGCAAACACCAGTGATGGTACAGTTGAACTTAGATTTAAGTCTGAATGTCAAATGATACAAATGGACAAACTGAAGGGCTACCTCATGGAAAAACATACAAAGTACTAAATATGCAAAAGAAAACAGGAAACAATCTTATCTGCAAGAACTGTAGCTACTTGCAACTTTTTAAAAGTCACATTCTTGTGGGCACAAATTCACCAACTAAATATAATCTAATTAACATATTTCTTCTACACAGTCAAAACCCAGAACTTCATTCCAGAAAAAGAAAAATGCGTCAAAGCAAAAGATTAAAATCATGAGCAACTACATCAGAATCTATTGATTTTTTTTTAATTAATGAATTCCCTTTCATACAAAGATTAAAAACTGTAAGACGTGATCTGCTTTTCCAGCAGTACTAATGGACCGTGGTAATCTACAACATACAGTTTCTCCATTTCACGTATTGACTACATACAAACTTACAAATCAACAACTATACAAAGGCTTCAGAGCCTTAAAATCACGTTATATTATTTCCATTGCACAGCCATGTAATCAAAAGAGAAACAGTCAGAGATAGAGCAACGGAAGAAACTCTCAAGTCTTTATCACTGAGCGCCACATGTCAAGGAACAGGAGAGGGACACATGCGTCTGAGACAAGACTCCTACGCTCAAGTCTGAGATTCAGCAGAAGAGGCAAAAAGTGTGCACGGCAGGGTTGCTAAAACTAAGACGTGAAAACAACTCATGAACAATATAAAGCAGTGAAACTACGGAGTACTAAACTACAAAATATAAAGGATAACTATCAATTTAGAGAAGAGGAAGATAATAGTCACCTTGAAAGAGGAAGTCTCAAAGAAGTAGAGGGTCTCAACGAAGTAGAAAGGCATTTAAGGAAATAAGGGAGAAGACGAATGCCTCTCTCTCTCTCTCTCTCTAGCTTCTGCTGTATACTTCAAGTTTTTCATAATGAAATACTGGGGGCAAATAGATGAAAAACAAAAAAGGTAAGTAATGTGAAAGAGAACTGACTCAGAAAAGGGAAAATAAATGAAGTAGTAAACAGAGGGGAAATTATCCACAAACGAAGAAAAAGAATTTAACCAACAACCACGTATCTTACATATCAATAAATGTTCACATTATTTTGATTAGCCTCATTCCATTTCTGAAGGAGAATAAGAGCATTTTAAACCCACTTCTGCAATGAGACTGACAAAAAAGTTTTGTTTAGCAATAAACCTTTGTAAGGACAGCTGAGATTTCCTGATTCCCAGTCCTGTAATCTATCCATTATACTACACACTACTTCATGCATTAAGTATTTTACACTGGACTTACTTCATTATCAACCTCTCTCTCCTATAACAACCAAAAATATTAGGATGCTATCTATAGCCACTATATTTTAAAAGAAAAAAAAAACGCCCATTTTTGAGTAAGCATGCTGTAATACACAACAGCCAAATGGGTCTCACTTAACACCACAAAACTTTTATGACCATAACCATGGCCTTTCCAGTGAACCGAGACACGTTACTACTGCAGCGCGTCCTCTAGCCAACAAGGCCTTTCCAATGATCAGAGAAGAGGGGCTGATGCCGAGCAGCAAACTCCAGAGCTGAAGTCGTAGTTCCAAGGTATTCACATACCGAATTTTTTCAATGTTTTATCTAAATTATTTTGGTTGTAAAGATGATAGCTACATAAACAGGGACTGAAAATCAAAGAAAGATGCTTAATACATGTAAATGAAACATTATAAAATAGTCACATTGATGAAATGTACCAGCTAAGCCATACGGTTATTAGTCACAAACTTACTACAAATTTTCTCAGAATCATAATTAATATTATTTTTTACATCTAAATTTTTCCCTTCTCTAAATTATTAAGATCTTATTAACTTTTTCACATCTACAAATGGTATCCATGTTTACTAGCATACCCCAAACGAGATTAATATTCATCGCACAGTGACAAACACCCATTGGTCCAGCACCTGGGAGCCAGGGTCCCTTAGACTGTCTCACTTCGTCTCTTGTTTCCCCACATCCAAAGACTGAAGATTCTCATGTCCTCCCACTACACCCCACCCAAAACACCCCTGAGCAGCAGGCAGGTGCTTGCTTCCCCTTCCATATAGATCCAGTACTGAATTAACTGGTCCCATTTACTTAGCATACTGAAGGGGGTAACTAAGTTTCCTTCCAATATTTTTACATGTGTTTACGTGTGACTGGAAGCAGCAGGGAAAAGGAGTTTCGAATGGAGGCACAAAAGAGCCAGAGACAAACTTCAGCCTCTAACGCAGCTGTGGCAGAGGACAAACGCAGCGCACTTGGAGTGGAGACCAGAGTCCTCACCCAGCTCCGACACTACACTATTCCTAGGTGAGCGACCCCCTGCATCTAGCATTTCAACTTGCCGTTTTCAGCCTCCAAAGGCATCTCTAGGAAACCACCTTACTTGGCAGTCTCTGGTAACGACGGTGGTGATGAAACGGAAGCAGCAGTTGTAGCAGAAACAGAAACAGAGGTGGGGCAGCTGATGGTAGTGGCAGTAAGTCTACGGAACTGGTAAACATTTGAAGAAGCCTGCAACACAGAGAGGTTGGAGGCTCCTGTGATTCCGGTAAATGACCAAAACAACCCATGAATTGTTCTATAAACAGTAATTTAAAGTCATATTTATTTAACTAACATTTGCAAAGTGCTTACTATGTGTGCCAGTAACAGTTCTAAGCACTTTATAATTTATTTAATCTTCATAACAACCTTATGACATAGGGACCATACTATCCCCATTTTTTAGATGGAGAAACTGAGGCACAGAGATTAAATCACCTACCCAAGTCACACAGCTAAGCAAGCGGTAGAGCCAGGATTCAAACTCAGGTAACCTGACTCCAAAATCCATGTTCTTACTCACACCACTAAGCAGCCATGTAGTTGTGGATGGAACATAATGTCTACTTACCTTTGGATGTGTTATGTGAATTTTAGCGCGCATCTTCCTAATTATATCCGTCTCAGACTAACATTTAAACTTTTATCAATCATATTCATAAACTCAATAATGAATGGTAACACTCACTAAAGTACTTCATTAGCCATTCAGGAACTTATTATTTTTAATTTTCTGAAAATGTTATCAGCTCATGCAGATGTGCACAAACAGACAAAACACAGACTACTATGTATTAAATTATTAGTCTGTTTCAATGATCATAAATCAGACTAGTTAAATATTCGACCAACAAAATACACCCTAATGGACAGAGTTAGACATCATTTAACTGGGTTATACTTCACTGATAACTGTAAAAGTCTATACAAATTTCCATACTTACCAAAAGGTAAGTCATCCAATTTTTTATTGCTGCCACCACAAAGTTTTATCCAATAGCTGAATACAGCATTAACATTTATTAAAGTCGCCTTAAACATATTTAATAGTTATTAATAATAATAACATCTTACTAAAATAATTTCCCCTAAAGAGTACCTATCAGTATTTCCCAAATTTCTCAGCATAACTGTATTTGCAGTACCATTCTAAAATATTGGATACACTAGAAAGAAGACTAAAAGTTAATTATAATTTTATGAGGGATCTGGGATCAAACCAAAATTTATAGAACCCAATTAAAACTACAACATCAAATATATTCTTTGGGAATATAGGACCAAATCCAGACTTCTGATAGTCTTATTAAGACAATAAACTAAATTTTGAAACAATTCCCAGAAGTGCTAATGCTAGAAGTGACTCTTCTCCACAAGGAGAAATTCATGCAAAATAAGCATGCCCTAAAAGCCAACTCAAACAGTGTGAGGGTGAAAGTAAAAGACATGTCTGAAGACAACTTTACTGTCTCATAATTTTTAAAAGCCCTAAGAGAAAATTTTAGGTTATAGTAGTATAAAACATTAATTAAAGAAAATATGAAGATAAAAACAAGAGAATAAAAATTAATGAAACACTCCAGGAACAGGAGAAGGAGGGGGATTCTAATTAACCAAAGAGGAAAACAGAAAAAAAAAGAAGGAACTCACGTGCAAAAACGTTTTTGGAATTTGTATTGAAAATTAATCATACAGAGTAATCATCATAAAATATGAGGTTCCATCTACTATGCTAAAGAGCTTATACCACATTTTTCCATGCACTCTCGATGAAGACATCCTCCACCATATACACAGGATAGGTTTTTCTTGATGCAATTTACTATGCCTATCCTCAACCCTAGGATATTTTTGTACCTAATCTCAAATTGGAAATGGGATGCTACCTATCCTCAAAATGTCGAGTTATTGGTAGAAACGTAGCTGCACATCTAATCGAACTTTTGTGCTCCACTACAAGTCCTTCAAGTGGCATTCTTGTTCATATGTAACTAAGACCACCTGTGTATTTTTAAAATAGAAATCAAAACTTATGGAATACATTGTTCATCGATACAACGGATTTGCATTTTCCCTAATACGAGAATACAGTCTTAGTACTTATTTATCACTAAACCCTACCACTAAAGAGATTAATTCATATTATGTATATCCTTCATTTTATGGAATTAGTTTTCCAAGGTTAGCTACACAGTGAATCCTACTTTCCCACCACTGAAAAAGCACAGAAATATTCCCCCAGAAACATACTCCAATAAATAAGCCAAAAACTGTCTACTACAAAAGAAGGTTGATGCTTCCTTTGCTTCTGTGTCCTCACTGGTAACGATAGGTACCATGTGATATCCAGTAGTCTTTAGGAAAGGCAAGTGGAAACATGCTTCGAATTAGAAGATTCCTACACCCAGATGCACAATTGGGAGCAACTTAAGAAGTGTGGAATTGGAACTAGTAGTCCATTTACTCCCACCAGGCTCTGTGTTTCTACTTTGAGGGTGAAGGAAAGTTAAATGTGTGTTTTCAGGGTTATGATAATATGCATTTTAAACAAAAAGGACATTATTACATTATAAGAATCTTCCTATCTGAAAAAATATATATCTTATAATGGGGTGCAATTGCTAACATAGTAGACTTAGGTTATTTTCCTCTATAAGTTACACTTTGTTTCATTAGTCTTCCTAAATAAACTCTCACTCCAATCTCCCAGATCTATGCTTTAAATTCCCTTAAAAGTTTTGTATTTAAAAAATCTCGTAAAAACAATTAACTAATACTAATTTTCCTTTGGGGGAAAAAAGCCCTTGGCGTTCTCATTTCTATAAAACAGCTAACCTCTGAGCCCCAGGGGTGAAGGAAGACCAAGAACCTCCCATTCCACTCTGCTTTCTCCCCTGAGCCACCATTCCCATGTCACTCTGAGCACTGAGGAGGAAAATGGATGGAGAGACGCTGCTCCACCACTTCGACCACTTCCTACTAACAACTTCTGCCCAAACTCCTCTTAGCAGCCCAAAGAGAAGTCCATTCCCATCACCGCAAAAGCCCGTGATCTTTGGCCAGACATGAACGTCCTAGGGACGGCTGCTGATGCTCCTCTTCACACACGAGAGGCAACTGCAACACAGCAACAGCCGTGCAGTGAGGACTGTCTGTGGTAGGCAGAATCGTAAAATCCAAGATCTTTGCTTCCTGATGTACACACCCTGCAGAATCACTGGCACTGTGAATATGATGGGATTTCACCCCCACGATTAGGTTAACTCTAAGAAAGTTGACTTTGAGAAAGGGAGATCATCCAGGTAGGGGTGAACTAACCACATAAACCCTTTAAGTCTGGGGCTAGAAATAAGAGACAAGAAGTCAAGGGACACTGGAGGGTGAGAGAGACTGGACACGAGGGATATTCTCCATAGCTGGCTTTAAAGATGAAGCCATGTGGCAAAGAATACAGGCACTATCTATGAGCTGAGAGTCGCTCCTAGTTGACAGCCAGCAAGGAAACAAGATCTCAGCTAAGAACTGAGTCCTGTCAACAACTGGAGCTCCAGAAGAGCCTCCAGACAAGAACCCCATCCATGTGACACCTTGATTTCTGCCTTCTGATATCCTGAGCAGAGAACCCAGCCACACTGCCCAGACTTCTGACACAGAGAACTGTGAGCTAATCAGTGGGCGCTGTTTTAAGCCGTTGAGTTTATGGTAATTTGTTACACAGAGATAGGGACTCCTTGGAGGCAAAGGATGGGGGCTGCTATGCAGCAGTAGGTTTCCTGTTAGCAACAGCAATACCACAGCAGGAAGACCTGACACAGAATGTAAATTTGCCCTGAAAACTAAAGAAGGGTCACCATAATGGGGAACATGCTTGGAAACTGCCCTGCTTTCATTCCTTCACATTTATCATTACCAGACTGTATGTATTAATTTGTTTGCTGTCTGTTTCACCCACTGGAAAGGAAGCTCCAAGGAACAGGGATATGTCTCTAATTCTCTGCTGAATACTCAGTACCTTAAAAAATGCCAGGCACAGAGGCATGCAATAAATATTTCCTGAACAACCAACCATCACAGTAAATTATTCCACATATGAGGTCTCTTAGAATAGGGAACTGAAATAACTACATTATCAGTTGGACATGCTGCATGCAACAAGCCCATCCTAACAAATAATTTTCCTTTAATACAAAACAGATACAGGTTATCCTGCTATCTGAAAGTGCGCTTTATACCACTTTGCTTTTACAAAAAGACCTACATTAGTATGTACCTGTTTTAACTAACTCAGAGAAATCCAAAGAGGCCTTTTGCTTTTATGTGAAAAGTGAAAAGAGTGTACAGCGTTTTTCTGCAGTGAGAGAGCCATTCTGGAGGTAGAGCACACCCAGAGCAGAGTGCGCGCCCTCAAGCTCCTTCCCAGGGGCTGACCGCAGCATCTCAGCATCCAGCCGCCACAGCTTTCAACTCTGTCTGTGAGCACCTGCACTTCATTTCAATTTATTTTGGGAGGTTATTTTTTGGGTCTGGGACCACTCAAAAATTTTTCGCATACAAATTAATGGTAATTGCTTCTTCGCTTTACACCATTTCAGCTTCTGGAAGTTTCATAGGAATGCCCTACTTTCAGATAGCAAGGGAAACCTGTATGTATGTTTCTCCATCCACAGTTGTTCCATACATGCTTTTAGAGATGCTGACACTGATGCCACAACGCATTAGAGAACACTTGTAGCATGGTAAGCATGTCGACAATAACAGAATGGCATTTTAGTAAACAATATGATAGAGAAGAAATCACAACCTAAAACTGATTAAGATGAGGAATTTACTTTCAGTTGATGGAGCCAATTCAAGTCCTCGCATCTTTCCACAGAACTACCCCACACCCTGCAGGGCCAGAGTTAAAGAATCCTAATTATGTTCAAAGAAACCCAGATCCAGAAAAATCTCCAGATGAGCAGCAGAGCTTATTTCTACAGAGCGGATCACATTTACATCTAGTTTCTTTGTTGTACTACATCAAATGTTGCTCAAATTAAGTTTTAAATCTCTAATACAAAAGATATTAGTAATTAAACCTCTACTAGATAGACTACAGACTCAGGCACCTTCAAGAGAAGGTGACAGCAAAAGAGACCCAATTCTCTCTTAACACATCTCTTTTCTGCCAGAATCAATTACTTCTACAGCAGTTCCCAACTTAAACATGGTACATTCCAAACACGACTTGTTGGTTGGTTACGTGGGAGTCAGGAATGCCTTTCTGCCCCACAGAATCACTGTTACAAACGGTGGTTAAGAAATGCAGCACTGTACTTCAGGTACATTACAGGGTTTTGTGGCCTGGCAACCACTACTATGTATTTCATCTGTTTATATTTTGTCTCATTCTTTAAAAAAGAGGGAAGGATAGAGGCTGAATCATCATATGTAGCAATTTAATGGGGTTTTTTTGGTAAGTACTGCAATTCCTAAACAAGTCTTTTTTTAATTGGAAAAGGTTAATCTTAAATTGGGACCACCTAAATTCAGCTTGAAAATAAAGTATGAAAAGCACATGTTTTACTTAAATATTCTTTAAAATGAATTTTATAACACAGAGAACAACAAAGTCCTATTGTGGGTAATTCACAGAAAAGCAAAATGATTTTTATCACCATAAATTCAAAGAACTTCTAAAATATGTTCAGAGCTCAGGGACAAATAAATTATCATTTAAGGATAACAAAAATACAAGTACAGTGTTAATACATTCATTTATCTCCATACCCACCCACCAAAAGTAACAAGAAATTCAGATCTGTGACCAGTGCTGGTTCATACCCTGGAGTATGACTCAGAGACAAAAACTCTGCATAATAACTACTCTTCAAAATTATTCCCTATTCCTATGAAGATCTACAATCAGACTTCCTCAAAGCAGGATCCAAAAGCGGGGAGGAGGGGCGGGCGGATTTTCTCCTTTAGAGAAACAGTAATTGTCTGTGTGTGTATTTGTCCCTATTTGGCAGCCTAATTCATGTTTATGCCTGGACCTACAAACTTCATTTATTGAATTAACTAGTTCTGCTAAATCTCAATCATAAGAATAAGAACATGACCAAAAGAATGTTCTAATAGTTATTTTGAGAGCCAGGAATGTATTTTCTTCATCATTATCTTGTGCCTTTTCCACATTTCCCTTCACTCATTTATATTCCAGATAAAACTCACTAACATGCCAAGAAAGTATTTATCAATTCCTATGCGCTGATCAATGGGAATTGCCTGAATCCAAATATATAAGAATCACCAGAATGGAGTCTTCTCGGTGTATATTAATAAACAGTATCCCATCTTGCTATGCAAGTAATCACAAACCTTTCTGTGGATTTTCAACAGCACCACACATACCTTTCTGAAAGTCCTACGTCCTGAAGACTGTGAGGACATCAACGCTCTCTTCTGGTTCTCACTGGTCTGATCACTAGCTGCCTCTATTTCCACAGCAGATCCCTCTTCCTCGGCCATGCCGCAGTTATTTTCCAAAGCACGAAATGTACACCCACTTTAGGTGGCACATATATAATTATGAATCATGTCCTGAGAAACTATTGGCTTGTCAAGCTCTCAAGCCTTTCAAATTACAAAGTCTTATGGCTTTTTCATTTCATTCATTTATTTTTTTATAAAGATGTTATTTTTTTTACTTTTTCTCTCCAAAGTCCCCCGGTACATAGTTGTGTATTTTTAGTTGTGGGTCCTTCTAGTTGCGGTATGTGGGATGCCGCCTCAGCATGGCCTGATGAGTGGTGCCATGTCCGTGCCCAGGATTCGAACTGGCGAAACCCTGGGCCGCCAAAGCAGAGCGTGCGAACTTAACCACTCAGCCATTGGGCCGGTCCCATCATTTTAGTTTTTTATTTAAACTAAGTACACTCAGGCTCAGAGGATTTAGCAGGCAACAGTATCTAGCTAAAATTTAATACCATTATTTTATTGTCATTCCTTTAATTTTTCCATTGCCAACTATTTAAAGCAAGTGACATTAGTTTGCCATTTAGAGTACCAATAGAAAGTTTCCCTTTAAAATACATGTGTTTAAGTAAAAGCGTCATTTAAAGAAAGATATTAAGGAAATAACTGCATTTCAGAGTGGTCCTCAGAAAAATAATGTGTCACCCTACTCCTGGTAGTTTCACTGGGGCCGGCCCCATGGCTGAGTGGTTCAGCTCGCACGCTCCGCTTCAGCAGCCCAGGGTTTCCCCAGTTTGAATCCTGGGCACAGACATGGTACTACTCATCAAGCCATGCTGAGGCAGCATCCCACATGCCACAACTAGAAGGACCCACAAGCAAAAATACATAACTATGTACCAGGGAGCTTTGGGAGAAAAAGGAAAAATAAAATTGTTAAAAAAAAAAAAAGCGTCAGAAATACCGCTCTGACCAGAACTGTGGGTTTTTCTAAACCCAATACTTTCTCCCCATTTTCTCTCTTCTGTAATGACCCCAAATTCTCAGCTAAGCTCCCGATTTTCAACTCAGGATATTGTACCAGCACATCTAATTTAACACCTCCAAATAAAATTCATTCTCTTCTAGATCACCACCACCTCCACTTCCAACCTCATCATCAAAAGCTAGCCTAATTCTCCTTTACTACCATTCACACAAATCTCATAACCTAGGCATTATCATTGACTCATCCCTCTCTATTCATTGAATTCTAGCAGTTACCAATTCATTCATTCTAAAAAACACCTGTTGGTTTCCTGCTACCATAAATTGTGTCATTTTAGAAAGCCATTTCTTTAAAAACTTCATAATCTGTGAGAAGAGAGATGTAGCCTTGTGGACTCTTTCTCCAAAACTGGCGGGGGCGGGGGAGTGAGAGGACATAAGATGGGACAGACTTGAAAAGGAAGGCTCAAGAATATTAACAGCGGTTATATTCCTAAACGGTAGAAATAAGAATAGGTACCATATTCTTCACATTTTTCTGTATTTTGTACGTTTTCTATACTTTCATAATCAACAAAAATACATTGCAAAAAGTGTTCCCATCCAGACTCATTTCTCCATTCCTATTCAAGCATATTAGTTCAGACAAGACTCTCATTATGTCCTCCTCCCTGGCCTCTAAACTGACCTTTTTGAATGTCACTGTCCAATACATTATATACCTAGGTGCCAGAATAATATTTCTGAAAAGCTACTTTATTCAATTACTCTTCTATGCAACCATCTTTAATGACTCTTTACTGCCTATAATATTAAGAGTTGCATACTCTACCAGCTTTTCAGGGGCTTCTATCATCTAGCCCCAATCCTATCAATATAAAAATAAGGGGAAAAAATACTATTATCATGAATCGAATATTAATGCTTTATCAGAAAGTTAAATGTAAGTTAAAACTACTTAAGATTCCAAATCTGGAATACTATTAATAATTCTGTTAAGCACTGTTTCTCAATACTCCTAAAACTCAGGTTTTTATTACAAACTCCATTTTTGAAAGACGCCATTCTAAAGAACTACACAAACAACCTGGATTGTGTTCAGCATGCAAGCTACAGTCCAGGTGATTGAAAGATATTAATGGAAGTATCCACACAACAACGATATACTTACATTGAAGCAGAGACATGAGAAAATAACTAATGGAATTTCTAATGGTATAAAATCAATACTAGCAGGTAAGTGCTAGGCCACCAGGCACAAAATAAATTAAGCTACGTATATTCAATGTATAGTTTTTGCTCTAAGTTTTCATTAGTTTGAAGCAACTGGTTTCTTTGTTCTGTAACTTATCACCTGAGAGTTCTAAGCTCTGTAACATTTAAAGGTGTTTACTTAGATGTAAGACTTCTTATTAGTCACTTTTGCCCAAGAGTATATATTCTGGGATGAGAGAGACAAAAGACGCAAGAAGCCCCTGCTCATGACGGCTCTTCAGCTCCCAAGGAACATCCAAATGCCTAGGGGATTCAGTCCTCATATCATTACCAGAGAATACTGAATCAAAACCTAGAAGCAACAGGGCTTACTCAGATTTTGGGAGGATTAAATGCCTGGTCAGCACTTAAAAGATGCTGAAAGTGACTCCTTAAATTTTGTGCCCTAAGTGACTCCTTCCTTCACCCTACTCCTGGCCCGGGATAGAGTCAGGAATACTGATAAACATCCTACAATGCACAGGTCAGTCCCCTACAACAAAGAATTACCTGACCAAAATGTCAATAGCGCTAAATTTAGAAACCCTGATATAAAAGAAAGAACTTTAGTTAGAATCCCAGCTCTAGAACTTCTTAGCTAAGTGATCTTCAATAAATTATACAACTGGTCTAAGTTTCCTCACGTTTAAAATAATCATGATGTTTATGTTGAAGTATTTATTGTTGACAGATTATGTTGAATGAGAATAAACTGACAGAGAAGCCCTTAGACACTCTACAAATGTTAGAATGTACTCCATTCTCAGATCAAGGACAAAAATCTTCTCTATCAGAGGTAGAGTTCTGGCCCTCTCAAAGATAATTTCAAAGTATGAATGAAACATGGTACTATAATTGGTTTATTTTCTGAATCTCCTATTAAAGTCTAAGCAGCCTTAAGGCAAAGTCCCTACTTTACCAAACTCTGTATCTTCAGCCTCTAGAACAAAGTAAGCATTGGATAAACATCTGTTAAATGGCCAAATTGACAAAGAAGCTCAAAGTGTCTACCTACTACAACAAAGCACTGATTGCACTGCATTGTGGAGAATTACCAAAAAATATATAACACACAATTCTTCTCCTGGAGAAATTTAAAAATAGTAGGAGAGATTGCTGGGAAGATGGCAGAATAAGGGGACTCTGAACTCACCTCCTCCCATGGACACAACAAATTTACAACTAACCTTGGAACAATTACCCCCAAGAGAGGACTGAAAACTGGATAAAAAGAACCCCCACAATAAGGGACAGTGCTGACCAGGGTGGAAGACGCAGAAATAGCTTTTTGGGGAGGAAAAATACACACTCTAGCCACAGTGCTTCATGGCTGGGAGCAATCTTAAAGGTGCAAAGCCTTCCCTGGAGGAGTGAGAGATCTGAGTCAGCGAACTAGGCCACAATAAGCGTTTGGACTCAGCACAACCGAGATGAGCAACACAGTATCTGGCTCTGCTGGCTATTAACAACAATGGAAAATACCCCCAGAAAAGCTATCAAACATAAGAGAAAGAAAAGCCTGCCCTAAAAAGCCCATGCACAAATTCACCCATTTTGGAAAGCAACCTAAAATCATCAGAAAGAAAGGTGCACAGTCCCTTGGTGAAAAGAGACTCACTTGACAGGCTCTGGGTGCATCTCAGGGAGGAAGGAGGTGGCTAGGACCACTTCCCCAGGGACTGAGACACTGGCAGCAGCCATTATTGTGACCTAGTACAGGCGTGCTCACACAGACACCGCCAGACACCCTTGGAGCTCCTTCCCCGGCCTGTTAGCACAGGGTTTGCCCTGCGCACTAGAGCACCTATTTAATCCAGCTCAGCCAGGGCAGGCAGCCTGCCCTAGGGACTGGCCCCACCCAACAGCAAGATCTCCAGCAACTTGTTGGACCACATAGGCACAGTGTGTGGGACCTCTGCAGTGGGGCCAGTGGGACGCCTTTGCAGGGCAGGGCGTGCATGAGGGGCAGGCCTGTGTTGGAGGAGTGTGAGGGGGCTCTGCAGCAGGGCAAGTGGGTCTGCTTCAGCGGGGCAGGGCATGTGCAAGGGGCAGGACTGTGTGGATGGGGTGTGTGGGCCTGCAGGCAGTGAGGCTTGTCAGCTGCAGACTTGTGCTTCTCAAAGAGCCATAGAGAGAATCTGCCCCACCTTCCAAAGCCTGAAACAACTGTGTGGGGCCAGGTCTGGGGTCAGCCCCACCTAGCTGCAATCCTGAGACAGCTGACAACAGCCTTGCAGCACAGAGGTCTACAGCAATTGTGAAGCCCCGAGCCTAGCAACCAGCCACGTTGGGGGCCTACTCACTTAACAGAAGAACTGCAGCAGGAATGTGTTATAAGACCATGCAGCCAACTGTGCTGGGTCTCCTCCGCCCAATAAAGTGACGAAAGTGACCATAACAGCCTCATGCAGCTGAGGCTTACAACCAGCCAGCCAGGGGGACAGCCTAGCCTTCCCACGCACCTGCAGTAAGAGCAACCCTGCCACAAGACAAGGACACATGGAGCTCACACAGGGGACACTCCTAGAACATTTGGAACTGGTGAAAAGAAAGAAGTACACTACTGGGCCTCATAGGGCATCTCTTACATAAGGCCACTTCTCCAAGATCAGAGAATGTAGCTGATCTACCTAATACATAGATATAAACACAGAGAAATAAGCAAAATGAGGAGATAAAGGAATAGGTTCCAAGCAAGGGAAGAGGTCAAAAATCCTCAGAAAAAGAACTAAACAAAACAGAGATAAACAATGTACCTGGTAAAGAGTACAAACTAATAGTCATAAGGATGCTCACTGATCTTGGAAGAAGAATGGATGAATACAGTGAGAACAAGGAATTGGAAAATAAAAAAACACCAATCAGAAATGAAAACTACAAAAATGGAAACGAAAAATTCACTAGAGGGAATCAATAGTAGAGTAGATGATACAGAAAAATGGATCAATGGGCTGGGTGAAAGACTACAGGAAATCATCCAAACTGAACAGAAAAAAGAAAAAAAGAATTAAAAAGAATGAGAACAGCCTAAGGGACCTGTGAGACAATATCAAACACACTAACATCCATCATACAGGTGTCCCAGAAGGAGAAGAGAGAGACAAAGGCCAGAACCTATTCAAAGAAATAATAGCTGAAAACTTTCCTAACCTAAGGAAGGAAACAGACATCCAGGTACAGGAAGCATAGAGAGCACCACACAAGATGAACCCAAAGAGGCCCACACCAAGACATGATATAATTAAAATGTTAAGAACCAAAGACAGAGAGAATCCCAAAAGTCTAAGAGAAAGGCAACAAGTTATATACAAAGGAAACCCCCTAAGGCTATCAGCTGGCTTCTCAGCAGAAACCTTACAGACTAGAGGGGAGTGGCACAATATATTTAAAATACTGAAAGGACAAAGACCTACAGCCAGGAATACTCTACTAGGCAAGGTTATCATTCAATGGAAGAAGAGATAGAGTTTCCCAGACAAGCAAAAACTAAAGGAGTTTATCACCAATAAATCAGCCTTCCAAGAAATGCTAAAGGGACTTATCTAAATAGAAAAAAAAAAAAAAAAAAAACCACAAATAGGAATAAGAAAATTATCAAGAAACAATAAAATCACTGGTAAAGGCAAATATACAGTAAAGATAGCAGATCAACCACCTATGAAACTAACATGAAGGTCAAAAGACAAAAGTACTAAAATTATCTATTTCCAAGATAAGAGGTTAACAGATACACACACCAAAAAAAGAGGATAAATATGATATCAAAAACACATAATGTGGGAGGAGGGCAGTAAAAGAGTAGAGCTTTTAGCAAGAGGTCAAACTTAAGAGACCATCAATTTAATATAGACTGCTATATACATAGGCTATTATATACGAACTTCATGGCAATCCCCCTAACCAGAAACCTATAATAAATACACAAAAAACTAAGAGAAAGGAACTCAAACATAGTACTAAAGAATGCTATCAAACAACAAGGAAAAAGAGCAAGAGAAGAAGAAAGGAATAGAGAAGAATTACTAAAACACCTAGAAAAAGAGTAACAAAATGGCAATCAGTACACACTTATCAACAGCTACTTTAAACATCAATGGGCTAAATGTGTTAATCAAAAGACAGAGGGTGGCTGACTGGATTAAAAAACAAGACTCATACATATGCTGCATAAAAGAGACATACTTCAGATGCAAAAACACTCACAAAATGAAAGCAAAGGGATGGAAAAAGATACTCCATGTAAACGGCAATGAAAACAAAGCTGGGGCACAAATACTTATATCAGACAAAACAGACTTTAAAACAAAACTAACAAGAGACAAAGAAGGGCACTACATAATGATAAAGAGAAGAATCCAACAAGAGGATATAACACTTGTAAACAGCCATGCACTCAACATAGGAGCACCTAAATATATAAAGCAATTATTAACAGATATAAGAGGAGAAACAGACAGTAATACAATAATAGTAGCAGACTTTAACATTCCACTTACACCAATGGATAGATCATCCAAACAGAAGATTCATAAGGAAACACTGGCCTTAACACATTAGACCAGATGGACTTAGTAGGTATATACAGAACATGCCATCCAAAAACCACAGAATACATTCTTTTCAAATGCACACAGAACATTCTCCAGCACAGATCACATACTGGGCCACAAAACAAGTCTCAACACATTTAAGAACACTGAAATAACACCAAACATCTTTTCTGACCACAATGGCATGAAACTAGAAATCACCTACAGGAAGAAAATTGGAAAAGCCAAATATGTGGAGATTAAACAAAATGCTACTGAACAACCATTGGATCAATGAAGAAATCAAAGGAAGTATCAAAAACTACCTGGAGACAAATCAAAAGCAAAATACAACACACCAAAATTTATAGGATACAGCAAAAGCAGTTCTAAGAGGGAAGTTTATAGCAATACAGGCCTACCTTCACAAACAAGTCTCAAACAATCTAACAGTGTACCTAAAAGAACTAGAAAAAAAAAGAACAAAACCCAAAGTCAGTAGAAGGAAGGAAATAATAAAAATAGAGCAAAAATAAATCAAATAGATACTAAGAGAAAGAGGAAAAACATCAACGAAACTAAGAGCTGCTTCTTTGAAAAGATAAACAAAATTGAGAAACCTTTACCAAACTCACCAAGAAAAAAGAAAGGCTCAAATGAATAAAATCAGAAACGAAAAGAGGAGAAATTACAACAAACACCTCAGAAATACAAAAGATTACAAGAGAATACTATAAAAACTATATGCCAACAAATTGGATCATCTAGAAGAAATGGATAAATTCTTAGAATCATACAACCTTCTGAAACTGAATCAATAAGGAAATAGAGAATTTGAATAGATCAATCACCAGTAATGAGATTGAAACAGTAATCAAAAACTTCCCAAAATATGTGTCCAGGACAGACGGCTTCCCTGGTGAATTCTGTCACTCAAAGAAGACTTAATACCTATCCTCAAACGCTTCCAAAAAATTGAAGAGGAGGGGAAGATTCCTGACTCCTTCTACACATCCAACATTAACCTGATACCAAAACCAGACAAGGACAACACACATAAAGAGAATTACAGGCCAATATCACTGATGAACATGGATGCAAAAATCCTCAAAATACTAGCAAACTGAATATATTAAAAAGATCATAGGGGGCTGGGCTGGTGGCGCAGCAGTTAAGTTCAGACGTTCCGCTTCAGTGGCCCAGGGTTCACTCGTTCGGATCCCAGGTGCGGACATGGCACTGCTTGGCAAGCCATGCTGTGGTAGGCGTCCCACGTATAAAGTAGAGGAAGCTGGGCATGGATGTTAGCTCAGGGCCAGTCTTCCTCAGCAAAAAGAGGAGGATTGGCAGCAGATGTTAGCTCAGGGCTAATCCTCCTCAAAAAAAAGGAAAAAAAGGTCATATGCCATGATTTAGCCGGATTTATTCCAAGGATGCAGGGGTGGTTCAACATCCGCAAATCAATCAACGTGATACACCACATTAACAAAATGAAGAATAAAAATCACATGGTCATCTCAATAGATACAGAGAAAGCATTTGACAAGATACAGCATCCACTTATGATAAAAACTCTGAATAAAATGGGTATAGAAGGAAAGTACTTCAACATAATAAAGTCTATATATGACAAACCCACAGCTAACATCATACTCAATGGAAAAAAACTGACAGCTATCCCTTTAAGAACAGGAACCAGACAAGAATGCTTTCACCACTCTTATTAGCATAGTTTTGAGAGTCGGTCTGGTGGCGGTCTGGTGGCGCGGTGGTTAAGTTGGCACATTCCACTTCTCGGCAGCCCGGGGTTCACTGGTTCCGATCCTGGGAGCAGACATGGCACCGCTTGACAAGCCATGCTGTGGTAGGCGTCCCACGTATAAAGTAGAGGAAGATGGGCACAGATGTTAGCTCAGGGCCAGTTCCTCAGCAAAAACAGGAGGATTGGCAGCAGTTAGCTCAGGGCTAATCTTCCTCAAAAAAAAAAAAAAATGATGGCATGTATAGATTCTTATTAGCATAGTTTCGGAAGTCCTAGCCAGAGCAATCAGGCAAGAGAAAGAAATAAAACGGATGCAAATTGGAAAGGAAAAAGTCAAACTGTCACTATTTGCAGATGACATGATTTCATATATAGAAAACCCTAAAGAATCCACCAAAAATTTTTTAGAATAAATGAAAACAGTAAAGTTGCAGGATTCAAAGTCAACATACAAAAATCAGCTGCGTTTCTATACACTAACAATGAAGTAGCAGAAAGAGAAATTAAGAATACAATACCATTTACAATTGCAACAAAAACAATAAAATACCTAGGACTAAACTTAACCAAAGAGATGAAGGACTTGTATGCTGGAAACTATAAAACATTGTTGAAAGAAACTGAAGACACAAAGAAATCAAAAGATATTCCATGCTCTTGGATTGGAAGAATTAACATAGTTAAAATGTCCATACTTCCTAAAGCAATCTACAGATTCAATGCAATCCCTATCAAAGTTTCAATGACATTTTTCTCAGAAATAGAACAAAGATTAGTAAAATTTATAGGGAACAACAAAAGACCCCAAAAGCCAAAGAAATCCTGAGAAAAAAGAACAAAGCGGGAGATAACACACTCCCTAATTCAAAATATACTGCAAATCTACAGCAATCAAAACAGCATGGTATTGGCACAAAAAGAGACACACAAATCAATGGAACAGAATTGAAAGCCCAGAAATAAAACCACACATCTACAGATAGCTAATTTTCGAAGGACCCAGGAACATGGAATGGAGAAAGTAAAGTCTCTTCAATAAACGGTGTTGGGAAAACTGGACAACCACATGCAAAAGAATGAAAGTAGACCATGATCTTACACCATACACAAAAATTAACTCAACATGGATTAAAGACTTGAATGTAAGACCTAAAATCATAAACTTCTAGAAGAAAACATAAGCAGTATGCTCTTCAACACTGGTCTGAGCAGCATATTTTCAAGTATTATGTCTGACTGGGCAAGAGAAACAATAGAAAAAATAAGCAAATGGGACTACATCAAACTAAAAAGCTTCTACACAGCAAAGGAAACCGTCAACAAAACAAAAAGACAACCCAACAATTGGGAGAAGATATTTGCAAACCACATATCTGATAAGGGGTTAATATCCAAAATATATAAAGAACTCATATCATACATCTCAAAAACAAAAAAACAAACAACGCAATTAAAAAATGGGCAAAAGATCCGAACACATATTTCTCCAAGGAAGATATACAGGTGGCCAATAGGCACATGAAAAGATGTTCAACATCACCAAATATCAGGGAAATGCAAATCAAAGCCAGGAGATATCACCTCACACCCCTCAGACTGGTTATAATTAACAAGACAGGAAACAACAAGTGTTGCAGAAGATGTGGAGAAAAGGGAAGGCTTGTACACCACTGGTGAGAATGCAAAGTGGTGCAGCCACTATGGAAAACTGTATAGAGCTTCCTCAGAAAATTAAGAATAGAACTACTATACGATCCATCTGGTCCACTGCTGGGTGTTTATCCAATGAACTTGAAGATACAAATGCACAAAGATACATGCACCCCTATTTTCATTGCAGCATTATTCACAATAGCCAAGACTTGGAAGCAACCTAGATGCCCATCAAGGAACAAATGGATAAAGAAGATGTGATATATGCATGCAATGGAATATTACCCAGCTATAAAAAAAAAAGCATGAAATCTTGGGCCAGCCCCAGTGGCCTAGCAGTTAAGTTTGGAGCACTCCCCTTTGATGGCCTGGGATCGGTTCCCAGGCATGGACCTACACCACCGGTCAGCAGCCATGCTGTGGTGGGGGCTCACATACAAAAAAAAAAAAAGAGGAAGACTGGCAATAGATGTTAACTCAGGGCAAATCTTCCTCAGCAAAAAAAAAAAAAAAAAAAAAAGATGAAATCTTGCCATTTGCAACAACATGGATGGACCTTGAGGGTATTATGTGAAGTGAAATAAATCAAAGGGAGAAAGCCAAATACCACATGATCTCACTCATAAACAGAAGATAAAAACAAGGACAACAACAAAAAACAAAT
Source organism: Equus przewalskii (assembly GCF_037783145.1). NCBI lineage: Eukaryota > Metazoa > Chordata > Mammalia > Perissodactyla > Equidae > Equus > Equus przewalskii. Next base: position 85,259,340 of record NC_091835.1, on the reverse strand, counting down.
ACATAGATACAGAGATTAGATTGGTGGTTACCAGAGAATAAGGGGGGAAGTGGAATGACAAAAGGGGTGTCTGGTGATAACCGGTAATTAGTCTTCGGGTGGTGAACATGATGTAGTCTACACAGAAACTGAAATATAATGATGTATACCTGAAACTTACATAATGTTGTAAATCAATGTTATCTCAATTAAAAAAAAAGTAAGAGATACCTAACAACAAAACAAAATATACAGATAGGTTTTACACACAGTAGGCACTCAAAAAGAACTCACAGCTGAAGCCACAAATGAATACTAACAGGATGCACACAAAGGTTAGAATGAAACAGAATTAGCCAAGGAAAGGCTTATTTTTTTTTTTTTGCTGAGGAAGATTCACCTGAGCTAACATCCACTGCCAACGTTCCTCTTTTTGTATGCGAGGTGCTGCCACAGCAGGGCCACTGACAGACAAGTGGTGTAGGTCTGTACCCGGGAACCGAACCCAGGCTGCTGCAGTGGAGTACACCAAACTTAACCACGAGGCCACTGGGGCTGGCCCGAGGCCTTTTTTTAATTGGTATAATCCTTCAGAGTACATGCAGCTAATGCCTTCAACAGGCAATAAAAAGCACACTTAAAAGAACAAACATCAAAATGACAAGTGCTATCCTTTGTCATTTTAGTAATACTCAGCTGAATTTCACAATTCAGATAATGGTGGCATATTTTCACAGGTTCAAAGGCCATTTTAAGCAATTTTTTAAACCACATTAGATTTTAATGAAAGCTTATCAAATTCCTGACATCCAGAATCCGTCTTAATTATCTTAAATGGTCTGAAACAGAATAGGACCAAAAGGGCTGATGCCCAAATGTCTGAACACTTTACTGAAAAGGCTGAGCTCAAGCATACCCAAAGTGTGTTAGAAGCAACTTTAAAATGCACAAATGTAACAATTATTTTTAAACCAACAATTTTAGAAAAATAGCAGTTCCTATCTAAAGCTTATATAAATATAAGACACTAGGTTTGCAAATGTCAGCAGACTTTTAAGATCCCTTTCTAAAGTAATAGTCTCCTTCTGTTTTGCTTGGTATCTTAATTTGCCTTTAGTTTCAAAACTAAGTTTGCCAACAGTACTCCTCTCAAAACCTCAGGAATTCCATCACTAGTTTTAAGCTAAATTAAAGGAAAAGAGATGCATTCAATCCATGGCAGAAGTATGCACAAAGTGTTTGTTGATGCTCAGAAAGAGACTGAGAAATTTAGACATGTCTGAAGGACAATGGCTACACAGTCAACTCTGTCTTCCTCCACCGTAGAACCAAACAGAAAGAGAATTATTGCTACCACTTCAAGTGAGACCAGCACAGATATGTTAAACCAACTGAGCTATAATAGACAGAACATTCTCTTTAAGTTAGAGCCTTTGTATATGTTTTCACCTCAGGGAAGAATGGTTAGAGTACTCTTAAAAAATCCACATAGAGCCACACTTCTATCCTCTCCCCCAAAAACAATGCTTACAATGCCCTCAACACAGCCCACCCACTTGCCTCCAAAAAAACATAAAAAGGGGGCTGGCCCTGTGGCCGAGTGGTTAAGTTCGCGCACTCCGTTGCAAGCGGCCCAGTGCTTCGTCGGTTCGAATCCTGGGCGCGGACATGGCACTGCTCATCAAACCACGCTGAGGCAGCATCCCACATGCCATAACTAGAAGGACCCACAACGAAGAATATACAACTGTGTACCGGGGGGCTTTGGGGAGAAAAAGGAAAAAATAAAATCTTAAAAAAAAAAAAAAAAAAAGACCTGTTAAAAAAAAAAAACATAAAAAGTTTTTTTAAAAGAGCTATAAATGTTTAACACTTGGTTGTCTTTATCTCTAAACATCTTCTTTTCCATTCCATTTCCCTATTCTCAGACTCTACAAACCTTCCTGACAATGACAGACATTTCACTCTTCATCCCTCTCCATCACCTCCATCAAGCCCTACTTCAGCTCAGCTCACCTGAACCCCAGGTACCAGGAGCCCTGAACGGAACCAGTAAAAGAAGGAAGCTGCCAGGAAAGAAAAGCCCGTCTCCGCCCCTTGTGGCTCCCTCCCTACCCTACCCTCGCACTGCCACTGCCAAGACCAAGCAGCAACCCAGGGAAGGAATTTAACCCAGCTGAACGCATCCTGTGCTACTTCTCCCTCCTTACCCCTGACTTACCCACCGTTTGCTGCTCCCTCTAGGCATCTGGCTCTTTGCATATCAGCCTGTCTAACCCCCACTCCTCTGGAAGTCACAATCAAGGGCTTAGATTTTGGGTAGACCCAGTTCCCTAAGATAGGGATGAGGCAGGATGAACAAATTTCCACCAGTGGCATAAAGGGTAGTTTAACATATTGCAATGTAATGGGTTACATCATTTTTTATTGCCTGACCTAGTAAACTAAACATATTTTCATATGACTTACTGGAAAAATACACTCCTAATTCCAAGTTCATTTTTTTTAACTCCCCATTTCCCCTATCCCCAGCCCCTACCCAAAATCTTTTTTAAATAATTCATTTCCAAGACAGAGGCTATCTATACAAAAGATTAAAATTAAAGTGACTGCTGGCAATTAAAACAATATATTTTGACAAACAAGTGAATGCCAGTAGTTTGTGCAACATGAGTAATCCATGCTTGCAACACCATAATTAATAAAAATAAAGAAATAAGAGGAGGCTGGCCCAGTGGCGCAGTGGTTGAGTTCACACATTCCACTTAGGCGACCCGGGGTTCGCCGGTTCGGATCTTGCGTACACACATGGCACCACTTGGCAAGTCATGCTGTGGTAGGTGTCCCATATATAAAAAGTAGAGGAAGATGGGCACAGATGTTAGCTCAGGGCCAGTCTTCCTCAGCAAAAAGATGAGGATTGGCAGCAGATGTTAGCTCAGGGCTAATCTTCCTCAAAAAAAAAAAAGAAAAGAAAAAAGTCTAGTTATACACAGCATATAACCAACAAGTGATCATACTTTTGCAAAAAGTACCCTATAAAACTAATACTTAACTTCAGAAATGGATATACCTAGGAGATCAATTTGGCAATACCTATCAAAATTTCTAACACATTACCTATTGGCAAAGAAATTCCACTTCTAAAATTTAAAGTACGGAAACATTTGCACAGGTGTCAAATAACGTACACAATACTCACTGCCACATTATTTATAAAAGCAAAAGATAGGAAACAAGCTTAATGTCCACCCCAAAGAGAATTTATAGTACATTCAACACAATGGATACTATATAGCCAATAAAAAGAATACATATGGTTGTAAAGGTAGGAAGAAAACTACAAAAACATTGCTACAAATAGCAATTGCCTTAGGAAAGGGACCACAGTAGACTGAGAATGGGAAAAGAGACTTGTTTTTCACAACAAACCCTTTTGTACCTTTAAGTTTTGGATCATGTACACATATTACCCTTCTGTTAAAAATGAGTAAGTTAAAAATTTGTTAAAGATTTTAGACCATTCCCTCTGATCCTCTAAGCATAAATAGTTCTACTTCCTCGTTTGTCGGCAAGGCTAATTAGGACTGAGAACCTACGCTACCACAGGTCACCAATAACCAACACACCAGGGTCGAGGGCTCACTTCCTCTTTCGTGAGAACTATGGCAACTCTGCATCAATCAAAATGAAGTATAACAGGTGACGAATTTATTTTTCCCAAAGCAAACTTTATTAGAGAAATAAAACTGGCTGCAATATAACTTTGTCAGCACTCTAAAAACCATATTCCACCAAAAGAAAGAAACTATCCGGCTGGAGTCTCTGGTTAGGGTCTAGAGCTCAAATGGCCACACGCACCAGAAATTTTCTGTAAAGAACCTAAGAGGTGGCCAAATCATGTGCATCCAGAAGGTCGTTACAAACAAGGGGAAGGAGGAGGACAAAGTCGTGGGCAAGAAACTCCAAATGCCAAAAGAAAACACTTTCGAGATACCATAGTCCTAACAGAATTTTCCTCTTTACCTCTTAAATTCCAAGTAAGATTGAACATAATCGTCCCTTAGAAATTAAAACTCAAGAAATTGAAAGCAACAATTCAACCTCTATTTCAAACTAATTTTTAAATGTTGCTATTTAATATGATTTTTGGTTTTGCCACTAGATCAGGAGGACAATTAATACCACAGCAGCTGATACTAATCTGGTCTCTTCTTCCTCTGATTCAAAAGTTTACTACAATCTGACTGTTCGATTATAAAATCAAAAAAGAAAGTCTTGAAAGAAGGGGTAAGTACATAACACGGAAACATTTAGGAAGAGGATCATATTTGTTTTTTGTAAAAAAAATATCCTTTTGGGGGCCGGCCCCATGGCCAAGTGGTTGAGTTCGCGTGCTCTGCTTCGGCGGCCCAGGGGTTCGCCGGTTTGAATCCCAGGTGCAGACGTGGCACTGCTCATCAGGCCAAGCTGAGGCGGCATCCCACATGCCACAACTAGAAGGACCCACAACTAAAATATATACAACTATGTACTGGGGAGCTTTGAGGAGAAAAAGGAAAAATAAAATCTTAAAAAAAAAATCCTCTTATTGCATCTCTTGTTAACATCATGCCTTGGCCATCTAAACACACAGCTATATCACTATGTACAATTTTAAATTTTACAGACTTAATGAACTGGTTAAAAAAAAAACTCAAACTACATAGCCCAAAGGTTTGTTTTCACAACCAATTGTCTTATGAGGTTTAGAATGTATCTCAATAAATGAAAGAGGCTAGCTGGCATATCAAAAAATCAGTACATTCCTTTGCGAGATTCAAACAGACTAATGCCAAAAAAAAAACCCCTCATGAAATAAAGGTATACTTGGGAAAGCAGGAGGTAAAAAGTGCCTCAGAATTAAAATGCGGAGTTTCCATATCTTGACATTTACAAAGAAAAAGGACAAGAATGTTATCAACTGATAATTTTCCCTTTTATTCTATATTATTCTCTATTTATTAGTACATTATTATGGCTCAAGAGTTTCTGAGGTACTTGATACACTCAATTAAAGAGTACTGCTAGAGGAAAATAAAAATTTGATATTCAGTTATTTTAGCCTGTAGGCAACTGTCTTCCTCTCCATGACCAATACCGGGCTGTAACCTCAGCAGGTTCAACCTGGCCGAACACCAGGAAAGGAAGTTTGTTAGATGAACAGTGTTCTGCACACATATTTCTTCTTCCTAAGTGCTTTCTACTCTAATAATGAAATTAATCAAATTCGTACTCTTTGTTATTTAAAAAAAGAGTACTGCTAATAATATTAATTATAATCACATCAAAGTCAAGGATTAACAACTACACCAATGAACATTTAAATTCATATCAACGGTTTCCAAACCTGAGTCGAGGACCACCTAAGGGAGAACTGAGAGTTCCTTAAGCTATTTTCGAGATTTAAAGATAGCCTAACAGCCTCATATAGCGTCTGAAATAGAGCTTTTTACGCTAACTAAAACAACCAAATTTCTTTTGGGGGGGCTGAAATTAAAACTCAATATAGTAATATCAATTATTTCATAGTGATCAGAAGCTCTGGTTGTAGTTACAGTCTTCAGTAATAAAAACAGAAAACCCAACGAATTATGTAATAAACATATTTTGTGGAAAAATTTTGGATTCTAGCATCCGAAAATTAGTAGGAATAGAGTAATTTAGTTTTTTCTTAATGTTCTAGAAAAACAAAATGCAAACTAAAAATACAAACCAGACTCAAAATACTGACAAAATGTTTATCAGGAAAAGGTTTGTGTGCACTGGGTGAGGACAGAAAGACACCTATGAGTTACCCAAAAGAAATATCCTTTTCTTTAAATCCTAATGGCTCGGCTGATGCTTCATGAAATAACAAGTAATGACATGCATAAAGATGACTGATCAGAACCCAAACTGTGAGGAGAAGTGGACAGGAGGGAGAGCAAGTCTGTGTCTGTTCTCCACTCCAGCACACCCCTCTACAGTTTATTTCCCAATTGCCTCAGCAGTTACAACACTGCAACCCCTTAGCCATAGTTCTCACAAACACATACCCAATATAAAATAAAACAAATAACCATAAGCCTAACCTTCACCTTGCAAGGTCCCCTCACTTTTCAAAGAGTTAGTACAAAAGAAACACTAAGGAGCAAAAGAAAACTAGGACCCACAATGCAGGATAATTTAAGACCACCACACCCAAACACGACCTGAAGACCACTCAAGAGCCCTCCATGACTGGGTCAATCAGATGGCCTGACAGGCAGCTAGCACCTGCACAGGATGTAAGAGGACAAGCTCTATTCACACCTTCATAGCTCTAGGGACAAAGCCTGAGGCTCCACCACTTACCACCTGCCTGACCTTGGGAAGACTACTTAACTCTCTAAAGCCTCAGTTTCCTCATCTACAAAATGGAAATAAGAACAATAATTCAGCAGGAACTCTTTTAACAGACCACTGCTTTATCGATTTACAGAAATAAAGCTCTCAATCCCTCCTTCAATCACTCCCTGTGGGGCTGGCCCCATGGCCAAGTGTTTAAGTTCACGCGCTCCACTTCAGAGGCCCAGGGATTCGCCCGTTCAGATGCTGGGCGCAGACATGGTACCACTCATCAGGCCATGCTGAGGCGGTGTCCCACATAGCAGAGCCAGAGGCACTCACAACCAGAATATACAGCTATGTACTGGGGGGCTTCCGGGAGAAGAAGGAGGGAAAAAAAAAAGAAGATTGTCGACAGATGTTAGTTCAGGTGCCAATCTTTAAAAAAAGAGAGAAAAAAATCACTCCCTGATGCCTGCCACAGGTTGACCACTTGCACCTGGTAGAGTCTGCCAAGGAGACCACTTTCTTATATCGTTCCCATCCTCTGCTCTCACCAAATGAGGTGGACACTTAACAAGAGCCAGCTGTTGTTCCCAAACCAGTTCATGCCAACTTTACTCATTACTGTAATTAGGTAATTTAAGACTATGTAAACTGATGAATTATGAGAATAAAAGGGGTTGTTTCTCTGAAAACTATGTTGAGAAGTTCAAAAAGATTCAAAAGCTAATTATTTTTTAAGAAGTTATTATGGAATTAGGTGTATGTAAAACAGCTTTAAAAGAATGGGGAAAAAAGCATAAAACTGCAGAAGGACTTTATAATACGTTGAAAGTGCCTTTAAACCCGCTCCTCTGTAAGAGGGGTACTACGAGGACGTGTAACAGATGGCGCCTCATGGTGTGGGTTATGCTGAGAAGACAATCCAGAACTCTAATCAAAGGACCCAGCCACAGAGAAAAGCCTTGACCCTACAGGAGAAAAAATGGTGAAGAAATGTATATTTGAGCTAAAATTAAAAATGTATCATTTTTAATGATTCTCTGCTAACCACTTTTCAATTACCTACTAAACATCACATATGAGATCTTCATATGCAGCTACATCAAAAATTTATAGGAATACTGTGAAGACCAAATAAAGTAGACTACCTAAGCACAGTGCCTGGCACTTAGTAATATTCAGTTAAAAACTCCTGTTTTAGGGGCCAGACCCGTGGCTGAGTGGTTAAGTTTGTGCACTCCGCTGCAGGCAGCCCAGTGTTTCGTCAGTTTGGATCCTGGGCGCCAACATGGCACTGCTCATCAAACCACACTGAGGTGGCATCCCACATGCCACAACTAGAAGGACCCACAACTAAGAATATACAACTATGTACCAGGGGGCTTTGGGGAGAAAAAGGAAAAATAAAATCTTTAAAAAAAAAAAAAAACTCCTGTTTTACTGCAAAGGTTTTGTTACTGCCCTGACGGTCTACTGCTTTAAGGATATAGTACTGCTATCTTCCAAAACATACAGAAAAGTAAAAGGTACACAATTTCCTTGTTATTCTGTCATTTTTTATATTCATGTACATTACTAGCCATATAACTTCTCTGGTGGCCATCAAAAAAGTGAAGATGTCCAACACGTCTGAGAGCCCCAGGAGACTGGAGTCTCCCAGGGTTAGACTGAACGGCAGGATAACTTAAGGGAGCACATTAAAATGTCAGCACACCCAGCACTGACAGCTGACACGAAGAGAGAAAGGCAGCGAGGCGCCGGTGTGGTACTAGTGGAGGGGGCAGCAGCGCTGTGAAGAGGGAACAGCCAGGAAAAGACTGAGGGGCGTGAGTAGGAGATAATGGCAGAGACCAGAGAGGCGCAAGGCAGAAACTGGCAATCACCTTGCAGGTAACAAGCCTGCAAACTAAAGAGGTGACAGGTAAAGAGAAGGATCTGGTGATTCATCCTCTTGCTCAGAACTCTGAACCGTGGCACAGATATTACAATGCTTTTCCAAATTACTTAAAAGCAAAATCACATTTTAAAAATTTCATGTCATTTTGACATTACAATCAATTTTACTCTTCATGGAAAAACTGCTACCTACAGAAATGCACTCTAAAATTAGAATAATGAAGTACCTTTTCATCTATTAAGTTAGGGGGAAAGCAACACTAATGGCCAACCTAACAAGGACACTGAAACAGTACTAGTAACACCATCCTTTTGAGAAGTAATTTGACCCAATGTTTCAAGACTAATAAACTCTCATATCCTCTGGTTCAATATCACACATCTGGGAGTCTGCCCTAAGGAAATAACCAAAAATATGAAGAAATCTATATGTTCAAAGTGTTTTATGCAACATTTCCTACAATAGCAAAAATTAAGTATGATGGTGACACAGAAAATACTTAATGTAATGTAAAGTACAAAAAAAAGCAGTCAACAAAATTAAGCATATACTATAAATATGATATAAAACATCACCTAAGAAAGGCTGCAAAAAAACTCCAAAATGATGACTGTATTAGAGTGGTGGGTTCAAAATGTTTTTTCTATTGTCTAACCTTTCTGAAATGTTATTTTACTTTTAGAATTTAAACACACTACATTTTTAAAACCTTTAAAAAAGGCTACATACTGTACGGTTTCACACATAACACTCTCAAAATGACAAATCTAGTGGGGGGGTGGTAAATACACAGAGGTAGCACTAGAGAGTTCTGTGGCAATGCAACAGTTCTCTATCTTGACTGTGGCAGTGGACACACAAAACTACACAGGGGATTAAAATTGCTCAGAACGATAGACACACACAAATGCAATTTTAACAAATGGTGAAATCTGTATACATTCTGTAGTCTACTTAACAGTAATGTACCAATATCAATCTCCTGGTTTTCATATTGTATGACAGTCATGTAAGATGTCACCACGGGGGAAAACTGAGTTGAGTATAGGACACTGCTATTTTTGCAACTTTCTATGAGTCTCTACCTCAAAAAAAAAAAATACACGCGCTTGTATGTATAATATTAAGCTTTTTTTTTGAGGGGGTGGGAGATAAGGGAATGTAAAATAAGCCACGTAATATATAACTTCCAAGGCGCTACTATCTACTAACTTCACAAAAGCCCAGAGCAGGCAAATGGTAGTCTTTAGATTGAACGTAATTTACTCAGGTCAGGCTTTAATAAAAGCCTTCAACTTAAATGAAAGTATCAGTCAATTTCCAGAATATGTTTAACTGAATAGTTTTGAATCTCAAACCCTAAACTTACACAATCCATTAAGCAATAGCCCTCAGAATTTTCTCTCTTGCCAGAAAAGTTTCAACAAACATAAATAAGACTTTCTTACACATATTCAATTTAAATATATAAATGACTAATACACACAAAGGATATAAAATTCATCACCTCTGGATTGTGCTACATGACAGCAACCACATCTATCCTAATTCACCATTTTAACCTCAATGCTTACCTAGCAGGTTCCCAACAACTATTTACTGAATCAATTAGTCCATGGGTGAATTCAAGTTCTAGCCAAGATTCAATGCCCAAGTCGCTTCAGCTTTAACTGAGAATGGGAGGTAGAAGGCAGGACACACGAGAACAGAGGGATGCATGTGGACAGGGCCTAGCTTCTACTAATTCACCAGGTCAAAAGATTACATTAACCAACACTACATCCTATAATCAGTGCAAAACTTGACCTTGGGAAAACCTTAAATCCCTTCCTCTCATCACCCAAATCTTAAGGACTTGTTTAATAACTAGGAAAAGAACTGAACTAGTACCATAAAATCTGCCTCACTAATCTTTATAACCTAATGCTTTCAAGAAAGCCAAATTTTCTTTGCTATGTGCAAATCCCTTAACTTTCTGACCTGAAAAATCTCAGCTAGAATTATGTAAAGCATCAAAAACCCCTTCTGCACAAGCTTTAAGCTCTCAGCAATGATATGCATGTATCTATTATATATACTTATACACTACATATATCTATATTCAGATATAAATATAAAATATACAAATAATACAACTACAATAGAACTACTACCTTATAAGGCAGTTAAGTCAGATAGCGACTCATGTCTACATGTTATTTATTCCTTCAACAATCCAAAGTACTTACAACATAACAATGAACAAGACGACATAAAGGAATCCATATGCTCAAAGGCATTTTCTGCAACATTTCCTGTAACAGCGAACACTGAGTATGATGGTGACAGAGTAAATACGTAATATACTGTTAAGGGCCATGCCCTAAGTTTACAGTCTATCTAGTGACTTCAAAGGCAGTTACAGCTAGTAAAAAGAATCTTAAGAAAATCAGGGTTTGAATTCCAGTACTACCTCTTATTAGCTATGTCTCTGAGTCTTAATTTCCAGAACTATAAAACAGGTACTATTGTCATAAAGATTCAAACAAAATCATAAAATATAAAAATGCTTGACAAACTAGAAAGCAGTATACAAATGTAAGGTATATTATGATTGTACTTAGCTTTTCACTAAGAAAAAACAAAACACGTGGACACCTCCCTGTAGAACGCTTATTAGTTTCCTGGGAGAAACAGTAACTACACAGCGAGGAAAGCAGACAACACCTTGACCAAAATTAAAACTCCCAATGAGGGGCAAACGGACACTACGTAAATCCAGATGTGATATCGTGAGAGGGACACATCACTTTTGTAGTAGTCTGAGTGAAAATAAACAAACAGCCTGAATCAAATCGCGAGGCAAATCAGATCAAATCAGACAAACCCAAACTGAAAAACTTTCTATAAAACAACTGACCTGTATTTTTCAATTGCATGAAAGACAAATAAAGGTTAAGGAACTCTTCCAAATTAAGGAGACTAGAGAGAAAAGACAACTAAATACAATACACAGTCACACCGACAGAATTAGCATATAAAGTGTGGATTACAACATTCATCAATGTTAAATTTCTGGAATTTGATAACGGTACTATGATTACATAAGCAAATATCCTTATTCTTAGGAAATACACCTTGAGGTATTAAGAGGTAAAAAAGTATGCAAGCTACTCTTCAATGGTTCACGAAAATAAGTAACAATGTGTGTGTATGCCACAACACAAATATGGCAAAATGTTAAAAATGGGTGATTACAGGTAAAGGGTATAAAGCAGTCTACTGATGCAACTTTTCTATAAATTTGAAATTATTTCAAAATAAAAATTTTAAGAAAACAGGATACTTAACCTCCAGGGATTTACTTATAAGCTCTATGTTATACAATTTTTAAGTACTATTAAAAATCACTCTGCAAAATTAATACAGAGAAAGTTCTACGGAACTTCACACTCAAATTACAAAACAGGTAAGAAAACATGGCACCATGAGCAAGAGCCAGCAAAACATACAGCAGAATCATATCTACAAACCTCAGATATTGGAATTATCAGACATAAAATATAAAAACAAACACATTTAATAGGTTTTTAATAAGTAAAAGATATCTTGAGAACATGACCAAGAAAAAGAATAACACTACCGAAAAAGGGATAAAGCAGTCTTAAAAAAGAACTAAATGAAACTTCTAGGAACAAAAAAATACAGTAAATGAAATTTTTAAAAACTCAATGAACCTATTACAACATGGATGAATCTTGAAGACATTATGCTAAGAGACACAAGCCAGACAGAAAAAGACAAATACTGTATAATCCACTTATATGAGGTACCTAGAATAGTCAAATTCATAGAGACAGAAAGTAAAATAACTGTTGTCGGGGCTAAGAGGGAGGGATGGGGAACTATCATTTAATGGGTACAGATTTCAGTCTGTGATGATGAAAAAAGTTCTGCAGACAAGATAGTGGTCATGGCTGCACAACAATGTGAATGTACTTAATGTCACTGAATTGTACACTTTAAAATGGTAAATTCTATTTATGCATATTTTACCACAATAAAAAAAATGCATATAATAGTTAAAATAAAGTGAAAAAATATAAAAAATTCAATAAACTGATTGAGCAGAGCTGAAGCGAGAATTAGCTAACCGGAAGGAAAGACATTCATTATCCAGAACCCAACACAGAAAGATGAAGAAATGAAAACATGAAAGACAGGTGAAGAGGTGGGGAGGGTAGAGTAAGAAGATCTAACAAATAACAAACTTCAAATACAAGTTCCAGATAGGAAATAAGGAGGATAAAATTTGAGGAGAAAATGGCCAAAAGTTCTCCAAAGTTGGTGAAAGACACCAATCTTCAGATTCCAAAGCCTAGTGAATTCCAGGCATGACAAATAAAAAGAAATCAACTTCCAGATATATCAAAATGAAAGTGCAGAACACCAAGGACACAGAAAAGATTCTAAAATTAGCTGTCATGAAACAGATACCTACAAAGGAATGACAGTTACACAGATTACAGATTTTTCAACAGCAATAAAAGCCATAAAAGAATATTATAAGATGTTTAATGAATAATAACAAAAACTAACTGCTGGCATACACTGCACACTCAGAAAGACCATCTTCAGGAATGAGACTAAGATAAAGATATTTTCCAACAAAAAAAGTTTTCCAACAGACTCTCACTGGAGGAAATTCTAAAGGACATATTTCAAGCAGAGAGAAAACAATCTCAGATCCCAGACAGCAGGTCTGAGAAGCACACAGAAATGATGAGTAAAGACACTTGTAAATATACAGGCGAATCAAAGCTACAGTGTTTAAAACAACGACGATACCTAATCTGTTGTGAGTCAGAACTAAAATAAAGGAAAACTACATAGCTTTGAACTGCCAATCTGCAAGAGAGGGAAATGGAATTTTTTAAATATACTAATTAAAATTAAAAAGAAATGCAAGGAACTGATTAACACAGAATTCAGACGGCAGTCACATGGGAAGCACGTCAGAGAACACGAGCACTGAGAAGTACAGAGGGGCCTCTATGTTTTAAGCTGGTTTAGTGGTACATGGTAGTTCATTTTACAACTATTTACATTGTACATTATGCTATTCTTTTGCAATAAAAACAAATTTTAAAAATCAACACAGAAGAAAAGAATCAGAAGACCAGCGATTACTCCATAAAAATCCAGACTAATTCATAAATGTTGGTCTTTAAAACTTAAAGAATAAAAAGATTCATTATTTCATTCCACAAATACTTCTGGAGTTCCTAAGCTCTGCCTATATAACTGAGCTTGAGGGGTGGCATGAAGATGTCTGACCTCTCTTCTGCTGGTCCTCTGAACCCCAGAGATGCATTACAGCAGCCGCCAGCCACACCTAAACAAACGGAGCTCCTCTGGAACACTAGACACGGCTAATGCTCAGTAGCCGTACTGAGGGCCACCACGCTGAACGGCAGAGAGAACACGGCCATCGCTGAGAAAGTTCTACTAGACAGTGCTCCTATATTCTTGTAACACTAGAAATATGATAACTGAATAATCTTAAATATAAAAGTAAGAACATCTTAAAATTAAATCTCCTTTTAAAGGTATTTTATTTCTATGAAACTATAACTCCGTAGTAGCATTTAAAACACTTTGCTGTTTGTTAAAAATATACAGAAAGTGTCAGAAATTGTTCACCATCCCCTACATCTCACCAAAAACCATCAGAATACAGGATTTTTTTTTTAATGAGCCAAAATTAAATAGTTAAGCATGGTGTTACTAAACTGTAATAGAAGCCATGTCATGGAGATACAAAAGTCCCCAGGATGCACCTATCACCCCTTCTCAGTTGAGAGTGCTTTGAAACACTGTTTACATACATATATAACAGCAAAATGCATATGAATGTTTAAAAATGAAACCGTATAGGCATCATGAAATTTTTTACTTACAACAGGATACTTTTGGGCACATCTCTAGACTTCTGAGCATACCATTAATTCCTGCCATTAAGGGTACTTCAAAGTAAAAATTTAAGCATTGTTAAAATAAATGAATTCTATATGATTTTTCTATTTACCAGAAACAAAGATACACAAGAAAACTCTATAAAACAATAACATTCTTAATATCTAAAGCAGCAAACCTCCAGTTTTCTTTAAAATTAAAGGACAGAGGGCCCAAGCTATTTCAACTTAACCTGAACATTTTGCTTTCAGCATCCTAACACATATCAAAGATTTCTATAGCACTCCCAATTTTTTTAAATTACCTAACCACAAACACTCAAAGGAAATAAAGGTTAAGCCTTAATTTAACAGTCACTTGGGCTAGGTTTGCACCTTAAGTTCCTCCCCACCACTAAGTGAACCAGGTTGTCCACATGCTTCTCATCTAGAGACTGAACGCAATTTCACTAAGCGCTTGTGCTAATAATTGGTCTGTGTCCCCAGGAGGACTTCCGTGGCTCCGCTTACATAACAGATGATGCAAAGTGCTGAACCATTCTTTCTCCAGAAAGCATTATGAATACTGATATTTGTACAAGGTTTACTTGCTATATTAACTAGAAAAGCTTTTCTCGCTCTAGCTTCAACAATCTTTTCTGCAGAAACGGAAAGCCAATCTCTACTACTTCACTATGCCAGAGGCGAGTTATTTATCTTGTTGGCTAATCAACAGAGCAATGACTTAGAGCAGCACCCCTAGACAGCCCCCGCCAGTTTGCCAGTTTCCTCCTGGGATTCTGGTTGAGAAACACAGCCTTAAACAAATAATTTGGAGCAACTTATTTGCATTTAACTGAAAACAATCTGAACTGCTCCTTGAAATGTTCTGTAAGTATTAACGTAAAACTCGACAAAGTTAAATTTAATGGTGGTGGGAATCACAATACAGTCCCTAAAGGGTAACAGAAGGATAGGAGGTACCCCGAACCTAACTTGAATATGGGTAAATGTGCTGGATGAGTACTCTCCCACAATCCCCCGGTTTTGTTTAAGCGAAGATTTTCAGATTTCATAGAACCATAACCTGAAAAAAAAAAAAAAGGGAGGACCAGCATAGAGTTGTCAACTTTTATTTTGCCAAGACATTTAAAAAGAAAGTAACTACCCATTACCATCACCATTATTTCATAAAAGAACTAAATACACCAAAAGTGGGTAAAAGACAATTTTAGAAAAAAGGATTATCCTTTAAATTCAATAGATTTAGCTTTATGAAAAGCTAACTCATTCTCACTTCACTTCAGGCAAGTGAAAACTTCATCATGGACTGACACCACACCACAGTCCAGCATTTGGGAACCACAGGTCTAAACAGCTAACTCCCACTTGGAAAAAGAAAGCCAGGGCAGGACATGCCCAAACCAAATATTAACCTATTCAATAAAGAGGAAACAGAGGCTTGGAGGGGTTTAGGGACTCTCCCAAGGTCACAGACCAAGAATTTTGACACAGGTGTGTCTAATTCCAGAGTCAGAGTTCCTAACCATTTTGCCAAATTTCCTCTAATATTCTTCCACTCGTATAAAGATCCATCCTAATCCAGTCACCTTTGTGACCAATGACAACCGAGGAATTTCCAAGGCAGCTGGGGGGAGTGAGAGGTGTACTCCCTGGCCATCATTCAGACTGAAGCTAAATGGAACTCCTGACCTTTGCCTCATTAATACCAGGCTCAGTGCAACTAAGCCAACCAGCCCAGACAAAGCACACACAAAACCCCCTGCCTCCAACAACCTGATGCAGGGGCCTTAGGACATTCCCAAGTGCCTGCAAAACAGTGAAAAACATATTCCTGAAAAACAAAAGGGACATGAGAATTCTCAAGAAGAAAATAAACACTTCCATGGTAACTGAGTCTAAAAATAATAAACTTGCCCTCAAAAAATTACAACTCTAAGCCTCATTCTGCAAACTATTACAATAATTTACACATTAATACACAGGTTCCCACTATTTAAATATCTAAACAGAAAACCACATGAAATTCTATAAATCTACACTTCTTAAACAGTTTCCAATTAAAATATATGGTTTTTATATATGTATCATTATATGATGGATAAAAGTATCTTATCATTCTATCCCTCTAGGATAATCAGAACATTAGAGACAAAACTACTCATGTTAATCAACATACTTATATAAGAAAGGTGGAAGAAAAATATATAACTATATATCATTTTCTATGAAAGGCATTATTAGCAGCCAGTAGTAACAGGAGGCACAAAAGTTATCTTTGAATATTCAGAGGGTCTTGATAATGAAACCAAAATTGAAAGCCATAATATAAATAAATAGAACACTGTATCAGAGATTTGCTTCCAAATCCTCATATACCACTTGCCAACAAATGTCCAAAAGAAATGACCAAACAGCTCTTAAGTAACAAAAGACTGACACTCTGGACCAAATGATTCTGAAACAGTTTATCCTCCCTGAAATAGGGTGATGATAGCATAGTATTCTTGCTGGCAATGGCAAGAAAACTTTACTTCCCAATTGGATTTTCAATGATCAGATTCTTTCTACTCCATCTGAATCTGCAATGTGAGGGAGCAGTATACACACTATCAAATTTTTTACCCAGGGCATAAAATTATCTATTTAGTGTCTTTTCCTTCTGTTTTAAACAGATGCCACTTAACACAAAGGGTTTTTTTTTCTTTCCCCTCTAAACTCTCCCTTGGCTCTTTCATCTCCTCCTTATATACAGATTCAACTAGTCATCTATCTGTATTATTCCCTACACCTATGTTTAATATATGCCTAGCACTGACCTCGCTCATGAACTACAAACCCACATTTCCAAAAGCCTCTGGGCATTTCCCCTGTTTGGCAAGTATATAAAAACTCAACATATTCAAAACTGATCTCTTCATGTACCTCCTTGCCCATACTTCTAGGAATAGTACCACCACTGCCATCACCCGCATTTACAGTGACTATCATCTTCAACTTCCACTTCCTTCAAACCTTCCCCAATAACCCCTCCTCCTACCCACCTACTAAATCATCCCAATGCCTTGCCTTGGCCAGTATTTACAATATACTGAAAGTCAGCTTTCTACAACAAATCATTCTACACACTACACAATTAGACCTTGGTAGTTTCTCACTACTTCCCAAATGCTGAACTCCTAAACAACAGCTTTTAAACACACTCCACGATCCGGCCCCAACTTACATTTCAAACCTCATCTCCTATTCCTCAAAATGCACCTTATATTCTAAGTAACCTGGTCCCACTAACTTTTCTCTGAGTACACCGTGAACTTTCCCACCTCCACAATGGTGTTCACATCATTCCCTTTATTTGAAAGCCTTCTTCACCCCCTCCTCCCAACCCCTAAATGTCTGTCTTAGAAAAGTCTTACCCTCTGCAATATTGAATGCAGGTACCAGTATATTGGGAAGTAGTATGATGTAGTGGAAACGCACAGGCATTGGTACCAGGCAGATCTGGATTCAAATTGAGGTTCAGTTACTGGCTAGCTACACAGTCCAGGCAAGCTACTTAACATATGTGAGCATGAGTGTCCTCATTATTAAGACGCTTACATGTTGTTGTGAAGCTTAGAAAACATATGTAAAGCACTAGCACAGAGCGTGGTGCTAAGTGCGCAATCAGCAGCAGCTTCAGAGCTCCCTTCCTAAGTATTGCTCTATCTCCACCACCTTCCCTGATTACTCCAGCTAAAAATAAACCCATTTTCCTTTCCTACAACTCCAAACTTTAGGTCAAACCTTCAAGTACTAAGTATTTACATATTTTTCTTTATGTTGTAAATTTTCATGCAAATATCTTACATCCTCTTCTAGATTTCAAATTCCTAGACCAAAGAATTAATCTACATATCCTATAATGCCTAACAGAGCTTTTCATAAAGCACACGCCTTCCAACTAGGAAAAACTTTTAATATGCCTAAATACAATTCACCTCTTCATGATTCCTGACATACCTTAGAAAATTACTGCCAAAACACAAATCTAAGTTGCTATGGCTGTATCTTTATTTGTTCCCACATGGTTGCCTAACAGCTTGATGCCTAACAAAGCAAATGTTCAATATCTGCTGAACTGACTTGAACACAATAAAATTTACAATGTCTAACTGTATCTGATTTTCCCCAACTACCTTTTCTGCTCCTTCAATTCTTGAAATATTTCCCTTCAAAACAACAGTTATATCCACACGTTCAGTATGGATCTATAACTGTATCTACCTGGACTCCTTTTCCAGATTGTCTCAATCCCAATATTCCAACTGTATGCTCTAAAAAAATTAAGCACTTCAAATGTCTAAGAATCTACAGTTTCTTGCTAAATCCAAAAGTTGGGCAACTAAACTTCCTCCACAATTTTTTCCAGGGACTTTAAAAATCATCCATCCTTTGCCTGCTGAAGATCAACAACCCTGAAATAAATGTTCTTTTGCATAGGCAAGCTCACTGAACTTGTCACTTCAGTCTGTTTTCCCTAATTCACAGTATTACCTCCCCTTCCAATGGTGGGAGGAGAGAGAATGAGATAAGTACCCAAAAAACTACAATATGAGTCCTAATATTAGCACAAGATCATAAGTGCAGTCTAGTGTCACTGGTCTCACCAAGGCAATTTGTGTGTACTCTACATGGGAAAGCAATGGCCATCTGCCCAGAGTCATCCCCTGCAGTGACTGTATCCCCTTAGGACCATAACTCAAAAATCACCATCAAATGTTGAAAACCCTTGTTTCCTACAAACCTGTCAGCAGTAATTTATTACATAAAATCTGTTCACTAAAAATAACTACCTATGCATCACTTTTTCCTCTATTTTCAACTTGCCCAAGATAAACACCTCACAAGTTAAAAAAATAAATAAATAAAACAAAACAGAACACCTCTGCCCACCTGTGTGAATCTCGGCACGCAGCAACAGCTGCAACAGTACGCGGAACCTCTTAACAGTTACCGAGAACAATTTTTCTTTAAAAGTTAAGGAAAATGACAGCTCCAACTATGAACGTATACAAACTTGGGGGCAGAGGGGGTATAACAATTCCCCAACCTTCTGCAATCCATTCGTGCAACAAACGCAGACTGAACTCATCGCACAAGTGTGACCTCGGAGAGCCACAGGAATTGGGAGATGAGCAGATTAGAGAACAGCATCATTTTCTTAAGTCTGCAAGAAAATACGGGAACCCACCTGAACTACCGATTTTCTCAAGCAAGCTGTTTTTGAGAAGCGACTTCAACAGCAGCTTGAGCGAGCTCACAGGGTGTGAGACGCAGGAGGCAGGACGGTGCCCGGGGCCCGCGTCTGCAGGACCGGCCCGAGCGCAGTCCAAACCGGTCCCGGGCAACCCCCAGGCGGGTCTGGACGCCGAGCCTGCCGAGGATCGGGCCTCCTCCCCCGCCCCGCCCCGCCCCGGCCTGCGGGCCACCCCGGGGCCGGCTCAGCGCCGAGCCCCAGGTAGCGCGGGACGCGGACCGAGCCGGGGCCCGGCTGCGGCCGGCGTCCAGCTCCCGGCCCGGGGCGCACCCCCGAGCCAGACCCGGAGGCGGCGCGAGGCCCGGGCGGCAGCGGAGACAGGTCAGAGGCACCGAGGCCCCGCCACCCCACCGCGTCCCCACAGCTACAAGGCTTGGGACCCGCTGCCGCGTCCCGCCCACCCGCGGCCGCCGCCCGCGCCTCCCGCCCCGGGTCGCGAAGACCGCGGCGGCCCGCGCCCCTTCCCCCCGAACCAGACGGCCGAGCCCGCAGCGCGGAGCCGGGGCGGGCAGGGGCCCCGGCCGGCGCAGACGGCTCCCCGGCACTCACCGTCGGCCCGGCGCGGCGGGGGCGGGGCGCGGGTGGCGGGCGCTCGCAGGCCCCGGGCTCCGACCCGGCAGGAGCCCTAGGAGCCTACCGAGCCTCCGCGGCTGTGCCCGCAAGGCCTCTCCGGCCCGAATCCTGGAAAAGCACTTCCGGGGGCGAGGGGCAGGGAGGGTTTGGCACCGGAACTGCTCGCGGGCTGGGGCTGACAGGGCCTCCCGGGGGGCGGGGCCTCTCCGCGCGGCGCCCGCGGCCCCGCCCCCGGCTGCTCGTCGGCCCTCCTGAGGCCCTGTCCCCAGCAGCTCGTCAACCCCCGCGGCCCCGCCCCCGGCAGCTCGTCACCCCCGCGGCCCCGCCCCCGGCAGCTCGTCACCCCGCGGCCCCGCCCCCGGCCGCTCGTCAACCCAGCGGCCACACCCCCGGCTGCCCGTCAACCCCGAGGCCCCGCCCCCGGCCGCGGCGGCCCCGCCCCTGCCCCGGGCCTCTCCCATCCGTCTGACGGTCCGACTTGACAGACGAGGACACCCAGGCTCGGAGAACTGAGGGGCGGGGCCCCGCGCGTACCCTGGCCTCCTGACTCCAGTGTTCCCCCGACTCCAGGCCACCTGCTTTAAGAATCCTAAGAGTTAGGTTTACTGAGCGCTTCCTGCGCGTGGGCACTGTGTAAGGAACCGTCCCAAACCCCTGACGTTGGCCTGGTCTCTGCATCTTGCGGAAGAGATCCGCCGAAGGTACCAAACCCACTACCGCCAAAAACGTCGGCTCTTGATTTTATTTTAACTCGTGTTGTGTATGCAAATCTCATCTACTCCTAACAAGAGTTTCACATTCTTTAAGGGCAGGAACCAAATTATACTCCTGTATGTATTTCATCATAACTTGGAATTTCAGCCGAAGCCGAGAGCTGGGGGGCTGTGGAATCTTATTGTCTATTGGATTGAATCTTATTGATCTATTGGATCCTGGAATTTACTTTTACTTTTTCACCCCAAGTTGCTTGGCCTCTAAGCTTCAGTTTCCTCATTTGTAATGTATTTGATGTGTGTGTGTGTGTCTGTACAGGTGCATATATGATCATCTGTACATCATTGTAGGAATTCAAAATGAAAATGCGTGATGAACACTGCAGTGTACCTGGTGCCAACGCAGCACTGGGTAAAAATCACCAATTCTCATAACTCATCAACAATAGGGACAATTTCTCCTCCAGTGGAGTCACTCTAACAGATGGTAATGTGGGTTAGCAATAGGCAATAAGAAAGGTTAGCTAAGGAAATAAGAAAAAAGTAGAGGTTTTGCAATGGAAAAGAAAGAACGTCCTAGGGCCAACCCGGATACTTGTGACACTGTGAACTGAGACAGTATGAGGGCCCACAGAGTCAGATGCCATGCAGGGAAAGGAGGGGGAAAAAGAACAAGGGGTTTCTCAAGTATAAAACTAGGAAGACACTGAGCATCTGAGGCAGATTCTGTATCTGAGGCCACCTACGGGGAGGCGGGGTGGCAGGAATGCCTCAGCATGCATGCTATCTGCAAAACAAATTTAGCAAATTAACAAATTAAACAAATTAAAACTGTGGGGGAGGAAGTTTTTTTAATTTTCTGCTAAGAAAGGCAGGGGAAATGGAAATAATTCAGAACCCTTTATTACAAATTTAAGATGCAAACAATGCCTTTGCTACTGGCTTTATTTACGGTACTGTCTTGTTTATTTTATTTTTGTGATTACAGAGGTGTTTGTAAATACTTCCTTAATACTCAAATTTAAACAGCCTTTCATGCCTCAGAGTGTGAAGAAGTAAAAAACAGAGCCTGGGCTGGCAGGACTGCTAACTTCTCTCTCCACCAAGGGCTCAGGGGGATGGTGAGAGAAGCGGTGAACAGCAGACATTGTCAGGCTCCCTGCGGGATGCAGAAGTGCTAGAGGTTTGTCACTGACACTGGCCGTCTAACTAGTAGCCCGTGCAGCCAGGATCTGAATGTGGGTCTGACTCCTCAGGTGCTTTTCACCTCTGTTCGAGTGGTTCTCAGACCTGAGAGTCGGCAGATTCACGTGGAGATCTTGTGAAAACACAGATGGCTGGGCCCACCCCCGGAATTTCACTCAACCACACTCATGCTTCTGTGACATGTGGTCCCTGGACTAGCAGCATCAACGTCATCTCTGAACTTGTCACAAATGCACATTTTTAGGCCCCACTGCAGACCTCGTGAATCAGAAACTCTGCCGTAACAGATCTTCCAGGAGACTCAGCCGCTGCCTCTACTCTGCTCTTCCACAGAGGCCTCTCTTTCTCTAATGATCCCCGACAGGAACAGCTCTACTGTAGCAAAGCTCTTCCCATTGAACTAAACGACATGGGGAAGCATTTTTATTCATGTTTTGCTCTCAGTGGGAGATAAGGCTAGAAAAAAATTAGTTTTAATGGAGGATTCTTTTTTGATTACTTCAAATTTGTACTGAAATTTAACCAGATAATTCTGGGTTGGGGGTGGAACTAATCTTCTTTGGGAACCACTCTGTGCCAGGGCTTTCGTGCATTTTCTGTGTTAATCCTCACTACACTGCCATGAGGTTTCGTGGTCTTAATTTTACAGAAGAGAAAAACTGCGACTTAGATGAAACAACTGATTTAAGGCCACATTCTTGTTCAGGGGCAGAAATCAGGATTGTTCAGACAAAGATCCCTCTAATTCCCACACTCATGATCTCCCCACTTAGTGGCAGGAGCTGAAGAACCAAATTCCAGTGTGGGTTCCACCACCCCAACTATGCAACACTGAGTCAGAGATTTAATCTCTGTTTCCATTTCTCCATCTATAAATAATGTCATCATAAATCTGCCCCTCCCACACTGGAATGTTAGAACAAATGAGGAAATAAAAGTGTAAGTGCTTTGAGCTTTTTGAAGAAAAACAGTAAAAAGGCAGGTTGCTGTAATATTGTATGTTCAGCTAAGAGTTGCTGTGTGAGCCTGAGTATCGAATCTTTCCTGGTCATCTGCTGATTCATACAGAAGAGGTTCAAAGGCTTTACTTGATGCTGGAGAAACAAGTTGTCTGAGTTCATTTGTCAGTGTCTCCTGTAGGTTCCAGAAGATGACAGAGGATTTTACGCATTTCTTGTAAAAATTACAGGGACTCTCTCACCAGGTTCATGGGCTCCCGGTTGTTGCCAAATTGCTGGCCCATCCTCATCGTAGAGATCTGTTCTCCAAACCCTTTTCTTCTCCCCGTTACAGGCACCCCTCCACCTTCCTCCCTCCATCCACGAAGTGAAGAGTTAAATTCCTCTTACTTTATTATGTAGAAGGATTTAGCTCTCAATCCTCCTCTCAGGCCGGACTCCAGACCTATCTTTGTTAACAGAATCACAGGTTGCACAATTCCAGGGGGTACCATTCACAAAGAATACAACCTGAATGGTACTCCAGGGGGTGCCCATTGCACAGGCTGCAATAGGAATGGTCCCCCTGGAATTGTCCATGCATAACTCCTACCCCAAAAATCCATTGAGGTGTTTTGTTAAACAAAAGAGCCATCTACTTGGGTGTCCACCATTTGCCAATCTCTCAGATAATGGGGTTCTTTGTTATTTGTCTGTTTTAACATGGGCCTGATCCAATACTTCAACCACCAGGGTCATGCCCTGGGTCCTGCACTCTGCTATGGCACTTTTCCTTCTCTTCTGTGACATCATTACCTGCCCTCACACTAGACCTGTAGCTTCTTGAGGACTTTGTCATATTTCATGTTGCTCACCCTTTATTCCTGCCTTGGCACAGGTGCTTCAAAAGCATTTGCTGATTTGAAAAACAGCACAGTGTACTCATATTTATGTACTAATGTAATTGGCAGAGATTTGATAAATGGCCCTCCAATGTGTTGTTTGACTCACAGAGTTTTTTTACCAAGAAATAAACTGAGCTAAAATTTTAAAATTGGGAAATGTCATGTAAAAAAATCCCAATTTCTGGCATCTCTTGAAAATTTAGACACTCTGGCAGACTGGGCATGCCTCCCACGGGACGTCAGCCTCTTCAGCTCAAACACAGCTTATTCGGGTGGTACAGTGAGCTGGCCTCACTCACATGTGAGCTCTCCATGGCGGTGCTGAGTCTGGAGCCCCTACTATAGGGGATCGTATGGACGTTTTGGAGAAACAAGTATATGGAATTTCACCTTATAGATTTTACATGTGCTCATAACTATTTGTTCCAGTGTGTTCCAAGGTAATTTTAAATTGTTTTTCTGGAGTAGGAAATTGTGAGGTACCATGTCATACCATTTCTAAACAAGCCAGTCAAGTGCAGACAACAGATTATAAATATCATTACCGCCAACATTTTAACGGAGTTGCAGCTAATGTTATTTGTCAACTACCTTGGAAATATAAAAGACAAATAATAGCAAATATGTGATTACATTTCATGATATACAGTGATCTTGATCCCTTTTTACTTATTTATTTTTTCCCTGGTTAGAGAAAACACAAGCACGGTGAGCTGAGGTAGCTAGCAAGCGATGGAGCCAGGATTAGAACCCAGGCAGCCTGTCTCCAAGACATGGTCTTAACCACTAAATTAATATTTCTTGAGCCTTTCCCATGTGCTGGAGCCCTGTCTGCCTCCCAGCTGAAGGAGCCGACCACATTTATAGAAGAATGCGTGTATCTCTTCCAGGCCTTTTGTGGGGCGCTGTAATAAACCACACAGATCCTTCTCTCCCCTCCCCTCCCACCCCAAGTCACACTGACATGTCCATAATCTTCATTTTTGAGGTGTACAAACTGCCAGACATCTAAGACTTTCTTTAATTCCAATATAATTCTTGCATGAAGTTTGTTTTTGTTACTGGTTATCACAAAAAGTCCTATACCTATGGTGAGCAAAAGTCATCTTTTAAAGGCGATGGAAGCCATTCGAAGCAATATAATATTGACAGTGGAAACCAATATCTGAGGTAAAATTGTGCTTGTGTGGAGAAATGGGAGATAGCAAGGTTGAATTTGAGCAAAAGTGTCACATGGACACAAATGCAGTAAAAGCTCAAAAACAGAGGACCCCAAAAAGGAATGGTCATCAATTTTTAGCAATTTTACACTTAATTTTTAATTAAACATCGAGAAAAGATATTGGAATTGCCACATTCCTTTAAAAGGTTTAAAGAATTAAATTTCTGTTGTTGTCCAGATTGAGCTCTTTATTGAGTGTCAGGAATTTAAGAGGTTGCATTGCACCATCACTCTTTCTCATGAAAATGTGACCCATCTTACTCTGCCTCAATTTCTCTTTCTGCAAAATATGCATCGTAACTGCATCTTTGTATCGTAGAGCTGTTGTGAGACATAGCTAATAAATGATTATAAAGCACAGTTCTTTGAAGTAGAAAGCACTGCATAATTATTAAATACTATAATAATCATCCTCATAATAATAGTAATTTTCAGCCAGCAATCAACCAGACCCAATGCCTTTAGTCACCTCCCAGTTAGACAAAAGTCTATATGCCAACTATGAAATAAAGTAAAAATCTTAGACCACAGCCTTGTTCCACTCCCTTCCTCCTTCCTAGGCCGACTCTGGAGTCAGTTGGCTGGAGGTGCGTCTCAGTTCTGTCACTTGCTAGCTGTGTCCCAGCTCGCACAAGGTGGTGAAACCTCTCCAGCTTCTGTTTCTTCAACCGTAAAATCACAGTAATAATAACACCACCTCACAGGACTGCTGTGAGAGTTCAACAAGATGGTCCACATAGAGCCTGGCGGACTGTGAGAGCTTAGGAACGTTAGCGATGAGGAGTAGCAGCAGCATCTGAAACACAGCTGATAGAAGGCAGCCATCTAAACATGTCATTGGGTGAAAGAGAAAGGAAAGTGGTCCACTCTATTTGGAGGATGATCTGAGCTGCCCTCTAGGTTACATTGACATTTATCAAAGAGTATGAGCACTTTAACATTAAACTTTGATTAAAAAAAAAAAGGAAAAGTGAGGCATTATACTTTCTCAGGGTGTGTGTGTGTGTATTCATATTTATTTATTTGTTCATTTTTAATGATTGTGCATGTCATAAATGACTACAATTTGGGTATAGATGATTAGGGGAAAAAAGAGAGAGAGTAAAAGAAAAAGGTACAATGCTCCCCATTTCCCAGGCCGGTCCTCTCTGCAGATGTAACCACTGTTAATGATTTGGTGTGCTACTTTCCAGATCTTTTTCTGTGCATTTACATCCATAGAAACAAAACAGAATTACCCAATAGGCAGATGAAATACGTGCTTAAGGCACCAGCTAACCAGGACCAAAAAATATTGTGTAAGGAATTTAAGTTTTTACAAATGCATAAAAATTAAAAATCAGAACTTGAGACTTCCATATCCTTATTTGATTTTAACATGGTTTTAATCTTAAAGTAAATAATAGGCTATTATTTCATATGTGCCATAAACTGTACAATGCTTAGGACGTTTCTTAAGATCTTAATCCAAGCTTGCTTTATAAGTATATATACACTCATATTTTGGGGACCGTAAATATGATCATATTGTTTTACAACTTGCTTTATTTGTGGGAGTGATTTTAAACATAGTGATATTTATTTAGTGGCAATCTAAATAAGAAGGAACTTTCACCATATTTGCCACTTTACCCCACTAAGGACTCTCCGTGCATAAGGACCTATTAGAACAATCTGGTTTTCAAAAGCTTCCTTTCTTGATAAAGCAAATTTCATTTTCTATCACATTTTCAAGCCAATGTAATACAATCCTTTTTTAATCTGCACAGAGCGTATATGATGGAGAGAAATCCTGCCGACCAGGAGCTTTCTAAATGGTGGCTGTGGAGAGATGCCAAGGAAATCTAATGGTACCAAATGCAGAATCCTCAAGTTGCTCTCTAAACTGACAGGAATTCATCCGGGAGCTGGATTTCACTGAGGCAGGAAGTGTTTCACCCACAGAGATAGAGCATGTGTGGAGATTATACTTGGGACCAGGGAATAAAGAAGGAAAGGAAAGCTACGTTGTATCCCAGGAGACAGTAAGAAGAAAACATTCCCCGAGGAGAAGACCAATGACCTTTTGTGAAGGATGAAAGAATGCTTAGGCAATAGTTTATAGCTACATGTATTTAAAATGTTTCCCTTCTAGTAAGTTAACTGCTGACATTTTATTATTCCTTAATAAGCTCAATGCACTTAGAAGATACAAACATATACGTAAAGAGAGTGAGATCCAGAGATATTTCGAAGTAAAAAAAAAATATATATATATACATATATATATAAATAACCCTGGATCTAAACCACTGCAAATGTTATTACACACTTACTGTGAACAGACACCGGGTTGAGGATACAAGAACTCTTAAGTCACAGAGCCTGTCTTCTAAGAATCAAAATGGCAGCTGGGGAGACACTTATGGACTCATAGAAAGAGAACCGTGATTATGTGAAGCATCCTGTGGTAAATGCTGAATGAACAAGAGAGATACTAATCTTTGGAGACCTTTTCCATCATTCATGGTCTTAGGACGAAGTAAGAGCTGGAACTTAAATAGTGTCTTAAAGGATTTGTAGAAATTATAGGAGAAGGAGGGAAATAAAAAGGATGCCAGCTTTCAGAAAGGAACAGAAATAGGAAGTACAGAGCATGCCCAGAAGACCTTGAACAGCTCCTTGTAACTGAAACAAGGGGTTTGGGTAAGCCAGTTGGGCTTCTAGTCTGAGGGGTCTTGACTACTAAATTAAGATATTTGGACATTATCTTTTTAGGCAATAAAAAGTCAAAGCTGGTTTCCTGCCTGTGAAGAAACTAAGTAAAGTATGCTTTTAAAAAAAACTATTTTTTCATGAAGGAAATTTGCAAAACACAGAAAAGCAAAAAAATAAATAAATAAATAAAATAAAAGTCACCTGGAAACCCACCATCTAGATATATGTTACACTTTTGATGGATAAACTTGTAGCATTTTTTTCTAGTCATATTCATGTGTGTGTTTGTATAGAAATTGCAGTTATGTTTTATTTACTCAACATTATTTTGCAAGTATTTTCTCATTAAAAATCCTAAGTGTGGGGCTGGCTCCATGGCCGAGCAGTTGAGTTTGCACGCTCTGCTTCGGCAGCCCAGAGTTTCGCCAGTTCGGATCCTGGGTGCAGACATAGCACCGCTCATCAGGCCACGCTGAGGTGGCGTCCCACATAGCACAACCAGAGGCTCTCACAACTAGTATATACAACTGTGTACTGGGGGGCTTTGGGGAGAAGAAGAAGAAGGAAAAAAATCATAACTGCACTGTATTTCATCATATCTATATAATATATTGTACTCACTTAATTTCCCATTTTTCAATCAGGCACAAATAGCTAAAATTCATCCAAGGTTAACCCAACAGTGTGTAGAGTAGGTTGGAGTCAGGATAAACTGAGAGCAGGAGGAAGAGTCGGGAAGCTGGCATGGGCAGAGCAGTTGATTGCTTATATCGATTAAGGCTTATTCACACACTAGAATAGTTTGTAACTGTTACTTTACAATATAACTATTATTTCAAAGGATGCTGCTGCTCCCTGTGAACTGTTATGGAGTGATCTCCCAGATATGTTTTCTCTTTTCCTCAATCTCTTAAATTTGGAGTGTTCCAGAACTCAGTCCTTTCTCTTCTCCTCCATCTGCATTTCCTCCCTTGATGATCTCATCCAGTCCCAGGGATTTAAATATTGTCCACATGCCAACACCTGATGACCTGTGGAAAGAAACGGTTTTCTATATGCAGAGGTGGATACAAATTTTCTGAAAAAGAATTCAAAATTGTAGCTAAAAAAATCACTGCTCCACTCCAATGCTATCCAATAGGAGAAATTACAAATACAAAATGCTGGCGTCCTGCTCTGGGAGGGAGCTTGGGAAGTGAAAGGCCTTGAAGTTGGGTGTATGCTACAGCTTAAGGAAGGGCCAGGAGACAGGAGCAGAAAGATAGGATGAAGGAGCCAGTCGGGGGACATAACTATTTCAAAGTCAGGGGATGGGATGGGTGCAAAAATCACCCACCAATTTGGGCAATTTGGTCTTTGACCTCTTTTCATTTCAATGTTTGTAGAATAACAAACTGAAAGCATCATTTGATTTAGGTTCCTAAAAAATGGTGAAAAAAAAAAATGACTGTGAAAGGAAGGAAAGGGAGAAAGTCTCTGTGGGCTAATTAACAAAATAATGCTCCTGAGACAGAAAGCAAACCTACACGATTCTTAATTCCCAATACCCTCTCCATGTCAGTTTCTCTCATGGTTTCTATTACAAGTTCTGCTTTTCACCAAATAACACCCTCAGCTAAAATTTGTTGATTCTTTCTTCCCATATTGAAATTCCATATTCCAGCCTGGCTACTTTGATATGACTGTAATTTGTCCCCCATTATATGTGAGTACAAACATGTAAAAATATTTATACATCCTTCCAATCTATAGAAAACCATTCTGGGGTCTTGAAACAGTCTCGTTACAGATGGAGAGAATGTGAGAGCAATGCCCTCAGTGTGCTGGCTGAACACTGCCGTGTCTGCCCAGCACTGTGCCTTCTCTCATGACGGGATGCTCTGCTGAATGAGCCCTTGTGTGTCAAGATTCAAAACGTTCTTGTTTGCTCGGGGTGAACAAAGCTCTCACAGACAGTGGGATCTGCAGGGCAGCCACCAAGTGTGTTACGCCAGCGTTCCCTCCACCGCACTGCCGGGTAGTTTATCATGAGGGCAGCTCTCACCTTCGTGTGCAGAGGCCGATGTTGGTGCGGCCTTCCTGCACAGAGCTCCCACTGACTTCAAAGGAAATGGCAGAACAGAACCCCACGGTGTGAGGAGCGACAAGCAGCATCTGATCAGAATCGGGCCAATTTTTTTCATTCTCTCTGTATAAATGGCTGAATTTACAGACAGAATATGTAATGTCCACCTTTCACTCCAGCGGTTTATGAATTGTCAGATGTACGTACACGTATTGGGGGGCTCGACGCTGAACTGCTTTTTATAGGAGGGAAGGCAGAGGTTGTGTTCTAGAGAAATCCATCCCAATCCCACGTTTTCCTTGGTCTGCAAGACCCCCAAGAGACCAAGTGACTGGGGCCGGCTTAATGGCTCATTTTACTTAAAGCTGGCCTTGAAGCAAAGGCTAAGGAAAAGAGAAGAAGAGATGGAGAGGGAGGGTGGAGGAAAGAGGAAGAGAAGGAAGGAAATACAAGCGTAGACTCTTACACCTCTGGACAGGGGAGTCTCTCTCTGAGCTTGAGAGCAAGGGGAGGGGTCACTAAAGATTACTAAATTTAACTACAAAAAAGGGAAACTTCTACATGCCAAAAATCCAAAGAAGATAGATTTGAATGGCAAATAAAAAGCCGGGGAAAATATTGATGACAACTTTGGTATGTAAAGGATTAATATTCTTAGTATTAGAATTTTCTACAGATTGGCTAAAATGTAACAAAATAATTTCCAAAGAAATGTTTAACAAAATTTCTAAAAATGCAAAATTTCTGAAAATATTTAACAAAAATATAGGTGACTATCTGACCTCTGGTGGGGAAAGGGAATTTCAAGCTTAAAAATAACTAGAGGGGCTGGTCCCATGGTGTACTAGTTAAGCTTGGCACGCTCCACTTTGGTGGCCCAGGTTCGCGGATTCAGATCTCAGGCACAGATTTACACCACTCGTCAGCCATGCTGTGGGGGTGTCCCACATATAAAGTGGAGGAAGATTGGCACAGATGTTAGCTCAGGGCTAATCTTCCTCAAGCAAAAAGAGAGGAGGATTTGCAACACTCAGGGTGAATCTTCCTCAGGAAGGGAAAGAAAACTAGGAAGAAAACCAACATATTTGGTCACATAAAAGTTTTTTAATTCAATAAATTTAAAAAAATTATACAATCAATTAACTTGGAAAATATTTGCACCAAACAGGTGATTATTCTCCTGAATTTTTAAAGAACTCAAGAAAGTTGATTTTAAAAAAGAGACCACTAGGATTCTCGTAGAAAAATCAAAGGATTCACAGAATTCACAGAAACATAAATTAAAATGGCTAATAAACACTTGAAAAGGTTCAATGTTACTAATGACCAATAAAAGCAGTGAAATAAAAAGAGTTTTTTCACTTCAGATGGGCAAATATGAAAAAATGAAACCATATATTGTAGCCTTTTAAAATATTAGCAATAAACAGAAAATGCAATTTTTTAAAAGCACTTTTTCAAAATAGCAATAAAACAAAATACCAAAAAATATACATAATAAGGCATGTGCAGAACCTAAAAAAAGAAAATGAACTTTCCTCCCTTCCTGGGCAGAAGAGCGTCACGAGGGCCAGGGCCTGCACGAGCAGGGTCTTCTGGCCTGGTGGGAGCCTGGAGGCATCAGGACATTGGCTACACACCGGGAGAACAAGCAGATCAGTAGAATGTTGAGGATAATGAGAGTCAAGTTTCTCACTGTGGGAGAAGACAGGTGTAAATACGGACAGAGGAAAGCTAGGAGGAGCCCTGTGGTGATGGATTGGAATGAACATGTCTGTGTGAACCCATGGTTTTTATTAGAGGTAGGTAGATATGGAAATGAACGTAGACGTAAATGAGTGTATGTATATGAGCATGCAAATACATATTTCTGTGTGTAGGCATATGCACACATGTATTTCCTAGCTCAGGCCAATGAGAAGGCCTGAGAGAAGGGGCACACTCTAGTAACGGACCCAGTGCCTAGATCTTCGTTTCTAAACACCACCTTCTCTTCTCCACACAGACTTTGTTGTTTGGGGAGCTTCACGCTGATGAGACCCACATTTATATGTCAAGACTGGACCTTCATCTAAGCCTCAGATTAATATTTTCAGGCTGCTTATCTGACATCTCCACTCTGTCGTCTCATAAACATTTCAAACTTAACAGGGTAAAAACAGAATGTTTGTCTTCCGCAAGCCTTCCTCCCCGTTGTCCCTCTGCCTATCAATGGTAACACTATTCACTCAGTCACTGAAGTCAGAGCTGGGAGCCATCGTAGTCTCCCCCCTTTTCCTTATCCTTCACAGTCAGTCCATCAGCAAGTCCAAATTGCTCTACCTCCGAAATATGTCTTGGACTCATTGGCTTGTCCCCATCTCTGCTTGTGACACGCTGGGTTAAGCCACCATTCTCTCTCTCCTGGATGACTGCAATAGCTCTCTGACCGCTCCTCTATTTCAGTGGTAGCCTCCCCGCATTCCATTATCGACACAGCCAGAGTGAACTCTTAGAATGTAACTGGAGCATGCCATTCTCCTCCTTAAAACCCTTATTCTATGATTTTCCAGCCTGTTAGAACAAATCCAAGTGCCTGGCTATGGCCAAAAAGACCTTGCATGACCTGGCCACCCGCCTAAGGCCTCCAGCTTCACAGCACGCACCTTACCCAACAGCTACGACTCTGCAGTGAGGTTCCTAGAGGATACCGACCTCTCTCCTGCTTCGAGATTTTTGTACTTGCTCTTCTTTTCACTTTCCGCATGACTGGCTCCTTCTCATTCTTTAGTTCTTGGCTTAAATGTCAACTCCTCAAAGCAGAATTTCTCAGCCATCCCATCTAAGTAGGACCCTCTATGACATCTTATCACAGCCAACCCTTTCTTGTCTTCCTAACACGAGCTGCGGTTGCTTCCTTTGCTTGCCTGTTCACTGTCTGTCTCTCTCACTAGAGTGTAAGGTGTGGAGAGAGTGAGCCTGCCTATCCTGTCTTCTCTCGTATTCTCTCAGCCCAGCACAGTGCCTGCTATATACCATGCAGTTGGGAAGTTCTTATTGAACTCAAAATAGAACTGTAGAAATCCACTATGTCCTAGGTGCTAGGGACTCAGAAGTGGAACACAAAATTCCCTCAAATAGCTTATAATCTCTAAGGGAAGTGAAGAAGAAATTGCCATTCTACACGCTAAGTGCTGTCGTGTGGAAAGTGTCATATAGGAGAAGCACGTAATCTGGGCTCAGGGAAGCTCACATGGGACGGTGTGTGCTTCATCTTGAAGGAACAGGCTGCTCCTTGGGAGGTTTTACGCAGGGAGGAACGTGATCAGCTCTGTTACACAGAGGTCGTTTCGTCTGCAGTGTGTGTAAGGGACTGAAGGCCATGACAGAGTTAGGACGCTGCGGCAGCAATCCAGGTGAAACCTGGTGGGGTGAGAGTGACCCAAACCAGGCCAGTAACAATGGGGATATAAGGAAGGAGACAGAGTTGAAGGCTTTTTAAAAGGTAGCAGTGGCAGAAATTAGCAATTCGATACAAAAAATTTGATAAATGATGTGGGAACAAATGATTAGCCATTTGGAAGAATAGAGTTAGGTCCTTACTTCAAAACTATATCAAAATTAACTCCTGAGCCAGCCCTGGTGGCCTAGTGGTTAAGTTCGGCACACCCCTCTTCAGCAGCCTGGGTTTGGGTCCCAGGTGCAGACCTACACCACTCATCTGTCAGTGGCCATGCTGTGGTGGCAGCGCACATACAAAAAAAAAAAAAGAGAGAGGAAGGCTGGCAGTGGATGTTAACTCAGGGTGAATCTTCCTCAGCGAAAAAATAAAACAAACAAACAAACAAAAACAATAAAACAACTCCAGATCAATAAAGATTTAAATGTTTTTAAAGAATGACATGATAAAATATCAGAAGATAGTTAAAATGTTCTTGTTAAAATGACTCTTTGCTATACCCTCTCTCTTCCAAATCTATCGTTCACCCGCTTACGATAGCAGGCTGAAAAGCAAAGCAGATGCCAACCCTCTCCTTGACGCTGCGGCAGTATGACCGCTGTGGACATGAGGAGGTAGAGAGACACAGCAGCTAGGAACTGAGCCAGCTGACCACTGCCTCAGTGACTGGATCAGCAACATCCTGACAGCCCAAAGCCCTTACAGGAACAATGAAATGCCACTCAGGACGCGACTTTGGGTTGAGGAATGAGTCGGAGTGGAGACTGCCACAAAACTCCACGTAAGGAGGAGCGAGCATGGCAGGTGCAGGAAGAAAACAAGCAAATGAACAAAGAAACCTCTTATCCAAAATGAGTCTGAACACCTAAATTCTAAAACACATGAACACAAAACTAAGGCTAAGAAAAAACGTATATAAACCATTGGTACATGAATTGACTCCAACTCAAATTAGTTTTTGTTTTTTTTTTTAAAGATTGGCACCTGAGCTAACAACTGTTACCAATATTCTTTTTTTTTCTGCTTTTTCTCCCCAAATCCCCCCAGTTCATAGTTGCATATTCTAGTTGTAGGTCCTTCTAGTTGTAGCATGTGGGATGCCACCTCAGTGTGGCCTGATGAGCGGTGCCATGTCCGTGCCCAGGATCTGAACCAGTGAAACCCTGGGTTGCCAAAGCGGAGCGCACGAACTTAACCACTCGGCCACGGGGCTGGCCCCTCAAATTAGTTTTATAGAACAGTCTGACAACTATTTTAAAATAAATATTTTGGGACATTCAAAGATACAAAGAAAGGAATAACATCTCTTAAAATGAATAAGAATTTATGAAAAACTAAGCATAAATAAAATTAAAAACGTGATATAAAAAAGAAGCAACTGGTGACCATTAGAATTCACAAATTCTTATAGCCATTGCAAATTTCGTAGACGGGATAAGCTCTAGACGAAGTGCAGCTGAAGAGTGACTTTGCTGAACCGGAAGACGGTGCTGAGAGGCTCACCTAGAGCGCAGCACAGGGAGCCACAGAGACAAATGCAGATACACATTTATATGAAAGGGCAGTTGATTAGGAAACACGGAAAACAGACTGAAAGGCTCCAAACCGTAATCAGCAAAAGTTCCAGAAGTTTGGAGGGAATGCTGGAGAAACAATGTTTGAAGAGATAATCACCAAGTAATTATAGAATTGAGACACACACACTGAGGACAGAGCAGGATAAATCAGTGTGAGCCTGCAATTCTGTGCATTATAATAAAATGAAGATCATCTGAGATAAAGAGCTAATTTCAAGAGCTATTAGAGAAATTAATATAATGGTGGCAACATTATGAGAAACAGTGGATGTCAATCAGTTGTGCTTCAGAAGATAGGTTATATGGAAAAAATAAAATTTGTTTTCTATCTCATACCATAAATAAAATTAAATTTAAGAGCATTAAAAGCTTAAATGCGAAAAGCAAATCTGTAACTCTTTTAGGAGAAAATGTAAGGACTGGGCTGTGTGACTTTCTTTGCCGATGGAATGGAATGGAGTGGAAGCGTGTGGTGTGTGCCACATGCAAGGAGAAGATTTCAATTGGGTTGCATTGCTTAGTTTGGCCTCTCTTGCCTCGGCCCTTTACCATGAGTGTGGCACGTGCCAGACCAGTGGCTGTTTCTTCAGCCTAGGCCCCATGTTAGAAAACGCTTGAATCAGACACAGAGCTGGCCCTCAGCTTAGAGCAGAGCTGTAATTTACCCCTGCTCATAAGAATAAGAATAAGAAATAAATGTTTGTTGCTGAGATTTGGTGGTTGGTTGTTACATCAACAATGTTGACTAATAAAGCTCCCTTTAAACTCTCCTGAGTGCCAGGCTCAGATATCCAGTTGCCAACTGGGGACCTCCACTTGAATGTTTATAAGGCAATTCAAACTCAAGAGGTCCAGAAATGAGCTCTTGATCTTCTCTACCATATCTGGTCTTCTTGAAGTTTTCCCATTATCAACTAATGGAAACTCTAAACTTCTAGGATAAAAAACACTGCAGTCATCCCTGATTTCCCACTTTTGCTTGTATTCCATACCCAATTCATCAACAAGTCTTGTTAGTTCGACTTTCAAAATAATTCTAGATTCTGAAAACTTCTCCCCACCTTCACTGGTACCATCGGGCCCAAGCCATTATCATTTTTGCCTATTTACTGTTACAGCCATTCCAGTTCCCACCAATGGGCTGGTCACCTTTGCTTTCTCCATCCACAGTCTCAGATCCTAAACATTACTAGATAAAGGTCTTCTAGAGGAGGAAAACAAAAATTAGTCGATAACCACCCCACAGATGCCACTCAACTCAGCTAGGTCATAGTTATTCCCGGGTTACCTTTTAAATTCCTCTGATTACTTTTTACCACCTCAGAATTGCCATAGTGCAAGCCACCATTACCTTTCACATGGATTATGGTGGAAGCAACTCAATTTATGCTTACCCTGTCCCCTGGAGTGGGCCTCTTGAAACGGCAAGTCAGACTGTGTTGCTCCTCTGTCCAAATCTTTCCTTTCCTCAAAGGCTTCCTGCCTCACCAAGAGCAAAAGTCAAGTCCTTCTGCTGGTCTGCAACATCCTGTACATTCTGCACACAGACCTCCCCACCTTACTGCCCAAATCGCATCTCTTAGGACTCATTTTTCTCACTCAGCTTTGGCCACGCCGGCCTCCTTGCTGTTCCTTGAATTCAGCATTTTCGCTCCAGTGTCAGGGCCTTTGCATCTGTTGTTCTCTCTGGTGAAGACGTTCTTCCACCAACCGTCTCTGGCTTGGTTCCTGACCTCCTGCAGGGTTTTACTTAAACGTCCCTCTCGGCAAGGCCTTCCTGCCCACCCTATTTTAAATGGCAGCCCTTACCCAGTTCTCACTAGCTCTCTTCCCTGCCTCATTCTCTCTACAACACCTACCACAGAGTATGCGATGGAGCGAAATCCAAGAGGAAATGGGACAGGATGGAACGCACGACAAATGGAGAGCTTAGACCCAGAAAGGAAGAGCAGACTCTATTCCTCTGAGACGGTAGGGACAAAAATGCAAGTGAAGAGATGACAGCATGCCACAGTGGGGACAGCCAAATGGGAGTGGCCTTCCACGGGAGGAAGGCTCAGGGACACCAAGAATAGTGAAGGTGGGTTTGGGGATCGAGGAGAATGAGGAAGTTCTGGAAACGCCGCTGGGGAAGTTCTGCAGGGATGCCTTCCTGAAGAGGGGTGCTGCCCAGGGGAAGCCACACAGCATCCATTCATAGTGGACCCAGTCAGCACGAGTCTGTGACTCTCTTCAGGCAGGCTCCTCAACCCGGAAGTGCAGGAAAGACCAGAGAATTCTGGATTTTCCCTAACGTGGAGGAAGGGAAGGCGAGCGTTGGTGTTTCTGGGATTTCCTTAGGCCATACATAATTAGCTGCTCGCAGGAAGCCCCCGGTGTGGAGCCTTGAGTGAGACTGGGAGGGGGTTAATAGACCCGAACAAGGAAGGCTGAGGGACAGGAAGTCGTGTTTCTGTGGACAGTTTAATGGTGAAGGTGCAGGACAAGCAGAGGGAATGACAGGTTGTAGTCAGGACAGAAGCAGAGAAGGGAAGGTCTGGAGAAAGTGTAATTGCAGGTGGTGTTGAGGTCCCTGGTATGGCCACAGAAATGTGTAACTGACGGAGGAACTAGTCAGCCAAGTTATTAGACAAAAATGAAGACGGATGTGGTAGACAGCCTCTAAACCCCAAAGATCCCCACCTCCTGTTACTCACATGTTTGTATAATCCCCTCCCCTTGAGTGTAGACTGGACCTAGCGACCTACTTCTAACAAATAAAATAAGGCAAAAGTAATGGGCTCTCACTTCTGAGATGAGGGTACAGAATGATTCAGCCTCCATCTGGCTTGTTCACTTGCTTGCTCCACAAGGCCAGGTGCCATGTTGTGAGCTGCCTGGTGGAGAGACCACACCGGCTAGGAACTGAGGAGGCCCCATGGAGACACGAGGCCCGCCAACAACCACAGGAGCAAGCTCGGAGCGGCTCCTTCCCAGCCGGGCCTTAGATGATCGCAGCGCCGCCGACACCTGACTGCAGCCTGTGGGAGACCCTGAGCCAGAGCATGCGGGTAAGTCTTGCCCAAATTCCTGACGCACGGTAACTGTGAGATAATAAACATCTATTGTTTTACGCTGATAAGTTGGGGTGATTTTATACGCAGTCATAGATAACTAATACAGTGGATGTCAACATCCTGAGAAGAACAAGAGACGAGATAGAAAGGAAAAGTATGAGCCAGGAGCAGCGGTCATCATCAAGATTTAAGGCAGAGATTCTCCATCTTCAATATGCGTGCAAATCGCTTGGGGTCTTGTTAGAACGCAGATTCTGATTCAGCAGTTCTGGGCCAGAGGTTCCGCATTTCTAAGTCCCCAGGTGATGTTGATGCTGCGGGTCCTTTGAGAAGCAGGGATCTAAAGTCCCCTGAGGGTGAGCAGAGGAGAGCAGAGAAGATGGGTGAAAGGTGAGCCAGGAGAATGCAAACCAACGTGCTTGTGGAGGGGTTGAGTTGTTCACTAAAACAAGGAGGCAGGCTGGGGCACACACAGGCCAGGACTTGAGGTCTGGGCGGGATACAGAAGGATCAGATAAGCAGATCAGTCTGGGTGAAAACGTAAAGCACTCAGTATTGCCTATGACTGGCTTTTGTGGGTTCCCCATAGAATAATGTTTGGACGAGTCTCTCACAGTTGGGGAAGGGGATCCTCCTCTTTCTCTCAATTGCTCTTAGTAACTATCTACATCCATTTGAGAAAACCTGCTTTAGAAAGGTCATTAGGGTAGATGGAAAATAACTACATTCATTCGCTCATTCACTCACTCACTTAGCAAGCCTGCGCCGAGCACTTACGTGCAAGGCACCGAGGAGACAGTAGTGGATCAGAGAGCCCTGTCCCGATTGTTGAGATGGCAGAGGGCACACGTACACCAGGAGCTTCTAGAACACATGGTGACGGTGTTATAAGAGAGCTGTAAAAGTTAGGGCAGTCTGGCCGGTGAGTGAGCGGTTTTTCCCACGGGCCCAGGGGTGAGGGGTTCATGGAATGGGCGAGGTGTGAGCCGGCCCTTCGGAGGAGTAGACTTTGAAAGGGAATGGGGAATTTTAGGCAGATCAGCTTGTAAATACATCTCTCTCCGACCCTTTCCTTGTGCCAATAACTTATGCTCACACAGCAGCCGACTTCCAGTCTTCGTTTGGGTTCCTTTGTGGGAAGAGAACTCACAGACTGGCCAACGTGACTGTCGCCCCACCTGGCTGCCCCATTTCTCATTGTAAATGACTGGGTTGATTTTCTGATACAAATCAGACTCACATGAGTTTGGGATGCGTGAGCCAGTTTTGCTTAGGACCTGATGAAGCCAGGATAAGCCAAGATTGCGGATCTGGATTTACAAAGACAGAAAACCCGGAGACCCTAGAAGGGCAACATCTTCCTGACCATCCACCTGCTCCCCATCTGTGCACCGTGAAACGGTGGAACTGAAGAGGGCTCAATTAAAAACACCATCGTTTACCGAAAGGCACAGAAGGCAAATTCGGTAAGATTTAGGGTGATGGAAGAACCTTGAAAGAGAACCAGGGAAGGGACCAATGAGCACATCTGAGCAGAGACCACGGGTTGGGTTCTTCCGCTCTCTGTGTGCATTCCTGGGGAGGCTTCAGTGCCCTGTTTTCATGCCTCAACCACGACAAACACCAATGGAGAGAGAGAACTCGGTGAGCTGTTCCTGGAGTCTCTTTGGAACTGTACCTAAGGTCAGTTTGACATCACATGCTAACGTTCTGCTTGATCAAGTCTGACCGGTTTCCCTCGGTTAATAGGGCGGCATTTTTCCCGCTCTGTGACTTCTCAGCAGCCTTGAAGTGCCGCAGCGCAGGGACTGCTGTAACCTGGGAAAGTGTGCGTGTGGCCTTGGAGCCACTGAGTGAAGCCTGACTCGAATCAACCCAAACGCTCACCCGGCAGCACAAAGCTGTCACCGTGTCCTTAGCCCATGCTGTTGCACTGAGGTCTTCAGGTTTTAAGTTCTATTTAGAGTTTCCCTCCACAGTATAAAATCCTATGTGAGTGCCCCCAGAAGAAAACTCCCAAGGCATTACCTCCCCATTTAAATTTCTGTG
Source organism: Equus przewalskii (assembly GCF_037783145.1). NCBI lineage: Eukaryota > Metazoa > Chordata > Mammalia > Perissodactyla > Equidae > Equus > Equus przewalskii. The sequence goes on along the minus strand of NC_091835.1, from coordinate 85,219,417 downwards.
TCGCACTTAACAGAAAATCTGATTCACCTGCAACACCCAAGCTTGTCCCTCTTGTTACTGTCTAGCCTTGGCCAGGTTCTACATGCACATTTTCAGAGTTGAAGTCAGGGTGTTCATTCTCCTGTTCATTAAGTTTGTTTCGCACTTACTCCCTTGTTTACACACACTCACGCCACCATGCAGACCAGATTCCCGTCACTTGCAGCAGCTGCAGGGTACCGCAGTGCCGATGGAGCGCGTTTTCTTAGCGCTGCCCTTTATGGTTGGGTTTTGTTTGTTTCCAGTCTTTTAACACTGTGAATAAAGCGGTTACACACATCCTTGTACACACTGCCCCTTTTTCTTTTACTTTATTAACTTGGAATTAACCTGAAACTATTTCCCCAAGGAAGAATTAATGAGCCAACCGGTGGACAGTGAGGAATCACGGAAGGATTGCAAGCAGGGATGGGCGAGATCACATTTTTGTCTTTGAAATATCTGTGCAGTGAGTGTCACACCTCCTGCAGGGGTATTGGGGACACGAGGAGGTCGAGAAGGTGGGAGAACAGCAAGGAAACTACACAGAGGTAGGTGATTATACTCAGAACTTTGTCAGGAAGTCTAACTGCAAGGTCTAACCACAGCTCACTGAAGATCATCAGCTAATTCCATCACACACTTGAAGTGTCTTTCTTGGGTTCTTATTTTATCTTCTCGTGCTGAGGACAATGCAGTGCCACAAGAAGCAGCGAACCCCAACAAATAACCATTGAAAACAGGCCTATTCTTTACTTGTGGGCAAATATCTGCTTCAGGAACCCAGGCCTTCCTCAGGAGCATGGCCGTGGCCCCCTGTGAAGAGTGACAGTTTCTGTGACCCGACAAAGAGAAAGGAGACACAACTAGTCTAGACACTGGCTTAAAGGGAGCTCCTCACATTTCTCTTCTCTCTTTTCATTTCATTCACTCTAATCCTCTTATTATATTTAAGTCCTGTTCTTGCTTCTCCCTCTGCCCTTCAGCACTCAAAATGCCCTGGCTTCACCATCTCTGGGCCCTATTTTCTCATCTGGAAAACGAGGAGATGACCTTGATGGTCTCCTCCGCCCTGTGGCCCTGAGCTCGACTCCACGATTCTGCCCACTCTCTCAGGTGGGGAGGCTCAGTCTGGCTCTTCAGACGTGACTGTCTTGTTGCTTCCCTTTCCCACACTATGGACACCGGCTCTTTAGGGAAATCTTTGTCACAGTGTGGCATCTGAATCCCTCAAAGGATGTTAAATGCGGATTCCTGGGCTCCAGGACCCCACAATCAGAATCTCAGGGGTACAGCCTGAAGAAGCTGCTGCTTTTTTGTAAAAGACAAAGACGTATTTGGCACAAATGGTCCTGGACCGGACTGTGAGATGCTGCCTCAGGGGAGCCCTGCCCTGAGGGTCCCTTCACACTTCCCCTTCCCAGCCCTGACCTCTTCTTCAAGGTCCTGCTTTCCAGGACAGGTCAAAACAGTCACAGAGAGTCCCCCCAAACAGGTGCAAGTGGCAGGACTGGCAGGACTGACAGGCATGAGGGAGACACACAAGGGGGACTTTTCAGTCCTGCTGATCCTCAATCCTGCCTGGTCTGCAACCGCCTAATCTACAACCAAGGCTGGCACTGAATGTGGCATTAGGAGACCATCATGGGCTGACTTGTGTCCCCCTGCCCCAAATGCAGATGCTGAAGTCCTAACCCCCACTACTCAGAATGTGACCTTATTTGGAGACAGGGTCACTACAGATGTGACCAGTTAAGAAGAGGTCATACTGGAGGAGGGTGAGCCTCTGCTCCAACAGGACTGCTGTCCTTATCAAAAGGGAAATTTAGACACAAACAGACATGCATGCAGGGAGAACACCCTGTGACGATGCAGGCAGAAATCAGGGTGATGCAGCTACAAGTTAGGGAACGGCAAAGACTGCCAGCAGCCGCCAGATGCCAGGAGAGAAACATGGAACAGATTCTCCCTCCCAGCCTCCAAAGGAACCAGCACTGCTGACATCTTGGTCTTACTCTTCTACCTTCCAGAACTGTAAGACAACACATTTCTGCTGTTAAGCCACTCAGTTTGTGGTCCTTTATTACAGCAGCCTAGCAAATTAACCCAGAGACCTTGCACACAGTGTGGCTTGATCACGGGGACCTTAGGGTACCTCTTTAGCTACTCTAAGCTGCACTGTGCATCTCAGAAATGAAGACAGAAGATATGTTCATTAGAAGATGAGTGTTGAATGAGATCTGTGTGAAAGCACCTTTGAAGTGTTGACTATTAGTGGAATTATTATTCACCAAGTGGCCAATGGGGAACTGCTTTGGGAAGATCATAGAGGAATTCTTGGTTAACCAAGAATTATTCTTCACTATGTGTAATTTGGCACCAGGTTGTAGATGCCTTCAGTTATCCAAAATGTGCTGTTAGTGTAGATGGGCTCTCTGTGCTCCGGTCCAGAGCCCATGCCTGACTCTATAGCACATTGCACCCCTCTCACTGCATCCAGGACAACCCTCCAGCGTTCTCCCCTCTCCTAAATCTTCCATTTTCTCCTCCCATCAACATATAAAGATGCTATTATTTCTTCCAGCTTTAAAAATCCCTTCTTTAACCATACTTCCTCTGTGAACAACCCTTCCCTTCTTTCTTCCCCTTTGCAACAAAACTTCATGAAAGAGTTGCTATAACCCCTGTCTCCAGTTTCTCTCTTAACGTTTTCAAGTTTAGTAAACTTTATTTTGGACATTTACAAATGTGCGCAAAATCCTAAGCGCTCAGTTACTTTTTACCAAGTGGACAATCCTGGTAACCAGCACCCAGATCAAGAATTAGAATTCATTGTATTGCACATTTGAAAGTTGCTAAGAGAGTAGATCTTAAAAGTTCTCATCACAAGAAAAAAATTTTTTTAACTGTGGTGATGAATATTAAGTAGGAAGAAAAAAAGACTTAGATTATCATAAGCACCCCAGAAGCTCACCTCCTGACGCCTCCCAGTTGCCAGCCCCAAGGGAACCACTCCTCTAACTTCTGGCACCACGGATTCGTTTTCCTGTTTTGGGACTTCACAAGAGTAGAATCACACAGTGTGTACTTTTATGTCGCTGGCTTCTCTCCCTCAACATTGTATTTGTGGAATTAGTTCCTGATGTTACGAATAGCAATAGTTGACCCCATCTGATTGCTCTAGTCCAGGGATTGGCAAACTTTCTCTGTAAAGGACCAAAGAGTAAATACTTAGGCTTTGTGGGCCATAAGGATGCTACCTTCTCAACTCTGCTCCTGTGGCCATGAAAGCAGCCACAGATGGTACTTAAAGAAATGGTTGTGGCTGTGTCCGAGAGAAACTTTGCAAGCATAGGCCTCATGCTGGATTTGCCTTGTAAGCTGCAGCTTGCTGACCCTGCTTGGTCTATCATAGCCCATTGAACAAATACACTGTAGTTTATTTATCCATCCTAATGAGGATGCACATTTGTGTTATTTCCAAGTTCTGGTTATCCTATTTTACATCTCCTTCTTTTTGTGCTTTTAAATCAACTTTACTGAAATATAGTTTACACATAATAAAATGCATCCATTCACTTGTAAATCTATTCCAATCTGAATTTTCCCCACCACTCCAACAAAACCATTTGTTAGCAAGATCACCAATGTTCTCCATGTTGCTGAATCCAATGGTCAACTCTCAGTCCTCATCGTCCTTGACTTCTCGGCAGCATTTGATACAGTTGATGCCTTACGTGCTCCCTGACACTGTCTTCACTTGGTTTCTGGAATTTGGCATTTAGGTTTTCCTCCTACCTCTGATCACTCCATCTTGATCTCCTTTGCTGAATGCTCTTCTTCTCTCAACCCCTTAATGTTGGAGCGCTCGAAGGCTCAGTCCTTGGACCTCTTCTCTATCTACACTCACTTCTTGGTGACCTTATCCAGCTGTTGACTTTAATATCATCTGTATGCCCACAACTCCCACATTTATATCCCCAGCTCAGACTTTTCCCCTGACCTCCAGGCTTGTATACCCACAACCTGCCGCACCTGCGGCCTTCTCCATCTTGATGGTCATAGTCATCTGACGACTCTTTTTCTTTTTTCTTTCTTACGTACCACATCCACTCCATAACAATTCCAACTGGCTCTACCTTCAAATTCTACACAAATCTGACTATTTCTCACCACCTCCACTACTACAGCCTGGTCCAAACCAGCATTGTCTCACTTCTGGATAATTGAAATTGCACCCTCTCTGGTTTCCCCACTTCCACTCTTGTTCTTATACAGTCACTCGCAACACAACAATCAGAGCGAGGTGGTTATAACAGAAGAGAGAATGTGTCTCTCTCTGCTCAAACCTCTCTAACAGAGTCCCTTCTCATTCCGAGTAAGAGTCCTATAACGTAAAGTTACAAGTCCCTGCAGTGGCTGGGAGCCCACACACACCTCTTCCTACCTACGTCTTCCCATCTTCCATGGCCCCCTGCTCCAGTCTCCCGGCTTCCTCCTAGTCTTCAAACATAAAACATACCAGGCACACTGCTGCCCTGCTGTGAACTCTGCCCACGCTCTTTCCCCAGATGTCCCTTGGCTGATCCTCTCAACTCCTCCAAGTCTTTGCCCAAATGTCACCTCAATGAGGCCATCCCTGACTATTCTGTTTAAAATTGCAACCAGCCCCCAACACTTTCAATCCCTCTGTTCAGCTCTACTTCTCTCCTTTTCCATGATGCTGAGAACCTCCTGGCGTACACTAGATAATCTACTCATTCATTGTGTCTATTGCTAATCATCTATCTCCCACACTAGAGCGTAAGTCCCATGAGGGCATGAACCTTTGTTTTGCTCACTGATGTATTCCAAACCCCAATAACAGTGCCTATCACATAGTAGGAACCCTATGAATGTTTGTTGAATGAAAGGTTAAGAAAGTAGGAATTTGTTTTTCTCATTAAAAAGCATTAGTCTTGTTTTTTCATGCAAATTCTCATCCTGGATTAAAAGCTAAAGGACTCACCCATCAAGTTCCCAGCGAGTGGTTTGGCAATTATATCAACTACATGCAGGTCCTCTTAGGTCGATAGACACCTGAGGCTATTTATTTTATTGGTGAAAGCTTGGCGTGAGAACATTTTGGTTCAGTTCACGAAAACAGCAGTGTTCCAACCAGCAGCTCCAATAAATCTTACACATTCTCGTGCCCATAAGTCCTGGCCCCTTGCCTCTCTACACATCCATTCATCCAACTAAGAAGAACTTCTTGTTGGAGCACACTGGGGCATTTGACTAGTAAGAGCAATGGGAAGGAGCACAATCTTCTTCCTTTTCTGCCCTGGGGACAAAACTTCAGAGTGACCAGCTCTTTGCTCAGGAAATGCAGAATGTGACCAGAAAGACTTTGCATCTCTTTCCACATATACCAAATAGCTTGCCCACTGTGCAGACAAAGATAAAGTTAACACATGGAGCCATACACTGATACAGTCTTATTCCAAACCCAGGTGTGTTTACTCCTGGACTGTCAGTTAGTATACGGCCCTCAAATCTACGGAGACTGGTAGGCTAAGAATGGTTCATCCAAGAGTGTTTCCCATAATAATTTTCTGATTACACATCTCTTCACACACAATCTCTATTATAGTACTTTTCACAGTTTGCATGGTAGTTGTTTGTTTACACTTTGCTCTCCCTGTATATGCCTCTTGCTCATCCTTTGTGCCCTGACCACTACGCTAGCAGTGCCTCACAGCTGGGAGTGTGGTTGATTGATGTCACAGCAAAGGGCAGTTGTTACAGGCATGACTCTGCAGGCAGATTGTGTAGGTGGAGTCTTACATTAGCACTTACTCGCTGTATGAGCTTGGACAAGCTATGTACCCTCTCTGTGCCTTGATTATCTGGACTGTGAAAGGAGCATAATAATACCACCTGCCACATGAGGTTGTTTTAAGGACGAAATTAATTACATAAATCATTTGGCACAATGCCTGGCTCACAGGAAGTATGAATATATATATGAATATGTGTGGTATAAATATATATTCAAATGTGTATAGATAATACGTACATATGTTTGTGTCTGTGTATATAAATCTCCCTCTCTCCCCACAGAAGCACTTTGGGTCTTCGCAAGGTGACAGAAATCATCCAAGACTGCTTTTCAGTGTGATTCCTGCACTGGAGTTATGAATGAACCAGCTCTTTGTCTGGTAAAAAGACTCTAACAAAATGTTGAGAAAAAATAAATTTGAACCTGTGCACACACTCTCAGAATGCCCTTTTCCCACCAGCAGGGCTGGGCCAATCCCATGAGGCAAGCTCCCCAGCAGACATTCTGGAAGGGAGACCTCAAAAGACTGGGGATTTCATGTGACACCACCAGGGTGTGGAGGGGGAGGCAGTGGTGGCAAAGTTTATGACAAGTTTTTATTTGCTTTCTCCCCATGCCCCCAATGTATCTTCAGTCTCTGTGATTGTCACATTCACACATGAGTACCCTTGGCCTATCCTGTATTAGTTCTTTAAGGTTTGCTATGGACTAAATTGTGCTCCTCCGCCCCCACTCCCTTCACATGTTGAAGACTTAGCCCCCAATGTGATTATATTTAGGGACAGAGCATTTAGGAGGTAACTCAGGTTAAACGAGTTCATAAGATTGGGGTCCTAATCCAACAGGATGGGTGGCCTTATAACAAGGAGAAAAGACAGAAATCTCTCTCTCTCTCTGAGGGCATGCACTGAGGAAAGGCTGTGTGAAGACATAGCAAGTAGCTGGCCACCTGGAAGCCAGGAAGAGAGCCCTCCTCAAGAATGAATTGGCCAGCACCTGGATCCTGGATTTCCCAGCCTCCAGAATTGTGAAAAACAAATTTCTGTTGTTTAAGCCACCTGGTCTACGGTATTTTGTTATGGCAGTCTGAGCAGACTAAGACAGGTTGAAACAGGGAGCAGGGCCAGATGATCCCGATAATGCGGCTTATTTCTAGGATTCATGAGGCAGGAGGGATGTCCTCTATCTCCTTAGCGGGGCGGTCATTCTTGGTCACAGAGTTTCCCAGGCAGGGATATCTGTAGGCTCAAGACAAGGGAAACAAAGGCTCAGCAGGGGCTGAGATGCTGCCTATTCTGTTTATTTAGTATTTATTTGGGACTCATATTTCCTGGTTGAGTTGATTTGTTACTGTCCAATACACAGTGTCCCTATTAGGCAGTTTGATACCAAGCTCTTCTTAGCCACCTTCTGACTAGTCCGTCCCAGGGGACTTTGGCTCTAGCCAGGTGTGGCTGGAGTCGTGGGGTTGCTTTCACATGGCTCGAAATAAAACAACTTTATGCAGAACAAACCAGTAGGGGACTGTTTCTCAGATAGAGGTTGTGAGTCTAGATAGCACTAAGAGCTTCAAGGGTTTCTCCTCAGTGGAGAGTCTAGCACTTTCCATGACAACAAAGCTTGAAAACAGCAATTTTTAGGTAACTTGTCCAATAAATCTCCTTGTATTAGTTTTCTAGGGCTGCTGTAATGAAGTACCATAAACTGGGCGGCTAAAAACAACAGAAATTTATTCTCTCACAGTCTGGAGGCCAGAAGTCTGAAGTCAAGGTGTCAGCAAGGCCATGGTCCCCCTGAAGGTTCTAGTGAAGAATTGGTCCTGCCTCTTCGAATTCCTGCAATCTCAGGCATTCCTTGGCCTGAGGCAGCATGACTCCAATTTCTGCCTACCTTTGTCTCCAAATGGCCTTCTTCGCTGTGTGTATTTCTTGTGTCCTCTTCTATTATTATAAGAACACCAGTCGTTGGATTAAAACCCACTGTAATCCAGTATAACCTTTTAACTAATTACATCTGCAAAGATCCTATTTCCAAACAAGTTCCCATCTGAAGTACCGGGTGGATATGATTTGGGGTGGGGGTGGGGGGCACTATTCGACCCACCATATTGCTTTAGTTACGACTCTAGTTGAAAACTACAGAAAAACACTTACGCCATAGTATGCAATAGAAAGGATTTTATTTGTAGGACATAGGAGTGTTTTCCAGAATCTCAGGGCAGTAAAGCAGTCTGGCCTCAAGAGGAGGAACCTGGAACCACATAGCTATCAGATGGTGCACAACTGCACAGTCCTCTTGCTTCCTCTTGTCTTGTTTCCCTCTACCTGTCAGCTTCTTTCTCCCTGCAGGCTGGCTTTCTCTGCATCTCCATGCCTTTGGCAGGCAGCTGATGGCCAACCCATTGCTCTAGAGTTTACATTTCTGTTCAAATGATCAGTTAAAATTGGATAGCCTTGGTCCCAATGCTAAATTCTCAGGAGAGAGAATCTAATTGGCCCATCTTGGGTGGAGTAGGTGTTCAATCCTCGTCCAATCAGTTGTTAGGTGGATGGAGTGAGCTAGTAAATCCAGCTGGTGGTGTGGAGTCATCCCAGTGGCAGGGAAGGAAACCCTCAGAGAAAAATGAGTCATTGTGAGCTAGGTACATAGCCCAAAAAAGGTCTACACTAGGTGTCTTGTGTTTTATGGCCTTTAACAGCATCCAGAGTGTTTTCATGTATATTCTCGCTTGATTTGTGCAAATTCATCCAGAGTAGGCATAATTGCAATTTACCCATTTTACAGATGCAGAAAGAGACTCTGAGAGATGAACCCACAAAGATGATCGGTGTCAGAGACCAGGCACAACATTATGTCTTCTGACTCCTGGCCTGACTCTTTTACCTTACTCGCAACACAGAAATGTAACGCACTCTGTAGTGTTCATTGCAAACAAATGTCACTTGTGCACAGCATTATTATCCAAGTTTACAAATGTACTTTCAAAAATAAAAATTCAGGCGTCGGCCCCGTGGCCGAGTGGTTGAGTTCTCACACTCTGCTTCGGCGGCCCAGGTTTTCACCGGTTCGGATCCTGGGCGCTGACATGGCACCGCTCGTCAGACCATGCTGAGGCGGCGTCCCACACGCCACAACTGGAAGGACCCACAACTAAAAATATACAACTATGTACTGGGGGACTTTGGGGAGAACAAGGAAAAAAAAATTAAAGATAAATAAAATAAAATAAAATAAAAATTCAGCAGTCTGAAGATTACAGCCATTCACTCGTGTCCAAGTCATCCAAAGTTTCTGCCGCCTCTCATTTTCCTGCTTCTTCCCCGGTTCACGGTCTTCTCACAATTCTAAACCCCTCAACATCATTGTTCTCCCAGAAAGTTTTCACTAGGATTTAGTATACTAAAATAAAAGGGAAAATCCTTTTCCTTCTAGCATTTAAAGGCAAATCCCTCCTCTTTTGCATTTTATGATTTCCTTCTTACTGATTCTGGCATCCAATCAACGCACAGTGTCAGTGTTTGGGGAGATAGGGCTGTTTGGGGCCACACCTTGGCAATCTTTTTATTCACCTCTTACATTTGGGTCACCATCTTCTTAGAATTTTCCTCCCTTAAACCATCCTAGCTCTCTTCCCATTTCTTCTCTATTTGTCATTATCTTCTCTTGTCTAGAGGGCCTGGTAATGAGGCAAACTCAGTTACAAAGCAGGTCGCAGTTGGTGCTGGCAATTTCCAGCTTGATCAGGGAACACAGTTGCAGGAACCTGGGCAGTGGTCTCCAGGCAAATCTCTACAGTTCACCTTTAGGACATTTGCTGATTGATTGGGGGCCCATGGCACTCTCTTCACTAGTCAGATGGTCGAAAGTTGACTGTTTAACATGGGTGTATTTCAGTATGAATGCTATTTTTTTCCAATCTCATTTGGGGGAGATCTGAAGGCTTTTATTTTCTCAAGAAAGTTGAATAATTTGAAGTTCATATCGAGAATTTAATGTTTGCCATATTTGTTGTACTCCTACTCCATTTTTTACTGACGGATCCTTTTTGACCTGCACAGCTCCCCTGTTGGTCGTTCCCAGAGCAGACCCCATATTTACTCTTTTTTCCTATGTGTTTCAGTTCTGGGTAGTTTAGCAATATGCTAAAATTTTCAGACTTTGTTTCTTATCTCAGATAAGATTATGTAAGTTAATATCTTTATTGTAAATTATGTTTTTAATTTATCTTGGTTAATAATTCCAGACCCCTACAGGCAGAGGCATCCACAAATTCAGGATGATTATGCTGCCACTGAGATTGAAGCCTCATTTTTCCCCTGAGGACATTTCTATTAATTACATATAAACTCCTCCATGTATTCAATATTAAACGAATTTAACTGCATCAAAAAGATGCCTGTGATAAAGAGAATAATGCTTAAAAATAACGTAATGTTCCACATCTGTCAAAAGAAAATAACTCAGATACTCTGATGACTCACTGGAGCCTTTACTGATATTAGATTAGACATTCAGATAACCAATCATCAAGGAAAGGATAACTAGGTATCTTCCAATTATTCTTCCAACTCTCTTTCAGGAAACTTGTCAACACAGGCTCGATGAGAAAATACTATCTGAGAAATAATGCCACTTTAAAGGAGTCATTATCAAGCTCACACTGACAATCAGTGTTTAAAATCAAGGACAATTAAATATTTGCTTATCCCAGGAGTTAATTTACTGCCCTTGAGACCTTGTTTCACCTCCTTTAGGAGCATTTAAAAAATGGACAGACTGATTTTTAAGAAATGCCCCTCTTTAATAATGGTTTACTTAAAAAGGATTTTTTTTTGGCCTCCTTTCTTGATCTTCTTTCTTCTAGCCAGTGTGCTCTTTCTAACAAACAAGTTGATGATGTCACTGTCTGCTTGAAATCCTTCTATGGCTTTTCCTTGTCTTTAGGGAAAGTCCAAGCTCCATGACCATTCATGCTTCTTCATATTAACTCTTCAATTTCACTCCCTTCCATTCTACCAAGGATGCTCTGTTTCAGACACATGGAATGAGCTGAAATTCTCAGAACGCACCATGCTTGTTGCTACCTCTAGCATTTTGTATATATTGTGTCTTCCGACTTTCTTCACCACCTTCGTAGTAGCTACAACTTATCTGTCAAACATAGACTTAAATGCCCCCCTCTCAGAAAGCCTTCAGGAGGTTTCTCCTCTTTTCTCAGTATCACCCCGTTCATGCCACTGTTATGACATGTACAGCCTTGTGGTAATTATTTATTTCTTCATCTACCTCCTTAACTTCACTGGAAATCCCCAGGGCTCAGCCCAGTGCCCAGAAACAGAGGCCACTTAAAAAGTGCTGATTAAATGGAAAATCCCGATGGATGTCTGCTATCAATCTCAACTAGGCCTTCACTTGTTTGATTTGTCACTTGTTGAATCCTGACCCTGAGGACAGTTGCAAACAGTTCCCACCCTCCCGTGACCCAAGTGCAGCCTTTGCCTCACTCATCCTCAGCAGAGACTCTCAATGTCTGCTTAGAGTTCATAGACGGCATTAAGTGCAAAGTCCTTAATCTTCCCTAATTTACCTGGACGCTCATTCCCAGCATTAACATTTCTCTGTTTCTCATTCTCTTCATGCCTCTCATCTGAAAGGAAAAGGAGTCTTTTCTCCCTAAGGATCTCATGCCCTCCACCCGCTTCTTGGACTGCCCTCTCCAGAATCTTCCATCTTCCCTTTGACATCTGCTAGCATTCCAGTCTCTAAAACACCCATCAAACTGGTTGCTCTTGCACAGCCTTACATATCCAAAGATTCCTGTCCTGTCGCAACGCCTTCAAACCCAGCAGACTTTGCTGGAACTGGTGGCTCAAATACCAGACACAGCCTATGAAAGTGTTTCACTTGATTCTCACAGTGTTTTAAAAATTGGGAAATTTCACTTAAAAAGAAGGATTTCGCTCTTCTCTGTCACGGTCAGATAGCTGGCTGCTCTGAGCCACCCTTCCCCTTGGCAGCCATGGTCTAGGCACAGCTGCCTACTTCGGGTGAGCCACGTGGTCACCAGGTCATCCCAGCCTCCTCTGACCCTCCCTCTCACTTCTGTCCCCCGTCAGGTTCTTGCAAGCATTTGAGTGTGCCGTCCTCTGCTAGGGTTTTGGATTTGTCCCTGTCTTTCAACTGGAAATCCCCTCTTGAAAGTCGCAGGTGATTTTCAGTTACGAGATACACAGGTATTTGCTCTATCCACTTGTTCTTGAACTTTCTGCATCTCTCTGTCACCTCTCCATGAGCCACACCCAGCTTGACTTCCTTAGCACCTTATGTTCCTGGCTCTGTAAGACCCCTAATGCCGATGTTGCTGGCTGTTTTCCTCCCACCCCTAAATAAACGCTTTTCCTAAGGTTTGGTCCCGGAATTTTCAATTTAGGACCCCACTCAGCTCCATGGGCTCACTGAGTCCCGTGGCTTTTGTCGTCCATCCCTTTAATTGAAGAGCTGCCACATTCCTCTGTCTCTAATGTCTCCTCCTTCTCTTCTTCTCACATATCTCTGGTGATCAGCTGGAAATGTCCTTCTGGATATGTTTTCGCACTTCAGATTTAATATGCCTGAACACAACTGCTCATCTGGCCTCCCGCCCCCGCCCCCCACCTGACCACACCAGGCCCTTCCTGACTAGCTGACTGTTGGCGGAGTTCTCACAGTGACCCAGGCTGTACTCACTTCACCCCTTTCCTTTGACCTCCACAGCATTTCTTCAGGCCCTCAAAACTCCCGGCCTCCCAGCTGGCCTCGCTGCCTCCCACCCCTTATCCGAATCTCATTCCTTGCATCCTGGAAAAATCACCCTCCTAAGACGCTGCTGTGGTAACGTCTTTCTACTGCCCTACACTCAGCAGCTGGAAGAATGAGACCTGTAAGTCGTCAGAGTCCTGTCCACGCTCTTCTCGGCAGTCCAGCTACTTTCAAACCTCAAAGAAGTGACTAGCCATCCTCCTCACACCATTCTCAGTGCATCAGAGACGTTAGCCGTTCTCCATCATTTGAAGAACATCCAAAACTTAAGAAATTCAGCCATCTAGGCTCAACCAGGTTTCCAACCTCACCTCTTCCCACTTCCTGACACTGACCTACTGTCACCTGGACAACTTGTAATTCCCCAGAATTGAAGACACCTCACGCTCTCTCCCTTTGCCAATGCAAAGGTCCTCCCAGCATCCTTCCAGGCCCATCTCAAATGTTTCACTGATAACGCCACCCATCACACACATTCTTATATTGTATTTCTGGCCAGGTCTTCTCTGGCCCACTACTTCGTATGCTCCTTGAGAGCAGGGAGTGACTCCTTCTCCATCTTTTATCCCATCAGAGTACCTGGCACATGGCGTCCTTCTAAACAACGAGCACACAGACAAGCCTTCGATAGTGGCAGACACTGAGCCAGGTGCTGGTGTACGAAGATGCATGAGGCACAGCTGCCGCCCTGCTGGGGTTCTCATTCGAACTGGTGAGAAGGACATGTAAACACGTGGCTATAAAGTATTATGACACAGTAGAGGTGCATGCCAAGTAGCGGAGGGTTTGCTCGTGGAGAGGTGATTGAGAACGGGAAGGGGAGGTCTCCGAGGACGTGACATTTGAACCGGGTGCTAAAGGAAGGATGGTCAGAGAGGCGGGCAGGAGAAATGACTGACGTGAAACCTAAGTCAGCTATGTTTACAACTTACTGGCAATCATGATGGTGGTAAGGCGGCAAGGCTGAAGGACCAGCCCACACGTATTTAGATTACGTGGGTTTTGCTTTGGTATGAAACATAAATGAGAGTGAACCACCGCACAGCGAGGGATTCTACCCAGGGCGATATGTGGGGCAAGCAGCAGAAGTGACTCTAATTCTGGTTGTTGACCCCCTTGTTGGTAGGGTGTTCTAGACTAGCAGTTATTTACTGTCGATACTTTAAAACGAGGGCTAGAGAGTTGGCAATCAAGGTTTGGTGCAGATCAGAAAACTAGTAAAAGTGCCTCATACGAATTGCAAGCACAGCATCTGTGTTCCAAAGCCAGCTTAGATTTTGGAACTCTTCCATCTCTGAACACGACCTGAGCAGCGTCATCACCTGCCAAGGCTGAAGTCACTGCTAAAATGGCTTCCTCAACACAAGACGAGCCCCAGAATCTGTCTTCGCCACAAGAATGACCTTTGGTTTCTTTGCTAGAATACACGGCTTTATTTGACTAAGATAAACCAAAAAGTCAGAAACTTTAAGTACAACTGATTTCATTTGAGCATCTTAACTGAAATCTCTTTCTACATGAGCAAAGATTCCCTATCAGCTGTTTTTTTAAGGGACATCTGGCTTCAAAAGCTTTTATTGCTTTTCTTTCTATTGTAAAAATATCAAGTCAAGCATTTCTGCGGAGGCATGCAGCAAAAATGCCAACACCAAACTGAGTCCTGCTGATTTCCCCTGGGACTGTTTCCACAATAACAAGTGATTGCTGTTGTTTTCACAGAAACACCAATAAATAAACAGTTCTAGAAACATGGTACATGGAGAGTGATCAATAAAATTAGCTACGTCTCCACTTTAAAGCTAGTTCTAAAACGTCACAGAATTACTGGTGGAGAGCACAGATAATCAGACTGGGAAAGCAAAGGATTTACAGGCATGGGCGTCCGCCTCCCGCCCACACAGCCTTTATGCACCAGCAGGTCCATCATCCTTTCTCATCCGCTCAGAAGCTTCAAAGGGATTGAGCCAAGGTCTTGATAATCTAGCCCTGACCAAATTGGGAACTGACCATCCATCTCCCACCAAATTCTCATCATCAAAATTAAGCATTGGAGGAGGTCCATCACCACACACCGACCCAAGGGGGAAGTGGACTGTCATAGGTGCCTTGTCATTTCAAATCCAGACCCTGGTGAAGCCAGCCTGGGTGACTCGGTGGTGGTGGCAGGGCTGCAGGGAGGCAGTCAGGAATGTGACCCACATGCAGCTGGGGCTGCCCTTTGAACCAAATCAATGGAAATTTTTCCTTCCTTGTGGTAAGGCCTCCCACACACTGATAAGTACCATTTGGAAATCTTCACCGTCTGACAAACACCACTGGACCACTGTGGGTGTCACTGGGTTCAGGGTCTTCCCCTGGGCAGGACAGACACTTTGCAATATGCCTTTGGGGCAAACTCCAGCTCCCTAGCTAGAGGACCGTAAACGTTATAAAAACCAGGAGAATTTCTTTTTCTTTTTACTGCTTGCTAATTAACAAATTGAAAACACATCAGAGGATTGAACAGCCTCTAAGTTGTGTGTTGTTGTCGTGTTGTTTTATGGGGAGAACCGCTGATTCCCCGGATTGCAGTCTTCGTGCCTGTGTGCTCTCTGAAGCAGCGTCCAGGTGAGTCGGTGGCAGCGGCAGGCACAGAGAAGGGAAGCAGGGATGCAACAGCCTTTCCATCTCCTTCCACTGAGGTGGGACCCAGGGCCCGGGAGGTGCCAGCCTGCGGGATCCAGCCGCCTCTGGCTTCCAAGGCTGGGGTAATGGCTCTGTTCTCACAGAAGTGCTGACAGAACATGACAAATAGAAAGCAGATGTGAACTGACCTTCCAGAAATGCATCTCAAGGCTTCTTAATCTTCGTAGGAATCCTTCAGGCAGTGATGCACGTGACATTTAAGGGCTGCTGTTCGTGCCTGGGACCCCTCCCTGGACAGTCCCCCACTCCGTTCTCCTCCTGCCCCTCCCTTCCCGCACTGCCCTTTCAGACACTATCCCCAGAGCCCACATCACACATGGTCACCCCCCTGCACACACGCTTTCCCTCGACCTGAGCCCACACACAGACAGTCTTGGCTGTCACAGAGGTACCACCTTTACCAACCATTGAGGCCACTTCTCTCCCAGTTTTGGATCCATACTTGCTTTGAAATTGTCCCAATCACCGGGACCATTGCTGGCTCCAAATACTTTTGTGACACTAAATGTTGGTTTGAAACCCCTGAGTCCGCTGGACTTTTGCCCACTTAACGACTTGAGTCAGAAATACTGGACTAGAGGGTACAAGGGCCAGCTGGGGAAGCGAGTCCCTGTGTCCCTCTCCTACTGCCTCCCAGGGCCTCTGCTCGGGGCAGAGCGCTGCTTCTGATGCAGGTGAGCGCGGGCCTGTGCCACGCCTGAGACCCCGGCTTTTGAACTGCTCTGCTTATGTTCGTTGCGGACACTTGTTTGCGTCCCACAAGAATTTGGGTGGGATTTCCCAGAGTTTTGTCCTCCCCATGACTACAATACTTTGTAGAAGGCTTTCTTCCTTGCCCAGTTGTTGGTATCTCAGAAAACAATTTGTGGAAACATCTCCCTTGAGAAAGCAAGCCATGTAAGAGCGAGGCAGGGTAACTCATTCCCGTTGCTCCTGAGGGGCAATCAGCTACATCACCAGTTAATCCCAGATCAGTCTCCGTGGGCCAAGCCAGCGGTCCCCCTGGAAGTCCCCCAGGGGCTCTCTGCCTAAGAAGTCGGTGCATTTTCCTGTTTTCAGACATCGTATGCCTAGAAATTCCCATAGAAGGTTCTGGACAGAAGTGGATAGAGTTTGTGGAATTCAAACAATTGAATCTTTTTTCTATTCCTGTATTCCTTAAGACTAAATCATTTGTCCAATTGGTAAGATAATCAGAAATGCACTCTGTCACAACATGCGATTGTTGTTTATATATTTGAGTTTTGCAAATGAATAGAAAATGTCAAACATGCAATTTGTAAGCATTAGCTCGATTGAGAGTGATGATGATCTTATGAGATGGGTAATGTCATGTCAATTTACAGAGTAGATAAATGAAGTTTATGGGTGTGAAATAACTCATGTTATTTCTAAGTTGATAAGTGGGAGAGCAGGATTCAATTAGGCCTGTAACAGAGGCTCCAAAATTTTGTATTAGAAGAGTCAGGCAGCGTCTGATGGGAACGTGGGCAAGGGATTTTCTTGAGGCTGTGTTTGCGTAGCCAGCTCATCGCTCCACTTCGCATATTCATCTGGGTTAGGTCAAGGTCGTGATGAAGATCAGGGGGCCTTGAGCCTCCCCGCCCACCGCAGGCTACCTCTCGGGCTGCCATTGCTTCTCTGACTCCAAGATCCACTCTCTTACAGTTGATATATTTGCAACATGAGACCCTAGGAAGAAAATTTTAAAGACAAATAGGCAACTAGTAGATTATCAATCCATGGATTTTATTAACCCAAAGTTCTATTCTCTGCCTGTTTTTCTGGTTCATTCTATATCACCACCCCTCACACACTTGGGGACCCAACAACACTGTGGGGTTTTCAGTCTTTCCAGGGTCCTGCTGTCTCACTTCTAGGTCTGTCTTTGCGCATACTCTTCCCCGTACCTGGAAGACTCCCTTCCCAACCCTGCTTCCTCCTCTCCCTACACCCACTTTCCCCTGGCAAACTCCTGCTGAGTGTGAGCTTCAGTGTCACCACCCCTTCCTGTATCATCCTGTCATAACCCCATCACGCCCGCCATCTTTAAGGGAGGTGCTCTGGAGCCCAACCTTGTGTGCTTGAGTTCTGACTTTGCCTGGTTGTGCAAGTTCAGGCTGCTTATTAACCCTCTCAGTGGTTGACTTTCCTCACCTCTAAATTGGGGCAATAATGGCCCCTAAGCTCTGAGGTAGGTCCTGGTTCACTGAGAGAATATCTTTCAAGCACTTAGAGCCAACCTGACTTGAGGCAAGCCCTCCGTCCATGTTGACCAGAACCACTGGCTGCTTACAGCAACAGGGGAGGGACTGCCACTCGGCTGGTCACCATGACATCCTGGCACACAGCACACAGCATAGTCTCCAGTTACACACACAGTACGTCCACTGCTCCAGACCCCAACCCCACCATCTCTTGTCTAGACTCTGAAATAGGCTCCAACCAATGCTCCTGTTTCTGTCCTTGCTCCCTCGAGTCCAGCCAGAAGGATCTTTTCCAAACTTGAGTCAGATCATGCTGCTCTTCTGGTTTCCCATATCACTTGGAATAACAACTAAAGTCCTTGCAAGACCCTATGTGGCTTGGCTCCCTGTTACCCACCCGACGTCCTCTTCTGCTCTGCTCCCCTTGCTCGCTCGGCTCCCGCCACGTTGGCCTCCCGGGTGCTCCTCAAACCACAGGAATGCTTTTGCTTTAGGGGCTTTACCTAGCTGTTCCTTCCGCTGGGACCATTCTTTTCAGAGTTAACTGCTCACTAACTCTGGCCCCTTCTTCATGTCCTGCTCGAATGCCACCTTCTCAATAAGGCCTACACAGATCGCCCTATTTCAAACCTTACTGCAACCTCATCACAAAGAAAAGAAAAAATCATAAAAAGAGGGCAGGAGGAAACTTCTGGAGGTGATGGATGTGCTTATGGCATAGAGAGTGTGCTGGTTCCTCTGATGTATGCATGTCTCCAGATTCATCAAATTGTATCCAGTACAGCTTTCTGTATGTCAATCACACCTCAATAAAGTGGTTTAAAAAAAGAAGGGAAAATATAAAATGCAGCCTTGTGCACGCTCACACCCAGCACTCGCAGCCCCCATACCTTGCTCTAACTTCCTTTAACTTAACACTTTAGTTAACTCACTTATTATTACTGTTTAGTGTTTTCTTTCTGGCTTTCTCCCCTAGAGTGCCAGCGTGACGGCGCAGGGATGTTTGTTTCCCTGCCGATGTGCTCCCAAGAGCCTAGAGCAGTGCCTGGCGCACAGGGCGCTGAATGATGATTCTTGGATAAAGGGTGACACTCACGTGCATAGGCACGGCCACGCCCAGCTTCAATTCACTGTCACGGTGAGTGGGAAGGTTAGCGGGGTCAACTTTTCCAGGGCAGAAAAGCAGACGCCTTCCTTTGCAGTGTTCACATGATGACGCAGATAGATTTCATCGAAAGGCATCTTCTCCACAACAGCAGTGCACGAGGCCCCGTCCCTGAGCAGCCTCCACAAGTCTGGGCAGCTCCACGCCCTGCCATCAGTGTGGCCCCCACTGTGGTCTTGATGGAACATCCCCGAGTTACTGGAGTTACTGGAGGTGCTGAGCTGCCCAGGGAACAGCTCCTCAGCTTAGGTCTCAGCAGGGGAAACGTCCTCCTTAGCGGTTCTATTGTCTCTGTCCTCCCACAACTCAAAACAGCACTTTCGGGGGGTTGGCCCCGTGGCAGGGTGGTTAAAGTCCTGCGTTCCACTTCCGGCCTGGGGTTGGTGGTTTGGATCCTAGGCACAGTCCTAGTGCCAGTCATCAAGCCATGCTGTGGTGGCATCCCACATACAAAATAGCGGAGGATTGGCAGAGATGTTAGCTCCGCAACAATTTTCCTCACCAAAAAAACCCCACAACAGAAAACCCCAGCACTTTCCCTCATAGTCTCTTTTTGTCAGTCTTTTTCCTTATTGACTGCTAAAAACAAAGTGATAATTTCTTAATTTATAATGGCCATTCTGACCGAATACTTCAATCCCATTCTTCTGCGGTACACATCACAAGTTTCGTCTTATGTTACAAATAAACTAGAATAGGAACATGTTACTGTGTAGAAGTTATGGGGCAATAGATTTGGGCTCATTATAAGAAGTTTAAAAAATAATCAGGATACAGAATGGGCTGACTCTTACTATATAAAATTCCCTAATCATTGGAGATGATTTATATGGAAATGTCCAGAAAAGGCAAATCTACAGACAGAGAGAGAAAATTAGCAGTTGCCTGGGGCTGAAGGTGGGAATTGGGGGTGACTGCAAATGGGGACAAGGTTTCTTTAAGGAGTGATGAAAATATTCTAATATTAGATTGCAGAACTCTGTTAATTTACCAAGAATCATTGAAGTATACACTAAAATGGGTGAATTTCATGGTATGTGTATCAGTTTGCTAGGGCTGCATAGAAAACACCACAGACTGGGGGCTTCAACAACACAAATTGATTCTCTCACAGTTCTGGAGGCTGGAAGTCTGGGATCAAGGTGTTGGCAAGTTCAGCTCCATCTGAGGCCATGAGCGAGAAGCTGGTCCATCCTTGTGAGGCCATGAGGGAGAAGCTGGTCCATCCTTGTGAGGCCATGAGGGAGAAGCTGGTCCATCCCTCTGAGGCCATGAGGGAGAAGCTGGTCCATCCCTCTGAGGCCATGAGGGAGAAGCTGGTCCATCCCTCTGAGGCCATGAGGGAGAAGCTGGTCCATCCCTCTGAGGCCATGAGGGAGAAGCTGGTCCATCCCTCTGAGGCCATGAGGGAGAAGCTGGTCCATCCCTCTGAGGCCATGAGGGAGAAGCTGGTCCATCCCTCTGAGGTCATGAGGGAGAAGCTGGTCCAGGCCTCTCCCCTTGACTTGTGGATGGTCGTCTCCCCACTTCATCTTCACATCATCGTCCCTCTGCACATGTCTGTGTCCAAATGTCCTCTTCTTAGAATGATACCAGTCATGTTGGGTTAGGGTTCACCCTAATGACCTCATTTTAATTTAATTACATCTTTAGAGACCTTATCTCTAAATATGGTTCCATTCTGATGTAGTAGGGGTTAGGACTTCAACATATAAGAATTTGGGGGGACAGAATTCAGCTCATAGCAATATGTAAATTACATTTCAATAAAGCTATTTAAAAAATAACACATTAATTGAGCACTTGCCAGGTTCCAGGTCTGTGCTAAGTTCTTTACATGTATCATCTCCAAAACGTTATGAGGCGAGTATGATTATACCCACTCTCAATGTGAGGAAGGTAAGGCTCAGAGAGGTTAACTACGGTGCTGTGGTCACAAAGTCAGTGAGCTGTGGAGCCACGATTCAACTGCGTAGCCACCTCCAGAGCCCACACTTTTAATCTCTCCACTGAAACCTACTGTGTGCCAGGCAGTCCTCTGACATCAGTTTTACAATCTCAATTGTATGCAAGAGAAAACTGAGGCTCAGAGAAATTCAGCAACTTGCCTAAGTTCACACAGCTCGTAAGTGGGCTTTCTCCAAAACCCGAGCAGCTTCTAAACACTATGATTTCCTCTCCAGTGTTGACGGGAGAGCTCTAGGGCAGGAGAGAGCCTGCGGCCCACAACAGACGCTCAGGAGACAGCAGCGGGATGAAGGAGAGCATGTTGGTCTGTAGTTCCAACTTCACAGCGATGGACAAAGGAAACTGCTCTTGCTGGAGACCTGAGTGGCCCCAACCCTGCAAGTCTGGAGACTCCTTGGGCAGCAGCTCAGGGGCTCATCTCGCCTGTGGAGTTCATGGTGCAAACTCCAGAAGTTACCTCTTGGCTGAATACGCTTTATATGGGGAAATGGGTTCCCTCATAGTCTACTGGTAGAGTGCAAACTGGGGTGAACTTTCTTTTGGGCAACCTGGTACTGTACATCAAAAGCCTTAAACACACACACACACAACCCCCTTATGTCCCCTAATTCCTCATGTGAGAATTTGTAAGTGTTAAGAAGAAAACTGGAAACAATCTAAATATACAATAATAAAAGAATAATTATGGTACAGTCATAGGATGGAATAGTATGCAGTCCTACTGACGACGTGGCTTTTTATTATTGTTCTAGATAAAGGTCATGCTATATAATATTAGGTGAAAAAAGCAGACATAAAATGAGTTACACGGTAGTTCACAGAAAAAGAAATGCAAATGGCCAGTAAGTGTAGGAAAAGATACCCAATCTCACTGAGAACTTAAAGAAACGCAAATGAAAACAATGAAATATTTTTCACCCGTGAGATGGGCAGAGTTGGCCAGGGGGCAGGGGAACAAGCATTCTAATGCACAGTTGCTGAAAGTATAAATTGGTATAAACTGTGGCAGAAATGTGACAATAGTATTAAAATTAAAAAATACATACCCATTTTTTGACTAACAATACTATCTCTAGCAGTTTCACTTCATCCCATTCAACACATATATACGCAAAGATGTTCATTACAGCACTAACTGTAGCGGCAAAAAACTCGGAAACAAGTTAAATGTTCATCAACAGCGAAATGATTAGGTGGTGGGAATTCACACAGCGAAGCATAGGCAGCTCTTAAAATAGCTTATGTGGATCTCCAGGTGCTTATTTGCAAAGATGTTTACAATAGTCAGGGTCCAGCCAGGAACACAAAACTCATGTTAGATGTTGAGGGAATTTAATACAGGAATTAATGACAAAAGTTTAGAAGGAAACTGCTTTATAGCCAGAGAGTGGTGACCCAGGGACAGCTTGCGCGCAGGCCAGGCACAGGCAGCTGAGGAGCAGGGGCAGGGTGCAAGGCCATACCTTCTACTCTCTGCTTCTCCTCGCGATCAACTTCCAGCTCTCTCTGTAGACCAACTCTCTACTCTTCTCCGTGCATGTAGCTGCACCAGCTCTAGTTGAAGCATCAGTAATGGCTGAAGAAAGTCCTGGGAGAGAATCTGATTGATCCAGACTGGGTAAAGCATCCGCCTAAAGCCAGCCATCGCTAGCTGGGGGAGGGGCCACAGGACTCACCTCTGTGAGTGGACATTGCGGTTCTCAGCAGGGGGCCGAGGTTGGGGAGGTTCTGTCGACTATTGACAACACGGGCAACCAGCTTGGTGCCAATGCCATCTACCACAGGAGGGAATTCATGACGGGAGAAGATCAGAATGGAAGGTGATAAGCTTTGGACATGTTCAACTCAGATGTTGAGGAAACCGAACGTAGAGTCCGGAGTTCTGCATCGGAATTTGGACAGGAAATCAAGGCTTGGGACAATTAGTGTAGAAACAGTATTTGAAACCATGGGTGAGTAAGAAAAGAAAATGCTGTTTCAAGATAGAACCCTGGAGAATAAGAAATATCTACAGGATAAACAGAGGAAGAGAAAACACTAAAAGAAACAGAAAAACTGGCCAAAAGGACTCGTCAAAAAAAAAAAAAAAAAAAAACCAGAAAAAAAATCATGGAGAGAGGAAGAGAGGAAAAGGGAGGGTTTGAAGGAAAAGAAAGTGGCCAATTCTGTTAGATAAGACAAGCCCTGAAGACTGCGAGGTAGCACGTGGCCCCAAGGTCTCCGCTGATGGGCGCATCAGAGGGGAGGAAGCAACCAAACTGCAAGGAGTTTCCGAGGATAGGAAACGAATCTCTTATGATTTAATGGTTTTGCAGCCACTCACGAAACAGGGAGGCAACAAGCCTCAGCCTGCTTGCGTTTCACAATTCATCCGCCATTCCCTTTTGATAGGGCACCTTTCTGTACAGGGTACCTTTTCGTACAGGGTAGCTTGGACTAACTGGTCAGCTCAGGACATTTACAAAGGCCCAATCTCAGGCTGTTACTCTGAATTCACAGAGCAAATCCTGGAGCTCCCTCTTGGGGTTGGCAATTCTTGCATACTCCTAGTCTTGGAAACAGTAGAAGGTCAGGGAACCGTGGCCCTGGGGCTGCATCTGGCCCTCTGCCTGTTTGTACAGCCTGTGAACTAGGGATTTTTTTTTCACATTTTTCAAAGTTTGAAAAAAATCAAATAAAGGAAAATATTTTGTGACATGAAAATTATATGACACTCGAATTTGAGTATCATGAAACGCATTGTCATTGGGACACAGTGCTCATTTGTTTAGGCGTGGCTGCTGCCGTGCCATGACAGGAGAGCTGAGCAGCAGTGACACAGAACATGTAGGCCACAAAGCCCGGAATACTTGCTATCTGGCCCGCTTCTGAAGACGTTCGCAGACCCCCACCCTGGAAGACTGGACAGGGCTGTCCGGGGACTTCAGGTTGCTCTTCAGAGATATAAAAATAGCTCAGTTCTGGTCACCAAACCTCAACAAAAACATACTAAAAATTTGTCTAATCTTCTAAAGTCTTAAGCGTAGGAACAACCCCAGCATAAATAGAGCCGCATGAATGCCCCCATTTTAGGCCAAACGCAATCTGACTTCTCTGTCCTTAGATGTGACATCTTGGGGCACGGCTGTGCCCAGCACCCAGACAGGCTGGAGGAGACAGAGGGACAGCCGAGATCTGCAAGCGGACTTGAGTCTCCACGCGGAACAGACCCGCCCCAGCCCTGGGAATCGTGACAGAGAACAGTAAAATGCCAGCCACCATTCACTGGGCACTTCCTGTACACTGGGCACGCAAGTGCTTTATGTACAATTATGAAGACAGATGAGGCCCTCCTTCCCCCAGAATGAAAGTCTGAGGACAGTAACAGAGTAAGGGGCTAACATCAGAGCTTCGCAGCTGGACCCGGGGGATTCTCGATTCCACTTTTCCCTTTTGCGGAGCGTGAACTACGACACACAAGAGGCAGCAGGCCCCGCGTGCTCAGAGGAAGGTGACCTTACCTGGGAGCCGGGGAAAGGAAAACCTGGACCTGGAAGGAAGGAAAGATTTTAGCAAAGGACGAAGACGGAGGGCGCAAGAGACAGGAGAGCGCAGGGTCCATTTCAGAAAGAGCAGGGAGAGCCCACTGGTTGAAATGGAGGGTGTGCATAAACTAATTTTATATATATGTATATGTTTTAAAGATTGGCACCTGAGCTAACATCTGTTGCCAATCTTCTTTCTCCCCCTTCCTCCTCCTCCCCTTCCTCTCCCCAAAGCCCCCAGGGAACATAGTTGTGTATTTTAGTTGTGGGTCCTTCTAGTTGTGTCACGTGGGACGCCGCCTCAACGCGGCCTGACGAGTGGTGCCCTGTCCGCGCCCAGGATCCGAACCAGCGAAGCCCTGGGCCGCCGCAGCGGAGCGCGCGAACTTAACCGCTCGGTCACTGGGCCGGCCGCCGATAAACTAATTTTTAACTTAAATTTATTTTCAATTTGCCACGAAGCCCTTTTGACTATGCCCGGCTGGTGGGGGGGGTCTTCAGCTCGGTACCGCATTGGCTCCCCACTCCTCTCGGACCGCGCTGCACACCCCGGGGGCACGGCGCAGGCGCACGGGCGGCCGTGGGGAGCGGGCGGGGCTCCGCGGTCCTCGCGGCGGTCCGCTGGGCCGGCGGCGGCGGGCGGAGGGGGCGCAGCGCCGGAGGAGGCCGCCCTCCGCCGAGAGCCGCCGGGGCGCAGCGTGCAGGGCGCCGTGCGCGTCAAAGGGCCGCGGAGGCCGTTCAGCGGCGGGGTGGCCTCCCCACGCCCCCCCGAAGCAGCCCAAAGCTTACCCCCGGCCACCCCTCCCACGGCCCGCAGCAGCTTCTGTGGGCCCTTCACCGTCCTCCGCGCCCGCTCCAGCTTCAGTGCTGTCCTCCGAAGCAGCTCCAGCTCGCAGCTTTTCTAAGAATTCACGTCAGATTGCGTACATTTTGGTAGGCATTTAGTTCGTATCCAACTTTTCACTACTACGAGCAAGCAGTGAACGCCCTGACGTACGTGTAGGAGTGTTTCCTAGCCGTGAAATTATTTGATTAAATGGTAGATAAATTTAAAATTCTGATATTAAATTTCTTTTAATCTTAAGGCACACCTATGAGTACCAATTCTCCTTCACTCTCTGGGACAGTGTGTATTAGAAATCTTTAAATTCTGTCACCATAATAAACGATAAATGGTCATGTGTTGATTTGCATTTCCCTGATTACTAGTGAGTTCATGCATCTTTTCAAATGTTTATCGGCCACCATTTGTAATTTTTCTTTTGTAAATTACTTGATCATGTTCTCTGCCCATTTTTCTATTGAGTTGACTTTTTAATTGATTTTTGGGTAATATGTATATCTATCTATAGATACATTTACATCCATATTACCATATATTATATACCTCATATATATACTATATGTTATTACTACATATATACATATTACACTACTATATATTATATATGTATTACCACATATGTCATATACATTGAAGCCTTGTTTAGATACCCACATACAAACATTTTATTTGGGTATTACCAGATATGTAATGGGGATTATTCACGATTTCTGATCAGAGCAGCTTGCTGCTGGGAGCAATGACTGTCTCCTTGGCTCAGGTGCTTCCTAACACGTGACCTTGGGCAAAGCACTTGATCTCCTTGAGCCTCAATTTCCTTAGTTGATAAATGGGGATAATAATGTGCTCTCACTGGGTTGTCTTTGGCTAAGTGTGGGGCCATGAAGTATTCAGTAAATGGTACCACTTAGCATTATTATTTTTTTAGTTGAGATATAATTCACATACCATAGAGTGTACAAGTCAGCGGCTTTCTAGCATATTCCCAGGTTGTGCAACCATCACCACGGTGTACTGCCAGAACATTTTCATCACCCCCAAAGGAAATCCTGCCTCCACTCACTCCCCACCCTCCTCCATCCCCTGGCAATCCCTAATCGCTTTCTCTCTCTGGATTTGCCTGTTCTGGACATTTCATATAAGTGGGATGATACAATATGTGTCCTTAGTGTCTGGCATTTTTCATTTAGCATAATGTTTACAAGGTTCATCCATATGGTAGCATGTTTCAGCACTTCATTCATTTTTATTGCTGAATAATAATCCGCTGTATTGATATGCCACGTTGATTTATCCAGTCATCAGCTGATGGACATTTGGGTTGTTTCCACTTTGGGCTGTTATGAATCATGATGCTATAAATACTCACGCACAAGTTTTTGTGTGGACACACATTTTCAGTTCTCTTAGGTATGTACCTAGGAGTAGAAGTGCCGGGTCATATGTACAGTAACTCTATGGTTAACTTTTTGAGGAATTCCCAAACTATTGTCCCCAGCAGTTGCACCATTCTCCTTTCTCAGCAGGAATGGATGAGAGTTTGTCTCTCCACATCCTCGTAAACACTTCTCATCTTTCTCGTTTATTACAGCCGTCCTAGTGGGTGTGAAGTGGGATCTCATTATGGTTCTGATTTGCATTTCCCTAATGACAAGTGATGTTGAGCATGTTTTCATGTGTTTATTAGCCATTTATATTCCTTCTTTGGAGAAATGTCTATTTAAATCTTTTGCCCAAATTTTAACTGGTTGTCCTTTTATTATTGAGTTGCAAGAGTTCTTTTTTTTTCTTCTTTTTTTGAGCAAGATTAGCCCTGAGGGAACTACTGCCAATTCTTTTTGCTGAGGAAGATTGACCCTGAGCTCACATCTGTGCCCATCTTCCTCTACTTTATATGTGGGATTCCTGCCACAGCATGGCTTTTGCCAAGCGGTGCCATGTCCGCACCCGGGATCCAAACCTGTGAACCCCGGGCCGCCAAGAAGCAGAATCGTGCAAACTTAACCGCTGCACCACCGGCTGGCCTGCAAGAGTTCTTTATATATTCTGGATACTAGCCTCTTTTCAGATATATGATTTGCAAATGTTTTCTCTCATTCTGTGGGTTGTCTTTTCACTTTCTTGTGTCCTTTGATGCATAAAAGTTTTTAATGATGAAGTCCAATTTATCTATTTTTTCTTTGGTTGCTTGAGCTTTAGGTGTCATATTCCTAAGTATTTTGTTTTCTTTGATGCTATTATAAATAGAATTGGTTTCTTTTTAGTTCATTGCTAGTGTATAGAAATATAATTGATTTTTTGTATAATGACCTAGTATCCTCTAACCTTGCTGAACCCGTGTATTAGCTCTCACGGTCGGTGTGTTTGTGTGTATTTCTCAGCGTTTTCTAGGTACAAGATCATGTCATCTGCAAATAGAGTTTTACGTCTTCCTTTCTGACCTAGATCTTTTTATTTCTTTTTCTTGCCTAATTATCCTGGCTAGGGTCTTCAGCACAATGTTGAGCAGACGTCGTGAAAGCAGACATCCTTGTCTTGTTCCTGATCTTAGGGGGAAAAACATCCAGTCTTTCACAATTACGCATGATGTTGACTGTGGGTTTTTCATAAATGCCCTTTATCAGGTTGAGGAAGTTCCCTTATACTCCTAGTTTGTTGAGTGTTTTTAACATAAAAGGGTATTGGATTTTGTCCAATGCTTTTTGTGCATCTGTTGAGACGACCGTGTGGCTTTGTCCTTTGTTCTGTTAATATGGTGTATGCATTAGTTTGCTAGGGCTGCCATAACAAGTTATCACAGACTGCGTGGCTTAAACAACAGGAATTTTTCTCACAGTTCTGGAGGCTGGAAGTCTGAGATCAAGGTGTGGGCAGAGTTGATTTCTTCTGAGGCCTCGCCCCGTGGCTTGTAGATGGCCATCTTCTCCCTACATCCTCACATGGTCTTCCTAATCTCTTTTTACAATGACTCAGTCATACTGGATTAGGACCCACCCTAATGACCTCATTTTAACTTACTTATCCCTTGAAAGGCCCTGTCTCCAAATAGTCACATTCGGAGGTACTGGGGGTTAGGACTTCCACATCTGGAGTTTGAGGAGACACCATTCAGCCCCTAACAGAGTACTGCACAGGTTGATCTTTCTATGTTGCACCAACCTTGCGTTGCCGGGAGAAATCCAACTTGATCATGAGATCACTGAATCCTTTCTATATGCTGCCGGATTCAGTTTGCTAGCATTTTGTTGAGGATTTTTGCGAACAGCCAGCATTACCATCTTCTTTATTCCTGCCATTCAAAGTGCTTTTACCTATGCTATTTCATTTACCCTTAAACGGAACTCCATGAGGTGTGCAGTATACTCATACTCGCTAAAGCGAACCAAGGCTCAGGAGAGTGAAGCGATTGTTCCCTAATTACTAATTTGCAGTAGTTCACAGTATAAACTGGAATCAAAACTACAGAAGGGAGGAACATTAGGGAAACGAAAAAAATCAGGATTTGGTGAGAACAAAGAGAAACTTTGTATGGCTGGAAGTTTACAGGGTCACTGTGAACGGCATCAGTGATCTCAATGACGCAAGAACAGAGGTCACCTGCTGATGTGCACAATAAGAGTGAACACACTTGTGGTTTCAGCTCATGCGTGTGATTAGACCAAGCAGGGCTGACGGTTCTCATTAGTTTTGAGATCATGATTGGACCAGATTAGCTGGAAGAAGCAAACATAGAAATTTTGACGATAGAGAGTTGACTGTATCGGTAACAGCACATCCAAACTTACATTTCCTTCTTTCTCAGAATGTTAGTTTCCAAGCCAACTGCCACTGCACGCACTCCTCCCTAAGCCTTAGTGGAGCTGAACAACAATGCTCTAGTACCATGACTGAGAATGCTGAATTCAGATTCTACCTCGGGCCCCAACCGACTGTGGGACTCTGAAAGTCATCTAATTTCTGCAACACTTTACTTCCTCATCAGATGAAGGAACTGAACTAGATATTCTCTAAGCTCCCGTCCAGTCTCAGGACTCTGTTAATTTAGTGAATAAGGGGAGTGGTGATTCAGTGGACCGGAAATTTTCAACCAGCAATGCTGAGGAATTCACTAAGGGTAGACGGGGTAGTTACTGAGGAGCAGTGGAGCCTGGCAGAGGACAGAGCACGTAAGCCAGGGCGGGGAGCTAGTGAAGCTAAGAAAGTAGACAGACCAGAGTAGGGGTAGGGGAGGCTACCTAGAGTTAGGTGTATCATGGGGGATATTATGCAAAAATTATTTTAATTAAAAATAATTAAAAAGCCAGACTAGAGAGTCCAGGCTGGGACAGAAGGCAGATAAACCCATACCTCTAACCACCTATTTTTGCTTCAGCATCATGATGTTATTTATCCAGGTTCACTGGGTGATGCGCTCGAGAGTGAGCATCTTACCCATAAGTCCCTCTGGTAAAGTCCTGAAGCAGTCCTGGCCCCTCAGCTTCTCGCATCTGTCTCAGGTCATGTTTCATTTCTCTGAACTGTCAGTGACTTTCACAATGATCCGGCCTGAAGGAGGCAACATTCTGATAATCAAAGAACATCTGTTGTTCCTTTTCATTTAATTTTTAAACTATTTTTTTAATTCTCTTTCACTCAAATGAAATGCGTTCTTACCGTGAAAAATTCAAACATTCACACACACAATGTAGATAGTGACAGTCCCCATAATTGCTCTTCCTACTGTTAAGATTGGTGAAAATTCCTCCACGTAATTTTTCTCTCCATACCCTAATGCAATGCTGTTTACCCAAATGGACTCATGAACACTGTTTTGCAGTGTTCTGCAAACTTCTTCTTCTCTCACTAACCGGTATACTCCTGAAATTTTTTCATGTCAGAGCATCCAGCTCTGCTTTATTCATTTTGACAATCACCAAGGAGTCCATTGTATCACTGTATCATAATCTACACAGCCCCTGTTGATGGGCATTCACCTTGGTTCCAATTTGATATTGGAAATAATGCTGCACAGCCCATGTGGTGCAGTGAGCATCCTTCTATGTTTCTTGCATATTTGGATAAATGTTTCTAAATAATACATTCTTAAAAGTCTAATTGCTTACTTCAGTAAAAAGTTAAACAAATGTGTATTTTAAAAGTGAAATTGCTGACTCAAAATATTTCAGTAGATATTGCCAAATTGTCCTCCAGAAATGTTGAACCAATTTCCACTCCCACCAGTGGATGAGAGTAGCTGCTGCCCACTCTCTGGCTAACCCTGGGAAGTCTTGTGGGTCTTTTTTTTTTTTTTTTTTTTGGTGAGGAAGATTCACCCTCAGCTAACATCTGTGCCAGTCCTCCACCATTTTGCATGTGGGATGCCTACACAGCATGGCTGATGAGGGGAGTAGGTCCAGGCCTGGGATCTGAACCCGTGAACCCCTGGCCGCCGAAGGGGAGCCCAGGGAACTTTAACCACTCGGCTATGGGGCCAGCCCCTTGCCTTTTGTTTTTTGAAAATCCTTCCTATCTCCTGTAGATACAGGGTTATCAGATTAGTAAGTAAAAATATAGGATGTCTAGCTAAATTTGAATTTCAGATAAACAAAACATAAAGATTACCCATCTCCATCAGTCAACTGGGCTATATTTCTGGTCTCTCATCAGTATCATAAGGGGCACCTTCTCTGATTATCAATATTTATCTGAAACATTTATTTCCTCCTAAATGGACGAGAAGTATTTGCTACTTAAACTTGCATACTCTTAAGATTTATTGGGATCAGCACATGTACTGGCCATTTTTATGTCCTCTCTAGTGAACTCCCTGTTCATATCCTTTGCTCTTTTTGTCAGTGGTTTATTTGTCTTCCTTGGTGGCTGGTAAGAATGTTTTACACTAAAGAATTAGACCTGTTCGATATGCCCAGTTTCCCTTTTGACTGTTTTTCTTTTTTCCCCATCTAGAGGTGTTGCATTTTTATGTAGCCCAACCTATCAAGCTGTGCCACTGTGACAGTTTCTCAAATCACCTGGATGCTTTGTATAAATGCACATTCCTGGGCCCCATTCCAGACCCAGCTAACCAAACTTCTGGGATGAAACCTGGGACTCTGTACTTAAAATCTCTGCAGGGGATTGTCTTCCTTTCTCCTTTCCTATCTATCTCTTTTCTTTTTTCTTCCTTCCCTTCCATCCTTCCCGATTTTTATTATATTCAATGATCAATAGGGAAGAATTTGCTAGAATTATTAAAATAAAAAATACAGAAGTAAACATGTAAACTATGCAATTGGAAGGTACTGTCATTTTCTGAGAGTGTGTGCTGTGATTAAAATGACTTATTCTTTATCAGATCTTGACTTCAGGGAGAATAAAAAAGGAATTTTAATGGTTTTCTCTGCCTGACAAAAAAACCCTTTTATTACGGAAAATGTCAAGCATATACAAAAGGAAAGAGAATAATATAATCCCATATACCTATGTCCCAGCTTCAAAAATTATCAACAAATGGCCAGTCTTGTTTCGTCTCCATGCCCTATCCCCACCATCTCACATTCTCTGGATTATTTTAAAGCAAGTCCCAGGAGATTCCTAAACTCATCCAATTTGAGATCCAGAACTTTATGATTTCTGGGTTTCCCACTGTGCTTTAAAAGTTCTTTCCAATTCCAAAAAAATAATATTTACTCATGTTTTTTCTAGCTAGTACCTGTATGATCTCATTTTCTTTGGTTTCAATCTCAAGAATTTGAAGTCTATTACTATTAGAAAAAAAACAAACTAGAGACATTGCGGGTAATGCTAAGGAATAGGTACCTGGAATATCTTCTACGAGAGATTTCAGACATCTGTTCTTTCATATTCCACCTAGAGGGATTAACACCAGAATTTCCTTACATGTTACTAACGGTAACCGCATCTCAGTGTCTGCATCCATGCCACCTGACGCTCACATTCGACAGTCCTGGATTACTCCAATTAGTTAAAGAAATGAGATCTGAGAAGTGTTTAGGCACGAGCAACAGACAATTAAAAATGCTAACGCTTTGAAGAGGAGAAGAAGTGTTACTGAGGCAGAAAGGCCTCTAGCTGTAGATTACTAGTTTGAGTCACATTGCTGGTTGACTCACCATCTAGCTAGAGTCCCCTAGTCTCCCGTCTGTAAAACAAGGATAGCAGCACTAGCTGCCTACCTACCACTGTGCAGAGAAAGGAGACTTACACCTTGATTTTTAGAGCGGGAGCTGCCTAATTAGCCGAGTTTCCTTTCATTGTTCTTAGTCTTTATCTCAATAAAGTGATTAATCCTTGGTAAATAAATATTCTCTTCCACTTGTAGAAGAATGGGGAAACAGAAATCAAGACCTTGTAGAATATTTTTAAAGTTTGTATAATTCTAAACAAAATTTGCCACTTAAATGTTTTTTTGAGATAAAATTCACACAAGTATTCATTTAAACTATTTTTAAAATGTACAACTTCGTGATTTCTGCATATTTGCAAGATTGTGCAATTGCCACCACTAATTCCAGAACATTTCATCACCCAGAGTGGAAATCCCCTTCTCCTTATCCCCTGGGAACAACGAATCCACTTTGTTTTGCAGCTTCGCCGATTTAGGGCTTTCCATATAAATGGACTCATACCATATGTGGCTTTTGTGTCTGGCTTCTTTCACTTCACATATGTTTTCAAGGTTCATCCATGTTGTACAGAATCTGTACTTATTTCCTTCTTCTGGCTGAGTAATATTCCACTGTATGTGTCTACATTTTATTCATTCATTCATCAGTTGATGGATATTTGGGTTGTTCCCTTTTGGGCCATTATGCATAATTCTGCCACGAATGTTCACATACACGTGTCTCCGTGAACATGTCTCATTTCTCGAGTACACACCTAGGAGTAAGATTGCTGGGTAACTAGGGTAACTAAGCTTAACTTTTTGAGGAGTTATCAAACCATTTTTCTAAGTGGCTACACCATTTCACATTCCCAACAGCAATGTATGAGGCTTCCAATTTCTCCACATCCTCACCAAAACTTACTTTGTTTTGTTTAGAATTATAGCCATCCTAGTGGGTGTGAAGTGGTATCTGTGGTTCTGATTTGCATTTTCCTAACAACTAATGATGTTGAGCATCTCCTCATGTGCTTATTGGCCATTTGTATTTCTTTGGAGAAATGTCTATTCAATCCTTTGCCCACTTTTTAAATTAGGTTTTTTATTTTTGGATTATTAAGAATTCTTTGCAACCTCATGGGCGATCCTACTTAAAGCCAACACAGAATAAAGGGCTGACAAAGGGCGAGATTGAGCCATGAAGACATATTTTGAATTCTTGTATTCACCCATGCATAAAGTCAGACTTTAGTATTAGGAATCTCTACATTCTTGGGGGTTAATCTGGCTAGAATAATGAGGGATGACCTTCCATGTCAGGTTCCTCAAGTAGAATGAGATTTTCCTCCCCCATTAGTTTTCCTGACCTCTCCCCAGGCCCTTCCTACGCTGTGGGCGCCGGGCAAGAGCTGAATGATGCCTGGCAGAATGAGAAGTGCCATCCTTAACCCCAGAGGGCCTCTGGCAGAGATTTCAGCCACAGATACCTTTGCACAACCACCATAATGCTTATAAATGCCACAACTTAAAAAATACAGCAACAAAGTAAAAAGTAACCAATCTACAAGGGCAGATAGATAAAGTATCTTCAAGTGCAAGGGTGGCTAGCTGTGAGCCTACAGAGCATACAGAATCCCTGCGTCCGGCCTGGGGGCCACCTTTGCGAGCTTTGTACGTGTTAATGCTGCACCTTTCCCAGAATGCTTTCCTACCTATTATTGTCCCTCAGCTGCCAAGGAGGTTCCACTAACACAGCCTTAAAGATCAACTACTACTGAATGTTCAAATTAGATTGAGTCCAAAAGCAGGGGCTCACCACGTGGGCTTGAACAGGTCAGGCTGAGGAGGAGAAGGCAGTTGTGAAGCCGATGCACGGCTGCTTCCTCTGTGTCATTGGAACATGCATGAGGGACTAAATGTTTTTCTATGTGAAAACGAATGACACTGAAGTAGTTAGGCAGAAAAATACTTAAGCTCTTCGCCATCACAAGCGTCTGTATGCTACGAGCGCCAACAGAGACGTGTAGTCACAATACCACAGAGATACGTTACCTGTAACGAGAGAGCTCCAGGTGCTTCACAGAGGAAGAAACACAGCAAGAGGCAGAGAGAGGATCCGTAAGCTACATTTACTGAAACCGACAGGGCACTGGGCATATCAGACACAAAGGTTAGGACGGGGACAGATAAGAACTTACAAAATTAAATATACACTTTAATTTTACCACTAATTCTAACTACTAGTGAAGTATAAAATTTGTACAAGTTATACTTTATAACCAAATTATGATGCCTGTCAAAAAGGATAAGCTATACATAAAATACAATAAAAAATTTTTTAAGTTGTGCTTAACATCATAGAATTACCCTAAAATGGGCTGATAAAATGCCTAT
Source organism: Equus przewalskii (assembly GCF_037783145.1). Classification (NCBI taxonomy): domain Eukaryota; kingdom Metazoa; phylum Chordata; class Mammalia; order Perissodactyla; family Equidae; genus Equus; species Equus przewalskii. The sequence continues at coordinate 85,184,888 of NC_091835.1, read as the reverse complement.
ACAGCATTCATTCTTATTACCCACATATGTCTCACATTAAAGATGGCTTGAAAAGTACACATACTTTGACCCCTCTGATGAGCAGCCCGTGGTCACAACTGTAGGCGCAGTTCCTGAGGAGCAGTATTCACGGTCCACTTCTCCAAGTCCCTCACTCTCAGTACAGCTTCCTCTCAAGTTCTCTTCAGAATGGTTTATATCTCTTTTGTCTGATCATCTTCTTCGAGTTTCCTGATTTCATTTTTTAAACAATTAATAGTTTCTCGACTTGCTTTTAATCTCTCCTTAAGCTCTGCAATTTCAAAGCTTGTTTTTTTTTTCGCAGCTTCTAATTTTTCTCTGGTTTTCACTTCAAGTTCTGCAACTAAGGAAAACATGTACTTTTATTAAATTATTTCTTTTTTCTCACAAGTCTAAGATATGGCACTGAGTAATAAACACGGTATTTACTAGTCAGTGTTTCCATGATGAAGCATGGACAACTCAAGATCTACAACATTAAACACGGAAGGGAAGGACGTCTGAACTCCCAAGAGAGGATCTCAGATGTTGTCTACAACTAAGAATGAAATTCTGCCCACTAGTATTTTAAGATTTTAAGACATGACGTCCTTGTTTTTCTGCATATACACATTAATTTGGAAATACGGGGGCATACAATCCAAGAGACATCCAGCTAGTAAGAAGAGCTAACCAAATACAGTGTTCTTACATTTATTTACAGGTAAAACTTAGGTAATGAAAATCACGCTGACAAAACAAACCCATCCCTTTTTTCAAAAAAGACAGCACTAACTGTCTGGGTTTGAATTCCACCTCTACCATCCAACAGCTGTGCCACGCTAAGTTAGTTATTATCCCTATGCTCACTTCCTCATTGCTGAAAAAGAGATTATAAGACCAAACACCTCATAACATTATTTGTTGAGAAGATTTTAAGTGAATTAATGCCTATTTAGTATCTAGAACACTGGTCTGGTACATAAAAAGCCATATTAATTACTATTATGACAGAGGAACATTAAATGATATGTAAAACATTCTAGGGGCCTACATAAATTACTAAAGAAAATATCATTACTGCAAAAACGGACACCATCTATTTAAATATTCCACTTGTTTTACAAAGAAAAACGCCTACTTTCCTGCAACATTACCATCTGGTGGACACTTAAGGCAACTGCTGCTGATGACTATTAAAGCACAGTTGTACTTTTGCTAAAACAAGATGATCACTAACTAGAAGCAGCAGGGTTTGGGAAAAAAACACTGAAAACCCAACCTCTAATATCAGAGAGACCTGGGTGCAAATACACCTTTGGCCCTTGTTAGCTGGATGCTGGTACCTCTAAGCCTCCCTTGGTCTCTTCTTTCTGTAGGACACAGTTAAAACTGTATTTCCCAGGGGATTTATGAGGAGTAAGTCATGTATATGAAGCATCCAGACATTAAAAACATGCAGTAACGTTTCCTTATTCTGCTTGTTGCTGGTGATTTTCTTTTTGTGATACATTTCCTAACAGGTAAATTTTTATACTGCCAAAACAATCCATATTTTTATGTGTAATTTCTTTCATTTTAAAAATTATTTTTGAAAACAGGTACTACACACAGGACACAAAATTAGAAGGCTGAAAGTGTAGATAATGAAAAATGTCTCCTTCCGCCCCTGCCCCCCCACCCAGAATGAATCATTAGTAGGCTTCTTTGGTATCTTGCCAGAAATAATCTGTTCACAGACGAGCACACACCTAGGCGTTACTTCTCCTCCTCACCCAATACAAGTGGTGTCACACCACACTCGTTGATCTGCACCTGGCCGTTCACTTCACTCTATCTGAAAGCTCCTCACATCCCAGACTCATGCTTTAACGGCTGCAGGGACCTCACTGAACAGACCCCCGTAATTCACTAGTGTCCCCTCGATGTCCGTTCAGAGTCTTTCCATTTCTTCTATTATGAACAGTGCTATGACGTGTGTGCTGCACACCATCATTTCAGTCTATCCATAGGGTAAATCCCGACACGCAGAATTGCTAGGTCGAGGGATCTAGGCCTTGTGATCCTGGACGAGCGCCTGGTGACTCAGGCTCTGCTGCTACAGTCCTGCGAGCAGTGGGTGCCCCTGTCGTGTCAGCTTTTGAGCCTTAGTTAACCTGAGGCGAAAAATGGTATTTCAGAGTAGCTTTAATTCGCATTTCTATTCTTACTACTGGGGCTGACTGATCTTTTTATATGTTTAGGAAACATTTCTCCCTTCCTTTTTATGAAATGTCTGTTTTTCCTTTGCTGATTTTTCTGTTAGGTTATTGGCCTTTTTTAAATCGAGGTATAACTGACATATTAGTTTCAGGTGTACAACATAATGATTCAATGTTTGCATATCTTGCAAAATGATCACCACCATAAGTCTAGTCACATCTGTCACCATACATAGTTAAAAAATTTTTTTCTTGTGCTGAGAAGATTTAAGATCTACTCTCTTATCAACCTTCAACTATATAATGCAGTATTATTAACTATAGTTGCCAAGCTGTACATTACATCCCCAGGACTCATTTATTTTATAACTGGAAGTTTGTCCTTGTGCCCCCCTTTCATGGATTTCACTTCCCCATCTGTTTTCTGTATCTGTGAGTTTGGTGTTTTTTTTTTTAAGGAAGATTAGCCCTGAGCTAACATCTGCTGCCAATCCTCCTATTTTTTTGCTGAGGAAGAGTGGCCCTGAGCTAACATCTGCCACCAATCCTCCTCTTTTTGCTGAGGAAGACTGGCCCTGAGCGAACATCCATGCCCATCTTCCTCTACTTTATATGTGGGACACCTACTACAGCATGGCTTGCCAAGCAGTGCCATGTCCACACCCGGGATATGAACCAGCAAACCCCAGGCCAAAGTGGAACGTGCGCACTTAACCGCTGTGCCACAGGGCTGGCCCCATGGTGTTTTTTGTTTTTTAAGATTCTACATTATAAGTGAGATCATACAATATTTGTCTTTTTCTGACTTACTTCACTTAGCATAATGCCCTCAAGGTTCATCCATGTTGTCACAAATGGCAAGATTTCCTTCTTTTTTTATGATGGAATATTTTATTGCGTGTATGTATATATATATATATACACACATCACACTTTCTTTATCCATTCATCCATCAATGGACACTTAGGTTGTTTTTGTATCTCGGCTATTCTAAATAATGCTGCGATGAACATGGGGGTGCATGTATCTTTTCGAATTAGTGTTTTCATTTTCTTTGGATAAATACCTAGAAGTGGAATTGCTGGATCACATGGTGGTTCTATTTTTAATTTTTTGAGGAGCCTCCATACTGTTTTCCATACTGGCTGCCCTAATTTACATTCCTATCAACACTGCACAACAGTTTCCTTTTCTCCACATCCTTGCCAACACTTGCGATTTCTTGTCTTTTTGAGAACAGCCATTCTAACAGGTGTGAGGGGATCTCTCATTGTGCTTTCGATGTGCATCTCCCTGACGATTAAGTGACGTTGAGCACCTTTTCATGTACCTGTTGACCATGTGTGTGTCTTCTTTGGGAAAATGTCTATTCAGATCTTTTGCCAGTTTTTTAATTGAACTGTTTGCTTTTTTCCCCTACTAGGCTATATGTGTTCTTTGTATATTTTGGATACCAACCCCTTATCAGATACATAATTTGCAGATATTTCTCCTTTTTGGTAGGCTGCCTTTTCATTTTGCTGATGGCTTCCTTTGCTGCACACAAGCTTTTCAGTTACTGGCCTTTCTTACTGATGTGCAGGAGCTCTGTATAAATTAAAGAAACCAGTCATTTGTGATTATGAGTACAATATTCATGGCTGTGTGTCTCTAGATTTTGTTTACAGTGCTTTTTACTATGCAGAAAGTTTTATTCCCTTGCTCTCTCTCTCTCCACATCAATTAAAAACATACACTGACTGACAGGCACTCTGTGAGATGCTGGGGCACAGAGGTAGGAGATACAAGAGAGGAAAATGCAGTACAGCGCCATGGGGTAGTCACAGGAGCTGAGAGAGCAGACTGGATCCGCACCGAGGGAAAGGGTGTAAGCGTATCCAGGAGAGCTTCCTGGTAGTGGTAAAATCTGAGTGAGTCTTAAAGAACGAGAAAGGAATCAGGTAGAGGAAGCTGACACAGGAGGGCCTGGGAACAGCAAGGAGTCCTAACGACTGCAGCAGGCGGTCTGAGATCGAGGTGGGAGACCTGATCTAACTCCTCTGTCAGAGGACAGCCTTCACTCTAGATGTAGATTCTTGTCTGATTTAGTCATTATACTTTATTTTTGACAAATCATAAGACTGCAAAGGGCATGATATATTTGGAAGAAGACCTAGGTTAATTAGCAGTGAGATCCTGAAGGAAAATATTTTAAAATTTCTTGTCGCTTGTTCCAGTTTTCTGCTTCCTATATATTAAATGCTTCCATAAAAAAGAAAAATTTCTGTTCTTAATTTCCAAAGGAAGCCTCAATTTAGAGGAAACCTATCCAGGATCACTCACTGCTTAGGAGCACAGACTGAGGCTTCCACACACACAGCACGGCTGGATGGCTACGGGCACAGGCTCTGGGTCTGCATCCCAGCTCTGCTGGGTGATCTGGGCAAGTTATCAAACCTCTCTCTGCCCCAGGGTGGTTACTCGCACACTGGGCTAACAGCAGCACCTTCCTCCGAGGGTTGTTAGGGGCGCCCAAAAAGGGAAGAAACCTGAGTACACAGAAAGTTCTCATTAGTCTTCACTATCATTTAATTATTCCTTGTGGAAGCCATTATTACTATTAAAAGCTAGATCATTAGGGCTTAAGTAAACTTCCAGTTTACTACTATAAACAGCTTTAAAAACTTTTAATATGCATCATAATGAGCAACTTCTATCCGAATATTACTCTACCTAAAAATATTACTAAGTTTTTAGAGTCTAAGTTCTAAGGACTGCCTGGGATCAAGTCCTGGCTCCAACACTAACTAGCTGTGTTAGCTTGGGCAAGTTTCTTGACCTCCCTGTGCCTCAGTTTCCTTTTCTACATGGGTTACCTAATCAAGTTATTCTAGATCTAAATGAGTTTACAGAGGTACAGATTTCGAAGAGTACAAACAGTAAGCACTCCATAAATCTAAGTGATATTTTATTATTACCCAAATATTGAGTATAAGACCCTCAAGTTGGTAAAAGTGTACATATCTCTTCTAGGCCTTTGATTAATATCCCCAAATTGCTCTTTAAAAGGCTAAAGCAATTTATACTCAAACAATTCATGAAAATGCAGGGTTCACCACACCCTTAAAAGGTACAACTAGTAAAGGTTCCTTTTGTTAATTTGACACAAATACAACCACCCATAATTGTTTGGTTTGCATTTTTTCAATTCGTAGAAGGGCCAAATATTTTCCTATTTTATTTACCAGTCATTTCCTCTTTCATCTGTCGATGTCTTTTGTCCATTTATCAATTGAAGTTTAAATTTTTTCTTTTTTATTTATCTATTTTAGAGTTTTTAAGGTATTAGTCCTCTGTCATATTTTCAACAAATTTTTCTTCTTTGCCCTTCTGAAACGCATAAGTTAAACATTTTTTACAAAATTGAGTTTGTCTTTCTTATAAAGTGATTTCTTCTAATATCTCAAACTTAGAAAGTCTTCCCTAGCCAGGACAGTCCTTCCTCTAATACTGTAAACACGCTGAATGACTTTAAAAAAACACTGAACTATCTTTAATTAAACTGGAATTTATTTTGGTAAATCCTATGAAACAATGATCTAAATTAAGTTTTCCTCCCAAAAGCTTATCAATTGTGCCAATAACATTTAAGAAATTATCTTTTTCTTCCTTATTGATTTGATACTGTTAAGAAAATAAACTGAAGATAACACAAAACATGTAATTTACTGATAAAAACTTCCCAAGGTTATACAGCTTCTTACATAAGCTTTAACACATCCAAGTAAATGTATAGAAGTGCCTTTCTATAAAACAAATTATTTGTACCTACTTATTATATACAAATGAATTAATGATACTAGTTTTGTTGAAAACACAAAAATGTGGGCACTTGAATTTTCAAAGACAAGTTTCCTCTATGAATTGGGCGTATTTCATGGTACAGGATAAAGATCTATAATGGAGAGGAAATGACTAATAACAAATTAAAATAGTATATTAGTAGTGCTTTTACCTTTTCAAAGTGATCATACACATATCTTTGTTTTATGTTCATAACAAAGTAGGCCAGGTAAATATTTCTGCAGATGTAGAAAGCGAAGCATCAAGGTTTTAAATGAGTGTGATTTTACATTTTAAATGACTACCAAGTGGTGAAAGCATCATTTGTATTCCAGTGTTTTAACTCCCCATGATGAGTTTCATGAAAATATAAACACAACCCTGCTAGAGCCACTGATGGGGAAACAGCACCTCCTCTCCCCTAGTCTCACCCCTCCTCCCCTTCTTCTACTGCTCACTTCTTTCAGCCGACAAATATACTGGTTCATTTCCCCTGGAAAACACTACCCTCTTGACCCCAGATCCCGCTTCTGCTACTTGAAGGATCACCGCTTCCCTTACAGCCCAGCTCTACGACAGGGTTGTCCACAGCACTGTCTCCAATTCCCCTCACCTCCTTCTCTCCTGACCCACTTCAACCATCTCCTGTCCTTACTGTTCTCCTTCAACTGTTCCTGCTCAGGTCCTCAAGGACCTCCCCCTTGCTATACTCCATTTCTTGGCTCTCATCTTACCAGACCTATCAACAGTATTGCACACAGCTAATGACTATTTCTGGATACGCTTTCTTCACCTGGCTTTAGGACAACCTAGAACAATGCCTGGCATAGAACTGGTGCTCAGTATACACTGTAAGCAAATGAATGAAAGATCAAAGGAAGAACTGAACGAATGATGGCAAACAGGTTTCGTTTTGAGTGCCAACTGCAAATGACTGGCAGTAGCTGCATGGAGTGATGGAGGGGGTGGATGCTGAGGGAAGACATACCATGACTGATTACCAACTGGTATTCACCATCCCAGCATTAATCTGAAACTATGTAGAATGACACAGGTTTTTAAAAAAGGAGATAAACTAGTTCACAGTAAACAAAAGTTTAATTATATTCTCAAGGTTCTTCACACAGATTTTGTTAGTAAAAACTAGTAAACAGAAAATAACTGAGTGACAGGTTAAGCAAGATTAACAAAAAGTTATGCTTAAATGTACCTAGGGAAAAAAAGACAGAAAATATTTCAGAGAATGTGAGAGGCTGCCTTTTATCATTTAAAAGTAGGCTGCTCTGGGAGCAATTTAAAATATCCCTCTTATATGTTCTATGGTAATACATATTTGGTTGTTTAAGTCCCAAAAAATTGACATATCTACACATATAAATATAAAACATAAGAAAAAATTTAATAGTCACTAATCACACAATCCTTTCACCATTACAGAATACATTATTTTTCAGGATTAATTAGGAATTCTTGATACTCACATTCTGTTTCATGCTTATAGGCTCCTAATGTTAGCTGACGAGATGTTGTTAATAATTGTTGCATCATTGCTGTTGGGTCTTGAAATATCTAATGGGATAGAATGGAAAAAAGCCCAATAATGTTGAAGTTATACAACTTAAAATGCTTTTAAAACTCACTCACTATAAAATCTTCTTACCATTTCATCATAGAACTCTGAAACCACTGTCTTTTTTCCCAGCATTGCATTGGTGTCTGACTGAAACAGCTTTAATAAATGGTACAGGGTTACCTATGAAACAAAAACAGACGTCACATCTGTGAATGGTTTTCATCATCACTGTGAGACACTGTCATTTCTGTAAGTGACTTAGAGGCTGGAAGTAGCAAAAACATCAAATTCAGGAGCTTGTCTCAACTACCACTTACTGTGACAAATTGCCCAAACTCTCTGTACTGTCATTTCCCCATTAGGTATCACAGCATCCATCTACATCTGCTTAACAGGAATGCTCTGAAGGGCGTAAGTTAGGGTCTGCTATAGCATCTCCAGAGAGTGACTATGCATAACTGTAACACAAGAGAGAGCTATGGAAATTAAATCACTAAGGCATGAGTTCTTTTACTCACACAAGTGAAATTCGAATAACTGTGACAGTTATTCTGTGAAGATTAAAGTTTACAAATTTACTCTGGGGAAAAAAAGATCTCTGATACTTCAAAAGGAATGACCAATACTAAAATGCTCAGTGAAGGCAGATAGTTTCTGTGCTGATCTTTAAGGTTATCACATAAGTAATAAAAAGTTAGTGATAATTCACTTTGGCAAGAGCAACATGTCTTCAAAATACTCAAACACAGGTGCAGTAAGACATCAAAGAAAAAGCTTTGAGGCACAATGTGTGATTACTCGAGCAAAATAAAACCTAGCTGGCAAACGTCAGAGTTTACAGTGAAGCTGCAGAAAACAATTCAGAGGCCTCAGAGAATTTTCCAAAAAGTTAGCTAAAATCATTATACGGAGCATGCATCATATGCCATCGTTTAATTAAACCTTCATATGACCTATTTTCTGTAAGAGCCAACTACTGAACAAGTATAATGGTTTCACCACACCAGAAGAACATCATAACACCTTTTAGGGAATAAAATTGAAGCCTATGTAGGTCCACATGGAAACCTACTCAATGAGTCAATCAGAGTAGCGCAAATGACCACACTGCCTCTCTTCCAAGAGAGGACGTGCAGAGCTGTCTCTTAGTGAGCTTACACAACACAGTCATTTCTTTCACAGGTGTATTTTCCAGCTGAGGGTGAGGCAGGGAACAGAGGAGGTAACAGACAGGTAAGGCAGCACATTCTCAAAATAAAAATGAACCCAAAGCAATCTCACAAAGCTAAAAAGAGCTTCTGCTCTAGTAACATTACCGACTTCTCCCCCCACAACATCTGCTGAATCCTGTGCCCTATTCTCCCCAATAGATTATTCTCATTAAGGATAAGAGCAGGGGGGCCAGTCTGGTGGCACAGCAGTTAACTTCACCTGCTCTGCTTCGGTGGCCTGGGGTTCACCAGTTTGGATCCTGGGCACAGACCTAAGCATTGGTCATCAGGGCATGCTGTGGTAGGCATCCCACATATAAAACGGAGGAAGATGGGCACAGATGTTAGCTCAGGGCCAATCTTCCTCAAAAAAAAGAATAAGAGCAGGGTCTCATCTTTGTATCCTAACCCTTGAACAGTGTCTTGCAAATAATCGATATTTAATAATTTCTTGCCAAATAGAATATAATGTCTGTGAGAGTATTCCAGAAGGACAAGAATGGTAGGAGATCTGGAAACCTTACCACATGGAAAATGTGTAAATGAGCTATGGATGTTTCTTCAGGAGAAAAGAAAACTAATGTAGGAACAGTTACCAGTCAAAAGTTCAAGGAAGCCTAGCATAAAGTAGGGCTTTCTTAAAACAAGAACTACCTCACACCTGAAGAGGATGACACAAGTCAATGTTCTCCACACTGGAGACAGGCAAGCCCAAACTGGATTCTCACTAGAGAGCCTGCGGAAAGGAATTCCTACGTGGGAAGAGCATCCCCGGGCACTGAGATCACCTGGGTGCCGGCCCCTCCACACCCACTGAGTCAGGCGCAGGCGGGGGCAGTTTGAATTTTTAAAAAAACACCTCAGGCGTTTCTGGTGCAGCCATTTAGGAACTAATTCTCTGATTCACTGGCCCAGGTGATGTTCAACTCCTGTAAAAGCACACACACAGTTTTAAAAACACAATCTGATAATTAAAGTGCAAATATTTGGTGCTAAGGGAACTAAGGGAACGGGCTGAGTCTAACGAAAACTAACCATGATGAACGTTACGGGCCTGAAGCCGGAGTCACGCCCCAGTCACACAGACGTGGGAGAGCCACACTGAGTTGTGACCCCATGTGTTCAAAAATAAAAAAGGCTTAGTGGTTTTAGTCAAAAGAAAGAGTAACGGAGAGAGTTTGAGGCGTGAATGCAGTACTTGGGTTCAAAAACTAGCTCTGCCACAACTGTTTCTGAGCAGCGCTTGATCCCTGAACTTTAGGATCCTCATCTCTAAAACGACACCACCAACCTCACAAAGCTGCTGACGGATCAAAGTGCAAGGTTTGAGGGAGTTTTCACACAATCAAGCCACAGAGTAGGATATTAAGTAGAGCTGCTAGTACTCATGGCAGCTTGAAAAAGCAAGAAGCGTGTTTCTAAGGCTTCCAACTATAAAAAACTGAATACCCCCATTTCAGACAGCCTATGACTCAACCTGTTTGTCACTAATAACCAAATGATACTAACGAATTTTAAGCTTTTTTGCTCTAGTAATCATATGCTTTCCAAGGTTTCTTTCCAACAAATGTTCACATTATACCCCTTCTTTCTATACTTGAAAAATAAAAGAGTTTTGAAAGGCACTTCACTTAAAAATGGAAAACTTTAACTCACAGCAAGAGGCCCCAGGCCCCAGCGTACATCCAGGACATCTCACGAAAACGTCAGCACACAGCGAGCGACTCAGTAAGTATGGCTACAGTTTCACAATTACTAACAAACCCACTTCATAGGTGCAAAAATTAACATTACTCACAGGTCTTTCATTAGGATCAATGAAAAATATTTTGATGATTATTTCGAATTCACCCCATCCTGTTTCAGTAATTTCATATGGAGGCTTAGTAACAACTGAAGAGAGAGAGAAAAACAACTATAAGTTGTAAATTACTGATTCAGTTCCCTGTTGAAAATTTGTATGTTATGAATCAAAAAACTGTACTGTACCTCTTAAAGGATTACCATAGCTTTCATGTAATTTAAATTGGATTTTCTTCACATATGCTGACATATCCTAGAATACAGAGGTTTAATTAGTTCTGCCATCCACATAGAAAAAGTAGGAGGGAAATACACTGAGCATATGTACCTAATTAAATACACTTTCCCTTAAATTTTATGGAATACACTTTTCTAAAAAACATGAATTATACGTGGGAGGTTTGTTTCTTACTTTAAACAAAGGAGGCCCATGAATTCTTTCATAATTCATATATAGGAATATATGTCCCCGATGTGTTTTGCAAATCCTGTTTTTATACATCTCTAAACACAATACTCTAAATCAATTTTGATTTTTCCATAAAAACAATATTACCCTTTCCATATTTTTATAGAAATAACCATAGAAACCAAAGCAAATCTAAGACCTAATCAACTTCAAAGAACAAAGTCTGATAAAGCTAAGGCCAACTAAACTAAGCAAGCCCAAGCTGTTGGATATAAAGCTGCTCCTTTCCTTAAACTCTGTTGAAGCACAGGCGCACGTGCATCGGTTCTGGCACATAAAGAGCCTCTTCTGGTAAAGGCAGCCCTTAAAAAATAACTCATTATAGAAAAAGAGGAAAATGCAAAACAGTAAGTCATACTCAATAGTAATGTTTATTAATCTTTTTATTTGCTTTCAGGAATTTTTATGTGCTTATTATCTAAATATATACCTATATTTTAAAAATTGGGACCATCCTGTAGTGATATATTATTATCTGCTTTCATAACTGAACAGTATACTGCCAACGCTTTTCCTGAGGCAGATCTTCATAAGCATTTTTGAAGACTTTTTTGGGATACTTTCACTCTTTTTTTCCTGCAAATGAGTGACTAGCAAAATTGGGGAGCAGATGCTATAATGGTCAACAACGGGGTCTTGCCCTCCAGATCTCAGTGTGGAGGAGGCAGTCGAGAAGACCAGCATTTCTATGTAATCTGTTACGAGGGCGTTAGGTACAAGTCCATAGGAGGGCTGCCTGACAGTCTTGGGTGAGCAAGACAGTATTTCTAAAGAAAATGACACAAACTGAGAACTAAGGGAACAGCAGGAATGGAGTGGGTGGGGAGGAATGAGTGAAGAGGTTTAAGAGTAATTAGGTGTTGGAAAGACGCAGGGCCTAGAAAATGATGGGATGAACCCAGACAAGGGAGCGGGCTGCAGACAGGGCAGGGGAAGTCTGCAGCAGGGCTGCTCAACACCAGAGCTCAAGTTGACCGAGAGGCAGGAGGGAGCCACTGAGGGCTTTTTCCTTTTAGTGACAGCTTGAGACATAATTCACCTACCACACAACCTACCCATCGGAAGTGAACCACTCAATGGTTTTCAGTACATTCAAAGCGTTGTACAACCATCACCACAATCAATTTTAGAACGTTTTTACCAGACAAAAAGAACCCCACACCCATTAGCACTCACTCCCGAATCCCTCTTCCTCCCACCCACTGGCAACCACTAACCTCTTTCCTATGTCTATGGATTTGCCTATTCTGGACATTCTGTAAAAATGGAAGGGCTGGCCCTGTGGCCTAGTGGTTAAGTTTGGCATGCTCCACTTTGGCAGCCAGGTTTGGTTCCCAGGCGCAGACCTACACCACTCGTCGGTGGCCATGCTGTGGCAGTGACCCATACATGAAACAGAGGAAGATTGGCACAGGTGTTAGTTCAGGGCTAATTTTCCTCAGCAAAAAGAGAAAGATTGACAACAGATGTTAGCTCAGGGCAAATCTTCCTCAAAAAAAAAAAAAAAAAAAAACACAATGGAATAACACAGTATGTGGCCTTTTGTGTCTGGCTTCTTTCACTTAGCATGTTTCCAAGTTTCATCTATGTGGTAGTAGAATGTATCAGTACTTTATTTCTTTTATTGCCTAACAACATTCCATTGTATGGATACACCACATTTTATTTATCCACTCATTAGATGACAGATATTTGAGTTGTTTCCCCCTTTTTGGCTATTATGAATAATGCCACTATGAGCAATTATATACAAGTTTTTGGGTGGACTTCGAAGGATTTAAAATATAATGTGTATTCATTCGATAAACATCTGTTGAATACCTACTATGTGCTGGCTGTGTTCCAGGCACTGGAGCTTCAGCCCTAAAATACAATTACCACCGGGCAGAGGACACAGCAGAGTTCTCTCTCACACCCCCTAGTGGTCTTATCACCCATTATCACTTACAAAGCACGAGCTGCTTATTCCTACAACACCTGATTAGAATCCCATGCTAGTTTAAGAAATGGTGTTGGGATGAGAACCGAGCCTACAGCATAGTTTTTGTCACTGTCACTTAATTTTAATTAGAAAACATTTCTGGAAAATTGATTTCTATTAAGAATTATATGAAGATGACAGCCCTTACTTTATTATTTCAATTTTTTGGTAACATTTCTACAGTGGGCTAATTTTATAATGGGAAAGTTACTATAAAAAAAAAATTGCATGGGGCCAGCTGGTGGCATAGTGGTTAAATTTGTGTGCTCCCATTTCGGTGGCCCAGGGTTTGCAGGTTGGGATCCTGGGGGCGGACCTAGCACTGCTCCTCAAGCCATGCTTTGGCAGGGTCCCACACAAAATAGAGGAAGATGGGCATGGATGTTAGCTCAGCGACGATCTTCCTCACACACACACACACAAATCACAACTTATTTTCAAGCAAAACAAACTGTAGCTTCAAAAGAAGTTATAGAAAAAACAAGCACCTACCTCGTTTCTGTAGGGCTTTACATACACTGTCCACTGATGGGTGTGCCCGTCTTCTTCTCTTTTCTTTCCAAAATACCGAGCAACATTACCATAAACTATTGGTTTAACAATAGTAACCCCCTAAAGGAAAAATAATTTAAATACCAGTTAATACTGTATCATTACCCAAATAAACAGAATGAGAGTTCTGAAAGCTTGTTTTATGTAACAGCAAACTGTCTAATAACCTACAGTTTGGTTCTCTTGCGGGCAAGAGCCATGAGCGCCAGCGAGGAGGCGGTGGCCCCGGCCGTCAGCCGCACGGACGCATGCACACCGTTCCTGGGGGGAGCACCAGAAGCCTGCAGACTCAACCCGCTCAATCACCTTGCACGGAGGCTCACACGCTCCCGGAGCCCCAGCCGTCAGCCGCACGGACGCACGCACACCGTTCCTGGGGGGAGCACCAGAAGCCTGCAGACTCAACCCGCTCAATCACCTTGCACGGAGGCTCACACGCTCCCGGAGCCCCAGCCGTCAGCCGCACGGACGCACGCACACCGTTCCTGGGGGGAGCACCAAAAGCCTGCAGACTCAACCCGCTCCATCACAGGGCACGGAGGCTCACACGCTCCCGCAGCCCCAGCCGTCAGCCGCACGGACGCACGCACACCGTTTCCGGCGGGAGCACCAGAAGCCTGCAGACTGAACCCGCTCCATCACCGTGCACGGAGGCTCACACGCTCCCGCAGCCCCAGCCGTCAGTCGCACGGACGCACGCACACCGTTCCTGGGGGGAGCACCAGAAGCCTGCAGACTGAACCCGCTCCATCACCGTGCACGGAGGCTCACACGCTCCCGCAGCCCCGGCCGTCAGCCGCACGCACACCGTTCCTGGGGGGAGCACCAGAAGCCTGCAGACTGAACCCGCTCCATCACCGTGCACGGAGGCTCACACGCTCCCGGGGCCCGGCACGACTACAGGGAGGGCGCATCCCGCAGTCTCTCCCAACCTCTCGTTTCAGCCCGTTGGTAAGTCCCCCGCCAGCCCAGAACCCCCCGAAGCCCGGGCAATGGACGTGCGGACGAGGCTCCGGGACCACGAGCTCGCCGGCTCTCCCCTCCCCTCCGTGCAGCAGCCCTCGGGGCTCCGGCGCACGCCCACTGCGCGTGGGACAGAAACACGCTGCGCACGACGGCCGCGTGCACGGTGTGATGACAACTACGCAAACACGACGGGACGCGGATGCGACCCGAAAACACCCCGCGGACCCACGACATCGGTGCAAACGCGGGCGACTCCTTTTCAGAGCGAAGCCTCCTGCGACCGGTGAAACCGCGGAGGGGCGAAGGCGACCGCTCCCGCGGTCAGGACGCCCGTGCGGGACGCGGCGACGCGGGGGCAGAGGGACGCGGCCCGAGCGTGCCCCGCCGGCAGTCGCGCCGGGCTCCGCGCACCTGCGCTCGGGCGGGTCTTCCGGACGCGCCCGCCCCAGGTCCCGGTCGCCTGAGGCCGCGGGGACGCCGCCGTGGAGGGGACGGCAGGAGGAGGGCCTGCTCTCGCCGAGGGACCTCGGGCCCGGGTCGCCCCCCGGCGTCCCCGCACTGGTGCCCGGGGCCGAGGGGACGGCGCGGGGGACACGCGGCCGGGCACCGACCTTCACTCTCCCGCCGGAGTCAGGCCCAAATTCGGCCATTCTCTTGAACATATTGTCCCCCGGAAGAAGCCGCCGCCGCCAGGGAAAGAGCCGGGCCGGCGGAGCCGCCGCCCTCAGACCCCGCTCCTCCGCGGGCCCAGGCGCCGGCGTGCGGCGGCGGACGAGCGGGCAGCGCGCAGCAGCGTCCCGGAAGTCGGCCCGCGCCCGGAAGTCGGCCCCGCGGAGGGCGGGGCGGAGGTGGGCGGGGCCGAGCGCTGCGCAGGCGCAGAGAGCGCTGGCATGCCGCGCACGCGCACGCTGCCTCGCGGCGGGCTGGCGAAGCGGATCGCCGGGTCGGGGGGAAGCGCGTCTGCTGGCGGGCGCTCGCCGGCCGGGCCTCTTGGCTGTCTGCTGTGGGAGTCGGGACGTCGTCGCCGCTTGGCGCGCAGAGTCTGAAGTCAAGGTGATGAAACCGCCGCGCCCGGCAGGACGTGGCTGACCCCGCGCGGGCTTCCGGAGAGGCCGAGCCCCCGACCCGGGCGCCCTCAGGCCGTCGGGCCGCTGCCGGCCCCAGCGCCGCGGAGGGGCTCCCGCGAGGGCGGTGGGGTCGGGTGGGCGTCCCGGGCGGGCCGTGGGATGGACCCCTTCAAAATGCAGGAGGGAAGTGAGTCCCCGCTTATCCTCCACACGAGCCGACGTTCACCCGAGTGCGAGCAGAGTAGAGCCCGCGTCAGACGGGCTGGTCCGCAGAACAGTGCCTCTCCTGCGCCCTTGCTCAGGAAGATGGGGCAGGTGTGGTCCGCCAAAATGAGGGAATAAACCAGGAAGGGGGAAGCTGTGAAATCCAGGAAACCCCTAAATATCAAATATGGAGGGAAGAGAAGAGAATCCCACGATGACGCTGAAGCGGGAGCCCGGAACGGTAGCGGCGTGCGTGTTAGGCATAGACCTGGTCAGACCTCTCGGAGGATCGCTGCTGTAGAAGGATGAAACGGACGCGACTGCAGCTGCATCTGAAGCCTGGAGAGGAGATTTCAATATGAGACCTGGAGTTAGAGGGTTGAACTAACCATGGGTACGCGGGAAACCAAGCGCATCTGAGAATCATGCAGTTATTAGCTCTAGGGAAAATACAGTCTCAGAAGAAAGTAATTGTGTTTCTGGCTACGTAGATACTCAGTATTGATCTAACCAAAAATAATACAGTTACATTGGAAGAATGGGCTTTGAGGAAGGGTGCTGTGTGTGATGGAGACGGGGGAGAAGATAGGGGGAAGTCAGTATCCCAAAGGGGAAAACTCAAGAAGGAGCAATATAAGCCTAATACTTAAAGACATGGAAGTAAATGGAAAAATATCAACATGAAGAGTAGAGAGGGGGTGCACGCGAAGGGGGAGAATCAGGGAGGTACGGCTTTCATGACAAACCTTCAAAGACCATCTGACTCTAAACATTGAGAATTTATAAGCTTGCTAAAATTAAAAATGATTTTAAAAGTTAATTTGCATAATAGACATGGATTTAATTGAAAAACATCTGTGAATGACATTATCACTCCTGATTACCATTTTTAGTAATTCCCTTTAGCAACTTGCAAGAAAACAGTTTTTGAATGAGTCCGATGAACAGAAGTGCAAGAAATGTGCTCAGGGCTTCCTTACGTTGAGTGCCGCCTGAAGAGCTCAGTCCTCATCTGGAATATCGTTCTGCATTTCAGAGAACATCCTGGGTGAAACTAAGCAACATAGGAATTGAGTTTCCTTTACAAATGATCAAACACTGATATTTGTATTCCATCCCCAGAGTAAGAGTCGAAATTTGGTTTGGGAACTTGATTGTAGTAGTATAACAGGTATAGGTAAGAAATGATGTTTATCAAAAACACTAAGCAAAATCTCCCACAACATTGCTTTCCCTCTTCAGCCAACTTTTGCTACTCTCTGGTTGTATCTGAGCTGTCACTCTTCAAGTCTCTCTCCCCTGCCTTGACCCATTCTTTGTACATCTCTGGAGATGCTGCTATGAATAAACCCATATTCTTCCTGGGTTTATTCACATCAGAATGGTCCCCGACTCTGGAAGCCAGGGCTGCCCCAGTGTTGGGGCCCTCTGCTGCCCTCCCATGGCTGGTCCATGCACTACAGTCACGTGGACTTGAGACCTGACCCTGGGAACCCCAGAAGCTGCTCTGCTGGAATCACGTGGGCTTGAAAAGTAAGAAAAAAACCAGAATGCTCAACATGGGGGAGTATACAAAATAATCAGAAAGAGGTTCACTCCACCAACTGATATTTATAGAGCGAGTCTCATGTTCCAGGCACTGTCTAGGTGTCTGGAATGTGGGTGTAAACAAGAGTAACAAATTTCTGCCCTCCTTGCTATCAGGACGGTGGCCCAGCATGGTGTGTCAGAGATGTGACACGGTAAAGAGGGTGTCAGATGTGGGGGAGGGTAGCCCAAGAAGGGTGTCAGAGCCTGAGTGGAGAGCATCTACTCCATGGTGTGTCCGTGTTGGGAGACTGGTTACATCAGGCCAGTTCATCAGCACATACATGTGCGAAGGATACAGCTCAAGGACAGTGGGTGCCAGGTTTCTCACTGTTGGAGAAGGGAGTTGCCAACATGGCAAAGGAGAACACTAGCCTCACCTGTGGTGTGGGAGTGCAAGTGGAGGAGTTGATGTGAATTCAATATCAGGAGACAGATAGAGGGGTAAATGTTGTGTAAATAGATTGATGCCCTAGCTCCATCCATTGATGGGGCCTGGGAACAGTGGCACTCTAGTGCCCAGATCTTGGCTTTTAAATACAATTCTCCATTCTGAGGAATTGGGCTCTTTGGAGAAACGGCTGATTCCAGGGCTGAAGGAGGGAAAGAACAAGGTGAGCCTTAGAACATCTGTGGCAGAAAACAAGGAAGTGCTCAAAAAATGATGAGGACACGTCAAAATGACACAGAAGCCAGCTTGCAGGGTCTACTGGCCAAATCAGGGACAATGTTAACATCAAAATATGTGGTAGTCATGGATTATAACCCATTACAATCTGAATAAACAGGAAGCCACGGGTCCATACTGACACAATAAATAAATGCATAAGTTGAAAATTTGATGCGTTACAGTCTCAAAGCACCTTCCCCTCCCAAATACTCTGCAGTGGAGGTGACCTGCAGACGTCATCTCAATCAAGTGACCGAGGTGAACGTCATCAGTAATAGACCCTTTCAAACTGCATGCCACCCAGAGGATGCCATGAGAAGAGCCCAGCCTCACTTCTGTGTATTCCTGCCAAGGATGCATGACCCAATCCAACCAAGAAACAGCAGAAAAGCCTTAGGACGCGTCACAGCATAACTGGTCTGTGGTCTTCAAAATGTTAAAGACATAGTCAAGAAAAAGAAACCTGGAGAATTAGCCAATTGAGGGAAACTAAGAAAACATGACAAGCAAATACAACACGTGATTCTGAATTCTCTTTTTATTATGAAGGCCTTCTGGGGGCAGTGATGAAATTGATGGATCTGAAGATCAGGTGGCAGGAATGCATCAGTGTCAGCTTCTGGAGTTGGATGGTGCTTTGAGGTTATGTGGGAATACCACACGGAAAGATTCAGGGCCACTGGGCACGATGTTGGCAATATACCCTCAAACTGTTCATAAAAAACAAAAGGCCTTTGTACTGTGCTTGCAAACTTGGGGAGAGATTAAGATTATTCCAAAGTCTTTCAAAGTGGGAATAGACTTATATTTTAGCAAGAAGAGAGGAGTAAGTAAAATGTGGTGTGTCAAATGGTTATAGGCTTGAGCCCTGGGGCACTCCTACAGTTAGAAATTAAATATCAGAGAGAGAGCCAGCCAAGAAGGACAGAGAAGGAGCAATCTGTGAAGCAGGATGTAAGGGAGGAGAAGCTGAGGGAGAGAAAGTTTTCTGTAGCAGGAAGTGGTTCACTTTGTCAGGTGCTGCTGAGAGATCCAGTAAGAGGAACAGAGAAGAGCTGATGGCTAGAAGCCCAGGAGTCCTGGGCGGAGTCATGGAGGAGCGGTTTTAGCTGAGTGAGGCTGGCAGCCAGGTGAAGAAGGGTTGAGAAGAGAGGGAGAGGTGAGGACTGGGGCTGGTGAGTAGAGATGTCTCATCCCCAAAGTCGTGCCTTGAAAGGGAGCAGAGAATGATGTCGGTGTTGGAGGGTGTTGGAGCGTGAGTGAAGAGCTCTTTGTAAGACAGGAGGTTACCAGGGCTGTTTGTACAATGACGGGGGTGATCCAGCAAAGAGGGAGAAACCAAGGATGCAGGAAACGCTCAGCCCAACTTGGAGGAGTGAGAGGGATGCGGTGAAGATTGCATGAGGAGACACTGTCGTTGGCAGGAGCAGAGGAAGGGAGGATGGCCAGGGGAAGGTGTGGCCCCTGTTAGGTGGTGAGGAGGGAGAATTTCCTGTGAGGCTGGTTCCTCTCTCTCAGTGCTCTTTGAGGCCAGGTCACCTACTGAGCGCAGAGAGGGGTGGGAGGTGAATGGTCGGGCGTGTATGCTGGGCTCCGAGGAGAGAGAAAGAGAAGTAAAGTAGTCATTTTGGAGAGTGGGGACACCACAAGAAGGATTGCAGAGAAGTGACCAAGGTAGATGGCCAGGCCAACTGGAGGGCCCACGTGCGATCTCTGGGTTAGAATTTAAAGTGAGAGCTCTCAGCACGCGTGTGGATTTTTCTCCAGCAACAGCCAGCTGTTTGGGTACAGGTGAGGATATAGAAACGACTGAGAGTCAAATCTTTTTTTTTTCAAATATATATATATTTGTCTTCAGAGACACCAGATGGGTCTAAACAAAGAAAGACAAGGTATGAGTTGCAAGGCCTTTAATGATACTGTTTCTGTTGTATACAACATGCATGGTTAATTAGGAATTATTTCAGTAGTGGTGAACTCATCTGCCCCAGATTTCGTCATAGCGCTTGATTCTAAGCTAGTGAAATCGAGAACCAGCAGCTCGTGCAGTCCTTTACATCGCTCCAAGATCACCGAGATGCAGAAAAGAGTTCTTTAAAGGGCTAAAGAGATGGCTATATAAATGTGAGTTTACGTTTGAAGCTGTTGAAAAGCAATGTTTCTAAGAGATCCTTTCAACCAAAGGTCACACTTTGTGAAAACACCATTCTTTATTCAGGCTGTCTCCATTTTTAGCCATTTGGTATTCTGCTACTTTTTAAATATAATATTGCCCAAGAAAGAGTGGTTGGGATTACTGTTTTTGGAGATGACAGAACAGACGAGGGCGTCAGATGTCTGCACAGCTGGGATTTTGCCTAAATCAGTTTGTTTTCAGATAGTCTGTTGTTATTGACCATTTTTATATCTATTTTTGTTGATGATTGGGATGGACTTGTATCACTCAAGATTAAGTGTGGGTTATATTTTTGGTTAAGAACCGAATGTACTGGAGATGTATTTGATAACCAAGATTTTAGATAAATTGTCACCAGCATTAGTTCTATTCGCAAACTGAAAAAAACTGTAGACTTCCTATGAAGTAAACACATTAGTCAACATTAAGCCTCTTAGAAGAAAGAACACATTTTCCTCTCCCTTCTGTAAAAACCTTATTTGTTTGAAAGAATGGTAGTGTGACCTTTCACTCAACTACGACTCCCTTAATGTGAAAAAGACAAGATGAGCTGAAGAAGGACACCTCCTCAGTTACACTCTGCAACCCTTGACATACTGAGTGAGGTCGTGGTTCTGACAACGATTTCTCCACGCCACCCTGCAGAGAAAGGTGAAAAAAATGGGCATAAGGTTAAAACGCATCTTCACTGTAATATGCATACTTCACATCCTTGGGGAGAACGGAATAGTTTATCAGTACACGCAGCACGGGCTATGGATGGATCCAGCTCGTGCTGTTTATTACACGGGGATCCATATCTCAAGTGCCTCTCTTCTCCCCAAAGCCCTCGCTGGAGCACAGAATGCTGGAGCATAGCATGTTGGGTGTGTGCATTTCCCCAGGGTGACTGCCAAGTGCCTTCCACGTTTACCTAATTCCAAAAATAACTTCAAGACACGACAAGGAACTAGTAGAGTGTGGAGAAGCTTACAACTCTAGACAATCCCCTAAAATAAAGTGAGGGTGGAGAGTGGGATTCCGAACCAGTTGAAGTGGATTCTTTCCAGTCACAGGCTGTTTACGCCAAGTCGAGAGCCTCAGTCTTCGGCTCTCAGCCACGTGCTGTGGTCTCTGAACTTCCCCTCCCACTTCTCTCCTAACAGAAAGGGGAAAGAGCTTTCCCCGCTAATGCTGAGACGCACCATGCTCGGATGCCCTGTGGGTCACTGACCACCCGCTTTGCACACGCCACGGCTTGAGTGATGTCATCTTGCAGCAGAGCTGAAAAAGAGGTGTGAGGCATGAAAACCACTGTCATAGAAATTTCATTTTAAGCTCAGGTTGCCAGCTTTGTTCTCTCAGGCTGAGGGAGGCACATGAACATTATTTTCCAAGAGTCCACGTATGTGTGAATGTTGGGGGAAAACTGTTTTCATTTCATCTGATTTGGCATGAAATAAAGCATTCTGTTTCTCCTTTACCAAAGTCTTTGGAAGCTCTGGAATTATTAACTAATGTGATAGAAGGTTCTCTTTGTACAGGCAGTGTAAAAAAAACGGCCTAGCAATTTTTTAATCAGCCATTCGACTACTGGAAATTTATCCTAAAGAAATAATGAGAAATGCACCTAAAGATGTATGCACAAGGCCTTTTATAGCAATTAATAAAAGGGGAAAATGGAAACAACCTGAGTGCTTAACAGTAAGAGTTGGATCAATAAATTATAGAATATTTATATAGTGCGATTCTATTCATCCTTTAAAAAGAATACAGATTTGCATGTGTTCACATAGAAATAACTTTGTGTGATAAGGAGCAAATTGTAAAGCAGTATATATAGTATAATTTCATTCACATTGCTCACATGTTTGTGAGTACATACGTGCATGACACAGCTCTACGTTCATAGACAGTATTGATGCATATCCTGTATATAACAAAAGTATATACCAAAATATATACCAGTGCTCATAAATCTCTGAGTAATAAGAATTTTTATGTAATGACCAATACATTCAATATTCAAGAATTCAATATTATTATATAATGCAACGTATTTTTAAAAAATTAACCAGATACAAAAGAATATTCTAAGACTAATCTTCTATATTAGGAATTTTAACAATATCAGTTTTGCAGTACTTCTCCAATATTTTATGCTCTAAAGATTCCACATGTTATTTCCAGTTTTATAGGAGTTCAAAAGAATATTTGTTTCACCTCAACTTAACAAATCCGTAAATTAACTTGTTAGGTATGAAAATGATTATATAGAAAGTGTACTTTTTGGAGATGCAAAGTAAAGAATTTAGAAACGAAATGTCATCATGTTCCCAATTCACCTTAAAATCACTCAGCGAAAAATATACACATATACACAAAAGAAGTAAATATGAGTAAATGTTAACCACTTTTAAATTACTTGATGGGCATATGACTGCTTCTTATACTAATGTCTCTCAATTTCTACATAATAAGAGCATTTCATAATAAAAAGTTAAAAACAATTTAAAAGAAAGACCATACAACCAAATTATCCTAGACCTCCCCAGAGTAAGCGGGAGGAATGACATTGTTCCTGATGAAACATCACTAAGTCTGTGTCCAATAAATTAACAGGTCATCCCAGAAACTTTTGTACGTTAGAAAACAGCACTGTCCTATGAAACCAGCTCTCTGATTTCTCACTAGGGAATTGTTAGGAGGAGAATAGTGTTTCCAGAGGTCGAGATGGAGTTTCTCCAGGTCCTTGATGGACCCGTCCAGACTGTTTTGTTGGCCTGGACTCTCTGTCCCTGTGAGAATAACCACATGGGTCCTGTGCCGTACTTGCATGTTATCTGGCTTACCGCTGCAGGGAATCCGACAGGCATTCACTGCTCGTGGGGTTTTGCCATCATTGCACCAGTAGCGGCTGTTGATCTGAAATATCCCATAATCAGTGCTTTGACTTCCAGGATTGTAGTTTGTAGCTCGTGTGTTGTAATTACTTTCCCATCTGGCCAAACAGACCCCTGAAAAGAATTTATTTTTATTAATCAACAGGAACACTACATGACACCTCACACCACAATCAGTGCTATTTGGCTAATTCCTCTTCACTGAAGACTTCCTTTATAAGTATAAAGATGTCTTTTACTTGTATAATATTTTAACACTTCCGTGTTACAGGGCCCTGAAGAGAATCCTTTGGTTAGCAAGAAACTTTGTAGTACTAATGAAGCAAGAAAACATACTTTTAAAAATATTAAAATAGCTGTTTCTGCCATTACTTCCTACCCTTCCCCTCTTCCCATCCCTGGGGCAAGATTCAGCCTAGAATATAAAATCCACAGAGTTGTTGAGTGCTTTTTGTCATTAATAGCAGATACGTATGTATTAAGAAAAGTAAGCATTTTCTGGGAGATAGGAATTTTCTTATGCTACCTAAAGATGAATATGGGTATCAATTTAGAATCTGGGAAACAAGAGTTATAGACTAAGAAATAGTATTCCATCCACCCATCCATTGGTCCATCCATGCATCCCTCCACTCATCCCTCTACCATCCATCCCTCCATCCCTCCCTCCATCCATCCCTCCCTCCACCATCCATCCCTCCCTCTACCATCTATCTCTCAGTCCATCCCTCCATCTCTCCCTCCCTCCATCCATACCTCCCTCCCACCATCCATCACTCCCTCCCTCCATCCATCCCTCCCTCCACCATCCATCCCTCCTTCCCTCCCTCCATCCATCCACTCATTCATTCAAAAATAGTTATTGAGGGGAAACGTTTCAATTTCATTGAAAAATACAGTGATTACATTGACAAATATGGACTAAAATATAAAGTGACTTTTACTCAGAGCACATCTTAAATTGTGTGGAGGAAACTGAAAAATAATCAACTAGAGTGGAAAGGAATAATAACAGATCATTTATGCTGTTTGCAGGGATCCTTATAAAAACAGTGATTGAGGAGAAATAGATTCCTACTGTCCCTGCATTGAGAGTTCAACATAACTTTTAAAAATTTTGCTGTTAAAAACCCACATCATGGCAGGGAATTAAAAAAGAGAAAAACACTGCATTACTCTAGGCTCGCAGAACGCAAGTTCCAACTGGGAAATAGCTGGAGTGAAGTACTAAGGACTTGATGGAGATATCCCCAGGCCTCAGATGTGTCCATCAGTCAGCTGCATGCACCGCTGTCTGAGGCAATGGGCAAATCTGGTGAAACTAGGAGAGTAGAGGAGGTCCTGGTTTACTGGAATGAGATAGAATTTTGCCTTCCGGTGCCCTCATTCCTTCCTCTGGCACATCTGGTTCTAATGGAACAAGCCGATGTTTAACCATTGTAACTATACAAACCCTCAAAGAAATAGAACGGTCTGCTCGCTCCAAGCTCCTGTCTTATTACTCATCCTCTCTGAGGGTCCTTCCCACGTCGGGCTAGCTCTCTGGGAGCGTGAAGAAGAGTGAACTTACAGTTTGGCAGGCTGACTCCCCTAAAGCCGTCCAGTCCAAGTCTTTTCAGCGTTCTGGCCAGCTCACATCTTTCAAAGACCTTGCCCTGGACAGTGACAGACAGCAGGAGAAGCCCCAGAGTCAGGAGAACCTTCATGGTGACTGCGAAGCCAGACCTCTAGGCTGACCAGGGAGCAGGAGAGAGTATTTAAGGTCTTCTGACTTCCTTCTCGCCCTCATGGTTTGGGGCTCCACCCTTCCAGATGTGTCAAAAACAGGAGCTATTTATCGGTCCATGACTGTAAAGGCTTTTCTTTTGTTTGAAGAGAGAGATTCTGACATCCTAAGAACAAACCCACAGGAAAATGATGAAATGACATTGTTGAAAGACTTGGCTCGGGAAGAATTGGGAGTGGCCCTGTTACCAAGGTGGGAACTTTCCTGTTTCAACATGCATTTGAGCAACTATAAAGAAAAACGAACATTTTACACAACTGGGAATGAGCTCCGATCTTTGACAACATTCATCTTCATTAAATTGTTTCCGTGCACTCTCTATGTGTGTTCAAATTTTCACTTAACATTATTTTGTATACACTTTCCGCAAGAACGTGACACATTGCCTGTCGTTTTAATAGGTTTATAGCACTCACCATGTTGCTCAGCCAGGTTCCTCCCATATCTTTTTTGTTACTATTGTAAATTTTTCATTTATTAAATCCATGTTTACTGCTTTAAATAAGCCTCATGTGAACAACGTTCCTAACTCCTTTTCTGCAACGCCTTACCCCACATTTCCGTGTTCGAACATAAGTGTCATTAGAACTTATTACTTAGAACGTGAGTAATCAAACCCACAGAAGAGTCGCAGAAACTGCCACCCCAATTCTGCTCCTTTAGCCTATGGATTATTTTGAGCTGAAGGCAACTGAGGTGAAGCAGATTCAAGAAAAGCCCACTTTCCTCCCCCTATTTGAATGAAAGCAGAACATCAATTGTACAGAAGTTAACCACTGACAACCCTAGACCCTTCTCAGCCCTGAGATGGCACCAGAGGACTCTGCATAAATGACTTTCCTGACCGGCTATTATCTTTGATTAGGCACCCATATATTTACCATCCTGTAGTTTGCCGCCCTTGGAACTTAAATTTCTTTGCCTCTGTCCTACACTCCACTAAAAATGTGCAATAGTCTCCCCTTTTCCATGGGAGACATGTTCCAAGACCCCCACTGGATGCCTGACACCGTGAATAGTACCCAAACTTATATATACTATGGTTGTTCTATACATAAATACCTATGATATAATTTATCAGTTAAGCACCCTAAGAGATTAACAACAATAACTAACAATAAAATAGAACACTTATAACAATATTGTGTAATGAATGTTCTGTGAATGTGGTCTCTCTCTCTCGAAATATCTTGTTGTACTGTACTCACCCTTCTTGTGATGATGTGAGATGAGACAGTGTCAACGTGATGAGATGAAGTGAGGTGAGCAGCATAAGTGCTGGGACACAGCATTAGGCTGCTGTTGACCTTCTGATGAAGGTCAGAAGAAGGATATTCAGCTTCCAGATGTGGCTGACCACAGGTAACTGAGACCGTAGGAAGTGAAACCACCATAAGGGGGGACTACTGTATTGTTCTGTGGATAAGATGCTATGTCAGCCCAAGATCTAGTCGCTTCTTTGAGTTACTCTTCCCTAAATTTCTCCCAAGTATATATGCATGTTAATAACCTTGCTTATGTTTCTCTTGTTACTCTGTCTTTTGTTACAGAGCCCCAGCTGAGAACCTAAAAAGGTAGAAGGAAAGATTGTTTCCCCTGCCCTACAGTTTCTGGTGACAGGGATGGGATAGTTAAAGGCTGGCACCCTCCACTCTCCCTGGAGACTGCAGCTGAGATATGGGATTCCTGACAACAGACCAGCAGAAGGTCAGAATTCTTCCCATGTCAGTCTCCCACATCTCTGTGTGTTAGTGCCCAGTCACGAGAGGAGGATAAAACTTTCCCCTTGTCCTTTTATTTCCAAATTCATGTTGTCCTGAGAAAAACACTTGCAACAATTTGTTCCTGAATTGTGACCACTGTGAGTTTGAGGTACCCATAGGTTTTTGATTCTTAGCCTCTGTCTCTTCATTTGCCATAAGGAAGAAAACCATAGGATGAGTTTCTCCCTTTGCCTTGTTTCTGTGTCCTGAGAACTTGGCTTTATAACCAGTGAGAATGTTCTTCTGGTTTCTGCCACTTGGAGAGTGCAGGTTGTCAGGCAAGTGTCAGGAGGCTGGCTGGCCAGGAGCTTGAGACATGGAGTGACAAGCAGCATCTGTCCCACTGTGCCAGCACTCAGGGCAGTTTGTCTTAATAAAGGGTCCTAGTCCATAAGGGGCCTTTGTCATCTCTGCCTTTGTTGCATTGTGTCTACTGACAAAACTTCCCATCCCAGTATCCCCTTTCTAGTAACACAGATTAGTGGGTCTGTCATTTAAGGTGTCTCACTTCCCAGGAGAGAGAAGTTTCTTCCTCCCTCCCTCCCTCCCTCCCTTCCTTCCTTCCTTCCTTTTTGAGGAAGATTAGCCCTGAGCTATCTGCTGCCAATCCTCCTCTTTTTTCTGAGGAAGACTGGCCCTGAGCTAACATCTGTGCCCATCTTCCTCTACTTTATATGTGGGACGCCTACCACAGCATGGCGGCCAAGTGGTGCCATGTCTGCACCCGGGAACCAAACCGGCAAACCCCGGGCCACCGAAGTGGAACATGCGCACTTAACCGCTGTGCCACTGGGCCAGTCCCAGAAGTTTCTCTATTGCCTGTCACAGTGCAGACCTGTGCTCTCCTCGACTATCTTAGAGGTGCTCTGCATCTTGAGGGGCTATATCTTCCGCCCCCTCTTTGGGGACACCTCTTGTGTCCCTGGTTAAGTCATAAAATGCTTATTGGTTTTAAGCCATAAAAAGGCTTATTGGAATAGAGTTACAGGTGAAATAAGTATACTTTTCAAGATTTTGACTTTTTCATCTACAAAGATTTTTTAGAGAGCTCTCATTCTAAGCAAATGTCCTATTGGTACCTATGGGAAGATCAGATTGAAAAAAAGAAAGAAAAAAGAGAAAGAGATACACAAAAATGCCTTGTCTAGTGTAAGAAAAAAATAAATGAAAACACACCTTTATCAAGATTAGGAGATAAGACTTAAAACAAATGCCGAGACCTGCAGATGGCATTCAAGCAGGTGTGAGTCATACGTAAATACTGATAGCCAGGAAAAGCTCCGCCAAAGGCCCAGGAAACGCCCAGGAAGCCTTGATATACTGTCCTAACTTTGAAAGCAGACCCGCCAGTTCCAGGCCTTCCCACAGTTTGGGCCTCCACTGCAAGAAAACAATTCATTACACTCCTACCCTTAAAGAAAACAAAAACTTAACTGGTAATGACCCTAGATTCCTGATAATAGGCAAATATGCCCCTGAGTTCCTTCTTAGATAAAACCTACATTTTATCTCAGTCGCTTGGAAGCACTAATCTTACCATGTCTTTGAACTGTAGTCATCCAAAGAGACAATTGTTGGTTAAAGCTACCGCTGAAACTAGGATGAAAAAGAAAGAGTTTTTGAAAAAACAAACTACCACTTGATATTTCCATAGACTCCTTTGCCTAAAATTTGGTCCACAGCCTCCACAGGATTACCTATTAAAGACAAATAAAATCTCAAAAGCCTTCTCCACAAATATTAGTAAAAAGCTTTAGGGGCCAGCCCCGTGGCTGAGTTGTTAGGTTCGCGCACTCCACTGCAGGCGGCCCAGGGTTTTGTCGGTTCAAATCCTGGGCGTGGACATGGTACCGCTTATCAGGCCACACCGAGACGGTGTCCCACATGCCACAACTAGAAGGACCTACAACTAAGAATATGCAACTATGTACCGGGGGGCTTTGGGGAGAAAAAGGAAAAAAACAAAAGATACAAAAAGTTCTAAGCAAAATATCGCCAACTGAATCCAGGCAACAGTCATAAAAGCATAATAAATCATGTTGAAATTGGTATTTAAGCTTAAAAAAGAAAAAAAAGCTTTAGCCATCTGAGTGGGTGAACTTAACTTGCTCCATCTAACAGAAACACCATTTGATCCAAGAATTCTTCTATAAGCTCCTGAGTTTTGTATTGTTGTACCTCACACGTGGCTCAATTTTAAGCTGTAAGCTCTCTGTTTGTGTCTGTATGTTTATGTATGTGTATGTATGTATGTTATGTATATGTGGTGTTTCTCCACCTCCGGATCGTATTGCTAAGAAGTAACCTGTAAAAGACCTCTATTTAAGTGGCTTAAAGAAGAAACAATAAATACTCATATAAGTTAAGACTAATCAAACAAGTTTAGGTTACCTCTACTAGATGTTTAAGACTATAAAATTGTAAAATCAACCTAAGAACAAAACTTATAATTAAAACAAATTCCTTAGTGTATGCCAACATGGCAGAAAAAAACCCCATATATTATACTTTTTAGTTTCTTTGCCTCTGTGATTTTTGATGCTTACCTTATTTCAATGAGAAAAATAACTTAGAATGATGGTTAGTTCTTAATATCTCATGAAATTTCCATGAGCAATTCAAACATACTTGTTAAGAGCACATGAATTAAGTTGAGGTGAAGTGGGATAAAAGTTTATAAATGAACTTTGCAAAAATGATTATGTTTTAAAAAATGTCTTAAAAATCATTTCCAAAATCTTTGTCTAATCTTAACTTTAAAAGAGAAATCTTCATTGAATATCTACATCATTTCCAAATAAGAGAAAATACTGAAACATTAATCACTGAGCACAGGTTTAAGTTTATCTATTTTTGGCTTCTCATTACAGAGAAACTAGAGAAATTTGGGCATATTAATAACATGTTCTTCTTGCCACACTAAGAAATTGTACTATGAAATGGCATATGTGTCTAGAAATTGTGAAATGGTGTATTCATAAATTTGCTAATCTACTACACAATATTAGTATGTGGCAGACAGTTCACAATTGCTTACTTCCTCGCCATTTTGAGTCTTTTGTCAACTACAGATAGGTATTGTTTCACTCTGATTCTTCTGTGAAAACGTTTGAAACTGCCAACCCAAGATCAAACAGAATAGGAACTAATTACAGGGGACCAAATGAACTGATGAGGTTGATAATAACTTTTTGTGACTTTTTGTTTAATTACATTACTGGAATATTTTTCAAAAACAAAAAGCTTTTTCCTCCTCTACTCTACCCAAACACATATATTCAACTACGTGCTATGTTTAAAAATAGTCATCTCAAGAGGCTGTGCACATTTTAATAATCCATGCCGGCAGAACTCAAAAGGATTTGTGTTTCTGCATCTGCTTCTGAAGACAGATTCTGAGCTACGCAAATGTCATCATTTCACAGTCACCCTGGTTTTCACCTATAGTGGTCTCTTTCCATGGGCCTCTTAGATTACTCACTAGTTTGGCTCTAAGTGAACACTTGATTCTTGTAATTTCTTCAAAAATCAAGAATAACTCCTTTTATGAAGCTATGCCCAATTTTGATTCTTTAATAATAAGTAGTGAGACAGATTGTCAGAACCCAGAGAGGAAGCAGTTAAGTCATCTTCGTTCTCTTCATATTCTTCCCAAGTCAGTGCGAAAGAGCATCTAGTTGTTACCCATGCTAGTTTCAGCCTTCTACCAATGAGATTTCTTTTCATCCATCTGAATAGTTATGGCCTTATACTTTGTTTGGGTGGAATAAGGAAATATTTGCCTGCCCTTCAGAAGCAAACTGACCGCATGAGACCGTGTGACCATGTCGAAGGGAAGAGCTGTTTTAATCCTTAGTTATTTCTCTTGGAGCAGAAGTTATGGGCAGTGATAACATCCAGTCATAATCCTATTATATCATTTGGGTAGGTTTAGTGAGCTAGTTATTTAAAAATAAAATAGCAAATAAGCATGATTTGGGGGCAGAGATTTTTTTTCCCTAGAAATTTTGTATGTACTGCTTGTTTTATTTGATACCATATATGCATCTCATCTTTCGGGAAAGGTGTTTATACATCCCAGATTATTTTGTTGGATTACAATGGACAATAGTCATCATTTATTCTTCCTATTTGTTTCCCATGATAGAAAACAAATAATTAATCATGGTGTATTGGGGGCTTCAGGCCTAGGAAAGAGAATTTGACCAATGATCTCGCAGACTTTTGACTATCCTCCCAAGCTAAAATCATCCTTAAAAGAAAAAGATTTGCCAGGTTTTAAGATATTCTGAAGAATGTGATATAGGCCCTCATTAAAAGAGGTGGAGTGGGCACATAGGTTTATCTCTGCTCCCTTCCCAAATACCATTAAAATATCAACAAAACAAGTTTGAAAAGGCATAAACCAGCAAGCGCAAAGGAAAAGGAGATGAGATAACAGTAGATGAGAAATGTCAAAAATCTATAATACAGGAAGGGAGTGGGTGAGAGGTAAGTAACTTGGTATAACGAAGAGAGCTGACACCTTACGTGACTGCAGACGGGGAAATCAAGAAGAAGCAAGCTGGTTCTTGTCCTAGAACCTGCAAGAGACTAGGCAGCTCTGGCAGCAGGACTGCATGGCCGTGCTATGAACAGGAAGCCTGGCTGGAAGTCCATATGTACAGCTGTTAAACTCTCAGATCTACTCCCCCAGGCCAGGAACCCAGATCGCTGCCCTTTCCCAATCCCAGAAGAAGAAAATGGGAGGATTCTTTTGGGAGGATGAGCCAGAGAGACTCTGGACTGGAACTCAAGGCATAGTTAGAGGCAGGGGTGCAATGCCATAATGGAAACAGGGGATTCAGTGAAAGTCTGGAGCAGTAAGCCAGTTCCCTAGCTCTCAACCTGCCCCTACTGAGCCCCTTGATTTCTGGCCGACTAAATTACTGCCCAGGCAGGACCTGGTAAGACTCCTCTCTTAGATAAATGTCTGAACCAGGAGAAAAGGGCTATGTGTATTAATATTTGAGGCCCACGGTGAAATGGCTGGTCTTGCCCAAATGCTGGTGGTGAGACGCAGTCCAGGATCACAGACTTTCCACTTATCTTCTTAGTGCTTAACTCTTAAATATATACAGTCAGCAAAGATTGCCACTAATGTGGAAGCAGGTCAAAATACACACTTAGAGAAGAGGAACTCAGAGGAAATAAAGGCAAAATAAAATAAAGTATAAAGTATAATGAATATCTCAGAGAAATAAGAAAAAATATCATATCCATGGAGGGAGCAAGGATGCTATAATAAAGAAATTATCAGAGAAAAAAAGGAGGGCTTGAGATTTAAAAATATGACCACAGTAATGAAACATTTACTAGAAGAGTTGAGATAAATTTGAGAAATATTCCCAGAAATAGAATAAAAGACAGAGACGAAAAATAGGAGAGAAAAGATGAGAAAATTAGAGAATGAAGAGATCAAACATCCAATTAATAGGAATTCTTAAAAGGAATTACAGAAGAAAAGGAAATATAAAATAAATTTGCAGAACTGAAGGACACAGGTTTCCAGATAGAAAGGAACGACCACCAAGAGCTCAGCATAACCGTGTGGGGTAAAATCCACACCACTGCACGTCATTGTGAGTTTCAGAACACCAGGGATAAGGAAGAAATTTGAGAGGCTGGCCCCTTGGCCTTTTGGTTAAGATTGGTGTGCGCTGCTTCAGCTGCCCAGGTTTGGTTCCTGGGTGCAGACCTATACCACTCATCAGCAGCTATGCTGTGGTGGTGAGCCACATACAAAATAGAGGAAGATTGGCACAGATGTTAGCTGAAGGCAAATCTTCCTCAGAAAAAAAAAAGAGGAAATTTTAAAATTTAAGAACAATGATGTTCAACCTAGAATTTTATATCCAGTCAAGTGTGAGGGGAGGGGAAAAAAGACATTCTCAAATGCTCAAGGGCAAGAAACCTTACCACTGTGCACCTTTTATCAGGAAGCCTCTGAAAGACACATTCCATTTAAAAGGAGCAAAGAAGAAAGAAGGTGTGGGATCCAGGAAACAGGGTTCTAACACGGGAGAGAAGTGAAGGAAATCACCAAGACGAAGGGAGAAGTGTTGCCCAACATTGACAACCATGCTGCAAGTTAAAGAGAAGCCAGTCCAGATTGTGGCAAGAGGGTGAAGGGTCCAGGAGTGTGGACCTCATGGGGAAAGCCAGACTTAGAGATGGCTTGGACTGTCTACCCTAATGAAGGGAGCCAGGCAACTCCAGCTGAGACTGTGGGTAATGAATTAATACACAATTAAGTACACGGAAAATTAAGCAACCAGAAAAACAAGGCAACTATTAATAAAAAAAAAACCAAAAAGCTTAAGAATGGAAACAACCAAATTGCACTCTCATATTGTAGTTATCTGTGAGTGTTTGTGCATGTTTGCAAATGGGACACCAAGGGTGGGGGCATTGAGAGGGAACTAAATATCCATCTTCCTTGGTGGAAATAAATAGAAAATGTCTGTGGTTGAAAATCAAGAAATAGAAAAAACACGCTCTTGAGATATATGCAGTAAATACTAGAAGAAATAGTTGAAGTTAAAAAGGGATTACCTATAATGCTGGGCATTAGATGAAAAAGATTAGGGCTTTTATTCATCATTAAATTTATAACATTCTATTTGACTTTAAAAATATACACTTGTATTTTATGATAAAAAATAAAAGTTAAAAAATATGTAAGAAAAAGAGCAAAAAGACATACACCAAAATGTTTACAGTGGTTCCTTCTAAACATGTTTTAGAATTTTTATTTACTTTGTATTTTTTTGCATTTTCCAAATTTTCTTCTTTTGGCATATATTACTTTCGCAATTAGCAAAATAATAAATAATTACATACACCCAGGGAAATGTGCAGAATCACTAAAATAAGGGTGATTATTTTGAAGTCTTCAACATCTCTCTGTGTGTATGAACTCAGTCATATATGTTGAAATATTCTGTCACTTAACATTATAATCATCTTTCTCCTCTGCAGCTATCTGGGCCCAGGTCAATGGTCTCTCAAGTTTCAATGGAAACGAGTTAAATATTAATTTTCACTGAGCTTCATGAACTGCATTAAAATAGCACATAGGCTATATAAAAAGTAACCAGAAAGAATGGCTCAGTACAATACTGTTTCGGTAGGATCATTTTTATTGCATACTTCCTTTTTTAAAAAGACTAAAAAAGTACTCTTACAAGCTCCTGGAACTCTACGTCCTATCCAGGCTTTTGTTCTGGAGGCTAAGGCCAGGGACGGGGGATAGCCTGGGGAGGAGACTCCCTGAGGGTGCAAATTTGGCCAGATCTAAGCTGACAGTGGTAGCAGGTTTGGAGAGTGGCAGGGCCCTGCATCCCACTGCCAGGCGGCCCAGAGCAGGCGGTCTCTTGGAGGGTATGTAGCTGCTGCAGAAACTGATGGCTCACTGCCCAGCCTTGGGACTCACTGAAGCTAGGAACAGGGCCTTCCTGCCTTTGAATCACTGATTGAATCAGCCTGGGCAACGACCCCTGTACGAACATCTCAGGCATGACCGTGATGGACCGAAGCTCGCAGGTCTTCCTCAAGTTTTCTGGACGTTCTAGTTTCTTGAGATGCTTGGAAGCTCCTGGGCAGAGGATCAGCTAAAAAAGTCTCATTGCCTCACCACTCGGGGACGTGGGGCTCAGAGACAAAGCATGTTTGATTTAGAGAAATAAAGCGAAGCGATGTTTCTTGCATTGATGGATGGTATAGAAATTTATACCCCCATACTGTTTGATCTAGACTTCTCTGCTCTCATTAGAATGTGATTGGACAGTGGGAAGCGAGATGGTTCCCTGGAGCGCCAGAGATTAAACAGTTTTCCTGGAAATGGCTCTGTGTTTCCGTGACTTGGGTCACCGTTAGCCCAGAGGTAAAGCCTCGGCATTATCAGTTTTCAGTGACTCTGACCACTGGGACAGACCCTCTGTCTTTACAGTCTTGTTTTACTGTAATTTATGCCACCACTGTTTTTTCGTTATTGGTCCCACAATGCTTTTTTCTCTATTAGTATTAAACAATTAAAATCTATTTGTGTTAGTATATGAAGGACGTGAAAAACTGTATAAAAAAGAGCCTCAGGAGGTAAGTGACACTTTTGTAAACCAAAACTGTAAGAATGGAGGGAGCCTTTGGCACGGGTCTTTCAAAGGCATAAATGACCACCTGCCAGTGAAGCAGCGCCATTTCCTGGACGCCGTGAAGGACCCTGGGAGACCATGGTCAGCAGAGTGGACGCTGTCCCTGTGGAGCATGGCTCAGGGGCGCAGAGGACATGGTTGCGTCTCTGCTGGGGCAGTGTGGCTCCCGGGAGAACGTGCAGGGTTAGGGGTGGGAGGGCAGTGGAGGGGCCGCTCTGTGGGGCTCTCCGGGGGAGCCTAGATGCTGAAAGGTTAGGGTGAAGTAATTTCCCCCTCTGCTAGTGGAGCTGCCCTCACCTCGTTGTGTAATGACCTTGTGAAACCAGCTAGTGCCCCTAGCAGCTGCTCCCCCTGAGTGCGGTGGCCTGGCCGCAGGTCAGAGCGGCTTCTTGTGGGAGCGTCTCCTGCCTCGGGAGAAGGCCTTGACCCCAACCCACAGGCGGCATTTTGTTGGCCCTGAGGTGCCCGGTCTCTGGCAAATGGTATGATTTGGGTTGGCCAAATGCAGACCAGCACATTTTCCCTAAGGACTAGTGATCCCTTTCTGTGCTTCTAGCTCTCCATATCACCATAATTTGAACCATAATTTGGACAATGAAGCCTCAAAAGACTCAGCAAGAGCATCCGACCTTCCACCCTCAAACTGCCTAAAGGACTTGAACATAGAAGGTCTGTGCCAGGAAGGAGCTCCTATCGGGTGATAGCTATAGTATGATGGAAAATAGGTGTGATAAAAGGACACCAACAAACCCCCAACAAACCCATTTTTGGGGCCTAGCAAAACCTGTTTAACAAACATTTGCATTCCATCTCTATGTAGATTGTCTTCCTCCCCTTTGAAGTCCCAGATCACTGTGTCCTTCTGGTCTGTAGCTGAGGGTACTTAAACACGTGGACTCAGCCAGATGGCTGAGGTACTCAGTTTCCTCTGGGTTTCTCCCATGTATACATGCTATTAAATTTTGTTTGATTTTCTCTTGCTAACCTGCCTCTTTGATTATTTGACCAGCCATAAGAACCTTAAGGAAAAGCGGTGGGGGGAATTCTCCCACTTCCCCGACACAAGCAAGATAATTTCTTCGTGGGTCTCCTGACACCATCCAAACTCCAGAAATCATTTAACTTTCACCCTTAATATACTCTATGGGCTTGCTGCTGTTGTGTTTTGAGTCAGGAAACTGGTTCCTACTGGGAGGAAATAACACTATTTAAGACACACAGGGGAATGACTTCTACCATGGTGCCAATACTGTGCCACCAGAGGCTCTAGCACAGAGCCACACGTTGCTGTGCTTGAAATCCAGCACTTGATCACTAAGCCCAGTACACAGCACTAGCCCAGCAAGACCCGCCCTGCACTCTGCTGCCGGGACAGGGGGAGTTCGCGTCCCTGGATGTGTTCTCTCTCTTCTCTGCCTTCACCCCTGCCATCCACCATGTGCTCTGCAGACACTGAATGAAGTGCCAGGGTGTCTGGTGAAATGTGGCAAAGAGAAATGGGGTTGGAGGGGTGAGCAGGGCCAGAGCTGGGCACTTGATCCCAAAGAGGATGAGATTTAAGACAACCCCAAAGACAACGGGAAACTATTCATGAGAATTAAACTGGAGAGTAACAGGATGGAAATCTTTTTGCAGATCACTCTAGACCGGCCTCAGGGCCTCCTGCCAGAGACACAAGTAATCCAGAGGCGATGGTGGTGGGGCAGGAAGAGGACCCAGAGGGCTCCAGAGATGCCTAGGAGGTTTGAATAATCAAGACTGGTGACAACCCAGGTGATCTGGAGATAAAGGAAAAAGGAAAGATAAGTCATACCAGCTTGCGTGTGTGAACACTTACAAAGGATAGTCACTTAATAAACATTATCTAGAATTCCTACCAGGGTCTTAGAGGTAGATGTTATTTCCATTTTACCGAGGAGCAAAGTCACCTGCCTGAAGCAATGCAGCTGGTGAGTGGCAGAGCAGGGTCCGGATTCACGCGGGGCCGTGGTCTTCTCAGTCTCCCACACCACCTGGTAAAAACTGAAGCGGCAAGGGAAGAAATTCTTTTGAGACCCAATTCTCACTCCTTGACAAAGCACAGCTTCTTTGTCTACTTCTTGTCTGATTTTAGTTTCTGATTTAGTTGTGCAAACCCACTTTATATATTCATTTTAAAGGTATGAGTTTTCTCTAAGAGGTTGGTCTAACAGCTCTTAGATGCCATTGAACAATTAGAGGCTGTTTTCAAAATCCATATGCTTGGTGTGTGAGCAACTGATAAAATAATTCTGGACGGCTTTTGATTTCTCGTGACTTCCTGAATACTCTATTATTTGTTATCTTTAAGCTTCCAGGGCCAATGTAATTAGGACTTTGGCTGGATCTCACTTCCTCTTTTCACCTTAGAAACAAACATTTTCTTCTTCACTTTGGTCAAGTTACAAAACTCTTTTTTATCAAGTTACACAATAAGTGAGCGTTCTACATTGAGAAACTATAGTGAAATGGCTAACCGATTGTTCAAGTGTGATGAAACGTAGTCTGGTTTGCGAAGGAAGATGGAAAGGTTCCCATTTTGATTTCCCCTTTCCAGAAGAGTATTCTGATTTCATTTCTTTATTAAGTATGATCTTTGAGTTTCAGGTTCTGTACGATCTTTTCATTTGTGCCAGTGCAACTGCATATTCACTAAATTTCCTTTCACTGAACTCGAACCCCAGGATTTCAAGCTGTAAGTTAGCTCTGGTGACATCACAAAGTGTTGGGGGAGAAGAGAAGACCCTGTGGCCAATACGAGAAGAGCGCACACCCTTGGGTTGTCTCTCTCCCCGCTCTTAAGAAGCAAATATTTTATTGCCATTC
The DNA here is from genome assembly GCF_037783145.1 of Equus przewalskii. Taxonomy (NCBI): domain Eukaryota; kingdom Metazoa; phylum Chordata; class Mammalia; order Perissodactyla; family Equidae; genus Equus; species Equus przewalskii. The sequence goes on along the minus strand of NC_091835.1, from coordinate 85,147,138 downwards.
TTAGCAAGCGATCAGATAACATGCTTCACCCTGACTGACAGTGATTCATAGGTGCACAGTGAGTTGAAGACACGCTGCTTGCTGTCCTTGGGGTCTCACTCTAAGCGGTTTTGGGTACAGCCACACTCTCTTCTCCCCTCACCCCCAGCTCAGGTCAGCACCGTACCTGGGAGGGGCTGACGCTGGCGCGGGAACAGCCTACTCTGGAGCCAGTCAGGTAGGAACTGAGCCCACCAACAGAGCGCCGTGGACACACAGGCCCTTGACGACCTGACGCAAAGAGGATGAGGGCTGGCAACAGTGTCTCGCACACTCGCTTTGGAAAAGTTTCCTGGACTGCTGATTCACAGTGATTTTCAATTAAAAAGTACCTGAGTAAATTAGAAATGTTATGAAAATATAGAATGGTAAACTCTAGCCTGCTAAAAGAAATGAATGGATGTTTTAACATCTAGGAACTTAAGATATTTTAAAGTCTTCTCATAAGTACACTATCTTCTAAAACTGAAAATCTGTACACACACACGCACACACAAGTACCTATTTTTGTGAAAAATAATAGGAATAAAATAAACCTAAATACAGAGGAACTGCACTTAAAATATCCTCGCCATGTAAGAAATTCCATCACACTGCAACTTACATTCTCCGAGTACCGTGGTGTGTGGAACTTGGTCTAGACCTGAATTCCGTGACGGGACTACTGACTTGGCTTTCTAAGCAGTCTGCTTAACTCCAGTCTCTCTGCCCTCCAGCCCACTCTGCACCCAGAGCATGCCAGTTTTGAACTCAGAGGACTCAGTCTGTACCGCACACGTATGTCAATCACACGTCACCTGTGACTTTATTGCCTGTTGCTGTGGTTTACAGTGACAAATAGAAATGGCAAGCAATAGGACATAATGGAGTCTATGAGGAAGCCATTTGGTGTAAACCTAATTTGGCCTGACTTTGTTTTTCCAAAAGGGCCTGACATTGCCATCGAGCATGCATTGTATATCCACTTTAAACACTTCCTATGGCAAGAACAAATGGCCTTAAGATAAAGGTGCAACTTCCCCCCACATTGGCATTTCCTTAAGGATAAGCATCTCTCCCTAGGCTAGGAACTGATGGCTGCGCTCACCTTTGACCATCCAGCTCACCGCTGACCACCCAGCTCGAGACAACAGACCTGCCACCCTGCTGTGTCCACCGAGACAGCAGACCTACCTGCTGTTTCCATCAATCGCTGTGCCGACAGAGCAGTCTCGCGACTATTGTAAAGGGGACATTTCAATCCTATGTGAAACATCCTGTCTGGGGGTAGATAACCACTCTCTGCACCCCACTTCTTCGGTGCCCTTTCTTCCTTCGGGAAGAAGGACCCTGGGACGTGGTCCACACATTTTAGCTCAGAATAAACTCACACGAATTTTCATTTACAGATTGATTATGGATGATTTTTGTCGACATTTCTTGGAGTAGTCACAGCAGGATTTCAGAGAAACCCACTGGAGACCACCTGGAATCTACACTGAGCCGGCATTCAGTACCAACAGGGGCCCATTGAGCCCCCCGGATCACTGCATTCTTCAAGTGACCCTGGTGAGTTCTCCTGAAACCCGGACCTCCTTATTTTAAGTTGACGGTCCAAGAGTTTACGCGAGCTGCTTAAGGTCTTAAGACTAGGTGTCTTAAGGGGTACCAGTACATACCCTAGGTAAGAGGAACCTAGGAGGAATTTGCTAGGCCAGAGGAGCCTAGAGGAACTTGGGAGTGAATGGGGAAGGCTGACCTTTTTAATTTGGTTTTAAATGGGAAAGAATTGTGTTGATAAAGTCTGAACAAACTGCTTGATAGAGAAATGAGAGAATGAACGTGTTTAGCTCCGAAGAAAAGGGACACTTGCTCCTCCTGGCCTTTACCAAAAGGCGTCCTTAGGTGACTAAGGACCTCAGCAGGAGTGTCAGAGGATCAATCCTTGCGACACGAGGTGGTCCCATAGGGAACTCCACTCTCATTCATGGTAAATAATTACAGGCTCGTCTGGAGACGCGCACGTAAGGGCTGGTCACCCAGTGCTCCGAGCCCCCATGGCGGTGTTAGACTGCCAGTGGGAGAAACCGAGGCACATAAGAGAGTGTTTATGACCTTTATATAGGGAGTAATACTCACAAGCAGCACACTTTCTGACCCATTACACCGTCCTTAGAAGTTGTTCGGACTTTATATATATATATATATAACAAAACAAAATTAAAAGAGAAGTGGGAAATCGAGCTTCTAAAGCAGCCCAATCAGTTCCCTAATGGGCAGCCTCTCCTCTGGACTCCGGTTGACTTCATGCTGTGACTGCAATTGCATAACAAAGGGGGATCCCAAGCCAGATTGCTAAGGCCGAAAGAAAGAAAGAAAGAGAGAAAGAGGAAAAAACCTGGGAAAACAAGTTTTTCCACTGCGGTCTGCTGTGAGAACAACTCTCGGAAATCTAAGGGGAATCTTTGCTGTGTCTGTCCGTGTGTGTCTATATATGTTACAAATGTGTGGTATTTAACTCCGGATGGTACAATTTCTAAAGAGCTCTATTCCATTGACTTAAAGTAAGCACTTACAAAAAGCTTTTCTAAATAGAACTAACCCAAATGTCTTTCAAGTTAACATGATATAGATTAATCTTTGGTTAATGAAAGTTTAAGTTGGTTTGATTGAAAAGGCATGTCCTCAAGAGTTGTCAGTATTTGAATCTGATGCAGACATGCAGCCTGGGTTTACTAGTCAAATAAGCTCACATTGTCTGTTAGAAATTTCTCAGCAAAATAATAGCTTTAAATGGTAACCAGTTTTGCCTAATGTCTCATGAAGTTTTGCGGGTAATCTAAACATCACTATTGGGAACAAATGGTTTAGATATAAATGAAATAAGAGTTTACAGATAAACTTTCAGCAATAATTATAGTTTACGGCATGTGTATTTAAAATAACTTCCAAAATCTTTTTGGTAACTTGAAACTTCGAAGTTTTGCTAGGTTAATGTAAATGAATGATAAAATTCATTGAGTATCCAGGTCATTTCCAAATAAGATATTAGACATTAATTACTAAATGTAAGTTTATCTACTTTTGGCTTCTTATTGCAGAGAGGCTAAAAGTGTTTGGGTCTTTTACTGTAAAGTGTGGCGCATTTCTAGAAATTATGAAAAGTGTTTAGAATGCTGATATAAAAGACAATTTGTAATTGCCAACCATTTTAGTGTTTAATAGGGTCTCTTAAAGGTTACAGAGTTCTAATACATGTGATTAAAGCTACTAGGAATTAATAAGGAAAATGTATTTATATTCAAGGAAAGTAAGGTGTAAATTTTCAGTAAAGAAGGCATAAAAAGAATGGAAATATTTTGTTTGGTTGGTTAAGAAAGATAAATTTGTCCTAAAGTACTAGGAGGAAAAAAAGAAAGACATGGGACAAATTTTGAATGCAAAAGAAAGTTATAGAAAGTTTGTGAAAGAAACTCTGAAAAGAGTTTTGTACATGGTCAAGTTGGTTAAAATTGAAATGAATCTAATTAAGTAAATGGGTTTTAATATGAAAAACTGATACAAAGATTAAAATTTGGCTGTCTCTCTAAAAAGGATAATTTTTCCAAACTCTTAGTCTGCTCTTGATAAAGAGGTTATAAAAGGTTTCTTCCTTCTGAGTAAGTTTACCTAAAGGACAGAAGATCCATGTTTGGTTAAGAAATTTCCTGTGTGCAAAAAGACAAAGCTCTCTCTATTGAGGTTTTCTCTGGCTGTTCCTGTTGTCACTTTGGTTAAATATTATTATGAGCATTGTTTCAGTGACCCGTGTTTTACAACCTCTTGATCTTGTGTAGGCAAGTGTCTGAAAACTTTTTGATATTTTTGACAAGCTTCTCCCTTAAAAAAAAAAAAGAATATATATATATATATATATATATATATATATATATATTCAAGTCCTGAGTACAGACTTTCTTTTGACCTGGATGAAGGAAGAGAATTTCTCTGAGGATTTTCAGAGGGCCCCTGGGATTTATCAAAGAAATTTGTTCTCTCTTCCTGTCAAGGAGGGATACTGATTAGGCTTGTTTGGTGCTAAATTGCATGGGAAGCATTGTCAAGTAAATGATGATAAACCTTAGGTTCTATTGTGTAGGTAAATATTATTCACTATTTTAACCCTGCTACCTTGCTTCCAACATCACAAGGGGAGAAGACCACGACTGCATTCTATTGTTTAATTTGGTTTACAAATGAGTCTTACTTAAATGATAAGCAAGGGTGTTATGAAGCTGGATATGCTGTCCAGCCTTAAACATGCCTGCTACTTTCTGTTAACTCTGCTAATCCAGTAGAAAGATTTCCTTCTATAGGCTTAAGAAATCGTCACAGAAGAAAAAATATATATACATAAAGGTTGCAACAAAAGGGAAAAACAATACTTTTGGAAACTTTCTCCCAGTGGCTCATATGGCCTCTACTTGTTGTGCTATAACCCCAAAGTATAATCCAGAGAAGCCACTTCATGAGTCACAAGGCCACTTTCCCTTCCTAAGGGACCCTTTGAGGTATGACAATGGGACTTTGTCCAAATGCCACCATCTCAAGGATAGATATGTCTTGTAATGATCTGTATGTTCTCACATTGTTTTGAGGCTTTTCCTTGCAGAAGAGTGATGGCTTTAGGTAAATTATTATTGAAAAGGATAATTGCTGTTTGAGGAATTACTCCTGAGTTACACAGTGACTGGGGAACTCAAATCTATTTGTAATGTTTGGCCAATTATGCAGCATTTCCACTGCGCTTACCATCCTCGATCCTCAGGATTGGTGGAAAGAACTAACGGCACAACCAAAACTTAATTGGCAAAGCTTTCAGAAGCATTTACTCTCTCAAGGCCAAAAGCTCTTGTGCTCGTGCTCCTTAATCTTACATCTATACTTTTTGTAAACATCGGCTGTCTCCTTTGGAAATAATAATAAAACAGCCTATGCAATTAGGTGAAGAAATATATGAACCAACTTTGCTTAAGGGATATATTACATTGTCATGGTCTTATTGAGGTGCTTAAAAAAAGGAAAGATTGGTAGCTGATTCTTTCACAGAGAGCTCCCAGGACTTATGGATCAGGGACTATAACCTGCAGAATTTATTTATCGAAAGAGACATCAACTAAAAGACTCTACACAGCCCAGTTGGAAAGGACAATATCAGGAGGAGAAGAAGACAGCATCTGTTGTTGACAGCTGTTCCAAGACTCTGGACCAGGCCTGTTTTCCCGACCTTATATCTCCTCATTTAAGCCTTTGTTGTGCTTAAACTGTATACCTATTTTATAATTTGTTTGGAATACTATCATACTTAAAGAAAGGGATTAATTTGGAACAGACTGGTCTTGAAGGCCAGGCATTTATCGAGTGACTCCTAATGGAACTCAGTGGTTATGTGGAACAAATCTTTGGCCTTGGCTACTGCTGCATGGCTAAGACACTGCACCCTGAGTTTCCTTTAAAAGCGGGGAAGGAGCCAGGCTGAGTTAAAATCTGTTGCCAATCTCCCTCTCTTTAAGGCCGGATGGGCTTGTTCAGCGTTCCACTGGTACGGCCACCAAGTGCCTACATTTGCTCTTTCTGTGGGGCTAAAAGATGTCATTATTACATATGAAAACTCTGACTCAATTTAGTCAAGAAGCCCTTAATGATAGTCAAGCAGGAATAACCTTATTTAAATACTGAAATGTCTTTAATGAGAAGGGCTGTCCTTCAAAACAGAACGCCTTTAGATATTCTTACTGCATCCCAAGGTGGTACATATGCAATCATTCAGACTGGATGCTGTGCTTTTACACGTGATGGATCTTCCAATGTGTCATCTCTGCTTACATGAAAGGACAGGTGAATGCCTTCTTTGATCCTACACCCAGTTTGATTTGTTTGGTTGGCTCCCTTTCAGTATCAGTTCCCTTTTTCAATCCGGATTGCAATTCCTATTTCTATTACTTCTTTGAATTCTTGTACTAGTCATAATGTTCAAACTAACTGTTGTTTTCTTTACTCAGTGTTATAAGACTGGCATACAAACTAGAGTAATGGTTGCTTGGTGACTCCAGATGGTTGATCTACCTTATAATCCTGGACAAATTTCCTTTTCTGATAAGGACTATGCCTAAGAACTCATTTTAAATTAATGTTTTCAAATATGTTGAACTATTATCATTATCACTGTACTTGTTCTATGATCATATGCAATGTAAACATGAAGAGACATAAAAAAGCACATATGCAATGTTTCTGCAACAATCTAAAATCAACTGAAAATTACGTAACCTATAAGATGCTTCCTTTGTTGATATATATACCTCTGTGCTTGTCCGCTATTTCCCCTCAACATGGACAACTGGACAAATAAATGAGATAAAAGCCTAGCACCAAGGGACATGATGGACCCAGGGCAGGCAGCAACAACCCTGGTGCCAAGGGACAATATTTTGATCATCAATGCTTTCTATTGAAAGATTATAGATCAAAAGGGGAAATGACAAATAGAAATGGCAAGCAATAGGATATATTGGAGTCTATGAGGAAGCCATTTGGTGTAAACTTAATTCGGCCTGACTTTGTTTTCCCAAAAGGGCCTGACATTGCCATCGAGCATGCATTGTATATCTGCTTTAAACATTTCCTATGGCAAGAACAAAGGCCCTTAAGATAAAGGTGCAACTTCCCCCCACATTGGCATTTCCTTAAGGATAAGCATCTCTCCCTAGGCTAGGAACTGATTGCTGTGCTCACCTTTGACCACCCAGCTCACCTGTGACCACCCAGCTTGAGACAACAGACCTGCCACCCTGCTGTGTCCACCGAGACAGCAGACCTACCTGCTGTGTCCATCCATCGCTGTGCCAACAGAGCAGACTCACAACTATTGTAAAAGGGACATTTCAATCCTATGTGAAACATCCTGTTTGGGGGTATAGAACCACTCTGTGCACCCCACTTCTTTAGTGCCCTTTCTTCCTTCGGGAAGAAGGGCCCTGGGACATGGTCCTCACATTTAAACTCAGAATAAACTCACACGAATTTTCATTTATAGATTGGTTATGGATTATTTTCGTTGACAACAGTCATGTATGTCAGTTACACGCCACCTGTGACTTTATTGCCCGTTGCTCTTGTTTATGGTCATGTCGTCTGCACATTCATCATCACAGGCCCTTTGAGGCCCCTCCTCTGCCCTCTCAGCGAGAAGCACACTTGCGTGTACAAGGCAGACTTTCAACGAAATTGGTAAATTCACTGTATAAAAATGCACTCCACCTATAATCAAGGTGTTACTCTCCTCTCTTGACCACACATGGTAAAATAAAATTCTGACATTACAAACGTTGCAAGGAAATAATACAAACGTGCAAATAAAAACCAACTACAAACTATGGGAGGATGTGCTCCTCGAACATGAGAAAACAATTTTAAAGACAGCCTAGAATTTAAAGGAGAGAGAATAGTTTTCTATACAGAGTTAACTCAGACCTCTGGAGTAAAGTAGAAAGAAGACCATATGTTTGAGACAGGATTCCTCACGCCAATGTAGATATAACATTTTGGAAGCTATAAGTCAACACTTCATTTAAAGTTAGTAAGGGAAAAATATTTCTACTTCATTTGCCAATACATTATATTTGACTAATTTGATTTTACTATGGAAGAAGGTCCTGTGTAACATCTGGCTATAAAATGTAGTAATTTTTCCATTCATTAATTCAATAAATAATAGAAGTTGATTGAACATCTCCTCTGTAGAGTCACTGTATTCATGCCGAGGAGACCAAGGGGTCAAAGCACGACCATCTTCCTCTACAGGGCACCCCAGCCAACAGCTACAGTCCCGTCTGAGCTGCTCTCCTGTTGGTCTGTACCGAGTGCTGGTGGAGCATGAGGGGACCTGAAGTCTGTGGGGGAAACGACACTGAAGGCTGATGAAGAACAGGAGGAAGAACAGGACTTTGTTTGGTGGGCAGTGGGGTAGAGACTTGCGGTAGAAACTTCTAGTGCTCGCCCGGGGCAATTCTCTCCTTCCAGACTTGCCCGCGCGCCTGTCGTTAGGCAGAGCCACGTAACTGCTTCTGGCCAGTGAGCCATAGGGAGAAATGACGTGTGTCACTTCTAAGCTGAAGCATTTAATTGCCGGTGCAAAACACTCCAGTGCGGCCTGCCTGCCTCGGCCACTGGCAAGGCTGCGTGCGTCGGAAGGTGGAGCTACCTGAGGGTGGAAGCTCTGTTGGCTGGGTGCCTGAGTGATGACATGGGGCAGACCCACTTGCTGAACCGTGATGACACAGTGGCACGGACAAGAAATAAATCATGTGCTAAGCCATTGAAATTTTGGGATTGTTTTGTTATTTCTGAAAGACGTAAAACATATTTAAAAATAAAAGAGAGAGCAAAAAGACAAATCTCCCAGCAAAAGGACTCCAAATAATTTATGTGGATACTCTGCCCTCAAGGAGGTGGAGTGTAACTCCCCACTCCTCAAGTGCGGGCTGTGCGTAGCAACTTCCTTCCAAAGAATACAGTATGGAAAGAGGGAAAAAAGAGTAATTTTACAGTGGAGAAACCCGACAAATGTTACTTCAGCCAGTGGGTCCAGATCAATCTCAACAGTGATAAGTCATGTTGATAGTGTGTATCCTACATATGACATGGTGAAAATGAGACATTACCTCTGTGGGCTTCCTCCCCATCACTCAACCCTAGTCTACTCATGAGAAAAACATCAGACAAATCCCAGTTAAGGGTCATTCTATAAAATACCTTATCAGTACTCCTCAAAATGGTCAAGGTCATCAGAATCAAGGAAAGTCTGAGAAACTTACATCCAAGAGGAGCCAAAAGAGGCATAAAAACTAAGTGTAGTATAATACCCTGGATAAGATCTTGGAACAGAAAAAGGACATTTGGTAAAAACTAAGGAAATCTGAATAAAGTATGAACTTTAGTTAATAATAACATGTAATATTGGTTCATTAATTCTAAAAAATGTAGCATACTGATGGAAGATGTTAATAATGGGGGAAAGCATGGGGTATACAGAAACTATCTGTACTTCTTTGCAATTTTTATATAAATTTCAGACTGTTCTTTTTCTAAAAAAAAAAGGAGCTAGAAGCGAACATAGTGTGCTCTTGAAATTCCTTTTGAAGTGGGGAGTGGAAGTGAAGAGTTAGGCTGGGTAGGCAAAGAGCCTTTATGCTATTCAGAGGACATTCGATCTGTAAAGTGTATAGGCTGGAGGAGGAACCCTGGAAGACATAGGGATGGGCTTCAGGGATGTTGCAAAACCTCTGAAATCATGTAAAATTAAATCGTGTGTATGTGTATATGTATGCTTTTCTCAGAAGAAAGCCGGGCTTTGTTTATTATTCATTTATCCTTACAGAGAAAAGTACCTAAAATACATTAGTAATCACTGCTGAAGGCAACGTACAAACTCTGATATATTCTGAGCAAGAGAAATGACACAACTGTATTTTTGTGTAAAAAGATCACTTCTTGGCAGTACAGACTAAAGGGATGGCGGCGTGGAGGAGGAAGGCGGGAAGTAAAGGCAGCCCGACAATAGGGATAGCCATCCTCAGACTCTGTTGGGTCCACTTTGCAGGGGGAAGAAATGACCCCATAACTCACCTCACTGGCTGTTACCACGACCCTGAGGGAAAAGGACTGAGTCGTCACGATGAAATGTCATTTCTTTTTAAACCAGAGTTTGTGGGATTGTATATACATCTACTTCGCATTGGGATTGTAAATGATTAATGTTTGAATCAAAATGCATACGCATCTTGAAGTATAACCATAAACCCAACGCACTGTGGTATAAACATGTTTATGGGAAATCAGAATCAAACAGCAAACAAGCAGGAACTGAAAACCATGACACCGATAACAAGGAACCTTTCTGAAAATTAGGGTAATTCCAACTATTTACATACAGTAACATTGCATTCAGCTGGACTTCCTTTTTTTAAAAAAGACTGGCACTTGAGCTAACAACTGTTGCCAATCTTCCTTTTTTTTTTTTGCTTTTTCTCCCAAATCCCACCAGTACATTGTTGTATATTTTAGTTGTGGGTCCTTCTAGTTGTGGCATGTGGGACGCTGCCTCGGCATGGCCTGATGAGCGGTGCCATGTTGATGCCCAGGATCCGAACCGGTGAAACTCTGTGCCGCTGAAGTAGAGTGCGTGAACTTAACCACTCGGCCACGGGGCAGGCCCCTCAGCTGGACGTCTTTGTAGGATATAGTTTAGAATAACCAGTAAATCCTACTAATGCGTTAATTTTAGTTTTTATTAATACAAAATTTCAGTAGTCCTTAGTAATTCATTTAGGTGGTTATTAATAATTAATCCTTTTTTGTATATGCAAAAGAAAATACACGGAATTGTGTATCATTTGTCCATAAAATGAAAAAAAACCCTTCCATTTTTGATCCATTCCTGATCTCTAAGGAGGAGTGTGGACTGCAAATCATTCTTTGAGAAGCTGCTGTTCCAGCCTGCAGGAGAAAGAATGAGAGGCCGAGCTAGGAGATGGCAGGGGTACAGAGAGAGGGCGCAGACAAGAGACAGCAGGGGTTCAGAATCAGAATTTTCAGATTCCTGGGACAGGGAGAAAGAAGGTCGAAGGAAAGAGCTAGCTTGATTTTGGGGTTTCTGGCAGCCAGTTAGGGGGAATGCAGGATGGTGGATAAACTCAGAGGAGGGGAGGGTGGGTAGGAGCTGGGGAGTTCAGTTTCAAGTCCTCTGCAGTGAGATCCCAGGAGGACGCGCCTGGTAGGCAGCTGGATCCTGGGATTCTTCAGCTCAGAAAAAACGGTTTGGGCCGAAGCTCTAAGTTCTTAACTTAGAAGATGAAACATTCATATCATAGTTTGGTTTCTCGAACATTTACAACAATAAATAGGAATTCCAATTTTTAAAAAGAATTCCATTATATCTCTTGAAATAAATATAGACAGCCAGGATTAGGACAGGGTGAAGTCAGAACCAATTAAGAATCCTTGAACACAGCATGAGCAGCTGCATATTCATGGTTAGAAATTCTTGGTGAGTGAAGTTTCCACTGCCTAATTTCTTGAAATTATGTTCCACGTACCTTTGTTTCTCCTTCCCATTCTCGCCCCCTTTAAATCATGGATTTGAGCCTCCATTTATTTGTTGCTGTTGTTGCTGCTGTTTTACTCTTCACTGATGGCTTACATTTAGTAAAGCTCACAAATTTTAAGTGTACAGCTGGAGGAATTTTTAGATATTTCTGTGCAAACGACACAGAGGTCAACATAAAGAACATATCCAGCAACACGGAAGTTTCCCTTACACCTCCTTCCGATCAGCACTCTCCAAAGGTGGCCGCTGCTCTGATCTGTATTCCCATTCGTTTTTCCTGTTCTGAGCTTCCTGAGAACAGAAACAGAGAGTATGTCTTCTTCACCTGAGGCTCTCTCGCTCTACATCATGTCTTTGAGATTCATTCACGTGCTACCACTGTGTAGCAGTAGTTCATTTGTTTCTGTGTAGCATTACTTTGTATAAACATACCGCAATTTATCCATTCCACTATTGATGGTATGTTTTCATTTTTTTGGTAAATACGAACAAAGTTGCCATGAACATTCTTGCTCGTGGTTTTGGTAGACATGTGCACTCACTTCTCTTGAGTGTCGTCCAGGAAATGCAAGCGTTGGGTCACGGGACAGGCGTTTGTTCAGCTTCGGTAAATTCTGCCAGTTTTCCAAAATAGTTGTGCGCCTTCAGACTCCACCAGCAATGATGAATGTTCTATTTCTCCACACTCTTGGGATTACCAGAATGTTAAACTGTAGCCTAGCTGGTGGGTAGGATGTCATTGCTTTTTTAAAACAGCTCTTTTGAGGTATAACATACATAAAATGAACTTCACATATTTAAAGTTACACATTGATAAGTTTTGACATACGTGGACACCCGTGAGACAATCACCACCCAGTCAACAGATCCAGCATCTCCACAAGTTTTCTGTGCCCTTTTGTAATCTCTCCCTTCCCTCATCCTCACCCTCCTATTTCCAAGCAACCACTGATTTGCTTTCTGTCACTATAAATTTGCATTTTCTGGAGTTTTATTTAAATGGAATCACACAGTATCTACTCTTTGTTGTCTGGCTTCTTCAACTCAGCATAATTATTTTGAGATTTATCCATATCATTGCATGTATCAATAGTCTGTTATTTTTGTTGGTGAGCACTATTCCATTGTAGGTTTATACCACAATTTCTTACTCCATTCATCTGTTGATGGACATTTGGGTTGTTTCCAATTTTGAGCTATTACAAATAAAGCTGTTGTGAACATTTGTGTCCCAATCTTTGCATGGGATATATACTTTCCTTCTCTTGGGTAGAAGGATTAGAATGCCTGGCTCAAATGATAAGTGTATGTTTAACTTTTTAATAAACTGTCAAACTATTTTCCAAAGTGGTTTTACAATTTTATGTAGTCTCACCACCAGCACATGAGAGTTTCAGGTCAACCACATCCTTGCCAACACACGGTATGGGCAGTCTTTTTACTTTTAGCCATTCTAATAGGTAGGTAGTGGTATCTCATTTTGCTTTTAATTTGTATTTCCCTCATGAGCAGAGATGTTGAGCATTTTTTCATGTGCTCATTTGCCACATGCAAATGTTCTTTGGTAACGTGTCTGCTGAAATCTTTTGCCTATTAAAAAAAAATGGGTTGTCTGTTTCCTATTGTTGAGTTTTGAGAGGTCTGTATATACTCTAGATACAAGTCCTTTATCAGATACTTGCTTTGTAAGCATTGTCTTCCAGTCTGTGACGGGTGCTTGTCTTTCAGTTTCCTAACATTGTCTTTTGAAGAATAGCAGCTTTTAACTGTGATGAAGTCCAATTTGTCGATTTGTTCTTTAATGAATTGTGCTCTTGGTGTTGTAGCTAAGGTCCGAAGACTTTCTCCCAGACACGTTACAGTTTTAGGTTTCACATTTAGGTCTAAGATCCATTTTGAGACAATTTTTACGTGGGGACATGGCACAATGTACAAATCTTAACTGATTTTTTTGCATATGGACACACACACAAATGTACACATGTGCAAACACACACACACTTTAAGCTTACTAAATAACCGAGATAAAACTGTAATCTCAAGGAAAATAGCAGACTTCTTTCTGGGTGGTGATTCCCACTAAGGACCATTTCCAGGTGCATCTCCTCTTCCTTGTCAGGCTGTTGGAGTCAGTTTCATCTGGGGTGGAGCTGTGTCTGGCTGTGCTGTGGTTTTAGTTTGATTCAGTTCACCACTGGCTTCAAATGTTGTGAGAGTGGAATCAGGACTTTCCCTTCAGCAGAGCCTGGGGTCTGAGCACTAAGACCCTAGAGACCCCCCGGGCTTCGCAGCCGTGTCCCCAGTTTCAGAACTGGGGGGAATCCCTTGCTTTACGCCAAGCTGCCAGGCTATTGGGTTGCTGGGGCTGGCCTGCTGTGTCCTTCAGTCCGTCCTCCTCCCTCTGTGCTTGGAGGTCTTCCAGCCTTGCTGCTCTCTCTCTGGCCTTTGGAGGGCAGCTGCCCTTCTCTCCAGGAAGGTCTGGAACACCTTGGGGCCTTTCTCTCAGCTCCCCTTGGAGTCCCCAGGGTTTGGTGGTTGGAAGTCTGGATTGCTTATGAGGAGTCCTGATCCATCTCGACTCTGGCAGCTGGACACTGGAGTACCTCTGGCAGATTTCTCTCCTCTCTCCTCCCTGTTCCTCTTGCCTCCAGAGAGCAGCTGCTTTGAACTAGTGGGAGGCTCCCTGTGCCTCAGGAGGGGATCTGGCTGAGCTGTCCTCCCCTCCTCCCTACTTTCTGCCAGCTACCGCTGAGTAAAGACCCATAGGAGAGAGAGAATGGGTGGATGCAGACTCGCTCTGTGGCCGGGTGTCCTTGTAATTTTAATCTGTCACACCAGCTCGTATGTGGCCACTAAATGTTGACTAACATTTAGCCAATTTCTCCTTACACCCACCTACAGTGGATTCTTCCTCCTGCTGCTCCAGGGACGAGAGTGGCTGTGAGAGGGGTCATCACCTCCTGGAGGGTCTTTGTGTTTCTTTTTTCCTCTGTCCCTTTGTGTCTTCAGCTCTCTGAAGCATTTTTAAAAACAACACCTGGCTTGGTAACAGAAGATTGACAGTCTTTTATGACTTTCTACAACTAAATCAGAAGCAGAACAGAGATTCATTCTCAATAATGTGAGAACCGTGCCATTACAAATAAAACTGTTTGTGGGTAAATGGGTCGCTAACGCTCAGAGAGGAGAAATACTGGTTTCGTGTGTGAGTTAGAGAAAGGTGGCTGGGAGTGCGGGCTTGGCGCTGGTCGGTTTGTGTGTGAAAGGCGCGTTCCCAGGCAGGGTATTTACTCTCTCTGGGAGTTAGCTAGCCTTGGGAGGGGCAGTCTCTCCCAAGCCAGCAAGGACCCCAAGATATCAAACCATCATAAAATACAAAAATTAAAGACATGGTTCATACACTATCCTAGTTCTTGGTGTGTTAGTACGGACTTGCTGAGTGCTTGACTCTTTCCTCGTCCTCCCTGTCTTTGTCAACCCCACTCTCCCCTCAGCAGCTTCTGAGCGATGACTTGGTTTTTCTCTCTGGGTGACCCAGGCCCGGGTTTCTCTCTGTCAAGCCACATTTTGACGCGCGCTGCCTGGATAAGGCTGACAGCCCCATTAACAGGGAGCTCTTCTAGGCTCTGTTGCAGGTTGGGGTGGCAAGATTAGGGAACAAGAGTAGTCTGGGAGGAGCCAGCTTTGTAGGGGCACAGACAACCCTGTTCTGGGACTGGCGAGAGGGAGTCCCAGCCTGAAGCCCCACAGGAGGTCAATCAGGGGTCCCCACGCCTCAGCACCTTGCAACAGAGAAGACACGCAGAAACCCATTCCCCTGCCTGGGCTTCCCACGTGCGTCAGCCACAGCTGTCCCCAGGCTGGTGGAAGGGACAGTCTATTGGCCTCTCCTCCAGAAGGACGGAGGCTTAGCTGTGGTGGCAACAGCTATGAGGAACAGGTCACTTTCTCGAGTTGTCTGGGCTGTCCAGCTTCAGGATGAAGGGAGAGTAAATAGGATCGATCTCTGGACTGAGTAAGTATCCTCAGATTCTTTGAACTCTGAAGGAATAGATACTTATAGAAGGTAGAACATAATTTTCTGCTGACGTGGCCAAGTGGGACTGTTACAGGCTCTTAACACCAGCCCTGATATCAGTTCCCCCACATTGAACCCAGCGTATATGGGGTTAAACTAAAACCCACCACCCCCTTTCCTGCTTCTCTAGCCCCACTCATATGTAAATACCTGTTTCTTTAATGGGAGTTACAAATTGTGAAAAGCCCAGGTGGCCTGGAGTTGGAGGCACACTAAAGTTTGGCTAATCATGTGGCCTTGAGTTTGCCAGGAAAGCCGCTGTCTCAAGAATATCAAGGAGCGGAGGCTTCCCAGACCTCAAGTCCTCGACTCCCGGCGCTCGAACCCGCCTCAAACAAGAAGACAAGACAACGGCGAAGGACGCCCACCTGCCATCCTCCTATCTCACCCTCCCCCCTGCCTTGCTGCAAGCAGCCTCTCAAGGCCAAACGCAGGCTGGTGGGAAAGCACTGAGCTGCACAAGCTACATGTTCCCCCCTCCCCTACCCAAAACCCCAAATAAAAATCCCTACCCATTCCTCATCGGGGAGCTAGCAATTTTTGAGGCATGAGCCCTTGCTTTGCTCCCTGTGCCTGGCATAGTAAAAACCTTTCCTCTTCTACTCAAGACTCTGTTCTTGTTATTTGGATTGGCATCGGGTTCAGAGACCGAACTTTCGGTTACAGGACCTTAATTGGGAAAGCACCTCTGAATGGGGAAGCAGGACACTAAGACAGGGCACCATTCAGGACGGAGAATTAGGAAACCCAGGCGCTGGATCAATAGCTCTCCTCCCAACACCTCCTGCCGTGAATAGCTTACCCACGGCTGACCGAGCACCGTCAGAGCCCACGTGCCTGAGGAGGGTACAAACTTGGCTCCAGGTGCCCAAGTAACTTCTCCAAAAAAAGGAGAAGCTGTATGAAAGTCTATGATCCTGGCCAGTTATTCATACTCTACGAAGCCCAGTGTCCTCCTTTCTGAGAGGAGAGTACTAACGTTTACTTTGGAGCTTTGTTGAAATCATACCGTGAAGATCACGGCAAATCTTAAACAGCCTAGAGATGACAGCTCCTCCTCTTCTGCCCTCCAGTTGTCTCTCCTTTCTAAACAATAAAAACAACTTGTTATAAAGTAACCAGAACAGGGGCCGGCCCGGCGGCACAGCAGTTAGGTTCACACGTTCCACTTCAGTGGCCCGGAGTTCACTGGTTCAGATCCCGGGCCCGGGTGTGGACAAGGCATCGCTTGGCAAGCCATGCTGTGGTAGGAGTCCGACATATACAGTAGAGGAAGATGGGCACGGATGTTAGCTCAGGGCCAGTCTTCCTCAGAAAAAAGAGGAGGATTGGCAGCAGTTAGCTCAGGGCTGATCTTCCTCAAAATAAATAAATAAATTAATTAATTAAATTAAATAAAGTAACCAGAACAATTAACTTGATATAAATTGAGCCCTCACCATGCACTAAAAACTATTCTAAGTGCTTATGTGTATGACCTCATGAGTCTATAAATGTAATAGACCCTGGAGAAAAATTCCAGACTTTTAATACATCACATGTGATAGCATTTTTATATAACACTCTCTTGACTAAACCACAAATCCAGGTAGACAAGAATAAGATGAGGGGGCCGGCCTGGTGGCGCAGCGGTTAAATTCGCATGTTCCTATTCTCAGTAGCCTGGGGCTCGCCGGTTTGAATCCCGGTGCGGACATGGCACCACTTGCCACACCATGCTGTGGTAGGCTTCCCACATATAAAGTAGAGGAAGATGGCATGGATGTTAGCTCAGGGCCAGGCTTCCTCAGCAAAAAAGAGGAGGACTGGCAGTAGTTAGCTCAGGGCTAATCTTCCTCAAAAAAAATAAATAAATAAGATGAGAAGATTTTATCATAGTTGACTCAACCTAATATTAGAATAAGAAATCAGAAAATTTGTTCCCTTCACAATATCTATTTATTAATTAATTTTAGAAGTTTTTGAGGAAAAAATAAACAATAAAAAGATACCACCTGGAAAGACAGCTATTAAAAATTGATCACACTAATTAAGGTAGTATGGTGTTACGGGAGAAATAGACACATAGATCAATGGAATGGAATAGAGAGTCCAAACATAGACCCACACAAATATGCTAAGTTAATTTTTTTTTTTTTTTTTTTTTTTGGTGAGGAAGATTGGCCCTGAGCTAACATCTGTTGCCGATCTTCCTCTTTTTGCTTGAGGGAGATTGTCGCTGAGCTAACATCTGTGCCAATCTTGCTCTATTTTGTATGTGGGATGCTGCCAGAGCATGGCTTGATGAGTTGTGTATTGTCTGTGCCTGGGCTCCAAACCCATGAACCCTGGGCTGCGGAAGCAGAGTGCACAAACTTAACCACCACACCACCAGGCTGGCCCCTGAGTTAATTTTTGAAAAAAGAACAAAAGCAGTTCAATGGAGGAGGGATAGCCTCTTCAGTAAATGGTGCTGGGGTAATTGGACACCCATTGGCATAAAAAAAAAAAGAACCTCAACCAAACCTCGCATCTCATGCAAAGATAAGCTCGAAATGGATCACGAATTCAAACAAAAAACTATCAAACTTGTAGAAAAGAACATAGGGGAAAATTTTTGAGATCTAGCACTGGGTAAAGAGTTCTTAGGCTTGACATAAAAAGCATAATTCATAAGAGGAAAAATAGATAAATTGGACCTCATCAAAATAAAAAACTGTTGCTGTGCAAAAGACCCTGTTCAAAGGATGAAAAGACAAATTAGAGCCTGGGAGAAAATATTTGCAAATCACTTATCAGACAAAAGCCTTTTATCTAGAATATATAAAGAACCTTCAAAACTCAACATCAAAAAAATAAATAATCCAATTAGAAAATTGGACATTGACACAGAAAAGACACCCACAGACATTTCACCCGAGAGCATATACAGATGGCAAATAAAACACATAAAAAGATTTTCAACATTATTAGCCATTAGAGAAATACAAACTAAAACTACAATGAGATAGCATTACACACATATGAAAATGGCAAAAATAAAAAACAGCAACAACACCAAATAGTGGCAAAGATGCAGAAAAACTGAATCACTCATACACTGCTGGTGGGAACATAAAATGAAACAGCCCCTCTGGAAAATAGCCTGGAAACTCCTGTCAAATTAAAAGTGGACTTACCATGTAACCCAGCAATCCACTCTTGGGTATTTATTCCAGAGAAATGTCTTATTTCCACATAAGAACTTGTACATGAATGTTCATAGCAGCTTTATCCCTAATAGCCAAAAACTATAAACTATCCAAATTTCCTTTAATGGGTGAATGGTTAAACAACCTGTGGTATGCCCACACCATGGAATACTGCTCAGCAATACAAAGGAGCAAGCTATTGATACGCACGACATCTTGGAGGAACCTCAAGGAAATCATGATGAGTGGGAAAGGCCAACCTCAAAAGCATACATACTGGATGATTCCACTTATTTAACGTTTGTGAAATAACATCATAATAGAGATGGAGAATAGAGTAGTGGTTGCCAGGGGTTAGGGATGGGAGGGAGGAGATGGGTGTGGCTGTAAAGTGGCCACAGGAAGGAGTCTTGTGGTGACGGGCACAGTCAGATATCTTGATTGTGGTGGCGGTTATCCAAGGTTCCACAGGTAACAAAATAGTGTAGGGCCACACACATGAGTCCGTGGGTAACAGGTGGAATTTAAATAAGCTCTACAGATTGTATCACCGTCAATTTCTTGACTTGATGCCGTACCGTACTTTGTAAGACACCGACACTGGAGGAGGCTGGCGGAACAGGGCATGGGACTCCTCTGTACATTTCTTTGCAAATTTCTATGAATTTATAATTATTTCAAAATAAAGAGTTAAAAAAAGCTGCTATGAGGGTTTAAAAAATGCATAATTTATTTATGATAAATAGGTTTCCCAGATATTCTGAAAAGACGTTTATATTTGTTAAACCTTTCCTGAAACTAAAACCCATTCCTTCTTTTCCCTTCTATGGAAAATCTTTCAACAGAATTATTTTGACAATTAGAAGCTAGTATGGGCAAAACAGGCCAGTGAGTAATATACTTATATGGTGGCCAAGTGTCCATAAATGAGCTGGACATTCTGTCACTTTAGGAAAAAGAAAACAATAAACTGGGCATAAAAATGTACCTTTTGGGGCCGGCTCCGCGGCCGAGTGGTTAAGCTCGCGCACTCCGCTGCGGCGGCCCAGGGTTCGGATCCTGGGCGCAGACGTGGCACTGCTCATCAGGCCACGTTGAGGCGGTGTCCCACATCCCTCAACTAGAAGGACCTGCAACTAAGATATACAACTGTGTACAGGAGGGGTTTGGGGAAATAAAGCAGAAAAAAAAAAAAAGATTGGCAGCAGTTGTTAGCCCAGGTGCCAATCTTTTTAAAAAAAAAAAAGTACCTTTTATTTTAAAAATGTTTCCTGTATGTATTGCAGGTTGCTTGGACCTCAATGCTGTTTTTATTTTTGTTTTATTTACTTAATTTGTATTTTGTTTTATGACCATAAAAAGAACAAAGATGTTGCAAAATTGGAAACAATATAGAATTGTTTTAAAAAAGAAAGTGAATTCTCCTGCCTACAAATTAAAATAGATCCTAATAAAAATACCAAGTGGTTTGAGTTTATTTTTCGAAAAGTAGTAAACTAATCCTGAAGTTCACACAGAAAAATGAGTGTGGTAATTTTAAAATACATCTATAAATTCTTTAAGAAGTGGCGCTTAATTCCCCTCTCTTTGAGTGTGGCTAGACTTACTCCTAATGAATATGACAAAGTGACAGAGTGTCATTTCTGAGACAAGGTCATGAAAGTTATGTGGCCCCCACCTTGTTTGCTTTCTTGGAGGCAGCCGGCTGCAGCATTGTGGGGACACTCAGAAAGCTCCACAGAGAGGTCCACGTGGTGAGGAACTGAGGCCTTGTGCCAAAGCCCACCAGTCCCAGTCAAGGCTTCGGGTGACTCCAGCCTCAGCTGACATCTTGACCACAAGCTCAGGAGAGACCCTGAGCCAGAAGTCCCCCGCGAGGCAGCTCCCACACTCCTGGTCCACAAGAACGGTGAGATAGCAAATGTTTACCATGTGAGTCACTAAGTTTGGGGGTTATCTGCTGTACAGCGATAGGTAACTAATATAATGAATAAGCAATAACAGCCATGAAATCTTAAAAGAAAGAATAAAGGGGGATTAATTTGATCATATAGTAAAACATATTCTCAAGCTTCAATAATTAAAACAATGTTCCTGGCTTGACTAGACACACAGATGAGAGAAATGTAATAGAAACTTTATAAATACACCTGTCCATGTGAAAATTTAGTATATGGTAAAGGCAACATTTCAAATTGATGGGAGAAAAGATGGATTATTCAATAAATGGCATTCTAACAACTGGAGAACCATCTGGAAAAATAAGTTGGATCCATACTTCGTAAAAAAATGAATTACAGATAGATCAAATACTTAAATATTAAATATCAAAAAAGCATTAAAATAAATTATGGGAGAAATCTTTTAAAAATTTCTGAGTGGGAAGGAGAAGATCCAAGATGGCGCCGTGAGTAGTCTTCTTTGTCTCTCCCCCTTCGAATCTACAACTAATTGGACATTGATCGCTTAACAAAGGATATCCATATAGCATCTCAGGACGCCTGAGAGACCCACGCTGCTATACATCAGAAGGTGGACGGACTTCCCTCCGGGAGGAGGTGGAGATAGATGAAAACTCTCCAACCCCGACCCCCGAACAGCCTAGTACCTGCAAGCGGCCTTCTTCCAGCGGACGTCCCCAGAACATCGCCACACACCAAGGGCAGGAGGGAGCGCACACCAGAGGAGCGACGGTGGAAACAGGTGACCAGAGCCCTACCTAAGTCCCCCGCAACTACACTTAAGCCCAGAGGGAAGCTCCAGAGTTACACACCAGAGGCTGCGGGGAAAACCCCTACTCGCCATTAGCGGAGAGGCCCTGCCTAGCATCCACAACGCCGGGAGGCTCCCAGAGAGAATCCCAAACGGCGCGGCAGCCCGCCAGCTGCCGCCGCCAGCTCCACTGACCGGGCTTTCACCCTGGAGGGGCTCGGGACTACCAGAGATCTCCTGGGAGAGGACTGGGGCTGGGTGGAGCTCCAGCGGCTGGCTCCGTGGCCCGGGGGGGGAAACTCCAGAGTTCCATCCGGGCAGCAGGCAAAGTCTCTACCTGCCATTAGCAGAGAGGCCCTTCCCAGTATCCACAACAGTGGGAGGCTCCCGAAAAGAATCCAAAACAGCGTGGCGGCCCGCCAGCTGCCGCCGCCGGCTCCACTGACCGGGCTTTCGCCTGGGAGGGGCTCGGGACTACCGGAGATCTCCTGGGAGAGGACTGGGGCTGGGTGGAGCTCCAGTGGCTGGCTCCGTGGCCCGGGGGGGAAACTCCAGAGTTCTGTCCGGGCAACAGGCAAAGTCTCTACCTGCCATTAGCGGAGAGGCCCTTCCCAGCATCCACAACGCCGGGAGGGTCCCGAAGAGGAGAATCCCAGGCAGGGCAGCAGCTGGCCAGCTACCACTGAACTCAAGGTCTCTGGCTATCCCCCAGACAGGGCAAGGGGCTCCCCGAGATCCTAGGGGAGAGGACTGGGGCTGGGTGGAGTTCCAGCGACCCAGCTCCGTGGCCCAGGGGGAAACTCTACAGTCTCACAGCAGCCTCAGCGATAGCCTCTGCACAGCACTAGTAGAGAGCACCCACCTGGCAACCACAAGGCTGGAAGACCCCGGGACAAAAGTAGCATAGCTAGGTAAGCTAACCACAGACTGCAGAAGATGCCCATAGCTCTGCTGTGACCCATAGTGGACAAGTGAGATTTTGTGGGCGCCGACAGTGACAGAGATGCAAATATAAGTGATCCTGCCCCTGGCCACTGGGAAAACCCATAACACCACTGCAGACCCTAAGGAGGGAGCACGTCTAGGTGGTCTGCAACAGTAGGCACCAGCAGCCTGAAGCCCCCTTGTGACGGCCCCCACAGCTGAAGAGGGAACCCACAGGATCACTGTGACTGCGAGGAGGGGCCCAGGCCCAGTTAGCAACAGCTGATAGGGTTCCTGGTTGGTGCAGAATAAACAGCTGCTCCCCCACCACACCAGTAGAAACAAGTGGAAGCAGTAACTAAACTCTATCTCTATGCGGAGGCACAAATCTACACCATCAAGCAATATGAAAAAATATATTAAATCTCCAGAACAGAAGGAAAATGACAAACACACAGAAAACAATCCCAAAGACAATGAAATATATAACCTAAATGATGATGACTTCAAAACAGCCATCATTAGAAAACTCAATGAGTTAAAAGAGAATTCAGATAGACAACTCAACGAGTTCAGGAGCTATGTCACAAAAGAGTTCGATACTATAAAGAAGAACCAAACAGAAATACTGGAAATGAAGAACACAATAGAGGAGATTAAGAAAAATCTAGATGCACTGAACAGTAGGGCCGATAATATGGAGGAAAGAATTAGCAATTTGGAAGCCAGGAATATAGAAATGCTGCAGGCAGAGGAGGAGAGAGAACTAAGACTAAAAAGAAATGAAGAAACTCTCCGAGAATTATCTGACGCAATTAGGAGATGCAACCTAAGGATTATAGGTATACCAGAGGGAGAAGAGCGGGAGAAGGGGGCAGAAAGCCTATTCAAAGAAATAATGGCTGAGAACTTCCCAAACCTGGGGAGGGAGATGGAACTTCATGTGACAGAAGCCAATAGATCTCCAAACTTTATCAATGCAAGTAGACCAACCCCAAGGCATATAGTAGTGAAGCTAGCAAAAGTCAACCACAAGGAGAGAATACTAAGGGCAGCCAGGCAGAAGAAATTAACCTACGAAGGAACCCCTATCAGGCTATCAGCAGATTTCTCAGCAGAAACTTTACAGGCTAGAAGAGAGTGGAATGATATATTCAAAAATCTGAAGGACAAAAACCTGCAGCCGAGAATTCTCTACCCAGCGAAAGTATCCTTCAAATATGATGGAGAAGTAAAAATTTTCCCAGATAAACAAAAATTAAGGGAGTTCATTGCCACAAAACCTCCTCTTCAAGAAATGCTCAGGGAAACCCTCATTCCTCAAAAGTCAAAAAAAGGAAAGGGGCTACAAAACCAAGAGCAAAGGAGATAAGTAGAAGGACAACAACAGAGAGTAGCAGCTCTCCATCAGAACAGATTAAACCATGGGACAAGAAACAAAGGAAACTGAAGAAAACCGCAAAACAAGACATAAAATGGCAGCGGTAGGCCCCCACATTTCAATAATCACTCTAAATGTAAATGGATTGAACTCTCCAATCAAAAGACACAGAGTGGCAGGATGGATCAAAGAACAAGACCCAACAATATGCTGCCTCTAGGAAACACACCTCAGCCCCAAAGACAAACACAGACTCAGAGTGAAGGAATGGAAGACAATACCCCAAGCTAATAATGAACAAAAGAAAGCAGGTGTCGCTATACTAATATCAGACAAAGTAGACTTCAAAGCAAAACAGATAAAGAAAGACAAAGAGGGACAGTATATAATGATAAAAGGGACTCTCCACCAAGAAGACATAACACTTATAAATATATACGCACCCAACACAGGAGCACCAAAATTTGTAAAGCAACTCTTAACAGAACTAAAAGAAGACATCAACAACAATACAATAATAGTAGGGGACCTCAACACTCCATTAACACCAATGGATAGAACATCCAGACAGAAAATCAACAAGGAAATTATAGAATTGAATGAAAAATTAGACCAGATGGACTTAATAGATATATATAGAACACTTCATCCAAAAACAGCAGGCTACACATTCTTCTCAAGTGCGCATGGAACATTCTCAAGAATAGACCATATTTTGGGAAACAAAGCAAGCATCAATAAATACAAGAGAGTTGAAATAATATCAAGCATCTTTTCTGATCATAATGCTGTGAAACTAGAAATCAACTACAAGAATAAAGCAGAGAAAGGTGCAAAAATGTGGAGACTAAACAACACGCTACTGAACAAAGAATGGATTATTGAAGAAATTAAAGAAGAAATCAAATATTATCTGGAGACAAATGAAAATGAGAACACGTCATACCAAATCATTTGGGATGCAGCAAAAGCAGTCCTAAGAGGGAAATTCATTTCAATACAGGCTCACCTCACTAAACAAGAAAAAGCTCACATAAGCAACCTCAAACGACACCTAACAGAATTAGAAAAAGAAGAACAAACAAAGCCCAGAGTCAGTAGAAGGAGGGAAATAATAAAAATAAGTGCAGAAATAAGCAATATTGAAGCAAAAAAGACAGTAGAAAGGATCAATGAAACAAAGAGTTGGTTCTTCGAAAAAATTAACAAAATCGACAAACCCTTAGCCAGACTCACCAAGAAAAGAAGAGAGAAATCTCAAATAAATAAAATTAGGAATGAGAGAGGAGAAATCACAACAGATACCAAAGAAATACAAGGGATCATAAGAGAATACTATGAAAAACTATAGCCAACAAACTAAACAACCTAGAAGAAATGGACAAATTCCTGGACTCTTACAACCTCCCCAAACTGAACCAGGAAGAAATGGAGAATCTGAATAGGCCAATCACAAGTAAAGAAATAGAAACAGTAATCAAAAACCTCCCCAAAAGTAAGAGTCCAGGACCAGATGGCTTCTCTGGAGAATTCTACCAAACATTCAAAGGAGATTTAATACCTATCCTTCTCAAACTATTCCAGAAAATTGAGGAAGATGGAGTACTCCCTAACACATTCTATGAAG
Source organism: Equus przewalskii (assembly GCF_037783145.1). Classification (NCBI taxonomy): domain Eukaryota; kingdom Metazoa; phylum Chordata; class Mammalia; order Perissodactyla; family Equidae; genus Equus; species Equus przewalskii. Next base: position 85,122,082 of record NC_091835.1, on the reverse strand, counting down.
CCAACATCACTCTGATCCCCAAACCTGACAAGGACAACACAAAGAAGGAGAACTACAGGCCGATATCACTGATGAACATACATGCAAAAATCCTCAACAAAATTTTGGCAAACCGATTACAGCAATACATCAAAAAGATTATACACCATGATCAAGTGGGATTTATACCAGGGACACAGGGATGATTCAACATCCGCAAGTCAATCAACGTGATACACTACATTAACAAAATGAGAAACAAAAACCACACGATCATCTCAATAGATGCAGAGAAAGCATTTGACAAGATCCAACACCCATTTATGATAAAAACCTTCAACATAATAAAGGCCATATATGACAAACCCACAGCCAACATCATACTCAACGGACAAAAACTGAAAGCCATCCCTCTGAGGACAGGAACAAGACAAGGGTGCCCACTTTCACCACTCTTATTCAAGATAGTACTGGAGGTGTTGGCCAGAGCAATCCGGCAGGAAAAAGAAATAAAACGAATCCAAACAGGCAATGAAGAAGTAAAACTCTCGCTGTTTGCAGACGACATGATCTTATATACAGAAAACCCCAAAGAATCCATAGGAAAACTATTAGAAACAATCAACAGCTACAGCAAAGTTGCAGGGTATAAAATCAACATACATAAATCAGTAGCATTTCTATACACTAACAATGAACCAACAGAAAAAGAACTCAAGAACTCAATCCCATTCACGATTGCAACGAAAAGAATAAAATACCTTGGGATAAATTTAACCAAGGAAGTGAAAGACTTATACAATGAAAACTACAAGACTTTCTTGAAAGAAATTGATGACGACATAAAGAGATGGAAAGACATTCCATGCACATGGATTGGAAGAATAAACATAGTTAAAATGTCCATACTACCTAAAGCAATCTACAGATTCAACGCTATCCCAATCAGAATCCCAAGGACATTCTTTACAGAAATTGAACAAAGAATCCTAAAATTCATATGGGGCAGCAAAAGACCACGAATTGCTAAAGCAATCCTGACAAAAAAGAACAAAACAGGAGGCATCACAATCCCTGACTTCAAAACATACTACAAAGCTACAGTGATCAAAACAGCATGGTACTGGTACAAAAACAGGTGCACAGATCAATGGAACAGAATTGAAAGCCCAGAGATAAAACCACACATCTATGGACAGCTAATCTTCGACAAAGGAGCTGAGGGCCTACAATGGAGGAAAGAAAGTCTCTTCAACAAATGGTGCTGGGAAAACTGGACAGCCACATGTAAAAGAATGAAAATTGACCATTCTTTTTCACCAGTCACAAAAATAAACTCAAAATGGATCAAAGACCTAAAGATTAGGCCTGAAACAATAAGTCTTCTAGAAGAGAATATAGGCAGTACACTCTTTGACATCAGTTTCAAAAGAATCTTTTTGGACACTATAACTCCTCAGTCAGATGAGGGAAACAATAGAAAGAATAAACAAATGGGACTTCATCAGACTAAAGAGCTTCTTCAAGGCAAGGGAAAAGAGGATTGAAACAAAAAAAACAGCCCACTAATTGGGAAAAAATATTTACAAGCTACTTATCTGACAAAGGATTAATCTCCATAATATACAAAGAACTCACGCAGCTTAACAACAAAAAAACAAACAACCTGATCAAAAAATGGGCAGGGGACATGAACAGACATTTCTCCAAAGAAGATATAAGTATGGTCAATAGACACATGAAAAGATGCTCATCATCACTAATCATCAGGGAAATGCAAATCAAAACTACACTAAGATATCACCTTACACCCGTTAGATTGGCAAAAATATCCAAAACCAAGAGTGACAAATGTTGGAGAGGTTGTAGAGAAAAAGGAACGCTCATACACTGTTGGTGGGAATGCAAACTAGTGTAGCCACTATGGAAAACAGTATGGAGATTTCTCAAAAAGTTAAAAATAGAAATACCCTATGACCCAGCTATCCCACTATTGGGTATCTATCCTAAGAACCTCAAATCAGCAATCCCAAGAGTCCCATGTACCCCTATGTTCATGGCAGCATTATTTACAATAGCCAAGACGTGGAAGCAACCCAAATGCCCAGAAACTGACAGCTGGATAAAGAAGATATGGTATATATACACAATGGAATACTACTCAGCCATAAAAAAGGACCAAATTGTTCCATTCGCATCAACATGGATGGACCTTGAGGGTATTATGTTAAGTGAAATAAGCCAGACAGAGAAAGACAAACTCTATATGACTCCACTTATAGGTGGAAGTTAACATATAGACAAGGAGAACCGATTGGTGGTTACCAGGGAAAAGGGGGGGTGGGGGGAGGGCACAAAGGGTGAAGTGGTGTACCCACAACATTACTAACAATAATGTACAACTGAAATCTCACAACGTTGTAATCTATCATAATCTTAATTAAAAAAAAAAACAGGGATGAGAAAAAAAATTTCTGAGTGGAAACTCAAAAGCCTTAGAATAAAAGATTGATAAATTTGATCACACGCACTTTCTGCACGGCAAAAACATAACGAACAAAGACAAATGACAAACTGGGAAAAATATTTGCTGCTCATACCACAGATAAAGCACTTCCCTTCCTAATTCATGAAGAGCTATAAATCAGTAAGAAAAAGACCAACAACCCTATGAAAAAATGAGTAACAGACAACTGTCAAAAAATATATATACACGGCTTTTAAACATAGGAAAAGATGCTTAATGACACTCATAATACAAGAAATGTGAAATAAAACTACAGAGTGATATTGCTTTTGATCTGTCAGATCAGCAAAGATGAAAAGGCTTGATAGAAGCCTCTGTGGGCTCTGGGACCGAGAAACGCTGTGCCTTCTTGCTGGGAGAGTAAATTGCTACAGTCTCTACGGGATCATTTCGGCACTTTTGTTATTTGTCCAAACTACAAATTTACTCAGCACATCCATTTCTAGGATTTTATCTCATCAATACAGTCTCACATGTGTAAAACGAGGTATGTCTAAAGTTATTCTCTGCAGCATTTTTTTTAAATAGCAAAAGATTACGAAAGCTTAAATTCATTTAAAGGGAACTGGTTAAATAAATTACGTCACACACATACAATGAGATAATATGTAGTCATAAAAAAAGATTAAGGAATTTAATTATATACAGATATAGTATATCTGCAAGATACATCTAAACACTAAAAGGTAAGATGCAGAGGCTTTAATACTGTGGGAGGCGAAAGAGACTTCACTGAAATAACCCAACCAGGCACTAAACAAATAAACGATCAAATGATAAGAATAAGGAGTCCTGGAGGAGGTGGGGGACCAGCACCCAGAGTTACTACAATATATTATCTAAAGTGTCCCGTTTCCAACAAACATTGGCAAATATATTACACAGCACAAAGGAGGTGGGTGGGAGCAAAGCTGTACTGAGCTCAGGAAAGGACACAGACGGTGACGTGATATTTAACAAAGTGCTGCTGGGTTTGCAGCAACACTAGAGGTAACACGCATAACACCACCAGCACAGGGCGAAGAGAAGAGGGCTGCTCGGGAGCCACATTTCCATATACATTCCCATATACCACTGGGAGTAAGGTGGTACAAATCCACAGCTGATTTTGGTAAATTAAGACATATTTGGTAAAAACTAGAGCAACTACTAAAAAAATAACAAAATATCAAAAAATCGTGGAAGAAATAAAATGCTACATTAGAAAAATTCACTTAATACAAAAAAAAGCAGTAAAGGAAGAATAATGGAACAAAAAAGACATGGGACATAGAAAACAAACGGTAAAATGGCGGATGTAAGCCCAGCTATATCAGTAATGATGCTAATGCGGACGGACAAGAGAGGAATTAACACCAATTCTTCACAAACTCTTCGAAACAATAGAAGAAGAAACAGTTTCAACCCATTTTATGAGGCCAGTATTACCCCGATACCAAAATCAGACAAAGACATCACAAGAAAACTGTAGAACAATATTTCTTACGAATATGGACGCAGAACTCCTCAACAAAATACTAGCAAATTGATATAGCAACACGTAAAAAGAATTATACACCACGACCTAAGAAGATTTATCCCAGGAATGCTAAGTTGGTTTAACATCTGAAAATCAATGTAATATATCACATCAATAGAATAAAAAACAAAAACCACATGATCATCTCAATAGATGCAGAAAAAGCATTTGAAAGAATCCAACAAAAAGACACCTGACCATGTACGTATATGATTAGGGCCCCTCGGAGGGCCTTGTGAAGGGCCCATGCGAGTGAGGGGCCCCAAAGCTTAGACTTCATTAGCTTCATGGTAAATCTGCCTGCGAACACTGCACATGGTATAAAATTCAAACGGTACAAAAGGATCACACAACATAAAGTTTCTTCCAAACATGCCCCTCAGCCACCAGTTCTCTTCCCTAATAACACGTTTACATGCTCACATGTTTTTGTGAAATTTTTAAAATGAGACATGTTAACCTCAAACAGCTAATCTTCCCTCTCCAAATTCCCCTCCACTCGCTTCCCCTTCTGTGAGATGTGTCGGGGAGGGAGAAGGGGAATCTGGCTGTAAACACTTGTAGGATACGGCTAAGGGAAAGCAGACTCAAGGGACACGTTCAGTTTGGGTTAAGCGGATGGCAATCCCATCCACGTACAGTTAAATTATCGCCAGTTGGCCTGGTGTAGAAATGACTTCCAGAAATTCTCTTATTATCCACTGTGTGCATTCATCCTGCATTGTGATAAGATGGTACGGGGATGGAACTCATATTGCACAATGAACAGGTCCTACCAAACTCGGGGCCACCCATGGATGGGGCGGGAGAGAAACACGGTTTGAAGTCTACAGAGTCACAAGACCATCCGGGGAAATTTTTTCCAGTTGTCGAATAAAACCATAAGTGGAGAAGGAGCTTCTTGTCAACGCACAGTCAAAACAGAAGCTCTTTCCTATCAGAAACGTACTCAATGCTCCAAATATCACTTGTCACTTTTAAAACTTTAAAAAAAAATGGTTTCTGGACCTTGTATCAAATTTTCTAGTTGTTTTCTACCTGTAACTTTAGAAATATTTGCCTAAATGTTTTCCTATCACTTTCATAAATTATTCCATTTCAAAATTCTTTATTATCTTTAAATAATATACAAAAAAGCCATTTTAATTCCATTTTTGTGCCTCATATCAATATTGATCCTTACACCATCCCTCACCACTCCCATCCCCAAAGTAGCACGTATCAGAGATGTCTGCTATATTAAATGTTTGGTAACAAAAACTAAGGTTGTAATGTCATGGCACGGGAGTGTCAAAATATTTGTAACAGAACAGCTTGCTTTATTCCAGGCAAAGGGAGCAGCACAATGTAAAGATGAGAAGACTTTAAACAGCTTAATTCATTTCATGAATGCAAGTATTTTACACGGCTAGAACGTAGGACGCAAAGGGGGCACAGCAGAGAAGAGATGGGAGTGTAGGAGAGTCAGATGATGAGGGTCAGGCTAAGGAGTTTCAGTTTTGTCCTATAATGTTCTTAATTAGGTACTACCATCAGGAGTTCCATGAAACACTGTGAAACTCTATGCAGAATACTGTACGTGCATATGCACATTTTCTAGGGAGAGAGTCCATAATTTTCACTGTCTTTGATTCCCAAAGGTTATTATGATTGCGACTGCCTTGAGCAACCATTGAAGAGGAAGTTCCACGGTTCATTCACTCGAAGGCTTTACTCCATGCCAGGGACTGCGCTTCCCTGGGTAAAGCGTGGGGATGATCTGGAAAAGGGGGAGGCTGGGATATAGTCACGGGAGGGCAATGCACAGGCTTTGGCAGGTGTCACTCTCAGTTTTCTAACTTAGATAAATGAGGATGCTGTTACCAAGATGTAGTATCATCACCAAGAGAGAGGAATAGATTTGGGTGTAAATATTATGAGCTCAGTTTGGGACATGTTGATTTGAGTAGCCTGTGGGATTTCAAAGTGAAGATGTTTCTAGCAGGATCTGGAAAGCGAGAAGTCTGGGATGGAAGCAAACATCTGAGGGTCATTATGAGCTGGAGTTGAAACTACAAGAGGAGATGAGATCTCCTAGAGAAATTCAGAAGAAAAGCAGGCTAAAGAAGTACCCTGGGAAACACCCTTTGAAGCCAGTCAGATTATTATCAAGAATTATCAAGACAGATTGAGAAAGACTGAGCAGAAAAGTGTATAAATGAGGAGAACAGGGTGTCACAGAGGTGAGAAATTGAATTTGCAATTGGAAAGCAACTGGTGATCTCTGTTGGCTCAGTTTGGGGGCCTGACGGTGGTAGAAGCCAGACTGCAACGATCTGAAGAGAGAAGGGGAAGTGAGGGGGGAAAAGATTGTACCTACTGTTCTTTTTTTCTATGTTAGCTTTATTGAGATATGAGTTACATTCAAAATTCACTCATTTTAAGTGCAGTTTGAAGAGTATTGACGAATGTAAACACCTGATTAACTACCACCACAATGAAAATACAACATTTGCATCACCCCAAAGGCTTCCTGTGCCCCTTCTAGACCTGGCCCCAGGTCCCACTGCCCTGCTCCCTGTTGCTATAGATAATTTTTCCTTTCCTAGAATTTCCTAAAGGTGAAATCACACAGTATATACACTTGCTTCTGGATTCTTTAGTTGAGCTCGGCACATCTTTATGATTTGTCCATGTTAATGAACGTATTCCTAGTTCATTACTTTTTCTCGCTAAGCAGTACCCTATTGTATGGATACACCATAATTTATCCATTCACCTATTGGTGGACGTTTGGATTGTTCCCATTGTTTAGTTATGGTGAATAAAACTGTTATGAAAATTTATATTCAAGTCTTGGGGTGGATATATATTTTCATTCCTTTAGGAGGAGAATTGCCGGATCCTGTGGTAAGTGTCTGTTTATGACAAAGTGCTAAGTTGTTTTTCAAAGTGTTTGTACCATTTTACATACCCAACAGCAGTTCGAGCTCCACCACACTTAAGTACTGTCAGACTTTAAAATTTTAGCCATTCCAATGTGTGTACTATAGTATCACATTGTGGTTTTAATTTCCCTAATAACTAATGATGTTAAACATCTTTTCATGTGTTTATTTGTCATTCATATGTCTACTTTTGTGAATTACACGTTTGAATCTTTTGCCCACTTTAAAATTGTGGTAGTTACTATTGAGTAGAGTTTTAAAAAAATATTCTGGATAATAATCGTTTGTCAGATAAATGTATTGTGAATGTTTTCTCCTGTGGCTTCCCTTTTTGTTTTTTTAAACAGTATCTTTCAAGCAGCAGACATTCTTAAGTCCAATTTATCAATATTTTCTTTTATGGCTTGTGTTTTCTGTGTCCTATTTTAAAAATCTATGCTTATCCTAAAGTTTAAGAGATTTTCTTCTATGTACTCTCCTAGAAGCTTTACAGTTTTAGCTTTTATATTTAGGTCTAGGATGTATTGCAGGTTAATTTTCATGTATGATATGAGATGAGAGTTGAAGATCACTTTTTTTCTTAGGGGTGTCTTGTTACTCCAGCGTTATTTGTTGGAAAGACTCTTTTCCTCACTGAATTTCCTTGGCACTTTTGTCAAACAATTGACCATGTAGGTATAGATCTCTTTCTAACTTCTCTGCTTTGTTCCATTGATCTACATGTCTAATCTTACGCCATTACCACACCATCTGATTACAGTAAATCTTGAAATCGAGATGCATCAGCGTGTGTCCCGCACCAAGTACACCTTGACATCAGGTAGTACAGCTCTCCGGGTGTTCGTTGGCTGGCCTCTGGCTTCACTCTACAAATGCACGGCTTGGTATTCAGTAAAGACTCAAGATCCTTACGCAGATTTCTGGAGCTGTTTTTCTGGGCATCATCTTCTCTGGAACTCTGAGCTGCTTCTTGCAGCCTGGCTCCCTGATGTCCAATCTCAACATGGGATTATCTCAATTCTGCTTGGGATCCTTCTACCTGTGCTGCATCCAGAATGTGCCTCGAGGCAGAAACTGAGGCCGTGACAGAGTTCAGTTCGTCTGTTTCCCTCTCTCAGGATCACAGTCCTGGGCTGCTTGTTGTCTAATGTCTCAAAACAGTCGCTTTTAAATATTTGTCCAATTTCCTTGTTTTTTATGGAAGGAGGGTAAATCCATATTCTGTTATTCCATCATGGACAGAACTGTATCGTCTGTTCTTACCTTAAAACGGAAGGACAGAAGATCTTAACTATCAGAAGAGCCATTTGAGAGGCATCACCCTGTAGGCAGTAACTGAAAATGCTGAAGTAGGTGAGTCTCCTGGAGCACAGAGCACCAGCAGGAAGGGCAGAGCTGTGAGTGTGTCAGTGAAAAGAGCAGCTGGAAGAGGCCCAGGATTGGGGGTTATTTTTCTCTGTTTCTTTAACACGGGAGAAAAAATAAGCATGTGAGTTGAATGACTGCTCTCAAAGCTTCAGAAGCTGATCTGAGCATAAACTAAAATTTTAAGTGAGAGTTTGAACAATGGCATCCCATGGGCCAATAGGACACATAGATATCCTTTGTTTGGCCAGCAGTGTTTGTTTTTTAAAATTTCAATTTGTCCCTAAAATTTAAAAATCTGAGATTTCATATAAAAATCTGAAATTTCCCGCTTTTCTCAAAGAATTAGAACATGTACCATTACTGGGTCTTGTAGAAACAAGACAGTCCTTTAGACGGACCATGTGCTCTCGAGTTTGCCCCTCCCTGTCACCCCCGCTGGCCTTCTCTCATTGACCTCACCTATCGGTTCCATGAACGCATTTGGATTTGTGTCCTCTGCATTAATAAATGGTTATCTACTAAGCAATTTTAAATTTACTAAGTCAATTTAAGTAATTTTAGGGGCTTTGTGGAAATCATTAAGGATGTCCACAAATATTCCAGTTTTCCTCTTCCTTATAGGAATGTGGCAGAATTACACTTCCCACCCATGTTAAATGTAGACAGCCATGTGTGGGAAGCAGAATAATGGCTCCCGAAGACGCCCACGTAGTTCCCAGAACCTGTGAGCATGTTATGACACACAGCAAGGGAGAATTAAAGTGGCTAATCAGAGGACCTTGAAATTTAATGACATTGGACGGGCCCAGTGTAAGTACAAGGGCCCTCAAATGTGGAAGAGGAAGGCAAGAACAGTCAGTGAAGACTCAGAGTGAGGTGATGCTGGAAAGACTCAAGTGGCCAGTCCTGGCTTTGAAGGTGGAATGGGACCATGAGCCAAGGAATGAGGACAGCCTGAGGAAGCTGGAAAGGGAATAACAACAAACCAAAGCCAGGTTCTCCCTAGGGCCCCCGGAGGAGATGCAGCCCTACTGACGCCCTGATTTTAGCCCAGGGAGACCCGTTTCAGATCTTGACCTCCAGAACCGGAAGATGATAAATGTGTGTTGTTCTAAGCTGCTAAATTTGTGGTAATTTGTTACAGTGGCAATAGGAAACGAATACAGCATGTAACTTATCTTAATGAAATACAACAGTGACATTTAACTGCCAGGGAGACAGCACCGCACTCACTCCTTTGACTTGCCATTGTAGACTGCAGATGACAGAGATGGAGTTTGAGTCCCTGAATGAGGACCAGTGATCTGGCATGGATGTACACCATGAATAAGAAAAAAATCTTTGCTTTTAAGCCACTGAGATTCCAGGATTCTGTTTGTTACTGTAGCATAACCTAACCTAAGAGACATGGCCTCTAAAGAAGGAATCATCCAACCAAGTTGTTATTCTCACTGTATAAATGTGGGGAGAGGGGGTTGTTTCAGCTTCCGGTAAACACTGCATCCTCATTAAAAGGAACAGTTGCATAGTAACTGAGGTAATAAAAGATGCTGTCCTGGTGAATTGTTTCACAATTACGTGGGAGAGAAAGCCCCTCAAAATTGCTGGGGCTTATGCAAACACGCTTGATGCATTTTACTTCATCTTTAATGGGTAATACTTGGGGGTGGGTCCATGCTGGCTGAAAATTCTAATACTCCTGCCCCCTACAACTTCACAGTGCATATCATGTGATTACCTCTCCATATGATGGTGATTTTGAATATGTCCTATGGGAGGCGGAAAGGGAGTTCAGCCTTTGTTTTAGAATGGTTGGTCAAATTTATCTTTTGCTATTGATGATACCAAAAAGTTTTGGCTTCATGATTAAAGTAAAGGTAACTTCAAGTAAATCTTTAGGGTCATGATCAAACTTGACACAACGTCTATCAAGTTTTTTTCATAAATGAGCTGTCAGATTTCAGGGCATTCAAGATTTTCTTGTGCAATGAGATTCTAAATTCTTAATGACCAGTTTTTACCAATGTCCTTGTTGTATTGACATGAGTTCTGTCTTATCTTTGTAGATACCACTATTTTCTTAAATCAGGAAGAAATTTGTATTTTTTCCAGTGTGTTCTCATATAATTCTCTCCTTTTCTTCAATTGTATTATCAGACGATCCAAAAGCCTATGAATTACTTGTATTAAAAGTTTCTCTTATGAATTACCGCTTTTGTATGGTCTGAAAATATTTGTTACAATTGGCTACTCAGTGTCAGGATAATTTTCACTCATTTATATGCTCATTTTTTAATCACTTTTGTTTCATATTCTATTAGTTTTTTACCTGAATTTTCCCTCAGTTCCTTTTTTTAAAATAGCTTTATTGAGGTATAAAGGAATACTGCACATTTTTAAAGTATACACTTTGTTACGTTTTATACACACATACACCCATGAGGCCATCACTGGTTGAGACAGTGAACACATTCTTCACCTCCAAAAGTTTCCTTGTGTCTCATTAGATATATGCTTTGCAAAGATCTTCTCCCTATCTTTTCTCTACCTTAGCAGTATCTTTTAAAAAGCACAAGTTTTTAAATTATGTTGAAGTTCAATTTGTTTATTTGTTCTTTTCTTGATTGCATTTTGGTTTTGTATCTAAGAAATCTTTGCCTAATATTCCAGATCACAAAGATATTCTCCTGTTTTTTCTCCTAGAAGTTTTATGTGTTTCATTTAGGTCTATGATGCATTTGAGTTATTCTTTGTATGCGGTGTGAGGTACGGATCCAAGTTCACTTTTTTGCACATGGCTGGCTGGTTGTCCCAGCACTGCTCATGGAAAGGCTGTGCTTTCTCCACTACATTGCCTTTGTGTCTTTAAAACATTTCTTATATTTACAGAAGAGTTGCAAAGATAGTACAGAGAATTCCGTCACCCAGTTTCCCCAACGTTAATCTCTTAGTTTTGACAAATGAATGGAGTGATGTAAGATGCTAACATTAGTACATTACTATTAACTAAATTCTAAACTTTATTTAGATCTTGCTTATTTTTCCACTAATGTCCTTTTTGTGTTCCAGGACCCGATCCAGGATACCACATTGCATTTGTTTCAATGTCTTCTTCTGCTTTCTTGGTCTACACGTAAATCAAATAAAAATGAACTAGATCAAAGTCTTAAAACATAGACAAGAAAGAAAATTAAGTATTATTCTGAAATGCTAATATTTATGGCTATTAAGATTTTAAAGTAAAATAGAGAATTCCCCTTTGAGGTTATAATGAACAGTGGCATTCCTAAGTAACCAATATTTCAGAGGAATCATCGAAATAATTGCTGCTTTTAATCCATGAGCATTTGAGAAAATACTAAAATAAGAAAAGCAAATTTAACAGTTATCCAAAATGCTTTATTAAGAATTCATCAAAAAATGAGAAAATAAGTATAAAATTAGGTGGCAAAGAAAATAAACAAATCAGACAGCAAACTATAGTTCACTATTGGAGATTTTACTTCAGGTATGATGACTCTGATCAATCGTTGATTACTGTGTAATATAGTTATGATAGAAAACCCTATGAGTGATTTTTAATTTTCTTGTCAACTAAAAACGATCTAGCTGTGACTTTATTCAACAAAGTGAAGCAAGTTCTGGAAGATTTGAAACTGCTGTTGAATGGCATTTGTGGTCAGTTTTATGACAATATAGCTACAATGAAAGGTGTAACCAAGCATTCTTTAAAAACATGAATAAATACACGATATATGCTGTCTAGCTAGTTTCCTAAATCTCATTAGAAAAATGTTGCTTCCTCACTAAAAGGATTTGTTGACTTGGATTTGGCATTTTGCAACTATTATTTGTGTCCTTCTCAGGTTCATCCTGCAGATAAAGTATTTTAAAAATACTTGCCAACTTAGATGATCCGCCCATGATAAAACTTCTCAAACGTCGCCACATGGATTCAAAAACATTTTAAAGACTCTGAAGTACATTTGCAAAGATTTGAAGAGAAACCTGATTGTGAAGAAGATGCAACATGTGTTTTATAAGAGTTGATGAAGCTGAAATATACGACTAAATTTCTCAAACAATTACAAGCTTACAGGAAGGTTTAAAGAATATTATAAAGAACTGATTTCCCTGAATCATTTGAGAGCAAACTACTGAAGTGATGTTCACCACTTTAGGTGTATTCCTACAGACAAGGACATTCTCCAAGGGAACCACAACGAAAATCAGAAGATTAGCACTGTTACTTTATGACCATCTGAGCCTCAGATCCCATTCAAACTTCTCTAATTATCCTGATAAAGTCTTTTAGAGAAAAAGGGTCTGGTTTACAATCACACATTGACTTTAATTGCCATGTCTCTTTAGTCCTTTTAGGCTAGACGAGTTCCTTAGTCTTTTCTTGACTTTTACGACCTTGACAGTTTTGAAGTCTTTTTATTTTGTAGAAATATCCCTCAATTTTGGTTCGTCTGATTTTTCCTCATGACTCGACTAGGTTATGTGTCTTTGGCAGGAATATTTCGGATATTGGGCTGTGGTCTTCCCAGGGCATCTCATCAGGTAGCACACGGGTTCCGTCTGCCCTGTTGCTCATGGTATTCACCTTGATCACTTGATTAAGGTGTCTACAAGGCATCTCCACTGTCAAATTAATGTTTTCCCTTTATAATTAGCAAGCACTTTGTGGGGCGATATTTGAAACTATGCAAATATCCCATTCCTTATCAATTCACCCATATCTTCAATCTATTTGTTTATGTCTGTATAGGCTTGTGCTTATTTTGACAGTATACTAAAATCTTTTATCACTCTTTTTTGCAGTTTTCAAAACTGTGGTAAAAACATATAAAATTTATCCTCTTAACCATTCTCAAGTGTACAGTTCACCAGCCTTAACTCCACTTACAATGATGTGTGACAGACCTCTAGAATGTTTCCGTCTTACAAAACTGAAAAACCGAAACTCTGTCTAGCAAAACACGACTGTCCATTTCTCCTGCCCACCAGCTACCCCCAGCCTCTGGCAACCAGCATTCCACTTTCTGTTTCCATGATTTTGACTGGAAATTTGCAATCATGATTTAGACTGGGAGAGCACTCTAGATATCTCGTATAAGTGGAATCATACAATATTTGTCCTCTTGGGACTGGCCTATTTCACTCAGCATAACGTCCTCAAGGTTCAACCATGTTGGAGCATGTGACAGGATTTCCTTCTTTCCGAAGACTGAATAAGATTCCACTGTCTGTCTATACTACTTTATTTATTCATCTGTTGATGGACATTTGGGCCGCTTTCACCTCTTGGATATTGTGAATAATGCTGCAGTGAACATGGGTGTGCAAATATTTCTTCAAAATCCTGCTTCCAATTCTTTTGGATATGTACTCAGAAGAGGGATTGCGGGATCGCATGGTAATTATATTTTGTTTTTTGAGGAACTTCCATGTGATTTCTACAGCAGCTGCACCACTTTACATTCCAACCAGCAGTGCACGGGGTTCCAATCTTTCTACATCCTCACCAACGCTTTGTTTTTTCATGGTGACCATCCTAATGGGTATGAGGTGATATCCCATTGTGGCTTTGATTTGCATTTCTCTAATGGTTAGTGATGTTGAGCATCTTTTCATGTACCTGTTGCGCATCTGTATATTTTCTTTGGAGAAATGTCTATACAGGTTCTTTGTCCATTTTTTAATTAGATTAATTGATTTTTTGTTGTTGAATTGTTAGAGTTCTTTATATCTTCTAGATATGAATTCCTTATCAGATATATGACTTACAGTTTTCTCCTATTCCACAGGTTGCATTTTCACTCTGCTGATTGTTTCCTTTAATGTTTTGAATGCAGACGTTTTTAGGTTCAAAGTGGTCCCATTAATCTGTTTTTGCTTTTGTTGCCTGTGTTTTTGGTGTCATACCCACAAATCATAACCAAATCCAATGTCATTAAGTTTTTCTCCTGTTTTTTTCTAGGAGTTTTATAGTTTTAGGTCTTACATTTAGGTCTTTAATGCATTTTGAGTTAATTTTTGTACATGGTGTAAAGGTCCGACTTCATTCTTTTGCATGTGGATATCCAGTTTACCCAGCACCATTTGTTGAAGAGGCTGTCCTTTCCCCTTTGTGGTCTAGGTGCCGTGTCAACGGTCATTTGACCATATACACAAGAGTTTATGTCTGGACTTCCCGTTTGGTTTCCTTGTTCTTTGAGTCCGTACTACCATTCTTTGCTGTTCATGCCGCCCCCAGTGTGGCCAGGGGAGCACCCATTCTGTCTGGCTTCTGGGTTGCTTTGATGTGTCTCCATCATTCTTTGATGCCTTCTGAAATGAGATGTTGTTATTATTTGCTTGGCCTTTGCCAGCCTCAAAATCAGCCATTTCTCGAGGAGCCCTGAATCCTAGTAGTGGATACGACATTTAGCAGCTGAGACCTAGATGCTGGGTGTCCTCTCTGATATTAAAGTGCCACTGTTCTCAGTGGACAGAGATAGAAAATGTATATATTTACACGAAACTCCAATCCAAAACCACAGGGTCCATTCTAGTTTCACCCTTTCTGTATTTTTAACTCCCTTCTCAGAAAGTAAGAAATCAGCCTTCTGTTTTCCTTTTCCCTAATCAGTTCCCCCATATGTAACCATCTCCCACCTCCATTGCTACCCTCTCACCCACCCAGATATCTCGTCTCCCTACTGGGGCTCTGCCACCCCCCACTCGGCCAGCCTCCTGCATGATGCCCTCCTCCCCACAGGCTGTGGCCACCCACAACAGGCGTCCTTCATCTTACTCAGGCCTGGACTCCCCACGCCAAGGTGCAGCCCCCGTGGACACTTTCCTCACTCACCTTGGGTGTAACACTTTACAAGGATGCTCCTCCTTGTGGACTTCGGGCTCTAATCTCCCCCCGACACACACACACCAGGCTACCTCTTCCACACACACACCCTGTGCACCCCATCTGGGCTCCGACAGCTTGGGTAAGGCCGCCCCCATGTGGGCAGCCTCATCACCCTGCCTGGGCTCTGACACCACACCCTGGTCCAGCTACCTGCCTGGGCTCCCTCTTCACCTGCTCAGGGGAGGCCGGGTCACCCTTTGTTATTCTCCGGAAGGTTTTGGGCTAGTGGTATTATTTCTTCCTTAAATGTTTGAAAAAATTCACTTGGTGGTTTCTTTGTGGGAATTATGGAATTAAAACTCTTTAACAAAGGACTACTCACTTGTCTTCTCACGTCAGGTTTTCGCCCTAGGAATTTGTCCACTGCATCTAAAATCTCAAGTTTATTCGCATAATTTGTTTGTTAAATCATCTTATCTTTTATATCATGCAAAACTTGTCTTACCTCCCCATCTTCATTCCTGAGATTGGTCAGTTTTACCTTGTCCTTCACAATCTCTATCACTCTCGTTAGGGGGTTATCTATTTTACCATCTTTTCAAAGTACCAATTGTTGGCTATGTTGACTCTCTGTTTACTATGTTACCAATTTCTGCATTTATCTCTATAACTGTCTTCCTTCTATTTTTTTTTCTAATTTGCTGTTCTTCTGGCATCTTACTGAGGTAGCCTCATAGATTGGGGGAGGAAACCTTCTTCTGTAAAGGGCCAGATGGTAAATATTTTTGGCTTTGAGCCACACAGTGTCTGTTGTTACTATGCTGTTAGAGTTCCAAAGCAGCCACAGACACACGTAAGCGAACACGTGTGGTTGTGTTCCAATAAACCCTTATTTACAAAAACAGGCAGGGGGCTGGGTTTGGCCTGTGGGCCACATTGTGCTGCCCCCTCGCTTAGATCATCAGATCCCTCACAGGCCTGTTTCCACTGTCTGTTATTTCTCCGGGCTCTCGTTCATCTCTTGTCTTCTGGTAAGTCGGGTTATTCTCGATCGCGTGACAGAATTGCCCTTGAAGCACTGTCGATAGTTTGAAGCTCTGGATGATGTTCATCTTCTTCCAGAGAACTTACTTTTGCTTCTGCCAGGCAGGTAGATTAATGTCACCTGCAGTCCCTTTAATCCAAACAGGGACTGAAATGTCTGAAGCTGGAGGAGCCCTCTGGGTGCCAAGTGAAAACTTGAGGCGCACCCTTTTTCCTTGCAGCCCTCAACTCTAACTTCTGTCCTTTCGGCCCCATGAAGCTGTTAAAACTGTCTTCAGCTTCCAGAACTCTTGGCCTCGACTTTCAGAGTTGGCAGAGAGAGGTGGTCTCGAATGCCAGACTCCTATTTCCTCTCCTAGAGGCTAATTCTGGAATTCCTCGTGCATGGTTTGCTTTCTAAGATACCTAATTTCTCCAGCTTTTCCAGTTATCTGCAGTGAGAGAGTTGGCCTAAACCATCTATTCTGCCATTGCTGGAAACTTGCTTTGTACTCACCACTCGGGGTCACTATTTCCTAGTGTATGGTGTGACTTTTGAGTATACCTAGTAGACGGTGTGCCTGGGTTTGAGTCTTCAGTTCAGGACATTATGTTGATTTTCTATTTAGAACTTCCATTATGAATCTTAGGCTTTTTTTTTGCCTGGCTTTCTATTTCTGTCATTTTTCAGTCCTTTTTAAAAAGCAATAATTCTTAAACCTTTTAAAAAACCCTTTTATCTCCCTGTGTTCCTTTCAATTTTATTTTCATTTCTACCCTGGTTTTTTTTCTTTTCTTTCTTTACTCTCTCATTTCACATTCCATCTTCTTGCGCCATCTACAGTCTCATATTTTGTGTTGTTTTCTCCCATTGTAGCGGTATTGCTTCATTGTCTGTTGATTTTAATTCATGGCAAATGTTGGGCAGGCTGCTCTCTGGGGTAAGAGCACAAATGGGAGCTGCCGACCATGTGTTTACATTTACAAGTTACAAAGCAAGCTTTAAAACTATTAAGTAAAATATACTCTACCTTTCTACCTTGACAAATATACCTTCAAAACAATAAAAGATTTGTACAGCTATGGTTTTTATATGATTGAAATTCAGTAAATATCAGAGATAACTAAATTTTATCATTTCTGCACATGTCTAGGTGTTCTCTGGATGGTCCAGCAGTGTTTGCACAAGAAATAAAACGAGCACACACACTTCATAGCTTATGTTACTTATTCTACGAATTTTATTTTTTGCCTTTATTTCAGCACAATCATCAATAATGTTGTTATACTATTTTCACACAGTTTACTAATTATCTACTAATAATTACATTAGTAGTAATTAGTACTAAGTAATAGAAATTACATGATTATCTACAGTAAATAGTAATTATCTACAGGATTACCAATTTAAATAATTTTACTTAAAGTATACCAAATTTATACAGAGGTGTATAGATTTTGGTACACTCTGAACACAAAGAAAAGAAAATCAATGCTTGGCAGTTAGTGGGAAACAGCACCTTGTTACGCAGGAATCTTGGGCATTGTGCTGAGAGGAAGAATTTAATAAAATAATTAATTTGTCTTTTCTGTTCCCTAAAACTTCTGACACAAATCCTGCTGTATGAAGCATGTCAGGGCGGGACGACCCACACCCCGGGCTGAGGCTCGGACACAGAGCACTAGGTTTTGAAGAGACGGATTTGGAGCAGCCCTTTCCTGGGTCCTGAATGGTGCCATCCACAGGTGCAGGAGTTCAGAGTCAGTAACTGCACTATGCTGGCCCTGAGCGCCGGATCCAAAGTGACAGCTGTTGGGTCTTTAATAAATCTGTGTGCTTGTGAGATGCGGGTCCCTCCAAGGTGTGGGACCCAGAGCAAGGCCCCTTTTGTCTGGGTCTGAGGGTCGTACTGCTGTAATTTTCATCTTCTCTATGGAATGTTTTTCTGGTCACTTTTTTTCTTTATATCTTTGTTTCAGTGCCATGCCAACCACTTCACACCACACATCCTTGCGGCTCTTTCTAAGAGCTGCCCCCCACCCCCACTACTCCAATAGGTCTGTCCTTTCACACCTGTTTACAACAGTACTGACATGTCTTGTCATTTGTGGACTTGGATCTGTAATCTAGTTCGGCTGAAAACAGTGTGCAGGGTGTTGTGGGCTGAACTGAGTCCCCGCTCTCCTCCTCCCCAGAAGGTATGTACCTAGTATCTCAGACTGTGACCTTGGAAACAGGGTCACTGCAGATGTAATTCGTTAAGACTAAGTCACACTAGAGTGGGGTGGCCCTAACCCAATGTGACTGGTGTTCTTATAAACAGATGGCCGTGAAAAGTCGGAGACTCATGAGGAGGACGTCATGTTATGATGAAGGCAGGGACCAGAGTTACGCAGCTCAGGCCAAGGACTGCCCGAGATGGCCAGCAACCTCCAGAAGACAGGAGACAAGGAACGCCCTACAGCGTTCAGAGGGAGCACAGCCCTTCCTACACCTGGATTTTGAACTTCTAGCCCCTGGAACTGAGTCAACAAATTTGCTGTTTTTGTGGTACTGCCACAGCAACACTCGGTCTGTGACACACACGGTGTCCCTCCCTCGCAGCTCTGGTTGGTTTCTAGAGAAAGGGGAAGGAACTTTGGATCTAAGCTGTCACCGAGCTGTCTGCCCACTCTTCTCCACTTTTACAAAAGAATTCTGTCACTGGAACTGCCTATATGAATGCCCCAAAAGGAATGAGTTCCTGTTCCGTATGCTAACCCACAAAGGATCCTGAGTAAACAAGTATATATGGAGTATTTCCAAACATGGAGGCAAAGGAACTTCATAGCCTAAGTCTGACCACAGCAGTGAGGCTTTGAGTTGTAGTGAGTTATGTCCTCACGAAGCATGCACTGTTAGAAACAGAGGTGCCCTGTAAGGAGACACACAGTCCCGGTAAAATCCATCACTCCCCTATGAGGACGCAGGTTCACCACGTGAGAAGAATGGGAAGCTTCAAGGTTAGGACCGTGGAGGCCTCCATGAGGTCACTATTCCAGACCTTTATATACTCCCGCTACTTGCTGACCAGTAGTAGCTCACTGGAGGGTGGATATTTTGTAAAAACGGGGGCTTTCAACTTCTTACAGGGCAACAAGTGGAGACGGCCTCATGACACTTGGTTTGTGGAGCATCCCAGACATCCCTTGATCAATAACCTCCCCTTCCAGCTACTGTCCCATTTCTTTGCTCTTTACAACAACAGTTTTAAAGACCTCCCATCCCCTCCCACCATCCTTCTATCCTCACCACTCCATTAAAATCAGTCACCAATGAATTCCAGATTGTCAAATCAAATGGTCAATTCAGTCTTCACCTAATGGAACCCTTATCAGGTGACACTTCCTTCCCTCTTTTGTGAAACGTGACTTCTGAGACACCCTCTTATTTTTTCCTCCCCCACCCCACTTCTCCTTTTCTTTTTTTTGACTCTTTCACTTCACATGCTGGCCCCATCAATCTTTTCTGTTGCATCCTTTTTTCCCTATTTCTAGGCATAGAAGCACCCTATGGTTCAGTCTGCTGCCCTTTTTTCTTCATCCATCTTCACCTCACTTCATCCATCTCACCTGGTCCCACCGCTTTAAATACTGTTGGGCACTCACACCGCCCACAATTCTATCTCCTGACCAGAAATTGTCCCTGAATTCCAGATATCCAAATGACTACTTGATGTTTCCACTTGGTGGTCCAATAGTTTTCTCAAACTCAAGATATTCAATACAAAACTTTGGATTCCCATTCCCACTGTGGGGGCCTGGAATTGGCCACCCCAAGATATGTCTCTTTGGCATGAGGATTGTTTGGGGCTGGTTACTTTTAATAACAGCAACTCTGAGGAGTGGAGTTTGCTTGCCCTTTGTTGGGAAACATTTATATTGTAAAGGAAATCTCCATCTGTAAAGTTGTCTCCCTCTCTGTACCAGGAAGAAGGGGGGATAACCTTATCTCTAGAAACTCTTAATCAATGGGGAAGGCAAGGACTTAAATCTGCATTTGTTTACTGTACTTGTCTGGTAACCTCCTGTAACTGACTCCCCTCACCCCCAACATCCTCCTTTGTCTTTAGCTGAATGTGATATTTAAGGTGGGGGCTTCAGCCATTTTGGCGAGTTGCTCAGCTTCCCATGTATACATGTTATAAAGCTTTGTTTAATTTTCTCCTTCTATTCTGTCTCATGTGAATTTAATTCATTCTCCGGCCAGAAGAACCCACATTGGGTAGAGGAAATGTCTTCCTCCCCTACATCACCAAAAAAAGTTCCCACCCCACTCTCCGGTAATGTAGAAGACAACTGCACTTTTTTGTTTCTTAGGTCAACAACTGTAGAGATTATCTTTGACTTCTCTCTCTCACACTCACCTCGTCCATCAACCAATGAAGCTGGCTCTACATTAACAATATAACCACAATCCTACTGCTTCTCCACTGCCTCTCCCTTCATCTAAACCACGGCAGTTCTTCCCGACAATAATGCAAAATCATTCCAATCGGCTCATCTTCCACAATTGCTCCCTAACAGCCTACTCTTCAGAGAGCAACTAGTGATAAAATGTAGGATGTATCTCCTCTGCTCACACCCTTCCAAGATTCCTGTCACACCGTGAATAAAAGCTAGCACCTTTACCATTCCCTATAAAGCCCTACAGAATCATGCCCTCAAATACATCCCTGAACCCATGTCCGACCGTTCTACCAACGTTTGCTGCTCCATTACCTTCAGGGCATTTGCATTTACTATTCCTTCTGCCACAACGGTCTTCTCCTTGAGGTCTACACGGCTGACTCCCTCAAGATCTTCAGATCTCTGTTCAACCTGCACCTTACAAGGAGGGCCTTCCCTGATGAACCTATATAAAAACACTCTGCTTTACTTCACTTAATAACTTTAATATCAACTGGTATATTTGACCACTGTCTATCTTTTCTGACTAAAAATAAGCTCTGAGAAGGGGAATGGTGTCTGCGGATTCAGTGCTGCATTTCTAGCACCTAGATCAAGCCAGTATATTTGTTAAAAGAATGAATGAATCCTATCTAGAAAGAGACGCTAACTATAGGATGTCCTGATGCAGACCCCATATGGCCCTCACATAAACCCCTATTCCAAGACTTCCTGAATACTGCAGTACTTCCTCTTTTGGGGTTAACCCTGAAAAGTATATATATAAAAGCATTCAAAAAGTGAAATTCCTGCGCTACATCCTCTTCAATCAAGTTATCTCCATAATATTCAACAAGAACTTAGTCATAGTAGATTGGGAGCCCTCCTAATGGATGACAGTATATCCACTGCTTCACAGAAAAATCAACTTCTCATTTCTTCACTAATCTTGAGATGAAGGCATTTTTTTAGTTTGGCCCTAGAACAGTGTCTGGCACCCAGTGGGCAACTCAGTAATTGATGAGAGAATGAACACATGAAACCCACTGGTAACTGAGGCCTTTCAAGTATTGGAAGACACTATCCATTGCCACCCAGTACTAGCTTCCCTAACTCAGCCTGGCCGCTACCCAATGGTAGTTGCTTCCAGCACCGTGCTAGGGCCCAGTCCACCTCAGGAAATCTCTGGTTCTAGTGACCTCTATCTTAGCCGATTTCTTCATGAAGCAGATTCCAACTAAGGTCCTCAATCCAAGATTTTGAAGTGTTAGCACAAACAGCTGTTTTTCAAAACAGTATTTGAAAAAAGGAGACACCATATCACCATAAGAAGGGCAGAAATGGTTTGGCACGGGTAGATTACCGTCTAAGTGCAAAGGTGTCCACGAGAGTGACCCTGGGAGGTATAAGATTCCAGACAGTCTGCTCGGTGAGGGAGGATGGCCGTTCAGGAAACTGCAAAGCACATTACTTGTATTCATCACTACACCCCATCCAAGACAATGATGCAGGCACTTTTGCGTAGCCTCACATGCAACTCAAAGTTTCAGAATGTCTGTCTTGTCACTAACCATCGCGAGTAACTACACTTCTCCCACACCCAGGCCAGCACCCTGGATCCTGGTGATCAGGCACTTGGCTTCCTCCACCCAGCACTGTGTGAAGACTAACCTTGAGGCTGTTCAGTGGGAAAGTAGTGTCATGAGCTCACTTCTGATAAATGTAAACCCAATGCTCTCCTTTGACATTATTTGAAATTTTGAAATAAAACCTATCAAAGCAATGGTAGTTTTAAAGTATGCTTTTTCAAACCACACATGCCCCTTTCTTCCACGTCGAGAATCTGACAGAGCGGGAGACTGTTTATAACCTTACCTATTTGCTGTCTCCACAGCTTCACTGGACCGTTCATTGTCTCCCACTTCATCAACTGTACTCAAATAAGATTTCAGACATAAATAGGAGACTGTTTTAAAGGACATTTATGTTTTTTGGAGAAATACCCTAAGTATTACCTTCAGTACTTGTTAGTATCATATTCCAGGTATGACGGCAGCTTGAATTCAGTTAGCCTTAAACAAGAAATAGCATATTTCTATCATTGTAATTTTACTGTAAAGTATGGGTATATTAAAACATATACTTGCAGTTCACAGCCAAAACACATGGATATCAACCATTCTGATTAACGAACACGTGACACCACCTTAGGAGCCCCTAAGGGGTTGCATTCCTCCACCTCTCCGCCCCAGAGCCACATGCCGAATTTTGTTAATGATTCCTTGTATTACTCTTCTATTGTCTCCCTAACATACGAATCTCTACTACACACACACACACACACACAACTTTGCCTGTTTCAGAACTTTATATAAATGGAATAAGACTGTGTGAATTCTGTGACTTGCTTCTTCCAGCCAATGTAATTTTAAGATTCATTTATGTTGCTTGTGCAGTTGGAGTTCTTGTATTTTTAGGGTATATGCACTGCATTGCACAAAAGTCCTCTCTACTGTTGCTGGACATCTGAGCTTTTCCAGTTTTTTGCTATTAGAAGAAATGTTGCCATAAACATTCTTGCAAATGCCTCCTAGTGCAGAGATACAAGTTTCCCTAGTGTATACATACACATTTACTTTATAAAGTAATGTTAGGCTGTTTTCCAAAGTGGTTGTACCAATTTACACCCCTTCTGCTTTTCATTGCACTATGTCCTAACCAGTACTTAGAATTGATGAATTAAACTTCTGCCAATCTTGCAGGTGTGACATGGCACCTGTGATTTTAATATGCATTTCTTGGATTACTAATGAAGTTGACTATCATTCCACATATTTATGGAATATTTGTGTTTTTTCTGTGAAATATCAGTTCATCTGTTGCCCATTTTTCTGTTGGGTTTCAGTAGTTCTCTGATAGATCTGTTGTTTATTCTATATTCTCAGTATTAGACCTTGGTCAGTTTTGTGTTTTAAACATCTCCTCCTAGTTTGGGGCTTCTCTTTTCACTCTCTTTGTGGTGTCTTTTAATGAACAGAAGTTCTTAACTTAATGTATTCACATATATCAATCTTCCTCTTTATGATTTGTACTTTTAAGAAATCCTTTTCTAATCCAAGGTCATAAAATTATGTCCTATACTTTCTTCTTAAAACAGCCCTAAGTTCGCCTCTCCCATTAAGTCCACCTAGAATTGCATTTCTATATAGCATTAGGCAAAGATCCTATTTTTTCTATCTCAGTAGAGTCCACAACAACTTCCATTCTAGCATAAATCTAATTTTCATATTTATATGGCTTTTGGTCTCTCTATATTGTCCCTGGGTGGTTTGTCTATTCCTGCACCAAGTCTGTAGTATCCTATCACAGGTCTCGGGATCTGAGAGGGCAAGTCTTCCCCACCTCTTTCTTGGTTACCATTTGCCTTTAACTCTCACATAAAGTTTAGAGCCAGATTGTTAAGTTCAATAACAAAAAGAAACCAATCTCTTGGGATTTTAGTTGGATTTGCAGTAATGCTAGATCAATGTGGGGGGAACTGACAAATTTACAATACTGACTCATCCTATTCACCAACATGGTAAGTTCATTGCTTTGGTCTATATTAATGTCTTCCATGAAAGATTTAAAGCTTTCTCCAAGAGGGCTTGTACACTTTTATTATTAAATACTAGCTACTTTATCTCTGGTTTCTATATGGATCTTGTGTTCACAGGGCTTGCTAAACTTTTAATTCTAATAAAAGAATCTGTACTCTTTCATATCAACTCATATTGTCTGTAAATTAATAACCACTAAGTCCCATGGTCACATTCATGACTCTAAAGTGGACTATTGCTTTGATTTTTGGGGGTGTTTTTGGTGAGGAAGATTAGCCCTGAGCTAAGATCTGTGCCAACCTTTCTTTATTTTCATGTGGGTCACTGCCACAGCATGGCTTGCTGAATGGTGTAGGTCCATGCCCGGGATCCGAACCCATGAACCCCAGGCCGCCGAAGCAGAGCATGCAAACTCAACAACCACACCATCAGGCCAGCCCCTGGTTTACTGCTTTGTTACTGCATCTTTCTGAATTTGTTTCCTCACCTTTAAGATGAGGAGCCCCAAGAGGAGTGTCTGATGCTTCCATGCAGGAAGACATGGGAAGTGGCAGAACACGTCAGCCTTCCAGCTCTCTCCTCCACATGGCACTCAGTCTTCTTCTTTTGTTTACCTTTCTCAAGGTAGTTTTTGCACATTGCAGTCATTATGAGTGTTGAGTAGGAATTATTTCATTTTCTGGCTCCCAAAGGGCTAAAAGAATATTTCTTGGCCTATCCTCCTTCCTGAATCCCATACTTAGCACGGAGCAGACACTCCAATCTAAAAAAGATAGGATTTCAGCCAGGGTTACAGACAAAGCAGGACTACACAGCTAAGTCAAGCCAGGCCCACTCTACAGCTGCCCTGGGAATTGATTCAGAATGAAAGCAGAATACTCCACACCTCTTCAGATAAATGCGTACATTTCTTCAACACATTCTCTAATTAATATCTATGTACAGAAGTACAATATATGTAGATACAAAATACCTTCCCTTCAAATGACTCTCACTGTGTGCACTGACAAATTTAGAAATGTTTCCAGTGTAAGGAAAAAAAAGAAAAGGTTTCAACTGATTATTAATGGGTTTTATTAACTGATTTCACCAGAATAATCAGGGTATTCTTCTTCTTACTTCCTTTTTGTTTGGCTGTGCTGCTGTGACTTACGGACACTGATTAGAAAAGCATCTTTCAGATCTTTCTTGCACACTGGAGCCTGGCTTGGATCTTTCAGTTCTTGTGGTTGCACTTTATCGACTGTGTTACTTTGGGCCTGAAGGCATACACTGAACTGTTTCCTCAATTATAAAAGGGAATTACCAAATCATGACTTACCCTTTAACTCTTACTTAAAGCTATCACTAGATGGCAGCACACTAATATTTTAAAACATTTAAAAATATTTAAACTACTGCAAAAATCACAAAATATTTAAAAATAAGATACCAGTTTTCACCCCTAAAATTGACAGACTTTTCTAAAGCACCTACTATTGAAAAGAATGTGGAGAAATGTGCATTTTCACTACAGGTGAGGTGAAGGCAATTCAGAGGGTAACCTGATGTGTCCAAAACCTCAAATGTTCCCCCTCATTGAATTAAGCACTCCAAGGAACTACTTTTTGGAAAACAGAAACGTGGATTTAGATTTACATATAAGGATATTCACTGCAGTATCCTTTATACTAGTCAACAATTTAGTGAAATAACCTGAATACCCAGTGACAAGAACGCATTAAAATTATGATGTAAGTTCAAATGCCAGGTAGCCATTAAAAACAGAATTTGTCGATCTTTAATGTGCATATGAGTCACCTGGGGATCTTGTCCAAATGCAGATGCTGACTCCCTGGGTCTGGGGGCCTGGATTTGGCATTTGTCACAAGTGCCAGTCCAGGTGAGCTGACACTGGCAGTCTGAAAGCACACTTTGTGAATAGCAAGCTTTTAGACCATTGAGTGATGTAAGAAAATGCTGATACAGTAAGCACATTCAAATGCTCCCAAATAACCTCCCCATATACTCTCCCTATAAAACTGACTGACCCACACAACACGTGTCCAAGAACTTCTGCTCTAAGTACATTATACTTTTACTAACAGCCAGTTGTGTTTGTTCCTAAACTATGTCAACAGTACTTTCTCCTGTGATTTCATGACTTAATATTCTGTAAACCAATGAAATGCAAGTGCATACAGAACCAGTTCAATGAAAATTGAGGTAAATACTTGGAAAGACTCAACAAAGATGAGTCACTTTAAAAACTGCAGTTGACAACGACATACCACTTCACTGGAAAATAACAAGGGTTGGTCAAGATGTGAGAAAATGAAACTTCATGCATTGCTGGTGGGAACGTAAAATGGTGCAGCTGCTGTGGAAAACAGCTTGAGGGTTCCTCAGAAAGTTACACATAGAATTACCATATTATCCAGCAATTCCACTTCTAGGTATATACCCAAAAGAACTGCAAACAGGGACTCAAACAGCTATTTGTACACCAACGTTCACAGCAGCATTATTCACCATAACCAAAAGGTGGAAACAACGCAAATGTCTATCAACAGATGAATGGATAAACAAAACGTGGCATACATACAATGGAATATTATTCAGCCATAAAAGGAATGAAATTCTGATACATGCTACAACATGGATGAACCCTGAAAACATTACACTAAGTGAAATAAACCAGTCATATAGGACTACGTATTGTATGATTCCACTTACACGAGGTACCAAAAATAGGCAAATCCATAGACAGAAAGAGCAGTATAGGTTGCTAGGGGTTGGAGGTGGGGCAGGAATGGGGAATTGTCGAATGTATACAGAGTTTGTTTGGGATGATGAAAAAATTCTGGAAATAGTTGGTGACGGCTGCACATTTTGAATGTACTTAATGCCACTGAAACGTACACTTAAAAATGGTGAAACTAGCAATTTTTCCATTACGTATTTTACAATTTGAAAGATGCCGCCAAATTAGCTCTTACAACTGTAGTATTATAAGCTTAAGCTAACAAGATGTGATAGACTTACACTAAAAGGACATTCATCCATTCAACTATACTGAACATCTATGTGTCACCACTGATGTAGGCACTTGGGACTGAGAAAATAAAACAAGATCCTTGCTTTCATGGGCCTTTACATTCTAATGGACAGCAAATATATATTGTACCAGAAAAGATGTATTGTGTTAGGCAGGAAATGCTTGGAAAAATAATAAAGCAGAGCAAGGGGGATAGCAGGTTCCATTCTTCAAAAGGAAGGTGAAAGCAAACCTCATTAAGGTAACAGTCACGTGGGTCTTCAAAGCATTCCAGGCAAGAGGAATGGCCCATGCAAAAGCCGAGGGACGGCAGCACGTTAGCTGTATGAAAAACAGGGAGGCCACAGTGGCTAGGATGGAGTGAGCATGGGGACGGTGATGGGAGATCTGCTGAGAGGTAACAGGGGCCAAATCAGAGAGGAATCTTTTAAGTCCTGGAGCTTTACCCTGATAGAAATGGAGAGCCACTGCAGGATTTTGAACAGACATGATAGAAAACTGACAGCTGTTCTGAGAATAGACTGTAGAGAGGCAGAAGCAGAAAGCAGAGACCTATTAGGTATTACTGCAATAATACAGGCAAAGGATGAAAGTAGTACTGAGTCGTCAGATTCTAGGTATTTTCTGATGGTAGACAAAGATCTCCTGACATGTTGGATGTGAGTGTGAGAACAGTCAAGCATGATTTCAGTTTTGGCCTAAGCAATTGAAATGGTGGTGCTGGTGTTAGCTGTTGCACAAGACTGGGCTGGCCAGGTGTTGCGTGGGCTGGAGCAGGTGAGCTCCACCTTGGCATCTGAGATAACTCTTATCCAAGTAGAGATGTCCACTAGGCAGTTAAGTCTCCAGTCTGGGAAAAACGTCTAATTTGGAAATAGAAACTTAGGAATGAGAGCATATCAAAATACTTAAAAGCCACGAGGCAGGAAAGAGTGCTATGGAATGGAAAGACGAAGCCTCCTGGAAGTGCCCCGAAAGGGGAAAGGTTAGGGAAGAAAAACTGCAAAGGAGATGGACAGGAATGTAAGGAAGAATGAAAACCTATTAGAATCTTCATTCGTGCCTCCCTGCTTTATCTGCCTATTTATGCTAACTGATCGTCTGATTGACTTCTGAGAGAATGACATGTTGCATCCTCAGTATGTGAGCAAGGAAGGGGAACACCTGGTGGAAGTTACTTCGAAAGCTTTCTGCCCACGTATCCTCAGGAGGGATGAGGCGTTGTGCCATTCACCCTGCTCCTCTCTTTAGTGTTCACTCACATACTCAGACCGTTCAGAAGGCCATGGACAAGAGGAGATGGTGCACTGCAGACGTCCACAGGTAGGCAGCCTCCAGTGTGCAGATACACAGAGCACGTGCACAAGTCACGTGAAACAGAACAGAGCTTAAGTTCACACATCCGGGGAAGACAGTCGCCAGCAATCTTGGAATAACTTGAGTTGTAAAACAGTGACTTCAACAGATAAGTGTTTAAATGGATCCACTATTAACTGTGAAAAGCCAGCCATCACCAAACTGAGTGAGTAACCTAGCTCCAGTCTTCACTTCAGGCAAATCACTTTCTAATAAACCAAGCAGGTACTTAGGATGAGTTAGATGTTTAGGAAGAGTCACACATTTTGTGTTTTCATTTAAGGTGATGCCCCCTGCCCCCTGCCCCTCAACTTGGGGAAAGCTGAAGGTAATCAAGTAAAATGAAAACAAGTTTTGGGGAAAGCAGAGCTCAAGTGGTACACAGTGGTCCTCAAATTTCTACTCCGCACTGGGGTGAGGCCAAATTCCTGAGTCAGTGCCAAAAGTTTCCACAAATGTTATGCCCATCTTCTATCTGACAGGACAGCTATCTGTAGTAATTACATAGGTAGAACCTGTGCAAGTATTGATATATTTTCAAAAATGAGAGTAACAAGATACTACTAAGTTGCCATGGACTGTCACACACATCATAAAGTCACAGCATATTCCCAAACGCTGACAGGGAAGGCATCAGTACAGCTTAAGTTAGCACTTCCTGCGGGGGGGTTTAGTTTGGTAACATTCAGCAAATTGCGAAAGAAGCTGATCCGGAATCAAAAATCCATTCTGA
This sequence comes from Equus przewalskii, assembly GCF_037783145.1. Classification (NCBI taxonomy): domain Eukaryota; kingdom Metazoa; phylum Chordata; class Mammalia; order Perissodactyla; family Equidae; genus Equus; species Equus przewalskii. The sequence continues at coordinate 85,092,733 of NC_091835.1, read as the reverse complement.
TTTCGACTCACCATTCTGCTAGTCATAACCTCTCAAGAGCCCACCGGAGAATACTATCCTACAGGGTGATTCAAGAAACTATGGAGGTAAGTGGTATAATAGCAACTTGAAAGAACACTGATGGCAACCACCCCCCCCCCCCCAAAAAAAACAAGGGGTACATGAGTGATTCTATTCTACAGCTGGGTTGACAACCATTAAACTGAAAAGTGATGAAGAGAATTATTAATGCCTTTCCCACCCCACAGCTTGATCCAACTACCGGCCTTCTCCTGGGTGACTGAACGTGTTACTAAGTGGATCACCAACAAAAAATGGAGCCTTCGCTCAGGTAGACTAGCCAAGCCCTGACAATCCTTCTACATACCAACGTCAGTCCTTCTCCCAAACTTAAGCCACGACCCACTGCACAATGCCCTCAACTTCAATTTCAAAGAAAAGTCACTAGGTTTGTCTTAAAATTTCTACGACCTACCCACCGCCCACAAACTTCCACGTATTTTTGTCTATTCTTGTTCCCTCCTGAGGACGGGGTGTTTCTCTCACAATCCAAAGCCACTTCCTTTCCTACTACTCACCTCAATGAGTAACAGCCTGTTTCCAAAAACCTGGAAGTTGTGCCTGACTCAGTTTCCCCGTTTACCCACTCTCCATGTTCTCCCCGCATTTAGATGGTTTCTTCTCTACTTTATCTGTTACTACAAAGTTATGGCTTTAACCCACATCTTCTAAATTCCAAAACCATACACCTACATGACTACCTGCTCTCTCTTGGATCTCAAAGGCACTAAATTCACACTATCCGTACATCTTTTTCCAAAGTTCCCATCTCGGACAATGGCACACCCTTAAACAAGCTCTGGTCATCCTTCTCATATCCAAACTTCCAGTTATTATCAATTTTGCCTCCTCTTTCACTCAATCACCTTTTCTGTGCCTCTATGATCCTATCTGCCTGAAGCCTCTGCTAAGTTTCACTGGTTTACCTCATCTATTCGTTTCCCAATTTAATCTGCAGCCAAGCTTTCTGAAATGCTAATGTAACTGTGACACTTCACACACTCCAGTGGTCCCATATCATTCTTGGGACAATCTTTAATGTGACTTAGAAGCCCTGCAGCCTTGGCCCTTGCCTATTTCTGGAGCCTCAGACATAATCTGTGTTCCTCATTTTCTATTTCAGACAAACGGGCTGTCTTCCAGTTCCTTCCAATGTGCTCTCTAGTGCCAAAGGCCTTCTGTGCAAACCTCTTTGTCTAGAAGGTACTTCCCTTCCCTCTTCACCAAGCTAAGCCTTATTCCTTCATCAAGATGTCAGTGTAATAACTAAAGAAGTAAACTCTATTTTCTCAAGTTTTCCTATAAGCTGAATGTAGATTTTTGAAAGGTAAAGAATGTATATCTCCCTATCTGGCACTGACAATAGCAGTTGATTGGAACTCACATAAGATGAAAAACCAAGAACGCTCTTAGTAAAATATACAAGGGACAAAGACTTAGGACAAGACAGCATTGGAAACCATTTCTAATTAACATTTCTTGTTTCATGGTAATGGTTAAGAAGTAAATCTAGAAGACTGGGCAAATTGTGTCTATAAATCCTTTATTAAAAAGCGCCCCCCGGCCCCCGCCCCGGGGCTGGCCCCGTGGCCGAATGGTTAAGTTCGGTGCTGCGCTGCAGGCGGCCCAGTGTTTCGTTGGTTCGAATCCTGGGCACGGACATGGCACTGCTCATCAAACCATGTTGAGGCGGCGTCCCACATGCCACAACTAGAAGGACCCACAACGAAGAACATACAACTATGTACTGGGGGGCTTTGAGGAAAAAAATTTAAAAATCTTTAAAAAAAAAAAAAAAAAAGCCCTCCCCTTCACTAAGTCAGGCCTTGACCAACTCCTATGGAGCTCTGTGTGGCATCTGGTTAAAAGATGTTCCTTAACAGTCTTTTCTTTCAACTACTTTCTGCAAGAAGTCTCCATTAACTCAATGCAAGTGAGGATTGGTGAATGCAATCTTCTTTAAAATGTAAACATACAACAAAGAGTGAGAGGGAAACTAACAAAACCTGAACCACAATTTTAATGGCGGCAGGGAAAGAAATCCCAGTAATGGTAACTTATTGTTTCTCATATGGTTATTTCAGCTGTTTAGATTGTTACCTTCAACATACTTTAAGGCACAGGTGAGAAATCTGGGGCCTGATAAAATACCTGGCACACAAATCCTTAATGAAGTCAAACTTGTTAAAGTACTCTATATTGTTTCCAAGCTAGCTGATGAGATGTTTTTTGCTGCAATCAAGAGACATTTTTACTTGATTAAAGTCTAGTAAAGTTAAGAATTCCTTAAAACTAGACAAATGTTTCCTGAATCTTAGATTTAAGCATAAAACAGCCCAGAAAACTTTCAGGTTTTTAAGTTCTAATTTTAGCCAGATATTGTCGGGTTTAAAAACCATCAAAACACCAATACAGAAGAAAATAACCACTATCTAGGAGGCTGGCTTAAAGATAAAATATGGGCAACAGTTCAATCTCTGGTATACCGCATACTGCCAAGAAATATGAATTATTCAAACCACGCACAATGGTCAACAAATTAAAATCAAACAAAAAGGACAAACTGCAAAGTATTATCAAAACTGTGTTTTATTTTCAATACAAGATAAATACCATGCTTGTTACTAGTGCAGTTTAAGGCCAACAATGGCCATATAGCAAACTGCTGAACAGTCACCTAAATGCTAAAGAAAGAAAAGACAGAAAGTAAACATTAAACACAAAACTGCAATTACAAACATTTTAATAAAATGGAATGCTTTTTAATAGAAGCTAATATGGAAGTCTAGTTCTCACGGACACCAAAAAGATGTCTGATCAAATATCACCTTACCTTTTGCACAGAAATCTTATTGTGAAGTCACCATAGAGTCAATAGCTAAAATTTTAAGACTTTCTTTGGCCTTCTGGTATTAGACAAATTATTTACAAACCGTGATTCAGTAATTCATGGATACTGGTAATATGATACAATTTTTTTTGTTAAGGGCTTTCCATTAAAAATTGTAAAACAACTTTGTAAGGCTGCACAAGGCTGTAAACTGCTTTGCTAATAGACCAGGGATGAAGAGGAGGAAGGAAGAGTAACAGACCTTTTCTTAAGGCTAAAGTCATCAATGTCATAGACGCATTCCTTGGAATACATTATGATTTACCCCAAAGGATCCTTTCCCATAAATACCACCTGAGTACTATAATTTTCAAAGTAAAAAAGTAAACATGAATTCACCATTGTATTTTAAAATAACTTAACTTACAGAATGCTGAGAAGTGTTATGCAGTAACAGTGCGACAAAAAGAACATCTTCAAAATGAAATGTTTCTACTAAACGCAGGGTCCGTCCAACTATGGAATGAATGTAAAACATTTACACCCATGGCGGAGTTTTAGGATACTCTCACAGGAATAATTCCCCATACTATTTACTATCCACGGATACCATTTCAAGATTTGTGTGACTTCAATTAAATTCTATCTAATATTTTTAAAGACTCTCATCACAATAGGTTAGTTAATACAGCAGGAAGTCTTTAAAACATGAAAATCTGTCTATACCTAACCTAGTGTTTATACATCCCATACAAAAACCACAGTCTAGCTGCATACTCAGAGTGAATGCCAACAACCTGAAATTTTAAAGAAACAGTGGTTAAGACAGACCTAAATCATCTGAACAGGACACAACTGCCTGAATATTCTGAATATTCAAAAAACTCATATTGCTTCTTTCTCATGTCAAGAAAGAAGAGTTTAAGAACTTCCTCCCAGAAGCCTAGACATTTTAATACGTTTTCTAGTTCAACTTACAATGAAACTTTAATCCCGAATCTTTCGTTTTCTCTAAATCAAAAATCTCACATTACAAACACAAGGAATGCTATATGTAAGGCCACATCTTAATAAATTTATAATTTTTGGTTGAACATTAAAAAATTAGTCTAAGGCTTCTAAGAGTCAAGTTGCTAAAAAATAAATACACCAGTGTTTAAACTGAAAGTTAATGTAAAAAAAACCACACAAACAACAAAATACACACACTGTAAGAACAGAAAAATAGAATGCTTTGCTACAAAAATCCCACTTAATATATTTTAGCACAAAAATGTCTAATATGTACAATGGATAAGCGTGCACTGAAGTACATACAACTACAGGAAACATTTACAGGCAGCTATGGGATGCAAATGAACTTGAATAAAATTCAAAAGGTAGTTATCTGTAGAACAGCAAGACTCTCAATACTGTATTCTTAGTAAAGATTTAGAACATAAACTTCCTCAAAACAACAAGCTGAAGCTTAAAACAAAAATGGAGCCGTCTTACAAGATACAGAAAATGTAATTATCATTCAGGTGTCGAGAACACTAAACAGAAAGTCTTGTAGTAGCATCTCATTCATAAAACAGTATGTATTTAGGTGATTGGCACATTGAAATACATAAGGGAAAGAGAAAGTTTTTAATCCTTCCAACAATTTTCCCCTTTCACTATAAAATGTTATACAACATTCATTAAAACCTCCATGTTTAAGAACTGACCTTAAACTAGTAAAAAACAAAGTGATATTCTCCACAGGAGAATTAAATGAAAACAATACCTTAAGCTACAATCCATAAGTTATTTGTAAACTCCAAATTGTAGTTAACTGCTTAAGAATATTCTAGGTAAAGGGCCCATTAAATGGACTAAACTATGATCAACAGCCACTGCAACTTAGTCCAAATCTTGCTTTGCAAATTTGACAAAATAAACACTTCTAAATTTACACTGGAATATCCTTCCTGCAACAGATGTCTTTTAACTAAAAGCAGCATGTTCAACTCAAAGTGTTGCTGCAGAAGCAATACCATTCGGGTGCTGTCTCCCTCCTTCATAACTTTACCAGCTGAAAGGAATGTGGCCACACAGCACTAGTAAACGCTATGGTTTAAAATTAAACTCAAGTTTGTTTTCATACCCACTACAATTATCATTAAGAAGAAATGAAAAGGTTTCTGGGACTCTCTTTTTTTTGGTGTCTATGTAAAGATTTATCTCTTTGGATTGTTTTTAAACATTGAAAAAAAGAAAAAGTATTCCAATAACATCAGCCCATAAACAACAGAAAGGATATGAAAAGTTAAACAAGGCTTGTAATTTTCACCTTTACTGCTATACATTCATGTGTTATCAGGTAGAGAAAGACTTTGTAAAAATTAATTGGTCAAACCAAACAGTTACCTTCTGACATTTAAAAATAATGGACTAGCAGCCAACAATTCTAGCACACTCACATTGTCTGCAACAAGTCACGGAATGAGATCAGCCAAGCAGGGAGAAGAATGACAGAGAATGAATAATTAAAGGTTCCACTGATAAAAAATGAAAAGGTAAACGAAGGATTTAATTAGTACAAAATTTCCAGTTCAAGCACAGTTAGATTTATATGATTCCATTTTAAAATTGTTCAGAGAAAATTTTATTCTCATGGACATTTACTTACCTTTTAAGCTTACTATTAACTAATTTCCCTTGTAATATATTTATGTCCACACTTCTTTGCATTAGGGCATTGCAATTAAAATATAAAAAAGCTAAGAAATGACAAAAACACCACCTATACACAAAACAAGAAAATTGATTTTGATACAACTCTCAAATGTTAAAAAGGCAACTGCATTTTCAACAAGATAGAACACTGAAATTTCTGAGAGCAAGCAGTTCTGATCAATATCAATGGTCCCATGCACAAATACTCCAATAACAATACATTGTAAAATAAAACTGGCAATTATATGAATAATTGGAAACAGCTGGTTTTGTAAGAACAAGCCTGACCATGGACAAGATGAACGTGCAGAGCTGCAGGGGCAATCTCCGGCAGGCTCTCACAGCTGCACATGACATAACATCTGGGGACCTAAACACTTTAAGCATTGCCCTAAAACTTGGCTATACTTTTTAAATACTAATGTGTATTATCAAAAGATCTCTCAAAGATAATCAGATATTAAAAACAAATTAATTTGCTTGAGGATTTTTAACTCAAATTTCTGAAGTAGTGATTGAGAATGACCTTCCCATAAAAATGCTTAATCAAGTGGACACTGCCTCTGCTAATTTTGCAGTTAAGAACACGTGAGCCAGGTGCTTTTAATGTGGGACTGTATGCAACGCAGGTTTGAAAGAAACTTTGATTAAGCAAATAACTATAGCATGAATCAATAGGTTGCATGAATATACAGAGAATTCCTTAAACTGGAGATAGGTACACCCAAACTCTCCCATTACACACACAGGAGGATACAACCCAATGTTAATAAACATGACTCCTTCAGAAATCAACAGTAACCGGAAAATAAAACTAAGGCTCTCTTTACTCACATTTGTCTGCTGCACGGCTGTATTTACACTGCCCATGGCTTCAAAAATAAACCATAAGCATTATCAATATAAAACAGCAAATAACTGCTGCATCAAATCAGAACTGTCAAAATATTTCTTCAATGCTAGCAGTTTACAATTAAGCATTTCAGTACATCTGTGTTGTAATTAAGCTGCGTTACTGTAGCAAATAACGTATGGGTTTTTTCTAAAATGTTAAAACCACAACATTTTTTTTGACCCCTAACACATTGACTGGATTGCTATGTCTGTGAAATTTCAGTTTTTACAAGTTTACATACCATTCAGCAAAATCACAAGCTAACTAGGTAAAAACAGCTAGAAAAGCAGAATATAGAAATATTAAGTATCCATGTAATCACCTACTCTAATATCAAAATCAAGGGCAAGAGACACTTAATTAATATGTTTAATTCACTGAACGCAAGATTAGATTGATGCATCTCCAAAACCGCTATTGCAATGCTTCTTTGAAGGACAGTATAAACGTCAGAGTAACAGTATCTTTAGATATTGCTGAACACAAGACTTTCCCTGAGGTGTAAACATCAAATAACTTGAACAGCTTTACACATCAGCCCCATTAAACAGTTTATTACAACACTACATCTATTATAATCAAATTGGTGCTGTTTACAGACATTATCATATGAACATTTTTAACAAGAACAAACTACTATAAAAACAAGCATTTACTTGACTTTTTTCCAATTGCTTGCACATTATAATGGCCAAATGTATATAACCAGTAATAAAGTTGCAAAAGCTATAACTTTTTAAATCACACAGGTTTCTTTCAAATAAAACAGTTAAGCAACATAAAAAATAAAAGTAGAGCTACTGGTTACCATTTATGCAGATTTGCTTTATTCAGATCTATTCCTGTTCATTTTATCCATGAATCCTTGTGGGTTCAGTTCAATCACAAGAAGCAAACTGCTGGACAAGCGCCATTTTCCCCCATGAAGACTGTTTTGTCTTGGATGGTGTTCCTCTTCCTTCAGCTGTAATGTGTCAAAATTTGTGATGTAGATTTTGCTATTCCCCATAATACACAGAAAAACGCTGGCTTAACTATACATACACAAGCCGTGCATCTACTTCACCGTTACGCATTCTAACACAAAGTAAGAATTAACTGAAACAGTAGCTGCCTTTGTGGTGGAGAAATGCTCCCAATTTATGTGATGATTAAAACAGACATTCTGCTTTCGTTCTTGATATTTTTGCCTTACATATTTAATGACTGAAACAGAAATGAAAATATAGCAGCTAGTGTTTCTGTGATGATGGAAACATTTATAAATCATTTTCTAAAGTATGTATACTACAAAAATAAACGAAAAAATGCTTTGATGATTTCAATGTAAATGTTTTCCATTCACCCACATATCAATTCTATATAATTAACAATTAAATGTGAACTGAATATAAAATGCAATAAATTATTTTACAAATTAGTTGTATTTATTTGACAGCATACAGGAACTTCTGCAAATGTTATAAATCAAATGGTACTCCATGTTACAAAATTTATAAATAAAATTTATAAATGTATAGTTCAGTACGCACATTTAAAGAAATATAATGACATCCACGTACAAATCTTTAGACATAATACAAATTTAAAACATTTACTTTCACTCTCTTCCACCTATATTGAAATATCTAATGTAGTATACAAACCAAAAGTAAGCTAAATAGGAATCTACAATGATAAATTTCATTGAAAACTCACATAAAGAAAAAAAGCAATAAATTTGATAAACTAAAATTTCAAGAATACAAAAATACGCACACTTCAGGTAGAGGTTCACAAAAGAAACATTCAATTAACTCAGATATAAGTAATTACTGAAAACCAGAGGGTTAAAATATAAATTCCAAGAGTTATTTCAGTAAGATGATGTAGTGAGAGGCAAAAGGGCATAATATTTAAGGATATTTTGTCAGAAAAGTAATTAAAAAATACTTTTTGCTCTATAATTAAGAGTAATTAATTAGTATGTCATAACTATAATTTTTATCTTTTATGACTTTTCCTCCCCAACTAGGCTGTAAGCATCGGTACACATAAGCATTCACATTGCCTGGCAGTAAAAACCTAAATTTTACAACTGCAAGAAGGAAAGCAGATGTTACAATCCTGAACTTTCTCTTTTAAATAGCTTCTTTTTGTCCTTATTTTTCAAAGAGATATTTAAGCTATTTCTAATGTTACCTTTTATTGTACCTTTATCTTATGCTGATGAAGCTTTTGGTGTAATTATTTCATGGGAAAAAATCTAGAAAGGCAGTTTTCATATGTTTTATTTTTATTATTTGCAATGCCCTTTGAAGAACTGATGTTAAAGTATTAAAGAAAGACAGATGAGGAAAATATCCTAATCTGAGGAAATGGATTACTGGGAAATTCATAATTCTTATTGCAAAAGAATGCCCTCTCTAGTTTTTTTGTTGTGTTTGGAGGGTTAAAAAAGAGACGTTAGGGGGAAAATTAAAGTCACAGTAAGCAAAAAAAAATACCCAACCCTTCCAAAAAAAACACAGCATACACTGCAACTTTCTATCATCTATCACTCCAGTGGAGAATGTTACTACTTTTTATGTAGAGCCCTGTTAGTGAAATGACAACACACATCTTTACCCAGGACGGGGGCACTCATATTTTGTTTGATTATACTTTATAGATAGGTCTTTACTACTAATAAATCTCTCATTTTCACCATACAGACGTAAGATCTGGGGACAGTCTGACAGTTTTAATTTCTGTTTCTAAACACTTTACATTTATCCATTTGGAAATACAAATTTTACAATCTCAAACGGAAGCAAATCTGAAGACAATATAACCCATTTCCAATAACCCAATTTCATATTATAGTCTCAAATTCCTAAGTAGACATCTACATAAACAAAGATATCAAAAAGAAGCTTAAAAGCGACAAATACATTCAATGCTCATGTTTTCAGAATACCATTTGGTCAAACCTGTTATTGTCAAAGCCACACAATTCCTTGCTTTAAGCTATCAGTTATAAAAGGAAGCTCTAGGTAAACAGTTGTTCAAAAACTAAGATGACAAATGGAATCGACAGCTCTTTCATGAAGTCTGTAAAGTGAGCACTAAGTATAATTCCAACACAGAGAAGCACCCGCATTTTGAGATAATATAAGATCAAGCCAATACTAACAACTCGAATTACGAGTGTTTCTGTTAGAAACTTATCTAAGTAAATTTGTTAGCATCAGTGTTTCTAAACTCACGGCAAAGTCATCTTTCAAGTAAAAGATTCAAACATTTATTTGATATGGCTCTTTTCTAAGGTTTTCACAATACAGTGAATTAAAAGGATTCTAACATAATTTTAGAGATGTACTATTCCTCAGTGAAATAAAATTCACTTTTATCTGAAAATTTCTCCTTAAGAGGAATGGAGATGGGTTGGGCAAAAGAAATATAAATATCTAAATATAAGTTAACTCTTTTTAAAAATCAAAATTCCTTCTTGCATTGACTAGAACATATCACACAAAATTCTGTTTATTGTAGATGTTTACAACAAATTCACCTACTACCAAAGCATTTCATATTTGCATCTTTCTACCTCTGGAGATAGTACTTACCTCATTTTAACTAAAGCCTCTTATTACACTACGAAACACATACATGATTGTTGCTCTAGAAAGTTCACTATTGTAGAAATAAATTTCACCACAGTCAAAGAAAAATTGTCCTCCAAATTTCACAGAACGGACACTTCAAAATAAGCTGTTTATGTGATTTAGAATTCACTGTGAGAGTTAAAACATGCTACCACAGAAAGTAAATTAGTAAATTCGGATAGCATATATGGCACCCTTATCCCTTTTTGGTTGTTAGGTTTTCTTTAAACAATGCTAACTAAATATTCATTCAAAATATTGTATTCAAAACAATCTAATTTACAAACTAAAACAATGGTAGTAAATTTCACACTGAGATGAAGGTGAGAGAGCAAAGTGACTCACACTTGGCACTGATTTTTTTTAACAGGGAACATTAATCTTTTGTAAACAAAACCATATTCTTAAACCACAGTGAGCAAAAAAAACACTACACATCCATTCAAGGATCACTTCCTACCTCTTACCCTGTCACTTCAATTAAGAGAGCTGTGCAGTCAGACAGATTCTTAGAGTGAAAGAAGTGCAAAACTAGCAGATCCAGGGAAAGTAGAGAAGTTAGGATATATGCGAAACACAAAGAAACACTGGGCCAGACAGTATTAGGCAGATGACCTAAGAGATGCAGAAATAATTTTTAAATCTCATTACCACCATATCATTCATCAGATAATTAAGAGAATTTAATTTTCACATAAGCCTCAAAGCAACACTAAGTCTTAAGGAGATAAAACATTTTAACATAGAAGAAAGAACTTTTCATTCTTTTGGCTTTTGTTTTTCCCAAATTAGTGAAAAGCTATAAACTGAACAAAGAATGCAAAGCACTCTAAATCTTGTGAATAAAAACGAAATCTAAGATGGTAATTATAGCAGAAGAATAACCATACAACAAAAGAAAGTGTAGAGTTCCTTAATCCATATCCCATACATGATACTTAAAAATCTTATCAAAGAAATGGATAATGATTTGAGAATATGTAAAACCTCATATACCAGGGAGAGGAAAAGCATAAAGAGTATTTTAAAAAATAATTTTGTTTCATTACTCTTCAAAACACAAGAAAAACTGAATTGTTCACAGAACTTTGCTAAGTAGGGTTGTTCCAAACAATAAGAGGAACACAACCTAAAAAAATAAAAACTATGAACGTAAAATTATTCTAGAAGTGTACAATCTTAAAACACTAAACAACTTCTGTTTTGCTCAGAGTGGTCTGAGAATAGAGGCAGAGATTACAGAATATGAAGCACAATGTATTTACATACTGAAAATTTACAATACTGATATTCCCATTAAAATGTTATCTATTTGAACTTAGATACTGAATGCTTTTAGAAAAACTAATACATTTTTTAAATGAGAGAATGCAATTAACATTACCAACAGTTCAAACACAAAAAAATTAAGATGGGACAGACATAAACACCTTGCCAACATCATTAAGTTTCCAGTTAAATTAAGAACTTGCCCTTTTAGCCATTCATCACCACTTTAATAATAGATTACATTACTGTTTAATGTACAGACTTACTGACATTCACTGACATTAGCTTCCAAGTTGCTCTTATTTCATTTCGCCCATTTAAGGTTTACACGAAAGGTCAAAAGGACTCATATTTAAAAACTTCTAAAATGGCCAACAGACCTTATTATGATGGTGATTAAATGTGCAGATAGTTTTCTGTTTAAAAAAGTTTTTAACTTGAATATATTTAGTCCCAGCCCCCACCTCTTTATTCATGTCTACATCCACAATAAATACTGTTCGGTATAGCAAAGGTACACAATATTCCAAGATAACAGAATTCTTTGCACTGGAAATGCTTACGTAAAATTTTGCTTGGATGAAGGTACATAACAATATTACAACTCAATTCTGATTAATGTACAAACAAAACATGGGAATTTGGGTATGGTACACATCAGTGATTAAGAGAAAATGTCAACAATAGTCTGCAAGTTAGAAATTCACAGTTAATGTCTGAATGTAATGAAACTCAAGCCATGATATAGTTAGGTGTACCCATTACTAGAAATGTAATGTTAGTCAATTCAAAGTATTTAAAAAAAACAATAGACTTCTCAAGAAGGAGTTTATGTGGTTGACTATGCTAGTTTAACTGAAACCAGTAGGAAAACTTATTAATTAACGTCGGGTATAAACTGGTTCAGAAGCCCCTTGATGGGCACATCCAACCCTGGAGATGACTGAAAATATATGCAAGTTTCGTTATCATGTCTTAGCTAACTAGAAGCTTGCTGATAATTGACAAAGTTGAAACAAAAACATAACTTGTAGGACCTGAATCTTACTATAAATGACATAGCTGATAGTGTTACACATTTCAAGTAGTAAGTTGGCCACAATTCACCTTAAACAACTGACGGTCACTGAGAATTTTTCCTAAGATGGGATCAGATCTATTCAACCCAAGGGGAAAAGAAGCTATATACTGAAAATTTAGTGTTTAGATTTACATAACACAACATTCAATTCTTACATCCAGAAGCAGCATCAATTTCAATAAGCTTAGTTTTAAAAGTGAAAGATGTTTTGCCTTAAAGAAATGCTTTGAGATTTATATTAAGTTCTGTAATACAATACACGTAGAAGTATTTTAAAATTAAAGTTTTGATAAATATTCAAGATGCATACTTAAATGCAAGGAAAATTATTAAAACTGGTCTTTTCACTTCAAAAAGCCCTTAAAACTCTAAGTAATGTAATAGCTTATTTGTGTACCATAAAAATAAGATTTACATGCTTATTTTCTAAATAGTATTCAAAAGGAATCTCATTTGATGAAATGTATCTATTATAGTTAAAGGAACTGCTATTCTGTCAGAGAATTACATACACTCAATAAAGTCTTTGATTTTGCCCACAACAATTTAAATGCTAACAATTACCATGACTGAATTTTCAATGTTTCCTGTGATTAATGAAGAATACTCGTGTCAAGAGCAGTTACCTAAAAGGGGTATGTTTTAGCCTAATTTAATTTGGACTGCCACCAATAGAGAAGAAAAAAATACCTGTTTACAGAATAACCTTTGTGCCACATGCACAAGCCTTACAGCGCCCTCCCCCAACCTTTCACATGAATAAATGCTGTTCACAAATATAAAAATAAAATTACATGTGGAAATGAAGTATAAACAGACAATCCCTCCCACTTCATGAAAAATGTACACAAGAAATAGTTTTAAAATACAGAAAAAAAAGGACACAATGATTATGGTTTATGAATGAAACAAAGAAAAATTATTTCAAGGTTATTCTAACCTGGAATGTATGATTTGATACAATTTAAAGTTCTTATATATGGACTACCCTGACCCATTTTAATTACGTTTTGTACCTTTTTTGCAAATTAAAGGATACTATTTCTCTTCTTTTTTTATTATTTTTTTTGGTGAAGAAGATTGTCCCTGAGCTGACATCTGTTGCCAATCTTCTGCCTTTTGGTTGAGGAAGATTGTCCCTGAGCTAACATCTGTGCCAACCTTCCCCTATTTTTTGCATGTGGGTCACCCCCACAGCATGGCTTGGCAGTGTGTAGATCCGCCCCTGGGATCTGAACCCACAAACCATGGGCTGCCGAAGCACAGTGCACAAACTTAACTACACCACAGGGCCAGCCCCTATTTCTCATCTTTTAAAAACAAAAACCAGATGCCAGGAAAAGTTTCTTTTCTAAAAAAATGTTGTTTTTTTTTTAAAGTAGAAAATCTCCTTCAATGCTGAGAAGCCATCCTCTTGTATTATAAACTATCACAGAGTTAGATTTTCTTTAGAAGTTTAGGGATAAATGAAGTTAGTTCAGGAGAGAAACTAAATTTAATTTTAGAAGTCCAAGCAGATTATATATAGATAAATATATGAATTAACTCCCCGTGTTTTATATTTTAAATCACATGCAAACTATATATGTGATTAAAAGAATTCCAATTTTTGGATTTCAGAAGTAGACAATGAGTCCTCTTGAATATTTTCTTGCTTTCTTAAGAATATTAACAATCTGAAACCTAAAAGTTGTAACTTAGTAATACAATTTCACGGATAAGAGGCCAAACTTTTTACCTGTCATTACTTACCTGTCATTTGGCTCAGATGTTTCCAGATTAAATTCGGAACAAGTAGCTGGACCATTTAAAATGTAGGTATATACTGTATAAACAACAGCCTTGGAGTCACAATTCCTGTTTATAATACACATGCTGACACAACAGGAACAAGGCATACCCACCTCCTAGCGATGACGATACTCGCGCTCGCGGTCACGCTCTCGGTCTCGGTCACGATCACGGTCCCGGTGTCTCTCTCGTTCTCTGCTTCTCTCTCTATAATAATCATCATGACGATCTCTACTACGGGACTTATGACGTCGACTCTTTTCTCGTGATCTACTATGGTCCCTCTCTCTTGATCGTTCACGTCTTCTAAAAGAAATTACTGGATTAATGCTCTCCAAACCTAGACAGCTTAAAAAGATGTTAAATATTTTGGTATTTAAAAATACCTAAGAAGGGAAAAAATTCTTTATAAATGTAGTTTAGACTTACAAAATCATGAAATGTCAATAATGCCTTAGCAACTCACCCTCAAGCATGAACCAGAAATTCCATTTTTTAAAATATGCACCCAAAAATTGGGAACCAGACACACCAGGGCAATGCACCATATCATCTATTACACCTAATACAACTAGTAGCCTAAAACAGACATGTAGCATTTACAGAATGAAAAATAGCAAGATAAAGGAGAGAAAATTTTAAAGGACTTGTGTTTCAAGCTAAAGAACATAGAGAAGGTAGTTTTTTAGATACAGAATTCATGAAATCACTCAATATACACAATGGGACTTTACATAAAAATTACCACCCATTAACAGAGGTTACCTAAACTTATTTATGTATCAATTTTACATTGATAACTACAAAAGTATGGTTCATCATGAGTACTATTCCACTAAGAAACTTCCTAAGAACATATACATATGTTTGCTGGGGCATGGGGGGGCAGGGGGGGAGGGGCGTGGTGGGAAGCAGGAGAAATCTAGTAATTATGACCACTAGAAAAGTTTGGGATACTATTCACACTGTTATTTAAAAATGAGAACTGTTTCCTGAGCTATCGTTTTTCCAAAAAAACCAGACAATTTAACCAAAGTATGCTGCCTAAAATACTTCTGGAAATTCTGCTGTGCTAAATTCTGAAATTCACAATAAGGAAATAATTAAATCTCTATCTTTTTTTTTTTAAGATTTTGTTTTTTCCTTTTTCTCCCCAAAGCCCCCCGGTACATAGTTGTGCATTCTTAGTTGTGGGTCCTTCTAGTTGTGGCATGTGGGACGCTGCCTCAGTGTGGTTTGATGAGCAGTGCCATGTCTGCACCCAGGATTCGAACTGATGAAACACTGGGCTGCCTGCAGCGCAGCACGTGAACTTAACCACTCGGCCACCGGGCCAGCCCCGTAAATCTCCATCTTGTATTTTGCACCAGACAGCTAGACTTAGCAAACATTACTAGGTGCTAAGCTCCTTGATCAAGGTAGAAGTTCTTACTTTGGACTTAAAAAGTTAAAACGACCATACAAGATTTCTGTTTGGATATATAAGAACCTTACACTGGGTCAAGAAGGTAGCAAAGTTGGAGACCATGACAAAGACAAGCGCCTCTCCCTTAATTTAATGAAGACGACTTTACCACCAAGGAAAGCACAGTGAAAAGAGATGTAAGAATATCATGGAAATACTAAAGATCTACCTTCCAAAAATATGTAAAACTTCAAGGTTAGCAGTAATGCTACAAAAATGAATTACCTAATTCAAAAACCATGAACAGATCATTCATTCATTCATTCATTCCCTTGTTCAAGAAATATTTATTTAGCAACACTCAGTACCAAGCACTGTTTAGTCAGTAGAAGTATTATAGTGAACAGGTCGGGTAAGGCCTCTTCCATCTTTCAACATGTGTTCTAGTGAAAAGTGCATTAATAATAAGAATAGATTAAGGTAAGTGCTGTGAAAAAATACAACATGACAGAATAACCTGGGAGAAGACCCCTCCTAGGAAGTTAGACTGAGTTGAGGCATGAAGGATAAGAAGCCAACTATGTGCAGAGGAAGGGAAAAGAGCCGCCAGCAGGTTTATCAAGCACAAAGACAGCGAGGTGGTCCAGTGCTTGACGTGTCGGGAGGAAGTGAAGGGAGACCAGCATGGGTGCAGAGAAGTGAGCAAGGGGCGAGGCCCGACAAGGCTGAACAGTGGGGCAGGGACCACACCACACAGCGCCCCAGGGCTCACAGTCTTATTCTAAGAGGAAATGGAAACCTTGGAAGGGTTTTAAGCAAACACCTGACATTTGATTTAGAGTTAAAAAAACAACAAAAAACAACTAGCTGCTGAGTAAACAGTAATAAGAAAATCAAAGTCCTATTTTAAAGTCCCAAACACAAAATTTTTCCTACTTGTAAAGTAGCGGTTTTAAACAGACATGAGACAGGAAAGTTTTACCTTGATCCAGAACCGTAAGACTTGGATTCAATTCCATGAAGGCAATCTTGCAAAGAGCTAATAAGGACTTTGCAACGATCATCGGCAGATACTTTAGACTGTTTAATTAAAGAAATCGCAGTTACCAGTGTCTCAATAGCACTCCCATAATCACCTATGAGGGAAGGAGAGGGCTAAAGTCAAATAAATTTTGTTTTCAAAACACCACCAAACCACTTGTGCTAAGAGTGATAACGTGTTTTACAGAAGGAGTGCCCTTTCACGTGACTACAGAGATGTAATTCTTTTACTGTTTCACCATGTGGAAAAGGCTTCCATGCGCATGGAGTCAGCAAAGTTTGTTATTACCGCTGTGTGAAGCAGGTTACCATTTTGTAAACACAAGAATAAATGAGCTGCCTTACGGCCCCTGAGCCACTAAATGTCAGGGCTAAGATTTAAATCTTCACCTAAAAATGTAAAATTAGAGGTCTCTCCACTACACTCTAACATACAGCTTCCTTCAAAGCCTTTTAAATAAAGTATAGGTAATGACTCGGAAATATAAAAATAACTACTACATGTAAATGACTCATCTTCAAGATTGTACTTAAAGTTTTAGGTCATTCCTAACAACATACATGAGAAATATTAATACAGGAAGAAATATACAAACCAGCACTGGCATCAGACACAGCTCTTGAAATAGCACTGCTTGAGATTGCCCTATTTCTATTCATGATTTCTTCAAACTCAGCTTCACTCAATGGTGTTCTTGCAGTATCCATTTCCCTATAAAATCAAAAAAACCTTAAATCGCACTCAACAGATTTTCTAAGTTAGTCACAACAGCACAAGCAATTCATACTGGTTGCTTTTGACGAGTGCGTTAGGGCTAGCAGTTACTTTTTCAGATCGAAGCGTGCTATTTCTCCTATGAAGACAGTTAAGTCCAAGCAAAATTCTCTTACACTACTATCTTTCAGCTGAAATAAAGCAGCAACTCAGAAACCTTGTCTTCCTGGAGGCAGAAATGACATACTTACATATCTACAGTGTAATATTTTTCAGAGTCATACAAAAACAGATAACAAATTGCTCTGATGAATATATAACATAATATCTGAAAAATAAAAGGTACTCAATAAGTGTAAATATTTGTTGAAAAAAAGGAACAAATGCCAAGTTTTTCTAAAGCTGCTTAACAACATTAAAAACTGTACATGTACAGTCAGGAAAAGGTGAACTTTTCGCCATCTTATTTACTCATTACTAGGTAGGACACTGAGTTGAGGCGAGCAGTAGCAGTTCATTCTACTGAAATGAGGAAACAGCTAATCTAACCATTTGCATGCAGATAAGATATTATTGTTATTCCCCAAACTTTATAAACATCCTGACCGAACTACAAGCTGTTCCAAGTTCATGCATGACTTCAACTAAATGCTAACTCGTGCCCATCGTACCCCCTAAAAAAAATCACAACTAAGATACTCAGTTTTCTCCAATTTTCAATAAAAAACTAGTCAATAATAGACCGCCCCCCGCCCCAGATTCTTGAAAATCTGATACTGCAGAAAGTCCAGCATGTTAGGAAAAGGCTTTGAGACTCCAATTTTAAACTGTCCAACCAAGTCACCTAACCCCTCCTACACAGTGAGGGTGAACACCGCACACGCAGCTGCTCACTGGAATGAGAGTGAACAGAACAAGTTACACCAGCTCAGCAGCTACACAACATTTTTCTAAAGAAAACAAAACACCGGCAGTCAAAAAGATGGAACTTCTACAGATAGATAACTGTCAATAAACTTTGTTCACATCAAATTTACTCCCGTGGGCCTGTGTAATTGTACAGAATTAGGCAGATGCTCAAATTCATTATTAGACAAACTGAAATACAAAGTAGCTTAATACTGACAGTTACAGAATACAAAATCAAATGGTAAACTGAAAAATTGAAGGGTATGGGGCTGGCCCTGTGGCCTAGTGGTTAAATTTGGCACAACTCAGCTTCGGCAGCCCAGGTTCACAGGTTCGGATCCCAGGTGTGGGTCTACACCACTCATCAGCCATGCTGTGACGGTGACCCACATACAAAATAGAGGAAGACTGGCACAGACGTTAGCTCAGGGCCAATCTTCTCAGCAAAATAAATAAATAAATAAAATTGAAAGGCACAAATTAAGACAGTTCTTACAGATTATAAACACAAACTCTTCAAATTATGATTTCAGTATGGATCATTTTTAAATTACTCTGGAGGGGGCTAAGAGATCACAAAGTTCAACAGTTTCCATCCAGCTTTTCTCTAAGGATCGCCGTTAATTATTTTAATTTCCATAAAGCCTATGTCTTACAAGCCTTTGTCTACCCCAAAATACTTGTAAATTATTTAATGTTCCCATTTTAATTAAGTTAGTAATTTGCTACTCAAGACTCTTGATCAGCATGAGATCATCGACAGTGTCTAACAAACTAATCCAGTATCCAAAACAATGAAAAAAACCTTAGTGTTCTTGTAGTGCCATCAATGGTAAATGAGATTCAGACTTTAAAATCTTAAAAATAGCTCCAGGATCCCAACTGCTCACTTTAATTATCTTTATTAACCACTTTTAACTTAAAAAATGATGGACATGAATCCCAGGATTCAGTGATTTGCCCTAAATCACACGGCGATGTAAGTGGCAGAGCTGGATTATTCCCAACCCTGTTCAGTATGTTTTTCACCATATCATAACCACCTCTTCTAACAGGAAGAGGAAGGAACACAGAAAATTAAATATTTGAGGAAAAGGCCATAATTTAAAAAAATAAAAAAACCTTAGCAATGGAGCGGCGAGTATCTTTTATTGATCAAATACAAATATAGCAAGTTTACTTTCACAGCTATGTGCTAACTTACCTTCCAGGAGGTCCATAGTCACCCCTATCATATGGCGGAGGCCGGCCATAGGGATCTGTCGGTGGTGGACCCCGGCTATCTGATGTAGGCATGCCGCTGTTGGTTGGTGGAGGAAAGAAAGCCGGGTTCACATGTGGAGCTGGCGGTGGAGCACCTGGAGGTGGTCCAGGAAGATGCGGAGGAGGAGCAAGTGTAAGGGGTGGCCCAAGAGGGCCAGGTGGGCGAGGTGGAAAGGGGCCTGGAGGTGGAGGTGGTCCCTGTTGTGGAGGTGGTGGACCAGGAGGGGGGCCGTAGCCTGGAACTGGAGGTGGAGGACCAGGAGGAAGCGGACCCAATGGAGGCTGCCCAAAAGGTTGTCCAGGAAAAAGAACTGGTGGTGGAGGGCGATCTCCTCGATTAGGAGGCCCAGCTAAAGGAGGCGGCAGAACCTGACCAGGAGGTGGAGGACCTGGTGGACCAGGTGGGCCTGGAGGACCTAAGGGTGGACGCGGTGGAGTCTGTCCAGCTATAGAATAGAGAGAGAGAGAGAGAGAGAGAGAAACACTTCAATAAGGTATTTTAACCTTTATGCCAAGATTATACTTTTAAAGCGTAACTCATAGACCAAGATTCTTTCTCTTTAAATGAAACTCATATGGTAAATGCTACACTAACAACTACAAAGGTGATGTATAGCCTTACAAATTTAACTAGCTCAATTTGTGCTTAAGAAAAATTATTAAAACAAAAACTTTAATAAAGATTACAATGCTTAGAGATAGTTTCCATCTTTCAGCGTATACACTTCTCACAGTGAAATCACCCACCTTATAGTCTACTCTGATGCCAAGCTAGAAAGTGAAACAAGGAAAAATGGTCTTGAAAGGATTTTTTAAGAGGTAAGAAAATAAGACGGATGTAAATATTCTATATATAAGTCAAGCAAGTTTGGAGAAAAATAAAGACCTTTTAGGCCAAAAATGGGTATTTCCTCTATGCTGTGCCCCATATGCCATGGAATCCTAGTTTCCAGGAACAAAGGCCGAGTTCCTTTAACAAGATGCTTGATCAAATTTCCTGGATTCCAAAAATAGCATAACAAGGAGAGTAAGTCACATTAATAATGCATTACTTGAAAAAGAGAGAAAAGGAAAAGAGGTATTAGGTAGACATTTTATCCATGGTAATTTAAGAAAAATTTTACCTGGAAAAGGTGGGGGTGGCCCTCCTGGTCCTGCTGGCCCAGGAAATCTGTCCCCACCGGGAACAGCCCCTGGAAAACGGCCCCGTCCTCTACCACCTTGTGGAAATGCTGCGCGTGAACTGCCTCCTGGAGGACCAGCTTTACCTTCCCCAGACATTTGTCCTGATTGTGTAGCTGCAAATATCCAAATACTCATAAATAGCATTGATTAAAATAGTTCTCTGAAATGTAACCACTGTTATTAGAAATAACGCTATTTCAAAGTTCATTTACACTATACATTAACTTGCAAATGCCTTGGGCCTGTCCAAACTCCATGAGAAACACTGGTTAGGAAAACACTCACATATATTTAAGTTCTTTCAAAGTCTCAAAACATTCAGGCTTAAATGTATTTCCAATGAGCAAATACGAGTTAGTTTCAAAATACCAGTACTCTGCAGCAGCCAAGACCGAAATTCTCCAACAGAAATCTTAATTTCAGTAAGCACAGACCATTTAAATTTTGTAACATATTCTTCAGTTAAATCTTAAGGGCTAAAACATTAAAAGAAAAACAACCACGTGAATTTCTGTTAATTACGTGATCATTCATCTTATCTCTAAGTGGTAACAGTCCTAAGTGTGTAATGGCAAATCTTCTCCACAACCATTTTACCAAGTGGTGAAAGGCCTTGGTGCCCAGCACAAAGTCAATGAATATTTTCTGATTATTAGTGATTTCTCCCCATAACACACGTCCTTCCACCTAAGGGTCAGAGTGCAGATCTTCCTTTCTCTAGGATGGGAACGACAGGACAAGAACGGCAGGGCTATAAACCTTGCACACTGCTGAATAATACTGGGTCTGTGACACACAGAGAAAAATGGAGGATATTTCTAGTACACGGGATCACAGTCATAACCAGTAACTAAATCAAATTCAAAGCATGGACTTTTTAAAATGGATTCTCCAATGAACTAAATATTAAGATGACTTTTCTAGTAATAACATCTAACAAATGCTAGCAACATTGATTAAATGCACATCTTTAATTAAAACCTCTAAGGGGTTGCTTACTTTTCCTGGACTGCATTTCAAATTGACTCAGGAACTGTTTATTGCATGGAGTTACAACAGGATTCTGACCATGAAGTTCTCTTTTAGGCAACAGATCCATTAACTTTTTTGAGGATGCTTCAGATCCAACACCAACAAGGGCAAACCTAAAAGATGTTTAAAAGGGTGAGGGTCAAACCTGAGAAGGGATTAATAACGTTACAGCAATTAAAAAGGATATGGCCTTAATTTACTTTTATCTAAGAAAACTGAAAATATTTCTTAAAATAAAATTATACAAGTTCACACTTTCATCTTTAACTTTTTTATAGCAACATACCATACAATTCACTCATTTAAAGTATACAATTCAGTGGTTTCTAGTATATTCAGTTTTACAACCACCAATACAACCAATTTTAGAAGACTTTCATCACCCCAAAATGAGAACCCACAGCAATTAGCTCTCACTCCATTTCCTCCCATCCCCCAACTCTAAGGAATGACTAATCCACTTTCTGTCCCTATAGATTTGCCAGTTCTGGACATTTCACATACATGGAATCATACAATATGTGGTCCTTTGTGACTGGCTTCTTTCACTTAGTGTAATGTTTTCAAAGTGTATGCATGTTGCAGCATATATCAATACTTAATTTCTTTTTATGGCTGAATAACATTCCATTAAACGAATATACCACATTTTAAAAATCCATTCAGCAGTTGATGGACATTTGGGTTGTTTCCACTTTTTGGTTATTATGAACAACACTACTATGAAAAGATGCTCAACACCATTAACTATCAGGGAAATGTAAATGAAACCACAATGAGACACCATTTCACACCCACTAGAACGACTATAATCAAACAGACAATTAACAGGTGTCGGCGAGGATGTGCAGAAACCGGAGCCCTCATACACCGCTGGTGGTAACGCAGAAAGGCACAGCCACTTTCACAAACAATCTGGCAGTTCCTCAAAAGGTTAAACATAGACTCTGACACACAATCCAATAATTACACTCCTGGGTATATACACATACCTAACAGAACTAAAAACATATGTTCATGCAAAGCTGGTACATGAATATTCATAGGGGCATTACTGATAATAGCAAAAGTGGAAACAACCCCACTGTCAATCAAATGCCAGATAAAATAGAAAAATGAGGTATATCCATATAACAGAGTATTATTTAGCCATACAAAGTCCTAAGAACTGAAACATGCTACAACACTGACGAACCGTGAAAACCTTGAAACTAAGTGAAAGCAGTCAGTCATGTGGGACCACATATTGTATGATTCCATTTATAGGAAATGTTCAGAATAGGCAAATCCAGAGACAGACTGCCAGTGGGTACGGGACTCCTCTTTGGGGTGGTGCAATTTTCTGGAATTAGACAGCAGAGGTGGTTGCACAATCCTGAAAATATACTAAAAACCACTGACCTAACCGAAGACCTTAAAAGAGCAAACTTTACGGTACGCGATTTATATCTTAGTAAGAAAGAAAGATTAAAACAGAAAAAAATGAGTGACTACCAATTCATATAGTTACAGGATATTCTAGGTTACTCTCAGAAGGGCGCTTAGGAGCTTCGAACCCTTTTTTCCCTAATGTTCAAGATGGCCCTTTAATTAGATCCCTTATTCCAGCCAACAAACAACTTCTGCTGTTTGACTCAAGATTATCTTGGGTCACAACATTTACAAACTATTTAATGAATTCATTAATTCAACAAATATTTATTGAGCACCACCTCCTGCATGCCAGGCTCCATTCTATGGCCTGGGATACAACAGTTAACAGAACAAATCCCTGCTCTCATGGAGCTTACATTCTAGCGGGAGACAAGACAATAAACAAGTAACATACACAATAATAAAGGAAAAATAAAGGAAGGAAACAGTGCTGGGAGCAGAAGGGACTTCGCAGCGGTCAGGGACGAACTCTTTAAACAGAGGACTGAGTGAAGTGAGAGAGAGATCCAGGTGGGTATCGGGGGAATGTAAACCAAGAAGGAAAAACTGCTCAAGTCCTGAGTAGGAATGTGTTGAGAAACAACAGAGAGACGAATGTGGCCAAACCGGCCAAGGAAGGTGAAGGGAGGTAGAAGACAGGTCAGAGGTGGCAGGATCAGACCCCAAAGTGCCTGGTAGGCTGCAGATTCCAGCTTGTACTCTGAGTGAGACAGGAAGACATGAGAAGACTCTGAGCACACGAATATTGATGCACTTTTTTTCAACCTCTACTATGTGTCATACAGATGTAGGGGATTAGGGTGGAAGCAGAACACCAAGTAGAAGGCTACTGCAAAAGTTCAGTTAACAGAGAACAATGGCTCAGACCAGGGAGTAGAAGTGAAGTGTGTGAGAAGTGGTCAGACTCTGCATACATATTTTATGTATATTTATGAAAATATTCTTAGTTAGCATAAACTGTACAGAGACCAATATAAAATAAACATATTCTTCATTCTTCTGCATCCAGCAATTTGTCTTAAAAAAAAATTCCAAAATCTGCACTTGAAGATTTATATAAATGAAACCTGCTACAACATTATTTATTTTTAATTTTTCTTTTCTATTTTTTTTTAAAAGATTTTATTTTTTCCTTTTTCTCCCCAAAGCTCCCCCATACATAGCTGTGTATTTTTAGTTGTGGGTCCTTCTAGTTGTGGCATGTGGGATGCCGCCTCAGCATAGCTTCATGAGCAGTGCCATGTCCGTGCCCAGGATTCCAACTGACGAAACCCTGAGCTGCCGAAGCAGAGCATGCAAATTTAACCACTTGGCCACAGGGCTGGCCCCCTAATTTTTCTTTCTTTTACAGATTTTACTTTTCCTTTTTCTCCCCATAGCCCTCTAGTACATAGCTGTGTACTTTTAGTTGTGGGTCCTTCTAGTTGTGGCATGTGGGACGCTGCCTCAGCATGGCTTGATGAGCAGTGCCATGTCCAAGCCCAGGATCCGAACTGGCAAAACCCTGGGCCGCCGAAGCGGAGTGCAAACCTAACCACTCCATCATGGGGCCAGTCCCTACATTATCTATGATAGGCAAAAACTGGAAACAACCCAAATAACCAAAAATAAGGATGGTAAAATAAACTACAGTAGCATACAAAGTATGACGGAAAGAACTAGACATTAGAGAGGATGTATATTTACTGACAAATATTTGTTTTATTCCTTGTGTTATAAAATGTGAATTGTAATCCTGGTGGGTTTTTTTGCAATAAAAATATACGTAGTAGGAAAAACCCTGAAAATATATTCACTAAAATGTTAAGAGTGATCATCTACAGATGGTGAGATTGTGGCTTTTTATTTTCTTACTTTTGGACATCTGTATTTTATAATGTTCCTATAATGATCCTACCTCGTTTGTATAATTTAACAGCCTAAGAAAATAAAGCACAACATCTATGTTCCTCATGTTATTCTCCAGTTGCTCATCTTCCCCCATCCCTTAATCACTGGGATAGTAACGCTTCTTCAAACTGTCATTTCAATAATCATTTCCATCACAGATGGAGAAAACTCAGGAAAATTAAAGAACAGACCTAATCTGCCCACACTTCCAGCTCCACTAGTTTTAGCGAGCTAGATCAAAGAGGAAGTGAAATGATTACAAAGCTTTGCCCAAGAAACTCCTGCCAATGCGGATAATGCATCTTACACATGCAGACAGTTAGCATTACCTTTAAGGAAAGTTACCCCCAAAATTGTAAGCACTAGCTACTAACTCATACTAAGAATAAAAACAGAATTAAAATTCTTACCCCTTTGACTGGCCATTTGCCCGATTTTCAAAAAATTTTATCTCCAAAATATCATTTACTCCCAGAGAATGAACTGCTTCAGTTAAATCTTCATCTGTTGTCCACTGCAAGACATTTCCCCCTCATTAACCATCAAAACATATCCAAGACGTTTACTGCTTAGTTTGTAAGAGTAAACTCAGAATAAACAAGAGAAAATGAATGCTCAGTGCAAATCTAAGTGCGGTTACTGCCAGCCAGTCTCCAATTTTTAAACAGCACAAAAGCACCTGAGGATGTAACTTCATCCCTTGACAGTTTTGGAAATCAGAAGGTACACACCCTTAGACATAAGACAGATGTTTTACTCTTGAAGAGTTTCTGATCTCTTCCATCTTTAAACTGCTATGATTTTAAATTTTCAGTAAAACCAATCTCACTTGTCACTTCCTCTCCTTAAAGGAAATTATTTGGGGAAATAAATCCCATCTTATGTTTGAATATAAGATGAAAAGAAGAAAACCTAATATGTACTGAGTACCTACCATGTACTTAGTAGTATCAAATACTTAACTCTGAAAACAATCCTGTAAGTCTTATTATGATTCCCATTTTACACATGATGCAATAGACTAATTACAATGACTAACTGCATCATGTGTAAAATGCAACAGACTAATACAGAGCACTAACAGAGCAGCTAAGATTCAAAGTCTTCCTCAGCAACCACGCTCTCCATAACTACACTGCTAGCGTCTCCAATATTATAAAATTGCTCAGACTGGGTGGTGGGGGATCAGTCAATTAGTTTTTTAAAAAATTTAAACGTTTTAAAATAAAATGCTATTAAGGAAGTGGAAGGGTGACAAGTTTTGCTATCTAGACAATTTTTAAAATTTCAAGTATATGTAACAGATGTTTCTAAGTAGAGATGTAAAAATTCTATAGGACTGTTTTAGTGAATATTTAAGATTTAATGCTAATAAAATTATAAATAGATACATTGAACATCTAGTTAATGAAACTCCCAACCAATCATCTTATATTCTCAAAAACCACCCAAATTAAAATAAAATGTATATAGTAGTACTTCCATAAAACAGATTTCAAATGTAAGAGCAGAAATGAAACTGAACAAGTCTGTGTTAAGTAGATAATGAAAGCTTTTTAAAACCAGGAGTTTTTGTCTCTTTCCTTCTACAGTTCTAAATCCTGATGAGAGCTTATGTGAGCATTTTTCTTGGTAAAATTGGGATACTTGAAGTGCAGTAGTAGTAAGGTAAAAAAAAAAAAGTGATTTGAAGACAAAATAATTGAACTATATTTAACTGGAATCTCTACCAAAACAAGCGGAATGACCACAAAATCCAAAACTAAGAAGATCTGGAATTTACGATGTTGTAAATGTACCTGTATTTCCTTCCTCACTGTGCATGCAAGCATACAAAACAACCAATCCAGTAACTTCAAATTCTCATTTTTATAGAACTGGAGAAAAACATTAACTACTGGAACAGTTCAAAACCAATCAGCAATAATTAAGTGCTTTGTTAAGCTACTTACCCACGTTAGGTTCCCAATGTACAAAGCAATTCTCTTCCCGGTGTACGTATACACAACGTTCGGTGCTGCTCCTTTACCCACGTCGTCACCAACGGTTGGTGGGAGAGTATCCATGTAATCCCTGTCTTCCGGGGCATCTCCATTATTTGCAGATGGAGAGATGACATCATCATATAAATCTATCTGATCATGCCCACCATATTCAGCTTCCTGAGATACAGAAATAATGCTCTAGATTATATAACAGTCAGACTATTCATTCAACTATTTTGTCTGAAAAACCTGGTAGAAGACAGAAAAAAGCCCAAAGACCCCAGTACAAATCTTCTCTCACTTTATGCCATAAATGGATTCTTGAACAGCGATGTAAAGTTAACTTCCACACAAAGAAGCCTATTTCCCCACTGACATTTATTATAGTGTAGGAAATAATGTTTGGGAAACATTTTCTCTGGGAAAAGAATGGCATGTAGACAAAGTAATATAAAGCCCTCCTTGGAAGTAAAATGTTAAAGTAAAAGTAATAAAACACGAATGCAAATAGATGAGCTTTGAAAAAAACTGACAATATCACAAACAAAAATCAGAGCCATTACAAATCTTTAATATTTGGCTGCAGAAAAATACAACTTATTTTCTATGGTGTCCAGGATCTTGCTTCCCTACCCTGTGAAAGCTATTAGTTTTAGAAAAAAGCAGGGTGAGCTAAGCCATAAGGAAGGGATGAAGAAACGTGGGTACCTAAATAATTCCAAATGTTGTAACAAATAAACAAAGGAAAGAGAAACAATGAATAAAATAAAGGTAAAACTATCCAAATTAGTATCTAGGAGTAGTTTTATTATTCTCAGTCAACAAAGAGTTAATGCTTACCTGACTTCTTAGATAGCTAGTCAATTAGCAAAAGATAGCTAGTCAATTAGCAACAGAAAGTTGATTCGAACAAGGATCTAGTAAACAGTAAAGCTTTGCCATTGAGTGTCACCAGCAGACAAAGCAATGCTAGTGGATGCCACTTACATGCCTAAATGATAAGCAAGGAAAATGAAAAAGAAACAGATACGTAAACAGGAGAAAAATGAAATGCAGGTATTGGCAGAACTCTCAATACTATTTAAATTGCCTTTAGTAACCATTCCTGGGCCACAGTCAGTATTAGAGGAAAAACTATTTTTATCTTTCTCCCCTTCCACCAGTAAGTACCTAAATCGATATGAACTGTTTTATTCTTATGAGGTAGAATATTTGAAATAACAAAGGAAGAGGAGGCAATTACAATTACAAAACAACTTAAGAGTTCAGACATAACTCATATCCTTTCCCATTAACACAATTCATTACAGATGAGCTGTTATACCAACGGCACGTAAGGAACAGCTAACGGTTTTAGGTACTAAGTGTTACACGAATAAAGAATGACCCAGAAAAAAACATTTGTAATTCGACTGTAAACAGACCAACAAAATATTGTTATTATAGGCCCCAAGAGAACATAACCATTGTTTTGTTATTCAGAAGGGATCCAGAGTAAAATTTCTTTTAAAAAACAAACAAACAAACAAAAAAAGAAAACTTAGAAAGGGAAATGCCATTTACATACACAGCCAAAAGGACCTGAAATTCGTAAAGTCATCTTCAGGTAATCTTCTGTATAACTGAGTTAACTAATTTACTAATTATATAACAGAATCTTTACATAATAATTTCCTTATGAGGCACAATGTCTGCAAGATTTATTTAGTAAGGGACCCAAGATCCTAGGGAAATCAGAAAACAAAGCCATCTTTAGCAATGGGCAGAAACCAAGACCACAAGTCACTGAATAATGCCATAATTTTATTTTGTTTGTACAACAATACCAAAAATAATCTTTCAGAATTGAGTTTTTGTTAAGCAAAGTAACATGCTCAAACTGCAGTGACAGTAAAAATTAGAAAAAAGGAGGGTGAGTTTTGTTAGGAATTTCAGTGTAGCTGAAGCTTCAGGTGGCGTGGCTGCAGCAGAGGTTCCATACACTTAAGATACTAAAAGGCTTCCCACAGGGGCAGTGGGCACTTTAAGGTCTCTTGCAATCTGGTTCTGTCTATCAAGCAGAATTATTATTATTATTATTATTATTATTATTATAATAAAAAAAGGAGTTGTTTCCATCCTCCTCACAATATATGGTCTGAGGGAGAGTAAAAAAGAATGCAAGAGTTGTTAACAGCAGGACTAAAATAAAAGTATTTAAATTTACACTTTCATGAAATAGGTCAATACATTATTTGTTTTTTCATTAGTTGTAAATCCAGGGAAATATTTACATAAGTAGACAATAATTTACAAGCATAACTGCAGCTACACTAACCTGGTGAATCACAATCACTTACTATTTTTGTCCATCCATGAATTCCTATGTTGACACCAACCAATTTTCCATATTGACATGATTCTACCAATATTTAGGATGAGCCATTTTGTCTGGTAGTTGGACTGCTTCCAAGTGGTTGAAGTGTGATGCTAAATGAGACCATGGTCCTGGGGTTTGATCTCCATGTGGGCTAGTTAGCTTCGCTCTGTTCCAAGGCCACAGCCTGTACTTCTAGCCCCAACGGTATACATTTGGACGTGGTGAAAAAATATTAATGAATCTGAACACATCTGCCGCCATTACTAAAACTGCAACTCAAAGCACATACTCTTGTAGCATAAGTAATCTTCCTTTCCAGCTTCAGCATATTACACCTATCCTTCACATTAGAAAAAAAATCCTACTCTCTGTTCCCACTTTAAAAAGGGGGAAAACATGCATATTCTGAAATTATGCCAACTGTGTATCACAAGTCACATATAAAGAATGTGAACTCTGAAAGTCTACTGAACAAACAAAATGGGGTCTACTTTGTCAAAGAGAAATGGTCAACAGTGTCAAGTTCTATGTAAAAGTCTTTTCAATTAGTACTTTTGGGAAATTTTAATGGCATTCAAAAACAAAAAAAATCAACATTACGCCCTTTAATTATTTTAGGTACCAAATGCTGCCCAATCTTTACTATCTACTTTTCACAGTAGTTAATCACCAATAGAGCTGGACTTTACATGTAAATTCCAGTAAGCAACAGATCTTACGGTTTGTTAAAAAATCCACTAAGTAATTTTTTCATTCCCAACATTCTAAATCACTACAACCATTCTAAAGGCAAGGTATTCTCTCAAGATTTTACACTTCAAGATTATGTTCTACATGATATACAAGAAGCTGTTGCTAAGCCAGAGAAAACACTTAATAATAATATGGCTACTGAAATAACCAAAATTCTATTAGGTCCCTTTTAAGGCCATGTTTCTCAACCCTTTTTTCATTATCACTGCCCTCCTTACTCCAAGGAGTTATTTTTAGAGATATTTCCCCTAATCACCTCCCATAAAATTTTAGTATCAGAGATATACTGTACTCCATTATTGGGATGCCCATGATATAGCTGTACTACACTCTTCATTCTCCCTGACAGGCCCAACACCACATCTGGTGGTCTTAAACTGTAATGTATAATACCATTCCTGAATTATATGATACTACCAGTAATGGCACAGCAAAGGCCACTTGTTTCAAAGACCCTCTATTTAAAATAAATAAATAAAAGGAATTTAATATTCATTTTCATTTAGAGAAATATAACCAAGGGGAAACGTTACATTTTGTACTTACAAAAGAAAGAAAAATACTAGCAAGCAAAATCCAATAGCAAATAATCTAATATGTATATATCTTTTTAGGAAATATATGATTTTCTGATTTTGTCTAATTATGTTCTGAGTAGAAATCAAAATTAGTTTGTAATCCCCATAAAAAGTTCAACTAACGGTAAGGGAAGCCAACTTGGTATTAAAAATACGCCACATAAACCACAAAGTGGACAATTCACAGACAGCTGAATGAACCACACCGGTAAGTAATAAAAACTGAGCGAGAAGAGTTCTAGCTCCCCTGAACATCTCAACCTGCCTCACTCTTGACCTTACTGACTCCATTTTAAAGGCTTTTCTACTAAACACAAATTTATCAGAAATAAGGTTTCACTGATAATTGTCTAACAAACTTATTTTCCAAAACTGGGTAGACAACTGGCTGGAGCAGATACACGATGACGGAAGTCTAACGATCAGGAACTAAAGGCAAGTTGACTTAGGAGGATGTCTAGGTCCATAACTCGTGAGTGAATTTTGTTCCAGTCACTACCCAAATACATCTTCACTGGAAAGTTGGGTGATCAGATTACGAAATCAGCACTGCCATCAGTGACCTACTGCCAGACAGAGCAATAACTAAATCCTACAGCAAGAGCTTTTGGTCCCCAGACAAGGAAAGTACACACAGTGTAAGCTTTCCTGAAGTGCACAGAATTTTTGACTTTCCTCTCCCCGACCAACAAAATTCTACATCTAAAGATACACATAAAAGAGTGGATTCTATAATACATCACCTGTCAGAGTATTATAATTATGTGGGTGTCTCTCACCCCCACTACAGTGCACTCCAAGGGTAGAGACGATCTAAACGTTATAAGCCTCCTTGTTAGCATAAAACAGATACTCAAGAAGTATGTTTTGAACAACGGAGTTTTAAAATTTTTTATTCAGTTTTGGTCAAAATTAAAACTCTATAATTATTAAATACAAGACTAGTAAATATTACACTTGAGTTCAAATCCCAGTTCAAAGTAAATCGATACAACTATAGAGGCTGAAACAGAACCTCTTTCTTCTCCACTCCAAATTCAAGTAATCTAGAGGTTTGCAAGTAGTTCACCTCTCGATCCACTGGAGCAACTGTTCTCAACTTGGTTACATCCAAAGACCTTCCATTTGAGAACTAAAGAGAACCCGCAACGAATCGCCGAGTCCCCTGTGCCTTCTCCTTTCTTCCACCTTATTCCCTACTCACAAATTCATCTGGTGAAGAAAGAACTCTACTACAGTCCACCACCTTATTCTCACCTCATCCCCAAATTAAGGTTTCTTCTGAAACAGCTGAATGCCTCACACTTTTGGAAATAGTTTTATATTGTGCTTTACCAAAATACACACACACAGCTTCATAAAAGTATGACCATTTAGAGTAGAAGAAAATGGAAAATACATAGATTAGAGAGAATTTCAAAGTATACAAACCCAATTAAAATTGCAGCTCACATTGAAGAACAAAGTTTTTTTAAAATGTTTACAGCAGTTTAAAAGCCAAAAACAGACTGATTATACTTGGTAAAACATTTCACTCAACTACAATAAAATAAAAGTCATAGTTTACTACAGCAACCAGCAGAAATAAAGCCACCTGCTAATGAAAGAGTGCAAATTAAATTAATCAGCAATAATTTTGTAGTTGCCTCTAATTCTGATAAAATTTCAGAAAAATATTTCAATGAAAGTAACATTTTAAAAAACAGGATGAACCATGAAAATGACCAACTATCCTTTTGTGGCCACATTTTGTACAGGAATTACCACAGCAAGCAGATTACAAAAGCCAACGATATGCAAAACAACAGAAACAAGGCCTCTGTTTAACACCCCCATTAATCTATCCAAAAGTATAACGATTTTTCTAGTAAGATCATACAGCTACGTGCGAGATAGAACGCTATAGGTACAAGCCAACAGAAAATCACCTTCTGAAAAGAACCCTCTAAAGTAGTGTATGGGGCCACGAACTTCCAACGTCTTCCTAGCCCCTGCTCAGTCGGCGCGGGTCGGTGCACGGGGATGAGCAGGGCCCCCTCCACCGGCCGTGCAGCCTAGAGCAGGCCCACCCCAAAGCACGCGCGAAGGTTACAGGACACCCCACCAAGAGGCCCTGAAGGAAACCCCAATTCCTCCTTTTCTGCGGATGGAAAGGCAAAGACGGCCACTACTGAGCACAGCCTTGGACCCGGACCGCAGGGGCGGCCCTCTTTCGGATGGAATGCGACGCTCATTCAATAAACACAGGGAAAAGAAGTTTCCTAGAGCGCTTTGTCTGATGACCTTAAAAGCACGAGAGCCCGCGCAGCCCCAGATAACGCTCCCGCAGCCCGGGCATCGCACGTCCCAGCACAAACGCAGCGAGACCAACAAAGATGCTACGGCTTAACGTTTCACTACAACGGGTTACGTTTAAACGTTTCAAGGGGGCGGGACACGTTTAAAGCCAACTGGAAATTGTTTTCTTTTCTAATATGTAAACCAGGGCACCAAGCCATTCCTGGAAAAAAAAACAAAAGGCGCGGTGAGGATTTCCAGCTTCCCCTGTTTTTAAAAAATCCTGAGCCCTAGGCACGAACAAGATCCTCAGTGGAGGGGACAAAAAACCCAAAAACCATGAGCCCGTGGGGTTTTATTAGGCTTCTCCTACGGACCTGGAAAATACAAAAAATAAGGCCTTTCGGGGCGCCGCAGGAGGCACGGTTCTGTCTCCAATGTGTCACGACGCGAGGGGCGAAGGCGGGTCCCCGCGAGGACGCCCCCGCCCGGCCTCGCCCCGCGCCCGGGGGCGGCCGCGTCCCCGGCCCCGGCCCCAGACCCCGCGGACGTGCGCGCCGAGCAGCCTCCGCGCGGCCGGGAATGGGGAGGCGGTGGGCACAAAGGGCCCGGGCGGGCCGGGCGCCCCGAGGCGAGGCCAGCGGCGGGAAGGCGGCGCGCGCCCGGGCCCGGCCTCCCTCGGCGACACGCGGCCCGCGCCCGGCCTAGCGCGGCGGGAAGGCGCCGCCGCCGACAATGCGGCGCGGGCGGCGGGCGCGGCGAGGGCCGGGGCTGCACGGGCCCCACCTCCGCGCTCCGGCCCCGCGCCCGGGCCCCGCGCCGCCCGCCGCCCGCGCAACGACGCGGTGGAACGAGGGCCGCGGCCGGCGGCCGGGAGGCGCCCCGCGCACGGCGCCCGCTGCAGCCCCCTCGCCCGCCCCGCCGAGCCCGCGCGGCGCCCGCGTACCTGGTTGAACTCCTCGCCCACGTCCGCGTAGATGTCGATGTGGTCCACGCCGTCCGCCATCTTACTCGGCCTCGGCCGCCGCCTCCTGCAGGCCCGCCCGCCGCGGCAGAGCAGCGGGTCGACGGCGCGGGGCGGGGAGCGGCGGGCGCGCTGCGTCACTTCCGCTGCCCGAGGACGCGCGCGCGGGCGGGGGGCGGGCGGGGGGAGGCGGCCTCGGCGGGCCGGGCGGGCGCTTCCGGGGCGCGCGCCCGAGCGTCTCCGGGTCGCGGTCCCTCAGCGCGGCCGGCGGCGCCCTCAGACCGGCGGGCCGGGTCTCGTGTCCGCCCCCCGGTCGCCTCCGCCCCGAGCGCGGCTCCTCAGGCGAGGCTCCCGGACGCGCGGGGGTCGGCGGAAGGCGCGGGCCGGGGGCGCACGCCCCGCAGCGGGGAGCCGAGGCCGAGGCGGCGCGGCCGCGGGGTCCGGCCGGCGCGTTTCCCGCCCGGCTGTGGTCCGAGGCGTCCGCCGGCGGAAGCCCCCCCGCCCTGCTGCTTCGCTCACTTAACTAGGCCGCCAGCTGGAGCGCGTCTGGGGGCGACGGCAGGGCCCCAGGAGGCCGGGCCGGGGCCTGGCGGCCGGACGCACGGACCCCCTCGGGCCCTTCGCGGCCCGGGGCGCGTGACCCCCGCTCCGGTTCCATCCGGAACCTGCAGAGTCGCGGCGGCAGCGTCGGCCCCGCAAGGAGGGAGGTTGGGGAGGGTTAGACGGGTTAACAGGCAGAGCCCCGCGCTGCTGTGCCGCTGGGAAGTAAGATGCCCTGTTTCCCGGGGGCTTCAAGGCAGCAAAGAGCCGCTTAGGATCCGGGGCGAGGGCGTGTGTTCCGTGGATGATGGGGTCGCCGCAACAGCGGCCCGTCAGATGCCACGTCCACCGCGGAGCTGGGGGCGGGTTGCCCTCCCCGGCGAAAGGGACGTTGCAGAGATGCTGCAGGATCCTGGCGGAGGGAGAGCCTGGGGTGTCCGGGTGGGCCCGCGGTGATCCCGAGGTTAAGTGCGGGAGCGGGGCGAGGGGAGGAGCCGTGAGGGTGGAGGCCGTCCGTGTGCCTTCACCGCCCCTAAACCGGATGCCCCCGAAAAGGCAGCTGCCGGTGCGCCTGCTGCTTTCGGGCCGTGGGGTTTTCCCGCTGGCTGCTTTATAAGGTGTTCTTCTCGTAGGTTTGATTTCTGCTCCTGTGCTATGTATGTTTGGGAGCGTGTTCCTTTTTATTTATGGTGCTTGAGATACACCGGACCTCCTGAATGTGTTGATCAGTGCCTTTCATGGGTTCTGGGAAATTTTCAGCCGTTACCTCTTCACATGCTGCTTCTGCCCCCACTTTCTTCTCTCCTTCTGTAACTCCAATTAGGTGTCTGTCAGATCTTTTCCATCCACTGTTTCTCTTACCTTCTCTTTTTTTATATTTTCTAGATTACTAATTCTCTCTTCTATGGTGTTAAACTTATGTATTGAGCTATTTTGGGGGGGAGAGGGAATTTTAGGTTCTAGAATTTCTACTTGATTCTTTTAAAAATCTGTTCGATTCATTATTTTTCTTTAAAGATTGGCACCTGAGCTAACATCTGTTGCCAATCTTTTTTTTCCCTTCTTCTCCCCAAAGCTGTCCAGTCCATAGTTGCATATTCTAGTTGTAGGTCCTTCTAGCTGTGCTATGTGGGACGCTGCCTCAGCATGGCCTGATGAGCGGTGCCATGTCCAATCCCGGGATCCGAACTATCGAAACCCTGGGCCGGCGAAGTGGAGCACTCGAACTTAACCGCTTGGCCCCAGGGCCGGCCCCTAGATTCATTTTTATAATGGCTAACTCTTTGCCAAAATTGTCAATCTTGGCTTTTATCTCTTTGAATATAGTAGGCATCGTTGGTGTCCAGTCTGGGTCTCTGATAGGTCCAATATCTGGAGTCCCAGTGGGTCTGTTGTAGGTTCTTCGTTCTAGTTATTTGTTGTGTATTGTTTAAGCTGGTTCTTGCTCCTGTTGTCACCTGTCTTTGTATGCTAGACATTGTAACAGAAACACTTGAAACCCTAGTGAAACATATGATGATTTCTTTTCCCCACAGAGGATTTCATTTTCTTCTGGCCGGTGCCTCAGGATGCCAACAAACAGGATCACTCTAATCCAGAGCGTTGGGCACTTGGGGGGACTGATTTAGTCTGGTTCACTCCACCTTCCAGGGTGCTGTCCTTCTGAGGACCAGCTGAAAACAGGTTTACCAGAGTCACCACTCTTGACAGGTCCTAGACTCCATATTTTGTTCCCTAGATTGCTTCTGAATCTGGAAATGCCCCCAGGGCAAAAGTGCTCTGCATGTGTGGACCCTGTCCTCTTCTGCTTCTTGGCCAGCTAATTTCTCACTCACTACCTGGTTAGCTTTTGATGATTTAAAAATGTTGTTACAGGGTACCTCCATACTTGGCAATGTTCAAAAAATGAAATATTATTATAGATTACAAAGGATAACGCGTAATAATAATGACAACAATGACAAAAAACTCTACCACTTATTGAGTACCTTCTGCGTACCAGCCTCTTGGTTGGACCTCTTATAGTCCTTAATGTAAGTAGAGGAAAGATTGGAGACTTGGGTTCTTGTCCTGGCTTGACAACTGATGAGCCAAGTAACTTAGACAAGACCAACCTCAAGTCCTCCATGAAGATCCCTCTCAGTTCTTAAATTCTGTTATTCAAATCTACATAGAATTGAACGTCCAAGGCGCCTTGGGAGGAACTTGCCGGTGGTATGTTAAATGTTGCAGAGGAACTTCCTGCTAGCCCACCTGCGTTAGTTTCCTATTGTTGCTATAACAAATTACCACAAATGTAGTGGCTTGGAACAATGCAAATTTGTCATCTTACAGTTCTGGAGATCGGAAGTCCCAGACGGATCTCACTGGGCTGACATCAAGGTGTTGGCGGGGCACTCCTGGAGGCTCTAGAGGAGAATCCGTTTTCTTACCTTTTCCATCTTATAGAGGCTGCCCACATTCATTCTTTGGCTGTGATCCCCTTCCCACAGTTGCATCACTCCAAGAATATAAACAATATAAAATCAAAGTATTTTAGAAGAGTGGCAAAGAGGCTGGAAAGGAGATAAATAATGTTCTAAGGTTCTCTGTACATCTGCAGCTTCTCTTTATAGAGAACTTGCTCTCCGTTTCCTTGCACGCGGCTGTGAGACACTGGCGTCCTCAGCTCCAGAGTTCAGATAACCACCATTCCAAAAAATGGCCAGCTGTTTTAGTTTCAGTTACAAAATCTAAGGAGAAAGCAACTGACTAGCTCAGTTTTTATCGGAGTCTACTCCTAGTCCAATCAAGTTTGTCTAGGGGTGGGGTGGCAGAGTGA
The DNA here is from genome assembly GCF_037783145.1 of Equus przewalskii. NCBI lineage: Eukaryota > Metazoa > Chordata > Mammalia > Perissodactyla > Equidae > Equus > Equus przewalskii. The sequence goes on along the minus strand of NC_091835.1, from coordinate 85,055,330 downwards.
AAATGTGGCTTGCAAATTCTACTCTGTCAGTTAGGAAGGGTGGAGAATTGTCAGTGAAAGACGGTTGCTTTGAGCTAAGCAGACACCCCAAAGGTTGTGTAACACGTTCCACCTATTGGATGGCAGCACACAGACGAAGGCCTGATGGTTGGGAGAGGCAGATTCAAATCCATAAGTATTTAATACATGCTGTCATTCTGGCTTGCTCCAAATAAGCCAATGTCATAATCTCTGTAGGAACATGATTTTGGTTCTAAGAGACCACAGGCCATAGTTTAGCCCTGTGGTCCCCAATCTTTTTAAAATATTCCTCTCAGTATGACCTTTTTAAACATGCACCCATAATATATGAATATGTAAATATTTTATTAAGGCATTTCATGTGAACATTTTTATACCGTGAACAAACATGCAAATATAAAATTTTAAAGAGTGAAATGAACAAGATTTTTAAATGTCTTGCTAATCATAATGGCTTCATATTATCATTGGTGGATGTAAATCCATATTTCAAATAGTCGTCTTGAAATTTTTGAGCCTCCTCGTGTCAAGTCTGGTTACATCATCGTTTTCATCTCAGTATGTGGCTGACAAGAGTTCGTACCAGAAGTGGACAAGTGTTGGCTCTGCCGTTTTCTTGTATTTCACTTGTACTTTCATTATTAGTATCAGTTATTTACCATGGTTTCTTAGGATTCTTTTTAAGACACTCAGGCGTTTTGTGATGGTTAGCTTAGTTAAAACTGGAAAATATAATCTATGAGTTGATGTAACTGGACTCTCAAACTGCCAGCTGTCATAATATACTATCACGTGAAGTGTATTAAGTGCCTGTGTGAGGGATCCCTTTAGAATCCTCTGCATTGGAAGGGGAATCCCCCTCTTTCCTCAGGATTGCCCTCAGTGAGAGGGATTATGTAGAAAGTGAAAGAAGTTAATGATTCAAAGCTCCTCGCTTTCATGGGCCCCTAATCCTTTCCATTCCACTTTCCCCTCTGTCATACATCCATCCTTCGTGTTGGATGGGTGTTGGACTGGCAGCGGGCATCTTTTGGGATCTAAGTGGAAGCTGAATGGGCTGGTGCATTTAATTTGGGTTTAATGGAAAAGATGTATGTGTAAGTTATCATTAGCCTTCCTGATGTAGGAATGCTTTCCAGGAATATTTTTACACTGCCGACTCATCTAGCTCCTGGGACACGAAGATGCAAGGCCAGAGGTCAGATCGTCATCTGAGTGTGTCCAACCATGCTGGGCACTAGGAGGATGGGGGTAGTGGAGGAGAAACAATTCGAAATGTATGGAATCAGATACTGTTCTTTAGAGAATTTGTCTAAAGAGACATGCAAAATTATAAGTGGAAGATTTGGTTCTCATTAATGCCTAGTCAAAATGGAAGTCTCTACTGGCAGGAATACACTAAATAATGAGGCATATAAAATTAACAACTCACCACACATTTTTTCTTTCTTTTTTTTTTTTTAGATTGGCACCTGAGCTAACAACTGTTGCAAATCTTTTTTTTTCTCCCCAAATCCCCCCAGTATATAGTTGTATATATATATTTTTTTAGTTGTGGGTCCTTCTAGTTGTGGCATGTGGGATACCACCTCAGCGTGGCCTGATGAGCAGTACCATGTCTGCACCCAGAGTCCAAACCGGCAAAACCCTGGGCCACCAAAGCAGAGCATGCAAAGTTAACCACTTGACCACGGGGCCAGCCCCCCATTTTTTCTCTCCTTATGAGAAAAATCACATGAAATTGAAATTTCTGTGTTTCTTTTCTTCTTCTAAATAACAATTTGCTTTCATTCCTTATTTTGGATTCATAATTTTTTGTTCTTTTTCTTTAAGAAAGCTCCCAAAATACGGTTGTATCAGGCCACAAAAAACCTAGATTCATGCCTGCCACATACCTGAGTGACATGAAACCATTTGACATATGAATTAAGTAAGAACAATAGTGTCAATTCATATATTAAATAGTCGTTAAACTTAATTTTTCAATTTTTTAAATAAAAAATATAAAAGTATGTGGTCTAATATGTTTCCATATCTCAGTGATGAGATTTGTATGCTCCCCTTCAGAGACAATGGGTCAAACCAACTATTTTGCTATGGTTGAATAAGAAAGGCTTGCTGCACGCCTAGAAAAATGGGGCATCCCACCCTCCACTGCCTCTCCTTGAATTGGTCACTCACACATTTCAAGCACTGCACTTCTGTCACCAAGTTCTGTTAGACTGAACCATATAAAATTGTAGTTTTTATAGGTCAAAAATGGTCTAACATTGGAAAATTCATAGGTTCACCATAGTATATCATTTAGGATGCATTCAGCTGCAAGTAAAAGAAACAAGACTCAAATTGACATAAACAATAAGGAAACATATTGTGAGGATATTGGTGAACTCACAAAATTGACTAAAAGGCTTTAGAAGCAAGTTTGGAAAACAGGCAGAAACCAAAGAAGGCAAAGTAGAGGTTTGAGACCCAACTCTGTCATTTTGACCCAACTGTGCCATTTTGAGCAAGAGTTACTTAACCTCAATGGGACCTGTTGAAAAAAATGGGGATAATAATATCTACCTCAAATGGAGCATTAGGTTAAGGATGAGAGGAATGGAAAGGGGCCAACAATTATTGAGCATAGAGTAATGTGTGCCAGTCCCTGAGATGAATGCTTTATATGCATCAACTCAAATTAGAAAGTATATGTACAGTGTGGGGGATGGGGGAGTTGGTAATCCTTAGAAGCACAGATATCACTTTAGCATTCTCTGGGAGGATGTGTCAGTCACAACCTAGCAGGAAAGAGATGGCACACTCAACGGGAAAAATGGAGGAGAATTTAATGGAGTAACCATTTATGAGGGTGTGGGCAGAGTTAGGAGACACCAATAAAGGATGATGAAGCACTGTAGGGCAAGCCTGGAGGGACAAAGGAGTAGTCAGCAACTAAAACTCAGGAAGAGACGTGTGAGAGCAGGTGCCCGACTCTGCTGTGGCCTGCCGTGGAGGCACAGTGCAGAGCACCCGGAAAACAAAGACCTGATATTACTCCTCTCTCGACCTTAGACCTCCTAGTAGGGCCTCCCATCAGTTAAACCCAACTGGAAGTCAGAGGGAAAGAGGTACCATTGATATGGTCCAAGAAGGTCACCCACTGGGGCAGAGAGCAGGGTGGAAAAGGGTGGAAAGTGGATTCGCAGGGGCAGAGGAGAATATCTAGCACAGAAAGTGTAGAAATGAGCAAAGTTACCTCGTATATATGTTCTCTTGTGGGATCAGAAAGATTTAATCCACCTGTTTGGAGACCAGGGACTTCAGAGAAAGGATCTTTCTAGGCTGGGCTTACATCAGAACCTGCCTTGTTCTAAATTCTAGCTCAAGGGTGATGAGATTAGAGTGTGTTAGTCAACTCTGATTAAGCCTTCCACAAGGCCAATTCAGTGATTAAATTAACAGTGAGCACTTACACCAGTTTTTAAAAATGTCTGCTCGTCACTCAAAGTCAAGAAGAAATGTTGCATCTCAAGAGCTAGGTAAGCTGTTATGGAGCATGGGTTCTGACTAGCAAGCTGCTGTATCCCAAACTCCATCTCATTTTCATGGATCCTCCCCAAATTAAGCTAATCCTGCCACTCACCCCTTTTTCTGTATGTGGTCTCTCTTCTTCAGTAAACAATCCCGATTACATGGGGCCAGGAATGGAACTACCTAGATCAAGTTACAAACTCTGCACTAGCCTCCAACAGCATTAAGATGGGCCTTGGAAGCAAGCAGAGCTGAAGAAAAGAAGGTAGGTGATGAGGAGACGGAGGAGGACGATAAGCCCTTCTATCACGCTTACTATTCTGTGAATTCCTTGAGGTCAAGGAACACATTTTACTCATCTTTATATTCCCATAGCATCTGGAAGAATGCCTTAGTTGTATAAGGTATTCAATGAATCTTGACTTAATTTAATCAGTAAAAAGAATCAACAAATTTCAGAACTGAGAAGGATCTATGAATCCAAGTCCCCCCTTTTTTTACAGAAGAGAAAACCTAAACCTAAATAGGTTGGTGGTAGAGCAGTGTTGGTCCCACTATACAAATCTTTGAATAAACAGGCAAAAGTAATTGGGACTGAAATATAGGGGTTTACTAGGTAGTGTTGAAAAGAATGAAAGGAGGGACTGGCCCTGTGGCTGAGTGGTTAAATTCATGCACTCCTCTTCGGTGGCCCAGGGGTCACGGGTTTGGGTCCTAGGTGTGGACCCAGCACCGCTCGTCAAGCCATGCTGAGGTGATATCCCACATAGCAGAACTAGAAGGACCTGCAACTAGAATATACAACTATGTACTGGGGGGCTTTGGGGAGAAGAAGAAACAAAAAAGAAGATTGGCAACAGATTTTAGCTCAGGTGCCCATCTTTAAAAAAAAGTGAAAAAAAATGCAAATTGTGGAAAAGCCTGGGCTCATTCAGTCTCAAACCTCTTGAATTTTCCTTTAAATATTTCTCAAATACTTTCTATTGTACTATTATTATCCTGACCCAGGCCTTCATCACTTACATCACCAGCAAAGATAATCTATGCAAGTACTAATTTCACAGTGGGGGAAAGTGACTTACTCTAGGTCATAGTTAGAATGGATGCATTTTGTTCCCTCCTTAAGAACCATTTTTGAATTTTGCCTGAAGTGGGAATGGAATCCTGATCTACTGGGAAACACTGTTGCCTTAGTTTTCCTCACTTCCTTTGCAGCTAGGACAGCATTGTGACCTGGTTCTGGCCAATGCAACCTCGTTGGAATTCTGCTAGGAGCACAGGAGAAAAGTGTTTGCTTTCTTCGTACGTAGGATAGATATAAACTTTCTCCCTGCCCTCTCCCTTTTTTCAGCCTTGAATGTAAACTTGGTACCTAATGGCCTTATGGCAACCATATTGCAACCAAGAGGCAATAAATATGTAGGCAAAAGCCAGCATGATAAAGAGAGTAGAATAGACAGAGATAGCCTGTGCTAAAGCTCTGTTCTGGAGTATGATAGAGCTATTAAATAACTTCAGACGTTGTTAGAAAAAAATTGTATGTTATACTGTTATATATGTTAAATACATTATTCAAAAAATTAAAGGTAACCTCCAAAATCAGAGAGACATGATATATAGCCTTCACACCAGGAGAAAAAAGGTGGGGAGATGGAAATTTTTGCTAATCTAACTGGAACCAGGAAAGGAGAAAAGAAAGAAAAATAGAAGTATAAATAGAAAACACAAAATAGGATGATAGTGTATGTCCAAATACATCAGAACACAACCAGTGCATCTCCAACTACACTCACCAATTCAAAGACTTAGGTTAGGGGCTGGCCCGATGGTACAGCGGTTAAGTGCGCACGTTCCACTTCAGCGGCCTGGGGTTCACTGGTTCAGATGCCGGGTGCAGACATGGCACCACTTGGCTAAGCCATGCTGTGGTAGGCGTCCCACATATAAAGTAGAGGAAGATGGGCAGAATGTTGGCTCAGGGCCAGTCTTCCTCAGCAAAAAGAGGAGGATTGGCAGCAGTTAGGTCAGGGCTAATCTTCCTCAAAAAAAAAAGATTATCAGAGTCAATTTGATGTTGAAATCGTCCAGAAGACATAGCTAAGCAAAGACTTGCAGGAGGGTTGAAAATGAAGGGATACGAAAGGAGCAGCAGGAGGTACTGGCTGAACCACAGAGAGCATGGCTCTATTAAGATCTGGTAAAAGAGAACTTAGCCACTAATAAAAATAAAGATAGGAATAGATCCTTTAAAGAAATGTAGGAATGCATGAAAAAGTACAGAGTAGAAGAGAAATCACTGTGTAGAGGCAACTACTGTTAACATTTTGGATATTTTCTTTGAATATTTTCCTTTGCTTTTTCCATGACTGGAAATAGCTGTGTATTTTTTTATGCCATAGAAAATTAATATATGATAATTATGGAAAAATTTTGACAATGCCTAAAAGTAAAAAGGGGAAAATAAAAATTAGCCTTATACTCAGAGCTAATCCTATTACCATTTCACACATATCTTTCCAGATATTTTGATGCAAATGTATAAATATACATCTTTTTAAAAAAATGGCATTGTAATATATGCCCCCCTTTCACCCAAGGATATAATGTAAAAATCTGTATCAATAAATATTCCTCCATATCGCTTGAATGCATATATATTATCCATTGTGTAACTGTGCACTGACATTTCTCAATGCACATTCTCACAAAGTTGAAATAATACTGTGTATCGTTTTCCATCTTGCTTTTTTCACTTACTATAAAATAAGCAATTTTTCATGTTATTGAGATTTTTTCATAAAGATAAATTTGAATGATCAAATAATATTTTATGTCTGTGCATAACTGACTTAGCTTATTACTCTATTGTTGAATATTTAAGTTGTTCACAATTTTTCACTTATAGATGCTGCAACAATAATCACTTGTCAGAGTAATTTTTTTTGGTTAGGAAGATTCACTGAGACAGCATCCGTTGCCAATCTTCCTTTTTTTGCTTGAGGAAGATTAGCCCTGAGCTAACATCTGTGCCAATCTTCCTCTATTTTATATGTGGGTCACCGCCACAGTGTGGCTTGACGAGTGGTGTAGGTCCTTGCCCAGGATCCAAATCTGTGAACCCCAGCCACTGAGGCAGAGTGTGCGAACTTAACCACTACACCTTGGGGCCAGCCCCAGAGTAATTATTTTAATGAGACTTAAGTCCCCTAGATTTTCCCCCAAAGTTATTCTAAATTCAAGGAAGTCATCAGCAAGGCATTAATTGAATGTCTAATTAGTAATTAATACTTATACAATGAGCATATTTGCCCTGGGTAAGTCAAATTTATGATTTAATAATGTTGAATTGAATTGCTGATTACGTCCTTCATAGTACAGTCAATCTTCTTAGGAAATCTATGTGGATAAGACAGTGGCTTCTGTTTTATAAGATTTGAGCAGCTTCTTACAATTTTTAGGTGTTACAGCCTTTTCTAGTTGCTTCTTTGCTTTTTCGTTATTTAATGGGGCAAATCTAGGATTTATTTGATGCTAAGTCTTTGGTAACATGATCCCCGATTCGCAACATTGTTCTTCCCTGAATCTCTGCTTCTCTTCTTCCTGAGGACTGCTGGGAAGGCCCCGTTGCCTGAAGCTGTGATGTCCCAGGAATCAAGGGAGCAGGCCCAGCATGGGGCCACATGAGGAGCTGGATCTGCAGACTGAGGGTGAGGGGCAAAGGCAGACATTAGAAGTCAGAGAATTGTGCCAGGACTTGAAAAGCCAGGAACAGAAGAGAGATTTGATGCAGAGTCTGCAGTCTGGGCCTGTTTCTGCTGGCTTTCTGGCATTTACCTCCATATGGTGCAAGGAGTGGGTTCAGAGTCAGGAACAGCACTGTCACCCACAGGCTCCTCCTCACCCCCCTCACCTTACCTGCTTCCGTGGGTTCGGTGGTGTCACAGCTTCCCTATGTTCACAAGGAGGAGGGCCCTGTGTTGGTTTCCCGTGGCTGCTGGAATAAGTTACCACAAACCCAGTGGCTGAAAACAACGCAGACTTATCATCTCACAGTTCTGGAGGTCAGACGTCTGACGCGGGTCTCACTGCCTGGAAGCGGGGTGTTGCCAGGCCTGCGCCCCTTCCTGGAGGCTACAGTGGAGAGTCTGTTTCCATGCCTTCTCCATAAAAGATCAGTCCTCGGACTTAAAAGATGTCTAGAGGAAACCTTTGGCTGTGTGGTTGCTTGCGTGGAGGCCACCAAGCCTGTACCACAGACGTCCCTTTTGAAAACTAAACAGCCCCAAGGAGGATACGTTCTGCAAAGCCCACTTCAGATGTGGCCACAGAGAAGAATGGACAGGAAGACCCTCCCACAGGACAACACCTAGGGTCATGGAGAGGAAGGGAGAAGGATTCAAGGGAGAGGTTCCCACCTCCCCCGCCCACCCACTCCCAGGCAGCAAGAATAGCAACGCCAAGTGGGATAACCTGGGAATTTACTCCAGTCCCAGGGCAGGAACACTGCAATGACTGCCCTGCTGGGTTTGATGACTGCTGTGAACCACAGGCACCTGGGTCTTCCCCATTCGTCTCTTTTTCAAGTAGATTGTTTTAAAAAAATATATAGGCTATCCCATTCCTGCTCTACAACTTATAGCAGAAAGATTGGAGGCAAGGAACTTGTCTTCTAGTTTATAGGCTGCCAGACCATAAGGAATTATATGTGGACATCCAGAGATTGTGATTTAGCAGGATGCAGAAACTGGATGGGACTTTGGTGGTTTCTGACCCCAGGGAGGAAACAAATGTGTGGAGGAAGGGTGCATGTGGATATTGTGGTGGCTACAGGGCAGAATAGGCCAGAGACCGTTAGTGGCCCCTCAATAACTCTTCTTTCTTAGTATTAGAAGTCTTGGCCAGCCTGGTGGCGTAATTTGTGTGCTCTGCTTCAATGGCTGAGTGTTCAGATCCTGGGTGCAGACCTACACACTGCTCCTCAAGCCATGATGTGGTGGCATCCCACATACAAAATAGAGGAAGATTGGCACAGATGTTAGCTCAGGGACAATCTTCCTCACCGAAAAAAAAAAAGGAAAAGGGGCGAGCCCAGTGGTGTAATGGTTAAGTTCGCATGCTCTGCTTTGACAGCCCGATGTTTGCAGGTTTGGATCCCAGGCCTGGACCTGCGCACTGCTCATCAGGCCATACTGTGGCAGCCGTCCACATACAGAGTGGAGGAGGATTGGTACAGATGTCAGCTCGACTACAGTCTTCCTTAGGCAGAGGGGGGAGGATTGGCAACACATGTTGGCTCACGGCCAATCTCCCCCCTCCTCACCCCCCCGAAAGAATGGAGATTGTTAAAAAAAAAAAGCAACAACAACAGAGTCTTCAGCTTGGCGTGTGGCTGCCCAGAAAGGCCGTATACTTCCCAGCCTTGCTTGCAGCTAGAGGACTCGCGTGATTAAGTCCTGGGTAATGGGATCAGAGTAGCGGTGATATTTGTGGCTTCTGGGTGGCACTCTTCAAGGAGTAGCATACCCCTTCCTCTTTTCCTTCTTGCTGGTCAAAATGTGATATGACCTTGAGCCATGTGGGACCGTGTAGACCAAGAGAGCACCCTGTGGATGGCGGAGCAACGAGATGGAAGAACTCGGGCCTGACGCTGCGGAGTGACACAGCTGACTTTCACAGGAAAGAGAGACATCCTTTCTCCTGTAAAGCCAGTGCAGTCGCGTGTCACTTAGTGATAGCGACGCATTCTGAGAAATGGCTCGTTAATCGATTTCGTTATTTTTATGAACATCACAGAGTGTAGGTACATAGACCTAGATGGCACAGCCTACTACACACCTAGGCTCTAAGGCACAGATTAGATTATAAGATTAGATTATAAGATTATATGGGACCACGGTTGTGCATGTGGTCTGTCGTTGACCAAGACATCGAGATGCAGCACTTGACTTATTATTTTAAGTCTATCTGTGTGGCTGAATCTATTTAACTTTCAGAAACATGTCGAGTTTCAGGTGCTTTAGGAAATTTCTCATGAAAAGTGTCAAACATATACCAAAGTTGAAAGAATAGTATAATAGCTTCATGTGAACTCACCTGTAGCTTCCACAACTACCATTTCATCTATCTGATTTCAGCTAAACCCACAATCCCCTCTCTCCACTGGAGTATTTTGAAGCAAATCCCAAATATCATATCATTTCTTCTGTAAATACTTTAGCATGTATTTCTAAAAGATAAGAATTCTTTTTCAAGAATAAGAGTTTCAAATGCTTTTGAGTAAAACAAATGCCGCTATCTAGTAGAGTTGAGCATATCTCTTTAACATTCAGGAGAATGGTCCAGCTTGAAGGTACTGCCTCAAGAGGCATCCTCATGTGGATGGTGTTTAAGGCCTCGGCAGTAGATGAAATAACCCAAGGAAACTGGTTGAAAACAGAGGAATTGCATCAGTTCAGACGAGCACAGTTTTCTTTCCCTGGCGTCAGGCAGCATGGGGAATTGGGAAAGACGGGGTAAATGCACAGGGATAAGAAGATTTTGTGGACATTGTTTCCACTACCCAAAATCCATTCCTCATCTTGATTTGTTTCTTTTTTTAAATATTGGCCCTAAGCTAACATCTATTGCCAGTCTTTTTCTTCTTCTTCTTCTTCTCCCCATAGCCCCCCAGTAAATAGTTGTAGATTCTAGTTGTAGGTCCTTCTAGTTCTTCTATGTGGGACACAGCCTCAGCTTGATGCCTTGATGAGCAGTACTAGGTCTGTGCCCAGGCTCCGAAATGGTGAAACCCCGGGCCGCCAAAGCAGTACATGTGAACTTCACCACTCGGCCATGGGGCCAGCCCCCCATCTTGATTTTCTTTGGAGACAACCACCCTAGCTCCAATCTCATTTTGTAGGTCTCAGTTATTTGTTCAGGGTTGGTCATGTGTGTTAGTCACAGTTGATGAGATGCAAGGAATGTTTGCTGAGACTTCTAGGAAATCCTCTCAGCTCTTCAGGAGCTACTTGCATCTGCCTGGATGGTGTGGTGTGATGGAATGTGCTGGAACTGCTGCTGTCGTTTTGTTCTCATGGGAGGATTCTAGAACTACCCGAGGGCCTTGGTGTAGAGACAGGGGATGAAGCCAACACTGAGTGGACAGATGGAGAGAAACCCAGTCCTTAATGACATGGTTCGTGCTGCAGGTTCAAGCTTCTCCCAGCCAGCCTTCAGTCTGGATCTTGGAGTTATGAGTCATGAGCTAACAATTTGACTTAGTTGTTTCAACTGCTTTACACTGGATTTTCTGTCACTTGTAATACAAAGCATTCTGACTGATAGAGTAGGCCGTGAGGTCAATGTTTTTCAAGAGCTCGAGGAACCCCAGTGCTGGTCATCTCAGTTTTAGCATGGGCAGGTGATATGTTTCCGTAAGAAAAATAACTAGATTATGTCCTCTGCTCAATATATTTCCTTGGTGTTCAGTAGCAATAACTGCATAGTGCGTTTTGGCAGACAGGTGGATTTCCTCCAGACTTTGTCTAGTGGCTTATGGCTTCTACAGCTACTGGCCAGTTGCAAGGGGTAATGTGGTGCTTAAAGGTATAGGTAAGTAGCAGATGTGGAACCAGCTGCTGTGAAAGAATGTGTTCTGGGTAGAGAAATGCAGTGAGTTGTGTATAAAATCTGCTTTGATTATTCTCTGTAGAAGCACAGCGTGGAGGTATTGCTCTAAGACGTACCTGACACACCCAACCAGGTGGACAGCAGGATGCAAAATTATATCTTTTTGACTGGTATCCTTCAAAACAGCAGCCAAACTGATGTGAAAAGTTGTGGGGGACTGAACGACTCTGGGTTAAGCTTCCTGAGCACAGTATTAACTCCTATCTATTGGTTCTTACACAAAAGCTGCATTTGAATATCTTAGCAAGAATCTGTATCTGTCTTCTGACAGATCTGTCTCCAGGAAACCAGATAGCTATATTGAGGGGCTTAAAGCAGGACTATGAGCTCCCTCCTTCCCACATCTTTTAGCTGCTCTTCGAGTGACAAAAAAACACTGGATGACCGGGCTGCATCGCCCCTGCTGGAGACATGAACCAGGACTGGCTTCAACATTACTCAAAACTGGACTTTTCATGGGAGCATTCTATGGTTTTCACTGTTTCTGATGAGTGATTGGTAAAAGCTTCTTTGAAAATCTTGCATGCTAAGTCCCTCCTCTACGTTCTATGATACAAAGACTTGGGGAACTTGAATCTGTTCACTTATTGAAGGCCCAGAGCAGGCCTTCAGGACAATCCTGCTTGGTTCCAGGTTCTCCCTGAGTGGCCCTTTGAAGTGAGGACGGTGGGCAGGTGGTATTTTGCAAGATGGCTACAACAATATTTCTGGTCCCACATGCTCTTGCAAACCCTGCTGCTTCCCCATCAATATCTCCTGCAGTCTATGTTCTTTCTTCTTGACCCTGGGCAGAACTTTGTGCATGCGTCAATGAATAGAATGTGGTAGAAATGACAGTGTGTGACTTCCAAGTCTAGGTCAAGGAGGCAGATGACTTCCACCTGCTTCTCTTTCTCTCTCTCTCTCTTCCTGAGCCACCATGTCAGAAGTCCAGCTCTCCTGAAGCCATGCTGTGTGAGAGACCATGTGCCGAAACTACACTGAGACTGAGTAGCCCGAGGAGCCCAGCTGTTCCTGCCCCGGCTGACTGAGTCTTCTCAGCCTCGCACCAGACGTGTGCGTGAGCAGGACTGCAGATGACTCCAGCCCCAGTCACGAGAAAAGCTGAGCGAGAACCACCTTGTTGAGCCCAGTCAACCTCCATAACCATGAGAAATAATTATAATGACCACTGGGAGATTGTTGCAAGGAATTGTCTTATGTGATTGTGGGGGCCTGCTAGGCAAGTTCAAAATCTGTAGGGCAGGCTGTCAGGAAGGACAGGATGGAACTTTTGGCATGGGCTGAAGCTGCCATCCACAGGTGGAATTTCTTCTGCATCAGGGAAGACACACTCTGCTCTTGAGGGCTTCCACTGATTGAACCAGGCCCATCCAGATTACCTAGGGTATGTACCTTACCTAAAGTCAACTTTAATCACATTCAAAATACCTTCATGTACCACCTAGATTAGTGTCTGACTGAATGACTGAGGCCTATAGCCTAGTTAAGTTGACACATCCAAAGATCCGCATAGTCATAGGCAAATGCTTCTGTTTTCTTCTAGAGATTTTATTGTTTTACCTTTTTCATTTAGTTGTGTGATCCATCTTGTGATAATTTTTGTGCATGGTATAAAGCAGGGGCCAAAGCCAAGTGGGGTATCGTTATGGAGCAGCAATGTGGTCAGAGAAGGTGGACTCTGGCCCCCGCCACAGGAAATGAGTCACAGATTGATCCAAGCCAATCGTGGTCATGCTATATTCCTCTCATTTGTTTAGCAAATGTTTATTAAGTACTTACTATGTGCCAAAGGGATTCTCAGTTCTGAGAATACAGCAATGACTAATAACAGGTAAAGTCCCTGCTCTCATGGAATCTCCCTTTGCAAGTGATTGGATAGAGACTAAGTATGAAACCCTGCTCTGAGCACTGGGACCTGAGGAAAGTATGTTGTGGACCTCCAGGGAGGGTGTCTGTCCTTCACGAAAGGGAGACTTTCAGAGAAACCCCCTGCCTTGCATGTGGGAGTTCACGATATTTGGTGCTGCTGCTGTCGAGCTCTGACCTGTAGGTTAAAACCCAGAGAATGACAGAGAAGCCAGCCCAGAGCCCCGCCACCTTTGAGCTCCTTTGTTAGCCTATCTCAAGGTTTCTTATGTGACAGAATTAAATATTCATATTGTTTAAGCCACACTCAGGCATTCTATTACTTGTAGCCATATATGCGTAGATTTCTTGGCATGACGCCTCTGCTCTCTAATTTGTGCCATAACGCGTCTCAGTTCCCTGCACCATCCGGCCCCAGCCTTAACTCTGCCTTCCATCTTAGACACACTCACACCACAGACGTTCACCGGCTCCCGTCCTAACTCGCTTTGATCTTTAGAGAACTAATTTGATCCCTTCTGCTGTGATCACTCTGCCCCAAAGTTTCCACCTCAAACATACATCCACCTCGCCGCTCCTGCCACGTCCCTCTTCCCTTTCTAGTTTGACCACCATCCCCCCAACCTCACACACACCAAGCCCCAGTTAAAGAGGTAGGCGCCGGATTATGGTTGTTCAGTGTTGGAGCCAGAGTTGGTGCAATTTTGATGCAAAGCCACACGAAATATGGTGCTGTGGAGGAGCAGAGACTAAGAGCCTTGCCAAGAAGCCAGACCTCAGAGACTGTTCACGGACACAGAGCAGAGCTGAGAGAACACGCTGTCACAGAGAATCAGAGAAAAGGTGCCTGATCATTTCTGGGTACCGTATGGCCTGACTATCCTTACTGCGACTGAGTTCCTTGGAAGGCCCCTGTCTTCTCGTAGTGAAACTGCTTCAACTATTTAACTATAAAAGCCTCCTTGAAGAGGTTTCTGTTTCTTGAAAACAAATCACTAGACTAGGTGGCTCTTGCAGTCCCCAAAGGGGTCTTACTCTGTCAAGTGTACAATTCCCTCTGTTAGAGAATGGTAGCAGGTGTTTGGGAGTCGAGCAGGTATCTGGTAAGCACACTTTCAAGCATCCAGCAATACCTTCTGCACATTCCAGCCTAGGATCCTCCGACAGGGGACAAACCCTTCCTCCATCCTTCCTCAGGGAGGGCTCCTAAATTCCTAGAGCTCCCTTTCTTGAGAAGCCAGGGGAAGCATTTAACTCTTCTGTCTTAATTTGGGCCGTTCTTCCCCAAAACACAGCCTGGGACAAGGACTTGAGTTCTGATAGTTTATTTGGGAGGAGGGAGAGAGGGCGACAGGCAGAGTGACCAGCAGAGAGAGTGGTGCCTTAGTGGGCTGGCTACCACCACGGTGACAGGGGCTCAACTCTGCTGGAAACTTGCTGAAAACCCATGTGGGATGTGCCCTGGGGCCCATCTACTCTGCCCACCACTGGGTCGGGTTTGCCCCAGGGCGTTAATTCCCCTGTACTTTTGGGCTGTCCTGCACAACGGGTGAAGGAACTCCTGTGGCTTCAGAAAAACCTCAGAGGCAGAAGAGCCGAAAGTCACAGGGGCCCTCCCTGTGGGACCTGGCAGTGAGCATGGGAACAGTCTGACTTCAGCTGAGGAGGTGGGCTGAGGGATGTGTCAGAAACCATTGTCTCCATCCCTTCTTTGGGATAAGGGTTTTATCCTAGTATCATTCAACCTGACTGTGGGGCCCCAAATCAGAGACCCTAGAAGTAAATATGGCTGTCTCTGTGACAGACTGCTATCTGCTAACCAGAAATCCACGTTCTCTCCCTCCTGGGCGCTCTGCTGACCCTAATTCCCAGCCTCCCTTGCAGCGAGGTGTGGCAACTGCCTGAGATCCACCCAATGGAATGTGAGCAGAAGTGATCGGCCCCATCCCCAGGCCTGGCCACAGCATCCTCCCGCACCTTCCTCTCCGTGTTTTCTCCCCTCTGCTGGCTCAGTGTTGATTCTCGGGTGACCTGTGAAACCACCTGCTGATGGTAGTAGTGCCTCTGCCAGCCTGGCTCCTTGCACGACCGCACACAACATGGCATCTCCCCCGCCCCCTCCTCCCACTGCCCCAGCCCCACCTCACTGCCTGGAGCTTCCTTGCTCTGAGAGAGAAATGAACTCCTAAGGGGTTGGTATATACAGCAGCCAGCCTACCCTAACTCATATACCCACCATAGTGCCGTACCCTTCCCTGGCACAGAAATCAGTCTTCAGGTGTCTCTGAACTACACTGTTTATGAAAGGCTTGAAAGTTTATAAAGATAATTATAAAATTAACTCATGCACATGTAAAGAAATCAAGCAATACAAAAGAGTCCAAAATCAAGGAAGAGTCTCCTGTCTCCCTTCTCACCCCATTTCCAGCCCCACTTCCATTAGGTAGCCTCTTTTTTTTTTTTGAGGAAGATTAGCCCTGAGCTAACATCTGCCACCAGTCCTCCTCTTTTTGCTGAGGAAGACTGGCCCTGAGCTAACATCCGTGCCCATCTTCCTCTACTTTCTATGTGGGACGCCTACCACAGCATGGCTTGACAAGCAGTGCCATGTCCACACCCGGGATCCAAACCAGCGAACCCCGGGCTGCCGAAGCAGAACGTGCGCGCTTAACCACTGTGCCACCGGGCCAGCCCAGGTAGCCACTTTTAAATTATTTCTACCTTTATTTTCCTGATTGTTACCTCTCTGTAATCTCCTCTGTTTCCAGTTTTATCAATGTTGAAAAACATTTAGTGGCATCCCCCTATGAATGATGAGTAGTTCCCACAGACTTTTCTTTTACCCTGGGGAGGCGGGGAGGAGTCCTGGGGAGAAGTAACCTGGTGGCAGCAGCACCGCACTCCCACCTGCTTTAGTTGCACAAAGGAGAAGCGGCGTGGGGTGTTGGCAGACACGGAATTTGAGACCGCATTTGTGTGGGGCTTAGCTGCCACGCTTGTCTGCAAGCTCAGGAGGCTGTCGCGAGGTGAAACCCAGCCCCTGCAGGTGTTCTGCTGTGGCTTCATCCCAAGCAGTATTTCAGGGGCTTCCCACACCACCCCACTACATGGTGGGCCAGTTAGTCTTGTTGTCAAGTCCTATAATCACACTGTCCTGGAGGGTAACCTGTGCGGAGTGGAGCGCCTCGCACATCCATTACTGGAAGCAGACACTCGGTTCCTGAATTACCAAGTCCAGTCTAGCCAGCACCTCTTGCTCCAGCCAGTAGAGGGCAGTAGGAGACACAGAGTGCATTTGCTTTTAGAGCAAGGAAGGTCTTAGAAACTCCACCAAAGTCGGATTTGAGCTGCTGCCAGCCTATCCGAATGTGGGCCAGGGCCCGGCGTGTGTAAAAGCCTCCTTCTCAAACGAAACATCAATCAAAACGACTCGAAAAAACATCCACCAGATTTCTTGAAACTTCATAAAATAATACAAATTCTATATTAATTTAGAAATAATCAACCTACATATTTAGACGCTTTGTTCAACCGTCAGGTGTCAGCAGTGAGAAGATGATAGCCTGTTGGCACGGTGTGCTATATGAGAGAAACGGCTCATTTTCTTGTTCTCTGTAGGATGTCCAAAGTGATTTTTGTGCTGAATCATGTTCCTAAACAAATGGCATCATCAGAAATCTATCAGAGTGTTCTTTGGTGAAACTCCGCTCCTTCAGTCTGATTAAATGTTCCATTATAGCATTTTCTAGATTGCAAAAATAACAAACTCCTAACTGACTGTTCGGTAACGGGAACAGTCGTGAATCCTTAAAGGACATGAATAAGTCACGGAGAGGGTCTGCGTCACACTGGACGTGCGACTGTGAATGGAAAGACCGATGTCAGGCTTTCAGACTCGGAAAAGTAAGTCGCTGGATCTGAGAATTTAGCTGAATTTTGATTAACTCCAGGTTCAGCTGGGAGGACAGTGTAAGGAAAGAAGGAAGATGGGAATATGGCTCAACATCCCTCTTGAACTTCTCTGTCAGAAGGAAGTCCTGCCAGGATAGCGGCTGGGAGCCCTGTTTTAAATAGGCGTTAGTTGCCAGGACAGTAAATCATCTGACGTGCAAATGAGTGTAATATTTAAAATAGAGAATAGATGGTTAATATATATCTTAAACATCTCTACAATAATAATAGAAATGATGTTTATCAGAAATTTTCTTAGTTAAATGCACAATTCTTTCTCGCTTTTTCTGCATGGATGACTAGACTCTTTCTTTATTGAGAATCCTCACTGACCCTAAGGGTTTGCATATTTAAGTAGACAAAGGTAACCCCATCTTTCAAACATTCAGGATTTTTTCGGCGTTAAGTGTTAGACGAGAAAGTTGCCTTTTTAGGTAAGACTCCTTAGGAGGCAGGATTGTGAGGGGCCCTCAGACAAGGCCTTGTGTCAGACAGCCCTGGCCTCCTCCTCTGCTGCTCCCGCCCGGCTGTGTGATCATGGGCGGGTTCCTCAGCCTCTCTTTGCCTTAGTTCCCTCTATTCCAGGGATAGCGATAAAATGCCCAGCTCATAGGGTTGATGCACTTGGAATATAGTAAGCACTCAGTAAATACTAAGGTTTTTTAGTGTCAGAAATCATTTTTGAGTAAATGCCTAATAAATGTCAGCTGCCATCATCATCGTCTTGGGCCAAAACTCCAGCAAATATCAGTTATTTCAGCAAAAATCGGTTATTTTATTTTTTCCTTGACTACCTACATCTGCAAACTTTGGACTGTCCACACTCTGATGCTGGTTCTTGCTCCAGCAAGAATTTTGCAACATCTATCGGAATTAGTGGTCTTTGATAGGGACAATCAGTGCAGACTGGGGAAGGTCAGAGCCAGAATGTAAGCAGATCCACGATTAAGATGCACGGGTAAGTCTGAACACAGGAACAAAGGCAGGGGACATGTGTTTAAGACTGAATTTGGGACATCAGCTTATGTGGGAGAAGGCAGCTGAAGCGGTCAGAGGGGAGAGAAAAGTATGGAAGTATCATTAGCCAATTTGTTTATAGTGAATTCAGGATCCTGGGTATCTAGGACTCAAGACAGGCAATTAATGGGACTTAAATCACCAATACCTGGAAGGTCTTTGTATACGGCTGGCATCCAAGATGGTTATCAGCTGATACTGGTTTCTCAATCCTAAGGACACTGGAATTTAGAGGCAAGAATTCCAGACTCTGCCGAGAACAAAGTACCAGAAGGAGTTCTGTTTGGGGGAAGTTGGGGAAAGGAAAAACTGTAGGGGACCCTGTGCAGATGCAAGGATTTAGTTCAAGGAAATGAGTTAATATTCTCTTGGCCAGGATGACCCTAGGGGGTGTGGCCCCTGCTTATAAACAATTGGAGTCACCCCAAATGATGTGTCAGCATCATTCTCGTGGCCCAGTTTCACATGATTACAAGGAGGGAAGGTGGCCGCTGACCCATGGAGCCGTCTGATCACCAGTGTGTCCTCTTGGAACTGGAGCCACCCATGGGCTCCCAAGATGACCCCAAGGGTCCAGATTCCAGAGCCCTTCACTGCATCTGGTCAACCTCTCTGGTTGAGTAGGGAGTGTTGAGGGGTACAGTGTTGAAAAGTGCCCCAAAAAGTAGAAATAGGGATCAGGGCCCACACAGATCCTTGTCCAGATTTGAGTCCAAAGCACTGGGTAGGACTAGAAAATTTTGAGGGAGGTACTTAAAAGAGAGAGGAAATGCAGGGCCCAAGCTCAGGGCCCTGTTGCCCAGGCCCAAGGAGGCGCTCAGATTAGGGCACAGTGGAATCAACAGCACGTGTGCATTAACATCTTTAGGAGGGGTAACTGCCTGGGAATGGGATTGGCCTAAAGAAGGGATGACCCTACTTATGGCAGTTAAACGCACCGAGTTATGACGGTTAAACACATTGGTTCTCGGGAGTTACAACTAACCCAGACCAGTGGTTCTCAGTGCCAGCTCCACAGTAAAACCCCCTGAGAAACTTTGTTAAAGCAGAGTAAAATGCACACACACACTCACACACACACTGCTCAACTCCACCCCAGACCCATCACGTCCGTCTATGGGAGTGAGGGCCTGATACCATGATATTCTAAGAGCTCCCATGAAATGTGGTTCAGGCTGCAGCCAGGACGGAGAGGCAGCACTCCAGATGTTCCTCACCCCATGCTCAGAGTCCCGTCGTCCGTTTCTCCAGTGAGGGTGCTCCTCCTTGCTACTTGACTCCTGGGATTCCCGTTGGTAGTTGCTGACCACAGACAACGTCCCCTCCAGCCACGCCTGGACTGTCTGCAAGTGGGGAGCCCTCTCCCGCTCTTCACTCTGTCAGCCGCAGATGCAGCAGATCTCAGCTCAGCCCTCCAGACACTCTGCCTTCGGTCTGGGGGTCTCTCCTGCCCAGTGCCTCTGTTTTGCGTTCACCGTATTGCACACGTTTATTCAGTCAATGTAGACCCGTAGTCATCAGTATTCTTGGAAGCAGACAAATGGGTTGTTTACCTTTGAAACCCTTGTATCATATCCTTTTACAAAAAGTACTCTGAGGGCTCCACTTATTTTTAAATTGTAAAGTAAATGGAAATTAATTTGGTTTGTAGATTTTGGAGATACTTTAGAATTTCTTAAACTAGATTGAAAATAATTGCTATACAAGTATCTTATCCCTTTAAAAGAACGAGGAAACCCTAGCAGAAGGCTCACCACTGGCCCTTTCTGAAAGCTTGTCTACGCAGCTCAGCAAATGTGCCAAGCATTTTCCTCCCCAAGACAAGAAAAGTCTACTGCAGTCAAGATGCTCTGAATTCTCCCTCTGAATTCCTTCCAGTCCTTTCACTCATCCGCTCATTCGTTCATTCATTTTAGGCCTTAGATGGCTTCAAGGGACTCCTGCTGGAGGAAAATGGAACAAACAAGATACCAGAATACTTTTTAGCCCTACACATCTGATTTTTATTAGGAATGGAAAGAAATTGCAGTTGCTGTTTAATTAGGAAAAACTACTTTTATTTTATAAAATCCTTCCCTAGCAGAGTGTCCATCTCACTTTTTTGAAGTTGTCTCCTGTAGATGCTAGCCTGCGAAACCAGCAGCATTTAAGTGTGATCTTTCTGTGACATTTTAAAGGTCGCTCAGAAAAGCCATAGCAACCTGTGAAAACAGAAACCAGTTGAAGAGGCAGAGCGTTTATTTGGCATCAAAGAATTACAATTCAGGGAGCACAGATTCAGGTAGAAACCCAAATAGTGTCCCAGTTACAGGAGAGGGGCCTGGGGTTCTGTGGGGGAAAAGGGGATGAGGTGAGTTGTGCTGAGGAGCAGTCCACTGATGCCAGCTGAGGTCAGGCTGGGTTTGTACTTCGTTGATTGGCTTGAGATTCCGTCATCAGGCAAAAGGCTAGACTTGTGCTTCGTTGATTGGTTAGCAGTCCGGTCATCAGCAAAGGCCAGTGTCATCATTTCTTACAAACAGGATAGTCTTGTCCTTGCTGATTTCTTGGGATGTTGGAGATTTGGTCCAGTTTTGGAAAATAAAGAAGACAAGATGTGCAAGGCAATTCCTCTGAAATGGCTGCCCTGGCTCTGTTTTAATATGGCTCCACTCATGTCATTTGTCACAGCTGACAATATCTTAATAATAATTTTTATGTGTAAAATACCTTTACATCCTTCATCTTCTTGGAGTCTGACACCAACCTGATGAGTGAGGGGTGAGGCATGTGAGTCTAGTCCCATCTCTTTTTCTGTTTTGCAGTGAAGGACTGAGATTCGGATGGCTTAAGTGGCTCTGTGGAAAACCCACAATGAGTCAGAATCAGGACTCAATTCTAGGATGTTGGAGCTCACAAGTCTGGGGCCTCCTCACTACTGAAATGTACAAAATTTCAATCCCCCACAATCATTATTGAGTACTGTGTTAGTCTGGGTTCTCGAGAGAGAAACAGAACCTATGGGAGATTTTATATCTATAAAGAGATTCATTATAAGGAAGTGGCTCATGTGGTCACGGAGGCTGAGAAGTCCCGAGGTCTGCAGCAAGCTGGAGACCCAGGAGAGCTGATGGTGTACTTCCAGTTTGAACCTGAAGGCCTGAGACCCAGGAGAGCTGATGGTATACTTCCAGTTTGAACCTGAAGGCCTGAGAACCAAGAGAGCTGATGGCATGAGTTTCATTCCGAGTCCGAGCCCGAAGCCGGGAGAAGACCAGTGACCCGGCTTGAAGACAGCCAGACAGGGAACAAGTCCTCCCTTCCTCCAGCTTCAGTTCTGCTCAGGCCTTCAACAGGTTAGATGAGACCCACCCACGCTGGGGAGGGCCATCTGCTTTACTCCTCTACCATTCATATGTGGATCTCACCCAGAAACACCCTCACAGACACACCCAGAACAGTGTTTAACCCAACATCTGGGCACATCAATTAATCATCACCAGTACCCACATAACTGTGTGTACACCTCAGGGCCGGGCGTTCTTGGTACTGCCCCGTGCTTGTGTCACGCCCGGGAAGTCAGAAACCCAGGCTTCCCTTTTGGATCCCACATGAACGTGTCCTTTAATCTCTATGGTTCTGAGTTTTCTCCACTGTGAAATAAGGGGGTCAGGTTTAGATGGCTCCGTAGGACACAGCTCTAAACCAGTGCCTCTGTGATTCTATAACTGAATTCTAAGGAAGGCGTTAAACTGACTCGACTTCTGTTTCATTCAAAGCTGTGTTCCACCTCCAAGGAAAGCATGAATGTTACAGGTACTTACCCGTCAAGTAAGATCAACATGAAGGTTGTTAAAGAACAAATATTCAACAGAATAAATTTAAAGACCTAATTGGTTACATTCAGGGATTCATGAATTGGGCAGCATCCCATGCAGCAAATAGATAGAAGCTGTACAAAATGGGAGGCTTTTCTAGGTAGAAAGAGGGTGGGACAAGGAAGTTAAAAGAGTGGATTATTTCTGGCAGAGTCACCTTGCCTTAAGGGAAAGCAGACGTCTTATCAGGCGGATCACCTCCTGGAATTGACCAGGAAATTCCAGACTGATTGGTTTAAAGTTCCATTCCTGGGAGAGGCTGACACTGCTGTTAGGTGAGGTTTTAAGTCTTAGTGGGGCTTAGCATAAGCGAGCCCATGTGGGAATTGTAGTTTCTTTTTAACAAGGTGATAATGCTGTATGAATGAGTCTAAGACCAAAAATGTGGGAGTCTGTTTCATGGTCAGTGAACACTCAGCACCATGGTGGATACAGATACAGCCTGTGACATGAAACGGTCCTTGCACGGGGACCTCACCATCTGATGGTGAGAAGATTAGCATGAGAAATTCTGGCATGACGAAGTGTGAGGTATGGACTGCAGGTGCCATCACCAAACAGAGCGGGAGGTCAGTGAGTGGGCTTCCTCTGAGGAAGAAAGGACTTACACTGGTTTTAAAAAACAAAACAAACAAACGAAAACACGGGAAGGATTTGCATGAACAGAGGCAAAAGAGGAGGGCTTTCCTGGCCAGGAAAGACATCTGGACAAGGATAAGCGAGAAGCATGTGCTTGACAGTGAATGGACCAGGCAGGCATGTTTGGCAGGTGGATTGCCCACAGAAGGCAGAATAGAAATCGTGTTTAAGGAAGGTGTAGTCTGACAGCAATGGGAGGACGGATTGGAGGGGGTCTCAGAAACCAGCTACCTTTAGCTGCGAACCTGCTGTGTGCGAGGCTCTGTGATAGGATTCCTATATATTATCTTGAATCATTGCAACAATCTACAAAGTAGATTTTATTATCTCTCCATTTTACAGATAAAGAAATTCGGCATCAAAGAGGTTAAGAAACAGTCAAAGGCCGTCCAGTTACAGGCTCAGTAAAAATTCCAACCCAGCTCATCGGACTCCACAGCAGCCGCTTATCCTACCATCCCGCTCTGCGCCTCCCAGAACCAGTGGGCTGCTGCCCCTGCGTGCCCCCAGATCAACCCAGACTTAGTCACTGGGTGGGTTTTGCTGCCATGGCAGCCAGTTACCGAGCAACTGATCACCTTGCCTGGCAGAGATCTGATTTAGCTGTGCTCAGTGTCTCCACAACTCAGTCTGCCGCTTTGTGGTCTGTCTTGAGGACGGATTCTGATCCAGTGTGTGGCGGGCGGTGTGACTGAGGGCAGAGAGGCCATCAGACTGATAACTGCTCTCCTTATCGACTCCCAGGGGCAAACTGCAGAGGCAGGCCCTGTGACAGCTGCTGTAATCACAACCCAAAAGACGGTCCTTTATTCGCGCCTGATATGGAAAACCGTTGGTCATGCCCTAGTCATTTCAGTAACACCTGCGTGTTCTTGGTCTTTGAGCATAAATTAAAAACCAAATTTTAATTTGGACATTGAAGTTTTTTACATAAACTGCTCTACAATCATGCAGAAGATCAGACAGAGAGCCAGAAATAGAAGTTACGGTTTACCATTCTGATGTATCTTTCGTTCGTTTTCCTAAAGAAATCGGAAGAGGGATGGTCATGTGTGTGTTTGAGGGGAGAGGAAGGCATCCTATTTCTGTATAAGAATTTATTTTAAATTATAAAGTCAAATCGTTGTAGAAACCTTAGTTTTGGAAGACCTTAGTCTTCTCTTTCTTTAAAAATAGAGTCAGTACCCTGTGCCCCACGTCCTGCATGCAGGTCAACCTGGACATAAAGTCTGACATCCAGCCAGCTTTGCTATTGAAACATTTCAAGGTGTTAATTGCAGTTGTGAATTAATCATTATTCTAACTTAGCCAGACTCTTATTTTCCCCTTGAAGCTTCTCATTATTAAGTTTGCTTGAATTGGTTAATGTGAGGGCACCATTAATGCAAATTATCACTCAGCAATTCACTACTGAACGTGCACAATTGTTTTGATCGTGCACTCTAACTATCGTGGAATTTTATATATGGAAATTCACAATTAAGCACTTATTCTAAAATTCTGTTTTCGTTCCTTTATGATAGTTCATCTTCATGAGTTCAGGATTTCTATCAGGTTCTCCTTTTCCTTTCAGATTCTGAAACCTAAAATGAAATTCACAATGGTTTCAGAATTTTAGAAAGTGACCTATTTCAGAAAAGAATATCAATAAATATTTTTACAAGTGCTTATCAAAAGTGGTATCTCTTTGCTGCCTTTGTGTGCATTAACAAAGCTATTGTAGCAGTCTCACCATGATAAAAATAATTCAAGATAACCAGTCACTAATCTATCGAGACAAGGATGTATAATTCTCCTATGTTCCAGAAGTTTTCAGTGCAGGAAGGGATTAATGAAAGCATCTTGTCAATAATAGCTAGAGGAGGATTGCTCCTGTGTCTTGGGACTCAGGAGGGGTCTAATCAGGAGGCGGTCCAGCATTTGGCACAGAATCCCTCACTGGGGTGGGTCAGGTGCTGGGGATGCTGACCTGGTTGCACCTGCTGCTAACTGAGGGCCTAAGTGGCAAACTTGGGTGTTGTGGGTTCTGGTCTGGGCCTGGGGTCAGAAACGAGAGAGCAAAGGTGCAGAAATCAGAACCAGTTTGATGCTTAGCAAGGGCCCACTTTTCAGAGTTTGTAAAATCTCAAAAAGGTCAGAAATCCAGGTGAGAAGTCAACCTCTAGCTGATTTGTCAATGAGCCACCAATTTGGGATTAAAGGAATAGAATTATTCTTGGAAGGGCTGTCTCGAGGCCAGCCTTCAGTTCCAGGAGGGCACAGAGCACCAGCACAGTATTCTAGAACCTCTGTTCAGTGCACTTGTAGGACTCAGTACCCCGCTGTTGTACCCATCCCAGCTGTGGATTCTAGCTACTGTCTTCCCCATAAGCTCTGCGAACGTAGAAACAGCCTGTGCTGTCGAGCCCTGTCACCACAGCAGTCAGCTCTGTGCTGTGGTTTCGCCACCCCAGCCAGGCAATTGTCAGCTCTCACCCACATCATGGCAGGACCCTCCAGACTAGTCTCTCCCTTGACTCTCGTCTGTTCAATGTACCGTTCACACAGTGTCCAGTGGGCTTTAAAATGTGACTCTGATTTTGCTGTCACTCTACGTATAGCCCTTCAGTGACCTCCCATCTCTTCTAGGATGGAGCCCCAACCCCACACATGCTCTCCAGGCCAAGCCAGCCACTCTGGCTTCTTTCAGTTTCTCAGGCCACGCTTTTTGCATCCCCAGCCTCCCTTCCATCCAGCTAATTCCTTCTCATCCGGCAGCTCTCTGCTTAGCAATCTTTCCCCGGAAATCCTGCCTTGAAAGCTTGGTCTCCCTGGTATTCGCTCCAATAGCTCCCGGGCTTCTTTTTCATAGCACTTTCCCCAGCTTGCTCATCATTCCTTAGTATTATTTGATGAATGTCTGTTTCTCTCATTTCACCTCTTTGTTCCATGAGGGCAGGGAATGTACCCATTTTGCTCGGGGCCTGGAACATAATAGGAACCCCAAATCTATGTTGAATTAGCCCATGAATACTTTAGGTACTCAGTCCAGTACTGAGAACTGGCACTAGGAGAGGACTGAGGAGTGGACGGCCCTGGGAAGGATGGAGTTAGAGCGGCTTGACAGGAAGCCACCCAGGGTGATCTGGAAGGGTGCAAACCCCTCCTGCCTCAGCTCCAGAGGGGCCTGGTTGACCTCTGCCAGCAACCCTGAACTAGGTGCGGATGACTAATTACACCTGCCCAAGATCACACAGTTGGTCAATGGAAGACCCAAGATTCAGATGGGCTCTGAGTTTGGGTGTCCCCTTTCACACCAAGGAGCTTCTCTTCCCGTGTGTAAGAACAAGTGGCAGATAATGAAAGAATCAGGTAGCAGATAAATAATGCCTAAGGTGTTTGCCCGGGACTTCTCCTGACTCACTCTGCCCGTCTCTCTCTCTCGGTGACAGCAGCACCTGTGTACTCATTTATTCTTCAGTCGTGCCCAGCTTGGGGACCGATTTCCATGGAGATTACCTAGAGGTTTGTGCAGAACAGCTGCAGTCCAGGCTTTGCTGTGGTGATTGTCTTCTGCCGGTCCCTGTGTGCTGTCACGGCCGCAATGCTGACGGAGCTGCTCAGGAAGCCAGATGAGAGCTTGGCGACACTGCGAAGATGCTGGTGGCAGATGGAGTGGCAGAGCAGGCAGCAAGCAAGCTGGAATATGGATGTTCTGTCTCGGGAAAGGTTTTGCACAGCAGAAAAGAAGCGGGGTCAGAAACAAGTGCCAGAGGCAGGCATGCAACTGTGGGCCAAGTGACATCCTGCATGCCAGGAGGAGGATGGCATCGGCCACGTTCCCACACAGACTGGGGACTCCGGGGAAGAAAGACACTCTCCATTTTTTCACGTGCTTCACGTGGAAGCTTTCTGAGAGAGGAAATCTGCGGTATTGGGGGAACCCATTCCCGTGTGTGCTGTGTACAACTGGAGGTATTTTAAGGGGGTGGAAACTTACTGCCTACCTACTCTTTGTACAGATGTGCTCCTGTTGATTAAAGGAATTGGCCCTAGCGTCCTTTTTGCTTTCCTTCATTGATCCACATCCCTGATTTTAAGTCATTTTGTGAAAACATAATTCGCACTTAACGAAAAAACCAGGAAGGTTTTGGGAGCAGTTTCTCTTGAGCCAGTTAGAAATTGTAAAATCCTGTCTCTGCATCAATTCCACGACATTAAAAGTACAGTCTGTACAATGAAGGTCTCAGAAAATGATGCTATTTATTACCTTTTCAAAATTTACCTAGAATCTTCATTCTTAGCTGTTTACACAAAAATGTTTCTATACTTTTGTCCCTTTTCAAACAATTCTAAAGCCTTATTTAGAATATCTGTGCTAATTTCTTCTTTTATTTACAAGGTTTGTACCAAACGACCCCAATCAGACAAATACCTTGCATGAAGAAAGTAAATGGCTGTAGGAAGATAAAGACAAACTGGTCCTTCCCTCTCAGGCTGTGGGTGTTCTTCACGTGTCCTTGGCACTGTTCAGTGCCTTTGTATCTAGATAGACAATATCTGCAGTAATACATGAATGGGCTGCGAATCAACCTTTGAAAGTTGAACCACTGACTGTTTTAAATACTAAATCAATCACATATCTGAGTGGTTTTAGAAATCAGGGTTACATAACACACTTATTCCTCCATACTATATTTTTAGAAGCTATTACAGAATTAAGATGTTCTTTAAATAAGGCATTACATTTATTATTAATCTCAAGCCATCTTTTCCCTTAGTTGTGCACATTCTTGAAGCGGAAAACTTACAAACATAACATCAATTCACCAATTTGGGGCTTTTATCCGTGAAATGAAAGTTTGTACTTTCCCATAGTCTTTCCAATCTTTCGACCTGACAGTTACTGTTTAAATAAGTATCATAGGATCTCAGGGTTCCCAGGGCCCTTTTGGAGCTTGTCTGGACAGCGTAGGTGCCCTGAGTGTCCCCTGGCACAGAAACTTGGCCTCGGGCATCAGGGAAAGGCACTCAGCCCTGGGATGGGAGCTCTTCTCACCTCCCTCTGTACCTGCTTCCTGCGTCTGTCTTGCAAAACCCACACCTCTCTTGTCCTCACTCTTGTCTCTAGGACTTGAAGCTCTGGGCCCTCCTGGCTTCCGGGCAGGCCTCTCCTGCTGTGTATTCCATTCACCTTTGCTTCCTCCAGCTTCAGCCTTATCCCAGGCTGTGGCTCCCTTTGGCTCCTTTTCTCCCCTCGGGCCAGTCCGGCCCTCCTTGGGAGGGAAGATGGAACAAGATTTATCCCCTGAGTGTGAAACATCCCCATCATCTAATCTGTAAATATTTTGATCCTGGTTTACCCATTCAACAGGTATTTCTTGAGCACCTGCTCTGTGCCAGGCCTGTGCTGGGCGCTGGGTAGAGGGCATAAAACCATCAGGGGTCCTGTCATCACCTGGTTGACTGACTGGTGGAGGAGGCAGACGTTAATGGAGACGTCACACAAGTGCACACGTAGATGATTAGAGATGGACAGAAAGAGTGGTGTAGCATGCTTTGAAGCTGTGTCAGGGAGACTTGACCTGTAAGGGAAGCGGGGGAGAAAAAGCTGCGGAACGATCTTTTAGACACAGTGCTGTAATGCAGCTTAATCCAGCCGTTCTCAATCCCGGCTGCGCGTGGAGTCTCCTAGGGGGGTTTAACAAATACCCAAGCTTGGGCTTCACCCCTGGAGAGTCTGATCTAATCAGCCTGGGTGTCAATACTTTCCCCAGCACTCTGCGTGCTTCTCAAATGCAGCAGGGCTAAGAGCTTACTGTGTAAATCTACGTGTTGGTGGTTTCAGTGTCCTCCACTTCTCTCTGATGTTCAGATGCAAATCCTCTCTGTGGGATAGCTCTAATGAAAAGTTTGAATCAAGTTGGAAACAATACTTGTCACTCTCTACTCATTTGGAGTAACTTCCAATGAACACCTTGCAAGATATATTTTTATCTTTAAAAATAGTTTCCTTTTGAAAGTAACATGCACATATTATTAAACATTTGAAGAAGAAGGGAGACACACCCATGAACTCACTGTGCTCCCGCAAGCACTCTGAGAATTTGAGTATATTTCCTTCTCCCCTCCCCTATGCATCCATACACACAATAAGCTAAATGGCGATTTAAAACCTACAAGTACTTTCAATATAAATTATGTAATCTATATAAGAAAAATCCTATTTTTTGGACTGAGAAAAATTCTTGAATCCTGTCACCCCCAGCTTCTAGCCAGCTCGACATGGTCCCTGTCCTCATCTCTTGGTCTAGCCTTGCTCTCTGGCTTGAAGGAGTAAAACTCGGCTTGGCCAAGGTCACGGTGACCTCCTGACGGCCAAGCTTACAGACTCCTCAGCCCCTCTCCCTGCTCTCTGCAGCGTTCGGCACAGTGGGACACTGTCGCCTACTCAACGTTTGACTCCTAGAACCTTGACTTCCAGAACCGTTTCCCCCCCATTTTCCTTCCTATTTCTCTGGGAACTCTTCTCAGTTATCTTTGCAGTCCCTCCTTCTGGTCCTAGGTGTTAGGATTCCACAGGGCTCCATCTCTGGCTCTTTCTTTTCTTGCTCTGCTTGCCCTTCCTCCAAGACTTCATCCAAGCCCAAAGCCCCGGTTCCTGTGTAGATGCTGTTACCGCCCAAGGTGGGGGATCCTCTGCTCGCTGTCCTGCCAATAGTCAGGAGGCAAGGTAGGAGAGAAAGGGTTTATTACAGATTGCTAGCATGAGGGAAGACAGCCGACTCCAGTCCGAAAGAATCATCTTACAGAACAAAGAACACAGGCCAGTTATAGAGGGGCCTGGTCTCTGGGTGGGGCAGACACCTGGTCTTAGTTCCTGATAGTCTTCTGTTTTACTAGATATGCCACAGAGTCCAGAGCAACCCCTCTACCCTGATCTTTCAGGTGTCATGGATGCTGGCTCTCAGCATAGACTCTCTGCCCGGGGGTCATCACATTCCTAAGGAACTTAAAAGAATGAAGTTATCAACTTACAGCCGCTGGAGGGACCAGAAGATGTACAGAGCCTGCAAATCCCCAGGAGACAGACCTTGCTTATCTGGGCAAACTAAAGCAAAGGGTCAAAGGGCTGGTGAGTCAGGGCCAGTTAACCAGAGGTCATTCAAGGTTACAATATGTTTTCTTGTCTACAATATGGCTTCCCTCACATCAACCTTATCAGGGAGCATGCTGATAACTCCCTGGGGGAGCCTGATATATGGAACCTCAAAAGGCCAACGTATGGCAGGAAATAAAATGTGGAAGTCTGATGCTAGGGTCCAGCAGAGAGTCCTTATATGGAGACGAGCTGGAAATTTCAATGCTGACCTGTTTTCCTCTCTCTTCACTACCACATTCAAGCCTTGCCTAAAACAGAATAAAAGATTGCAGACTGAGCCCCATGATTCTCTTCCCCTGACCTACGCATTCCTGTCATCTCAGGACTGTTGAGACGAGAACTTGGGCCCAGGGGGCCATGTCTGCTCACTCCTCCACGTAACCTCCGTTGGTGCATATCTTTGTCAGGGTTTGTTTGGAAATAAAAGAGTAAAAAGCAGCATTTGCTGAGTCCTCAGTTGCCATTTTCACGAATCCTTGAATCTGGACCAGCCTCTGCAGCCTGTCCAGCTCACTCCCAAAGGTATAGTTCCTGTCCACGCCTCTCATCTGACCGGCTCATACAACTGCCGGCTGACCCTCTCCACCCAGCTGGGCCGTGGGCCCCAAATGGCATCTCCATCTTCTTTCAAGAGCCCTCTGGGGGAAGATGCCCTGACTCAGTGGCGGCAATGCCAAGCCACTGTTCCACCCCCTTGCTCATGTTGGAAATCAGAGAATGAACCTATCTTTTCTCTCCCCCCCATGCCTGTATTCAGTCAAGGCTGGATTCCATCTCATAAATACCCTTCAAGTCTGCACTCTCCCCTCGAATGTCCACTGTCACTGCTTGATGCAGACCCCCAGGATCTGTTAAGGCTTAGGGTTAAGCTTAAGTGTGGAGCCAGCAGCCCTCTTTGATTTGAAAAATACGTATACAACCAGAAAATGAGATAAATTTATTCCATTCTTAAGAAAATTAATCTGCTTATAAAGATAATAATTGGGGCTGGCCTGGTGGCACAGCAGTTAAGTGTGCACATTCTGCTTTGGCAACCCAGGGTTCACCAGTTCGGATCCCAGGTCCTGACATGGCACCGCTTGGCAAGCCATGCTGTAGTAGGCATCCCACATAGAAAGTAGAGGAAGATGGGCACAATGTTAGCTCAGGACCAGGCTTCCTCAGCAAAAAGAGGAGGATTGGTGGCAGGTGTTAGCTCAGGGCTAATCTTCCTCAAAAAAAAAAAGATTGTAATTATTTTTCTAAAAACGGAAAAAGTTGTATAAAGAAGGTCACATTTATTTTTTTCTTATTTCTTTATTTTTTGGTGAGGAAGATTGTCACTGAGAAATCTTCCTCTATTTTGTATGTGGGATGCCACCACAGCATGGCTTGATGAGCAGTGTGTAGGTCTGCACCCGGGATCTGAACCCACGAACCCCAGGCTGCCGAAGTGGAGCACGCAAGCTTAACCACTGTGCCACCGGGCCAGCCCTTCACCTTTATTTTTATTACCCAAGCTACAACAGATTTATTATTTTTTAGATGATGACTGTCTTATTTTTCCCAAATATTCAAGAAACTGAGAATTTTTTGTTGGTTCATTTTCTTTTTAATAACTAGGACTTTACTTTTCACAATGTAAACTATATCAATCATAAATTCTCCAACGACTGTTTTCTTTGGTTGAGTCTCCTAAAGGACTGGAGACCAGGGAAGCAAGTTCAGTTGTCTTATGTTGGAATACAAATATGACTGAAAGATAGAGGCATGTTGTGGGGCAGGAGAGGGTATTTTTGGGGGCCAAGAAAGTAAAAATAGTGTTCCTACAACATGCAAAGCCAGTACCAATACTTAAAGCAGCATTAAGTGGATCGAAAGCCCCCCTAAATATCCTTTTTCTATGGTCTCTGCTATTTCTAAACATAAATTATCACTAGCAAATAATTCTGGTGAATAATAACACTGTCACTCAGTTTCCTGCCAGCCGAGGGCTGGCAGAGTTGAAGCCTGAGGAACTCAAGAGCGGGCGATCCTAGAATTGAACAATTAGGCTGGGGGAAGAGGTTACCATGGCAACCTAATCCCGCGGCCTGTGGCAGCCGTGTCGTTTCAGTGTTCGAGTCACAGAGGTTGGTGGTTGTGACTGATAATCTGGGCGAGTCTGGGTCACACAGGAAGCCCCACTGCAGGTCCAGGAAGGGCATGTGCTCTGGAGTCTGCAGAGAGGTCACACGACTTTCAGCGAAGTGACAATGAGTTATTGGAAATAATTAGTAGAAGCTGATAATGATGTTTAAACTATGCCATAAAAATGTTGGAAGTATAGGCTCTGTAAAAACAATTGCATTAAGATTTAATCGTTAGGTATAACTGTATAGCCAGTTTTCATTCATTCAATATCACTGGTGAAAGCCTAGTGTGTTTCAGACCCTGCTGCAGGTGCCGGAGTCAGTGAGCACGACACGGGAGACAGACAGAATGCAGTCAACAAATAATTTATGATGTCTGTGTGCTAGAATGTGGTGAGACGGGGAGGACAAAATGAAGCCAGCAGGGGACTGGGAGTGCTGGGGACAGGGGGCTGTGGTATGGCAACTTTAAATTGGGCTGTCAGAGGAGCCTCACAGAGAAGATGACGTTGAAACAGACTCAAAATGGTTGAGGGGATGAGCCACACGGACATTTCAAGGGGAACTTTCCAGGCAGAGGGAACGCCAGTGCAAAGGCCCTGAGGTAGAGTTTCCATGAGCAGTAAGAACCCTGGAGTGGAGCGAGTGAGGGGAGATGGCACAAGCACAGTAGCAGAGGGCCAGGTCGTGGAGGGCTCTGTGGCTCACTGAAAGTATTTTGGCCTTTATTCTGAGACAAAGGCAACCACTAAAAGATTTTGAGCAGAAGAGTGACATGACCACTTAGGAGGCAACAGCAACAAGTAAGTGGGGAAGTTAAGGTGACCAGGGGTTAGTGATGGAAGTGGAGAGAAGCGGTCAGATTCTGTATATCCTTTGAAAGGACGTACAATAGGGTTTCCGGATGGATTGGATGTGGGCTATGAAGGAGGGGAGTCAAAGACAACTACGAGGTTTTGGGCCTAAGCTTCTGGAATGATGGAATTGCCATCATTTAAGATGGGAAGACTGCAGATGGAGTGGGTTTGGTGGTGGGGTGGAGAGGAGAGCAGAATAGGGTTTGAATCAGGCCTGTAAGTAGAGAAAGAGACGGCAGTGGCGTGTGCAAGTCCAGAGTTCAGGGGAGGTCTGGCTGGAGGTCTAACGCTGGCAGTCACAGGGCAAATAGATCCACAAGACCAGGTGAGACGATGAGGCCTGAGAAGACACTGAGCCCTGGGGCCTGTGGCAGGAAGATGAGGAGAAGGAAAGATGGGACCAGCAGAGGACTGAGGAGCAGCCAGAGAGAGAACAGCAATCCCGAGAGCCGTGGGCTTTGCATTTCAGGAGTAGGGAAGGGGCCGAGGCAGGTGACAGAAAGGGTGCCATCCGGGCTGGCCCAGTGGCGCAGCAGTTAAGTTTGTATGTTCGGCTTAGGCAGCCCAGGGTTCGCCGGTTCTGATCCTGGGTGCGGACATGGCACCGCTTGGCAAGCCACGCTGTGGTAGGCGTCCCACATATAAAATAGAGGAAGATGGGCACGGATGTTAGCTCAGGGCCAGTCTTCCTCAACAAAAAGAGGAGGATTGGCACCAGTTAGCTCAGGGCTAATCTTTCTCAAAAAAAAAAAAAAGAAAAAGAAATGGTGCCATTGACCAAAGCCACATGGAGGACGTTGGTGCCCGTGACTCCGCAGAGCGATGAGGGGGAGCCTGACTGCAGGGGGCACAGATGAGGACCAGAGACAGCTCTTCTGAGGTGCGTTCCCGAGGATGTCAGTGGAGGGAAAGTGGGATCAGCAGGTTTGGTTTTTAGCCGGGAGGTTTGACATGGATAAAGACATGGCATCTTTTATGCTGGGTGTCTATGAACTATTCCCGTGCTATAACTCTGCCTAGTTTGTATTGAACTCTGTCTTCCAGATGCTAGTCCCGTCCCGAGGACCTCCAGTCGGTCAAGCCTTCATTCTTCACCTGGGATGTCGCTGCCTTCCTGGCTACATTGGTCTCTTTACTCAGCCTGGACCACATGGTCCGTCTTTCAACCCAGAATTTTCTCACCAACATGGACTCTGAAGGCCCCTGGCCTTTCCGACATGCCCGGTGAGGCGCTCTGACACTGGTCCATCCTTCTTTCTCGGTCTCTGGTCCTGGTCTCAGGCTCCACAGGGATGCTGGAGGAAGATGCAGAGCCTGCAGCTGTGATTGCCACTCACCTGTCACGTCCAGCCCCACCCGGGCCCGGGCCCTGTGCTGTGTTTACCGTGTCACTTGTTACTTCCCCATTGAATTCCTCCCAGCGACTGTTTTAGTCTGGGCTAAATGGAGCGTTTGCAGGTCACGTGCCTCCCGGCAGCTCTGCCCTCCTGGCCACAGGGCCGCATCCCTGCAGCTCAGCACAGAGGCAGAGCCCGCAGGCGGCAGCGAGAGGCATGCCTTTCACAGGACAGCAGTGACACAGATTTCTTCAGAAATACAGTGTGATGATGATCTCGGAGGGAGAGCTCGGGGAAATCACAGGTAGACATCGAAAATCCCCTCTGTGTGTACAAAACCCCTGTTGCTGGAGAAGGCCCTTCAGAAGCTGACAGGAAGACTGAGGCCCAGGGGTGAGCGGCTGGCGCTCGACCAGGTGGAAGAGAGAAGGGGTCCCCACTGCACAGGGACTGAGAAATTCTCCTGTTGTCGCCCTTGGGTCGCAGGCGTAAAGGGCTGGGCCGACACTCCTTGGCTGGTCTGACCACTCTCACTTAACGTCATAGTTGTGACAACACACACACATTTGTAAGTTATCTCATATTCCTAGAACCATGCCAGAATATAGCTCCTTTCCATTGTGAGGCTTCCGTTGTTCATCCTTTTGCTATTTTCGTCAAGTCATGAGGTGAAGAACCCCACTCAGGTCTGGTTAAAGGTACACTGAAACTGAGCAGTACCAGTTAACAATCGTAGAGGAGATTTTTGTGCCCAGGATGACATTTTCCGCTTGTCCAGTGGATACTTACCGAATGTCCACCATGTGTTAGTATTGGCTTTACTTTTCTTCCAACTTATAAAATTGCTATATTGATCAAGTACCCACTGAGGGGCTTTTCTGACACCAATGAATTCTCTGATCCCAAGCGGGTGCCCTGTAATTCAATTCAGTTCTGACACTGACTGCCCCGAGTGCATGCAGACCCCTCAGCTTAAGTGCTCCGTCCCACAAGACTGCCCCCACTTCAGACGCCATTGTAAGTCCCGGGTCCCCAGAACATTGACCAACTGGCTACAAATCAGAGGTCCTCGTGACCCCTCCTCAGGTCCCATGATTTGCCAGGATGGCTCACAGAACTCAGGAACACACTTTATTTACACTTACCAGTATATTATAAAAGATACAACCTAGGAACAGCCAGATGGAAGAGATGCAAAGGCCAGAGACGCATATGGGGTGGGGGGACACCCAGCTTCCTTGGCTTCTCGAGGCACGCCAACCTCCTGGCACCTCAGTGTGTTCACCAGTGCAGAAGCTCATAAACCTCATTCAAGAGTTTGTGTGGGGCGCAGTCTCCATCCTCAACCCTCCTCCTTCCTCCCGAGGTTCGTGCGGGGCTGAAAGTTCCAACTCTAATCACTTGGCCTTTCTGGGACCAGCCCAACCTAGGATATCTGGGGGCCCCACCAGGTCGCCTCATTAGCATAAACTCAGGAGTGATTGAAGGGGCTTGTTGTGAATAACAAAAGACACTCCTGTCTCTCAGGTCGGTAGGAGCTCTGTGCCCAGGACCAGGGACCAAGACCACATCTATGTTTGTATTCTACCACACCGCCGTTGTCGGTATCTCAGATGCTCGGCCAAGATCCCTGCCTCAGATGTGAGCCTCATTCCCTCAGCTGCTGGGAGCCTTGGCAGCTGACAGCTCTCAGCCAGGCTGCTCCCTGGAATTGCCCTCAGCTGAGGAGGAGGTGACTCCCCACCCAAGGTCCCCACCCTCCCTGGGCGAAGTCGGCATTCAGTGACTGGCCTGTGGGGGCCCAGGAGAGCGGCTCTGAAGGGCCTTCTGGCTCCGGGCCTCACTGTGAGTGCACTCTAGTTCAGCTGCCCTCTCTGCCCACTCCCATTTCTTCATCCCCCCTCATGTTGATCCCCCGGGATCTCTAACAGGACTCCTGCACGCAAACCTGCCTCTCGGGGGCAGAGACAGAAACGCACCTAAGACAGCAGGCACTATGCTGGTTTACACGTAGCCAGGCATAAACATATGCTATTTACATGTGACATGTATTTTAATTTTCCTGACAACCCCATAAGGTGAACATTATTAACTACTTTAGAGACGAGGACACAGAAAACTAGTGAAGTTGAATAAATTTTCCAAAGTCCCAGAGTTAGGAAGTGGCAGAGGCTTAGCTCCATAGCTGTACTCTTCTCACTGGGCTGGCCGGCTCTCATCACTCAGGTGCCACCCAGAGCCTGGGGCAATACGGTGGGAACCGGGGGTAGGGAGGCCTAGGGGTGGGTCAGATCAGGAGGCTGTTAGAATCGCTGAGTTGTGAGGAAGCAATGAAGCCAGGAAAGAGTCAAGGTTGGGGGCTGGAGAAATGGACGCTTTCACCCAACTTGGAAGTCCGAGATCAAGACTCTGCAGGTGAGAAGAGTCAGAAACAAAGTAGGGAAGGAGGAATGAGTTGGGGGAGCCAACAAGCGAAGCAATTCAGAGTCTTAATCCGCAACCCAGCACGACTTCTGTGTGGGTCCTGGAGTACGTCACTGGGGTGGACACGTCCTTCAGGGAGCTTTTAAATCAAGTGTAACATTGGTTGCATCCTGTAATTTTTAGGTATTTTTGTCATTTAGGAAAATCTACTTCTCCGTTGTAGATTTACCACCAATCCAGAGTAATTTATTACACAGATATTAGGAAAGATTGACGTATAATTAACAAGAGGGTTCACTTACATGTTGTACCAGTTAGCTGCTAATTCT
The DNA here is from genome assembly GCF_037783145.1 of Equus przewalskii. Taxonomy (NCBI): domain Eukaryota; kingdom Metazoa; phylum Chordata; class Mammalia; order Perissodactyla; family Equidae; genus Equus; species Equus przewalskii. The sequence continues at coordinate 85,018,593 of NC_091835.1, read as the reverse complement.
GAAGCGGCACGTGAGGGTTCCTGTAAATATTCAGTAAGAACAGGATTACCCTTGGCCCTTGTTAGCAACACAGACACAGATGAAAAGAGGTTCATCTTGTCAATTTGCTGTTTTCTTGTTTAATGTGAGGAGTGGCTCAAGGGTTGCAAAGATTTATGAGTTGTTTTGCAGAAGAATAAGACACCTTCAAGAAAGTTATGATCACCATAACCAGCCCCCAGCTGACGCCCAGAAGTCTGATTGCCCAAGGGCTTATCTGGAGTGAAGGAAACGTGGATTTCCCCTTTGTTTCTCCGAAACTCCTCTTTCCAAGCCCCTTAGCGCTATAAAACCCCCTGCTTTCTGCTCTTGTGAAGGCGGATTTGAGAGAACCTGTCCTTGCCTTCCCATTTTGGCCAATTTGAATAAGCCCCGCTCCATCTTCAGGCACCATGTCTCAGTGATGGGTTCACTGCACATCCGGCACATGAACTTGAGACTAAGACATCTGGTATCAATTCTACATTATTAACTATATAATTTTGGGCTGTAGTTTTAAAGATTTGTCACCTGAGAACTCATTATGCATCTAGGAGGTGTAGGTTTCCAAGTACATTTATATTTTTATTTCCTCCTGTCCTCTTGCTGGTTCATCCTTCCATTAAGGAACACTTGTTATGTTAGACAGTGGGAGAACAAAAATCGATAAGACATAATTCCTGTTAAGGCATTAACAATCAAGTGGGAGAAATAGACATTTAAACAGCAACCATGAGGACACAAAGGTGCCTGCAGCAAGCCCTGAGCCCCCGGTGGAGGAGGCACTGACTCCAGAGATAACGGTCCAGGGGGGTGTAAGGGAAATGTCCCCAGACAGGGAATCAGGTTACACTGAGAGCAAAACCAGTCAGAATCACAGTGGATAACATTAGCCATCAGGAGAATTTATCCAATTTGTTGTCTATAAAAGTCCATCTTTGGGGCTGGCCCCATGGTGTAGTGGTTAAATTTCAGAGTGCTCCACTTTGGCGGCCTGGGTTCGCAGGTTCAGATCCTGGGTGTGGACCTACGCCGCTCATCACCCATGCTGTGGCAGCATCCCACATATAAAGTGGAGGAAGACTGGCACAGGTGTTAGCTCAGGGCTAATCTCCCTCAGAAAATAAAAGTGCGTCTTCTCTGCTTAAATCCTTCAATGGCCGTCCGTTGTCCTTGGGAATAAGTTCCAGCTTCTTACTATGATCTGCCATTATCTGCACCCACTTTTCCAACTTCATCTCAGATCCCCAGTGATCAGCAACACCTCAAAGTCGAGAGTCACGTGGGATAATGCATGAAGATTCAGTAGCCAGCTTGGCACCTGTGCCAGTTACAGCTTTCAGCTCCACACCACCTTCTCTATCAGCTCTGTGATGCTGGGACCAGGACTTTGGAGACCGCATTTGCCCTTTGCCAGCTGGCGGGCTGCTGGGCTTTGCCCACAGTGGGCACTGGAGGAGGCTGCACGGCTAGGGGCGGAAAAAGTGAACCAGTGGCTCCCCCAGTCCTTCTGTTCGGAGAGCCACTCCTCCTCGGCCACAGGGCCCTTCTCCAGCAGCAGTCACATGGAGCTTGCAGTTTCCCAGCAGCCGCAGAGCCAGCTTCGGCAGGCCCCCTGGGAGATCCCAGGACCAGCGGAGGCCTAGGGGTCCGAGGGCCCCTTCTGCCGTACGTCTAAGTTCCAATAACCCCAGCTTCTTCTCTTTGCTCCCCCAGCCCTGGGGTGCTGGCTGCCTAGAGCTAGCAGTCTGCCCTGGGGCACATGTGGCGGCTTCTGGAGGGGTTTTCAGTTGTCACAATTCAGGGGAGGCACGGGGAGTGCTTCTGGCATCTGGTGAGGAGCGGACAGGGAGGCTGCTAACCATCCTACAGTGCACGGGATGCACACACACACGCACACACACAGAGGCACACACACATGCGCATGCACACACAGAGGCATGCACACCGTGCATGCATGCACAGGCACACACAGGCAAACGCATGCACATACACGTGCACACACAGGCACATGCACACATGCGCACACACACTGCACAGAATTGTCAACAGTGTCCAAGTGGAGAAACTGCGTTAGAATCTTCTTTTTGGGGGCTGACCCCATGGCCGAGTGGTTAAGTTCGCGCACTCCGCTACAGGCGGCCCAGTGTTTCGTTGGTTCGAATCCTGGGCGCGGATATGGCACCGCTCATTGAGTCAAGCTGAGACAGCGTCCCACATGCCACAACTAGAAGGACCCACAACTAAGAAGACACAACTATGTACTGAGGGGCTTTGGGGAGAAAAAGGAAAAGAATAAAATCTCAAGAAAAAAAGAATCTTCTTTTTGCCCTTTTCAGTTAATTTTATACGAAAGCCTGAATCCTGACTGAGTTGGCTCTCAATAGTGTTAAAAGAAGAAACTCGATGACTAGGGGAAGGTTGAAGACATCCATGGTTGAATCTAAGAATAGAATTAACTGCAAATAGGTTCAGTCTTCCTGTATCATGTTATGAATTAAATACGCTTCTAAGGGACGAAGCACCAGGCAGCAACGCTTTTTCGGAGAATGTGACTTCTCTCCTGGGCCCTGAGAGAGGTGGGGCAGAGGCTTGCTGCTTTCCATGCTCAGCTCTTCTACGTGATTTTGTAAAACCCATGCTCACATATTATTTTGATTAAATATTGTAAGAAAACAATGCTGTTACGGATGTACAACTCTATAAATGTTATTCAGCTGAAGCCTCAAGCCGGTAGTTGACAGATGTGTTTTATTTGGCCTTCACTGTATTTTGTAAATGGCCAATATTGCAAAAATGTAATACTTTGCATAAAAGTCTAGTTTTTTTTTTTTTCTAAAGATTGGCACCTGAGCTAACATCTGTTGCCAATCTTCTTTTTATTTATTTTTCTTCTTCTTCTCCCCAAAGCCCTGCAGTACATAGCTGTATTTTCTGGTTTTAGGTCCTTCTAGTTGTGGTATGTGGGACGCCACCTCAGCATAGCCTGATGAGCGGTGCCATGTCCACATCCAGGATCCAACCTGTGAAACCCTGGGCCACTGAAGTGAAGTGTGCGAACTCAACCACTCGGCCACGGGGCTGGCCTCAAAAGTCCAGGTTTTAAAAATTTTCCTGCAAAATCAGAAAATTTGGCAGTACCAAGCCCTCATCTGCATATGGTAACACCCAGCTCTGCTGGAGCGGCTGCCCGCTTTAGACAGAGGCTGTGATTTTCATTTAGCCACAGTCCCCACCCGACCCTGCTTTCTTCCTGAGTAGTCTTGCCTAAAGTTGCTTCCTTTTTTTTTTTTCCTTTAGACATGGCAGTGTATTTTCACTATCATTGATTTATGCCTCTTCTTTATGGATTCTCTTTCTCGAGGCAAAGGGAATGGGGCCTTTCAGCTGAGATGCTGTGAAGGGAACCAACCTTGTAGAGATAGCATTTGCTCTGAGAATGAGGCTGACCCCAGCGAGCAGTGCCACCCAGAAGAGACGGCCACAGCCACATCTTCCTTGAAGTCACTTGAGCGTTCCTTTTTCCTGGAGAGTGTGCTCTTCATTCACCTGTTTCCTGTCCACAGGACTTGAGGCTGAGGGTTAGGACTGCGACGTAAGCTTCCTTTGCACCCAGGGGTGGCCAGTTCTAATCAATGAGATGTGAGCAGAAGCCACTGAGTGAGATTTTTTTTTTTTTAATGGAATCTCATTTTTTTTTTTTAAAGATTTTATTTTTTCCTTTTTCTCCCCAAAGCCCCCCGGTACATAGTTGTATATTCTTCGTTGTGGGTCCTTCTAGTTGTGGCATGTGGGACGCTGCCTCAGCATGCTCTGATGAGCAGTGCCATGTCCGCGCCCAGGATTCGAACCAACGAAACACTGGGCCGCCTGCAGCGGAGCGCACGAACTTAACCACTCGGCCATGGGGCCAGCCCCCACTGAGTGAGATTTTAACTTCATTCTTGTTTCGATTTTCTTCTATCGTATGCCAAATATCAGCAGTCTGACACGGTCGAGGCACTTAATGCACGGGGACCTTCTGCTTCCAGTTGGTCCCAGGAACCTCAGGAGATCCTCTAGGATCTACTCCAGCTTTCCAGGAGACATCTGCACCCTGAGGATTCGCGAAGGGCTGTGGTCCCTCAGCTCGCCTCTGCTCACACACTATCACGCCCACGTTGTGGGGACCATGTGGAGGCTGAGGTGAACCCAGGAATTTGGGTTTGGGAAGTTCTGTGTGAGACGTGGAGCCTCACAGCCAGCCAGGCAGGAGCCACCCCAAGGCACGCAGCCCTCCCTGGAGAAGCGGGGACCATGGTGGAGGCACGTTACCCCCACAAGCATCCTTCAGACTCAGCAAAACTGAGAGGAGTGCACACCATCTGGCCTTGCTTGCTCCCAACCGCAGTCGGGATACCCCTAGAGAAGCCATTGACACACGCGGCTGAGGCTGCTTTCTGATGTGGCTGTGGGCTTGCTCTCTAGGCACTGGAGTTTGCAGCCCCAGATGTACAGTAATAAATAACCTTTATGTCTTGTACAGTGGTGTCATCAGCACACACAGCAACAAAAGGAATTTACGTAAGAGTCACTGGTTCAGGACTGGCATGAACTTGGTACCACTGATTTTAAGAGAAGGAAGAGAAAGTTTCCTCTTGCATCTGTTTTTAATAATTCATATCCAGGCACTCTTCTAAGCGATTTACATGTACTAACTCAGTTAATCCTCACAACAATCTAATGGAATGGGTAATAGTATCCATTTTATAGACGATGAAACCAAGGCACAGAGAGGTTAAGTAACTTACACAGTATCACACAGTATCATGCGTAAGTCATCTATTTTTAATCAATTTTAAAAAAGCAACCCATGCAGTTTGTTTAGCTGGTCTCTGCATTAGTCAGGACTCTGTCTGCTCCAAATATCAGAAAGCCAGCTCAAACCAGCTTTAAAACAAAACATCTAAAGTGTGGACAAGCTGGCCCACACAGTGTAGCCAGAGGATGCCAAGACTGGAACGGGCCCCTGGGTGATGGCATCCAGCCACTTCTCTCACTGCTTGTCTCTCCTTCTCTAGTTCAGATTCTCTTTGCACGATGACTTCATTCTTCCAAGTTTCCTGTGTGGTGGGTGTTGCGGGCTGGAATGAAGACCCTGAGATGGAGTTCAATGCTCAGAGCGTGACACTTTATTGAGGAGTGCCCCCAGGGTTCACGCCTGTGGAAGGAAAGCAGGATGCAGGATCAGTCAGAAGGAAAGTCGAGCTGTGATGCAGGCCCAGTGCCAGCCTAGGCGGACCCCACAAGAAACTGTGGGGTTAGAGGGTCCTTCAGAGTTGCCCCACGCTGGACCGGCATGGCCTGGCTCCTGCACCAACCGGTCTTTGGATGTGGTCTGCCGGGTGAGTAGGCTCTCTGCAGCTGAGGCCGGCCCTGAAGACTGACTGCCAAAAGCTGTGTGCCAACAACGCTGCCAGCAGCTGGGGCGAGACCTTCATGGAAGGGGATCTTGTCCACGCATCCAGCGGAGGTTGTGACTGCTGGCCATTCTAGGTCACATTCTTACAGCTTTCCATCTAAGGAAGAGGAGAGATGTTCCTTGAGCTCTGACAAATTCCAGAGAGGACCCTGGTCCACCTTGAATTGCATGTTTACTGCTTGGGCCAACAATTTGGCCAGGGAGTGAGTACTACGATAGGCACCTTCTTGGTCATGCCCACCCTTGTGGGCAGCCAGTATTCAGCAAGGACTGGGGTTGGCAGCCCCCAAAACCCCACAGAGTCAGGAGAGAGCTTTTCCCAACAGAAGGAGCGGCGGTGCTGTAACCCCAAGAAGAGGGAGGGGGTGCGTTATGTGGACTAAAATGACAGCTGCCACAAATTTCCCTTCACTCTTTCTCAGTTCAGCCTCCCCACTTTGCCCTGCTCCTCCGGGATGCTGGTAGCCACACCCCTTACTCAGTGGGAACCTGAGAAGGATGCACAGCCATCTATTAGGGAGAATGAAAGTCAGCTGGACCCTCCAAGCCCATGGGATTAAAGGAGCAGAGGCGTCTGTCAGTTTCTGAGCCCGTCGGAGGCTCTTGTCTTTTGCAGAATGCTCCTCCCACTCCCAGTCAGCCGATGAGAACATAATAGGTCAAGAACTCAATATTCTGTCCTGATCCTATAGCCTTCACCCCACCTGATGCACACTCCAAGCACAGGCAGCCTCACCAAGGTGCAAAAGCCACCTGCACAGGTGGGATCTTTCCCCAGACCCTCTCGTCGCACCCGACGCTTCTCTCTGTGCTCCCCTCTCCCGTGCCGGGTTCTGTCTTCCTCTTCCACGGACATCCTCTTCCTTTCCTTGACCTTGGCGTTGGCCTTGGGTCTTTCTGATCCTGATTTTTTGCTCCTACTCAAGGGCCCTCCCTTGGATTCATGCCCACACCTGTCCTTGTCAACCCCTTGGTTCCCACTAACCCGACACCACCGTCCTGTCTGCTTGATCCCCTGAGTGGGGCACAGAGGGCCTCCAAACGAGGCACCCTGTGAGTCGGTGCAGTTTTTAGTTCTTCAGAAGAAATCCAAATGGAAAAGCACACAGTGACTAGAAATGAGGGTTGTGTAAAGAGGAAGAGCCAGAAATCTGCCAAGAGACTCGCAAAGTGCTATCTATCGGATGGGCTTCCCACGGGCAGGGGCTGACCTTGCCGGGGACTGTGCGAGATCTTGTGATTGGGGATGCTGAATTATACTACTGAAACTTCAGGAGAGATTGAAAATTGTAAATGGGAATGACAATTTAATATTTCACAGAGGAAATACAACTACAAAAGGGACTAGGTAATGAGTCTTCCTGCCAGCATAGCCTCTCCTTGCGGCAACTTCCGATAGTCTCTCCCTTTAGACGGTAATAGGCAAAAGGCAATCAAATATGCAGACCATTTCAGTGATCCGCAGAGCCACAAGCTCCACGTCGATGGGTAAGCTACTGGGTGGCAGGCAGTGCCACCTTGTGGTGGCTCCAAGGATCCGCTGGTCAGCTGAGTTAAGAAAGTGGATGAAAAGGTGGTTGAGTGTCTGTGATATACAAAGGTGTAGCTTACGTAACAGAGAGAAGAAGTCAAGGATGCCTCTGCTTTTTGCATTGTACTAACGTTTGCCAGATCTCTTAATGCCTTCACCCGGGTCAAGTCCTGCTGGCCTCAGGACCGTTTTCTCTCTCTGAGCTGACTGCATATCTCTGGGCAGTTGGTGTAATGTGTCTGTAACTCAGAGGGGAAGTTTACTTCCAAGTGCTCTGGGACCGTCTACCATCGCCCCTGTGTACAGACCATGTGGCTTCCTGCTCTTGCAAGAGTCCAGGCAGTGGGTCCAGGCCAGCACTCCATGATGCTGTTGGAGGCTGTACCTTGGCGAGCCCCTCTCTTCCTGGGTCTCTGGAATAATTCGTATAGTTCTACTCTGCCATCTTCCACCCCTCACTGCCCCCAGGGACTGCCTGAGATCTGCTGCTCCCTGGGGATATTTCCAGTTCTTGTTTCCTTTGCTTCCTTTTGGATGGTTGAATTGCCGGGCTCGTCCCCATGACGATTTTTCAACAGGTGCCTAGCTACCTGCCATGTGTCCACGTGCCCTGCGCACGGGGGTCCAGTTTCTGTCCAGACCTTGGGTGGCAGGTCTAAAACTGGACTGAAACTCTCTGTCCGTGTTTGGCCTTTGATCGTCTGTCCTCGGGAGGGTGACCGGCTCTGAGTTCCTCCCAGTGTCCCTGCTTGCCCCCTCCAGCTCCCTCTCCCCTTCTCCAGACACACTGGGGGGCTGGAGTTCCAAGTGGAAGACCCCAAACCCTTGCTGGGGCAAACTCCGTCCAGTTCCAGAAAAAAAAAAAAAATGCCCTCCAAGCCAGTCCGACAGAGCATCCCTGTTAGATGCTTGCTGACCTCACGGCCTGGTTCTCCAGTGCTGTTTCCTCTGACGGTGGAGGCCACGGGCACACTCCTGTCACAATAAACAGGACATGAGAGGGCCATTCCTGCACGAGTCATTAGGAGATGTAATGTAATTCACTCAGCTTGTTCTTTAGTTTAATTTTGCTCCATTATTGGATAAACGAGGAACAGGGCAAATGATCAGCAAGACAGATGAAGAATAGGGTGCATTTTTGGCATTGTAGAGGAATATTAGGGGGAATTACGCTGAGCATTTGAGGGCATTCAAATTCTACATCAAGTTACAGTTCCCATCCGCTGCGCACTCTGTTTAATCCTGTAACGGCAGTCTGCGGTGTGGGGAGTTCTGATGGCGCTCTCCTGCATCACCCGGCCTCTGGGTCACATCTCATCACTTCCCATGCCCTCCAACTCCCCACCCCAGCAACGCTCAGTGCCGTCTCCTGTCTCAGATGTGCCATGCTCCTTCTCGCGACTGAGTCTTCTCTCCTTATGCCTGAAATGGTGCCTTTACTTCTCCTCGCCTCTGCCTGTTGGTCTGGTAATTTCTACCAACCCTTTACATTTCCATCCAGCAATGTTCAAAAATGTCCCGAAACCTTATGTCCAGGTAGGTGCCCGTCTCGTGTGCTCTCGTAGCCAGAGTTCCCGGGGTGCCCATCCAGAGCGTGCTGTCACATACCTGCAAACCCAGCTCTGACATAGCTGAGGACATGCAAATCGGTCCCACTCCTCTGCAGCAAACAACATTCCAGAATGGAAGGTTAACAAAAAGATTAAACAGCTGTCCTCGTTAGCACAGCCCTATTTCTTCGGAGCATCTTTACAGTGTGCATATGCGGTGACAGTCAAGGCAGCAGAAATTCTGAAACTGAATAATATAGGGTATAGTGAAACTTACCATGAGTGAGTGATTTATTCTATTTTCTAAATTTTTAGAAAATATTAATAGTCCTACCAAGAATGTGTGGGGTTCAGAAACCCAAAGGCAAACTTGGGAAATAATAATTATAAAAAGGCGAAAAATAAAAATCTTTGCCAAATTTTTCAGCACTTTGATTTGCTTTGCTTTTCAGCTGGTGGAAGTGAATTAGGGACATTTACCCTAAACAGTTTTACTAATAGAATATTTGTTTTGCTAAAAAAGTTCTGTGTATCAAGTGGCTCCCGCACAGCTCTGGAGTGAAAGTGTAAGGTGTGGTGGGGAGGAAGGTACTGAGGAGGTCTCAACTGTATTGATGGTGGGCTGGTTTTGGGTTTTTTTCCGGTTTTATTGAGCTTTAACGAACATATAACATTGTATTAGTTTCAGGTGTACAACATAATGATTTGATACTTGTATATATTGAGAAATGATCACCACAATGAGTCTGGTTAACTTCCATCACCACACATAGTTACAATGTTTTTTGTTGTGATGAGAACTTTTAAGATCCACCCTCTTAGCAACTTTCCAATATACAAGGCAGTATCGTTAACATAGTCCCCATGCTGTGCATTATATCCCCAGGACTTAGTTATCTTATAACCAGAAGTTTGTACCTTTCAACCCCTTCAACCCATTTCCCCACCCCCTGGTGTGTATTATTTCTTAAGTGGTGTAATGGATATACCAGTGTTTATTATATTATTCTTTAAAAAAATAGTTTAAAAATCCGTTGTCCCCACCTCTCACGGAATAAGTTTAAAGGCATGGCCCCAGGCAGCACACGGCTCCTTCTGGCCGTGCTCTCCTGGCACAACCTCGCTGGATGGCATGTCAGTTGCCTGCGTCCTTGTCTTTCTCTGTCTCTCCTTGCGGACTGTGAAGTCCTGAGGACGGGGGTTGCTGACTCTCCACTGTGCCTCCCTCGCCCCATGCGCAGGGCTGACATGAAATTGGTGCTCAGTAAATATCTGTGGAATGAGTAGGTAGCTGGATGGATAGAGGGTGGGGTGATGTCCTCAAAGCAGCCAGGTGAGCAAGGCCAAAATGCCAGCCCATAGTTTCGGCCAGTGACTTCTTCTCTCGTTCCCCTTCCTTCTAAAGACATTCTTAAGGGGTGGTTTAAGGAATAAGCCGCAACCTGCCCAGATAGCAAAGCCTCACCCAAAAGCTGTAACTCCCTAAGGAAGAGCTCTCCTGGGGGGGGTCACAGAGGCGCGCCTCATTCTGCTGGATGACCCCAGGGGTGGGGGTAGAGACACTCCCATTAATTCCTTATCTGCCATGGGGTTAGAACCGTGCTGGGCACTTCCACATACAGCACTCCCATTTACTCCCACAAGCATACTGCGAGGTAGGTGTTACCCTCCCCGTGCACACAGAGAAGACAGCAGAGCCTCAGAGAGATGGTGGACGTTGACGAAGTCATCCACAGTGAGAGGCGGAGCCCTCGGTCGGCCTGGCACCAAAGCCCAAGCCTGTTCCTTCCACCACCACCTCCACTCGGGTAGAGAAATGGAATGCTTTCACTGGAAAGGAAACTTAGAGATTGTCCATGTAACTCACTTTGCTATTAATATAATTTTCTTTAAAAAAAGAACTCTGGAACATTTCTCTTGCCAAATAGGATCTTGCAAAGCATGATTTTGCCAAGAGAAACAAAGAATGCTCAATTATCCTTGAAGTCTGTAACGGATTGAGCAACTTTTAAAATCAGCCGGGAACATTGTTGGCCACACTGGACGAGTGGGCATGCCCTGCTGTCTGCCACACCAGGAGCAGGAATTCTGGCTCAGGCCCCGTAGCACAGGGACTGCGTTCGTTCCTCTCCAAGGGTAGCTTGCCGTCTCGCGTCACCACTGCTTCTGCTGCCAGGTCAACTCACTTACTTATTAACTAACATTTATTGCAAACTTGCTGTTTGCCGGGGACAGGGCTAGGCATTTTATGTGAATCATCTCAGTTAATCCTAACTGTGACCCTACAAAGAAAGTAATACAATTAACTCCGTTTTACCTTTGGGAAAAGTTACCTTGCTCACAGATACTGTCATCGGTGGACCTGGATCAGGATGCAGATCACTGTTGAGTGCAGAATCAGCGCCCACCACAGCTTTGTGGGCCTGCTCTCCAGGCAGGGGGCAGACGTGGGGCGAGGACGCGGACACCTTGCACTCCGCATGGCCCGCGTTGTGGCCTCTGCCGGGCTGTGGCCCTGGTGGTCTGGGTTGCGTGTGACAGGTTGACTTTTTTTCTTTTCAGCAACAGACCTATGGTTTACGGAACAATCAGGCACGTATCCAGAATCACAAATCTCTTCACACGGAGGAGGGATTTCCTTTGTCTGGATTTTTTAAGAGTCTTTCCTTAGAAAGACCCCCTTTGTTGAGCAAACGCAGAGTTCTTTCTGTCTTCAGCATGGGAGCTTGAAAAAAGAGAACACCAAGCCTTTACTGTTGGTGGCATACCAGACTGCTCTGTAATATGGGGGGTGTGGACGAGGCTGAAGCCATTTTTTGGAAGATCTTAGGGAACAGGATTAATTTGGTGAGATTTATATTGTGCCTAGAACTTTGCACCACACACTGTTTATTTGCTTTTAAATTAAGAGGATTTATTTCTCAGGTAACACAAATATAAACAGACGGTAGAAAACAGCCTCGGGGCTGAAACTAGAGAAGCTGTAGCGTGATGACTGGAAACAGCTGTAGGAGAAAGTTCTGGAAGCTCTGTTTATGATGGCCTCCTTTTGGGAGATGAGGAAAGAAAAGCAGATGTCAGCCTGTGGAAGATTTTACGGAAAATTATTGATGATTGTGTCACCTCGAGTCGAAGGAGGAGTAAAAGAGGTACTTCACACTCAGTTTGGAATGAAGGATGGTTCCGGATTATTTGGCATTGGCGAGTGAGACCTGGCCATGTGGACTGTTGAACCAATACCAGTTAGAGGAGGGGCCAGTATATGGACAGAAGTGTGTGTGTGTGTACATGTGTGTGTATGTGTGTGTGGGGTCCTAAACCAGGACAGTCCCCAGTCAGAGGCAGGTTTTTGCAGTGACGACCACTAAGATCTGACGTGATGCTTTACAAATTCCCACATAGAAAAAGCACCTGAGAACAGGGGTGTAGGATCAGACCAGGTGCGGTCTCCGAGAGTCACTAACAGCATGTCCATCCTGAGGAAGAGCGCCAGCCTGGGAGGGGATCCTTGCAGCGGCGGGCCCAGGAATGGGGGGAGGGGGAGGGAACAAGGCACGATGCCAAATACGTCCTACTACACCTCTCTTAGCCTGTCACTGTCTCTTTTTAAATAGTCTGTTGTTCTTGATCACATCTTATGATATGAGTGGGCTGAGAAGGATTTTTTTTGTTATTTATTTCCTTCTACACAAACATCTCCAGCTAAATCAGAGAAGCCATCTGCCAAGTAGTGCTAGAGAAATTGGGAGATGCTAGGCTTCTGCCTCGGCCACTAACCAGCTGTGTGATTTTGAGCAAGCCACTTAAACTCTCCGGGCTTCAGATGTATTATCGGTAAAAGGATGATTTCTAAAGTCCTTGTCAATGCTAAAATTTACAGGGCCAACAACTTTCCTATCAAATTCATTTGAGGGTTTTTGTGCCTGTTCACATGTCCTGTTTCAATGGGCATGAATGAAACTCGGTAAAGGATGGTGGTTTGGTTGTGGTGGAAAATGTGGGTCTATGACGGATGGTTTCCGCCTGGAAGATTTCCCCACCTCATTTCACGTTGCCTAGCGATGAAGCAGTTTCTACATTCTGTAAGCTGAGCCTTGACAGATACATGCCCATCTCCTTAAAAGAAACATTTGTGGAAGATTCCTGAAGTTGCTCATTCATTATAATTTTATTCCTTTTAAATGCAACATTTATTAAATAGTCTCATAGTCTTGGTGATCATTTAGTTCTTACTGTGTTTTAAGGAAATACAACACTAAGTGGAACCTAAGTCTCTACAGAATCACTTATCTCACTTCATTATAGCTTATCTGTTCTCAAATCTGCCTTCAAATAAATCAACTAAACTGTGAGCCCTTGAAGGTAGAAATCATGTTTTTTTATCCTTTTATTCCCTACTGCTGAGTATAGTATTCTGACCCAATAGCTGTCTTGGATGAAAGATAATTCATCACTGTCGATCCATCAGTTACAATTTAGGCATGGCCACTGCCTTCACGTGCGGTGTAAGAAGGGCGTGGTGGTGTGGAACTCACACGGTTCACCCAAGCCTTGTCTGGCTCCTCCTCCCTCCCTGTCCACACACGTAGTGGTGATGGAAGGGGTGTATTTCAAAAAGACTCCCCCAGATGCTTATGATCCACCTATTTCTCATCTTCCTGAGGAAAGAGAAACACTCAGAAGCCACACATTTCCTAGGCATTTGTCCCGTGGGCGCTGGGCTCTGGAGTTCCCAGGCTGCTCAGATGCTAAAGAGATGGACGGCAGCTCAGTGAGTTGGGTGGAGTGGAGGCAGCTTCTTTTCCACTGTGCGAGGCTGCCTGGGGGCAGAGAGGGGAAAACACCCTGCCCTTCTGGGAATGCCTGCTCTCCTCTCACCAGGCGAGGAGACCCTACACGCTCCGACCTACGTCTCCCGCACCAGGAGCGAACGTGGTTTTAAGGCCAGTTTGTTGATGCAGCTGACGCAGACACATTGAGAAGAAAAAGGGGAATAGAGAACTAATTCACATAAAAATAAATCTTACCAACCTGCCTTTCAAGCATCACTTTGATATAGAACTGTTCACAAAGAAACCTTGCCAACAGGAGAAAACTTCAAATATTTGGAAATATTAAACCAAAGCAATGAAACCGCACGAAGTAGAAACATTTGGATTGAGCGTTAGTTGAAAACAAACTGGGGCACCCATTCACTTTGTGGAGCTTTGAGATCTTCAGCCCAAACGCCAGCTCCTCGGAGGACTTTCCCTGTGCACCGGGTCAGCAGCTGCCATCTGGTTCTCAGTGCTCACTGCTTCACGTCACTCTGTGTCACCACGTTGCCCAGTTTCGGTTTTTTCACAGCATGTATCATCTGAAATTCTCTTGCTTCTTTGTCTTCTGTAGAATGTCCTTGAGTGTAGCATCCTCTCTGTCTGACTCCTTACTGTGTCCCCACTCCTTGGGAGCAGCAGGTGCTCAGGAAATATTGACTACATGACAGCATTATGTTATCCATTGCTCACTGGAGAGAGTGCCTTCAAACTACTTTTCAAGATGGAACAACTTTCAGGGAAAAAACAAAAAAATTACTCTGTTCAGGATTTGCCTCAAAAGAATGCTTGGCGAGTCCCTCGCAAGCGTCGACAGCACGGCTCGGGGAGTCAGAACCCCTGGACGCACCCGCCGTGGGACCCAGGAAAGCGCCCGCTAAATAGCTATGGAGTCAAAGTTTCAAGATTTGGTTCAGGTTTGTGCTCAGCATTAGGGACGCATTATTATTATTCTGAAACACTCACATAGTGGGGCCCAGGGTGCAGCAGAAGAAGGAGATATGAGACCCTTTTAAAAATCAATTTCACGCTGAAGGAGTGCCTATACATCCTAACCTCAGAAAGCATTTTCTTCTGTCTTCCATGAAAACATAAAACTGTCGAAGTCTTTAAAAAACCAAATATGGCACAAAATTTGTTTTCTTGGCTGTTTTATGCAAGATCACAGAAGGTGGAGTCCAAGATGTTAGTTCTGGTTAGAACTGTCACTTACTAGTCTGTCAGCCACTTGATTTCTGAGTCTCATTTTCTTTATCTGCTAAAAATTTAAAAAGCAATTATCCCCACCAAATTCTTCCCCTCCCAGGGTGGCTTTAGACTCTAGTGACGTAACTTATGGGATTAGTAATAGAGCCAACTATTAAGGGTTGTAAGAATATTAGCTATTCTTTACAGTGAGGAGGTAAGGATGTAAGCGTATTATGACTTTGTGACCATCGAGAGTATAATCCTCTTTCAATGGTTAGAGCAAAACTCTCAACTGCCTGAGTGAGCAATACTGTTTGCCTTCAAGATCAAATGAAGTGGTAAATGCAGGAAATAATGGTGGAGTACAAGCTGAAGCTATGGAGCCGTTGCCGTGCGAATTGGGCCAGATCTCAGCAGCGTTTCTCAGAAGTTTAGCAGCTGGAATAGATATCCAGAAATCTAATTATATGGTCTCTTATCTACAGTAAGAGACTCTAAAATGGGAAAATTCTCTCCTGATCCCTCCTATGTATTTCCATGAATGTTCAAATCATTAAATCTTTTCTTACTCCACCCTCTCTCTTCCAGCCCATCAAGACTACCTTCTTACATTCAAAAATCCTATTTTCCAGGGCCAGCCTGGTGCTGTAGTAGTTAAGTTACCACACTCTGCTTCAGCAGCCCAGGGTTCACTGGTTCGGATCCCAGGTGTGGACCTACATACTGCTCATCAAGCTGTGCTGTGGCAGCACCCCACATACAAAATAAGGGGACAATTTTCCTCACACACACACACAAAAATCCTATTTTCCTCGTGAAAACTTCCATTTCCTGAGCCATCAACCTTCATAGTTTAGAAGGAAATAGGTTAAAATGTTAACAGTGGTTACCTCTGAATCACAAGATTATGAGTAACATTTTCTTATTATGTTTTTCTGTACTTACCAAATTTTCCATAATGAGCATTTTTTCTTTTCACACTAAGAAGAAAAACAAGGAAACATTTATTTAGGCAGCATTATTCAGAGTATTTTTTCTTTTTCTTATTGCAGTAACGTTGATTTAAAACATTATATACATTTCAGGTGTACATCATTGTTTTTCAGTTTCTGTTTAGATTACAGCATGTTCACCACCCAAAGACTAATCACAATCCATCACCACACACACGTGCCTAATTACTCCTTTCTCCCTCCTCCCTCCCACCTTCCCCTCTGGTAACCCTCAATCCAATCTCTGTCTCTATGTGTTTGCTGTTGTTTTTATCTTCTATTTATGAGTGAGATCATACAGTATGTGACTTTCTCCCTCTGACTTATTTCACTTAGCCTAATATCCTCAAGGTCCATCATGTTGTCACAAATGGCTGGACTTCATTGTTTCTTATAGCTGAGTAGTATTCCATTGTGTATATATCCACATTTTCTTTATCCATTTGTCCCTTGATGGGCACCTAGGTTGCTTCCGGGTCTTGGCTATTGTGAATAATGCTGTGATGAACATAGGGGTGCATGTACGCAGAGTATTCCAGACGATACTAATCCTTGGGAATATCCTGCAAGGAATAAGATAGCTGACCAAATAAATAGGGGAAATATTAGACACTATCTTCTTCTGGGAGAGTCCCCAAACAAAATAGTATATTGAACACTTGCAAGAGCCTGCAAAAAAGAAATCTATTTAACTTTGTTTAATCCAGCATTTTCCATCAAACACACTCTTCATGCAAAATCTGTAAATATTTCGTGAAACTAGTACCCATTGAATATCTTTTTGGGAAACATAGGTGATGGGACAACTTCCTTTTGCTGAGCAAGAGGATGACATGGGCTTTCTCCCCAGGGTCTACGGACCACTGGCCGGTCCACGGGTGGCCTTGAGGCAGTGCCACAAACCCCAGGAAACATGTGTACAGCATCGAGTGTGCGTACAGACATGTGCTTTCTTCCCAGGGAGACAGTCCGGGACACTCATTATGTTCTCAGGCATCCACATCCTGAAAAGATAAAGGACCGTGGACATAAAGTAAGATCAGCTTCTTGACATTCATCACTTTTGCCTAAGCAACACTTTGCCATCAAAACAAAGCAGAAAAGTCAAGAAATCTGTTGCCGTATTTACCAAAACAACACAAAACAAATAGTATGCCAAGTTAAATCTGAATTTCAGATACACAATGCACACTATTTTAGTAAAAGGATGTTCCATGCAATATCTGGGACATCCTTATCCTAAAAAATTATTTGTTGTGTATCTGAAATTAAAATTAAACCGGGCATCCTATCTGTTACCTCAAAACCTCAGTTAGCTCAAATTTATTAACACTGGGGCTCTGGAGAAATGCCTTTCTAGTCAAATTTGGTCCACAGACCAGGAGCATTAACATCACCTGGAAGCTAACTAGAAATGCGGAATTTCAGGCTCCACTGCAGACCTGCTCAATCAGAATCCACATCGCGTCCGGATCCCCAGGCGAAATGTGCACATGTTGAAGTTTGAGAGGCCCTGATACGATGGTTTTCAGTCGCGGCCGTGCACTGGAATCACGTGGAAGCTTTAAAAATACGAGTGCCTGGGTTCACTCCCAGAACATCAGATTTAGTTGATTTGAGGCACAATCTGGACATTAATATTTTTTCACGCCCCCTCACCTCCACCCCAAAAGATTCTAATGTATAGCTGTGCTATTGCGATTTGTAAGAAATATATATTTGGTCATTCAGATGACCAAAATATATTTCTCATTCATATATATCTGGTCTTTGTCTACAGTTTCTGGCTCACAGCTCCCCAAACCCTTGGAATTTCCTAAGTGTTGAGAGTGCAGATTGACAAAGGTGTCTCTTGTTATGTGAATGAGGTGGCTTTTGGAGAGCACCTAAGCTTGGGGGCTGGCTTTCAGGCGAGCCAGCCATCTGATTAGAGGTCTGGAACTTTCAGTCCCAACCCCAGACCTCCAGGAGGGGAGAAAGGCTGGAGGTTGAATCAGTCTCCAATAGCCAATGATTTAATCAATCATGCCTACATAATGAAGCCTCCATAAAACCCCCGAAAGGAAAGGGTTTGGGGAGCTTCCCAGGTGGGGAATGCTTGTGGAGGTGTTGGGAGAGTGGTGCCTTCAGAGAGGGTGAGGAAGCTTGGCGCTCGTTCCCCGTGCCTTACCCTAAGCATCTCCTCCATGAGGCTGTTCCTGAGTTGTATCCTTTTATAACAAACCAGTAGTATGGTTAGTAAAATGTTTCTCTGAGTTGTGTGAGCCACTCTAGCAAATTCATTGAACAGAAGAGAGGGGGTGGTGAGAATCTCTGATTTATGGCTGGTCAGTAACAACCGGGACTCTCCACTGGCATCTGAAGTGGCGGGGTGTGGGGGAGGGCAGTCCTGTAGGACTGAGCCCCTAACCTGTCGCTCTGACACATTAGTGTCAGAATCGAGCTGAACTGTAGGACACCCAGCTGATGTTGGAGAATTGCTTGTTGGTGTGGGAAACCCCTCCACTCAGAATTGGGTATAGAGCCTTTGGTAGCCAAGGTGGTACCTTTACCTAAAGTCAGAGAGCCAACAAGGTGAGGACATTCTCAGAAGTACCTGAGGAGAGGTTTCCACCGCACATTTCTGTGCCCGGCTCAGGTCTGTGGAGCGAGAAGCTCCAGGTGCGGCTGCAGCCTCAGGAAGTGCTTGTCACAGTGCTCTTCGGTACACTCCCTCCAGCTGAGGACCACTGATGCTCAGGGCGACCTAACCCGGGTTACCCGCTCCGGTCTGGCCACCAAGTTAGCAAGGGAAGAAGGCCCAATCCTGGGGACTCAGCATTGAACTTGGGTCAGGTTGGTTTCCTCCTCTCGCAGCACCCCAGAACCACAGGAGGGGGACACAAAAGAGAAGGCAGGACGGCCTTTGCCCACCAGGGGGAATTTCATGAGCGTTTTAATTTCTTTGAGAAGAATTGCTATGACGCCCGAGGACAAAGGCATTCCCCATCTCCTACCAGATGAGGTCATTTGTTTTGACTCTTGGGATGTGAAACGGCATCCTGAAAAGCTATTTGGGATACTAAATGAATTACGGAAATGGTTCTAGCAGAAGCGGGAAAGGATTTAAATAATTCTGAGTTATATTATCCAGTGCAGGTGGTGACTTGCTTTCCTGCTGATAATGTAGAAGCCAGCTGCAGAGGATGACATAAATCATGTCAGGTGTGGAGGACCCCGGCCTGACAAACGGGCTGAGAAGCAGCGGTTAAATTCTCTCCTCATCTTCTCTCCCATCATGTGGGGACTGAGCGTGAGGCTTCGTAAGAGGCAGGTGGAATTTCAGTCAGAGGAAAGAAATTCTCAATTTTATTAAATCTTATGGATTTCATCTGACTTGAGCCTGTAAGATGTCTTAGTCTGTCTTTTAGATCATTATTTTGAAACTGCTTTTAGAAGAAACTGAATATCAGTTAATACTTTCGTCAGCCTAGGACTTATTTTCCTATAATTAAAAAGAATAAAGAAATGCTTGATTTCCTTGAGGAAGGATGCGACCTGGGACGTGAGTACAGTGAGAGGCGAGAAGTATCTTCGATAGTAGCAGGTAGGCCTGTTCCTGGGCCACGACCACCTCCACAACCAAGGGATTAAGAGGAGGTACATCCGGTTTATGACGTTGACACAGGCAGCCAGTGGGCTATCTCCTTCAAAGGGTGCAAGCTGGGGTCTTTATTCTCTTTTCAGAAGTTCCAGAGTGGACGTCCCTCAAGGCTGAAGTGTTGAGGATTGTATTCAGGTAAAACGCGTTGTGGTTTATCCTCTTCGTGTTGCATTAAACGTCCTCTAACTCTGACGGCTTAGGGATCATCTAGGGATCTCATTAAACCCAGTTTCTGATGGAGTGACGCTTCTGCGTGGGGTGAGCTTGTGGGTTTCTAATGAGTTTTCAGCTGGGGTTGATGCTGCTGCTGGCTTGCAGACCAGACTTTGAGTAGCCAGGCTACAGAACTTTTTTTTTTTAAATTTACTTCATTTTATTTTTTTAAAATTTACTTTATTTTTTCCTTTTTCTCCCCATAGTCCCCCAGTACATAGTTGTATATTCTATTGTTGTGCGTCCTTCTAGTTGTGGCATGTGGGCCACTGCCTCAGCGTGGTTTGATGAGCAGTGCCATGTCTGCGCCCAGGATTCAAACCAACAAAACACTGGGCCGCCTGCAGCGGAGCGCGCAAACTTAACCACTCGGCCTTAACCACTCGGCCACGGGGCCAGCCCCAAGCCTACAGAACTTTAAGCCACATGTACGGTCAGGGTTTTCCAGAGACAGAACCAGTAAGATGTAGATATATCCGTGTGTATATTGAGAGAGAGGTATTTATTTTAAGGAATAGGCTCATGTGACTGGGAGTTGGCAAGTCCAAAGTCTGTAGGCCAGACAGACTGAAGGAGGAGTTAAAACTTCAGTCTCAAAGCAGAATTTCTTCTCCAGGAAACCTTAGTTTTTGCTCTTAAGGCCTTTCAACAGATTACATGAGGCCCACCCACAGGATTGAAGGTAATCTCCTGTACTCAAGGTCAACTGATAAAGATGTTAACCATGCCTAAAAAATACCAGTGTGGCCACATCTAGATTAGTGTTTGATCACGCAACTATAGCCCAGCCACAATGACCCATAAAAGTAACCATCACACCTTGGAACTCTTTCTTTAAAGGGCAGTTCCCACTCATGCCTAACAAGCAAGAGAGAAAAGCAATAGTGCTCCTGCCTCCCCGCCCCGAGGAGGCCCTGAGGAACAGAGTCTTCACCTGAAACATGCACATGCGCATAGCAGTACTTGACTCAGGATTAGATTAGATCGTCTGAGTAAAAACCGTGCAGTGCAAGGCCTGGCACGTTTCTAAGTGTTTTATACACGTTATCTCCTTCTGGGATTATTGTTATCAGTCAGAACTATTGGAAAATAACCTTTCTTTCAAAGAAAGAAACTCGAAACATTTCAGTAGAAGGCTCGTGCTTCCCAGTGAGCTCTGGCATGTGTCTCTGCCTCTGCTTTGCTGCTCACCTGGGGGCCGGAGAGCAGCAGCTGCAGTCACCACGGTCCAGCCCAGGGGAGCTTCCAAATGGAAGACGTCTTTGTGGGCCCAGCACTGGGGCGAGCCCTCAGACCTGAGGGAGAGAAGGTCAAAAATTTTTGCCTCAAATGACCACACTTAACCTTGCAGGTCTCTTGACCAAGAACGTAACTGTGGCTCATCTCCCCTGGTGGCTGGAGAAGGTAAACATGAGGTCTTCCTTAAGGTCAACTGCAAAGAGACAGCACTAACAACTTTGTTAAGTGAAAAAAGCACAGTTCTCTTCAGTTTCCTTAGAAATTAGAATCTGAAAAGCAAAAGAAGTTACTTTCTATAAGTCTCATTTTGCATACAAATAATTTAATAGAGGAAGGAACACAAATGTGTTTAAGAAAAAAAAGGCTGAAGTCTGTAAGGCCCCAGGGCACCTTGAGTTTAAAAAGCAGTGTGGAATGACGAAGAATTTTCCCTCTCAAGACACTAGGCTAACGAAGTTAAGAGATTGTGTTTCAATAGCATATTCTGTAAAGTCGTCCTGGAACTTGGAAATGAAGTTTCACATTTTCTGCTTGCTTCAGTAACAAATGAAGACAATATGTTTTATTTGACGATTGAAGCTTATGACGTACGGGACAGAAGGGCCTCCAGCTCGCTGTACCATCGCTGTACTGACTCCTGCAGCAGGAAAAGCAGTGAAGAATCTCCGCCCCATTAGTAAGTGAGCAGATATAACTTGAAGACGTGCTAGGAATAGTTCCTTTGAGTATGAAGTTACTGGTTTCCTGATTGACAGCCACAGTTCACGTGAAGTGGCTCTGTAAGTGAGCATGTGAGCCTGTCTTGTTACACTAAATGGCCCAGCTCCTCCTCTGTGTGACTACTCTCTGCTCTGCATGTACTCGAAAAAATTCACGTGCTCTCCTGATTTGTGGCCTCCGCTTGCGTATGTCCTCCCCAACACCCTGATCAATTACAACTTTGTTCTATGAGTTTCTCTCCAGGAAAAGGCTGACCACAGGTGAGAAATACACCTACAAGGAGTCTATCACAGCTGACAGAAGAATGGAACAATGGGACGCCTGGAGACCAGCATCCCTGGACCCTTCCTCATAGCCCGTTTCCCTATATAACTGCCTCAAGATTCTGTCATTTTTGAAGATGGTTTTTTTGAGACATTAGTCTGCCATCTTCCCATTAGCTGGCTAATCTAATTAAATTTCCTTTCTCGATCTCTAACTTGTTGTGATTAATTGGCTCAGATTGTGGCCAGCAGAGCAAGCCCATTGTTACATGTTACAGGTGGTGTTTTAATTTCCCCATTTTTTCATTGGGGGCCTCTTTGTGTCCCAGGATCCAATCCAGGAAACCATGTTGCGTTTCGTTGTCTTGTCTCCTGGCCTCCTCTGCTCTGTGACAGTGTCTCCATCCTATTTCCTGTGACCTTGACAGCCTTGAGTATGGCCAGGTGTCCTGTAGAATGTCCCCAGTCTAGGTGTATCTGGTGTTTCCTGCAGGGTTGGATGGGGATTCCCTCATGGAGTTGAACGGGGATTTCATGAGAGAATTGGTAAAGCACTCGGGACCCCATCTGGCAGGTATTTTCATTATCCGTGTGCACTTCTAATGCAGCCGGCAAAGCGGAGCTGCGGTGGAGCTGAGGGTCTGCAGCCAGCTGCCCGGGGCTGCGTCCTGCTGCTTTCTAGCTCTGTGAGCCAGCCACATTTCTAACCTCTCAGTTTTCCTCCTCCGTAAGTGAAACTAGTAACAGGCCCTTCCTCACAGGGTTGTTGTGAGGGTTGAATTGGTGTACACAGGACCAGATTGACGTAAAATGCTTATTACCTTCCGGGCACCTACACAGTCCCTTTACTTTGTGCCATTAAATAATATTAATAGAGTGAGTTCATCTCGCCCTCATTCATCTTCAGATGCTTCTGAGTCTTCGTGTAGCCATTGGTCTACTGCGGCTCTGCCTGTGTGAGATGCCGCGTGTCTTGAGGCTGCCTGGTCCAGGAGTGTCCCTATGAGCTCAGGTCCTTTGGGAGGTTTGAGAATCACATGAATCATCCTTCAGTAGTGGCCCTCACGTAGTCGCCGCGGAATTCTCTGCTTCTGTGTCAGCCCCATCCACGGGCAGGACCAGCTGACAACGTGGATCCCGTGCCTGCAGGGAGGGTCCTGAGTCAGGGGAATGAGAGGAGCCTGGAGGAGCCCTGCGGTGAGCAGCGACCCCCCTGCTGAGGGACCCAGAGCCTGCACCCGGGGCTACCTCGTGGCTTCTGATCATCGGGAAGGTCAGATTTCAAGCAGGGACCCCTCCCCGTTCAGCACACAGGATGACTCGGTTACACCAAGTGCAGTTCGGTCCTGGAACAACCTTCTAAAATCACGCAATTAAAGACGTCACGAGAAGAAAGCATCTGAGTATATGATTTAATGAAGTGGATCAAAAGGAGAAGTAAAAAAAAAAAACAGGGAGAGAGTGAAACAATAAGCCTGGGAAGAAGAGGAAAATTGAAACCAGTGACCTCGTCTTCCCACTTCCCCCGTCTCACTCCCGCAGTGCTGTTTCTCTCCTCCTGCCTGTCTGACCTGTGGGAGAATCCCCAGGGAAGGAAGCGGGTGGCCAGATCTCAGGGTGACTCCAGCGCTGAGCAATCCCTCAGATGTTAAAGACGGCAATAACCTTCACACTCCTGAGCTCCAGGGGTCTTCCTTGCCTCTTAGTGTTTCACTCATTCACGAAACACTGTTTGGAAGTGTTATAAATTCAAAGATTTTAATCTTCCCAGAGATCTCCTTAGGTGGGTGGGTAGCGGTGGTATTCACTTATTTAAGAAATACTGAGTGCTACCCTGGGCCAGCACTGCCCTAGACACTTGGGATCCCTCAGCAACCGTGGACCAAGAGGCCGCTCTTATGTGCTTACGCCTTAGTGGGGAGGCAGACGCACTCACAGCATGATGGACAAGTTCACGGTAGGGTGTGTTGGCGGGTGGTAAGTGCTGTGGAAGGAGAGCAAGTAGAGGGGAGTTGTGGGGGACGGGGTTCTCCTTTCTCCCCATTTACCACAGGGAGGGTGCTGCGATAGGGGAAAGCACCCCCCTCTTTCCTACCTCCCCAGTCTCTCTGTCCAGCTGTCTCCGACCCTTTTCTAGATTCCTTTTTAATGGGAAGAGTATGAAATGCAGCAAAGCTCTCAGCTCTGGAGCCCCAGTGTCTGGAGTTGATTCCTGGCCCAGCTCACGCTTCTCTATGTGACCTTGGGAGAATTAACTTCTCCCTGTTTGACTCCCTGTCTATAAAACTTATCTACCTCTGGGGTCGTAGAGAGGATTAAATGTGCCGGATCTGGCACATGGTAAGCACTCAGATGTTAGCTTAAAAAAAAATGTCGTGTGTTATGGGAGAGGGTCACGGGCAGGGGAGTCTCTGCTCCTTGGAGGATGATGGGCAGCACGGAGCACAAGACCCATTTCCATCTCTAAATGCCTCCAAAGGCCCCTAAACACCCCTAAACCAGCTACACAGGGCTCCCTGCCTCAGGAACTCGGGGGTGAAGCTTGGTCTCTCCGCCTCATTCATTCAACAACTTCACTGAGACATGTTAATACCGCGTTCAAGGCTCAGGCAGCTTCAAAAGCTGATAAAAATGGCTCCTCTCACTCCTTGGCCCAGTCCCAAGAAACATTCTTCTTTCCTAATAGTTTTTATATCTTATTTTTATAAATTCTCACATTCTTTCATTTTAACTTAAGCTTAATCACACCAAAAAATAGGCATTTGCTCTGTTGTACGGCCGTCTGAAACGGTCACCACTTTGACCGTCTGTCAGGCCATCATTTTCCAAGGCTGTCTGGCCTGCACTTTGTTCCTGTTCACAACTGCAACCCATACTCCACTTTCATAAAATAAAGCAGGCAGCAAAACCTAAAATACTGAAGAGGGATGAAATAGGCCAAACAATTTTAGGTTGGAGAAAATACTGGTGATTTCACCTATTCCTGGGCATTTCTACAAATCTAGTCTCCCGTGAAGCAGAGAATGCAAGGCATCGAAGGCAAGACTTGACGGGTGGCTACAGAATTAGCACAAATACTGCCAAACACACTCCACGTATCCCGGCAACTTCCCCGGGTCACTTATTTCCTGAGTGTTGAGTCTCAAGGACTCTCTCGTAGTAAATTATTAAGCTTCGTGCAAGGTCTAAGATCAAGATAAAAGGAGAAGAATGTTATCTAAAGTGGAAGGTCAAACATATTTAATGCACCTCCGTGATGTGGAGATCAGTCTATCCTTCATCACAGGGACAAGAGCAGGGAGTTGGACAAACAGCGTGGTCACAGTGATTCCTTTTGTGGTCCTCTTGTTCTCACAGAGCTGCTACCTGATGACTACGTGCAGAAAGTCCTCTTGTCACGGGAGAATTAAGGAGCTCCAAGTCTTCAGACCAGGCTGTAGCATCTGGTCAGTCTTGCTTAAGGCCGTCACTGATCTCGTCCCCCACTTTCCAAAAACTGGATCTGTGCCTTGGTTCCTGGCTTGCAAGCCCAGTTTCTCTAAGACTGGCCCTAGACCGCCTGCTCCCGTAGCCTCCCAGAGGCTGGAGTCCTGAAGGTCCTGGGGTCAGGGGCCTTTTGGACTCACCTGCTTAGGTCTCCACGTGATCCGCATCTCCGAGACTCTCCATCACTGTTCTGTCCTCCTGTCATGACTTCCTCCTATACGGAACCTCTCCAGCCAGCACTCTGCCATCTTGGGCCACCTCCTGCCGCCTGAATCTCCAGAGAACACTCTCTACTACGTCTGGACTTTCTCTGTGCACCTGTGTCTCAGCGCCTCCTGCTCTGGCTGTTCACCAAGTTCCCATCCTGATCTGAGACCGGGAGGAGCTGTGGGGGCAGAAAGAAAGAAGGTCACGTGTGTTAGAAGTTCACTTCTGATCGAGAATGGCAGTACCTCCTCCTCACGAGGGCATAGTGAGGACTAAAGGAGCAGATGTCTCTAGACGACGCCGTAGGTGAAATGTGAAGCGTGAGAAAGACTGACCCAGATGCGGAGGAGCGACGGAGGCATTCCAGAGGGAACAGCCGAGTGAAGCCCAGGCACCAGTGCCCAAACTGCCTGGAGGCCCTGGGTGCCTCTGTTGGACCAAGGAAGCTGTCTATTGCTGTGGATCCCAGGCTCTGGGGATTCAAAGTCTTCTCAGAAGGGTCCCAGCAGAGGAGGGTGCTTGGCCATGTTTTGCCTCGCTTCCTTACCAGCAGGACCTAGACATTGTGGATTAGACTGTAAGGTGCTAATTAAAATGACTCAGTGAACTATTTCCCATTTACTCTTAATTTTCAAGCACCACCGTGATGATGTGTGTTATTAAATGTGTCAGATTAGCTTGGCTCTAAATTTGCTTTTTTTTAGGAAGATTGGCCCTGAGCTAACATCCATGTCTATTTTCCTCCACTTTGTATGTGGGATGCCTGCCATGGCATGACTTGACAAGCAGTGCACAGGTCCACACCCGGGATCTCAGCCTGTGAACCCCAGACTGCCAAAGCAGAACGTGTGAACTTAACCGCTGCGCCACCAGGCCAGTCCCATTGGCTCTAAATTTTAATCGACTGCATCAGTGAACCCCATTTGTGTAAGCTCTCCTCAGTGGGCTGCTCATCTAGCAAGGTGATAAATTTTCCAAAGTTGTGAGCGTTGGTTAAACATCATAAGTCCTGTATTCAGTACTCACTTTCTTGTCTGTCAACTTACAAGTTTAAGTAACTCTTTATGTTGTCAAATCCCATGAAATGCAGCGATGCTGCTGTGATCCGCATGCTAATCCTTGCGCCTCTTGTCTGCCTTTTTCCCCAGGAGCATCTTAGTTGACTTGCTAGACACCGTCTTGTTTCTTCTTATGCATGTGTTTTAGAATCTAGTAAAGGGAGCAGGAATGTTCAGCAGGAGAAAGTTGAGGCTATTTGATTATTTTCTAATTTGGCTCACACGTCTAGCGGTCTTTTCACCACTATCTCTAAGAATTAATAATCGAGATTGCTTTACATTTCCCACCTTGTTTCTTTCCTTCCCTCTCTATGCTGTAACCCCTGGTGTATATTTGTGTTGTGCAGGAAAAAATTCATTTCTGATTAATTCACACAGGGGTCCCAGGTCTCTTGTAGTCAACAACATACAGCATGGGACCCTTGATAAAGCTGACATTAGCCATCTCTTAGGTTGAATGGGTTATGCCAACCCTGGAATGTGTGGGGTTTGTATGCTTTTGAGAATGTTATTGGATTCATACAATAAACCATGTTCCAGAGGGACGTAAGTTAAAAGATGAACAATAAATTGGGGCTAATAATAATTGCACTGCCAGGCAAGGATTAGCATCCTTATTACATAAAGGGCTATTTTGGGGAGTCATTTATCCAGTCGGTCTTCGTGCACTCATTAATTCAACAAAAATTCCTTAAGCACTGTATGTGTTGAATTACGTCCCCTTAAAACCCGTATGTTGGAATCCTAACCCCAGCATCTCAGAATGTGACTTCATCTGGAGATAGGGGCTTTCAGAGGTAATCAAGTTAAAGCAAAGTCATTAGGGTGGCCCCGATCCAGTATGACTGATGACCTTATAAAAAGGGGAAATTTGGACACAGACATGCACATAGAGGGATAGAGGGAAGATGATGTGACAATCGTTTTCTGCTGTTTAGACCACCCAGTCTGGGGTCCTTTGTGAAGACAGCCATTGCAAACTACTACAAGCGCTCACTGTGTGCCAGACAATGTCCTGCGTGCTGGGAACATGGCAGTGAACAAATCCGACAGCATCTGCCTTTCTGGAACTCACCTTCTAGCACGAGAACAGTAATCAAGAACATAAATAGATAAAACATGTCAAATCAAGATCTGCACTGTGAAGCAAATTAAGGAGACAGAGATGGAGTGTGTTATGTAGATTGGGGGGCAGTTCAAAGAAGATTTCTCTGAGGAAGTGCTATTTGAGCAGAGACCTGAATGAAGAGGAAGAAAACTATGGCTCTCTAGGGAGAGAGGGTTCCTGGCAGAGGGAACAGCAAGTGCAAAGGCCCTGAGGCAAACATGCAGTTTACCTTCTTGCTGTTCCTTGAACATGTCAATGTGTTTGGAGCACAGCAAGAGACCAGGAGGAGTGGCAGACGATGGGGACAGAGAAGGCCAGTGTCAGATGCTCTAGGACCAGGTCCTGGAAAGGCTTTGGGTCTTACTCTGTGTGATGGGAGCCATCAGAGGTGTTAAGCAGGGGAACAATAGGATCTGATTACTTTTTAGAGGCTCGCTCTGGCTGCTGTGTGAAGAATAAATGGTGGTGATGCAAGAATGGAAGCAGGGACACAAGTTATATAGGAAGAGGCTGTCACAATGATCCTACAGAGAAATCCTAGTGGCAAGTCCAAGTTGGCGGTGGGAGAGAGGATAAGAACTGGTACCTCTTGGAGAATTTCATAGTTTGAATGGATGTGATGTGCTGGCAGATTGGATAGGAGATGTTAGAGAAAGAGTCAAGGATGACTTCGAGGTTTGGGGCCTGAAAAACTATGTGACTCATGATACTATTTATTGAGAGGGTGAGCACTGAAAGAGGAGCAACTCTGGGAAAGAGAATCCAGAGCTCAGTCTCGG
Source organism: Equus przewalskii (assembly GCF_037783145.1). Taxonomy (NCBI): domain Eukaryota; kingdom Metazoa; phylum Chordata; class Mammalia; order Perissodactyla; family Equidae; genus Equus; species Equus przewalskii. The sequence continues at coordinate 84,990,323 of NC_091835.1, read as the reverse complement.
ACGTGTTGGCTTGGAGATGTCTATGGAACATACAAGGGGAGCTTGGGAGAGAGGTCTGAGCTACAGATATAAACTGGTGAGTCTTCAGGATAAAAATGATAGTTTAAACTAAGATCTTGGCACTCAGGGGGTGATTGTGGAAAAGAGAGAGGTCTGAATCAGAGCCCTGAGGCTTCATCCAACAGAGGAATGAAAGAGGGGAGACCCAGCCAGCGAGCCCTGAGAACAGTGGCCGCTCAGAGGTGGAGCAGATTGTCCTGGAGATCAAGCACGGGGGCATCTCAAGGAGGGAGTGTTGAGCTGTCGATGGCTGCTCGTGGGTCGAGTGAGATGAGGCCTGAGAATTGCCCTTTGGTTTGGCAACTGGGAGGCCACTGGTGACCTCAAGTAAAATGGTTTTGGTAAAGTGGGGAGATGACCACCTCATCGGTGTGGGTCCCAGAGGGAATGGATGGTGGAGAAGGGACAGCAAGTCCTTTCATTCTTCCTTCAAGGAAATTTCCCAGAAAGCAAAATGAAGCAGCACCAGAGAGGGGTCTCCGGGCAGGTTTGTTGTTGTTGTTGTTGTCGTTTTAAGCTGGAAGATACTGTGTCTATGTCACATCCTTCCGATTTTGTGCTGAAGGAAATTATCCAATAGAAAGGGGGAAATTGATGATGGAGGAAACAGGCTTCTTGCAGAGCTGGTGAGGCGGATGGAATGCACGTACGGTTGAGAGGTTGGTCTTAGCATGGCGCCCTGGCCTCTCACATTCAGATTCATCCATTGTTATAGGAGAAAAGGCAGACCTGTGGGAACAGATGCAGAAAGCTGGGGAGATGATTGCTTGATTTTCTCAGTGAAACAGGAAGTAAGGGCACGAGCTGGGGAGGAGGGGTGAGGGGGGCATGTGGTAATGTAACTATATTTGGAGATAGGGCCTATATGGAGGTAACAACCACTACATAAGGTCATAAAGGTGGGGCCTTAATTCCACAGAACTGGTGCCCTCAGAAGAAGAGGAAGAGACACCAAAAAGCTCTCTCTCCGTGCGCTCACAGAAGAAAGGCCAGGTGGGGACAGTGAGCAGGTGGCGTCTGCAAGCCAGGAGGAAGGCTCTCACCAGAAACCAGCCCTGCTGACACCTTGGTCATGGACTTCCAGCCTCCAGAACTGTGAGGAAAACCAATTTCTGTTGTTTAAGCCCCCCAGCCTGTGGAATTTTGTTATGGTTGGCCGAGCAGACTAATCCAACAGGGGATGGGGTTTTACCAGACAGATGTTAGAGAAGATGGAACAAGGGCTGGTTATAAAGGTGGACAGAGTGAGGAAATAGATGCAGAATGCTGAGCCTAAGGTGTGGAAGGAACGTGGCAATCGCTCAACCGACGGTAGCTGCTGCTGGCTGCCCTCTGAGGGGCTGCCTCTCAGCTCCCACTGTGACAGGGATGTGCCAGGATGACAGTCACGTAGGCAGCAAGGTGCCGGTCCTCAGGAGCTCAGAGTCAAGTGGAGGAGACAGACGCAGCAGCGTCAGGACAGCACGACCAGCACAGCCATGAGAGATGGATAGCATTCTGATGCAGAGGAAATGTCACGGAGCAGGTCACGTTTGAGCTGAGCATGAAGCTGAGTAGGAGTTTGCCAGAAGAGAGGAGGCATCTAGGCTCAGAGGAGGGCAGGACATTTGAGAGAGAGCAAGGCATTTATAGAGCTTTAGTGCAGGCGGTGGGGAGGTCGTGAGGAGGCGAGTTGTAACCAGAATGTGAAAGGCCTGGAGTTGGTCACGCACAAGCGTAAGCAGAGGAGTGATGCCATAGATTTTTTTTTTTTAAAGAAAGGTAAGACTCCAATAGCAGTGCAGAAGACAGAGTAGAATGGGAAAAAAACTTCCGGGAAGCGTTTGCACAGTCTAGTGGGGCCTGATCTAAAAGGTGGTGCAAAGAGACACAAGAGAGCAAAATTTGGGAGAGAATTCAAGGTCTGGCGGCCAGTAAGAGGGGATGTTTGGGAGAGGCAAGGTGTGAGAATTACTCCTCATTTTCTGGCTTGGATGACTGGGCGGGTCATAACACTGTTAAGCATAAGATAATAACAGGTGAAAAACAGGGCGAAATGCTTGCCGGGGGTGGGGCACAGTGGTTGGAAGGGTGTTAAAGAGTTCAGTTTTAAACACGCCCAGTTGGAAGGTTCTGTAGATGTCAGCAGGCAGTTAAAATACTGATTTGGCGCTTAGGAGAGAGCTCAAGGCTGCAAAAAATCCTTTTGCTTATTTCATGCAGTAATTGAAGCCGGGGTGTGGCTGAGAACAAGCCAGCTGTCACTGGCTGAGTGCTCATCAGACGCCAAGCACGAACTTCTAGTGGATTATCTCATTTAATGCTGACAGCAATTTTATTTAGAGGATACTATTGTTACTGCTTGTTTTTTTCAGATGAATCATTTAAGGTTTAGAGAGATTAAGTGACTTGCTCAAGTTCACATAGTGATAAATGGATTTGAACCAAAGTGGTCTGACCCCAGTGGCCTTCTCTCGGCCCTTGGCCATGGAGAGATCTATGTTTAAGGAGGAGGCAATAATGGAGTCTGGGCAGGACAGTTTTTAAAAAATTTAACAGGGAACCAAGAAACCAGATGGAGGGCACTAAATGCTCAAAAGCTTCCAAGAGGGATCAGTGGAGATGAGCTTGGATTTTAAGCCTAAATCGGATGAGAAGACCGTGGATGCCTTCCTGAGAGCAGTCTTAGTGACAGGGCTGAGGGCACGTACAGTCTGGGGTTTGATGCAAAGCCGTGCACCCGAGGAAGGAGGGAAGGCTGGCCGCCTTAGACAAGGGCACAGGTGACACCCCTGGGAAGCTGACCTCCCGTGCTCAGGCTGGCGGGCTCAGAAATGAGTCTGCTGGCACAGAGAGCCAAGCCCATGAGAGCTTATGTTTTAAAACCAGAATGTTGATTGAATAATTGGTGCTGAGTGACAAACTACCAAGCGAGCCAGATGTTCACGGTTTGCTAACAAGACCGCTCTAGCTTGTAGGCAAAGCCTAATGATAGTCAAAGTGTTGCCAGGAAACGTGAACCCAGAGCAAGAGGAATCATGCAGGTAACACGACCAGCGTTGTCAGTCTGTGATTCGCTGTGCGTCTGTCTCCACCATGTACTATGCTTGCCATACGGTTCAGGTGCTCGTGCTTATGGGCCCCAGTACCTTCTCCCTTGGGCAGCAGTGGAATCACACTGACAAATTTTATTTCTCTGGATTTTTCTTTTAGAGAAACCATCCCGTTTCTTTGGTTCTGTGTTTCCCAAACACAAAAATTCTCGTACTATCTTCACAATATTTGCCACATCCATATACTACCAGTATGTACTATTATTAGCATAATGCCTAAAAATTACTTAAAATTAATAATGAAGATATTCATTTTAAAGGAATTTCATGTTACGAGCATAAATGGAAAGTCAGCGTCCTTTGCCACACATAGAAGGCAACCGTGAAGCTAAACACACGGCTTTAAAAAAAAGTCTGATTACCTGTTGTCCCCCTAAATCTTCTTGTACACCAGCAGTGATGCTCTTCCTACCCTCCGGGTACCCTCTGGGAAGCGCTCTCTGAAACAGCACAGCGCAATCACTGGATGTGGGCTTTCTCTGCAGCACCATCAGTTGTTGGAGCGACCGTATCCTGCCCCCTGGGCAGGGCGGGTTTACCGAGACACTATTGAGGTTTGAGTGTCACCGTTCTGTCCTTTCCAAGGTCTTGAATGTTGGTACCTAATTTTGTCCTCTTTTTACAAAGAGAACCCCTCACTCCTGTCTTGTGTAAGGTTTAGGCCCCAAACCTGTATCCTCTCCTACTTCTGGATCATTCTAGAGGTGGCTGAGTTCACCCCTGGAAGTTTCCTTTCTTTTCGTTCTGAAGGACTGGGCTTTTTCCAGGTTTGGTGACATCCTGCAGTTTATCCATCTTTGTAGGGAAAGAGGTTTGAGGAGTAGCTTGAGGGGAGGTGAGCGTGAAGGCAAGGATTGTGTTTAGACTAGAAAAACCTGAACGTGTTTATGAAGAAGAAGAGTGGATGGAGGGAGAATAAGGCTGTCTGGAGTGGAGGTAACTCTACCGGGGTTAGCAGTAGGAGAGGGGTGTGGCCTTGGGAAGGAGGAAGGACCCTCGCCCCCTAACCCTCTAAGCCAACAGGAGGAAGAAGGGATCAACTTCTTCCAGAAGGCTCTGGCTCACGTGGCCTCTGTTTTCTCTCTGGATCCTGAGAAGACATCTATGCCAAGGGGTGGGGACGTGGTGTGGGAGGTCTGAGGAGAAGTCTCTGTTTGGGATTTTCAACATGGAACCTGCCAGAGGGAGCTCACCAGAGGCAAGAGAAAGCACCACGGAGCAGCTTGAACGAACCCAGCTGGGTGGGTACAGGGCAGTGCGGTGCTAGGATCCGTCCACGTGACTCCGATTCTGCCAGGACCCGAGTCGGCTCAGGAAGGAGAGAAGGGGGGCCAAGAGGCAGAGGAAATGGAGATGCTGACACACATGTCGCAGGGATCCACCCGAGAGCAGACTGTTCATAGACTGGAATTGGGGACTGTGGGTCTTAGAGAGGTCAGAGAGCACGTTTAGTGGGAAGAGCACTAGGGGGAGAGGGGAACCATGGTCTGAGCAGGATTCCTAAAGGAGGGCTTGAGAAGGCACAAGTGTGAGGGAGGGTTGCCAAAAACGGGGGATGTAGAGGGGTGAGGTGGGTGGCACAGAGGAGATCAAGCCTGGAGGTCAAGGCTAGACGTCACCGAGGACGGTGGGAGGGTGGGAGACAGAGATCTCTGCAAGAGTAAGGGGAACGAGTGGGCTCTCTGGAGACGAGGCCGGGGGAGGAGAGAGGAGAATAACACACCCACGTCCTCATCCCGAGAACCCATGAACGGGTGACCTTACACAGCAAAAGGGACTTTGCAGATGAGATTAAGTTAAGGATTTTGAGGGAGGAGATAATCCAGGATTATCCGGGCAGGATCGATGTAATCACAAAGGTCCTTAAAAGAGAAAAAGGAGGTGAAAGAGTGAGCGACGCAACGACAATGGAAGCTGAGGTCTGAGTCCTGTGATACCGGCTTTGAAGATGGAGGAAGGAGTCACAAACCAAGAAGCATAAGTGGCCCGTAGAAGGTGGAAAAGGCAAGGAAACAGACGGTGGCCCCGAGTCTCAGAAGGAGCGCAGTCCCGCTGACGCCCGATTGTAGCCCAGGGAGACCCGTTGTGGGACTTGTGGCCTCCAGAATGGTGAACAGCAAACTTGTGATTCCTGTGCCACTCAGTGTGTGGTAATTGGTCAGAGCAGCCCCAGGAAACCCAGAGAGATGAGAAGCTGACTGCTATGAATTGTTTCAAAGGACGGGATTTTGAAAGTGAAAGAGCGGCATTCTGTGGGCGGAAGCTCCAGCCAGAAGAAACCACCTCCGGCCGTCAGACAGAGCACGTGTGCAAGGATGCTGTCTCCACTTGAGGGGGCTGCGAGGGACAGAGTCCTCTGGGGAAATCCACGCTTCAGTTCAAGCCAGAAAGTAGAAGGGGGAGTGAGGGAAAGGTTGAGAGTGTAGCGACTATTTTAACTCTTGGCAATAGAACAAGTGTTTCAAAGTGTACAGTGTAAATAGAAGACCGGTCCCTGGAGACCAGACTGCAGAGGAGTAAGAACGCGTAACAGGATCCGTCACCTCCAGGGGCAGCATGCTGTGCGCACACCACCAGCCATTACCTTGACTCACAGGAAACAGGGGGCAGGGCCTTGCGAGGGGGCCAGGAAGGCCAGAGATGGAACCAACTGTGTCCAGCAGTTCTAGTCAATGCCTTTTGCCTCCCCTTCGATGTAGCTGGCTGGTTTCGATGCATGGTGCCTGCCTCTGCTGGTCTCAGTCAACTTCTAAAATAAAGCTTTTGCTTTTTAAAGGACTGAGACTAATTTTAAGCAGAAAAGCAGAACGTATGCAATGTTAACGAATGAATAATTGGTATAAACAAGTCAAAATAAATTTGCTTCTTTATAAGCTGTAATGAAAATTTGTTTCTGATTCAACAGTGCCTTGCCCATGTTAGGCTCGTCAAGTCCTCACTGGATTTCATTGAATTAAGAAAAGTCACAAAGTTCTGGAAATCTTGGATTTAGCTCCATGCGAGAGCTACATCAGAGAATCATGAGGGAGCGAGGGGAGGGACCTTCCCTGCAAATGTCAGGTTTCTGACTGCAAGACCTCAGACCCGTTAGCCCCTTAGCTGGGCTCAACCATGTGTGGTCAAGGCCTCCGTTTGTACTCATGGCACGAGGCCTAGAACCAGAGCAGGCCGCGTTCCTTCCCACGAGGCCTGCCCCTGACCCCGGCCTTCCGTCTCACCCAGTCTGTGACCAGGGAGACAGGAGGACAAACCCAAGGAAGGCTTTTCTCTAGAGGAGCCAAGCAGAGCTGGTTAGCTTCCCACCCTTCGGTCTCCACCAGGCCGGGTGTCCTCCCGAGCAAATGGGCACCCCAAGTCTCTCTTATCACCCCAGCTGCAGAGAGAGGAAAGAGGATCCAAGAGAGAAACAAAAACATCCAACAGAAAGAGAGAGGAATGCAGCGACCAGCCACTGGCAGGCAGAGCTGTCGCCTCCTTGTTAATCTCATCAGAAGTTCCAGCCGGGGTGGCCTGGTGGCTCAGCGGTTAGGTGCGCACATTCTGCTTCTCGGCGTTGGGTTCGCTGGTTTGGATCCTGGGTGCAGACATGGCACCGCTTGGCAAATTCCGTGCTGTGGTAGGCGTCCCACGTATAAAGTAGAGGAAGATGGACACGGATGTTAGCTCAGGGCCAGTCTTCCTCAGCAAAAAGAAGAGGATTGGCAGTAGGTCACTCAGGGCTAATCTTCCTTAAAAAAAACAGTTCCACCTCACACCACGGCTCAGCTGTGTCCTTGACTTTCACTCACGTCAGACACTCCCCTCCCTGGGGTGGAGAAAGAGGATGGGGAACACTGAGTTTCTCCCTACAAACCAGCAAATGAGTATTCCCTTTCAAACTCTAAGCTCTTAAACGAAATGTTGCTGACACGTATGTTCGTTGTGTATGTGTTCACCCATTTGGCCCTTCCTGCGTACAAAGCTGATTACCTCTTTAACTAAGTACTCTTCCCTCTTATCAGAGCTGTGAGCATATTCAAGAACATTCGCTGCTCTTGGGTTCCCAGTGGACCGAGGCGTGCATTTTCAGGAACCAGCTGGTGTTTGTTTGCACAGCGTGTATCAGCCATGAGAAGGATAATTTACTGCCTTTCGAATACCTATTTCTTCCCCTGCGAGGGGGTGCACCTGCATCGGAGCCCAGGGGGTCTGGCTGCACTCGGCCATCACTGCAGACTGATCTTGGCTAGCTAACAGTCTCCGAAGCCAGACGCAGAATTGGCTGTCTTGGAAGCATTTGTCTGTGCGTCCTGAGGAGCTGCGCAGGGAGATGGGGAAGAGGACCCCGCCAAGGGCAGGGGCTCTAGAGATGGGACTCAACACACAGAATCACTGCAACGTCCACATCCCGTTCACCACGGGGCTCAGTCTCCTCACAGTTATCCTTGGTGCAGGAAAGGACAGGGGTTCCTCTGAGCTACCTGCCCACTTCTCCTTTCATCAGTACCGAGCTGGGTATCCTCAGGGCTGGTCCTTATCTTTCCAGAGACCAGAATCTCCAACAGGGCGAAATTCATGAGCGAGCGAGCTATCCTAGTTACACAGGGTCCTGCACTAGAGGCGCCCCATGCTTGGTGTGCTGCTCCACTGCGGCTGTCTGGAAAACCCTAACAAATTTAATAAGGACTCAGCATTCTCATTTGCACTGTGCTCTGAAAATTATGTAGTCGGTCCTGGTCTCCAGGATGGTTTCTTGGGTTGAGAGCCCTTTGACTTCAGGGTCACTTCTTTCATAGTTCATGCCCCTCTTTTGCTCGCATTTATGTGTCTGTGTCCATCTGCCAGACTGCAGAGTTCCCGGGGCGAGGGCTTGCTGACCTCTTTCTCCAGGGCCCGGAAGAGTGCCTGACTTTCCGTAAGTGGTTGGACAATATTTGCTGAATGACTGAGTGCCTGAAAGAGGCCTCAGGGACATTCCCATAGCCAGGGCAACAAGCAGACTATCGGGATAGTGCCACATTTGGTGTCAAGTTCACCATAAAAGGGGTCATTCATTCTGGACACGCCTCCCGCCCTCCTCCTCAACCATTTCTCTCTGTCTGAGCGGTAAGCTGTTTTCATGCTTGACTGTGCACCTGAGTCTCTGCTCACCTGACTCCTCGAGCTGAGCGGGAACCTTGTCCTAAAGCCACGTTAATGGACCGGGCTGAGCTGCTGTTGTCAGGGCTCAGGGAGACAGAGTTTCGACCTGGGGCTTAGGCACACCTTCGCCCTGGCCAATGGAGCCGGGGGATCTGAGGAGTAAATGGGAGGACAAGCATGATGACTTCTGAGATGGTTACATAAAGAGGGGTCGTTCTGTCCACTCCTGGCGGCTGGACCACGAATCTGGTGGATTCAGGCACCAGCAGCACTGTAAGAGCCACGTCTGTGCCATGGGTCACCGTGAGGGACTTTCCTTAGAACATTTAAGGCACCCAGTCCAACAATGTTTATTCATTTAAAATAAATTAGAGGAGACCTGTTTAAAGGAAACACCACATTGGGGGACCACAGATAAGATTCATTTCCGGGGGCCAGCCTGGTGGTGCAGCAGCTAAGTGCGCACGTTCTGCTTCTCAGCAGCCTGGGGTTTGCCGGTTCAGATCCCAGGTGCAGACATGACACCACTTGGCATGCCACGCTGTGGTAGGCATCCCACACATAAAGTAGAGGAAGATGGGCACGGATGTTAGCTCAGGGCCAGGCTTCCTCAGCAAAAAAGAGGAGGACTGGCAGTAGTAAGCTCAGAGCTAATCTTCCTCAAAAAAAAAAAAAAAAAAGACTCATTTCCAGCAGCTGCCTGGAGCTCCATGTTGACTGGTGTTCTAAGGAAAGAGAGCAGTGACTGGTTAGCCATGCCAGCACGGACACGCGTGCCTGCATTTACTGAGTCTAGCACAGCATCGAATACACGATAAAACCTCCGTGTGCGTTTGTTGACTGAATAAATAGATCAGTGAGGAGTCACCAGAATATGCCTCTGGCGTATTGATTATTCTGAGCTGAAGGCACCCAAGAAACCTCGGCTGCAGGAAGGGCCCTCTGACCTCCCCCTTTCTACCTCAAAGCAGATCATAAAATCTCCTGTGAGAAAGATGCCTTCCCGTACCAGGAAGAGAAGAACACCCTTATCACCAGAGACAGGGTCGACATCTGAAAGGATCTGTATACACAAACCGACTAAATTGCCCTGATCTCCCGTTGGTCCCCCCCATATTTCCTAGTCCCTGCCCCACAGTTCACTGCCTCCCAGCCTGAGCCCTTTGTCGGGCCACATTCCCACAATTTATAGTTCTTTTCATAAAGTGCTATATAAGATTTTTGGCCTTGCAGCTTCTTCAGGTCTTTATTTTCCTTCTGAAGACTGCTGTGTACTTGTAAATATTCAATTTTGGATGCTTTCCCCTGTTCATCTGTCTTATGTCCATTTGATTCTTAGGCTCCACTACAAAACCTGAGAGGGTGGAAGAAGCTTTTCCTCTCTGAGGCCATCAACGCTCGAAGTCTGCGCCTGGGGCTAAGTGGGAAATTTAAACAATTTCTTCAGCATGAACCTCAATTTCCTTAGGTGTAAAGACTTTAGATCTCTCCCAGCCCTCGCGTTCTGTAATCGTGTCAGCCTTTGGAAGATGAAGAGTGCACGTGTCGAATAACAGCTCTCACCACCCCCTTGTGTCTGCACGCGCCTGAGCCCCATTTCTTTAGGGCCTCCTGTGGGGCCTGGCTTAGTTTCTAATGCAGCAACATATGCAGTATGTTTCTCAGAGAATTGCCGGAATACGTCTCTTTTGAATCTGGATTGTGGCAAAGCTGGACTGTGGCTAATGCGAAATGGGGACTTCCAGAACCACGTCTTCAAGTGACCACCGTGACTTAGGACCCAAACTCACAGCCTTGTTTCTTGAATGTTCTGTAAACCTAAGAGACATGTGTCCTCTCCAGAGACTTGTGATTCTTCATGGCAGAAACTGAAAACAGAGACCATTGCCTTTGCCTGTGGCTTCTACGGAAGGGCTAAGCCAGAATGTGATTACTGCCTTACACTCCATTTTCCTCTCTCCTCTTCCCAGAAGCTGTTCCCCGCTCTCCCGCCTCCCGCATCTCAGACCTGGACATCATGCTTCTTCCCAGTTTCAAGAGATTCTGCCCAGGAGCTTAGGAAGGTGGCTGCAGAGCCGGAGAACCGGAGAGCGTAACTGGGCATTTGGGAGGAACCAGGTATGGTGGATTTGCCATTATTTTGTTCGTCTGTTTTATTTCGAAGGATAAAGGGATCAGGGAGTCACAGGGATCTTCCTGTGGAGCTGGCCCGGTGCTCCGGCTTTGGAGGAATCGTCTAGTTTAATTTACGAAAAGCATCCGAGGGCAGGAAAGTATGTTGATTGCAGAGGCGCTCACATTCAGAACTGACAGTTGCCCACGTGGGGCGACTTCAAGGCCCCTGGGACCCCTCCCGATCCTCATGAACTGCTTTAACCCGCCTCGATCTCTGAGCAGCTTCGTTGGAGATTTATTCTTTGGAGGCAAGGTTTTGTCCTCTAATAAAAACAGAGTCGTCATGGGAGAGAGAACACATTGAATGACTGTCAGGCGTTAACAATCAGCCATCATTTTTTTAAAGTTTGTTTTTATTGCAAAAGTAATATGTTTTTGTTGTTAAAAAAAACAAAGCAAAAAAGTAAACGCGGCAGATAATGCTCAGCATCCCTTGACCGGGACCCGTGTTGACTCTGCACACAATGGTTGTGCAGTGTTGACTCAGAGACCCTGCCCGTGACCCTCTGTGCCCCATCCCCAACCCCATCCTCCTGCCAGAGGGAAACGTTGCTGTCAGTTGGGTATAAATCTGCCTAGACTTTGTTCTGTGCACTTGCACACAGGCATATGTACTCACAGAACATAAGCACTTATTTTGTTCCTTTTTATTTTTAAATTTTATTTGTATTTATTTGTTTGAGGAAGATTAACCTTGAGCTAACATCTGCTGCCAATCCTCCTCTTTTTGCTGAGGAAGACTGGCCCTGAGCTAACATCCATGCCCATCTTCCTCTACTTTATATGTGGGATTCCTGCCACAGCATGGCTTGCCAAGCGGTGCCATGTCTGCACCCGGGATCTGAACCGGCGAACCCTGGGCTGCCCAAGCAGAACGTGCGCACTTAACCGCTGCGCCACCAGGCCGGCCCCCTATTCCTTTTTATTAAATGATGTCATAATAAATATATCATTCTGAGATGGGCTTTTTTTTTTTTTAATGTAACGATATTACTTGGAGATCTTCCCATATCAGTGTGTATATTTTTGAATATGAAAACATTTAACCAATTTTACACGTGGTTAAAAAAATCAAATAACAAAAAAGACATAAAAGCAGCCACCCTTCTCCTCGGTCCTCCTGTCTCCTGGTCCCACATCTCAGAGGGAACCACTTTTACCAACTTCTGCTCTAAGTTCTTCCGACAGTTCCTTTTCTATCTGTAGTATTTAATTTATCGACTTGAAGCACTGCCTGTTGACTTCCGGTTCTGATGGATGAGGACTGAACCTCCTCTCACTGCCCTGGGTGCTGCTTTCCCTCCTGACGCAACTACAGTGCCACTTTCAGCTCCTCCGGGTCCCATCTGTACCCCAAACCGCCAACCCCCCAGCACCCCTCCCGCCAGCACAGACTGTGCCTCTCCAAAGCCTGTTGGGAAGGACAACAATATGGTCACCTAGCACCTCCCCTCTCCCACAGCACACCTCCATCAATTTTTTCTTGCCGAGACTGATATCATCACATTTTATCATGTCGCCATAATCAGTTTTCCGTGATCCGTCTGTAGGTTGGTTTTAGAAGCTGAAAAACAACCGAGAGCATCTGTATTATGATACCCCGGCCCGGTACAGTCCTGCGCCACATAAGGACACGGCAGTGGTCCCATCAGATTAGCACTGCGCAGCCTGGGTGTGCAGGAGGCTCTACCACCTTGGTTGGTGTAAACACGTGCTAGGATGTTCACACAACAACAAAATCGCTCAACGCCGTGCTTCTCAGATGTCCCCATCGTTAAGCGCGTGACTGGGGGGCTCCCGGCAGAGCTCAGCAGAGCTGCATTGCGCTTCTGCTCCTCAGATCGTTGGTCAGAGTTCCAGCGCTTCTTAAGGGAGACAATTCGGAGCCTCCAGGAGAAACGAGTTCTCATCCCCCTCCCTCCCCGGTCCTTGTTCCGCGTTGTCGCATCCCCCCTGCTGCTTCTCCTGGGAGCCTCCTCTCAATTCAGGCTGTCATTAGCTTTGGCTTCCTCTGCTTTGTGTCAACACTCTTCTCGCCCCTCTGTTTTCTAGAAACCTTGTGAAAACTCTCCTGTTCTCTTCGTTGTGGGTTTATACACTTTCGTTTATTCCTTTGCTGCCATTTTAATTGTGTCTTAGGTGAGAAAGAAGATAAGTGCTTTTGCTTAATCCACCATCCTGAACCCAGATATTAATATCTTGCTGTAAACCGGTCGATCCCCTTTTCTAAAAGGAGAACAATCTGAGAGAGGATTTTTGAATGTAGAAGATGGAAAACTGTCACTAAGTGCAAATAACATTTTCTGAGTCTTCTTCCTTTTTCTCTAACGTTTGACGTGACTGACTGCTCCCTCTTTTGAAACTCTCCTCTCCCTTCACGTTGGAGCTCCCGTCCTCCTTGCTCTCTTCTCAACTTAAAAACTCTCTCAGCAGCTCCTTTTCCCCACTTGTCTCTTTAAGATTCGTTCTCCTTCTCTCTTCTCCCTCTTGTTATGATACTCACAGGTCTAAGACTCTCCGAATCTTTATCTCCACTGCCAACCTTTCCCGAGCCCCAGACCTTCACCTCAGGCTGCCCACAGGACATGTTTGCCTGGATGTTCCAGAGGGATTCCAGACTCTATATGGTGAAGACCGAGTTCAGTATCTTCCTGTCACGTCTGCTTCTCTTCAGCGCGCCTTATTTTGGTTAACACAACCGCCATCCTATTAGTCTCTGAAGCTGGAAACTTCTGCCCTGCTTCTCTGTAGCAGACACTGGCCGTGAACATATTCCCCATTTTTCTGGAGACCTGCTAAGCTCCATTGCTCTTAGGTATGGCCCACGGGATGGGGGCGGAAGTGATGAACGTCGCTTCCAGGCCTGGCCCGTATGGTCTTCCTTGAGACCCTAGACTCTCTCCTTTTCTGCCTCTTTGCTGGCTAGTGGTTGTCAGGGCTGGTTTTTTCCTCTGTGCATGCCGGAAATGGCAACGTGTCATTCTCCTTGACTCAGGAAGCGAAGTCACAGCTTCTGAAGGGAATATTGCTGAGAACGCTCTTACTTAGCGTGGCAGGTAATTGTGTGCCAGCTTGGCGAGGCTGTGGTGACCAGTTGTTTAGTCAAACACTAGTCTAGGCGTTGCTCTGAAAGTGTTTTTACATGTGATTAATGCTTACAATCACTAGATGTTACGTAAAGCAGCTTATCCTCCATGATGTGGGTGGGCCTCTTCAATCAGTTGAAAGCCTTAGAACAAAGACTCAGGTTTATGAAGAAGAAATTCTGCCTCATGATGGCAACACAGCCTGCTGGTCTGCCCTGCAGATTTTGGACTTGCCAGCCCCATAATCGCATGAGTCAATTCCTTAAAATAATCTCTCAATCTCTCTGTCTCCCTGCCTGTCTGTCTGTCCATCTATCCATCCTGTTGGTTCTGTTTCTCTGGAGAACTCTGACAAGTGCACCAAAGAAGGAGCTAATTTCTTTCAATGTGATATTTTGATGTCCCATCACCATGTCAGTCTGGGACTGGATTTCAACTTGGTCTCTACACACACCAGACGCTGCCCAGGGAGAGAGATAAGCCATGAAGCTTTTTAAAGAATTGAAACATAACGGCCTCTTCCCACCCCCAACCCCATAATAAAGTACCTTCTCTGTCAATTGACATGAGGACAGGACTCCAAAACGTGTGCATCCGAGAGGTTGGAATATGTTCTCAAAAAACGCTCTATTTCTCACCCCTCTCCCATCCCCTGTGAGTGCGAGAACCCAGACGGAGGAGTAAAGCTGGGAAAAGAGGTCCTGACGCAGCCTGCAGAGAGTTGCTTCCATCTGAACAGGCGTCAGGCTGCAGGTAGGATATAGCAGCTGTTCCTGAGAAGCTGTCAAACACTGAAGCAAAAAAAGAGAGAGAGAAAACACTGAAACCCTTGGGGAGGGCGGATGTGGGAATTCACCCGAATTAGCACCTCACCTAATTCTGGGGTCATGACACCGTGCAGGACCTGGGCGTAGCTACAAAGTGAGAGGGTCCCCAGGCCTTGTTTGCCCATGGGAGTTCCTTCCCTTTCTCTGTCTGCTCGTTGCCATGGTGTCCGTGGAATCAGCTGTGGTCTAGAGAACATCCCTCTTGGGCACCAAGCCGAGGCCTTGGTCCGCTCATCTCCTTTCTGTGGTTTCCGCTCAGGTGGCTCCCTTGTTCTGATGGCCTCAGTGGTCACCTCTCTGCTGCCACCTTCCAGCCCCACTTCTCACCCCGATTCCAGTCCCTCTGACCCTGCTCCCTAAAGGGCATCCACCAGGTCCTTTCCAGCCTGGCTCTTTCCATGGGTCCAGGCCTGCCTCACTCACAATGGATGCAACGTGCCAGCTGCTGGAGCAGCTCTCAAAGATGTACACAAACCACCTCCAGTTTCCTCCAAACCACTGCTGTCTTCTCTTGCCTTCTCTCTTTACCGACCTCCATTTTGCTCCATTCTTCTAAATCCTCCATCTGCTCCTGCCTCTTCCTACTTTTTAGCCACAATCCAAATTTTAGACACATATCCCATGGATTGAATTATGGGAATTGCCCTCGTGGCCCCATCACCACAGCCTCCATAAGAGAGATTCTCATCTTTTTCCCAGGACCACCTCTCTAGTTGGGGCTGTTTCTCACCCAGCCTCCGCATGAAGATAGGAGGTTCAGATATTCTCATAGGTCTCACATCCTTCTTTCCAAATGTCCAAAATCAAGGTCATCAGCTCCCTCCAAAACTCCTCTCACTCCCAGTGTCTCTGCTTCTAGCTGCCAAGGTTTAAACCTTTAAAGACGTTTTGAAATCAGCCCTCTCCTTTATCTTCTACTTTCATTTAGCATCAAACCCCAACACTTCCGTGCTCCTGCTTCATCTCTCCCTACCAGGGCCTCCTCACCAGCCACCCAGTGGTTTCTACTCAGCTTCCCGACCTCAGCTCTTCCCCTGCCCCCATCCTCTGCATCACTGCCATTAATCTTCCTTGAACAGCTCTTCCATCCTGTTATCTACCCACTCAAACGGCTTACAAGGCCCACTGTTTCCTAAAGCATCCAGTCTCGACTTGACGCCCTGTTGCAGAGGAGGCACAATGCTGAGCTGGGATGCAGAGCTCCACCACACATTAATATTATCCCTAGAAGCTGGGCAAGTTAGTGAGCTTCACTGAATTCTAGTGTTCTTATCTGTACTATAGTGATAACGTGAAAGCACCTTTTTTTTTGGGGGGGGGGAAATAAGGCACTATAGAAATATGAGGTATAATTGGGGCATTAACATACTCTTTTGTCTGGCTTTTAAGGTTCCCCATAAACTGATCCCCAGGCAGTCGGAAGTCTTTCCCTACATGCTGGTCTTGAAATTCCCAGGCAGAAGCTCTGGGCGTAGCTGGAGTGTGCTGGAGTACTTCCAGATATTGAGCTTTCCAAATCGTGACATTCTCTGTTGGTCTTATTCTGGATTCGTAAAGTGGCTATAATCTGAGGAGAGGTGTCTTTGGATCAGAGATAGGATTTTTGTGATCCTTACATACAAAGGTGGTGATTAAAGCCACTGCAAGGGATGAGCTTGCATGGAGAGAGCGAGGAGGTGAGAAGGGGACTGAGGACACAGCTGAGGGCAGCACCAGCTCAGGGCCGGACCACCGGTTGGATTCCAGGAGGCTGGCTCAGTGCCTCTGTAGAAGGGATCCAATGAACAACACTTAAATTGCATACTGTTAAATAGTATGTCTATGTTTCATTCATTCGTTGATCCATTCACTCAGTAGCTGTTTATGAAATACCTAGAAAGGATTCGGTTATGTGCTGGGTGTTGAGGGTACATTGATGATCAAAATGAACACTGTCCTGGGAGCTTACAGTTAGGGGTGGAGGGTTGGAGAAAACCTTCATTGAATAATCCCAACAGGACAACCACCAGCGTGAAACGCATCAGTAGCCTGGAGTGTCAGGGAAGGTGTTTCTAAGACAGCGACGTTCAAGCTAAGATCTAAAGCCTGGCTGAGGCTGGGATGTTCGTCAGTTCTTATCAGCAGTGACTGATGGCCTCTGCTAGTTGACCCAGCAAAGAGACACTAACACGGAATTTCCGGGTGAGAGGAAGCAAGGGCTATGCCAGATTCTGGGCACCCACATCGTTTTCTGCAAGTGAAGCCTAGTAAAGATTTCTTAAATCACGCTGTGCAGGTTGTTCCCCACAGGGTACATCAAGTTGCCTTACTTAAGAGGAGTAATATTAAAAACCTGAGTTTGAAAAGTACTTGGAAAAATATTGCAAATGCACGTGCAAAGTTTAAGCCCCATTTACACAATTACAAAGTTGTCCTCCTAAATCACATACTTGAGCACGCCTTTGGGACAATCTCAGTGGAGACCTGCATGCTTAGAACCTGTCTAACCCAGTGTGACTCCATCCTGTCTGTGGAGAGTGGCACACAGGTGTGGCATCAGGCAAGAGACTTCAGCCTGTAGCTAATACCTCCCCTTTATAGAACGTAACTTTTTCAACCACTGGGCTTTCACGCACTACAATGTTACTAATTCTGTTTGCCATTTGAAGGACACAAGGCTGAGTAGGTTAAAGATGAAAGGGAATCCGTGAGAAAAGCATTTTTCTTGTTTCACTTTTGTAATTTTAAAAGAAAATAATGCTTAGGAAGATGAGATGGAATTTCCCAGCAGAAACCACAGGATCAGGTTGCAGTGTAAATCGTGTGTCACGGACAACAAAGGCGACGTGCTTTCGTAGGCGCTCACTCATTCCAACCAATGGAGGCCTTCCCATGGATGCTGGAACTTTCCAAGTCTTTCACCACGCTAACTGTGAGGCTATGCCCTCCATGTGTTTTTTCCTCTCCTCCTTTAACACCTTGCACAAAAGAATGTTCAAATCATAAAGCATTATGTACATGCGGGAATTAAAAATTGAGTTATGGAAGCAAATATGACACGTGTGAGGAAAAACAGGCCATGCCGCTTATGTTCACCAACCAGTATTTTTATCTTGGTTTTTTCTATTAATGTTGTCTCATCTGTCTTTGAGTGTCACAAACCTTTTGGGAAACCTGTCTCTTTATCCATCTTTCGTGCTGTTTCTCAGAGCAATTTCATGCCTGGTACTTTTACATTTTATAACAGTGAGGGGACAGTAGCATAAAATGTTAATTACATTGTCTAATACAAAGCTGCGATGTCTTCCAAATAAATATCTGGGCCACAGCTAGATCACCAAACCAGTCAAATAGTTCGAAAGGGCACTTTTCTTAACATTTGAAGTTATTATTCTATTTATTTGCTTTCATTTCCTACTCTTTTAACTGCTAGATTCTTCCTTTTATTTAGCAAAGAATTTTGTTCCTCCTGTCTTTTTGTGTTTGCAAGTTTGTGAAATCTCTATCCAGTTGGAATGCACAGGGCTCTGAAAACTGGGCTGGACTCGTGCAGCACCTGGCTCGTCCTTGATCTCTGCAATTCATGAACCCTTCTCCCAGGCACTGTTTTTCTTTAGTCAGTAGTGTTTTGTGCCCCCAAGTCTCATAGGGATACTTAAGGAAACAAGAATACAGCACCCTACGGTTTCACCCAAACCAAAATTCTTTTGTTTTATGCCTGTCCTGGCTCTGAAAACAGCATGTTTTCAAAAGGCAAGAGGCTGCAGCAAGGGACTAGAAGACAAGCAGTGAAGTAGAAACAAGATAAAACTGGCAGCGCCAGAGAGGAAAGCAGGAAAAGGAAAAGGGCGACGAGGCTAGCATTCAGCAGGAGATCCCACGGTCTCTTATTTGTAAGCCTTTCTCGTTTTGATTCTCTTCCCATTATTTGCTGGATTTGGTATAAAATAATTTAGCATTTGCAGAGTTAGCTGGGTGCAGGATGCTGGATGGCGCGGGCACAGGCCCACGGAGCTGGCCTCCTTTCAGGAGCTGGGCATGAACTTCTCTACCCTGTGACTTTGTGGGCAAGTAACAAATACATACTCAAACCAGCTTCACCACAAATGGGAAATTCACCTGAGTCGATATTAAGGCGTCTCAGGGAACCCAGGGCAGGAAAGTCTGCCGATCATCTCAGGGCTGCAACCAGGAATCGGGCATGTGGTGGTTACTCTCCCCATGTCGGGATCCATGTGGTTTTCCGGTCTCAGCATCTCTGCTTTCTCCTCCCGCTCCCCATGGGCCAACCTGCTCTGTTTCTCCGTGCACGAGCTCTCGGGACTTGCAGCGCCCGGTGCATGTACTCCTTCAGGTACCCTCAGCCCCAGGGCCCCTGGTAACCTGAGCCGCATCTCAGCCCCCAAGATGCCAGTGCTCAGGGGAGAAAAGCTTTGGGCTCATGCCAACCCATGAATGGCCCCCCCTCTGGCTCAGGTGTCCCCTCTTGGCCAATCAGTCGAAGGCAGTGGGAGGCACAGGGTTACAGGTGCAAACTCACTTGAGTGCCTGGCCTGCTCATGTGGATGGTTCTAGAGAAGGGGGGGCAGGATCTCCAAGAGCCATGCATTACATTCCACCCCTAATTGTCACTGTTTCAGCTCTGGGGAGAACTGGAGAGGGGAGGCGAGAGAGCGCAGGCGTGTCCACTGAAGTTCTGGCACCAAGTGTCCGGACACTGACAGGTGTTTACTGAACAGAAAGATGGCGGGAGGAAGAGCAGGAGGGTGGGAGCAGGCATTTCACGGCCGCTTCCTCCAGGGGTCTTTTAAAAGTATTATCACTTGGAGATGATTCCAGAGCGACTGCTGTTCCCATACACAAATATGTGTGTACCTAACGTGGTCAGACTTCAGAGAAATGCACGTTGAGGCCACACTGAGGCTCGTTTCACACCAGTAGCAGGGATGGAAAGGGCTGACAAGTCTGAGCGAGGGTGAGCATGTGGGAACTGGTTCTCACACGGTGCTGGCAGGAGTGCAGAATGGTTCAACTCTGAGAAACCGGTTACATAGACACTTGCCCTAGGACCCAGCAATTTCACTCCTAGGTGTATCCCCAGGAGAGATGAGTGCCTCGACCCTCCAAAAGGCATGCACAGGAATGATTATAGAAGCTTTATTCTCAACAACCCCAAACTGTAAACAACCCAGCTGTTCAACCACCATAGAATGGATAAATAAACTGCAAACTGTTTATATAATGGACTACTACACAGCAATAAAAGGAATGAACTACTGTCACCTGCCACATTGGGGAAGCTCACAGATAGGTCTTGACGGAAGGAAGCCAAAAACGAGAGTGTGTGCCATAGGCACGTCCTGCGTGATTCTCTTCATGTGAAGTTCAAGAATTGATCAGAGATGACAGATTAATGATTACTTTTGAGGGGTTGTTGACCCATGGGGCATGAGGGAGCTTCACGGGGCGACAGAAATATTCTATGTCTTGATCCCAGTGGTTGTTACACAGGGGTAGATTTCTGTAAGAATGAAATCTGAACTCCAAAGAAAATGTGTGTTTTTTACTGTAATTTATGCTTAAACTTAAAAAAACATAGCCTTTTGCTGCCTTCACACAGAAAGACCTTGGTAGGCTCTCCAGGGCCATAGAGAGTCCCCTGAGAACCCTTTATCCGTGTTATCCCTGTCCCGGTGGGACTCAACATGCTAATCTGACGCGACGACTCTCTTCTGAATGTGCTTCTAAACAGCCTGTTTGGTGAAACCACGAGAACAAATAATCACAGGAGTCTCCCCGGTGCTGTCGTGAGGGCTGGACCAGGCACAGAGTAGTGTTTTGGTGTTTGGCACACGGTGTGCAGATGGCAGGGGAGATAAGCCACTCCAGGCCTCGGGGATGGTTCAAGGACAGACACACAGATTTCCACTAGGTTAGCTAATTAGTGTTAGCTCAGAGCCAGTCCTTGCTAGAAATCCTGGCATTCTCTTCCTTTCTCTTCCTCTTTTTCTGACAGGGGAACGCTTTGCGCCAGGAGGTAATCAAGGGCCCCTGGAGGCCAGCGGGCTCCTCGTCTTCATTGCCTGTGCCAGAGGAGAAGAGTTGGCGCATCCTTCGTCGTGCCACAGCTGAGTGCACCCAGAACTACATGACCTCCCCTCACGCTGCATCTCTGCAGGGGCCTCCTCGGCGCCCTGTCGTGTCCTGAACCCCCACTTACTAGGAGTTTCCGGCCCCAGCAAGGTTTAGCCTTTCTTTGTGAACCTCAGGGTGGGCCCTTTCAATTAATCTCCAAAACGTCTGGATCCTGTTTCTCGACACAGGTTAAATGACTAAGCTTCTTGAACCCTTGTATCTGAGCTCCATGAGAACGAGAGGGAACTGCTTTCTGAGGGATTTGCCTCGATTCTATGATATCTTCCTTATGTGAGGTGACAGGGTGCTGTGCTCCATTCCCGGGGGTGGATGTCCCACAGAGCAGGGGGTCGCTTCAATTTCTGAACTGGGCTCAAGCAGAAGCTTGCGTGAAATCTCTTTGAGAGTCACTTGAGGGTTTTCTCCTCTATTTTTGATGCCTCGTTGTTGCTCCCTGCGTCCTTCCCTGCCTTCTCCCTCATTCTTTTGCGTCCTTTCTCACTGAACTTTCCTCAGGATTCCCCAGTCAACATCCCTTCTTGCGGTGTCGCTCTTTTGTTGGAGAGCTAGACCACCCATGCCACTCTGTGCACGCCTCCCTCTCTACTCACCTCTATTTTTCAGTTTGACTAAACAAGATACACAGAATTTTGAGAGTCATTTACATTGGCACCTTCATTTATTTAAATCAAGACTTATTTTTATCAGAAATGCACAATCTGTTTTTCATTTTCACCAAAATACACCAGCAAGATTGATTAGATGACCTTATTGTTTGTTTAAGGAAAGTTTTTATGTCAATTCTTTATTACTGGAAAATTTCTGTGTCCTTGACTTCTTTTTTAAATTTGGAAATTTCAAACAAATAAAAAAGTATGATGAGTTCCCATGTACTCAGCTCCCAACTTCGACAATTATCTATAATTTGTCATTCTTGTTTCATTTATCCACCACACACATTTTCCTTTTCTTCAGTGTTTTAAAGCAAATCCCAGATACTGTTTCATTTCCTTGTCTATATTTCAGTGTATTCACCGACCTTTAACATTCACAAAGAAACACAAAGACACAAGGTAAAATGTATAAGAAAATCCTTAAAGATTTTCATTAAACTGTCCATTTTTATTGGTGGATTTGGTTGGAAATGTGAAGAGCCAATTTATTTATAGGATAATAAGGTTCAATTGTGTTTCATATTATTCCAGAGCCTCAGAGACAGGAATTCATGATAAAAGGCACCTACTTTTCAACCAACAATTATGCTTGGTGTTTCCCAGATAGATCCACTTACCTCAGTTCCCACCCTTCCTGAGACCCATGGACTGGAACCAAGACATGACACTTCAAATAAGACGTGAGGGGGAAGATGGCCATCACACATTGTACTCTGTGGTTTACAACCAGTAGGGCAACTTATTTAGAAGTCTAAAATATCTTTGTTTAAAGCCTCAAGCTCACCCAGTGCCAAGTGGTTATTTGATGTTATCACATCCAAACAAACCTGAGACAATGGAAGGCACCCTTCCTCAGTGGTCAGAACCACAGAAGGACGATTTTCTGTCGGCTCTGTTCTTGTCCCTAAGCTCTTCTGGGCTTTCTTTTCCAATGGAGGTGAACTGTTCACTGAGCAGGCCTGGGGTCCCAGAACGAAAGCCTCGTTAGAGTGAGCTTCCTGTGAGTTTCATGAAGTCTGCCAGAGAGGTCTCTGCTTTCTACTGTATAAACGTTTTACTCTGTGGGGAGTCTTTCCCCCTGGAGTGGATTTGTTAGCTGGAAGCTGGGGAGTCAGCCTTTGCTGGCCTCCTGTTACAGCTCATCCTCTGACAGGAGGGTAGCAGAGAATGGCCCATCTTCACAATAACTCTCAGGCCGATGGCGGAGGGTGGAGGGTCCAGCTTGCAATTTGTGATAGTGGCAGGTCCCAATATTTCTGCATGGGAGGGGCTTAAGAGGCAGGAATCTGAGTGTTGTTCTCAAAGTTGTATTTGTCTGGTACTTTATATAAAACGTAGGAAGTGTCAGCTGTCCATATCAAAGATTGGGTGCGGACAGATTATGGGGGGTCAAAGGCTCTGCCACTGCTTGTCTACCGGGGGTGGATGCCCAGAGTCTCTTCTCTCCACTGAGGTTTCTAGAGCAAACTTTCTCTCAGCTGATTCTCTCACAGAAGTCTTAGATAAGCTTTGCCTGTGAGTGAACCCATAGAGAGTAGAGACCATTGCTCCCATTATTGTTAATTTACTTGAATCCTGCTTATTTCCGATAATTTGAGGCAGCCCAGAATTTCCAGTCATCCTCAGCTCGTGCTCTGAGCCGTGAATCGTCATATGTGTGCGTAGGTGTCACTGATATGGCTAATTCAGGATCACTCTGCACTCACAAGATGGGTTTTCTTTGATTAGGGGTCTGAAGCTCTCTGAAGGCCTATGTGAGTTTCCCTTCTGCTTCTAGAT
The DNA here is from genome assembly GCF_037783145.1 of Equus przewalskii. Lineage (NCBI taxonomy): Eukaryota > Metazoa > Chordata > Mammalia > Perissodactyla > Equidae > Equus > Equus przewalskii. The sequence continues at coordinate 84,967,395 of NC_091835.1, read as the reverse complement.
TCTCTACAAGGAGGATCATCATCTAAAAGCAGGTTCTTCACCTGGGCACGGGTGTCAGGGGCATCTGTGGAGCCCTTGAAATTGTGCCAGAATTTGCTGCATTAGGGCTTTTCTGGAGAGGACACATTTTTCATTAGATCCTCAAATGATCCCATTCCTCCAAAGGTTAAGATCCACTGCTTACCGTCACGGTTTCTAGGCGGGGTTTAGGAAAAACTCAGAAGAACTTCCACCTTCAGTATGGGTCTTCACTCTGCAATTGTCGTCGTCCCGTGACCCTGGACCACCTGAGGGGTGAGTCATCTTTCCCATTTGTCTGGGCTTTCTCTTGACGTTCTAGCAGTGGGATCCTAAAGGGCCTCCTCGTTAACATTGTCAGAAAGCCACCCGTCAGCTGTGAGAGGCCGAGTTCGATTCTTTCCCAAGGGCTTGCCAAAAGCTCCACAAGTCCTGAGCCCACTTTTAGAGGCACGTGAATTGAACACAGAACGTCTACTCCACGTAGGTGAGCTGCGAAAGGCTGGTTTCATCCCTTTTATGATCCATGGATATCAGACACATTCAGGTCCCCTTACAATATGGTCAGGTGGACTCATAGCAACTACCATTTTCTATAAAGTTTGAATTCTCTTTTACCAAATACAGATAAAATGAGTATGTCAGCAATATCCCTGACCTACCTGGGCAGATGAACAGCGTTTAAAAAATTATCCGCATTAATGTTCACCTCCATGGGTGTAAATAATTGAGAGGAGAAAGCGTCACCAGGAATGACAGGCTTTAATTACAGAAATGGCCTTTCATCTGAAAAGCTGAAATACAGACAAATACTATTAGCACCCTTACAAAGTTGCATAATTTGCCTTTAGAGAAGGTATTGCAAAGCCTAGGCTTTTGGATTTCCAATTCTGCCTTGATGTGGTTTTTGTTTTGTTTTTTAACTTTCTGCTTCATATTTCTTGAGTTTTTGTTGCCGTTAAGCTCTGAATATAAAAAGGACGCTTGCTCACCGTCCTTCTGAACATCTCTTTAAAAAGTAGCTTCAGCAGCTGCAGGTGAAGACCTCTGAAAGAGTGTCTTCCAAACTCAGTTCGTAAACATTTAGCGGGTTGTGAAATCAATGTAGAGTGTTGCAATGTGGATTTATTCTTTTAATAAAATAGTAGAATATAAAATATCAGAGGGCATCAGATGTAGTAAGTATAATCAGTATCTTATAAAATATTTGTTTAAGTTATTTACGGGTGTATGTGTGGGCAGTGGTGTGTTGGTAAATGTTAACTGGCTCTTTGGGAAAAGAGGTATGTGTGTATATACATGTTCATAAATATATCATAAATTTTCCTGATATGAAGTACATATAGCTTACAAGTTACAGATAATAATATACATCACTATTGTAAATTTCATATAGCCAAAGGATTTTCACAGAATGCTTTCATTGATTTTTGCCAAACTTTTGTATCCATAGCCAAGCCATGGCTGAAATTCAGCTCTAATTTGACAAAATCAGACTATGAATAAATGTTTGATTTCTATTTGATTCAGCAAAGAAGTCACTCATACTACTGAAGAATGAGTGTATTCTGACCTGAGTGTTAGTTCATGTTTTCATTGACGCTAATGAGAAAGACGAAAGTGCAACAATGAAGACGTCAGGATGTCACTGGCCATCGATGACATGAGTGCAGCTTGGTTGAATCAGAGCTTAATTTCCAAATACTGGAAGAATATTTCCTCAATTTTTTTGTGCTATTCACAATGTAACAGCTACAGACACTTTTAAATTTCATCGTCCTTATTAGTATATTCTCCATCACTTTCATGAGTAGAGTATCAACAAGACAATAAACCTAGCCCTGATTTATAGTGTTTGCCAATTTCTGTGGTGTAGACATCCCCACCGTGACTATTGCAAGCTACCACAGTGACATCACAGGACATAGAGTTGGAAAGTGGTACACAGTAGCACATCTTTATGTAGTATTTCTACCACCCAGACGCAAGAGACAACCTCATGAGCAGAGATAGCAGTAAAGTGTAGTAAGATAATTAGGAAGTGATTAATTTTGAGTATTTATTATCTTTGTTTTTTTAATTGTGGTATAATAACATTATTTCAATATTTGTATGTATTGTAAAATGATCACCACCATAAGGCTAGTTAATATCTGTCACTACACATAGTTAAAACATTCTTTTTTCTTGTGATGATAACTTTTAAGATTTACTCTCTTAGCAACTTAAAAATATACAATAGAGTATTATTAATTGTAGTCACCATGCTGTACATTACATCTCCATGACATTTATTTTCTAACTGGAAATTTGTACCTTTTGACCCCCTTCACCCACCTCCCACCCCTGCCTCTGGCAACCACCAATTTATTCTCTGTATCTGTGGCCTTGGTTTTTTTTTTAAATTCAAGATATAAGTGAGAGGCCGGCCTGGTGGTGCAGCGGTTAAGTGCGCACGTTCCGCTTTGGCGGCCCAGGGTTCATTGGTTCAGATCCCACGTACGGACATGGCACTGCTTGGCAAGCCATGTTGTGGTGGGCGTCCCACATATAAAATAGAGGAAGATGGGCATGGATGTTAGCTCAGGGCCAGTCTTCCTCAGCAAAAAGAGGAGGATTGGCAGTAGTTAGCTCAGGGCTAATCTTCCTCAAAAAAAAAAAAACAAAAAACCCTAACTGTAGAAATGCCTTTATTAAAAAAAAAAAGGTATAAGTGAGATCATATGGTATTTGTCTTTCTTTGTCTGACTTATTTCACTTAGCATAATGCCCTCAAGGTCCATCCATATTGTTGCAAAATGGCAAGATTTTATTCTTTTTTATGGCTGAATCATATTCCATCATATTTATATACCACATTTTCTTTATTCATTCATCCATAGGTGAGCACTTAGGATGTTTTGTATCTTAGCTATTGTAAATAATGCTGCAATGAATATAGCTGTGCATATGTCTTTTCAAATTAGTGTTTTCATTTTCTTTGCATATATACCCAGAAGTGGGATTGCTGGATCATACAGTGGTTCTATTTTTAATTTTTTGACGAACCTCCATACTGTTTTCCATAGCGGTTACACCAATTTCCATTCCCACCAACAGTGCACGAGGGTTCCCTTTTCTCCACATCCTCACCAACAGGTGTTATTTCTTGTCTTCTTGGGGATAGCCATTCTAACAGGTGTGAAGTGACATCTCATTGTGGTTTTGATTTGTATTTCCCTGATGATTAGTGATGTTGAGCACCTTTTCATGTGCCTGTTGGCCATTTGTATGATCTTCTTTGGAAGATCTAGTCAGATCTTCTGCCCATGTTTTAATCAGATTGTTTATTTTTTTTTGCTATGGAGTTGAATGAGTTCTTTATGTATTTTGGATATTAACCACTTTTCAGACACATGATTTGCAAATATCTTCTCCCACTTGGTAGGTTGCCTTTTCATTTTGTTGGGGTTTTCTTTGCTGTGCAGAAGCTTTTTAGTTTGATGTAGTCGCACATGTTTATTTTAGCTTTTGTTGCTTTTGCTTTGGGTGTCAGATCCAGAAAAATCATTACCAGGACCAATGTCAAGGAGCTTACTGCCTATGTTTTCTTTTAGGAATTTTATGGTTTCAGGTCTTACATTCAAGTCTTTAATCCATTTTGAGTAGACTTTTGTGTGTGGTATAAGATAGTCCAGTTTCATTCTTTTGCATGTGGCTGTCCAGTTTTCCCAACATCATTATTGAAGAGACTGTCCTTTCCCCATGGTATATTCTTGGCTACTTTGCTGTAAATTAATTGGCCATTTATGTGTGGGTTTATTTCTGGGCTCTCTGTTCTGTTCCATTGATCTACATGTCTGTTTTTATGTTAATGCAACACTGTTTTAATTACTTTACTTTTATGGAATAATTTGAATCAGGAAGCGTGATGCCTCCAGTTTTGTTCTCCTTTCTCAGATTGCTTTGGTTATTCGGGCTTCCTTGTGGTTCCATACAAGTTTTGGTGTTGTTTTTTCTATTTCTGTGAGAAATGCCATTGGAATTTTGATAGAGATTGCCTTGAGTCTGTAGATTGTTTGGGGTGGTATGGACATTTTAGCAATATTAATTCTTCCAATCCATGAACACAGGATATCTTTGTATTTACTTGTGTCTTCTTCAATTTCTTTGATTAATGTCGTCGGGTTTTCAGTGTTCAGGGAAATGTACCGCCTGGAAAACCCCACCCCAGTTAAACCCCACTCCTTCCCACCCTCTCTAATACTGTTTCTGCAAATCCGCCGGCACCTTACGCAAACCTGCTGCCTGGCCTCCGGTCACTAACGATGACGTGCTCCTAGCTCGGGCCAGCCTGTCCTCATCACTTCTGATCCTCTCGCCTGCAATTTGTGCCCTCTTCTCTCTGCCTCCACTGCATCCCTCAGGGAGCACAACTGGACTCTAACCCCTTCCTTTCTTCTCCCCTCGTGGCCCTCCAGCCTATTTCCTGCTTCCCTCCTCAGCAAACCAGAAAGAGCTGCCTGGAGCACTTGATCCAATCCTCCTCCCCAGGAGCATCTGACTCCCTCCAGTCTAGCTTCCAGCCCCAGCTTTCCGCAACGCGGGGTTTCACAGGTCAGACTCCACATGGCTAAACGCAGCGGTCACTGCTCTGTCCTCATTCTCCTCTTCTTCCAGCAGAATTCGGCAGTCTACTCTTTCCTGAAATGCTTAACTCCTTTGGCTTTCAAGAGCCCACAGACTTCTGATTTTTCTCTTGTTCACCGGCCACAGCCTCTCAGCTTCATCTCTACGTGTTGTGGCATCCCAGAGCTTGGTCCCCCGCCCTCTTCCCTGTCCATCAATGGTCTCTCCCTAGGTGACTTTACATCCCATCTAATTGCTGATGCCTCCCAAATTTATATCTCTGGGTGTCATGTTTTTCCTCTTTGTCAGCTTGTCTCTCAAACAGCTAGCCATGTCAGCATCTCTGCTGGGATGTCCAACCGGCATCTCAGAGTGTTATGACCAAAGCAGAACTCTGGATTCCTCTCCCTCACTCTCCCATCCCTTCCTCCCCAGTCTTCCTAATCCGAGTAAATGGAAACCCCAAATGACCACTCCAAGCCCTGTGGGAAGACAAAAATGACATCAGCTGTTTGAGCAGAGAATTGTTAACTAGGTATAAAGGTGTTGCTAACTGGGAGGATTAAAAGAGGATTCTCAGACATGATGGAATAGCAACTGCAGGAAGCAGCCACGGCCAGAGGGCTGCGGAAACAGAAGGAAGAGCCGGGGATGGTGAACATTTAGAAATGTAAAGGAGGGGCCCCCACAGAGCGGAAACTGCCCTTGGAGGAGGGGCTCTGCGTGGCTGGTGCTGTCTCCCCAAGGACGGCATGATGAAGGCAGCTCTGCAAGTGCTGGGAAAGCTGCGACCCGGATTCGCTGCTGCTCCCAGAAGGAATGGCTGCTGCCAGTGGAGCAGCTTTGTCGGACGACGTGCTCAGAAACAGGAAGCAGATGGGGGTGCAGGTTCCTTCTTCCTCCTCAGGCTTTGCATCCCCCTCAACACCTGCAATTGGCAGGGCCTCACAGAGAGCCAGCCGGCAAAGCAGAGAGTGCTTTGCAGGGTTGCAGCCGCAGCATTACGAAACAGAGTGTGGAGGGAGAGTTTGGAGCTGAAGACAATAAACAGCCTAAGAACTCTGCAGCCATCTGCCTGGTTGATTGACAAGCCAAAAGCCTGGAAGTAACCGACGTTTCCTCTTATTCTCCTTATTCCTCATATCCAGTCCATCGCCATATTCCCGAAGTTCTGCCTCTAGTACGTGTGCTAAACCTGCTCACTTCTCTCTGTCCTGGGCACGGCCACCCCAGCCCAAACCACCACCATCAGCGGTGGACGACTGCACGGCCTCCTACCTGGTTCTGACTCCTTGCTTCCTAACTGTATCTTCTCACAGCAACCTCGGTGGGCTTTTAAAAACATAAACACTCAAGTAGCTTCCCACTGCCCACAGGATAAACCCCGTCCCCTCACCACGGCCTGGGCTGTCTCTCTCAAGTTCTCACACCACACTCCGCGCTGGCTTTCTTTCTGTTCCCCAAGCACGCCATGCCTGTCCAGCCTCAGGCCTGTGTCCTGCTCTTCCCCATGCTGACCCCTTTCCCCTCACCCCACCCTCTTCACAGGTCTGGCTCCTCCTCATTCTCACCTCAGCTCAATGTCACCTTCTCAGAGAGGGCTTCCCAGACAGCCCCCTCTAAAGCACGCCCTTTAGAGGCCATTCTAATGATCTCGTCCATTTGTTTTTCACTGTGACCATTTCCTCGACTAGGAGGAGAGCCTGAGAGAACGAGGACATTGCTCTGTTCATCACCTGGCATAGACGCGGGGCAAGTAGAAAGAATTTAATAAATGTTTGTTAAATTATGAATCTCATTTAGTACTCAGAACAGTCTTCCCCGTTATACAGATGATGAAAGCAGAATATGAAGAAGGTAAACAAAATCATCCAACGGCAGAAAAAAAAGATCAGAACCTATGTACTTTAACTACAGCCTAAGCTCAACTTTAATACCACATTTTAGACTTTAATTTGTACATGTAACACCTAGATTGTATGCTTCTCTAAAGGAACTAAATTGCAATGCGTTCTTCTCTTCATCTCCTAAGAAAAATGTCCGTTAGCTTTTCACGGTCACCCGCTCTACATGGAACCAGCCCTTTCATTGCAACTTCTAGAAGTTGTGGAGGAAATTGACAGCCAAGTGTTTTCAATGATCAGGGAGGATTATTTTAAGAAGATATAATTTTTCTAAGTGCTGATATCCACAAATAGGTTTTAGGAAAGTACGCCATAGGTGACATAAATCTTCCTTTCTGAAAAAGAAAACCAAGTGTTGGATTCCGATTAGCAAGTGGAACACAATTGGTCCATCTGAGCTCTCGTCTCGGATGTTTCTGCTGGTCTGCATTAGCTGCTCAGAGTCCAGCTTATCCCCTTTCTCTGTCACAACTCTCTGGTTCACACGAAGAAGCAAGAAAAACATTCTCAGATCTTGTATCACTTAAAAAAATTCAAGTTATTACTCTGGGAAGCAGAATCAACATTATCTCAAATTTCCCATGAGTATGCCAGCCATAATGAAAGGTTGCTGAGAAATACCTTATTTCCATCAAAGAACCACTTTGGGAAAATGGAGCCATGGGTGTTTCCACTGCCCCAGGCTCTAAAGACCTTCTAAACGGGTTCATTTTAGTTCCTGGGTATTAGCTAGATTCATACTGGAAAATCCCTACAAGATGAGACAGTAATATATTCCTGAATTATAGACGTATTTTCTGTGCTTCAAGCATTTAAAGTATCTATGTGAATTAGCCATGAGCAAATATTTCAAGATATGGTCTACACTCATTATCTTGCCTCTTGTTAAGCTGACAAGCCTTCAGATTGCTAAGATTTCCCACCAATGGATATCTAATTTATACAGCTCCTCACTTTCCAGTAATTTCTTCCACCAGAAATTCGCTTAAGGCAAAGAAGTGGAGTGCGAGGAAGCCTGGAATGCACTTATGGGACACATGAGAAAATAAATTTTGTTTATGTTAGGAAGAATATATAACAGACTGCAAACGTGTTGAACATATTCTGATTTCCAAATCCTATTTAAGAGTTTCCTGGCCTGATGCCGGACAGGGGGAGTGAAGGTACAGGATGGTAAAACTGTCTTGTATTCTTCATGCATACCTTTGCTTATCTTGAAGGTCAGTTCCTGCTTTGGTCCTAGTGCCAATTTTCTCATTACAACACGAAAAGCCAATAACTCCGGTATTCTCCACGTACCCAATGCCAGGATTATAACAGGGTAGGCTTTCTTTACCTTGTTCTTAAGTCTTTAACTTGCCAGGAAATGCTACACTGCACCATCTCACCTTATCAGATTGGCAAAGAATAAAGGCCTGACAGTACTGGGTGTTGACACGGATGAATAACAATGAAAATTCACACAAAACGATGGAAATATAAATTGGCCAATCCTCTTGGAAATCAGTTCGTCAATATTGAGAATAGTTGAAGATATGTATAACCTCAGACCTAGCAATACTACTTCTAGGAATAAACTCTGAACATTTGCATAAGAAAACACTTAAGAGAATGTTCATTACAGCCTTACTGGTGATTATAAAAATTGGAAACAGGACAATTTTCTGTCAAAAGCAGAACAAATTGTGGTGTGTTTAATGCACTAGACTACTCTTTAGCAATTAAAATGAACTCAGGGCTGCGTGTTTCAACACGGACACATCTTTAAAACACAATGTTAAGCAAAATTTTAAAAAGCAAGTTGCAGAAGGATGTGTACAGTATGCTACTATTTATGTTATGTTTAAAAACTTGCAAAACAATCATCTGCGCTGTTTACAGACACAATCTTACACAGAAAGGGCATAAAAAATGAAGGGAGTTGGCAAACACCAAATTGAGGATATACAGAGAGAGTGGGCAGAGAATACAGGAGCTTGGAATAAATCTGTCGTTCATTTCCTAACACAAATACAGGATCTGAAGCAAATACAGCAGAATGTGAAAATCTGACAAAGTTGGACTCTGGATACATTGATATTCTCTATACTTTCCTGTTTTTGAAATGTTAGGGGAAAAAGCCATTACTCCTGTGGGTGGTTCATTTTCACTTGATAAACATGGATCGAGCATCTTCTATGAGTCTGGCGTTATGCCAAGCGCCGGGTGGGAATCAGAGCCCCTGTCCTTGGAGGACTTAGGCTCTGGTGAGGGCTGACCCTGAAACCACTCCCTCAGCCCCAGGGCAGTTAGTTTGTACCTCTGTTTTCACCTTCTGCTTTACACCATGCTTTCAGGTTTCTCCACCTGTGTCCTCCTACAGCAGTGCTGTCTGATGGAACTTCGGCAACAATCAAAATCTTCTGTATCTGTTGTCCAGCGTGGGAGCCGCTAGTCTCCATGTAGCTATCAAACCCTTGAAACATAGCTGGTGTGACTGAGGAGCTGAATTTTAAATTGTAATTAATTTTAATTTAAATAATTACATGTGGCTAGCAGCCAGCAGACTGGACAGCACGGTTGTAGAATGTGTGCTCTGTGAGGGCACGGACTGTGTCTTTCCCATCTTTAGAGCCCTCACGTCAAGTCCCACCTTCTCCCCCAAGCAACATACTGTACCTCGCAGAAGACGTCTGATAAATATCTATTGAACTGAATCCTGGAACCGAGTCCTTGCGGCGCCGTGAACTAGCGTGAGCTCCGGGGAAATTTCCCTTCATCTCTGTCTATTCCTCCATCTCTTGATGAAGTATGTCCTGCACACCAGTTCTGCTCCAACCTGAGGGGATATGAAAATAAATAAAAGCTAGTCCCCATCCTTCCAGGAGACACAGTCTCCTCTGGGCAACCATTCTTTCAGAAGTAAAATGAGAGGGTTAATCCTGAAGATTTCTGAGATCTCTTCCAGACCTAAGATTTTGTAAATACATTCACTGAATTGTTTGTTTGTGCCTGTGATCACTTTGGGAGTTTATGCAAGTGGATAATAAATCGATAAAATGAGGACATCTAAACTTGTCAAGAGCACTTTTGTCTCAACCATTCATTCATTTAACAAATATTTACTGCACATCCCCTTGGGATGTTTTGATGGCGTCCCCTTTATCCCATCAGTGAGGGAGAGAGTCTCACCCCAGGATTATGGGGCAGGCTGAACATGCAGTCCCCAACACTGGACAGATGAGGTCGATTGCAGGTTATCAGTCACACAGAGCCACACCCCAGGAGGAGGACACCCCGTGCCTTGCAGGGCCACACAGGGCTGCCCTCAGGGACAGTGGACAGCCGGGTGCTGTGGAGCAGGCTGTGTAGTGTCAGAGAGTGGGGGGCCCCTGGTTCCTGTGGGAGCTTGATTCCATGGGCTGGCAGAGAGCCCCCCCTTGGGGACCAGCAGGGGCTGTGTTTGGTCCGTCTGATGAGGGTTGTTTGGCTGGGGGCCTTATCCACGAGAGCAGAGCAGGGCAGGGAGCTGGCAGCTGGGCGTTGAGGCCCTCCCCATTTACCACGGGCGTCAGGGCAGCATCTACGCTGGGCCTTTGCTTTAGGCCTTCCAGCACAGTCGGCCAGCCTCTGGACTAGGCACCCTCCTGCGCAAGACAAGAGCAGGTGGTTCCTGTCTTTATGAGTCTCCTCGTTTAAGTTTCAGGGCACATGGGTGGAACCAGCGGACTATGATGTGGTTTACTGTAGCACTGTGTCTTCCCATCCCTGACTCTGCAGTTGGTCCTAGGGCCAGCAGAACCGAGAACGGAGAACGGCTTCTCTTGGCCGCCAGAGGGCGTTTCCTGCATTCTGCACAGGCTCCTGCGTCCTTGTGGTGTAGGACAGTTGTGGGTTTAGTGCACTGATTGGTTCTTAACTTTGGTACCCATCAAAATCACTTGGGAAATTTTTAAACAGAGGTCTACCCTTAAAGATCCTGATTCAGTAGAAATAGGATTAAGCTTGGGCCTCTGTAATTTGAATGTTTCCCAAGTGATTTTGATAGGTAAGCAGAGATGAACAACCAATTTAGTGAGATAGCCTACATTCTGATTTTCAGGGGTCCCCATTTCATTTTATTTCCCAACTTTATTGAGATATAACTGACAGATAACAGTGTGTAAGTTTAAGGTACACAACATGCTGATTGAATACATTCGCGCATTGCAAAATGATTACCACCACCATGTTAGCTGACACCTCTATCATGTCACATAATTGCCATTTCTTTTTTGTGGTTAGAACATTTAAGATCTGCTCTCTTGGCAACTTTCAAGTATGTAATGAAGTATCATTAACTGTAATCACCATGCTGTACGTTACATCTGCGGAACTTATCTATCTAATAATTAGACATAATAATAATTGACAGCATCTCCCCAATTTCCCCGCCTCCAGCCCCTGGTAACCACCAATCTTCTCTCTGTTTCTATGAGTTCAGCTTTTTTAGATTCCACATATAAGTGAGATCATAGAGTATTTGTCTTCCTCTGTCTGACTTCTTTCACTTAGCAGAATGCCTTCTTAATGCATATGAATGCTTCTTACGCATTACGCATTTGGCTTAAGGATGCCCTGAGTCTGGATAAAAGGCTGCGTTGAGTTTTGAAGCAAAGTGGAGATAAGAAAGCTGACCCTGTCACCGCCTGTGCTGTTCTTGTCATCTGGGCTCCGTGAGCCCCACAGTTGGGAGCCACATCCTTTGCTTTTTGGCTCTAGACCAGCCCCTCTGGCCAGTGGAAACTGTGTGAGCGTTGGGTGGGGTGGCACCGAAACAGACAGGAGGATGTCATGTGCCCTCTATTTTCCTCATCTCCCCTCCCCATCTCTCTCCCAAGCCAGGCATGAAATTCTCTTCTCCTTCTGCTCCCAATCATTCACTTCTGCAAGTCCATACCTGAAGGAGTCAGCAGCCTGCAAACAGCTAAGTCTCAATAGAGTCCAGGCTCACCTGCCACAAACAGATGCATGTCATCGTCGTCCATCTCCCGGACTGGTTCCCATCTCATCTGATCCTGAGAAACAGGAAGTGAGGGGCCCCAAGAAGTGGAAACACCTGATTTCCCATCACTTTCCCGCTGAGTCACTGAGTCTTTCATTGTCCTCTTTCTGCTAAGGTTTTATTGTAGTGATTTTTATTGTTATTGTTGCTTTGCTTTGTTTTGTGAGTGAAATGGGCTTCCCGCAAAATCTTAAGTGAGTTCTTGAGTGATATTTTTACAGTTGCTTGTTTTAAAACCAGTGTAATTACTTGATTATAAATATTTCTTGAAAAAAGTTGGAAGGAAGACTCCAGGCAGAGAGAGCCACAGAGTTATTTAAGGGTTGCAGACGTCCTTTCAAAGCAGTTACGCTCAGTTATGAACGATGTGCACCCTGGAAGATAATGCTAGTTCCTCCAGAAAAGCAAGCCTTCCACTTTTAGGTAAGCTGAGAATTCATTCCTGCCCTCTGGTAACTTAAAAAACCCACACAAAGCACTATTCTCTTTATTCATTGTCAGGAAAATTCTTTAAAGCTCCCAGGGCTAAATTATAAATGTTCCCTTCCAACCAAGATGATTACACAAAGGAAGCTGGGATGGCTGGCCCTGTGGGGCTGGGGATGCGGGCATCACAAGCCGGGACCTTACCTGGCCTGAGAGCTACACAACAACTCCTTTTTTTTCCTTTTTAACCCCAGCCTAGGAGGCTCATTTCTGTGCCCATGCAAATTAGACATTCCTCAGTGCTTGCTCCCTAATTACTCACCCACGTCACTCACTCTGCCATGCAGGAGTAGGACAGGAATTCACCAAATAAAAACTTGCATGAGGTTGTCTGTCCCAATGCCCAAGACGCCTGACAAAACGGGAAGTAACCTCCAGAGGCACAGGTGTGTCAGGGTGTGGACTTATAAGTTATCCTCTGTTGAACTAAACGTGTAATTAGAAATTCCTTATCAGATATGCCTACTTCAGATGGTGCAACCAGAAAGAATGATAAATATTTGTATTAAAATGATAATAAATCTATTATGATTTTCACCTCCTTTTTCATAATTGTCCTCCATCTACAAAATACATCTCTAGGCAAATTAAACTTCTCAAGAGAGTATGAAAAAAAGGTAGGCTTTTCTTGATTTTAGAAGCCAAGCCACAACTTGAACAGCTAATAGTAAAAGCTCCCGTCGTATTGAACGCCCGCGCAGCCCAGGACAGGCGCGGTGCTGGGGCGTTTATGAGCTGTGTCTCCTTTAGCCTCCTGACACTTTGAGGTACTATTACTTTGCCTATTTTACAGATGAGGAAACCAAGACTCAGGAAGCCTGAGCCATTTGCTCAAGTCGCCCGAGAGCAGAGGATGGCTAGGGCTCCCGTGTACGGTGGAGCAGGTCATCACCACGCGCAGAGGCACCAGCCCAGGGCATACCAAGGCTGAAGGCCAGCCTGTGACCCACTCGCCAAGCCAACACCAGCAGGGCAGCACCTGCCCAGAGGGGAGCCCTGGCCTACTATGAACGAAGGCACTACGTGGGCATCTTCGGCCGAGAATAGAACCTGGGCTCACAGCTGCTAAGCCCACACCAGGTCCCCTGGGCTTCACACTGCACTTCTAGCCAAGCACAGTGCCCTACCTCAAAGGGTCCCCTAAAGCTCACACCCTATTCCCTTCTTTTCCACTGTGGGCTGGGGCTGGCACGAGGGGAAGACGAGAGCGTGGGAAGGAGCTGGAGGGAGGCCCTGTCACTCCTGGCACGGTGGTCTTCTGGTTTGGTGCGAGGGGTAGTGATTGGCGGCAGCAGCAAAGTGGCCTGAGCCCTCGGAGGTTTCCTGGCCTGCTTTGCGGGGGTCCCTCAGGGTGGGAGTCGAGGTGGCCCCAAGTGAACAGCCGTAATGCCCTGATGACGGACGTCACTTCAGGGCAACGAGCCAGCGGACAGGGATTCTCGGGCAGACTCCACCACAGGCTGGCGGTGTGACCTTTGCCCGGCCACTTAAACTCAGAGCCTTCCACTTCTCATCTGAAGACCAGACAGTGACAACAGGTGCCCTCAAGCCCTCCCAGGACCAGTGCTCAGAAGCAAGACTAGGAGATTCTGGGGAGCGGGCAGAACCCACCGTCCGTGCCGGTCTTTCCCCTATTTCCCTTTCCTGGCAGCATTCCTTCTATCCCAGCCTTCTGTCAGGAGGGAAAAGTGAGCTGATAAACACCAACGAGCATTGTACACGTTAGGGATTAAAAATATCGATTTTCCCAAAGCCATCTTTATCCCAAGGAAAAGGCAAGGAAGACTTTGCACAAAGGGGCGGGTCACCCTGGGGTGACTTTTAGCGGCAGAGGAAAGTTTCAGGGCTTCTCCGAGCCTGTAGACCACAGGAGGCAGCAGCAACTCAGGAGTAGGCTGCCCTGGGAAAGCGTCGTGAAGTGCGTCAAAACAACCACGTGTATGTATTTGGTGGAATGTTACACAGTCGTTACAAATGGTCGTACACGGAGACTACGAGGCAACGTTAGGGACAACTTCAGACGTAACGTGACATGTTAAAAGCAGGATCCCAAAACGTGTCAGCTGTGGGTCACAGCTACATAAAAATGATATACAGAGAGAGCCTGAAAAGAAATACAGAAGGATAAGGAGCTGGTTCAAGTGGTGGATAATGAGTGATTTTTAAATTTTTAGTGAACATTATTACAACAGTTTGAAGTATATTTAGAAATACTAAAAAAGAGGAAGTTTCAGCACCTTTAAAACATCTGTAGAAAATTGGCCACATACATAGTTGAATTGTCTATGTAATTCCCAGTAATTTCTTTTATCTGGTACAAGATGTTTTTATGACTTAACATTTTTGTAAAGCTCTTAAATGTTGTTTTTGCTAATATAAACACACTGTATCATCAACCAAATGCTTGAGAATCTTTATGTGGAGATGTTATGTTTATACAAGAAGAATTTGCCAAAGCCGTTTGAAAAAGAGAACCTGGTTAACTAACATTTAATAGCTGTGATGACTCTCAGGATGGAGAGCAGCACAGGCACCTTCACGCCTCAGAACTGCACTTAGAACAAGCCGGAGGTCTGTGCTTCATGGACGTTCCCCGAGCAGGCGGGTCAGTCCTTTCACAGCAACCTTCAGACGCACCTAGGGTCTCCTTCCATCTGATTGCAGCTTCTCGGGGGTCTCTGAAGGAACGCTCACGAGTGCCTGCTGGATAGGGAGTGATACTCATATGTCATCCCCACCTCCCAAATAAGAGCCAAGAGGTTTCCTATAAATGTGATTTGTGCTCTAATATAAAGGAAAAATTACAGTAGAAATTTCAGATACTGCAACTAGCTTGACTGGCCTAGAATTTTTTTCCGCATGCACACCTGGGAACCTCTGATCTTCTCAAGGTCTCCCATAGCCACCCTCCTGTTCTTCACCCTTAGAAAAACTTGTTGAAACACATGGACAAGGAGAACAGATGGGTGGTTACCAGAGGAGAAGGGGTGGGGAGAGGGCAGAAGGGGGTACAGGGGCACACGTATATGGTGACAGGTAAAAGCTGGATGGTTGGTGGTGAGCACAATGCAGTCCATACAGAAACTGAGATACAGTGATGCACACCTGAAATTTATACTGTCTTGTAAACTAACATGACCTCAAAAAAATTTTTTTAAAAAACTTTTTGAATCAGAGACTGCCAAAGGTGAGGGAACTTTATGAATCATTTGATTGAACTGGGTGAGCCACTCTTGATTCCTCTTGCTATCACTGCGGCTTTCTGCAAAATTTCCTTACCAATAAATTGTGAACATTTTCCCACACCAGTAAACATATGTTTCCAGTTCAGGTATAATTAACATATGTTATATTAGTTTCAGGTGTACAACGTAATCATTTGATATTTGTATATATTTGAAAATGATCATCACAATGTCTAGTTAACATCCATCACCACATAGTTGCAGAATTTGTTTTTCTTGTGATAAGAGCTTTTAAGATCTACTCTTAGAAACTTTCAAATATGCGATGCCCTATTATTCACTATAGTTCCCATGCTGCACATTACACCCCCAGGACTCCTTTATTTTATAACTGGAAGTTTGTACCTCTTGATGCCCTTCACCCATTTTGCCTGTGCCCCACCTCTGGCAGCCACTGATCTCTTCTCTGTATCTATGAGCTTGGTTTTGTTTTCCTTTTTAGATTCCACATGCAAGTGAGATCATACGGTACTTGTCCTTCTCTGACTTCTTTCACCTAGTATAATGTCCTCAAGGTCCATCCATGCTGTTGCAAATGGCAAGACTTCATTCTTTTTTATGGCTGAATAATATTCCATTGTGTGTGTGTGTGTGTGTGTGTGTGTGTGTGTGTGTGTGTATACATATACATGTACGTATATACTACATTTTCTTTATCTATTCATTCATCAGTGGATACTCAGGTTGTTTTCATATCTTGGCTATTGCAAATAATAATGCAATGAACCTAGAGGTGCATATATCTTTTTGAGTTAGTGTTTTTGTTTTCTTTGGATGTATACCCAGAAGTGGAATTGCTGGATCATATGGTAGTTCTATTTTTAATTTTTTGAGGAATCTCCATAGTGGCTGCACCAATTTCCATTCCCACCAACAGTGCACGAGGGTTCCCTTGTCTCCACAGCCTCACCAACACTTGTTAATAGCCATTCAAATAGGTGTGTGTGAGGTGATATCTCACTGTGGTTTTGCTTTGCATTTCCCTGATGATTAGCAACGTTGAACATCTTTTCATGTGCCTGTTGGCTCATCTGTATGTCTTCTTTAGAAAAATGTCTATTCAGATCCTCCACCCACTTTTTTATTGGATTGTTTGTTTATTCATTGTTGAGTTGTATGAGTTCTTTACATATTTTGGATATTAACCCTTTATCAGATATATGATTTGCAAATATTTTCTCCCATTCAGTAGGTTGCCTTTTCAATTTGTTGATGGTTTCCTTTGCTGTGCAGAAGCTTTTTAGTTTGATGCGGTCCCACTTGTTTTTGCTTTTGTTTCTTTCGCTTTTGGAGTCAGGTCCAAAAAATCATCACCAAGACCAACGTCAAGGAGCTTACTGCCTCTGTTTTCTTCTGGTTGTTTTATGATTTCAGGTCTTAAACGCAAGTCTTTAATCTATTTTGAGTAGATTTTTGTGTATGCCATAAGACAGTAGTCTAGTTTCCTTCTTTTGCATGTGGTTTTCTCAACATCATTATTGAAGAGATTGTCCTTTCCCCATTGTAGATTCTTGGCTCCTGTGTTGTAAATTAATTAGCCTTTTATGTGTGGGTTTATTTCTGGGTTCTCTATTCTGTTCCATTGATCTATGTGTCTGTTTTTATGCTAATACCATACTGTTTTATTACTATAGCTTTGTAGTATAGTTTGAAATCAGGGAGCATGACGCCCTCCAGCTTGTTCTTCTTTCTCAAGGTTACTTTGGCTCTTCAGGGTCTTTTGTGGTTCCAGACAAACTTTAGGATTGTTTGTTTTATTTCTGTGAGAAATGCCATTGGAATTTTGGTAGGGATTGCACTGCATCTGTAGATTGCTTTGGGTAGTATGAACATTTTAACAATATTAATTCTTTCAATTTGTGAGCACAGAGTACACATTCTTTTATAACTTGATTTTTAGTCTCTCCATAAGAGCTCACAAATACATGAATTGTTATTTAATTAACCTCCTATTTTTGGACATGTGAGCTGTTTCCACATTTTTACAATTAAAAACAATACTGCGATGAGCGTCCTTGAACAGTACTTAAATATTTGTGCACATCTACTGCTTCTTTGAGATAAATTCTTAGAAATGGAATTGCTGGATGAAAGAGTATAAATATTTTAAAGGAATGTGCTAATTAACTCCACAGAGGTGGCCGTAATGTTCAGTTCTACTTCTCAGAGTGGGGCCTTGTTTTAGGTGCACCAGAATTCAGAACTCACCCCTCTTTGAGCCTGGCCTCACCTTGATACCTTTCATCACGAGAAGATGAGAGACTCAGACGGGAGAGCCAGAACCCAGTCAAAGGGTTTCCTCATCCCTGTATTTCCTGCTCAAGACAGACTGAACATCATTCAGACATTCCCTCTGCTCTCTGCCAAGATGACGGGGCTCCGACTGTCTGAACATAGATGGCTCTGTTCACTCGGACAAAGAAAAGAACAAAAAGAATTTTGCCCACAGACCACAGCCAAGCCCAGTGGGGTGATCTGAGCCCTTTCGTTACCTCGCCTGCGTCTGAACTGGTAGACTGAGTGGACGTGCAAGCACAGACCCTGCTCTTCTGAGGCAGGCTCAGGACCAACTCTCTTTCCTCACTTGAGACACTATTCTCTAACAAAAACGCTAAATGGCAAACAAGCAAACTTTCTGGACAAGAAGGGGCTTCTCACAAGAATTTTGCAAACACGACATGTTTTTTCCCTTCTCCTCTGTTCCAAACATTTAATATTTTATCTACCTTCCAGGAACAGGATTCATAGATCCTAAACCGCTCACTTCTCTCTCCTTCTGAAAGAAAGGGAGTGACAACGGCTGACACTTACATAGCACCTCCTGTGTCTAGTGTGAAGTGAGTGCTTTGTGCCTGTTCATTCACTTTATTCTTCATAATAGCCTGCTGCCATCAGCATCATCTTCTTCTCCACTATACTGATGAAGAAATCCAGGTACAGAGAAGTTAACTAAGTTCTGACTGGCACATGGCAGAGCTGAAAGCACAGCCTGGCTCTGAGACCCCATCGGTTCCTTCCTCCTCCTGCAGTCCTGGCTGAGATGGCCCATAAGAGGCCCCTTACATTTCCTTAATGGCAAATTAGACTTTGTGGGAAGGGTTGTCCTTGATGGTTGCAGTGGCTCCTGGATTATGTTCATAGCTTTGTCCAAATCTTTCCTTCCTACTCCCTATTCTCTTTTCTTATTTATCCAATTTTGTCTATTTAAGGCCATTTCTCTTCTGCCCTTGTCTGGATGTGGTTTTAGTTTCTATCACCTGTGTTTAGAAACCTGGGAGATCCAGGGTGGCTCAGTTTTCAGGCTGACAATGCTTAGTCTATATTTTAATTGCAGTTATAATTAATTATGACTGTGACAGTGGCAGGTGTGACATTCAGGAGAAAATGAATAGAAATGATTTAACAAACATATTTCAACACCCATGAGAGGTATTTCCATTACTTAATTAGACAGAAAGACTCTTACTCGGAAGTTTAAGGGAAGCAGGCACAGAACAATGCATTGTGAAACTGGCGTGCTTGTTTCAGGTTCTTTATGAGAATTTCTCCTCTGTTTGCATGCCCTTCCACCAAGGCACAAAGCGTGAGCCCTCTTTTGCAAGTGAGGTTAACGAGCCTTGGTGAGATTAAGTGATCTGATTCAGGTGGGTCTGCAAGGAGGCAGGGCCGGGTGTGGACCGAGGCTTCTCTGCTGGTTCAGCAGCCACTCCACAGGCCCGTGCAGTCTGGTTCCTTTGCTTTTGGTGTCATAAGATCTAATGAACCAGACAATCCAGACCTGAAGATTAACATCTTCCTGTGGAAAGGAGACCTTCCTTATTGCCAATAACCAGGCCAAGATATTTCTTTAAGAAACATCAGCTTGAAAAGAAAGATCATCCACCTCACCTCCATTTAGCAGGGGTGTCTGACAGGAGTAAAGATGGGTCCCAGCATGCCCTGTGCAGCATCTCTGTGATCCCCCAAATGTGCTGGTGGTTTCACACAGGTACCCAATCTGCCTCTCAATTTGTACCTCTTTTTCTTTTCTACTAAAACATTCTCTCTCTAGATAGATAAATTCATAGATGGATAGTCATAAGCCATAACGATGTATGAATTGTCATAAGATATAATGATTTATATGTAATATATGAATACATTGCACACACATATACATATATTGTACATGTAAATGCACACACACATATGCACAAATGTAACCTTGTCTTTTTCATGTTTTCTTTTCCCTTTTTTTCTTGGCTTGCCCCTGCTCCCCTCCTCCCCCTCTTCTCATGTGAGTCACCCTCTGAAGGACACCATGTCAAGTCCACGTCTGCATCCTTCCATGGTTTTATCAATGCTCATATAAGCCTATTTAAATAAATACTTACATACACTCACACCTCTATACACATACATTTTATACAAGTGTGCGTCATTATTTTTCTTCACAAGGATCGGATCATATTGCATATTTTTCTGCATCCTGCTTTCCTCACCCAGCATTTTCTGGTGGAAATCCCTTTGGGTCAACTTGTACAGCTGTAGTTCAGTCTTTTTAATAGCTTCATAATATTCCACAGGTGAATAGTACCATAATTTATTTGGCCATTCCCCTACTGATGGATTTTCACATTGTTTCCAGATTTTTGCTACCAAAAACAATACTATAATAAACATCCTTATACTTATACTTAATATACTGGAAAATATTATGCACTTTTGGTTTTATTTCTGTAGGCTAGACTCCCAGGAGTAAGATTACGGATCAAAGTATACAGACATTTTTAGCGGATGTTATCTGATTGCTCTCTACAGAGTCTTTTTCTAGTCAATTTAAAATAAATCTTTGTATAAAATACAGCTGGCATTAACTTTTGTAGCAATTCAAGCATTTTTTTCTAGATCCAGAAGTTACCTATTAATTCTGTTCATTACTTCTTTTATGATGTGAGTTTTTAATTTTATATAAACGTCTATATTTTCTATTATAGCTTCTTGACTTTCCTCTTTACCTCCTTCTCTCAACTAATCCTTTTGACAAACATTAACTTTCCAGAATCCGCTCGGACTCAGAAGTCACCTCCTGGGTCTCAACACTCTTCCTTCCGTCCGTCTCCCTGAGCACCTGGTGTTGTACTTGTCTGGGCGAGTCAGCCCCACGGGACTGCAGGCTTCTAGAAGGCAGGATCAGTGTCCTATTCGCCTTTATTAAATCCAGCAGCAAACAGAGCTTTAACACACAGCCAGTACTCAATGTGTAGTGCACCCTGTATTTAACTGTTTTTATGTAAATTCTTACTGTATGACGAGTTTAAATGACTTAATCTAAGTGACTTCTAAAAAAACCTGAAAACAAAAGATTGGGTTAATTAAATATTTCTGAATGAGATGACAACAACGCATACTTGTGATGCTTAATAGATATTTCAGGGAAAACAAAAAGAGCGTTTATTCATTTCACCACAGACTCTGAATTACCATGTAGAAGGAATAAGACCCAATGTGCGTTTTATAAACATTAAGCCCTTACCCAAAAATGACATACCTGCATGTGCGATGCACAGACTTTTCAGAAGATTGGCCCTGTGACGCTCACAGTTCTTAGACGCCACCACCCTTGAGGCTTTACGGAACTTTCGTTCGCTGCTTTCCTGTCAGAGAGCCCCCCTCTGGGTAGACATTCCTGTAGGAAATGTGTGTGATGCAGAGACGGCTGTGTTACAGATCCTCCTACTTCACATTGTCATCATTTGTCTACTTCGATGACAGTTGAGGAAAACAATTTAAGAATCTAAATACTAAAAATGAAAGACTTGACTTTGCATAATTCTTTATCAAAAGCTTTTTTTTCTTAACAGAAGCAGACAACTTGACAATTATGAGAATAAAAACATAAAGAGAGATGACTGTCTTGAAAACTAGTGTTTGTTTGTGCTTCTGTAGTATTTCCCATTTGGAAGCAACAGTAAACTCAAATTTATCTTAAAGATGAATTTGTCTCAAATCAGCATGGAGTTCCTGGCAGGTAACAGGTCTCAATAAGTATTTATTGGATCAAGGACCAATGAACTGTGGTAACGGACAAACTCATTGATAACTTTGTTATATTTAGAGTTGTTTAAAACACTCACACCCAACATTCTCTAGCTGATGACTCTTCAAAAAAAAAGTGAATCCTCAAAATGTGCATTTCACAGACACCAATATTGCTCAAGGACCTCAACAGGAAACCTGTGTTTGGCTTCTCTCCCTTTGGAAATTTAGGGCCAAAAGCAGCTTCTAGCAAGAAGCTCAGGGCAGTGTTTTTTGAGCATTGGCTCATGTAGATTTTTTGTGGTTTTGGTGCCAAGTGTAAACAAACTAAAACTAAACCTAAAAGCAGACTTGTCTTCAAAATTTGCCTCAGGAATATCGGCCTTAGTCCATACATTACTGGGCAGACGACAAGCATACGAAGGAAGGTATGAAGTTTGACGTGGGCCGCAGTTCTAAAAAACACGATGTGACGTAAATCTTGTGGCGCCATTCAAAGCACTTGCGAGAGAAATCAGAGCGTTGAATTCACTTATGGAACCTGTTAAACAGTGTATCAATTCTTTAGCAATAACTTGAAATATGAAACATTGCCCAATCTTCCCTTCAGCCAACACTCCCCTCTCCCAGCTTCTGGGAAGCCAGACGGGGGAGGATGCACACTGCTTCTAATTACTCCGTGGCAGCCAAAGGTTGCTTCAACTTTCAAGGTGTGAGGTGGAGCCAGGGAGAATACTAAAAACAGTAAATAATTTTCACAGATCTTTAGCTTGAAAAATAAATGAAACAGACAGCTCCAGTGTTCTTATTTTGCCTTTGGCATCATGTTCCAAATACTTGACCCTGATCAAAAATTGTTATTTTTTGACAACCCCCATCAGGATTCTGTGAATTCTCCTTGGGTGCTGGAGAGAGGAGCAGGTCCCACTGGTCTACCCCTCGCAAAGTGGCTGAATCACAAATGTGGACACAGGGACGGAGAGAAGACGATCTGGCTCTCAGAGACATCCAACTCAAGTGACATTTGATACAATTAATTCATAGGCAGTTGGGGTGCAAGGATGAATCGAAGGCAGAGACGACCTTCCAGAACTCTCTCTTCTCCTTCCAAAGTCTGGTTTCCATTCTCCTGGACCAGGTGCTTGTCTCTGTTAAAATAAGACTGTAGACTAGCCCACCATTCAGTCTTGTAGTTTTCAGAACAGTGAATTCAGACCATGCCAAATGTGTTTCTTTTTTAAGCTAGGAAACTCCAAGGCTGACACCTGAGCCTTCTGCAAGATTTCTGAGGTTTGGGGAGATTGCACCTTGCTCATATTTTCCATGGGGCCTCTTATCAACACTGAGCTGGAAGAACAGGTGAAATCAGCGTAACAGTGAACTGGAGCGGCCAGTTTCTCTGGTGTGTGGCCAGGGTGCCTGAAGCAGGAACAGCCTAAACTCCAGAATCCTTTCGTCTATATTTAGTCCTGAGAAGGTGAACCTGATGTGATCACCTTCTGGAGACCTAGCTTCATGGTCACAGGCTCCCATGCGTGGTCAGGACACATTCATCGAGCCCCTACTGAGTGCCAGGTGGTGTGCCAGGCTCTGGGAATACAACCAGGAGCAAAACATACACAGTTTTGCCCTCAGAGGTCTCACAGTCTAAGGGAGGGAAGCAGGAACTCACAGCAGCAACTGTGTAAGAGTTAAATGCCATGGGGGTCACCTCAGAGGGAGCACCCAGGAAGAGCATTGCGCCTTGAGCCAGCCCCCGCTTCCCTGTTTCTTTGTGCTTGGGCAATAGTATTATCCCAGCCTGTGAACACAGGAAGCTGGCAATTAGGATTGACGGCCAATTATCTCCAACGTTTTCCAAGTACAGTTCGCTCCTCAAACACTGCTTTGCTGCATGAACAGACTTTTCCACTTTGGGAAAGCAGACAGAGTCAAATGTCACTCAACGAACCAGTGATAGGCATCCTGCATGGTGGCAGGCAATCTCAAATGCCTTTCAAGAGCTGAAGATTCAGTCAATAAACCAGGAGATGAGGCCAAATGTGATACCATATTAATGTCAGACTTCCAAAGGCCTTGGTCCTCACATGTAAGTTATATAGACCATGCATTTTGAACTCTGGGTGCTTCTGATGGCAAGCCAGAAAGAGGCTCCTAGGAAAGCAAACTATCCATAGACGAGGATTTCCTCCTGATTCTGGTCTTTGTGAGCAATGATTAAATCTTGCTTAGTCTTCTGTCGTCTTCCACATGGTGCAGTCTTAGCTCAGGAGCAAACTCTGAGAGGATTCGTGTACCAGTGATGTACTGTGAAAGTGTCCCCATGAGGAGTCCATGAAGGGGGTAAGAGAAGCAGGACAGGGAGGGGAGGAATCCAAGCAAAGATACGATATAAAGCAAAGTTCCAGCTTCTACCTGATCCTTCAGGAGGGCAGCTCAGGAGTGTAAACTATTCCTCAGAGTGTGTCCAACTGGAGGCCAGGTAGCTGGTCTTTCAGAAGCCCATATCAATCACTCGTTGGCCACCCAGGAGACATAAACTCTTAGGCACTTAGTTTTCTGTGTCTAGGTAAACAGCTCTAGTATGCAAGGGCAGGGCTCACAGTGAGTTACAGGTGCGGGCCATTTAGAAGTAAAGACACACAGAAGCCCAACAAGAGGTACATAGAAACCGTAAAAGGGACACAAAGGGATCTAGGCGGAGCATTGACAGGCTGGCTACAAGTACCAGTTGCTACAGAAGATACACAAAAGATAAAGAGAAGGGAATCAAAGCATACCATTACAGAAAATCATCAATTCACAAAGGAAAGCAGCAAGAGGAAAGGAATAAGAGAACTATAAAACAGCCAGGAAACAATAAGATGGCATTAGTAAGTCCATACCCATCAATAATTACTCTAAATGTAAATGGATTAAATTATACAATCAAGGGGCATAGAGTGGATGGATGGATAAACACAAGATCCAACTATATACTGCCTATAAGAAACTCACTTTTGGGGCCGGCCCAGTGGTGCAGCGGTTAAGTTTGCATGCTCCACTTTGACGGCCCGGGGTTTGCCGGTTCGGCTCCCGGGTGCAGACATGACACCACTTGTCAAGCCATGCTGTGGTAGGCGTCCCACATATAAAGTAGAGGAAGATGGGCATGGATGTTAGCTCAGGGCCAGTCTTCCTCAGCAAAAAGAGGAGGACTGGCAGTAGTTAGCTCAGGGCTAATCTTCCTCAAAAAAAAAAAAAGAAAGAAAAGAAAGAAATTTACTTTAACTTTGAGAACACATTTAGGTTCAAAGTAAAGGGATGGAAAAGGAAAAGGATGCAAGTAGAAACCAAAAGAGAGCAGAAGTAGCTGTATTTATTAGACAAAATAGATGTTAACTCAAAATCTGTAACAAGAGACAAAGAAGGTCATTATATGATGATAAAGAGGTCAATCCATCAAGAATATACAGCAATCATAAATATATATACAACCAACATCAGAGCACCTAAATATATTAGGTGAATGCTAACAGATCTGAGGGAGAAATAGACAACAGTACAGTAATGGTGGAGTTTTAATACTCCACTTTTAACAGTAGATAGATCATCCAGACAGAAAATTAACAAGGAAATGTTGGACTTGAACTATACATTAAACCAAATGGACCTAACAGGTGTATACAGAACATTCCATCCAACAGCAGCAGAATACACATTCTTCTCAAGTCTTAGCAAATTTAAGAAGATTGAAGTCATACCGTTTATCTTTTCTGACCGCAATGGTATGAAACTAGGAATCAATAACAGGAGAAACATTGGAAAACTTATAAATATGTGGAAATTTAAAAACATATTCCTGGGGCTGGCCTGGTGGTGTAGTGATTAAGTTTGCATTCTCTGCTTCGGCACCCTGGGATTTGCAGGTTTGGATTCTGGGCACGGACCTACACACTGCTCATCAAGCCATGCTGTGGCGGCATCCCGCATAAAATAGAGGAAGACTGGCACAGATGTTAGCTCAGTGACAATCTTCCTCAAGCAAAAAGAGGCAGACTGGTAACAGATGTAAACTCAGGGCCAATCCTCCTCACACAAAAAAACAAACACACTCCTGAGCAACCAATGGGTGAAAAAAGAAATTTAAAAAAAAATCTTGAAGCAAATGAAAATGCAAACACAACATGCCAAAACCTATGGGATGCAGCAAAAGCAGTTCTAAGAGGGATGTTTACAGCAATAAATGCCTACATTAAGCAAACAGAAAGATCTGAAATAAACAGCCTAACTTTATTTCTCAAGGAACTAAAAAAAGAAGAAGAAACTAAGCCCAAAGTTAGCAGAAGGAAGGAAATAACAAAGATCACAGCAGAAATAAATGAAACAGAAACAAGAAGAACAATAAAAAAATCAATAAAACTAAGAGCTGGATTTTTGAAAAGATAAACAAAATTGACAAACCTTTAGCTAGACTAGGAACAAAAAAGAAGACTCAAATAAATAAAATCAGAAATAAAAGAGGAAACATTAGAATGATACCACAGAAATACGAGTCATAAGAAACTACTATGAAAAATTATACACCAATAAATCAGATAACCTAGAAGAAATGGATAAATTCCTAGAAACATAAAAACTACCAAGACTGAATCATAAAGAAATAGAAAATCTGAACAGACCAATAACTAGTAAGGAGCTTGAATCAGTAATCCAAAACCTCCCAAAAAATAAAAGCCCAGGACCAGGTGGTTTCCCTAGTAAGTTCTGCAAAACATGTAAAGAGGAATTAATGCCAATCCTTCTCAAACTCTTCCAAAAAACTGAAGAGGAGGGAACACTCTCAAACTCATTTTACGAGGTTAGCATTACCCCGAGACCAAGGCCAGATATGGACACTACAAGAAAAGAAAACTACAGGCCAACATCCCTGCTGAACACAGATGCAGAAATTCTCAACAAACATTAGCAAACTGAATTCAGCAGCATATTAAAAGGATCATACACCATGATCAAGTGGGGTTTATCCTTCGGGTGCAAGGATAGTAAGACATCTGCAAATCAATAAATGTGATACACCACACTAATAGAATGAAAGATAAATATCATACATCATCTCAATAGATGCAGAAAAGGCATTTACAACCACCAATTGGGACGAGAAAGAAACTACCTCATCATAACAAGGGCCATAGATGACAAGCCCACGGCTAAAATCACACTCGGCAGTGAAACGTTGAAAGCTTTTCCTGTAAGATCAGGAAGCAGACAAGGGTGCCCCTTCTCACCACTCCTATTTAACGTAATAGTGAAAGTCCTAGCCAGAGCAATCAGGTAAGAAAAAGAAATAAAAGGGATCCAAATTGGAAAAGAAAGAAAATCATCTCTGTTTACAGATGATATGATCTTATGTATAGACAATCCTGAAGACTCCACCAAAAAACTGTTAGAACTAACCAGCTAATTCAGTAAAGTTCCAGGATGCAAAATAGACATACAGAAATCAGTTCTGTTTCTGTACACTAACAATGAAATATCTGAAAAAGAAATAAAGAAAACAATCTCATTCACAATAGCACCAAAAACAATAAAATACTGAGAAATAAATGTAATCAAAGAGGAGAAAGACCTGTACACTGAAAACTATGAGACATTGGTGAAAGAAATCGAAGAAGACACAAAGAAATGGGAAGATATCCCATGTTTGTGGATCAGAATTAATATTGCTAAAATGTCCATAATACCCAAAGAAACCTGTAGATTCAACGCATTCCCTATCAAAATTCCAATCGCATTTTTCACAGAAATAGAAAAAACAGTCCTAAAATTTGTACTGAACTACAAAGACCCCAAATAGAGAAAGCAATATTGAGAAAGAAAAATAATGCTAGAGGCATCATACTTCCTGATTTCAAATTATACTACAAAGCTATAATAATCAAAACAGTAAGGTACCAGCATAAAAATGGGCACACAGACCAACAGAACAGAATCTAAAGACCAGAAATAAACCTTCCCATATATAGTCAACTGACATTTGACATGGGAGCCAAGAACACTCAGGCGGAAAGAATAGTCTCTTCCATAAACGGTGTTGGGAAAACCAGATAACCACATGCAGAAGAATGAAATTGGACCCCTGTCTTACACCACTCACAAAAATTAACTTGAAATGGATTAAAGACTTAAACATAAGACCTGAAACCATAAAACTCCTGGAAGAGAACATGAGGAAAAGCTCCTTGACCTGGGTCTTGGCAACAGTTTTTTGGACGTGGCACCAAAAGCACAAGCAAAAAAAGCCAATACAAATGAGTGGGAATACATCAAACTAAGTCTTCTGCACAGCAAAGGAAACATCACCAAAATGAAAAGGTAACCTATAGAATGAGAGAAAAGATTTGCAATATCTCATAAGGGGTTAATATCCAAAATATATAAGAAATTCATGCAACTCAATAGTAAATAAACGAAGTATCCAATTAAAGGGCAGAGGAACTGAACAGACATGTTTCCAGAGAAGACATACAAATGGCTAACAGGCACATGAAAAGATGCTCAACATCACTGATCACCAGGGAAATGCAAATCAAAACCAAATTGAGATATCACTTCACGCCTGTTAGAAGGGCTTTTATCAAAAAAGACAAGAAATAACAAGTGTTGGTGAGGATGTGGAGGAAAAGGAACCCTTGTGCACTGTTGGTGGGAACGTAAATTGGTGCAGCCACTACGGAAAATGGTATGGAGTTTCCTCAAAAAAATTAAAAATAGAACCACCATATGGTCCAGCAACCCCAGTGCTCTTATATAGCCAAAGGAAATGAAAACAGAATCTCAAAGAGATACTTGCAACCCATGTTCTTTGCAACATTATTCACAACAGCTGAGACATAGAAATAACAGTGTCCATCAACAGATAAATGGGTAAAGATGTGATCTACATATACACACACATATATATATACACACACACTGTGGAATATTATTCAATAATGAGAAAGAAGGAAATCTTGCCATTTATGACACCATGGACAGACCTTGAGGGCACTAAGCTAAGTGAAATGTTAGAGAATAATAAGACAAATACTGTATAATATCAATTATATGTGGGATCTAAAAAAGCTGCACTCAGAAACAGAGTAGAATGGTGGTTGCCAAGTGCTGGCTGATGGGGGAAATAGGGAGATGTTGGTCAAAAGGTACAAACTTCGAGTTATAAGATGAGTAATTTCTGTGGGTCTAACATAGAGCATGGTAACTATAGTTAACAATACTGTATTATATAATTGAAAGTCACTAAGAGAGAAGGTCTTAAATGTTCTCACGATAAAAAAGAAATGGTAATTATATGAGGTGATGGAGGTGTTGACGGACACCATGTGGTAATCATTTCACAATATATATGTATCAAATCATCACATTGTACATCTTAAACTTACATAAGGTCATCTGTCAATTATTTCACAATAAAGCTGAGAAAAAAATCTAGAAAAGGTTGGAGTCTGAGTTTTTGGGTCTTGAATATCCACTTGGGATGTTTACATTTAATTTTTTAGATATTGGCTCATCACTGAAAGTTTCTGAGAAAGGAATGATACGGTTGTAGTCACTTAATCCTAGGACATAATAGAGTGCCTGATGCATATGAGGCCATCTAAAAATATTTCCTGAAAAGAATTGGGAATCTTTTGCAATTCCTTACATGTAATTTCCTTACATGTAAAAAATGAAGGTAGTTAACTAGGAATGCTCTTAAATTAGGATTTGTAAATTATTATCCTGAAGTATTTGAAGGTTCTTTTCAATAAGAAAAGCTCACAACTGTTCTGAATCTAGAGATGCTAGATTCTGTCTGAATCTGTAGATGCCTGAGGAAATGGAAACAGCTAAAATGAAAGGAGATATGTTAGTAATTCAAAAGAATTCAACCATCAAGCAATAAAACACAAGATTGGGTTCTAAGGGTGACTAATGAGAATTAGAACAAATTGTAGCCTTCCTATAAAGAACTTTCCATGGCAAATCAAAGATGAAGCCTCATAAAGAGTTCTGCAGCAGAAAAGATCCAGGAAATATGGTGGAAAAGAGAGAGAGCCTGACTCCAGTCTTGAGCGTGCCAGAGCAGAAGATTTTTGAAATTATGTGGCCAGGAAAACTGAAGGCACCTGCTGTTATGATCTTGTCTGCAGGACCTTATTACAAGAAAGGGGAGAGAGAAACTCTCAAAGAAAAAGATTCTAGGGTAACAATGACTTGTACATAATTGATGCTCAATATGTATTTATTGATAAAAGTCAGTGCACAGAAATGATGACACAGACAATAGCATAAAAACCAAGCAGGAAAGTGGCCAACAGAATAGCTGATTTGCCATCCAGCCATTGTTTGTGGAGTTTGGTGAAAGAATTTTGGTGGATAATTCCATCAGCTGGTCCATGATGCCCGCTCCGCCTGCAGAACTCATCTCATGAAGTAAGTACAAGCAGTTCTTTCTTCATATATTTGCCATGCCTGTGCCCCAGAATTCTCTACTCTAGTCCCAAATGATTGGACTGGGGATTAGTTCTCAAGCAAGGGGAGGTGAGGTCGGGTGCCTAGGAAATGGCAGGATGAGAAACTGCCCAGTGGGGTGCTCCATATTGAACGGTGACAGACAGACTATCAGATGCAAGATGTCCACAGAGAAGAGAGTGAGGAGCGACAGACGGTCAATCCCAGGATGAGACAAGATGCCTGGGATAACGGGAGCCAACAATGTGTCCCAAACAATGAGAAGCCACTGTTTCTGATTCCCTCGAGCCTGTCCTGCATTGTAATGTTGGAGTTCTAAAGGACCACACATCACGCTCAGATAGCTCCATGGGTTTCCTTAATTCCATGTATGTTGTCACCATAAGTTCATACCCATAAAATAAGAATATCTCAGCCAGTCTCCTCCTCAAAACCTGAAAGAGACAAACTGTTACAGACTTTAGATGTAAACTCACATTATATATGTAACTGGTGGCTTGAAAAAAGGGGACTTGTCCACTTTAATAAATAAACTGTTGAAGTTATTGTTACTGCCCCTGCTAATCCGCTCTGTGGGTTAGCTCTTCCCTACCCCTTGGAGAAAGCCTAGGACAAGAGGCATAACTTTTCTGGTTATTCTTAGGTAACAGAAGTCTTCCATCATTTCTAACAAAAACAGTCTCTGTTTGGTAATTTAATATTTCCAGGTCAGTGTACTTAAAACAAGTCAACAGACAGACAAAACCCTGAAAATGTCAGTGAAAGTTAGGGGCTCTCCTGCCCCAAGCTGGGGTCTGCAGCAGGCGGGAAGCACGTGGTAGAAAGGGGCGGGCCAGTGTCTCCTCTCTTTCCTCTCAAACTCCACCTTGCTCCTTAGTCAACTGCAGTTCCTGACCCATCCCAGGTGGGAGCAAGGGTGGGGTCGGGAAAGATTTTATTTGATTGGCGCCCACACGATGCTGGTTTCCTCCGGCCTTGAATGGTACTTAAGGCTGGTTCTTTCATCAGTACCTCCATGGGTTCTTCAGAAACCACCTCCACTCCCACTCACCAGGCATCTCTCACCTGTAGTTTCTAGATATGGACACTGGGCTTGCCAGCTGGCCACTTAAGACTCCTGGCCCAGCCCGTGGCTATGGGGCTGTATACCTTCAGCATCTCTCTGCTAAGGTCTCCCCATGTGGCCTTCTTAGTCAGGATCTAAGATAGCAGCTCCCTGGCTCTCCCTCCTGGTCCACTAGGACCTTCTGTCCTGGGCATACACCACAGTGCCTATTCTACTTCCAGGTGCTACTTGGGTGAGCCTACTACCCTAACATTCATCAGGTATGAATCAGACCCTGGCCCACTGTGCACCCCAAACATCAATCTCTCTTTGAAGCCCCTCTCTGTAGCCTTGAAGTGACAGAAAAGTGCTCTTGAAACCTCCCTGTGAGGAGAGGGGGGCACTGCGGGACTCACTTACATCCTCCCAGTGAAAGAATCCTCCTTCTGATCTCCAGCTTTCTGGCCAATTCAACACTCATACGCCAACTCTAGGCCAGCTCACTCCTTTGGAAGTCCTGCATAGGTAGTCTGGGTCTCACTTTGAAACGGAAGGGTATTTGGAATGTATTATCTTGGGTCCGCAGCCAAACATGAGTCTGGAGGCTGCCATTTTAACATCCTGTTGCATATGTAAAAGACCTTTCTATAATTCAGGGGACTTGTGGATTTTTTGGTCATTATTTCATGTTTCAAATAACTGGCAACAATCTATGCACTAGGAGCCTTACTTTTTAAACCTACAAAACAGAGTCTAACATAGAACTAAGTGAGACAGCCAATGAAAAGTCCTCAGCATAGCGCCTGGCACAGAGTAGGTGATAAATGAATATTAGCATTTACGGTTATTATTAGTAGATATGCTTTCACCAAATGAAGACAAAGAAGTGGATCTGAGCATCTCAGCTGGGTTCAGAAAGTATCTGAGATCCACTCAGACCCTTTGGTCTCCACGGGTTGATGAGCGTATGAGGTAATCACCCCAGCACGACTTCTCTTCACTAATCATCGTTGACAGTTGTTTCACTCCTCTCGGCCCTGCAGTGGGGAAAATCCCCGTCAGTCTAGGAGGTGAAGGGTAACAGATGAGAACAGACATCCCTTAGAGAACAGAACCATCAGTACAACTGCCTGAATTCAAACTGTTCAGCATCTTAGAAGGGGTCCATTCTTAACCCCTGCTCAGGTCCCCCCACCCACAGGAACATGGAGCTTCATAATCTTTGCTCCAATAATCCCATTACCTTTCACTTGAATCCTACAATGTTTTTCATGGTTTGTTCTTAAGTATGTTAGTTTTTTTTAATTGAGGTCTAATTGACCCTGTAACATTATATTAGTTTCAGGTGTACAATGATGATTTGATATTTGTGTATATTGTGAAATGATCACATAAGTCTAGTTAACATCCATCACCAAACATAGTTAGAAAAAATTTTTTTTCTTGTGATGAGAACTTTTAAGATTTACTCTTAGCAACTTTCAAATATGCAGTAAGTATTATTAATTATAGTTACCGTGTTGTACATTACATCCTCGTGACTTATTTATTTTATAACTGGAAGTTTGTACCTTTTGACCCCCTTCACCCATTTCCCCTACCCTCTACCCTCCCACCTCTGGCAACCACCAATCTGTTCTCTGTACTTATGAGCTTTTTTTTTTTCAATTCCACATGTAGGTGAGATCATATGGTCTTTTTCTTTCTTGGTCTGACTTACTTCACTTAGCATAATGCCCTCAAGGTCCACCCATGTTGTGCAAATGGCAAGATTTCATTCTTTTTTATGGCTGAATAGTATTCCATTGTATACGTAAATACACCATATCTTCTCTATCCATTCATCCATCAATGGACACTTAGGTGTTTCCGTGTTGTAGCTATTATAAATAATGCTGCAGTGAACATGGGGGTACATAGATCTGTTCAAATTGGTGTTTTTGTTTCTTCAGATAATACTCGTAAGCGGAATTGCTGGATCATATGATAGTTCTGTTTTAATTTTTGGAGGAAACTTCATACTGTTTTCCACAGTGGCTGCACCAATTTACACTCCCACCAACAGTGCACAAGGGTTCCCTTTTCTCTGCATCCTCACAACACTTGTTATTTTTTGTCTTTTTGATGACAGCCATTTACCAGGTGTGAGGTGATATCTCATTGTGGTTTCGCTTTATACTTCCCTGATGATTAGTGATGTTGAACATCTTTTCATGTACCTGTTAGCCATCTGTATGTATTTTTTTTGAAGATTGATTTCCCCCTACAGTGAGAATCTTTATTACATATTTGTCATTTAAATACAAATTTTTTGCTATATTTTATAATAAGGCAGAAATGTATTTTTAAAATTTTTTTTTGAGGTAACATTGGTTTATAATCTTACATAAATTTTTAGGTGTACATCATTATATTTTTATTTTTGTATAGATTATATCATGTTCACCACCCAAAGACTAATTACCATCCATCACCACACACATGTGCCCAGTCACCCCTTTCGCCCTCCCATCTGTATATCTTCTTTGGAAAAATATCTATTCAGATCCTCTGGCCATTTTTTAATAGGATTGCTTTTTGCTGTTGAGTTGTATAAGTTCTTTACATATTTTAGATATTAGCCCCTTATCAGATATATGATTTGCGATTATTTTCTCCCATTCAGTACGTTGCCTTTTCATTTTGTTGATTGTTTCTTTTGCTGTGCAGAAGCTTTTCAGTTTGATGTGGTCCCAGTTGATTTTTGCTTTTGTTTCCTTTGCTTTTGTCATATCCAAAAAATCATTACCACAATCAATGCCAAGGAGCCCACTGCCTCTGTTTTCTTCTAGGAGTTTTATAGTTTGGGGTCTTACATTCAGGTCTTCAATCCACTTTGAGTTAATTTTTGTGTATGGTGTGAAACGGTTATCCAGTTTCATTCTTTTGCATGTAGTTGTCCAGGTTTCCCAACACCATTTTAAGTATGTTGTGTTATATTATGACCAGTGCAGGGCCGGCCCTGTGGCCGCGTGGTTAAGTTTGCGCACTGTGCTTTGGCGGCCCAGGGTTTCACCTGTTCGGATCCTGGGCGCGGACATGGCACCACTCATCAGGCTATGTGGAGGCAGCGTCCCACATGCCACAACTAGAAGGACCTACAACTACAATATACAACTATGTACTGGGGGGGATTTGGGGAGAGAAAGCAATTTAAAAAAAATAAAAAAGAAAGAAGTCTGGCAACAGTTGTTAGCTCAGGTGCCAATTTTTAGAAAAAAAAAAAAGGAGAGAAAAAAATATATTATGACCAATGCATCTTGCTGTCACCATCAGTGTGCAGGAGTATATTCTTTACTATTCAAACTGATAACGCAAAGCCTCACCTATCACAAGAATGATTTCTATCCTTACAGAGTTTTTCCTTTATAGGCCAAAAGCCCCAGGAGGTTATTTAATCTATTGCCTGTCTTGTTGCCTCATGGGAAATCTGCTTGGTGCACTGGATTTCTGCGTTCTCTGTGGCTATTGCTGAGGTTTCCACAAAAAGAGGTGGGCCAATGTGATGGACATTCTGTAATGCATGTAGAGACGTCTTTAAGAACACAGGCAACAAAGATGTTATTAACAGCGCTAATGAGTAAATAAATAACACCCCCCGCCACCCAAAAGGAGGCAATGCAGCACTCCGCCCAGAGCCTCTGCTTTGATGATGGGGTATAAGTGGTGGTTTCTTTAAAGGGAGCAGGGAGGTAGATGCAAAATGAAGAAGTGGGCCTGACTCCCCTATTATAGCTCTTTAGTTACACAGCACTTTTGGTCATTTCCTGAAGGCCACTAACAGTGACAGAATGACTAGAAGAGAAGGGTCTCCAACCTCAGCCATGTTGAACCACCTCCCGTGACAGTCAGGGTCTGGGGAGAAACTGAACCACTAGAACACACTGCTTTTCCAGGGGCGAGCTTCTCCTCAGGGTCGTGTGCGCTCCTTCTGGGTGGCCTCGATGTAGGGCCAGTTGAATCCATTAGAGATATTTTATTAACATTGAGGCAGGGGGTTGGCACCCCATCCCTCTCTTTTGAATCTCCTTGGGCTTTGTGCCAGTTTGCCCATTTCTTCCCAGCAGCATCTGGACTCCCTTCCCAGAAGGGGCCAAGCAGGTAGAGTTCCCCCAGACAAAGAAGATCTGTGCAAGGCAATGGAGGTAGCCCCAGCTGGAAAGGGAAACGATATTCGTCCAAGTAGTGCCATTGTTTATGTTCGCATGGAGTTTCACTTCAAGGAGGTGGGAAGGAAAATTAATGTTCTCCCACGCTGGGCGTCTTGCTACACATGTGGTTGAACCGCTTAAAAATTTCAAAACGTGTGTGATTCATGTCAATATCTGGAAGGTCTAGACTCCAAGATGGACTTACTGCTCCCAACCAGGGTAGACATCTAAGAAGCTAGCAGGAGAACAAGTGCTCAAGGCCGTCCAAGCTCAATGAGCTGGAAAAGCCAAGGAAGCTGCATCATTTTGAGGGCTGACCAACCTCAAACAAACCTGTAATTGCCTCATACAGCACACACTGCATGCAATGATCTGGTGGCAGGTCATGGGAAGCGACTATCATGGCGGCAACACCTCTCCTGTCAGCTGAGAGAAATTTGTGACCCAGATGCCAGATGTACTGAGTCACCTGGAATCCCCTGCCACCCACCCCTCCAACTGCTGGCTGCACAAATACGTATGTGTGGTGTCAGGAGGTGATTTAAATAATTTGCCTCTGGGAGATGGTTTGCACCGCACGCACGTAGAAAAAAAATCCATCAACATATATAAAGCTGACCACTTAATTCTTGTGTCTGGAACAAAAAGGATTTTGTCTGTTTGTTGATCTGCTCTTTCCCGGTAGTGAAGCGTATGACAGGGAAACTGGCTAAACTGTATACTATTTGCCTTTCAGATTCTTTTTGGTAGATAATCTTGTCTTAACTGGATGGAACATGGCAGCAATGTAAAATTTTAAACTTTTCAGAAAACAGAAAGTCAGAAACACAAGAGAAAGTCTGGCTCCAACAGAGGTTTGCAAAATATCAAACATGACAAAGCTCCAAGCCGAGGGACAAATTTTGGCTTCCCTGGTTAGAAACAGCTCATACAGCATTGGTGAGTTGCCACCTTTTCTACTCTTTTGCATCCTCTGCTATTTTCCATGGGTAAAACTCCAACCTTCTCAGCCTGAAATGCAAAGACCTTGACAATCCAGCCCAAATCCTCTTCTAGCCTGACGTCCTCCCCTCTCAGGCCTGCACTGCCATCTCACAGGAGTACCCAGCGTTCCCTGGACATAACGTATGGTATCACTTAGTCCACACTGGTCGTAGGCTGTTCCTTCTGTCCAGGAGGTTCTTCCTACCTTCTCAACCTCAAAGTTGGCTCAAAGGTCAGCTGTTAAGAAAGGCTTTATAACTGGCCACTCCGTCCTCTGTGCTCCTAGAACCCCTAGCACTTCCTTCCATTATCCAGTTTGACCACACAGTGTGGGGTTTGCTTACCCATCTGTCTCCTCTGCTAGGCTGGGGCTCCTTCAGGGCAGACAACACCTCATTCTCTACTCTGCCCTGGGCCAAAAATGCCTGGCACAAAGTATCAATTCAACAAACATATGTTCATCTGTGTGGCGACTGACCATCCACAACTAGCTGAACACTCCCCCTTTATCTGACCCAGAAGCCAAGCACCCAACCCCAGAGTTAGCCTGCCTGGGTTCTGAGACCAACCACGTGGTTACCCAGGAGGATATGGAAATCAACCTTACTCAGGTGACCCAGCATCAAATGGATGTTGATGCTCAATCTGCTCTGAACTTACACCCCAGTTACAGAACCTGGGCTTTGGTCTTGGTCTTGGGAACATATTCTCACCTCATCACTAGATCCACACTTCACTCTGTGTGTCCACATTTCTGTTTTGACAACATGCCGTCCCAAGGACCACCAAAAGTGAGGTTCCTCCCTCTGAATGCAATGGAAGTTGCAAGACATCAAGAAGCTGGCCCAAAAATTTCACCCCAATTCCCTGTTAAGCACGATGCTGGGAGCACCCATCCCTGTGTTGCTTCTAGTCCTCGACTTGAAGGTGAGATTCTTCAAGCGTCTAAACCAGTATAATCCTGGCTCCCTTAGCAATGGGGGCTTTTCTTGAGACACAGGTAAAGGACAGTGATGTCGGGAGGTTGTATGGGTTCCAAATCATTGCTGCAAATGTTTTGACATTCCTCCCATTTGAAAGCAGCATCTAGGTCCCCACTCCGTGAACCTGGGTGGGCATGTGACTACTTTGATCAATAGAGTATGGTAGAAGTGTTGCTGTGTGATGTCTGAGGCAAGATCATAAAAGGCCGTGCAGCTTCCTCCTTGTTCCCTGGAAGACTGCTCTTGCAGCCTCGAGCCACTGCATAAGAATTACGACTACTCTGAGGCCGCCATGTTAGAGGCCAAGTACAGGTGCTCCAGTAGACAGCGCAGCCTGCCAGCCATCCCTACTGGGTGCCATTTTGGACCCTCGAGACCAATCATTCCACAAGCTGAGTATCACCAAGTGATCTCCATCAATGTCATTTAGAACGAAAATCACCGTGCTGAGTCCAGTGCAAATTTATGACCAATATATATAATCATAATATGTAATAAAATGATTGTTATTTTAAGTCACGAAGTTTGGGGGTAATTTGTCATGCAGGAATCTATAGCAGAAACAGAGGCAGACAATGAAATGTCACGATCCCTTCTGTTATTTCCCTCAGAGGACATTGAATTTATATAGCATTATGGAGGATACTGATAAACACATTTTTCTGTAACTTTTTAATAGAAACTTTAAAAGCAAGCGAGTATAATTTCTAAAATTAAAGAGGACTATTGCCAGGGAATTTGCAAATGTAGTATTTCTGTTTCGTCATCACAGTCTTGCAGCCATCTCTGGGAATAGACGCACAGGCTTGTGTGCTCGCTTAAATAGGGCAGTAGTCACAGTGTCTGTTAATTCCATCTGCTTCCCTGGAAAAGGAAAACTCATGACATGAGACTGTCGAGAGGTCTCGGGCTCCTTGAAGGGGATGTTTCTCTCTATCTCCCATAGCATAAGCCCGACATCCAGTTCTTCCAAGATTTGCCTAATCTGTATCTCTAATGGTGCTTACCCCTTTCTATTTTGCATTTTAGATATTTATTTCTATAGTAGTCAAAGTTTAATTGCAGAGACAGTGTAGTTTAAACAGGAATAAATGTTTTGCAGGATATTAAATGACTTGCCAAATTGTTGGGAGCACTAAAGAAACAAAATCTAGAAGGAATCACAGAGCAGAGCCAAGACTCTTAAGTTTGCTGCTGCCTCCTCTGTGATCAGAAAGCCACTGGCTCCCGAATCATGTCACCACTGCCACGACTGGGAAGCACCATGATCAGGAAGCCACCGTGATCTTGTGCGTCTCCAGCCCCAGGACCACACCATCTTGGCTGCAATCTGCTGCAGTAGAATAGGGGCCCTGGGCTCATCTCTGAACACCCACAACCAACAACTCAGTGACTGCAGGTGCCAGCAGAGAGAGCAGAAGGAGAAGATGTTACGGCTTCTTATTTGCTTCTGTTTTCTTAATTTCCCTCGAGTGCCTATGAGTGGTGGAACCTAAATCACATCCAGAACCTACCGGCCACAGAATCTGGGAAACGTAGTTTCCGCTTTTGTGCTTAGGTTTTAGCTTTCCAGGCTTTGTAGCCCCCGGCTTTGAGGATCCCACTCAAAGGAAGGCAGGATGGATGTTGAGTGCCAATCTACAGATTCATCATAACATAGTATTTCTTCTACTGGACTACAAGAATTTGGATCCACCTTTATGTCTCATCCCCCAAAGCATCTAGCAGTTTCCAGGTAGCCAATTGTTTGAGATAAGGAAGTGGGTGTAGTGAGGGAAACAAAAGCGAGAAGAATCCTGAAGTCCTAGTGCCTTGTGCAAGTTCCCACCAGGAGATGGGTCCTCGAGGGCAGGCTAATATGATCTTAGTCTTAAACTCACCTCTGTCTTAGACATTCTCCATTTTCCCAGCCTGCTCCCAGGCCACTTTTCACTCATCCCCACCCTGCCTTGTGCCCTAGGAGGCTGACCTCTACAGATGGCATCTCCAGGTTTCCTGTGCCCTCTGACTTCTGGTTGGGCTTAGCCAATGAAAGGCACCCGCAAAAGGTCAGATGGAAGAAGAGAGCGGTCAGATTATTTACTCTCTCAGTTCCATCCATGCCAGTTCAGCTGTAGCCACTTCTTTCTACCTAATGTTGGTACCCAAATCAGCGCGTCTGTCAGGTGGCCCCATCCACTGGCCACAGCTCTCAGGGGGTTCTGCTAACTGTTCCTTCTCTTGCCCCTTCACGGCCAGTTGTATTAATGGCTTCCCACTGACGCTAGTCACAGAGTGCGTTACCATCCTTGACCTCTGCAGGGCTACTGGTTAACGAACGAGTGCCTGTTCATTAGCTGCCAGGACAGATGTCAGCGTGACTGCTGGCTTCCAGAGACCGTCAGTCTGCATGTCGTAGCACCTCTTCCAGCACCAGACTTTCCACCTCCCATGCTCCACCTCTCTGGTCAGACTTCCTTCCTTTGGCCGACGCTGGGTCTGCTTCCTCAGGACCTGTGCCGGTGGCACATGAGGCTGGTGTGGCTCCACACAAAAGTGTCTCAAGATCCAGGGAGCTGGGTCTGAGGGGACGACGACCGCCAGGGCCTGGATTTAACTGCTTCATTTCAGTTCTTCACCTGTAGAGAGGAGAAGAGCGACCACCTGTCAGGATTGGTGCCAGGATTAAATAAGGCTATGCAAACGAAACAGCTGAGTAAACTGTAGAAGGTGTTACAAATATTGGCTACGACACAGGCATTTCCGCAGGCTGGCACTCTTTCCGCTCGTCTCTACTCTTACATTTTCCCTTCTGCCAGTTAAGTTTCTTATCAGTCGCAAATTGATATCTGAACTAGTACCGCAGTCTTGGTGGTCTAAATCCTCGTTCCAGGAGAGAGGAATGAGGAAGTGAAAAGTCAAGGCAGAGGCACCATATAAAAAGTCATTTTCACTCCTAAATAGAGAACTACCCAGGGGTCCTGGAATTTCTCACTTATTAACTTGGGATGGAGAATTGGCAGGAAAAGTCATGACTGCGGTTTGCGTCTGTGGGCAGTCAATAGCGACTTTGGCCTTGGGCTGGGTTAGACAGTTTAGAGGAATTGTGATAGAATGAAACCAGAGTCAAGTGTGGCCAGTCTGCTGATTTCCACGGCACTTGGCGTCCCAGTTGTTCCAGATCTCCTCCGGATCTCAGACAGCTTTTAGGGTTTTAGCTAAAAGAGTGGCCGGGACAGCTGGGCAGCCTGGCAGAGTTTTAACAGGTTTTGAATCCTGACTTTCCATTTTACCAGACAAAGAAGCTTTTAAAATATTTAGGGAGTTCTAATTACAAGCAATAATGAAAGGCCTCTAAAAGAAGGCAAGCTTCATATGATTATAAAACATTAAAGTTTTTAAAGAATTTACTGGTTTAGAGAGAACGATTTAATTGTTTTGGAAAGATGAAAATTTGCTTATAAGATCCAGGTAAAATTCACCAAAATTTTCCAGGAGACTATTTGAAAAAAGTAGATCTACACAATAAACTATTCTAACATAATCAAATGTCCCAAACCTAAACTCAGTCATATTTAAGCCTCCAAGTAAGTCATATCTGGAATAAAGATTATGACATTATTCATTACGATAAGAATTTATACCTCAGTGCCTAAACATAACAGTTTTAAGAGAACAATGGAAAAGCTATCTGTCCCTGGATGCAGCTATTCAGTAGTAAGGGTACACACTTACTACTACACGCACTTAATCACTCCTATAACACAAGCACCAAGCGGGGAGAGTGGACCCCACCCTGATGTGCCTGGCGGCTGAAGCAGCAGGGCCCACCTGAGCACCTGCTCCACCTGCGTCCCATGCACCAGCTCTTGCTCGTCTCCTGCGGTGGCTCCTCCGCCTGCAGCAAACAGTCTCCCGTGCAGAGCATCCCGCATTCTCCTAGCTGAAACGGAAATTCTTTAGGAATGTGTTATTCTTCTCTGCCTACCTGCTCCAGTCTACTACCAAAGGCAACTTGTAGTTTCTTGGCAGCTTCCAAGAAGGAGGTCCCCTAAGCAAGTCAAGGCACAGCTCCACATAAGGATGTTTTCTTGAAGGCGGCAGCTGGCTTCCATGAGTCCTTGCTCACATCTCTTGCTGTGTGTGGCTGTCCCCACCTTTGAGAGGGTGATGGCGGGTGTGGACAGCTGGGCAGCATCAAGCCTGTTGAGACATCACTCACCACCACAAGCCTGCTCCCACTGGCCTCCATGCTGATCAGCCCAATAAAAATTCAAAAAACAAAGAGTTCCAGTTACTGAGGAGTCAGGCCAGCTCAGCAGCAAGCAGGTTTTTGTTTTTGTTTTAAATTGAGGTCTCTTCCTTGAAGCCCCTTGTCCAGGCTTTCACAGTCCCTCGCAGCTCGCTTTGTTTGCAGTTACTAGACTGGGGTGAAGTCATCGCCTTGCCTTGTCTCTGCTGCTCTGTCTCTTTAAGGGCAGGAGAGATGCCTCTTTCATCTCCTTCGTCTCTTGTGCCCAACACCCAGTCCAGCGCCAGGCACACCTGCCACGTGCTGGGGAGGGTTTGTTGACCCGAACAGAACTGCTGTTAACATGAAGTGAAGGAAAAAATTACACTGTATTGAAACAGCAATCTCTCTGGATCCACTTTCTGCCTAATACAATGTAAGAAAAGGATTATTGTCAGATTATATTTGATGTTTTACAATTATGTCTTTCCATTCTAAGAATTTTAGAGGTTAGCAAGAATGAATTTGACATCCACAGACTGAAGCTCTCAAAGCATACCCGTAGTGTTATATATAAGCATGGATCAAAATTATACCAATCTGGGGGAAATAGGCTTTAAATTGCTTAGCATTCTCTTTTTAGGAATTATCCATAAATCATTTCCTTAAAAACAGCAAAATAATCAGCCTAGAGAGTCTTTTTTTAATGATCCTGGATTAAAGTTTTCCACAAATGAAAGTTATAACTATGATTATTGTTTTAAACAGAGATGTGAATTATAGGAAACAAATAATGTTCCCTTTACTTAAAAAATAATTTTACACAGATGTTAGCTCAGTGACAATCTTCCTCAAACAAAAAGAGGAAGATTGGCAACAGATGTTAGCTTAGGACCAATCTTCCTCACAAGAAAAATAAAAAAACAAAAAAATAAGTTTGTTGGTTTCTTTCTTATTTTAAAAGGAGCACATATTCATTAACAAAATATGGACTGCTTTGGGGCCGGCCTGGTGGCACAAAGTTAAGTGCACATGTTCCACTTCAGCGGCCCAGGGTTTGCCAGTTCGGATCCCCCGTGTGGACCTACACACTCCTTGTCCAGCCATGCTGTGGCAAGCGACCCACATATAAAATAGAGAAAGAACGGCACAGATGTTAGCTCAGGGCCAGTCTTCCTCAGCAAAAAGAGGAGGATTGGCAGCAGATGTTAGCTCAGGGCTAATCTTCCTCAAAAAATGAAATAAAATATCGGAAAGGATAAGAAAAAAATCATCATAATCTACAGTCCATAAATAATCTGTGTAAATAGTTTCTATTTAGTTTTACTTCTACACGTATACATATTTTTTGTGTGCTTGACATTGTATGGTTTATATGGTTTCATATCTGGCTCTTTTCTACCTAATGTCACAGCTTAAACCTCATTGAAAATGTAAAATGGGGACCCCACTGGGCTCCGGTCAGGACCCTCCCGGCTTCGCTCATGGCGGTGGCAGGCTGAGCGCCCCAGGCCCGTCTGCGCCGCCCTGCCTGAGGATAATTGGCCATCTCTGGCTTTACACACAACTTGGCCTTATTTTTTATTAACCTTGTTTTCTTTCAAAACCCCTAACCAAATCATGGACTTTTCCAGAGGCAAGAGGAAAACCCAGAGCAAATCCACACGTGATTACGGGAAGGAAGAACCGGGGTTCCTTCCCTGAGCACGAGGAGAGCAGCCACCTCAAGGCTCCCTGGGGAACGAGGGAGTCAGGACCACAGCGCCTTAGGTGCGATGCTGGGCGTCCACCCTTCTTAGTGCCGACACACACAGATTCCCTACCCGCCACACGAGAGGGGCCAAATGACAACTGGACCCTGGGCTTATGGTGAGGAAACAGTTTGTATTTCAAGTGACATCAGCAGCGAGATGCGAGTGAGCCCTCAAGTTTGTCTCGGTTCGTCTTGTCTCCCCGAAAGAGGGGAGGCGAGGGGTTGAAAGGTTTGTGAGGAAGATGGCTGCTTGTAGAGAGGCCGGGAGAGCCAGTGGCCGTGCTGGGTGGAGCCTCCCCACCAGCCTGAGTTCGGCCCTGGGACCCTGTGTGCAGGGAGGAGGGGGATGATAAGGGATCCAGGTGAGTGACCTTGGCTGTGGCTGTCTCCATGGCGCATTGTGGATTCGGAGCCCAGGAGCCAGGGAGGAAGCAGGGAGACAGCGCTTTGGTTTTAACCCCGCACATGCTGCGTTTAATGTAGGGGACTGCCATCAGGGCTGGCGCCACTCTCACCCTCCTCCACCTGCTCTTTCCCTGGGAGGCTGGCCAGTCTCCTCTGACTCCCACCTGGGTTTGGCCAGTGGGGACCCTGATGGGGGACGGAGGAAAGGAGGA
The DNA here is from genome assembly GCF_037783145.1 of Equus przewalskii. NCBI lineage: Eukaryota > Metazoa > Chordata > Mammalia > Perissodactyla > Equidae > Equus > Equus przewalskii. Next base: position 84,923,818 of record NC_091835.1, on the reverse strand, counting down.
AAGTGACCCTGGATTTTCCACTCCCTAGCTATCTGCTTGTGCAGTCACTGCAGGCTGGCTGTGTCCCCCCACTGAAGGCCACGGCTCCTATCCCCTCACTGAAAGCCACGGCTCCTGTCCCCTCACTGAAGGCCACAGCTCCTGTCCCCTCACTGAAGGCCACGGCTCCTGTCCCTCACTGAAGGCCATGGCTCCTGTCCCTCGCTGAAAGCCACGGCTCCTGTCCCTCACTGAAGGCCACGGCTCCTGTCCCTCGCTGAAGGCCACGGCTCCTGTCCCTCGCTGAAGGCCATGGTTCTGTCCCCTCACTGAAGGCCACGGCTCCTGTCCCCTCACTGAAGGCCATGGCTCCTGTCCCTCACTGAAGGCCACGGCTCCTGTCCCTCATTGAAGGCCACAGCTCCTGTCCCTCACTGAAGGCCATGGCTCCTGTCCCTCGCTGAAAGCCACGGCTCCTGTCCCTCACTGAAGGCCACGGCTCCTGTCCCTCGCTGAAGGCCACGGCTCCTGTCCCTCGCTGAAAGCCATGGCTCCTGTCCCTCGCTGAAGGCCACGGCTCCTGTCCCTCACTGAAGGCCACGGCTCCTGTCCCCTCACTGAAGGCCACGGCTCCTGTCCCTCACTGAAGGCCACGGCTCCTGTCCCTCACTGAAGGCCACGGCTCCTGTCCCTCACTGAAGGCCACGGCTCCTGGCAAGTGCCCCTCTCCATGGGGCACCCCCGAGCCTGGCTTCTGGTAAGCAGCCCCTCCCTCATCCTTCAGGCCTAGGCTGAGGTGGGGTCAAGGTACTCCATCTTACGAATTCGGGGGCCTCATCATCCCTTTTGTTTCCCACACTCGGCCCGTCTTTTAAATAGACCTCTTATTAAACTCCCTCGAATTACTCAAATTGAGGGGGCTTTCTGTTTCTGACCAAGACTCTGACTGACAGAAGTATTTAAATCGTCTGTCCTTCTTCCAAGGCTAGAGTACTTCATTCAATCTTCAAAATTAAACTATTACCTGGGTTTCCTTTGCAGGGTCATCTGGGGACAATAAACGTATAAATAACCTACCTCCAGTTCCAGCAAGCGGCTATTTACAGAGGCCATGGCGCTGCCGCAGTGATGCTGCTGATGAACGTGGCAGTAGGAGCTGTGGTCGTGCTCCTGTTTGGTGCCTGGGCCCGATCGGCAGAACAGATCAGGAAGGTGGCTTTTGTTCCCATTTCACAGTTGAGTAAATCCAGTATCTAGAAACATAGGTAACTTTTATGTAATATCACAGGACCCTTGCACGCACGTCCACTGCCTCACCTCCTTCAAGTCCTGACTCAGAGGCCGCTTTCTCAGTGAGGCCGCTCCTGGCTGGTCAGGGTCAACACTGCTACCCTCTTCCCTGCTTTATCAGTGTCCTCAGCACCATCACCCGCTGACATACTATATTTTTCCTCAGTTGTCTTGTTTAACATCTGTCTCCTTCCACTTGCATAAGCTCCACGGGCATGGCAGGGATCCTTGCTTCATCCACTGCTTTCTCCCAGCCCTTCCAATAATTCCTGGCATGCAGAAGAGCCTTAGTAAATACTTTTGAATGAGTGAATGACAAAGCCGGGATTCAGAACCAGGGCTCCTGACTTGGTCATTATTTTTCTGCAACACCCACCTTAGCAAGTTACGATCAAGGTAAATAGAGAATAGCCACAAAGAGAGAAGACAATAGCATCGGTTTTTAACAACGTTATGCAACCTGCTATGACTGCAACATAAGGCAGCCAAGGAAAGGAAACAAATGATGCTCACAAATTCATTTTCAAAAATGCGTTCACTCTCAAGACACTCAGACAGGTCAGGCCATGCGGGCTCTGACAGAGCGAGGCGCCCTTCCGAAGGCCAGGGAGAAGAAGACTGAGCAGTGGGCTTTGGTGCAACACCAGCCGCCCCTTCTGGCCTAGTGCCGGCGAACGGAGGCTTTCTTCAGGCTTGGGAAAGCTCAGTGCTAGCTGAGCCAGCGCGGCCAGCTGTGGGAAGTGGGGGTCTGGGAGGAGCAGACATTCTGGGACTGAATCCTGATTATTTCCTCTTGCTTCTCTTCAGACACTTCAGGATCCGTTTCCCATGACCGTCATGTAGGAACATAAGCAGATTCATGAGCTGATTGATGATAAGAAAGAAGTGCAGCTGGAGCCAGCCCTGATGGCCTAGTGGTTAAGTTCAGCTCACTCTGCTTCAGCGACCAGGGTTCTGTTCCCAGGCATGGAACTACACCACTCGTCTGTTCGTTGCCCTATTGTGGTGGTGGCTCACATAGAAGAACTTACAACTATACGCAACTGTGTACTGGGGCTTTAGGGGGTAAAAAAAAGGAAGGAAAAAGGAGGAAGACTGGCAACAGATATTAGCTTAGGGATAATCTTCCCCTGCAAAAAAAAAAAAAAAAAAAAAAATAGCAGCAGAAAGCCAATGCTCTCCAACTACGTAGATACTAGGAAGGTTGTTTCCAGCTGGTCCGAACACGGGCTGCGGCCTCAGGCACCCACCACTTCCCTGCCTGCTCCACCACTCGCTTCGACCGCGAGCAAGTCAGTTAACCTTTCTAAGCTTGGGTGTCCTTGGTTATATAATTGGGTGATAATGGTATTTATTTCATTGTTGTAAGGATTATGGGAGAGAATCTTTGTACCTAGCACATAAGAGGTGTGCCATAAATCTGTGCTCCAAATCACAGAAATACTGTACCAAGAACTGTGTTCTAATGGAGTGCTCTACTGGCCAGAGGAAGTTATCGTTTCCTCTGGCGCCTGATCCCGTATCATTACAGGGAGGGGAGATGTTGACAGGCGACCTCAGGAAATTCCCCCACACAGGCTGGGACATCTGACATCAGCTGGTGACATTTTTTCCTTCTCATAAGAGGCAGGAAGATTAAGACATTGGACTCTTGGTTCCCGTCCTTAAGCAAAGCATTAGGTTGTCTGGCTGCCCCTTCCCAGAGGCAGGCTCCATATTGTTCTAGGTCTTCTTTGTTAGAGACTATGCCTGTTTACTTTTTACATTTCTATTAGAAATATGTTGAAACTTGTCCTTCAGTGTCCCAAATGGGATAGGAAAATTATGAGTGACTGTCACCAAGGGTCTATAATTTATTCTCTGAAAGAGAGTAAGAAAATGAGTCAACACACCTCCCCCTTGGGAGCTGTGGCCCAGCAGGCCCGCTGGGCTCATTGCAATGTAAGAGTGCTTCTGTCTTGTCCACTCTCAATACTCTAGACATTAGCTACTAGCCACATGAGGCTGTTTCCATTTAAATTGGTTAAACAAAATTTAAAAATCAGTTCCTCAGTTGCAGTAGCCACATTTCCAGTGCTCAGCGTCCATGTGTCTAGGTGGCTCCATATTGGATAGTGCAAAGATGGGAAGTTCCCATTGTTGCAGAAAGTTCTCTTGGAGTATGCAGCTCTAGGAGGGAGTGCCAGCTGGAGGCCCAGATCCATTCAGACAAGCGAAAAGTCCCATTTTCAGGCGAGGGCTGCAAGCAGTGGGGGTAAGATCTGAATATTGCTTAGCCTTGTATTTTAAGGGGAAAATGCCAGACCATAAAGTCCTTTCAGCTGGACTCTGAGTGTCCCTGAACTTCCACGTCATTGTGGTTTAAAAAAATTGAAGTATAGTCTAGCCCAGAGACAGGAGTCATGACTTCATTTTGCCAGATCTCAAGATAATGCTTCAAATCTCCCCCAAAATGCCATTTTACTGTTAACCAGTGAGTCAAGCACACACTTGGAATCCTGAAGAATGTTCACTCAGTACCTTGCTGAAGGGTCAAACTTTATGTTCCATTTGAGGGGGAGGAGATTCTGAAGACCCTCAGCCACAAGAATGGGGCCATGCTCCTAGAGGCCTGGGTCCATCAGGTGACTCAGACCATCACCTAGTGCCGTGTGGCGCTCTCTCCTGTCGTCTCACCACCCCAAGCCACAGCACATTCCCTTGGTCATCTTCAACCCTATCTATTCCACTCCTTGTCTTGCCTCCTTTTATATTCAACCTCTGGCTTGAGCTGTTGGTCATTCTCAGCCATTTCAAGCTCCACCAGTAGACAAGGGATAGGGTGGGGTGGGGTGGAGCAGGAGGTATCAGTGCTCCCCAAGGCAGTCTGACTACAGGGCCACAGAATAAAGCACCTAAAAATGAACCAGAACTTCTATATTGTAAAAAAAACCCACAAGCAAACACAAATTCTCCTGCTGGCATGTTGCCAGCATCTCATTATGCATGCTAAGAGTTTTCTGTCCCCTCCCTAGTCTTGAGTTAAATTGTACAAAGCTGCATTTTGTTACTTTAACCTCAGTGGTAGTTGAGCTCTAGGAAAGGAGGCATAAAAGGCTTGTTCTGCCACATCAGCGACCTTGACTAACCCACAGGGTCACAGCAGGGGGCTGCATCCTTGGTGCCAAGTAAAGTGGGAGAGGTTTCTGAAGATTCTCATGGGAGAGTCTTAAATTATCCAAGCAAACAAGAATGACCCATTTCCAAACAAAGGGAGTTAAAAGGAAGGTTGTTGACCTGCAGTTTAGTTCAAGGGCTAGTAAACTCCCCAAGTCAGTGTTTGGGAAGTTCTTTACATTTTAGAAAACCAGACCAATAATCCTTCAAGCATCTCTTTGTGCAATTTATATCTTTTCTCCTGGGCCTTGCCATCTCTAGGATAATGTGTGCTCATTCTGGAAAAACCCACAAAACTGTGGAATCTGCTGTGCAAATCTGACCAGAAGCCCAGTGTGTAAAGGAGATGGGAGTGAAGCTGCCCAGGCTGAGAGGGGAGCCCAGCCTGCCCCCTTGGAGTCTCCAAGGAACCTCAAGGCCTTGCAGAGCCTGTTAGAGCCTCGCTGTCCAGCTGGACTCGTTGGAAACCTCGTATCAGACATTTCAATGTCAAGGATGCTCAGATGAGGGAAGATTATCATCTGTCACTTGCAAAAGAAGTTTGTAAAGGATATTGGAAACCATTATCTCCAGGACAAAGCAAGCTCACAGATCCCAGATTAAAAAGAATCATTCTTCCAAATGTTCATTGTTCTTTTGCCCCACTCATGCAGAGGAGCAGATTCTGTGCGGCTTTAGTTTGTTTTAATGAGTCATCACTATGCCTTTTCCTTTGTGGAAGGAGAGGGTGGCTTGTGTACGTGTACAGTCAAGAGCACACACTTGTGTATACTTTCTTGTGTGGCACAGACCACACAAAAAGATTTATAAAAAAGTAACTATCTCTGGGTGAGGTCAGCATTATGGCAGAGTGAGTTCTCTGGGCGATCTCTCCCCTCCACCATACAATGGAAAAGACATTCATACTCCACCAGGGGACGTCCACACAACACAAAAGATGTCTGAGAGACTCACACAGCCCCATGTCAGAGGGCAGAGAGGCTCGAGCCCCCCTTTGGAGGAGGTGGAACAGGGTAAGAGAAAACTTCACTCCCTCCCCAAAAGACTGCAATCTGGGACTGTGCACGGCCTCTGAGAGGGAAAGAACGAGGGAGGGGATGCTCATTTGTGGGAACATCAAAGGTCCCCGAGGTCCCTCACAGCTTAGGGGAAAGCCCCTACTGAAGTGAAAGCTAACTCAGGGGTGACTTCACCAAGCAAACACCCCAGGAGAGCAGATAGCAAGTAAGCCTGCGAGAGCACACAGAAGAAAGCACCTGTCCCAGCAGTGGCTCCAGTGCCCGGGATCCCAGGGGAGCACAGAGGGCTCAGAATACATGGCTCTTGACCCCCAAACAGTGGCACTAGGTGGTAACAGTGACCAAACAATACCACAATGCGCAAAAACAGAGCCACACCCTCTAGCAGTATCAACAATTATATTAAATCTCCAGACCAGAGAGAAAATGACAAGTACCCAGAAATCAGTCCTGAGGACACAGAAATATGTAATCTAAATGACAGAGAATAAAAAATAGCTATCATCAAAAGACTCAACGAGGTAAAAGAGAATGTAGAGAAACAATTCAATGAGCTCAGGAGCTACTTCACAAAAGAGATTGAAACTATACAGAAGAATCAGTCAGAAATACTGGAGATGAAAGACACAATTGATTAAATAAAACAAAATATGGATTCCCTAAACACTTGAGCAGACATCATAGAGGAGCAAATCAGCCTAATTGGGGATAGGCATATTGAAATGCTCCAGATAGAGGAGGAGCAAGAACTAAGACTAAAAAGAAAGGAAGAAAGTCTCTGAGAAATATCCAACTCAATTAGGAAATGCAACATAAGGATTATAGGTATTCAAGAAGGAGAAGAGAAGGAGAATGGAGCAGAAAGTGTGTTCAAAGAAATAACAACAGAGAACTTCCCAAACTTAGGGAAGAAGATGGAAATCCATGCCAGGTCTCCTAAATATGTCAATGTAAAAAGAGCTACTGCAAAGCATTTAGTAGTGAAGCTGGCAAAAGTGAATGACAAAGAAAGAATACTCAGGGCAGCAAGGCAGAAGAAAATAACCTAGAAAGGAACACCTATCAGGCTTTCAGTGGATTTTCTCTGCAGAAACCTTACAGGCTAGGAGAGATTGGAATGACATATTCAAATCTTTGAAGGACAAACACTTTCAGCCAAGAATACTCTATCCAGCAAAAATATCCTTCAGCTACGATGGGGAAATAAAAACTTTCCCAGATCAACAAAAGCTAAGGGAGTTTGTAGTCACAAGACTTCCCCCTCTACATAAGAAATCCTCAAGAAGGGCCTCCTACCTGAAAAAAGAAAAAGGGAGAAAGAGTTTATAAAGCATGGAGTAAGGAGATAAACAGGTAGACAAAGGCAGAAAATTGTAGCTATACATCAGAACAGGTTAGCAAATTCTCAAGTATAACATTAAAGATAAAGGGAAGGAAAACGCCAAAAAAAAGATAACCTTGTCATTCTAACCACAAACTCCCAACACAAGATGGAATAAGATGTGAGAAAAACAACTTAGGAGGGCAAGAGGAAAGGGACTGAATCGGTTTAGTCTAAGGATATAAGAGGCCATCAGAAAATGGACTCTTACCTTCAAGATTTTGAATACAAACCTCAGGGTAACTACTAAACAAAAAAGCAGAACAGAGACACAAATAATAAGGAGAAAACAAAGAAACACAACATAAAAAACTATATAACTCAAATGGTAGATCAAAACACACAGGATGAGAAACAAAGGAAATGCAGGAGAACCAGAAAACGAGTGACAAAATGGCAGCATTAAGCCCTCATATATCGATAATCACTCTAAATGTAAATGGATTGAATTCTCCAATCAAAAGACACAGAATGGTAAGATGGATTAAAGAACAAGACCCAACAATATGCTGCCTCCAGGAAACACATCTCAGCTCCAACAACAAACATGGGCTCAGCATGAAGGGATGAAAGACAATACTCCAAGCTAATGGCAAACCAAAGAAAGCAGGTGTTACAATGCTTATATCAGACAAAGTAGACTTCAAGATAAGACAGATAAATAGAAACAAAGAAAGGCAATACATAATGATCAAAGGGACACTCTACTAAGAAGACAAAACACTTACAAATATCTATGCACCCAACACAGGATCACCAAAGTACATAAAGCAACTATTAACAAACCTAAAAGGAGACATTAATAATAATACAATAATAGTAGGGGACCTCAATACTCCACTCACATCAATGGATAGATCATCCGGACAGAAAATCAACAAGGAAACAGTGGAATTAAATGAAAAGCTAGATCAGTTGGACTTAATAGACATATATAGAACACTCCATCCAAAAACAGCAGAATACACATTCTTCTCAAGTGTGCACAGAACATTCTCAAGAATAGACCATATGCTGGGAAACAAAGCAAGCCTCAATAAATTTAAGAAGATTGAAATAATAACAAGCATCTTTTCCAATCACAAAGCTATGAAGCTAGAAATTAATTATAAGAAAAAAGCTTAGAAAGGCACAAAGATGTGGAGACTAAACAGCATGCTATTGAACAAGCAATGGATCATTGAAGAAATTGAAGGAGAAATCAAAAACTGTCTGGAGACAAATGAAAATGAAAACATACCATACCAACTCATATGGGATGCAGCAAAATCAGTACTAAGAGGGAAATTAATCGCAATACAGGCTTACTTTAACAAACAAGAAAAATCCCAATTAAGCAATTTCAAATTACACCTAACTGAATTAGAAAAAGAAGAACAAACAAAGCCCAAAGTCAGCAGGAGAGAAATAATAAAAATCAGAGCAGAAATAAATGCTATTGAAACAAAAAATGCAGTAGAAAGGACCAATGAAACAAAGAGCTGGTTCTTTGAGAAGATAAACAAAATTGCCAAACCCCTAGCCAGACTTACAAAGAAAAAGAGAGAGAAAGCTCAGATAAATAAAATTAGAAATGAAAGAGGAGAAATAACAATGGATAGCACAGAAGTACAAAGGATTATAAGAGAATGCTATGAAAAGCTATATGCCAAAAAAAATGGACAATCTAGAGGAAATGGATACATTCTTAGACTCTTACAACTTCCCAAAGCTGAACCAAGAAGAAATAGAGAATCTGAATAGACCAATCACAAGAGATTGAAACAGTAATCAAAAGCATCCCAAAGAATAAAACCCCAGGACCAGATGGCTTCCCTGAAGAGTTTTACCAAACTTTCAGAGAGGATTTAATACTATCCTTTGCAATCTATTCCAAAAAATCAAGGAAGATGGAACACTTCCTAACATTCTACATGGCCAACATCACTCTGATACCAAAGCCTGACAAGGACAACACAAAAAAGGAAAACTACAGGCCAATATTGCTGATGAACATAGATGCAAAGATCCTCAACAAAATATTGGCAACCCAAATACAGCAATACATCAAAAGGATCATACATCATGATCAAGTGGGATTTATACCAGGGACACAGGGATGGTTCAACATCTGCAAATCAATCAATGTGATACACCACGTTAACAAACTGAGGAATAAAAACTGCATGATCATCTCAATAGACACGTAGAAAGCATTTGAAAGGATCCAACAGCATTTATGATAAAAACTCTTAAAAAAATGGGGATAAAAGGAAAGTACCTCAACATAATAAAGGCCATATTTGACAAACCCACAGCCAACATCATACTCAATGGGCAAAAACTGAGCACTATCCCTGTGAGAACAGGAGCAAGACAAGGATGCCCACTCTCACCACTCTTATTCAATATAGTACTGGAGATTTTGGCCAGAGCAATAAGGCAAGAGAAAGGAAGAGAAGGAATTCAAATAAAGAGTGAAGAAGTGAAACTCTCACTGTTTGCAGACAACATGATCTTATATAGAGAAAACCCTAAAGAATCCATCGGAAAACTATTAGAAATAATTAACAACTACAGTAAAGTCGTAGGGTACAAAATCAACTTACAAAAATCAGTTGCATTCTATACTCTAATAACAAACTTACAGAAAGAGAACTCAAGAATACAATTCCATTTAAAATTGCAACAAAAAGAATAAAATATCTAGGAATAAATTTAACCAAGGAGGTGAAGGACTTATGCAATGAAAGCTATAAGACATTATTAAAAGGAATAGATTATGACATAAAGAGCTGGAAAGAGATTCCATGAACATGGATTGGAAGAATAACATAGTTAAAATGTCCCTACTACCGAAAGCAATCTACAGATTTAATGCAATCCCAATCAGAATCCCAATGACATTCTTCATGGAAATAGAGCAAAGACTCCTAAAATTCATATGGGGCAACCAAAGACCCCAAATTGGTAAAGCAATCTTGAGAAAAAAGAACAAAGCTGGAGGGATCACAATCCCTGACTAAAATATACTACAAAGCTATAGTAATCAAAACAGCATGGTACTGGTACAAAAACAGGCACACAGATCAATGGAACAGAACTGAAAGCCCAGAAATAAAACCACACATCTATGGACAGCCAATCTTCAACAAATTAAAAGGATCTTTTCAAATACCATGTCTTCTCAGACAGGGGAAACAAAAGAAAAAATAAACAAGTGGGACTTCATCAGACTAAACAGCTTCTTCAAGCCAAAAGAAACCCGGATCAAAACAAAAAGACACCCCACCAATTGGGAGAAAATATTTGCAAATCATATATCCGACAGGGGTTAATCTCCATAACATGCAAAGAATTCACATAACTGAACGACAAAAAAACAAAGAGCTCCATCAAAAGACAGGCAGAGGCCAAGGCTGGCCCAGTGCAGAGCGGTTAAGTTTGCACGTTCCACTTCAGTGGCCCGGGGTTTGCCAGTTTGGATTCTGGGTCTGGACATACGCACTGCTTGGCCGTGCTGTGGTAGGCATCCCACATATAAAGTAGAGGAAGATGGGCACGGATGTTAGCTCAGGGCCAGTCTTCCTCAGCAAAAAGATGAGGATTGGTGGGGTAGCTGTTAGCTTAGAGCTAGTCTTCTTCTTCAAAAAAATGGGCAGAGGATATGAACAGACTTTTTTCCAAAGAAGATATACTGATGGCCAATAAACACATGAAAGGATATTCAACATCACTTATCATCAGGGAAATGCAAATCAAAACTACACTAAGATACAACCTTACACCTGTTAAAATAGCTACAATCACCAAGACTAAAAATAACAAATGTTGGAGAGGGTGTGGAGAGAAGGGAACCCTCATACACTGCTGGTGGGAATGCAAACTGGTGCAGCCACTATGGAAAACAGTATGGAGATTCCTCAAAAACCTAAAAATAGAAATACCATATGACCCAGCTATCCCAAACAACTTGATTTCAAGTTGTCTGTGTTGTATCTACCCAAACAACTTGAAATCAACAATCCAAAGTAACATATGTACCCTTGTTCATTGCAGCACTATTCACAATAGCCAAGACATGGAAGCAATCCAAGTGCCCATCAGCTGATGATTGATAAAGAAGATGTGGTATATATACACAATGGAATACTACTCAGCCGTAAAAAAGACAAAATCATCCCATTTGAACAACATGGATAGACCTGGAGGGAATTATGCTAAGCGAAATAAGCCAGACTGAGAAAGACAAACACCAGATGATTTCACTCATATGTGGAATATAAACAAACATATGGACAAAGAAAACCATTCAGTGGTTACCAGGGGAAGGGGCAGGGGTAGGCACAGGGGGTGAAGGGGAGCACGGATATGGAGACAGACAAGAAATAATGTACAACCGAAATTTCACAATGATGTAAACTATTATGAACTCTATTTAAAAAAATGTAAAAAAAAGAATAAATTCCACCAATTCTCCATCACTTCCTGTTCCTGTGCTGTCAGCTCATAGAGCAGCGCCTGGCCTCAGATGCAGGCCAGCTGTGCTCATCCATAGGCTGGCTAGGTAACTGGCCTTAGACAGGAAGCAGGGAGCAAAAAAAAAAAAAAAGGGAAATATCTTATTTTCAATTTACAAAACATTTTAGAGATTATTACTTACAGATTATCACCTTTGCATTTTGTTTAAGAATGCATAGTATTTTGGTACTAGGAGAAGAAAAAGAAGATATTGATGCCAAGAGCAGCTACAGGACAATAGAAAAAGAAAAGGAAAATGATCATGGGAGTTTCGTTGTGTTCTTAGAGGTAATTCTCGTGCCGTAAGAAGATTGTTCAAGGCCTTTTCTGCTTTTCTTTATACTTTAAATTACGACTTAAAAGGCTTTGTTCTTTCTTAAGATTTCAACTTATAAATCTTATTGCATTTACAAGTCTAGAAGAATTCAATAATCATTTTAGAGTTTTTACAGCTTAATTAAATAATCTTTTAAGCATTTAAAATGACATTTATAATTTTAATACATTTAATTACTTTATGTTTTAATTGTCTGGTTATCAAACACGTTATCACATGTTTACATAGTTCTTATACATCTACTAAATTAAACTTACAAAAATGGTTAAAATTAAGTTCTTTTTATTATCCAGTTATTGCTTATAATCCAAGTAAAATTACGTAATTTCTCTGAGATCCAAATCAATTAACTCTCTCTAAATTGGCATCACAACTTACCAGAAACCTTAATATGCCAAATTCTTAAATACTCTAAGTACTTAAAATACCAAATACACACAGACTGTCCTCAACTTCACATGACAGTGTAAATAATTTGGGTTGTATTTACTTCATCATTTCTGTGTTGCTGTCTTGCCCGAGTGCACCGAGGTTCCTGTTGCACCGTCACAGGGCTTGAGTCTTTTCCTTAATCCTAATGGGTGGCTGGAGCCTGAACCCTATCAATGGTGATCATCACAGCGTTCCATAACTTTCAAAAAGAGTGAGTGTCCCTGAGGTGAAATCACATCCTTACCCACTTCTTCCCTCTGTTGCTGGAGATCTGTGACTCCCCTAGTTATAACTGACTCTTGCATTTCTTCGGCTCTCCTAAGATATAAGTGTCACCCTAGTTCATTCCGCTTGTCTTGAGGGTTGGTCTGAGTGGTAACAAATAAAATCATGCTAATTACAAAAAGCAAAGCAAAGTTTTACAGGACTGAAAATCATGAAATATAAGCCGTATCAGGGAAGCTGTGGAATTAAACGAAATTATGGAGATGCCCTGAGAACAAATAACTTTAGGGACATAACACAGTCACAGGTTAAGGAAATAACTAAAACACAGTTACTGGGTGCTATTTAAGACCATTCAGACCAGGGTGTGTCATCCAGTGGAATTGTAAGCATGGAACTAAAGAGAGGAAAAAATAATGTTTAATTCTGGGTCAATGACCAGAAACTCAGTTGTGTCAACACTGCTAAATATTTAGCCACATAAATTTATAGCTCTGCTACCTGAGCCTGATTAAATCCAAACAGGAAAGTCCTCTGGGTTGTTATTAGAAAATCTAGGCCACTATTTAAAGTACAGAACATTCTGTTTTTTCACCGCAGACCAATTGCATTAGAAAGTGCACATTTCCCACAGCTAACATCATACTCAGCAGTGAAAGTTTGGAAACTTTTCCTCAAAGATCAGGAACAAGACAAGGGTGCCCACTCTCACCCCTCCTATTCAACACAGTACTGGAAGTCCTGGCCAGAGCAATCAGGCAAGAAAAAAAAGATAGCAGAATTGGAAAAGAAGAAGTAAAATTGTCTCTATATGCAGATGATGTGATTTTATATATAGAAAATCCTAAAGACTTGAATAAAGAACCATTAATTCTAATCAATGAATTCAGTAAAGTTGCAGGATATAAAGTAACAGACAAAAATCAGTAGCATTTCTATACACTAAGAACAAATTTTCTGAAAAGGAAATAAAGAAATCAATCCCATTTACAATAGCATTGAAAACAATAAAATACTTAGGAATAGATTTAACTAAGGAGATGAGAGATCTCTACTTTGAACACTACAAGTCAATGATGAAAGAAACCAAAAAGGACACAAATAGATGGAAAGATATTCTATGTTCATGGATTGGAAGAATTAATATTGTTAAAATGTCAATACTACCAAAAGCCATCTATAGATTCAGTGAAATCCCTGTCAAGATTTCAATGGCGTTTTTTACAGAGGTAGGAAAAACACTCCTAAAATTTACATGGAACCACAAAAGATCCCAAATAGCCAAAGAAATCCTGAGAAAGAAGAACAAAGCAGGAGGCATTACACTTCCTGATTTGAAGCTATTCTATAAAGCTATAGTCACCAAAACAGCAAGGTACTGGTCTAAAAAGAGACAAATAGACCAATGGAACAGAATTGAGAGCCCAGAAATAAATCCAAGCATATACAGTCAACTAATATTTCATAAGGGAGCCAAGAATATTCAATGGAGAAAAGTCAGTCTCTTCAATAAATGGTGCTAGGATAATTGGATATTCACATGTAAAAGAATGAAACTGGACCCATATCTTACTCCACTCACAAAAATTAACTCAACGTGGATTAAAGATTTAAACCTAAGACCTGAAACCATTAAACTCCTAGAAGAAAACATAGGGGAAAATATCCTTGACATGTGTCTTGGTAATGATTTTTTAGATATGATACCTAAAGCACAAGCAACAAAAGCAAAAATCAACAAGTGGGACTACAGCAAACTAAAAAGCTTCTGCACAGCAAAAGAAACCATTGATAAAGTGAAAAGACAACCTACAGAATGGAAAAAAATATTTCAAACCATATATCTGATAAGCAGTTAAAAGCCAAAATATATAAAGAATTCGTACAACTCAATACCAAAAAGCAAATAACCAAGTTAAAACATGGGCAAAAGACCTGAATAGATATTTCTCCAAATAAGATACAAATGGTTAATAGGTACATGAAAAGATGTTCAACATCACTAGTCATTGAGGAAATGCAAATTAAAGCCACAATGAGATATCACCTCACCTGTTAGAATGGCCATCAACAAAAAGACAAGAGATAACAAGGGGCTGCCCCGTGGCTGATTGGTTAAGTTCGTGCACTACACATCCGGACCCAGGCTCTTGCCGGTTCAGATCCTGGGCGCGGACATGGCACTGCTCATCAGGCAAACATGCCACAACTAGAAGGACCCACAATTAAAAATACACAACTATGTACCAGGGAGCTTTGAGGAGAAAAAGGAAAAGTAAAATCTTTAAAAAACAAAAGACAAGAGATAACAAATGCTGGAAGGATGTGGAGAAAAGGGAACCCTTGTGCACTATTAGTGGGATTGTAAATTGGTATGGCCACTGTGGAAAACAGTATGGAGGATCCTTAAAAAATTAAAAGTAGAACTACCATACGATATAGCAGTTCCATTTCTGGGAATATATCCAAAGGAAATGAAAACACCAACTCGAAAAGATGTCTGCACCCCCATGTTTACAGCAGCGTTATTTACAAGAACCAAGACATGGAAACAACCTAAGTGTCCGTCAATGGATGAATGGATAAAGAAGTTGTGGTGTATGTATATACAATGGAATATTATTCAGCCACAAAAAAAAAAAAAAACAAGGAAATCCTCCTGTTTGCGACAATGTGGATGGATCTTGAAGGATTATGCTAAGTGAAATAAGTCAGACAAAGAAAGACAAATACTGTACAATCTCTACTTATATGTGGAACCTAAAACAAATAAACAAACTCATAGAAAAAGAGATCACACTGTGGTTACCAGGGATGGGGGCTGGGCATGGGGTGAGAGTTGGCGGAAGGTGGTCAAAAGGTACACACTTCCAGTTCTAAGATAAAAAAGTCCTGGGGATGTGACGCACAACACGACGACTGCAGCTCACACTGCTGTATGACATGTAGGAGAGTTGTTAAGAGAGCAAATCCGAAGAGTGCTCATCACAAGGGGAATTAATTTGTTTCTTTCTATTGTATCCATATGAGAAGATGGATATTAGCCAAATCTCTCGTGGTCATCATTTCACAATCTATGTAAATCAAACCATCATGCTGCGCGCCTTAAACTTACACAGTGATGTGCGTCAATGATTTCTCAATAAAACTGGGAAAAAAAGGAATGTGGACTTTTCATGTAACCTTTAATATATCCGTTCTGCTTATTCATCTACTTATTTATGGATATTAGTTACCACTCTTGCCCAAAACAATCAGTGGCTTAATACAATGTAAGTTGAATTCATGGTCATGTCACAGCTTAGTGGGGAGGGGTTGGGTTCTCCTCCACACTGTCATTCGAGGACCCAAGTTTCTTACATCTGGAGTCTTCTATTGAATCCTCTGCATTCTGGCCAGGAGACGGGAGCAGGAAGAGAACATGGGGAACTCTGGGAGAGGTTCATGGGCTATACCCAGAAGTGGGCTTCCTGGCTTCTGCCTGCTTCCTATGGCCAAAAGTTAGCCACATAGCCTCACCTCCCTGAGAGGGCATCTACTGGGCCCAGGAGGAAAACAGAAATAGCATGGTGAGCAACTAGCCAGCCTCTGCTACATTGTGTCATAGATGTAGCTTAATATCTAATGTTTCATTCGGTAATAATTAAACAGACAAAATTATAAGCAGAATACAAATTGATGGCCCTGGCCCGTGGCTGAGTTGTTAGGTTCCTGCACTCTGCTTCGGTAGGCCAGGATTTCGCCAGTTCGGATCCTGGGCGCAGACGTGGCACCGCTCATCAGGCCGTGCTGAGGCGGCGTCCCACATAGCACAACCAGAGGCGCTCACAACTAGAATATACAACCATGTACTGGGGGGATTTGGGAGAAGAAGAAGAAAAAAAAAATAAGATTGGCAACAGATGTCAGCTCAGGTGCCAATCTTTAAAAAAAAAAAGAATAAAATTGATGTGACAGAAACAAAGCTGGTATAATTTTATCATGCATGATGGTCACACTACAGCAAGAAAAGTAATGATGTTCATGCTCTTGCATCCCTTAATTTCTTATGCACCACATTTTCACAACTTTTTACAAGTCAAGACTATGTACAACATTGAAATAGACGCTTGTCAAGGTGAACTGTTGTGTTTTTGTTGTTTTAAAGAAGACAGTTATGGTCACATTTCCAAACGGAAAAGGCTATCAGATCACAGTGACTACTTGATAAGAGCTCGGGTTTACGTAACGCTCCACTGTGTGGAGTACGGGCTTGCTAAGAAGAGAGATAATTTACTATGGTTTGTGTTTTAGGAACAAAACACTTTTAGGTGTGAAGCAGAGAGAGTGCGGGGACTGAAGACTTGGCGTCTACTGCGGTAGTCTAGGCAAGCAACACTGCAGGTCTGACTCAGCGCGGGTTTGGCAGTAAGACCTGGTTTTTCGTCCCTGATGCACCTGCTGTTTGCTCTGAGACCTTGGACATTTTAGTTAACCTCTATAAGCTTCAATTTCCTTATCTGTAAAATGGAGATAATAAGACCTTTCAAAGAGAGGTAAGAACTAAACATCTCTTTCCCTCACTAGAATTTAAGGTCGGTGAGGCTAGAAACTTCTTTCTTACTCATTGTCATAATCCTGGCACATGCTAAGTTCCAAATGCTAGGTAGTTTTAATGAAAGTTTAATAATAATTTACTATTATCATTATCTGTATAAATATATCCAGGAGGCAGCTAAAAATTAAAACTTATAATCCAGGAGCAGTGGACGCCTTAGACCCAGGGAAGAGGGGCCCCTGTGCTGGGCTGGGTTTCAGGGCAATGCTGTTCATGAGGGGGTCCAGGGACCAGTCAGTCCACAAATAGCTCAGTCAAGGAAGTAAATTTATATCGTTTATTTTTTAAAAGTCTAGTTTACTGATTAGGAGAGAAGTTTTATAGGACTTCTTTTTCAAGAAAAGACACGTTCCCAAATGTTAGTAGTGGTAAACCAAATGGTGACAATGGACGTGATTCTGACAGGGTTCACCCTAACTTTCCTCAGAAGCACGATCGCTCGTATACTGAGGTCATCTGTGGCCATCACTGAGGATGAAGTGTGAAAACCACACTGTATCATTCACAGAAATGTCCCAACTAATGAATCAAGGCAATCATCAAAGCTTAAGTGGCTTTTACATACCAAATGCAAGAAATCAGTGAGAAAAGAATTATTTGAAAGAAAGAGTATTGAGTTAAAAAACCGACAGAAGCAGATGTTAACTATTTCACACATAAGCAGTGTTGCAGGCTTCTTATAAAGAAGTATTTGGGGCTGCTAAGACCAAGCATTTGCACTGCTGCCAGGACACGAACACAGGGCTGTGTCGAAGATGCTGGCTTAGAAATGCTGGGTGATGCCGTGGCAAAGGGGGTCGCTCGAATGCCATTTTCCAGTGAAACTATAGGTCAAAGTATTTGGGAATTGACTAATATGGAAGGCTAACTCTTAGGAAAAAATGAAACTAGCAAAGTATTTTTCATTGAAACTAGATGAATGCACATGTAATACTGTTACTATGCCCATCCTTTTAGTGTATGTATGATTTATAGATGACCATGATAGGAAGAAATTGTTCTTTTATTTTCTCAGCTTCACAGTCAATAAACACAACTGCGAACTGTAGAAAACTATAAAGGATTACATTGTCTATAATGTGTCTGGGGTTAGGATTTTGTGTAGGGTTATATTCTGATGGCACAGCTGCAATGACTGGAAAACATTCTGGATTAGTTTCCCAGTTTAAGGAACTTGTGCCAGAATGTAAATCAGCAGACTGCTTCCTTCTTCAGGAAAGTTTCGCCACAAAAGTCGGCTGAACTAAGCAAGGAGAATTTGTGGATCTGAAACGCCTTTCTTTCACAGAAAGATAATTTAAATTTCACTATGATTTCAGAGGAAAAGTCATTGGAACTGACTACTGATGAAGGATGAAGGATTGAAAATGAATTTTGCTTTTTGAAGATGAATTTTTTATATAAAAATTGTAAATGAATAACCTGAGCTTGTTTATATAGATCTGTAACGGAAATGAAAAAAAGGAGGAAAGATCCCTCACGACAGATTCAGAAATGCTGCTTTAGTGATCCAGTCTGGTACGAGGGGTCCGTGGGACCAAAGGAACGTGCTCACCAGAGCCCCCAGTCCTGGGACCCAAAGAATCCCAGCCTCAAAGGTCCTGAGCCTGTGTCAGGCCCCGTGCCAGCTTCTCCCCTGGGAGCACACTGCCGAGGTGAACAGTGCTTCCAGCGTGCGAAGCCCTGACCCCGATTTTGGGGTATGTGAGCAGAGCTAGGATGTGCAGGCCGTGTGCACAAGGCCCCTCACAGCTCGAGGTGGAAAAGAAGAGGGCAGGCCAGGGGCTCAGACCAGCTCACTCAGCGCCACCATGTTCCAGCACAAACTCCACAGGGGCCAAGAATTCTAAATTTGACCAGATTGGTAAGAAGGTGTATTTGTCAAGGCAGGATGATAGAACGTATTTACTTAACAGTCGCTGGTTTCGTTCATGACTTTAAAAGTTTTAGACATTTGGAATGTGGGCCTCCATTGTGTTCTTTTGTCTTGGCCCCACAAACAGGAGAGGAGGACTTATGCTGGACATGGGTCAAAACTGGAGCCGAGTGTCTGGCAGTCAGCGTGGAGCGGGGATTTGAAGCTGAAGGAGAGGCAGGGAAGTGTAAAGAGTCACATCCTACATCCAGACTGCCCGCTGTGAATCCCTTATCAGTAACCCACTAGCTGAAGAACTTTAGACTCTCTTTCTGCACCTCGATTTTCTCCTCTGTAAAGTGGGGATGTTGATAGCACCTGCTTCACAGGATGGTTTCGGGGAAAAAATGAGCTCGTCCATGTAAAGTGCTTAGAACAGCCTGGGCAGAGAGTAAGCTCTCAGAACCCCGGGGGTAGCTAGATTACCTGGGGAAGGAATAGAGCCTGAACAGAAGTCTAGGAGGACCTTGGGAACAAAGTCTAGAGACACAGAGAGGGTGGAGAGCGCGTCCCAGCACCCAACAGGCGGGCAGGTGGTAAGTGCAGGAAATGTGGATGGATCTGAAAAGGATGCTGGAGAGGAAATTGAGACGGCGCTCTTCCCACGTGAAATGCACCAGAGAGGGCAGATGGTGGAGAGAGCGCATTGGACTCAGAGTCAGGAAATACCTTTAAAAGAAGTTTCAATCCACAGGAAGTCAGATTGCAGTCAACTGAAGAATGAGTGGGCAGATATTCCTCTTTTTAGTTGAGCTTAGTAACTCCAGTGGAAACTCTCTTTGCAGAAATTAGACTGTTTAGAGAATGAAAGATAAAACAGTAGCTTGAGGGGCATTCACGGTTGAAAGAGAGTTCTTTTCTGTTGGAGGAAACATGGGCAGACTTGTTGCTAAGAGAAAGAAAGCAGTGGAGAGGAAGAGCTGATTAATGGAGAAAGAATTTAGGAGAATAGGAGGAGAAGAAGTCAAGAGGAAAAGCCACAGGGGTCAGTCTCACAAAACAACATTCTGCCTGAGGTGAAAGGAAACAGGATAATCAATAAGAACACAGAGACATTTTGAGGGGTGATGAGTTGAAGAAGCTCTTGAAGTTTACGCGGGGGATCTTTACTTTCCAGGGGAGCAAGCAAACGTAGCTGACTGGGGAGCATCTTCCTTACCCGCTGTGGCAGGTGTGGTAAGTTGCCTCACTCATCGGGCCCCTGGCCAGCTTATCGTCCTATACAGAGCAGTGGTTGGCAGGCTATGTGCAGCTCATGGGCCAAATTTAGCCTACTGCCTGTTTTCCTGTGGCCTGTGAGCTAGAAACGGTTTTCGCATTTTTTTATTGTAGTAAAATATACATAACATAAAATTTACCATTTTAATCATTTTTAAATATACATTTCAGTGGCGTTAAGTACATTCACAATGTTGTGCAACTGTTACTCCTATCCATGTCTAGGATTTTTTCAACATCCCAAACAGAAGTTCTGTACCCACTAAACAATAACTCCCCAGGTGCCTCTCATGCAAGTCCCTGGCAACCTCTATTCTGCTTTGTCTGTGAATGCTCCTATTCTAGGTGTCTCATAGAAGTGGAATCATAAAATCTTTGTCCTGTTGGTCTGGCTTACTTCACTTAACATGTTTTCAAAGTTCATCCATATTTAATAGCATGTATCAGAATTTCATTCCTTTTCATGGTAAATAATATTCCATTGTATGTATATACCATATTTTGTTTATCCATTCGTCTGTTGAAGAACATTTGGGTTGTTTCCACCTTTTGGCTATGGCGAAAAACGCTGCTATGACCACTGGTGTGCAGGTATCTGCTGGAGTCCCTGCTTTCAGTTCTTTCGGGTGCACACGCAGGAGTGGAATTGCTGGATCACATGGTAATTCTATGTTTAACTTTTTGAGGAACCACTAAACTGTTTTCCATACTTTGCACCATTTTCCTGTCCCAGCTGTCACAAGGCTTCTGACTTCCCCCCATTCTCAACACTTGTTTTTTGTTTTCTATAGTAACCATCCCAATAGTATCTCTTTGTGGCTTTGATACGCATTTCCCCAAAGGCTGCTGATTTTGAGCACCTTTTCATGGGCTTATTGGCTATTTGTATATTTTCTTTGGAAAAGTGTCTCTTCACGTCTTTTGTCCATTTTTGAATTGGGCTGTTTTGTTGTCGTTGTTGAGTTTTAGCGATTCTTTATATATTCTAGATATTAAAGATGTGTGATTTGCAAATATTTTCTCCTGTCTGTGGGTTGCCTTTTTGCTCTGTTCACGGTGTCCTTTTGCGCAAAAGTTCTTAATTTTGATGAAATCCACTTCATCGATTTTTTTCCTTTGTTGCTGGTGCTTTTGGTGTTATATCCAACAAATCATTACCAAACCCAAGTCATGAGACTGCTTATGTTTTCTTCTAAGGGGGTCTATGTTTTAGCTCTTACATTTAAATTGCACCCATTTTGAGGTAGTTTTGTATATGCTGTAAGGTAAGGGTCCAGCTTCATTCTCTGGCATGTGGAGAGCCTTTTTCCTGGCACCCCTGGTTGAAAAGGCTGTCCTTTTCCCCACTGAACGGTCCTGATACTCTTACTGAAAATCTGTTGATCACATATGTGAGGGTTTATTTCTGGACTCTTCACATTTTTAGATGGTTGGAAAAAATTTTTAAAAACGTAATATTTTGTGACATGTGAAGATTTTATGAAATTCAAATTTCAGTGCCCATGAAGAATGTTTTCTTCGAGCACATCCTTGCCCATGGGGTTCTGTGTCGTCTACGCTTGCTCTTCCTTTATAACCGCAGAGCTAAATAGTTGTGACAGGGACCATATTTCTGCAAATCCCAAAATATTTACTATCTGGCCCTTTAAAGAAAATGTTTGCCAACCTCTGTTATAGATACAGGATGAAAAGCTATAAAATGTATTTCCCACACTCTCCCACAGCAAGGAGGCAGACAAGGGACCCAGTTTCTACAAATCAGATTTACTCACACAGATTTGCATGAGGAAGTGACTCACAGAGGCAGCCACACGCAGGGAGATTACATTTTCTGGTAAGTAAAGGAGTGGGGCATCCAGCCCTTCCTGGGAAGTTGGTGGAGGGTCTGGCATCTGATTCCTAGCATCTTGAGTGCTAAGCAGCTGAAGATGGCCGTGACGGTGCCCCACCAGGAAGGTCCTGTGGTGTGTTGCGGTGCTTTTCTTGGCCTCGTTGTTTCTAACTGTATAGCATCAAATCCCAGTTCTCTGTCCACTCGGGAGAATCTGTGAGCTGTCTAATATTTCTTTAACAAATCTCTTCCTGCTTCAACAGCGAGAGAGACCTCTGTTGTCTGCAATCAGGAACCCTGCTGACAGTCAGTAGACAATTATGTTATGCTCAGTAATACTTCCTGAAAAGGGAGTGTTTGGCGAGAAACTCTTACTTCTAATTATGACTTTTCTACCAACTTTTATTGCCTATAACCTTCCAAGATCTGTAAAACTGGTTTAATAGAATTTACAAACCACAAGGAGGATATAACGGAGATTAGCCAAGGAATAGACACAAAAAATAAGACTCTTAGTGAGAAACCGTAATTAAAATGGCATATTTAATTGTAGGAACGCCACTCCCCAGACACTTTGATTTCATTGCCACTGAAGGAAGAAGAGATACATTTATGAAAAGGGAGCAAAGAGAAGTGCGTGCCAGGACTCTAGCTCGGCCGTCCTGGGAGTATCTCCAGAGAAGGAAGATGGTTTCTCACAGAGTGGACACGGCTTGGAGGTGATGGGGCCGAGCAGGGCGGGACCGAGGTAGCGGTCCAGACCAGACGGAACAATTCCGAATTCTCATCTCAGTTGTTCCTCTTCATTCAGACCTGCTGCCATTTCTTCCAGCCAATGAATGCACTCTTGAAAAACAAAGTGCTCACACTAGAATACTTGTTGTATTGTTATTTGTATATGCTCTCTATTTTCCCACACAGCCGTGTGGGTGAGCGATGGCGACATCACCACAAAAACAGAACTCCTTCCATGAACTCGGCTGCAGGAATGCGCACGATCTTCAGACCCATGCTTCCTTTCCTATGTGATCGATCTCGCTGTTTTTAGAGACTTTCAATTTTTCTTCCTAATTTGAACATACTGGTCCTATCGAGAGAATATTTCTTTCCCATGTTCACCTCTCCCATAAAAAGGAAAAATTTCCAGTCTTACTCCCTGTGATAAAAACTGGGATAGAGAAATGAAGAAAGTAATTTAAAATGGAATAAAGTAAAAAACACAGACACATCCTAAAAGCTGCCAAGACGATTCTTGAAGAAATCAGAATAGATGGAGCAGTAAGACAGAAGGTAGGTAAGCCAGCACTAAGTGACGGTGATAGGGGAAGATAAAAGGTCTCACCAGAGAAAGCACTCTCCGGCCGAGGTCAGAGGGGGTTCACTCTTGAAGTCCACGCCCAGTGACCGCATCACTGAACCCTCACCTTTCGTAGGCAAAGAATGGCCTGAGCAGTTCCGGTGCCACAACCAGCCAATGACAAGCAACATCAGACAGCTGGGAGATAAGTAACTGCTCGCCCTTCATTTTCAACCTACAATTAGACAATTGTGGGTGCAATTATCTGTGTGCGCAGTTTTGTAACAACAGATAATTGTGGCTAAGGAACTACCTGCATCGTGAAAGGCCCCTTGTAACAAGTTCCTCTTTAAAATCTAAGCCAGTATCTAATTTATTAGTGCAAAGACACCCATGACTTCATCTAATTACGTTTTTATACTTTAACGAGAGCTTTCCCTAGCCCATTTGTGGGCCTCACTGCAGCATCACCGACTGGCACAGTCGTCATTAAACTGTCAGTGAGAAATGCCACGTCAACGATGGACGAGCCACGGATCCTATCCAGACCACACTGGTACTCGACAGCCAGCACAGAAGAGGCGCAAATGAAGGACCCAAACCTGAGTCTAATAACGTGCTTCCTGCTTGGAATATAAAGAAATAGTCCAAAGGCACCACGTCCAGCGATGCCTGGCACGTGGAAGGTGACAAATAAAAATGGCAAGTAATAGGATATATTGGAGTCTATGAGGAAGCCTATGGTGTAAACCTAATTCGGCCTGACCTTGTCTTTCCAAAAGGGCCTGACTGTGGCCATTGAGCATGCATTGTATATCTGCTTTAGATATTCCCTATGGCAAGAACAAAGGCCCTTGAGATAAGGGTGCAACTTCCCTCCTCCTCCCAACGTTGGCTTTTCCTTAAGGATTAAGCATCTTTCCTTAGGCTAGGAACTGATTGCTGCGCTCACCTGTGACCACCCAGCTGGAAACAATAGACTTGCCTCCTGCCACGCCCACTGCGAGAGCAGACCCACTACCTGCTGTGTCCATCAAGGGCTGTGCCAACAGGGCAATCTTGTGACTATTGTGGGAGGGACATTTCAATCATATGTGAAACGTCCTGTATGGGGTTATATAACCACTCTGTACACCTCACTTCTTTGGTGCCCTTTCTTCCTTCGGGAAGAAAGGCCCCAGGCCATGGTCCTCAGATTTTAGCTCAGAATAAACTCACCCAAATTTTCATTTGTAGATTGGTTACGGATTATTTTCGTCGACAAAGGCACACAGGAGTGCTTCCCGAATTGCCACTGTGTGAGAAGTCCCCCCTGCACCCCACGCAGTCAGGCCGGCCCTGCTGCAGCCCTCAGGAGCTGTGCTGTTTGTCCCTCTCCCCGCGCTTAGGGGCTGGTGGAGGAGAAGCCATGTTGCTGTCATCTTTTCTTCTCCTCAGCGTGTCTCGGTTCTGGTGGCAGAAAACAAACTCAAATTAGCTGAAGTCAAACAAAACAAAAGGACCGGATGACATCTGGGGTTCTTTTTCTGCCCTCGGTCTCCTCAGCAAAGCCACCTCGGCCCTCCGTGGCTTCAGCACCGGCCTATCCTCTCTCCTGTAGGTGGGTGCCCTCGGTGTGCGAGGCAGATCGCTGGTGGCTCTTCAGCCTGACTGCCAAGGCCTGAATCGGCTGTGACACTTACCTAGTGTTGACGAAAATAATCCATAACCAATCTATAAATGAAAATTTGGAATGAGTTTATTCTGAGCTAAAATGTGAGGACCATGGCCTGGGGCCTTTCTTCCCAAAGGAAGAAAAGGCACCGAAGAAGTGGGGTGTACAGAGTGGTTATATGGGTTGGGAAACACCCAAACAGGGTGTTTCACATATGATTGAAATGTCCCTTTTACAATTGTCGCGAGACTGCTCTGTCGGCACAGCGATTGATGGAAACAGCAGGTAGGTCTGCTGTCTCGGTGGACACAGCAGGGTGGCAGGTCTGTTGTCTGGAGCTGGGTGGTCACAGGTGAGCTGGATGGTTAAAGGTGAGCGCAGCCATCAGTTCCTAGCCTAGGGAGAGATGCTTATGCTTAAGGAAATGCCAATGTGGGGGCAAGTTGCACCTTTATCTTAAGGCCATTTCTTCTTGCCGTAGGAAATGTTTAAAGCAGATATACAAAGCACGCTCAACGGCCACGGTCAGGCCCTTTGGGAAAAAACAAAGTCAGGCCGAATTAGGTTTACACCAAATGGCTTCCTCATAGACTCCAATATATCCTATTGCTTGCCATTTCTATTCGTCACTAGAAAAGCTACTTAGCTGCCTTGAGTCTTAGTTTCCATATCAGTAAAATGGAGAAAATAATAGTAATACTGGTAAAGAAAAAAAAAGAAAGGAAGAAAGAATAGGCCCCTAGCGACCCCCATGACAGCAAAGTGGGACTGAATTACAGCCCCGCTGCGCCCGGGGAGGTGACCTTCAAACTGTCGCCTGAAATTTCCCAGAAAAGAAGATGCCTTGGCCTAAAAACAATCCTTTCTTTTCTTTTGCTAGTGACTTCCCGGCCCCACCCTCCTTCTTATAAAATGTCCCATTTTGTAGGACCCCTCGGACGTCCACCCTTCTCCTTGCTGGACGGCCGGGATGCTGTCTGGTTCATGAATTGCTTAACAAAGACGATTAGATCCTCAATTTACTCGGTTGGATTTTTTTAACAATACCTACCTCATTAGATGATTGTAAAGATTAAATGAGATGATGTGTGTAAGGACTCAGCACAGTGCCTGACACACAGAATGTGCTCAGTAAGTGTGAGCTTTGTTAATATTGGTCTTTCTAAGGAGGAGACAGGGAGGTAGATGGGTCTGACTACAGACAATTCTAGACGGATAACATCCCAGCTTAGTGACCCCAAAAGAAAGAGGGAACATTTACATGCCAGTGTGGATAACAATTCCCCAGGATAAACAAATTCGGGGAAGGACTTGGATCAGCTAAGAGCCCGAGCGTTCACTGTGTGCCAGCACCATATAGGTGCTCTGCACACGTTGTCTGTCTGTGCATCGTCATAACGAATTTCAGCACAACTCTATGAGGTAAGTGCTGTTTTCATCCTCATTTTACAGATGAGCAAACCAAGGCTGAGGGAAGTTTCGTACTGGGGGTGCAAAGACTGGCCACCTTCTTCGGTGAACTGGATGGGAAATGTTTGAGGCTCTGCAGGTGGTATAGTCCCGGCCACAACCACTTAAGTCCACGTCATAGTGAGAAGGCAGCAGCAGACAGTATGGGAGCAAATGCACCTGGCTGTATTCTCACACAACTTTCTTTGTGGGTACCGAAATGTAAATTTTGCATAATTTTCACGTGTCACAAAATATTATTCTTCTTTTGATTTTTTCCAATCCTTCTAAAATATAAAAGCCATTCTGAGCTCAGGGGCTATATGAAAATAGGCCGCAGACTGGACTTGCCCTGGGCTCTTGTTTGAGCCCCTGGTTTGGTTGTCTTCCAAGGCCACATAGCTGAAAATGGCAGACCCAGCCTTAGTCCAGGGGACAGAGCTCCAGAGTCTGCACCTTTAACCACGGCTGCCTCTCAGTTTGTAAAATGCATTATTGTTGAAGAATTGACTCAACAAGACTGAAGAAACATTTAAGACTTTGAAATAAGCAAAAGGGACTACTGGACATGCTTTCAGTGGAATACGGGAAGAGACCAATGGATACTCTTTCCGCAGAATGCTGGAGCTTCCAGAAACTATCTTTGTTCTGACCAGATTATTTACAACCCTGTAAGTTACAGAAAACTGAAGCGGTACAAGTATTTTTTGTCTATAGATGTGCAAATAAATTCTATCCAGTGGTGGAGGGACAAAAGCCTATTCTGCATCTATTTGCAAATTCGTTCCAATATTCCTGATCTAGAAATATGTCTGCTTTTTGGATTCTTCTTTGAACCATTTGTAACCTCTGCCTGATTCCTTCAGTAAATGATGAGTTAAATAGAAGCTTTAATATATGTTCTTGTTGTTTTTTTTTAAAAGATTGGCACCTGAGCTAACAACTGTTGCCGATCTTTTTTTTTTCTGCTTTATCTCCCCAAATCCCCGTGGTACATAGTTGTATACATTAGTTGCAGGTCCTTCTAGTTGTGGCATGTGGGATGCCACCTCAACGTGGCCTGATGAGCAGCACCATGTCTGCACCCAGGATCCGAACCGGCAAAACCCTGGGCCGCCGCAGCGGAGCGTGCAAACCACTTGGCCATGAGGCCGGCCCCTATATGTTCATTTTATATCTGAAAAGCAGTCATCATTTTATCTTTTTTTGAAAATTGTCCTTTTTAAGATAAGGCTGGAAATTTTAGCTAAATAATATTATCAGTATTCTTGTATGTGTTCATGATGTTATGCAGTCCATTTTATGGCCAGGCAGCTCTACTTATTAAAAACATACTTCATCTATTAAGTCAAAATTGGCAAACCTATAATTTCACCTCTTTGTCCTATTTTTGCCCCAAGAGCTGAATAGAATAATCCTAAAGATCTGTCTTTTTCAAATATTTAAAGACGTGTGCATTTGGGCTCCTACGCCCATTTCTCTGCTTCCAGCTTTCTCCCCCGACAGACCTTCCTTCCATGACCGACTCATTTAGTCCATTTGCTCCTTTCTGGTTGCCACCTCTCGTTATTCAAAAAGAAATTTCTTTTGCTAGACAGACTGCAGAATTAGGAAAATGTTTTCCATGCCACCCTCTCCTGACAATACATGTGCACGCACACACACTCTCACTCATGCACTCTTAGAGAATTTCAGTTTTAGGCACTACAGGGACAATGATTAAAAAGCAAAATTCAGGACATATCAGAAACACAAGTCTTATGTCACACCCATTCCTGCTGTTTCTGGGCTGTAGCACACCCTCCTAGTTTGCTACTTCTTGTCCTTCAATGAGTCAATTAGTCCCACCTAGCATGCATGGATGAGCAGCTAGGCCAAGCCAATCAGATTGTCTGCCAAGGGAGTCTGGGGTGGCACCAACCTACGTCTGCTGAAATGTTTTCTTTTACCAGGATCTGCCTCCAGGTATGGGGCACCCCCAAGAGAAGAGGTTCTTATTTCTCACCCCTTTGCCCCCAAATGCATTCTATAGGTTTCTGAATAGTCACCTCCATCCTGAATAGTCAGCTCTTTGGGCTTACCTAGAATTTTCTCTGATTCCTTTTCTAGCCTTCAGCAGTGGTTTTCAAAGAGTGGTCCCAGGACCAGCAGCATTGGCATCCCTTCTTAGAAATGCAAATTCTCATGCCCACCCCCAACCTGCTGAAACCAGAGGCCAACTTGCTTTGACTATACTCAGTTAGTTGTTGTTTGCAAAAGTAGTTAGATAATGTACTCCTAAAACCCAGATAAAGATAACATCTCTGATGCTGGGGTCGCTGTGGTAATGGGTGAGGTGCCTAAGTTTTTCAGGAACAGAGAGTTGACTCCTTGTCCGTTCAGGCCAATTGAGCCCACCTCCTCATACACTGACTGATCCTTTGATGTCAAGGAGCTGAAAACTCTACCCTCAGATCTTGGTAATGCCGCCATTTTGTGAACATGCATCCTATGGAGAGCCATGAAGCTTGACTAAGCTTACGTGGATGTGGGGGACAGGTCTTGGCCACACCAGGATATGTCTCTTTGGCATGGGGATTATTTGGGACAGGAAAGGAGGCTCTGAGGAGTGGAACTTGCTTGCCTTTTGTTAAGAGACATTTACATTGTAAAGGAGACCTCCATCTGTAAAGGTCCCTCCCTCTCTGTACCAGGAAGAAGAAAGGGGATGACCTTATCTCTAGAAACTCTTAATCAACACCAAAGGCAAGGACTTAAATCTGCATAATAATCTTATTCCTGTTTCTGGTAACCTCCTGTAACTGACTCCCTCCACCCCCAACATCCTCCTTTGTGTTTAGCTGAATGTGATATTTAAGGTGGGGGCTTCAGCCATTTTGGCTAGTTGCTCAGCTTGCCTGAGCCATGTAGACATGTTATAAAGCTTTGTTTAGTTTTCTCCTGCTATTCTGTCTCATGTGAATTTAATTCGTTCTCCAGCCAGGTGAACCCAGAGAGGGTAAAGGAAATGTCTTCCTCCCCTGCATGGATCACCCATTACCTCACTTCTCCTCACCTCCGATCATCTATTCCCACTTCACAGCACCCCCCCCCCATCCCATAAATATCCCCAATCCCCATTTTGGGGGGAGACGGATTTGAGATTGGTTCTCCCACCTCTTCGCTTGGCTGCCTTGTGATTAAATCCTTTCTCTTTGCAAACTTGTTGTCCTGGTGATTGGCATAATTGTGCAGCAGGCAAAATGAACCTGGTTGGGTAAAACTGCCATCCGTGTTTTAACAATCTTTCTGGGTAATTCTAATGCAAGTTCCAGTTTGAGAACTGATGAGGATTTTTAGGCTGGTTAATTTTAAAACGGTTTATGACGAGGATTTTAGGCTGATTAATTTTAAAAAACCGCAGATGAGAAGCAAGCTCCGAGGACTGGAATTTGCTTGCTCTTTGAGAGATATTTGCATTTGTGAAGGAAGAGAGATGACCTTGTCCCTAGAAACTCTTAATGGGGAAGGCAAGAACTTAAGTTGGTTGCTGTCTGGCAATCTCATGTAACTGATTTAGGGGGGTGGCTTCTAACCTTTCTAACCTTTACTTAATCCGATTTGACTCTTGTCTAAAAGTCATGGGATCACCCAATGACCAGACCCCACCTGCACTGATACCATTTTAACTTTTTTTCATGTTCTTTCCTTTGTCTTGTAAAGAGATGACTCACATACCCATGCCTTATAAAATTAGCCCTAACCCTCAACTCGGGGTAGCAGCGGCGGCTCTGCCTGCCCATGGGTCCTGTCCCCATGCCAGCAGGGGCAACAGAAGCAGCAGCAGCAGAAGCTCTGACTGCCCATGGGTCCTGTCCCCATGCCAGCAGGGGCAGCAGAAGCGGCAGCAGCAGAAGCTGTGACTGCCCATGGGTCCTGTCCCCATGCTATTCTATTCTCTAAATAAAAGAGCACTACTGCCAGATCTTAGGAGTCTAAGAAATCTTTCTTTTGATTCCTCTGCTCACCGACCCTGCATCAAGAACCACCAGCCTACAGCATCTTCACTAGCAGGGGTGAGGTCTGAGTCCACTCCGTGGCACAATCCTGAACTGGTGTCTGGGCCATTGGTCACAATGATGATCATGTGGCCACTTGTCAGAAATGGCCATCTGAAGCCTGTCATTCTCTCCTCTGCTTTTCTTCCTGGCCAACTTTTCCACTTTTTCTGCTTATAAGCAGGGTGCTGACTGGACTGCTCATCAGGCTCTTCCTGGTCTGAGGATGATCGCACCTCAGGCAGAGAGCAGAGGCAATACATCCTCGTCCCCTGCAGAAGGGCGGCCTTCCTGAGCCTGAGCTCTGATGCTCCAGCCCTCACATCCTGAAAGACATGCTCTCCCAACCGTGTCCTTGTGATATCGTGAGATAATAAGAAATATTTTTGGTCTTCCTCTCCAGTTCCTGGCACAGAGCTCCTAAAACCCTTGTAATTTCCTAAGTTATCAGAGTTGAAAGGAATGTCTTTTGTTATAAGATTTAGTTTTTGTCCCCAGTTCCTGAAATAGCTCTGGAGCATGAAGGTGAAAGGAGCATCTTTTGTTATTCATAACAAGCTCCTTTCAAGCACACCTGAGTGTATGCTAATGCTAATGAGGTGACTTTTGGACCGCACTAAGGATGGGGCTGTTTGCCAGGGAACCAACCTGTGATTAGAGGGTTGGAACTTTCAGCCCCACCCCCATTTCCACTCCAGGGAGGGGAGAGGGGCTGGAGATGGAGTTTATCACTAACGGCCAATGATTTAATCAATCCTGCCTGCCTAATGAAGCCTCCATAAAAGTCCTAACCGAAGGGGTTCAGAAGGCCTCCATGTTGGTGAACACGTCCAGATGCCGGCAGGGTGGTACACCCAGACAGGGCTTGGGACCTCCGTGCCCCTGCACACCTTGCCCTCTGCATCTCTTCCATCCTGCTGTTCCTGAGTCGTATCCTTTATTATAAACTGGTAAATGTAAGTGTTTCCCTGAATTCTGTGAGCTACTAGCAAATTACCGAAACTGAGGAGGGGGTCCTGGGAACCACCGATTTGTAGCCAAGCAGGACAGAAGTTGTGGGTAACTTGGGGATTGCCTACTTGGGAGTGGCACCTGAAGTAGGGACAGTTTTGTGGGGCTTAGCCTTGAACCCAGGGAGTCTGACACTATCTCCAGGCAGATGGTGTCAGAATTGACATGAATTATAGGACACTGGGTTGGTGTCCACAGAGAACTGGAGGATAGCTTGGTGTGGAAAACCCACACACTTGGTGTCATACGTGTTGTGAGTTATTCCTGCTTCCCTTCTTCAACCCTACAAAATAGGGGTGGGCCTCCAGGCTGGTCCTTTAGATGCAGACCAAACAGGAGCAGACTTCTTACATGCTTCTGTATGTTCTACCTTCCATACAATGTACACAGATTTTATTTTTAGCGGGGGTGGGAGGGAACTATTTTTCTTTAAAAAAACAAAAACAAAATTGTGACAAGACAATGATCCCAGTTTTGAAAAAAAAACAACAAAAAACCAGTGTTTGTGTGTGTGTAAGATGACAACGGCATTGTGGTCATTACCGGTGATAGGATTACAGGTGATTTTTAATGGTTTATTTGCCTTTTCATCACTTTCCAATTTTTTACAGAAGTAAATAAATAAAAAAGAATACATCATGCAGAACATCTTGGAAACACCAGCCCGGGGAAAAGAGAGTCAAAGCTGCAGTCTCAGCTGTGTTTCTGAGGTTGTGCCCACCCATCCCACGATAGGGACCCCTGCTCTTCTGAAATCCCTCCCAAGTTCGGAGGGTCACCTTTGCTGGCCTGCGCATCTGCTCAGCCTCGGCATGAAAGTCCACTCTTCACTGGTGAAGGCAGAGCTCCTGATGCCAGACGAAACCTCATTTCCTTCTTCCTCCATCCACTTGCTCTCTGGACTCCATGTACCGTGTGTCTCTTGTTGGCGCTGGGTCAACACAGGAGCCTGTGAATGCCTCTTTGGAGAGAAGAAAGTGAGCTGCTCCCTTTGTCCAGCCACTTGGAGGAACCCCAGCAGAGTGGCCAGTCTCCTCCAGTAGCTTATGGAGATGCTAATGCACCTGTTTTTGTTTCTACCTTCTCTCCCCAGGACTCTCTCAACATTCCCTGATGAAAAGAGAGCTTGATATGTGGTCCCTCTGCCTGACTTCACTGACTCCTTCCTACTGAGCTTCTCTGGTGGGAACTCCCCACCAACCTCCAGATAGGCCCATGTATCTGACTTCCCCTCGAGATGGGGACCCCTGCTACACGGTAACTAACATACAGATAGAGCATAATCCATGCTATATTTTTAATTATATCCTTTAATTAAACCCTAAACTTTTTTTTTTAAAGATTGGCCCTGAGCTAATATGTGTTGCCAATCTTTTATTTTATTTTTTTTTTTACTTCTTTCCGTCAAAGTCCCCCAGTACATATTTGTATATTCTAGTTGTGGGTCCTTCTAGTTCCTCTATGTAGGACGCCGCCTCAGCATGGCCTGA
Source organism: Equus przewalskii (assembly GCF_037783145.1). Taxonomy (NCBI): domain Eukaryota; kingdom Metazoa; phylum Chordata; class Mammalia; order Perissodactyla; family Equidae; genus Equus; species Equus przewalskii. The sequence continues at coordinate 84,891,000 of NC_091835.1, read as the reverse complement.
TGAACAGTGCTAGGTCCACGCCCAGGATCCAAACTGGCGAAACCCTGGACTGAAGCGGCGCACGCAAACCTAACCACCTGCCTACAGGGCCAGCCCCAACCCTAAACTCTTCAACTGTACCCTCAAGTAATGCGATTTCAAGACGCTTCAGTTCTCGGTCATCCTTTCAGGACACTTCATAGTGTGTCAGTTGTTCAAGAGAGCGTTATTCTGACACTCGCTACAATGGTAAGGAAGACTTAGTCAAGACTGTTGCAATAGAGGTGCTGCAACGGGGAGAGAGACTCAGCTCCGCTCCAAAGACAGCCAAGACAGCTGGGGGTGCACAGCCGACGGGCCAAGTGAGGGCAGTGGAAGGAAAAGTACTAAGAAGAGACATCAGGCCTGGGAGGATTCCTGCTAAACTGACTTGGCAGGATTCTGGCAATAACAGGGCTTGGTACGTCAAAGATAGGATGGGGCCAAGGTCAAGGCCTAGTTGGAAAGAGAGCTCAGAGAAGCCTGACTAAAGTTTAATCAAGGAGGGAATCTTTGCCACAATATTGCATGTTCTAAAATGTGGCTCTTGGAGCTGAGCAATGTAACACAGAGGCGATCTGGCCAGTGCAGGGTCTAGAAGAGTGATGTCCGTTCTTGATGTGGATGCTAAATTCCTCTAGCATTGAAGGTTGACATCAGCTTGCACAGAACCCCATGATATGGTTGGCTCACAATTAAGATTATAGGCAGCTAAAACATGGGTGTTTACTCACAAGAACTCTCCCTTTCCTATCTACCCATCATCTTGCTACCCAAATTATCTTCCCCAAATGCAGACCTGAGCAACCGCCAATTGTCTATCAGATAAAATCCGTCTACCTTAGCACAGCACGTAAGCCCATCACAATGAAGTTGATTAGTTAGAGTGAATTCCCCCAAATTTGAGAATCTCAGGGTCTAATCCAACCGTCTTCCCTGAGGTAGAGTCCTGGGGAGGTGTATTAGTCAGGATTCTCCAGAGAAACAGAACCAATAGTATATATCGATATCTAGAAGAGATTTCTTATAGGAACTGGTTCACAAGGTGATGGAGTCCCAGAAGCCCCATGATCCGCTGTCTGTAAGCTGGAGAACCAGGGAGCTGGTGGTGTGATTCAGTCTGAGTCCAAAGGCCTGAGAGCCAGCGAGCTGACGGTGTAAATCCTGATCTGTGTCCAAAAGCCCAAGAACCAGGAGCACCAGTGTCCTAAAGCGGAAGATGGATGTCCCAGCTCAAGCAGAGAAAGTAAATTCATCCTCTCTCTGCCTCTTTTCTTCTAGTCAGTCCCTCAAGGGATTGGAGAATGCCCACCCACATTGGGGAGAGCCATCTGCTTTACTAAATTCACGTCTTCAGAAGCTAATCTCTTCCAGAAACACTCTCACAGACACACCCAGAAATAATGTTTTACCAGCTCTCTGGGCGTCCCTGAGCCCAGTCAAGCTGACACATAAAATTAACCATCGCAGGAGGGGGGAGGCCTGAGGTAGTGTGAGGGCGGTGGGCTCCTACCCAAGGCCCCAGAGAAATCAGGGCACAGATGCCAAGAGCTGAGTCCTGGAGGGTTGCTGAGATCAAAACCAGCAAGCGAGCCCCGGGTGATGGTGGGTGCTGGGCAGAGAGGAAAAGCTGAAACATCAGCTCCCAATGAAGGAGGTTTCAAGGAAGCAGGGGGAAGCAAAGAGTCCCGCTCAAGGCAGGCAGGGGCAGGCGAGGGTTCTGGGCAAATTCTAGAGCTGGAGTCTAGCTCCTGCAAAGGTTTCCCCCAGATTTAAGCATGGGTCTGTGCGCACGGGACAGGTTTAGTCACAGGGGCTGGAATCGTTCTGACAGAAAGAAATTTTGGATTTTTGAGACTGTAAGGCCGGGCACCTGACTTAGAACAGGGAGAGCGAGGAGGTTTTATCTCCTGTGTCAACGCTGGCAGATCATTGGCTGACTGAGCACTGAGCTGAGAAGGATTCTGAAGACGCATTTAAACTCAACAGAACAGTATGTCCAAATGCATCAGTGACACCTGCCAATATCTGAGCGGAAGCGTGGAGTGACCTGGGAGCCATACATCACTATTGCTGTCACTAGGCAGCCCTGGAGGGGCCCCACCACAAAGATCAGCTGGCACGTCTGCCCTAGGGCCTCATGCCCATGAATTTCTAATATTCACCCCCAATATAAGTTTTATTTTATATCCATCAGCTTTTCTTTTGCTCTTATACATATTTATTTCTTCTATAATTTGGTATAAACGTTCCAAAAGTTTCCCCACTTGTGGCACTCTGAGTGTCTGGGTAGGTTTTCCAGTGTCCTTTGGCCAAAACAAATACCTAGTGGTTCCATTTATTAATTAGTTCTAAACAAGTGACAGGAGATTTTCACATATTGAGGTACATGGGGTAGTTAATCCAAGTTCAAAACCCATTCACTTGAACTAAAAAGCCTGACTTATGGCCTCGCAAACATGCATTGTACATCTGCTTAACCACGAAAATGAAGAAGGCGCTCTCTCAAGATAAGAACGCATACTTCCCCTCCTGGCCCTGCTGGTGAGGCCGGGATGAGCTCCCTTCCCGACATCAGGGTCACGTAGACCTGCTAATTTTCAACTGAACACCTCTTTGAAAATGTATCCTGGTGCATTTAATGTTTTCTTTATTCTAAAAAGATATAAGACTACTCAAACCCATGCTTCTCCGAACGCTTTCTAAGGCCTTCCCGGGTTATAATCCTCTCTCTGGCTCAGGTAAACTCACTCAATTCTCTGATCTCGAGAGTGTTTATTGGTTATTTTGTGTCAACACAACTTAATAAATATTTATGTCCGAACAGCTTCGGAGCTGTTTGAAAAAAATGTACGTATAAATAGAAAGGGAAAACAATAATTTTATTTCATTCTTAAATAACCACAATTACTTCTTAATGGCTATGTAGCTTGTTGGGCACTGCATGGTTGCTCAAACTTTGTGATCAGACTTGTTAAAAATGATTAAAGAAGAGGAGTTAGGTGACAGAACTTGAACACTCCATGAAGCTCCGGCGCAGTCTCCATTCCCAAGGGCCTGGCGAGTGGCAGAATGGCGCGGAAGGCAGGGAGCTTTAAGATTGAGGAGCAAGGAAGAGAAAATAAACAAGAACAAGGAAATAAGTATGATACCGACCCTGGGTTTGTAGGCTCTCTGTGCAACAGAAACTGACCAGAGGCACAGCCAAAGTCTGGCAAGGCTTCACTGGGGCTCATGCTGGAGCACGAGGGGCACAGCACAGGGGGGTCGGCCCTGGAAGAGAGGCGTCCCGAGGGTTTTATGGGGTGAGGGAGCGGACTGGCATCCCGATTCCCCTCTTCTGGAGGTGTTCTGCTTCGCTCTTCCCAGTGGGGTCGGCTTCTCATGCCCCGTGGGGGCTGTGGTCCCCACCCCCGCCCAGCAGGTCCAACCCGGTGGTGTCGCACACTCCGCTGCCCCAGGAGGGTCCAGTGTGGTCCTCTGAGCCTTTGTGCACGTGTGGGGGTGGGTCGCCTGCCTGGGGGCGGTTTTGTGGTTGGAAGGTTGCTTATCTTGACTTAGAAAGTAGCTGGGCTGAGAGGTGCCAGACCTGGTGGCTACGGGTGAAGGGCAGAGGCCATCCCTATTCTGTCTCAAGTATAGAGCCCAGAGTGGGCCTGGCCTTGGGGACCGGCTGACTAGATATCCTGCGTTTGTGGTCAAGCAGAGCATCTGCAGGGACACGAAAGTCATCCAGATTTTGTTTGGCTGACTTGGCTTCCCGCCCCCCACCATGGGCAGGAGCGGCTCCATCTCGGGCCTGGACGGTTATTTCAGCAGACTGGACTGACAAATAGAAATGGCAAGCAATAGGATATATTGGAGTCTATGAGGAAGCCATTTGGTATAAACCTAATTCGGTCAGACTTTGTTTTTCCAAAAGGGCCTGACATGGCCTTTGAGCATGCATCGTATATCTGCTTTAAACATTTCCCATGGCAAGAACAAATGGCCTTAAGATAAAGGTGCAACTTCCCCCGACATTGACATTTCCTTAAGGACAAGCATCTCTCCCTAGACTAGGAATGGATGGCTGCGCTCACCTGTGACCACCCAGCTGGAGACAACAGACCTGCCACCCTGCTGTGTCCATCGAGACGGCAGACCTACCTGCTGTGTCCATCAATCGCTGTGCCGACAGCAGTCTCGCAACTATTGTAAAAGGGACATTTCAATCCTATGTGAAACATCCTCTTTGGGGGTATATAACCACTCTATACACCCCACTTCTTTGGTGCCCTTTCTTCCTTTGGGAAAAAAGGCCCCAGGCCATGATCCTCACATTTTAGCTCAGAATAAACTCATCCCAAATTTTCATTTATAGATTGGTTATGGATGATTTTTGTCGACATTTCTTGGTGTAGTCATGGCAAGATTTCAGAGAAAGCCACGGGAGACCACCTGGAATCTACACTGAGCCGGCATTCAGTACCAATAGGGGCCCATTGAGCCCCCCGGATTACTGCATTCTTCAGGTGACCCTGGTGAGTTCTCCTGAAACCCGGACCTCCTTATTTTAAGTTGATGGTCCAAGAGTTTATACGAGCTGCTTAAGGTCTTAAGACTAGGTGTCTTAAGGGGTACCGGTACATACCCTAGGTAAGAGGAACCTAGGAAGAGTTTCCCAGGCCAGAGGAGCCTAGAGGAATCTTGGAGTGAATGGGGAAGCCTGACCTTTTTAATTTGGCTTTAAATTGGAAAGAATTATGTTGATAAAGTCTGAACAAACTGCTAGATAGAGAAATGAGAGACTGAACGTGTTCAGCTCCAAAGAAAAGGGATGCTTGCTCCTCCCGGCCTTTACCAAAAGGCGCCCTTAGGTGACTAAGGACCTCAGTGGGAGTGTCAGAGGATCAATCCTCACGACGTGTAGCAGTCCCATAGGGAACTCTATTCTCATTCATGGTAAATAATTACAGGCTGATCCGGGGATGCGCACATAAGGGCTGGTCACCCGACGCTCTGAGCCTCCACAGCGGTGTTAGACTGCCGGAAGGAGAAATTGAGGCACATAAAAGCATGTTTACGACCTTTCTATAGGGAGTAACACTCACAAGCAGCACACTTTCTGACCCATTACCTGTCCTTAGAAGTTGTTCGGACTTTATAACAAAACAAAATTAAAAGAGAAGCAGAAAATTGAGCTTCTAAAGCAGCCCGATCAGGTCCCGAATGGGCAGCCTCTCCTCCCGACTCCGCTTGACTTCATGCTGTGACTGCAATTGCGTAGCAAAGGGGGATCCCAAGCCAGATTGCTAAGGCCGAAAGAAAGAAAGAGAGAGAGAAAGAGGAAAAAACCTGGGAAAACAAGTTTTTCCACTGCAGTCTGCCATGAGGACACCTAACTCAGAAATCTAAGGGGAATCTTTGTTGTGTCTGTCTGTGTGTGTCTATATATGTTACAAATGTGTGGTATTTAACTCCGGATGGTACAATTTCTAAAGAACTCTATTCCGTTAACTTAAAGTAAGCGCTTACAAAAAGTTTTTCTAAATAGAACTAACCCAAATGTCTTTCAAGTTAACATGATATAGGTTAATCTTTGGTTAGTGAAAGTTTAAGTTTGTTGGTTTGATTGAAAAGGCATTTTCTCAAGAGTTGTCAGTATTTGAATCTGATGCAGACATGCAGCCTGTGTTTACTAGTCAAATAAGCTCACGTTGTCTGTTAGAAATTTCTCAGCAAAATAATAGCTTTAAATGATAACTAATTTTGCCTAACGTCTCATGAAGTTTTGCAGGTAATCTAAACATCACTATTGGGAACAAACGGTTTATATATAAATGAAAAAAGAGTTTATAGATAAACTTTTAGCAATAATTATAGTTTATGGCATGTGTATTTAAAATAACTTTCAAACTCTTTTTGGTAACTTGAAACTTCGAAGTTTTGCTAGGTTAATGTAAATGAATGATAAAATTCATTGAGTATCTAGATCATCTCTAAATAAGATAGGGTATTGGACATTAATTATTAAATATGTTTATCTACTTTTGCCTTCTTATTGCAGAGAGGCTAAAAATGTTTGGGTCTTTTACTGTAAAGTGGGGCATTTCTAGAAATTATGAAACGTGTTTAAAATACTAATATAAAAGACAATTCATAATTGCTTACCTTTTTGGTGTTTACTAGGGTCTATTAAAGGTTAAAGAGTTCTAATATATGTGATTAAAGCTACTAGAAGTTAATAAAGAAAATGTATTTATATTCAAAGAAAGTAAGGTGTAAGTTTTCAGCAAAGAAAGTATAAAGAATGGAAAATTTTGTTTGATTGGTTAGAAAAGATAAATTTGTCCTAAAGTAATAGGAGGGAAAAAGAAAGACTTTGGACAAATTCTGAATGTAAAAGAAAGTTATAGAAGGTTTGTGAAAGAGAAATTCTGAAAGGAGTTTTATACATGGTCAAGCTGGCTAAGATCGAAATGAATGTAATTAAGTAAATTGGTTTTAATATGAAAAAGTAAACTGGTACAAAAATTAGAATTTGGCTTTCTCTCTTAAAGGGATAATTTTCTAAACTCTTAGTCTGCTCTTGGTAAAGAGGTTATAAAAGGTTTTTTCTTCTCAGTAAGTTTACAAAAGATCTGTATTTTGTTAAGATAATTTCCTATGTGCAAAAAGACAGAGGTCTCTCTATTAAGGTTGTTTTTGCTGTTGTCACTTTGGTTAAACATTATTATGAACATTGTTTCAGTGACCCTTATTTCACGATGACAAGATCAGCAACTTCTTGATCTTGTTTAAATAAGTGTTTTGAAAGCTTTTGATATTTTAGACAAGCTTCTCCCTCAAAAAAAGAAAATTCCAGTCCTGAATAAAGACTTTCTTTTGACCTGGATGAAGGAAGAGAATTTCTCTGAGGATTTTCAGAAGGCCTCTGGGACTTCTCAAAGAAATTTGTTCTCTCTTCCTGTCAAGGAGGGATACTAATCAGGCTTGTTTGGTGCTAAATTGCATGGGAAGCATTGTCAAGTAAATGATGATAAACCTTAGGTTCTATTGTGTAGGTAAATATTATTCACTCTTTTAACCCTGCTACCTCGCTTCCAACATCACAAGGGGAGAAGACCATGACTGCATTCTATTATTTAATTTGGTTTACAAATGGGTCTTACTTAAATGATAAACAAGGATGTTATCAAGCTGAATATGCTGTCTGGCCTCAAGAATGCCTGCTATTTTCTATTAACTCTGCTAACCCAGTAAAAAGATTTCCTTCTACAGGCTTAAGAAATCGCCACAGAAGAAAAAATATATATACATAAAGGTTGCAACAAAAGGGAAAAACAACACTTTTGGAAACTTTCTCCCAGTGGCTCATATGGCCTCTACTTGTTGTGCTATATGCCCAAAGTATAATCCAGAGAAGCCGCTTCATGAGTCACAAGCCCAGTTTCCCTTCCTAAGGGACCCCTTGAGGTATGACAATGGGACTTTGTCCAAATGCCACCATCTCAAGGATAAATGTATCTTGTAATGATCTGTATGTTCTCACATCATGTTGAGGCTTTTCCTTGCAGAAGAGTGATGGCTCTAGGTAAATTATTATTGAAAAGGATAATTCCTGTTTGAGGAATTCCTACCAAGTTACACAGTGACTGGGGAACTCATTAAATCTATTTGTAATATTTGGCCAATAATGCAACATTTCCACTGCGCTTACCATCCTCGATCCTCAGGATTGGTGGAAAGAACTAACGGCACAACCAAACTTAATTGGCAAAGCTTTCAGAAGCATTTACTCTCTCAAGGCCAAAAGCTCTTGTGCTCGTGCTCCTTAATCTTACATCTGTACTTTTTGTAAACATCGGCTGTCTCCTTTGGAAATAATAATAAAACAGCCTATGCAATTAGGTGAAGAAATATATGAACCAACTTTGCTCAAGGGATATATTACATTGTCATGGTCTTATTGAGGTGCTTAAAAAAAGGAAAGATTGGTAGCTGATTCTTTCACAGAGAGCTCCCAGGACTTATGGATCATGGACTATAACCTGCAGAATTTATTTATCGAAAGAGACATCAAATAACAGACTCTATACAGCGCTGTTGGAAAGAGCCCTACGAGGAGGAGAAGAAGACAGCATCTGTTGTAGACAGCTGTCCCAAGACTCCGGACCAGGCCTGTTTTCCCGACCTTATATCTCCTCATTTAAGCCTTTGTTGTGCTTAAACTGTATACCTATTTTATAATTTGTTTGGAATACTATCATACTTAAAGAAAGTGATTTATTTGGAATAGACTGGACTTCAAGGCCAGGCATTTATCGAGTGACTCCTAATGGAACTCAGTGGTTATGTGGAACAAATCTTTGGCTTTGGCTACCGCCTGGATGGCTAAGACACTGCACCCTGAGTTTCCTTTAAAAGCAGCGAAGGAGTCAGGCTGAGTTAAAACCTGTTCCCTATCTCCCTCTCTTTAAGGCCAGATGGGCTCGTTCAGTATTCCACTGGTACGGCTACATTTGCTCCTTCTTTGGGGCTAAAAGATGTCATTATTACATATGAAGACTCTGACTAAATTTACTCAAGAAGCCCTTAATAATAGTCAAGCAGGAATAGGCTTATTAAATACTGAAATGTCTTTAATGAGAAGGGCTGTCCTTCACAACAGAACGCCTTTAGATATTCTTACTGCATCCCAAGGTGGTACGTGTGCAATCATTCAGACTGGCTGCTGTGCTTTTACACGTGATGGATCTTCCACTGTGTCATCTCTGCTAAAGCCCGTGAAAGAGCAGGAGGACGCCTTTTGCGATCCTACACCCAGTTTGATTTGTTTGGTTGGCTCCGTTTCAGTATCGGTTCCCTTTTTCAATCCGGATTGCAATTCCTATTTCTATTACTTCCTGGAATTCTTGTACTAGTCATAATGTTCAAACTAACTGCTGTTTTCTTTACTCAGTGCTGTAAAAATAGCATACAAACTAGAGTAATGGTTGCTTGACTGCTTGAGATGGTCCATCTATCTTATAACCCTGGACAAATTTCCTTTTCTGATAAGAACTTTACCTAAGAACTCATTTTAAACTAATGTTTTCAAATATGTTGAACTATTATCATTGTTACGGTACCTGTTCTGTGATCATATGCAACGTAAATGTGAAGAGTCATAGAAAAGCTCATATACAATGTTTGTGCAACAATCTAAAATTAATTGAAAATTACATGACATATGAAATGCTTCCTCTGTTAATACATATACCTCTATGCTTGTCCACTATTTCCCCCCAACGTGGACAAGTGGGCAAATAAGTGAGATAAAAGCCTAGCACCGAGGGACATGATGGACCCAGGGCAGGCAGCAACCACCCTGGCACCGAGGGACAATATTTTGATCATCAATGCTTTCTATCGAAAGATTATAGATCAAAAGAGGGAAATAACAAATAGAAATGGCAAGCAATAGGATATATTGGAGTCTATGAGGAAGCCATTTGGTGTAAACCTAATTCAGCCTAACTTTGTTTTTCCAAAAGGGCCTGACTGTGGCCATTGAGCAAGCATTGCATATCTGCTTTAAAACATTTACTATGGCAAGAACAAATGGCCTTAAGATAAAGGTGCAACTTCCCCCGACATTGGCATTTCCTTAAGGACAAGCATCTCTCCCTAGGCTAGGAACTGATTGCTGCACTCACCTTTGACCACCCAGCTCACCTTTGACCACCCAGCTCCAGACAACAGACCTGCCACCCTGCTGTGTCCACCGAGACTGCAGACCTACCTGCTGTGTCCATCCATCGCTGTGCTGACAGAGCAGTCTCACAACTATTGTAAAAGGGACATTTCAATCCTGTGTGAAACATCCTCTTTGGGGGTATATAACCACTCTATGCACCCCACTTCTTTGGTGTCCTTTCTTCCTTTGGGAAGAAAGGCCCCGGGTCATGGTCCTCACATTTTACCTCAGAATAAACTCACTCACATTTTCATTTATAGACTGGTTATGGATTATTTTCGTCAACAGGGCCTACGCCTCACTCTCTGCTCCACATTGCTTTGCACATCTCACAGTGACCCCAGCTTGAGAGGATGTGACCTCGTGGAAGGGACACTGCCTCATGTAATGCTGAGGCTGTGAACTACCTCGAGCTCATAGCTGGCAGCACAAGTATTGCTAGGCTTCCCTGAAAATTTTGTAGTATCCTGTTGCACCCAGGGCGCCTTGGAGCCTGGGTTGAAGACCATGGCCTCGGTGGGCACTCCATCCCTTGTATTCTGGCATCTCTGTTTTCTGTTTATAAAATATTTTCCCCAGGCAGGCCCAGTGGTGTAGTGGTTAAGTTTGAGGACCCTGCTTTGGCAATCCCAGGCACAGACCTACACACCACTCATCAAGCCACGCTGTGGCAGCATCCCACATACAAAATAGAAGAGGAATGGCACAGATGTTAGCTCAGCGACAATCCTCCTCACAGACACAATATTTATATATATATATTTTTTTCCCCCCACTTTCTTAGTTGAAGACTTATTGGAGACAGTCACTCAACTAGTAGAGTATGATCAGTGAGAAGAACACAAAAAGGTGGTGTTTTGGCTATTAGAAGAAAATCTGAATAAAAATGATGAAAAATGGGGAGAAAATAAACCCAAGAAGTCTTAGAAAATGAGACAAGGAACCACGAACTTACTAAATCATCCAACACATGTCTGAGTATGTCATACATGCCATTTTTCCCCTTTGAATGATGGCCAGCTTCTGGGTTTGGCTTTGATTGACGGCTGGGGTGGACTGGAGCAGCAGGGCTGGGTGAGGCTGTACTCTTGGGGGAACTGAGCTTGTTTGTTTGGTTATGTCTCTAAACACCAGGGAAGAAAGGAAAGAGGGAGAAGGACAAAGAGAAGACAGGAGGAAGAAATTGTGGCTCCCCTCACATAGATCTTATTTTAATTACACGTTTGGCAAATATCTATATTTCCTTGCCTAGAGGCAGGCACGTCAGCATCAAATGCTTTGACGCAGGATGTTAAAGAAACAATGCTGGTCAGAGCTCGGGCTAAAAGGATTGAAGAGTCGCTGGGCTCGCAGGAGTGCCTTCCCTCTGCCCTGTCCTGCCCCTGCCTTGGTGAGGGGCCTTGTCCAGGCCTGCTCAGTTCTTCTCTTGTTCCATTTCAAGCATCTCTGTATCTCACTCTCTGGTCCATTGGACCAGAACAAGGTGAAGCGAAGCCTCCCGGGGGTGGGGCTGCTCAGACCGTGCAGACTAGGAAATCCTCCATCTTCCCAGGAGGGGACTGTTCTTCTTAACCCAAGAGGAACTTTAATTAGCCAAGTGAATGGTGCCCTCATGGGTGGTTCCTTAAAAAGTCCGTGAGTCATGCAATCAAAAAACAGAAATCCATGAGTAAAGCTGCTTTATTTCCAGATCCCCAAATTTAAGTTTCATTCTGTAGAAATCCGAGCTGGTGGTAAAAGGAGCAAAAATTAATGTGTTTTGCGCCCATTGGTCCCTAATCAGCATTCTCTTGTTCTCATCTCACAGAGCAGCTGTGCCGACACTTCAAGCAGCTGGCGCTCATGTCAGCCGTCGACTCAAGGTGGATAATTTCACAAGCTAAGTTCAACGCTCCAGGCTGGCTCAGGAGCCCTGGCAACAAGGCAAGCGCACTTGAAGACAGCCTGCCGGTGAGCAGAACCAGCCCTCAGCCTACGGAGCAGGAAGTTTCCCTTTTGATAAATTAAAGGAAAAAAGGCAAGGTGTCATATTTTAAATGACTAAGTAGCTATTTCACGCTGCAGCCAAAGCACTGTCTGGCAGACTGCATGGTCGCCGTCATGGTTTTGTTTAATGATGTTTGGACAGTTGGCCATCTCCAATGTGAAATAGTCAACTCATTCGCACCATCATCAGGACATGCATTAGCGCCGTGGCATGTGGGAGCTGAATGTGGGGCCGTGACACAAAAAAGAAGCATCCTTTGAGTATCTCCCCGGACCCCAGGCAAGCCTCCAGATTTCAGGAACCAGGAGTGACTACATAAGTGGGATTATTGAAGGTGTGGAAGTCAAAACATCTGCCCCAAATGGTCTCCTTTCGCTTTAGGGGCTGTCGATCTCCAAAGCCAAGCCGAGGAATGGAGTTTTACAAAGGCACCGGAGAGGACTTGCTCGCCCTTAACCACGTCAGTAGACAAGCCCAGCAAAGGCACTGGAGGGATCCCAACCACAGTGCCAGCTGAGCTCAGGCACGTTCAGGGTGCTGTGGCCCTCCACTCACAGCTACTGTTAGAGAAGGGGGGCTTCAAATGGAGTCCAGGTTAGACTGCAGAAGGAAGTGAATTTAGGGACCAGCCCCGTGGCCTAGTGGTTAAGTTTGGCACACTCTGCTTCAGTGGCCTGGGTTTGGTTCCTGAGTGCAGACCTATGCTGCTCATCAATTAGTGGCCATGCTGTGGCAGGGACCCACACACAAAATAGAGGAAGACTGGCACAGATGTTAGCTCAGAGGGACTCTTCCTCAAGCAAAAAGTGGAATATTGGCAACAGATATCAGCTCAGGGTGAATCTTCCTCAGCAAAAAGAAAAAAGAAAAAGAAAGTCAATTTGGAAACAGGGAAAATATAGGTTCTATGGCTTTGAATTTCACCAAAGAAGAGAGACAAGAAAGAAATGTATAGTACAATTATTATCTAAACCATACAGAACTCTGAGAGTGTATGAAGGGGTGCCAGGAACCACAGGTCTTTCTATGGGGCCGAATGGACAGTGACCCTGCATAGTTCCCAGATGCAAGTCAGGGAGGAAAGGAATGAGTGGAGACCTCAGATTTGGGATCTTAGGTGCAAAGTCGCTAACAACAGCAATAATAGCAAACACAAACTCTTTCCTCCCTCACGGCCTTTGACCTTGCTCTTCCTTCTGCACAGAGCGCACTCTCCCTGTCATGGCTGGCTGCTTCCAGTCATTCACCCTCCATGAGCTTTTCCCAACCCTGGTCGCTGTCCATCATAACACTGTGCTTTAAGGCCTTCATAGCTCTCACCACCACCCGAATTTATCTTATTTATGATCTGAATATTTGTTAATGTCTGTCTCCTCACTGGTGGTGAACATTTAACAGCAGGCTGTGGGGTTGGGGGTGATGGGAAACACATGTAGCACACAATTTCCAAATAATAACAAAATACACGACACTCTTTACTGCAAATTCTGTATCGTCAGTTGACTCTCCCAGAATGCCTTTGAGGATTTTTGCCAAACTCTTGTCTCTGTAGCCAAACTGTGGTTGCACTTGAACCAGGATTTGACAAATAGTGTTACATCCCAATGTGCAACTCTTTTCCCAATAAAAGTATTGTTCTTAAATCTGCTATTAAACTATTTCTCTCCCTCAAACAAACTATCTCCACTAAATTGGCACCTCTTTCAGCGTCAGCACAGCTTTTGCACTTGTTTGCAACAGTGCTAGCCATCATTTTAGACTTGCGTCGTCGCAAGGATTGGAACATTGGTATCAATAGCTTGCAAAATTCCTGAAAATGTAACAATCCTCTCTCCTGGGTCAACACAGGCTCTGCGTCCCTCCAGCCTGGATAGTCATTAAGTTCTGAGAGGATGAAGAACGTCTGGCACGTATCAAATTTGTACAGATCCTTTCTTAATACAAAACTTACTCATATCTTGGGTTTGATTCTCTTTAATCTTTCTATACCTGATTCTTGGTTTTCCTGGGATGCAAAGACTGGGAAGAGTGCCACCATCCCAACTATGGTCACCCAGCTACTAAGGATGGCAGTCCCCACCCTATTATTAGGGGACTCTAAGGATCTGAGATTTTGGTCAGACGTGAGACCCAGAGCTGCAGTTCTTGTCACTGCTGGATGGTCTTTTTATGGACATTGTGTCATGGGTTTCAGAGTGTTGAAAGGGTTTTGGTCTCCTGAGTCACACTGTTTAATTCTGCCTACTCACAGAAGTCTGCAGCTTCCACCCAGGCGGATCATGTGCCTGGATGTGGTGTTTCTCCAGCTCTTAAGACATGGAGATGTCTTAGTTTGCTGGGGTGCCTTAACCAAGCACCACAAACTGCAGCTTAGACCACAGAAACTTATTGTCTCACGGGAATGGAGGCTAGAAGTCTGGAGTCAAGGTGTCTGTGGGGGTGGTTCCTTCTGAGAGCTGTGAGGGAGAATCTGTTCCGTGTCTCTCTCCCCCCTCCTGCTGGTTTGCTGGCAGCCTGTAACATTCCTTGACTTGTGGACGCATCATCCTGATCTCTGCCTTCATCTTCACACGGTGTTCCCCCCAGGTGCCTATGTCCAAATTTCTCCTTTTTATAAGGACACTGGTCATATTGGATCAGGAACCCACCCTACTCCACTGTGACCTCATCCTAACCAGTTACATGTGCAGTGACCCTGTCTCTAAGGTCCAGTCTGAGGCACTGGGGTCAGGACTCAACATACGTATTTGGGGGCCGGGGGCAGACACAGTTCAAGCCAGAATAGTGAACGCTTTTTCTTTTGGTCTAACTCTAAAGATCTTTGAACTAGATGGGATCCTAAGATAAGTAAATGTATTTTCTATCTAATAGTTAAAAATGTTTAAGCTTTATGAGATCTTGCATTCTTTCATAGCTTCAGGGCCTCACAGCTCTTAGACATATTTAAAGATATCTCACACGGTTTTGTCTGTCTCGTGGTCAGCAACTCAAGACGTCATTCTTCTAACAACCTGGTTTGAGTTGACATTGTTGGATGGCGTGCTATGAGTGTACATTATCTTTGAAATCTACTCTGAAATCGCTGCTCCCATAATTCCTCTAGAAATTCAACAAAACAGTTCAGTGATTATTTGCTAAATCACTTCTTTTGTGGGTGTGTGTGAGGAAGATTGTCACTGAGCTAACATCTGTGGCAATCTTCCTCTACTTTGTATGTGGGACACCACCACAGCATGGCTTGATGAGCAGTGTGTCGGTCCACGCCCAGGATCCAAACCCTTGAACTATGGGCTGTGGAAGCAGAGCGCAAGAACTTAACCACTATGCCACCGGGTCAGCCCCAAATCACTGCTAAGATAAGCATTTTTCCCCACATTTAACGTCTGAAATCAGAATCTGTTTATGATCGCTGGCATTTTGTAATTTAATTAGCAGCACTTTTTCCTTTTTGGTGGAACATGAAGTAACGGTATGATCTTCATTAACGGTGTCTTAGTTTCAATGAGGTACAGTATTGAGGATTGACAATGTGCAGACACTGCTAAGTATCTGGAATATGAAGATTAGTAGCAGCAAGAAGAGGCAGCTGCCTTCACAGTCTCTTAGGAAAGACAAGTAAACAATGGGCTTCAGTGTGGTGATTTGGGGGACAGTTTCTTCTTGTGGATTCCTGATTCTCACCCACCATCCTTTTCATTCCAATTGCATTGTAACTGTTGGTTTTCTTGCTTCTCTTCTCCTCTAGCAGCTCGAGGACAAGAGCCCTATCTTGAACACCCAGGCCCAGAGTTGATGCTAAATGATGAAATGAAGGATGTATCTCTAAGCCTACATTGTGTTGGAAAGTCTCACTAAGAAAACTTAGAATTTAGTCTTAATTATGAAAAACAAGTCAGGTTTAATCACCTACTCGAACAGGACTCTCAAGCAGGACTGTCCAGAATGCATATCTTTAAAGCTTTTTGCTGCAGCGGCTCTAGGTAAAAGTTGGAAAATCATGGAAAAGTGTAGGATTATTCTGTGGTTTGTACTGATTTCACAGCCAGCCATCATCTGGACTGCAGCATCACACAGAAATGTGGGGCTGGGGAGGAATATGTGGAGTGAGGTCTTCCCTCTCCTTAAGGGTCCTATTGTGCTCCACCATGTGCTCAAGTTCAGACAAACTGAAGTCTAGGTGAGCTTTCACTGGCATTTTGAATAGGTCAATAGATGCACAGTTGAGGAACAGACCAAGATTAAGATTTAATAATGCAAGTGCAATGTAAGGCATGCATGTTAATTTTCTATTGCTGCATAACAAATTATCACAAATTCAGCAGCTTAAAACAACACACTTTTATTATCCCACAGGTTCTGTGGGTCAGGAGTCTGGGCATGGCTTAGCTGGGTCCTCTGCGAGGGTCTCACAAAGCTACAGGCAAGGTGTTGGCCAGGCCATGTTTTCATCTGCAGGCTCAACTGGAGAAGCAGTCCCATGCTCCTTCAGGTTGTTGGCAAAACTCATCTCCTTGTGGTTGGATGACTGAGGTCCCTGTTTTCTCGCTGGCCATGGTCAGGGGCTGCTCTCTGCTCTGAAGGCCATCTGCAGGTCCATGTGCCTTCCCCGTAGGCTCTCTGAGAACGTGGCCCTGCACTGCAAAGCCGGCCATGGAGAGAAAATCTCTGACCTAAGCCCAGTCCTCTTTAAAGGACTTTACCTGACTAAATCAGGTCCATCCAAGATAATCTCCCTTTCGATTAACTCAAAATCAACTGATTTGGGACCTTAATTACATCTGCAAAATCCCTTCGCCTTTGCCGTATTCCCCTGACTAGAAACAGGTCACAAGTCCCCTCCCAGATGCAAAATGAAGAGGTCACAAAGGAGGCAAACATTAGAAGTGGGGATCGGGGACCCATCTTAGAATTCTGCCTATCTCAGCAAATATATCCCCTCCCTGAAAGTTCAGGGCAAAGCCGTGGAAAAATAATAACTATGAAGTTAATTCCATGGGACTCCAGGGTCCGGAAGGGCCTCCAGAGTCATTCTCTGCCTCTAAGTGAATAATCCTTAACCAGACCTGAAAAATGAATGCTTATCCTCCACAGATCTCCAGGGAGAGTGAGTCTCTGTAATCAGTCTTTGTGGATAATGAAAGCACTTCCAGGAGGGGAGAGCTTTCTGATCCCACACCAGGTCCAGTTCCTTGGTAGAGCTCTCTAGCTTGTTGGTGTGTGGAGTTGGGAAGACTGTGAAGCTAAGAGATCAGTGGAGAAGAATTCTGGGATCACTTATGAATGTCTGCCCAGGAAAAGCTAGTGAGAACAAATATATGATATGGTTGCCAATACTGCAATGGGAAGAGGACCAGGCTAGAAGATCTCTGTTCTAGTCCCAGCTCCAATCTAGCAGGTGACTTTGAATAAATCACTTCACCTCTTGGCCCTTGTTTCTTCATTTATTTTTTTCTAAAAAAATCTGCCTCCTGGGTTTTCTTGAAGATCAGGTGACATAGCTCAGATGAAGATGCTCAGTAATTGTAAATCGTTAAACAGCTGCAGGATGTTATTGCCACCTAACTTCTTGAAAGAAATCATTCCAGCACAGCTTCTGACACAGCCTTTGTCTCCAGCACCTTATTTCTGCTTTCTTCAAATCTCAGGTGGAAAATACCTTCCTCACACTTGCCCTTAGTGAACTGACAGGTCCCTGGAATAGATGTCTGGCTTCTCTTACTGACAAGCAGGATGACAATGGCATCATGACTACTGAGTGAACCCAAATGTCTTCTAATTTCTTTGAGTTTGGTATATTAGGATCATGGTTCACCTAAACAAACAAACAACTCTATTTTAATATCATCACGTGAACCCTAGGATTGCTGGAAGGGCGGACTATACAGCTACATGGAGCAATCTTGGGATCAAAAAAGCAAATATCTGTAAAGTAAATGCAGTGCAATTTCCCTGCACTCTTTCTAAATGTAGGAAATGTCTAACGTCATACCTATAGGCTTTGCTCTTATCCTCCTTCAGTAATTGGTTTTTCTGATATCAAGCAGAAAATGCAACAGAAGAAATTACAACCCACCAAACCCTGGCTACTCAGGGTGGTCTGTGGACCAGCACATTGGCAGCACCAGAGAGCTTGTTATAAGGTAGGCTCTTGGGCTGCACCTCAGACCTGTTGAGTAAGAATCTGCATTTTAATGTTTAATGTGCATGTGAGAACATTAGCCTTTCCAGAGCAATGTTCCTCAGCTCTCACCAAACAGCTCGGGATATCCAGCCTTTATCAATGGGTCCCTATTTTACAGGAATTACTGGCGTTTCATTATTTTTTGTTGTCATTGTGATTTTATTTGTGTTTATTTATTTATTTCCAGCTTTATTGAGATATAATTGACATATCATTGTGTAAGTTTAAGGTGTACAATGTAATGATTTGATATACGTATATATTGCAAAATGACCACCACAATAAGATTAGTCAACACATCGACCACATACTTACAATTTTGTGTGTGTGTGGTGAGAACTTTTAAGATCTACTCTCTTCCCAACTTTTAAGTATACAATACAGTTTAGTTGACTAGAGGCCCCATGCTGTACATTAGACCTGCAGAACTCGTTCATCTTATGACTGGACGTCTCTACCCTTTGACCACCTCACCCATTTCCCCCACCTCCTGCCCCTGGCGTTTTAAACATGATCCAAAATCATTACACTGACTGCTATTTCACTTTGCCGACAGCAATATGCAATCTGATCTATTAGCAGTTTCTATGTAAGACAAGAGAGCACATTATTAAAATTTTGCCAGCTTGTTTTTTAAAGGTTGAACTTATGACTTATTTGTTAGAAACCAGTTCAATTAGGAACTGATTTGGACTCACTCAGTTTCAGTCCAACACCAATTTGGTGGTGTCACAATGACCAAAATGTGGATTCCTTAGTGGTTATAGTATATAGTAGAGCATGAACATAGCTCACTCTTGGCCTCATCCGAGGGATATCCGAGGAGCTCCCAAGGAAACTTGTCATCTTCACATCTAGAGCCCTCTAGGCCTGTGAAAGTGTTTTCTAGCAGAAGCTGAATAAATCAGGGCACAAGCCTGGAAGACAAGACCGTAGCTGTAAAAGAGAAGGAAATGGTGGGAAAAGATGGTCTGGATTTCATCTGTCTGTAGCCCAGGTGTCATGGGTCCTGTGAGCAGTCTCTTCTCCAGCTGTGGACACAGGCTCAGTCCACATCACAGCTGCACTGAGCACAGGCTCCTCCCAAAGCTTCAGAGAGCAGCGCCAGTCTTGGTAGGATTTCGTGAAGGACAAAGAGAAGGCTTAGACTACGTCTCAAATGCAAACGCCCTCATAAGATTCCCCATCGACCTTCTGCTACCCACCAGCTCTCGGCTGCCCTACACAGTCACTCTCGGTACATTTCCCTCCTCTACCCCTAACTTTTCCATCTCCCCTGCCCCTTAATATTCATCCTTTCCTGTGAGAACAATGTGGCCCTGTCCCCTATCTTTCTTTGAGGAACAAATGACCTGCAGTCTAACCTCGTGGGTCAAGGTTTGGGTTCTGGAGTTGAGATTCTGCTCATGTAAATTACTCAGCCCCTCTAAGCCTCGCCTTTTTAACATGTAAATAAAGTGTAGGCCCTGAGCAATAAGGGCTGTATCTTGGATAACAAAAATAACGCTTATCTTACGCTTTGGGGGAGAGTCAGTCAGATATTATATGAAAAGGACTTCCCTGATCCCAGTGCCCAGCACAAAATAATAAATGGGTTATAATTATTGAATTACTCCCAGTCTCACTTATTCCATGCTTATGAGGGTCTACCAAACGAAACCCTAAATACTCACTCAATGAGCATCTATTTAGTGACTACTGTGTGCCTACTATTGCAAAAACAAAAGGAGGAAAAAGGAAGTAGGGAATAAACATCTCTGAGAGCCATCTACATGCCAGGCACGTCACATCTATCATCTCATTTAGTCCTGCAAATGATGTGGCAAGAAAGATTAGTGCCCCTACTTCTACGGATCAGCAGACAGAGCTCTGAGAGGTATAACTTGTCCAAAAGGCACAGATCTGAATTTGCATCCAGGTCTGTGTGGCTCAGGAGCCCTTTTTCTTTTATAAACTGCAGTGCCTAACAAGTAGAATATATGATCAAACCTTAAATTCTAAAGGAAAGGAGAGAAGGCAGGGGGTAGATGAATAGAAAAGGGAGAAGAAAGAGAGAAAGATAGGAAGGGAAGACAGGAAAGAGAATCAGATGCTGAAGGAGGGGTAAGAGAGCAGTGAGAGGAAGCTGGGGTGGGGGACGCCTCCGGCCCCATCCACAACGGGCAGGTTGAGAGCCAGCACTGGAACTCGCCGGGTCGTCTTCGGTGATGCGTGAACTAGCACTGGCTGAAAGGCGTCACTTCTGCAGTTTACCAGCAAGTGCAGCTAGCAACAAATTATCTGGCCCTGTCCTTGGAGAGGCTCAGACAGA
Source organism: Equus przewalskii (assembly GCF_037783145.1). Taxonomy (NCBI): domain Eukaryota; kingdom Metazoa; phylum Chordata; class Mammalia; order Perissodactyla; family Equidae; genus Equus; species Equus przewalskii. The sequence continues at coordinate 84,870,782 of NC_091835.1, read as the reverse complement.
AGTACTTTAGCCCTCCATGTACAATTTAATTCGCTGTCTTATTTATAACTTAATTTTGTACAACCCAATAATTGTTTCATATGGGTTCATCTCATCGCCGTAACCAGACTATAAAAAACTCAGTGCATGTACTTGGTTTACTCTTCTGTAAGAAGGTGGTCATGGATGAGAAACACTTCTAAATTTCATGAGAGCTTTCTAACAAGGATCTGAAAAAGACTAGACAGAACTTGGAGTAGAGAGAGTTATTTTAAGAGCAAATAACACAGAACAGAACAGATAGCCCAGACATAAACCTACACATGTATGGTCAAGTAATTTTTGACAAGTGTGCCAAGAACACACAATGGGCAAAAAACAGTCTCTACAGTAAATGGTGTTGGGAAAACTGGATATACACAAAAGAATGAAACTGGACCCCTACCTTACACCACTCACAAATATTAATTTGAAATAGATCAAAGACTTAAACGTAAGACCTGAAACTGTAAAACTCCTAGAAGAAAACATAGGGGAAAAGATGTCTGACACTCATCTTGGTAATGATTTCATGGATACAACATCAAAAGCCCAGGCAACAAAAATTAAAATAAACAAGTCAGAACAACATTAAACTAAAGAGCTTCTGCACAGAAAAGGAAAACATCAATAATTGAAAAGGCAACTTACAGAAGGGAGAAAATATTTGCAAACCATATATCTGACAGGGAATTAATATCCAAAATACATATAAAGAACTCATACAACTCAATATCAAAAAAAGCAAATAATCCAATTAAAAAATGGGCAACGGACCTGAATAGACATTTTCCCAAAGAAGACATACAAATGGCCAATAGGTATATGAAAAAGTCCTCAACATCACTAATCATCAAGGAAATACAAATCAAAACCACAATGAGATATCACCTCACACCTGTTAGAATGGCTATTATCAAAAAGACAAGAAATGGAAAGTGTTGTGAGGATGTGGAGAAAAGAGAACTCTTGTGCACTGTTGGTGGGAATGTAAAATTGTACAGCCATTGTGGAAAACAGTATGGTGGTTCCTCAAAAAATTAAAAATAGAACTACTGTAGGATCCAGCAATCCCACTTCTGGGTATCTATCCAAAGGAATTGAAATCAGTGTCTTGAAGAGATATATGCACCTCCTTGTTCACTGCAGCCTCATTCACAATAGCCAAGATATGGAAACAACCTAAGGATCCGTCAATGGATGAATGGATAAAGAAGATGTGGGGTATACACACACACACACACATATATATATGGAATATTATTCAGCCATGAGAAGGAAGAAATCCTGTCATTTGCAACAACATTTGCAACAAGGATGGACCTTGAAGGCATTATGCTAAGTGAAATAAGTCAGACAGAGAAAGACAAATACTATATGATATCAGTTATATGTGGAATCTAAAAAAGCTGAACTCATAAAAACAGAGAATAGAATGATGGTTACCAGGGGCTGGGGGAAGGGGAATTGAGGAGAGGTGGTTCAAGGGGACAAACTTGCAACTACTAGGTAAGTAGGTTCTGGAGACCTAATGCACAGCATAGTGATTATAGTCAACGACGTTGTATTATAAACTTCGAAGTTGCTGAGAGACTAGATCTTAATTGTTCTCACCACAAGCAAGAAATGATAGTTAGGTGACATGATAGAGGTGTTGGCTAACGCCATGGTGATCATCATATTGCAATAGATAAATGCATCAAATCAACACGTTGTACACCTTAAACTTACATACTGTTATATGTCAATTATGTGTCAACAAAAATTCAAGAATAATAAAGAGTAAGCAACATCGATTTTAGAAATATATTGCCAGCTCTTCTGAATTGATCTTGTTGGTCCCATGGAGGTGAGGGTGTCCCCGCACGGAACGAGCCTGGTCAGCTACCCTGGGAAGAGGTCAGTTTGAGAGGAGGGCACAGACTCTGGGGACGGAGCACGTGGTGGGGCAGGAAGGACATCCTCTTTGTTCTGCGCCTGGCCAACACTTGGCCCAGTCTCAGGTTATGGAGTTGCCTGGAGCACTCCTATTGATGGGAGGTGGCTGCTCCTTGTCACGGGGTGATAACCTGGGAGGGAGGCAGGGTGTGTGCAGAGGACAGGGCCTCAGGCACGGTCCTGCCCGTAGCATCTCTGAATCATTCTCTGTGTCACATGTCCTTTCATCATCCGTACAGTCTGTCCTGCACTGGATCAAGGAGGTGTCCACACCCACACCTGGGTCAAGGTGACACAGGGAAATGCCGGATCCTCCCTGAGGTCAGAGGATGGTGCCCGCAGAGAACAACTAGGTTCAGTAGCCACCGACTGTAGGGGTGTTACCTTGAGGAAGCCACTTAACCAAGCGCTGTCTCAATTCCCTGTTTGTAATATGAGAAGAAACAATAGCTACCTCACAGGGGTGTCAGGAGGATTAGAGAAATACATACAGAGTGACTGGAATCTACGTATTCTTCAACAGTTATTCCTCTCATCCCACGTTATTGTAATTACACCCCGCCAGGCATCAGACAACAGGAACATGGCAGTGAGCTAGTCAGCCCGAGTTTCTGCTCCCTGGACGTATATTCTAGTAAGGAGGGAGACAGACCGGCAGCAGATAAATACACAGGCAGGGCCTGAGCCGAGGATTTGGGTGCATGACTTATTCAGGAAAAACCTGTGAAGGGTGAGGGGCACAGGATGGGGAAGGGAAAGAAGCCGAGCAAGGGCGTGCTCAGGTGAAATCTCACCTTGGCTGATGACTAGGGTTGGTGGCGCGCAAACCGCACCTTCAGGGATGTACTTTGAGGCAAGAGGATGAAGCTTCTGCACCCGGTCTCTGTCAGTCCCTCTGATACTGACACAGGTGCAAGTGTCAGCTGCGGTCCTCACGGGACCTGGGCTCTGGGCGGAACATGGCACCACTGACATCCATTCCCAAGGGAAAAAGTCACATGCCAGCGAGGCTGGGAGAGACCGAACATCAGTGACATGGGAGGGACGGGAATTACTGTAGGTTTGGTGGCCTTGAAATGGGGGGTAGATTCAGAGTTTGTAGAACCTGAAGCTTACAACTTGGGGGGCCCGTCTAAGGTAAAAAACACAGCAAATACAAAACTGGTACAAACATGAGGATTTATTGAAAACGAGAAATCCCAACAAATTACAAATAATAAAAGCTAATAAATACCTCAAACACCACAAAATCCAGGAAAAAACCCAACATGATATTTATATTAACTCCCTGACACACCTCTACAATACCTTTTCCTACATATTCTGGCTGTCTATTTTTTGATTACCTTCTCATGTGGTCATGGTTTGGTAATAGACTCTATTGAGATAATGAAATATTCTGATCTTTCCCCTAAAACAGTAGACCAAAACCATTTTTTTTTTTTGGTTACTGATATTTTTTTAAAGTTTCTTTCAGCTTCATAACTTGTTCCTCGGTAAAATCATGTGACTTTTCAGGAAGGTGGTCAAGTCTGGGGAAGCCTCTGTGAAGTTTTTCTCGTGGATGCGCTATTTGGAAAGATGTCCCCCAGACTAGCTTCCGACTCTCCACATCCCAAGCTCACTCCCCTCCCATGCTCTCCTCACCTCTTGGTTTTGGGTGTCATGGGCCATGTTCATAGGGGGCTGCCTGCTTATGATGACGACAGGCGGTCGGTGGCGAGTGATCCAGGAAGTCCTTACTGTGCCAGGACCTCTAGCAATAATGTACCCGCGCAAGGAAGTGACTGCAAACCCCTTAAATTTCCCCTACACTCAAACGAAACAGACCCCTAAATCAACTTGCTCTTAGCCAGGTCCTAAAAATGCCCACAGCCACTCAAGTTCCACCAACAAGGGGAAGAATGAGGGAAGGACAGTTGGGGTAAAACGAGTGAGTAGCCTTATGTTGTGATGATTGGTGTTAAAATATTTTACTTTTGCAACATTTACAAAAACACACAAACCTGTGAATAGATGGCTAGGGTCCCCACCAGGACTCAGACAGGGGCACACGAGTGAGGGGCTCTGATATGTATGCATCGTTAGCATCACCTTAAATCCACCTCTGCCCGTGAGGACTATCTGAGGAGGTGACATGGAACCGAAAACACTTAGTTGACACTCAATAAATTATTATGGATTGGAGACTCATGGTGAATTCACTGTGGTCTTTGAAGGCAGAAATCCTTGGCTCTGTCCTGAGACTCAGACCACGTGATCACAAATCAGGGACAGAACATTCCCCAGGAAGGCCTCTTTTAAAATAGAAGTCACCTGCATCAGAGACCCTCCCTAGAGTACCCCATTTGTGGTCATTGGCCATGCAGGCATACAGTGAATGGTACCTGTCTAAGTGTCTGCGTGGTGATGTTGGAAGCAGGAAAGACTTAAGTTGGTGCATGGTTTGGCTGTGATTTGCATCTTCTCTTTCTCTGCCAGGTCCCTGGATGAGGGGGTCCCTGTACTGCCAGATGTTGCTGATGAGGACACGCCTGCTCCCTTACAGAAAAGAGCTGTGCCAGGGCAGGGCGCCATCTCACTTCTGTGCCTCCAGCACAGAAGGCATTTGATCCATGTGGCGAGATGAATGCATCACCGCCCATCCAGGAATGTATGAAAGAAAGAACGTCATGCCACTAATTTCTTTATTTTATCTCAAATTCCCAAGGACAGGTAAGTTAATACTTGGTTCAGTTTGGTCAGTAATGTAATTCTTGACCCTGAACGACATAAGAAGAATATTTCTGGTTTTCAGGTCATTTGCAGAAAGCATGAGTTACTTTACATAAATAATTTTCACTGTTGCATAGAAAGCATTCACAAAATAAAGGAGAAATAACACACAATATGCAGTTTTCATTCTGGTTACTCTGCACCAAGATATGGAACAGATTCTCTTTCTTGTTTTGGAGAACAACAGAGCTGCTTGTCTAGAATCGCTTTCCCTTTGTCGACAAATAAAAGATCTTTGTGTCTGCAAGGATTTCACATGACGCACTGAAAAAAGAAAGGAAAAAGGCATGTAAAGTTTTCCATAGCAAGTGTGCTCACCAAACTTGTACAAACCACCGAATGACCACGGACCCGAGGGCCACGCCACACTCCCGTGCAGCCCACGGAAGGGCTGCAGGATGTCCTGGCGCTTTTTCCTTTGGGTTTCCTCTTTCCTCTCTGGCTTTCCCCCATCCAAGAACAATGGAAGCAACAACAACAAATCACAAATTATTTTTTAATTTAAAGTTGAAAATTTGAAGCTCATTTTCAAGCGACTAACAATATCTCACATGAAGCTAAATTAAGAGCAGAGAAAATATTCTTTTTCCTGTATTCAAACTACCAACCGTGTTTAATAGAAAAGCAGCTTAAATCCTTCCTAAACTTTCTAGGGTTCTCAAATAAACCCTGGATTAAGATAAAAGCCTACTTGACTCTGAAGATTTCAAAGGAGTTAAACAATATAAATATTTTTATAAAAAATTAAAATCTAGGTGAATCCTGAAACTAGAAAATGAAGATTAACTCTGGATCTTTCGAAAAGATGTATATCTATCAAATATCTATGTTTGTAAGGCAGGAAGAGCCTTCGTTTAATTGACAAAGGAATAACAGGGACTGGTGAATGGAATTTTATTAAGTAAAAAGTATGTTAAAAATAATAATAAGTTGGGGCCAGCCCCGTGGCTGAGTGGTTAAGCACCATTCGTCAGGCCATGCTGAGGCAGCACCCCACATAACACAGCCAGAAGGACCTACAACTAGAATATACAACTAGGTACTGGGGGGGTTGGGGGAGAAGAAGGAAAAAAAAAGGAAGATTGGCAACAGATGTTAGCCCAGGTGCCAATCTTTAAAAAAAAAGTCAATCCATGTCGCTTCAGATGACAGCCCGCTAACCAACGGTCCTATTTCTAAGGGTAACTGGAATGGTGTTGAAAGTTTTTGCCTAACCCCACTCCTCTATTTCTCTGAGGGCTTGTCTACTATGTATGTAAAAATCTGGCCTCAGCCTCATCACTGGGGTCTGCTAAAATAAGTTAGCTTTTATCAGTCATTAATGCCCTAGTCTGAATTGGCATTCGCACTGGCAAAGATATGGAGGCGAGAACGCTGGGTGAGTAGGTGGGCTGCAGGGTCAAGAAAGGTGAACACAAAAGTTCGCAAAAAAGCAACTGTTCCTAGGAGACAGAAATCCTCTTCCTGGGCAGAACCTGTAGACTGAGGTCACCCCTGGGCTGTGGTCAAGGAGCCCAGGGCCTGCCATCCTCAAGGGCTCTCCAGGAGATGTAGATAACCTGCTCCTAGGCCCGTGTTCTCTCCGCCCTCCGCGTGGCGGATGTGCCCCAGGCGCTGCAGCCGGACTCACCATTCAGCTACACGACCTTGGACGAGGTGCATTTTTGTTTCTGCACGTCCACCCCGTTAAAATGTAACTTTCCTGAGAGTGAGGACTTTAGTTCATGGCCATAAGAAGAGGGCCTCGAGCGCAGTAGCTGCTCAATATTCATTAACTGAATGAGCAGATGAAGTATTGCACCTCTCCGGGCCTGGTTTTCTCGTTTGTAAAATGAGGGTAGTAATAACACTCAATATGACACATACACACAGGCAGCACCAGTGTCAAAATGCACGAACAGCATTGCCCTATCCAAGGGGTCCTGAGTGTTCTTCCTGCTCCAGGAGGACATGGTTTCAGCACGTGCAGCTGGTGACAAAGGGGACGGATGGAGCTCGGAAAGTCACTCTGAGTGAATCTGGTCCTACAGATGTCCCTATGCTCTTTTTTTCGTTTTCACGGGCCAGCCTCTTAGAGGTAATGAAATCAAAATGACTCAAGATGTGATTGAGGAAGGAAGAGGGCTGGGAGCGAACTTTTCGGTCACATGTCGCAGTTCTCGCTCTCATTTGATTTCCACAACTTGGGTGGGAAAATATTTTTAGAACCCAGTATGGTCAGTTACAAGGAAAGTATAAACATTGGTGTCTTTCCTACAGATGGCTGTGTTCAGTTGGAAAAAATAATGGAAATATTTTTGCAAAAGAAAACTAAATATTAAACATCAATGAATAAACTTAAGAAATATGAGGCCTATAAGAAGAATCCTCTACAACATTACTTGGATACATAAAAGAAAACAATTAAATGAAGAGACACACTTTATTTACGGATGAGAACATTCGTTATTATAAAGGCATTAATTCATAAGTTTATTGTGAAGTTTTGCACAGTATTCTTTTTTTAAAGATTGGCACCTGAGCTAACATCTGTTGCTAATCTTTCTCTTCTTCTTCTTCTCCCCAAAGCCCCCCAGTACATAGTTCTGGTTGTGGGTCCTCCTGGCTATACCGTCCGGGACGCCGCCTCAGCATGGCCTGATGAGCAGTGCCATGTCCGCACCCAGGATCCAAACTGGCGAAACCCTGGGCCGCTGAAGCAGAGCGCACAGACTTAACCGCTCGGCCGCGGGGCTGGCCCCTTTCACAGTATTTTTCCTGGACCTTTCAAAATAATTTTAAGCATCAACTTTTTAGACTAAACTTATAAAAATAACCAACATAATTTAGAAAAACAGGAAAATATGATTAAGAAAAGACTTGTCCTCTCAATTATTTAGCAAAACATATTACAAAGGTATAATACTTAAAGTATAAGAAATAAGACTACTATTTATTCCATGGCCTACTAAGGGTCATGAACTGCAATTTGAGAAACAGTATTTTATAGACATTAAAATGCCAAAAATGGGCAATTTGGTTAAACATATTTCAGTATGTATAGTTATAGTCCAGAGTACAGGCAACTATTAAAAATAATTTGTAGAACTATATTTATTGGCATGGTGAGGTGTTGACAATTTATTGATATCTAAAAAATTCACTAGAATTGCCCCATTTTGAAAGAACAAAAACAGTACATGTATACATGCAGAGAAAACACATGGACAGATAAGTGCCAACATATTAACAAAGGTTATAGGCCATTTGTCTTTAGCTTAAACTTTATTTTCAATTTTGTCGTTGTTGTTGTTGTTGAGGAAGATTAGCCCTGAGCTAACTGCTGCCAATCCTCTCTTTTTGCTGAGGAAGACTGGCCCTGAGCTAACATCCATGCCCATCTTCCTCTACTTTATACGTGGGACGCCTACCACAGCATGGCTTGACAAGCGGTGCCGTGTCCACACCTGGGATCCAAACCAGCGAACCCCAGGCCACCAACGTGGAACGTGCACACTTAACCACTTCGCCATCTGGCCGGCCCCTATTTCCATTTTTTTTGCTATTATAAATAATATTATGATGACTAACATGAAAAAAAAATTTTCCTGGGGCTGGCCCCGTGGCCGAGTGGTTAGGTTCACGCACTCTGCTTCGGCAACCCAGGGTTTCACTGGTTCGGATCCTGGGCACAGACATGGCACCGCTTGTCAGGCCATGTTGAGGTGGCGTCCCACGTGCCACAACTAGAAAGACCCTCAACTAAAATATACAACGATATACTGGGGAGATTTGGGGAGAAAAAGTATTAAAAAAAAAAGAAGATTGGCAACAGTTGTTAGCTCAGGTTCCAATCTTAAAAAAAAAAAAGAAAATTTCCAAATTTCAGATGATGCCCTTAGGATAGATTCTTAGAATTACCATAATAAACATTTTTAAGGCTACATCACAAAATTATTTTCTCAAAGGGTTGTAGCAATTTTCATTCCTACCAGCAATGTATGAATGGCTGCTTCTTCATACCCTTACTCATATTAGGCATCTCATTTAAAAAATGAATAGCTACAAAATTTTTTAAAAATATTTACTATTTCAATAGGCTAAAATTTTTTCACTGTTGTTTTAATTTGTATTTCTTTATTTCCAGTGAGGTTAAACTCTTTTCCTTATGTTAGTTGCTTGTATTTCCTCTTTTGTGTATTGTTGCAAATGCTGTCTTCCCGAACCACTTCCTTCTGAGTAATAATGGACATTGACACCAAGACGATTCATATGACACAGCTTTTCTCACTCCTGGAGAGTATATTATTATGTACTCTCATGTCAAAACTCAGGGTCTAAAATCTTCTCCCATCTAAAGTCCTACCTTATCATAAAGTGAAGAAAAGTTTTCAGATATCTAAGGAACTATATGCCCTACAGATTTATTATAATCATTCATCGCATTTCTCATCTATACTTGGTACTTCAAATATAATGACTTTTAAACTTCCTTTTTCCCCTCTAAATGTACCCCAAAAAAGTAATTTTAACTAATATGTTGGGCCATTAGTTCAAGGAATTTTATTTACACAGCATAAAATTCCTTTATGAACAACACTGAATAAATAAAATTGTTTAGAAAAAAATTGTGTTGTGTTCAACTGACCTAAAAAAATAACCTCAGCTTACTGAGCTGGAACTGACTGTCGGTCTCTTTCCAGCAGCACCCAGGGCGACCATGGAGCTCTCAGGGCGGACACGTAGTGCCAAAGGGAAGGCAGTCACAACCTTATTTTCATGAGTTGGGTGTTTTATCAAGGAAACACACTTTAGATCACTGTTTTTCACACTGTGAGTAGGTCATGAAATCAGTGAAGTGGGTCAGACTGGTTTTGTTTTTTTTTTAATGAAATAGAATGAAAGGAAAACACAAGAAAGGAGTATGGCATGTAATAAAGGTGAGTATCACTTCCTATGATGAACCAAGGTGCTATGTCAAGTGCGTCCCTACTATGGGCTGTGATCAAATACGTTTAAAAGCACAGGACTTTAAATAATAGCCAGTGTTCTTCTCATCTAAAAAAAATCCTCAGTTAGCTCTATCTTCACCCCAACAATGACTCTCCATTAACATTAGCCTTTAATAAATTTGTTTTAAAGAGGATTATTCATTTGCCGCTCCCATAGGCTGGGCGTTATTCTGGGCACTGAAGATACAGTGGTCGCAAGCTGCGACCCCGCTCTCATGGAGCACCCGCAGAGCGGGAACACAGGGCATGGGCATCTGCAGGTGTTCCATGAGCACCGAAAGAGGAAGCAGGAGGTAGGTGGCCCAGGTGCAGTCTTAGATAGGAGGTCGGAGAAGGCACCACCGAGTGGGGGACATTTCAGCAGGGTTTGGCATTTAATTTTTAATCTAATATTTTTCAATGTTATTTTAAATTTAAATGAACATCTTGATAAATAAGAGTGAACAGCTGTTGAGATTTAAAATATATGAACTCTTTAATCCCCTATTATGATGTTTAACTTTCTGTTCATTTATATATTTCGCCATTTTTTTCAACAAATGTTTATTTTGTGCCTGCAAAGGGTGAGCCGCTGTGCTGGGCCTGGGGGTCGAACTGAGAAAAAGAAGAAGTCTGAGAGTTGCCGTTGCGGGAAGGGTCCAGGCCACCAGGTGCTCAAAAGAGGAAACAGCCAAAGGCGATCACAATGCGAGAAGTGTATCTGGGGCACAGGTAGCAGTTCCCATCTTGGGGATCAGGGACAGCTCCCTGGAGGAAGGGTGACTAGCCTAGGATTTGGAGGGTGAAATAAATTTGTTGTCACTTGCAAATTTTTAGACTCATCCTCATTCAAGATGGTAGTCGAGACCACAGGCATTTCAGTGATGCTTCGTGAGAAAGTGAGTTGTGACAGAAGTGCCTTTAACTTCACAGAGTACTGGACTCATCCTACCCTCCCTTTCTCTCTCTCTCTCTCTCTTTTTTTTTTTTTTTTTTTTGAGGAAGATTAGCCCTGAGCTAACTACTACCAATCCTCTTTTTTCTGAGGAAGACTGGCCCTGAGCTAATATCCATGACCTTCTTTCTCTGCTTTATACGTGGGATGCCTACCACAGCATGGCTTTGGCTTAGTGGTGCCATGTCCGTACCCAGGATTGGAACTGGGGAACCCCAGGCTGCCGAGGAGCTGGACGTGTGAACTTAACCGCTGCACCACCGGGCCGGCCCCCTACCCTCCCTTTAAAAAGAATGTTCACATTCCTGTTTCCATTAAATTTGAATCCATAATGATTCTTTATCGTGTAGTCCTAAAGGTGTGTTTCTCTCTGTTTCCTGGCAAGGCAGTGTCCCTGTGCTGTTCCGAGGTGTGTTGTTACAGGTGGAGGGGAGGGGTAACCACCAATCTGTTCTCCTTATCTATATGTTTGCTTGTTTATCTTCCACATATGAGTGAAGTCATATGGTAATTGTCTTTCTCCATCTGACTTATTTTGCTTAGCATAATACTCTCAAGGGCCATCCATGTTGTTGCAAGTGGCATGATTTCATCTTTTTTATGGCTGAGCAGTATTCCATTGTATATATACACCACATCTTCTTTATCCATTCCTCTGCTGATGGGCACTTAGGTTGCTTCCAAGTCCTGGCTATTGTGAATGATGCTGCAATGAACATAGGGGTGCATATATCTTTTTGAATCAGTGTTTTTATGTTCTTTGGATAAATAGCCAGAAATGGAATAGCTGGATCATATGGCATTTCTATTTTTAATTTTTGAGAAATCTGTTTTCCATAGTGGCTGCACCAATTTACATTCCTACCAGTAGTGTATGAGGGTTCCTTTTTCTCTACATCCTCTCCAACACATGTTTTTTCTTGTCTTTTCAATAGTAGCCAATATGACATGTGTGAGATGATATCTTATTGTAGTTTTGATTTGCATTTCCCTAATAGTTAGTGATGTTGAAAATCTTTTCACATGCCTGTTGGCCATCTGTATATCTTCTTTGGAAAAATGTCTGTTCATACCCTTTGCCCATTTTTTGATCGAGTTGCTCATTTTTTTGTTGTTGAATTGTATGAGGATGCCCACTCTTGCCACTCTTATTCAACGTATTATTGGAAGTCCCAGGCAGAGAAATTAGGCAAGAAAAAGAAATGAATGATATCCAAATTGGAAAGGAAGAAGTGAAATTCTCAATATTTGCAGATGACATGATTCCCTAAAGAATCCACCAGAAAACTATTAGAAATAATTAACAAATACAGTAAAGTTGCAGGGTACAAAATCAACATACAAAGATCAGTTGCATTTCTATACTAACAATGAACTAGCAGAAAGAGAAATCAAGAATACAATCCCATTTACAATCACAACAAAAAGAATAAAATACCTAGGAACAAATTTAACTGAGGAAGTGAAAGACCCATACAGTGAAAACTATAGACGTTATTGAAAGAGATTAAGGAAGCCATAAAGAAATGGAAAGCTATTCTGTGCTCATGGATTGGAAGAATTAACATAGTTAAAATATCCCTATTACCTAAAACAACCTACAGATTCAGTGCAATCTCACTCAGAATCCCAAAAACATTTTTCACAGAAATAGAACAAAGAATGCTAAAACTTATATGAAATGACAAAAGACCCCAAATAGCCAAAGGAAGACTGAGAAAAAAGAACAAAGCTGGAGGTATCACAATCCCTGACTTCAAAATATACTGCAAAGCTACAGTAATCAAAACAGCATGGCACTGGCAGAAAAACAGACACACAGATCAATGGAACCGAATAAAGAGCCCAGAAATAAACCTACACATGTATGGACAAATAATTTTTGACAAAGGAACCAAGAACGTACAACAGAGAAAGGAAAGTCTCTTCAAGAAATGGTGTTGGGAAACTGGACAGCCACAAGCCAAATAATGAAAGTAGACTATTATCTTACACCATACACAAAAATTAACTCAAAATGGATTTAAAAGACTTGAATGTAAGATCTGAAACCATAAAACTCCTAGAAGAAAACATAGGCAGTATGCTCTTTGACATCAGTTTTAGTATCTTTTTGAATATCACATCTCCTCAGGCAAGGGAAAGAAACAAAAAAAAAGGCAAACGGGACTATATCAAACTAAAGGGCTTCTGCACAGCAAAGGAAACCATGAACAAACTGAAAAGACAACCCACCAACTGGGAGAAAATATTTGCAAATCATATATCAGACAAGAGGTTAATCTCCAAAATATATGAAATTTTTTAAAAGACCATATAAATTTGCATTTTTTTCTTGTGACTCTTCCTGTCCTTCTGACACCTTTGTGTCAGAAGCTTTTCCCTCCTGACTGCTGTACCAGAGCATTCTTTGGGAATGGCTGTATCAACCCAGTAGGCTGAAATGAACAAACTTCCCTAATGTTACCAAGGATGATATCCCCAATCCTGATTGCAGAGCCTCTCGAGCAGCCTTAAACTTACTGACTGGGTAGAGTAAAAAGTCAAGATAAGTAGGCCAAAAAGGAGGCTTTGTTTGTTTTTTCTATATACTTTGTCACTGGGAACCCTGGCCCAGGAGATCCTGTTGCCTAGGTCTGTAGTGGGCCCAGGAGTCTGCATTTTTAAGATGGTCCCCAAGTATTTTTGATAATCAGCTGGGCCTGAGGACCAAGAGACTAGAGGGAAGCGCTGAAATATTTGCATGGACTCATGTTCAGGACTCATATTCTGAGAGATTCTGAAGCTCTTACGAGAGTTCCAAGTTTAAATTAGAAGACGCTTGCTAGGAGAAACCCTTACACTACAAAATGGTGTTAAAATTTTATTTTCTCCTCCTTGAAGATCATAATTACGCAAATAATCCGATTTCCTCCCACAGTTGTTATAGGTAATCAGTAAGCCTCACTGAAAGTGTATTCTTACCTGCTGTGCAGGTAGGGAAAGGCAGGTTCAGAATGGTCAGTTCCGCCAGATGAGTCAAGCTAGGAGGATCTGAAATAAAGACTTGGGCAGGGCCAGCTTCCTGAGCTCAAGACCTGTGTAGTCACAGAGGGCCCCACACTTAGAGCCCGTTCTGGGTTTAATGCTCTGCCATTGCCATCGTGAAATTCTTAATAATTTTTTAACAAGGGGCCCCTATTTTCATTTTGCACCGGGCCCTGCAAATTATCTAGCTGATCCAGGATGTAGGTCACTGAACCCCAATGTGATGCGCTAGGCTCAACCAGGGAAGGGCACATGAAGAAAGAAACAGCATTGTCCTTTTTACTCAAGATTCAATGTTGCTACTTTATACATTTTCATACTGGTTTCATACATAGTAGCATTGCAGTACTAACACTGGAATCCACAGTTTAAGAGAAGCTGGAGCACGTAAGAGTTACGTCCAAGTTTCAACAGAAATCCTCACAAAAACAGATGTAATTTTTCTCATAAATATTTACAAGTTTCAAATTGTTAGATATTAGTCACCCCATTTATCTTGGTGTTTCCTTGTGAATGAAGTGAATGAAGTCCATCCAGTGTCTACATCTTATTGAGAAAAATCTGTGAAGCTAATGCAGAAGGAAGAATCAAGAACGCCAAAAATAAATGTTTCCATCCCAAGCCAAAGAATGAATCACTTGTGCATTCATCGGTTATAGAAAATGCGATTCCTTTTTTCCAGTTTCACAAGGCCAACACCTATCGGAAACACTAATTCTTATGGTTACCGATTTAGACTAGGTCTCGAAAGCCATAAAAAGGCTGTTCATGGAAAAGAACAAAGAACGTATTTGTATCTGTATCTGAGAATTCCCGCCAGAATCCGTTCCAAATCAGCAGAGTAACATTTATTTTCACATTTGTATGTTTTAGTGAATTTTATAAACCCGGAAGCTAACTGACTTTTGCTTGTAAAGTAGAGATAGAAACTGCCATTGGGGAGAAGACTGGGAAAATGGGCAGAAGTGACGTGTGTGTGCCTTATTTATTACACGTGGTCATCCTTCCCCTCCAGACATCGCCACAGAGCCGCTTTCCCAGAAGGCACTGCGGTCTGAGGTCTGTGCTCTGCTTCTCCCTTATGGCTCAGGCCCCCGCACAGGGCGGGCACAGGGAAGCGCTCACAGACCCTCTCTCAATTCTGGCCTCTGGGGGGACAACCTCCTCCCCTCTGCTAATTTGTCACGCATGCCTGTCTGGACTGGGCAGTGCCCCCAGGTATACAGCTTTTCGTGTTCTCTCTTTCACACTTTCACTATAATTTATTCGTCCTTGGTCCCACTCCTTCTGATTCCCAAAAATGAAAATAATCTGATTACTAACTCAGGCTCGTGTTTCGATGAATTAGTATATTTAAGATAGCACGAGACTTCCATCCTCCTTTAGGTAATATTTTTTACAGTAACAAGGATATTCCAAGACAGTGGCCCGTGGGGTGGCTATTAAAAATTGAGCTTTCTAGAGAGGCAGTTAGCATTTTAAAAGACTTCTGAGTCTCTTAATTTTTTTTTTAGAGTTTCTTTTCTTTTTTTTTTTTTTTGTTGTGAAAGATTCACCCTGAGCTAACATCTGTTGCCAATCTTCCTCTTTTTAAATATTTTTTCCTCTCCAAGCCCCAATGCATAGTTTTATATTCTAATTTAAGTCCTTCCACTTCTTCTATGTGAGCTGCCACCCCAGCACTGCAACTGACAGACACCAGACAAACCTGGGCCACCAAAGTGGAGTGTGCCAAGATTTAACCACTAAGCCATTAGGGCTAGCTCTGAGTTTCATAATTTAGATGGCAACCTATGGACAGGACTGGATCTTTCTAAAAGATATTTATTCATTTCCTTATTCAATCATCAAACATCTGCTGAGGACTTGGCCTGTACCAGGACACCGTTGAACAAGATGACCAGCTCCTTGTCCTCATGGAGCTTAGATTCTAGGCCTGTGGACAGGGATCTATAAACAAATAATAAGAAAATACCTAGTAATAATAAGTACTATGATGAAAATAAGACATGGTGATTTGAAAAGAAGTGACTACCAGGGCATGTGCTGGGGCCTGCAGCTGATGGCCAAAGAAGGCCTCTCTGAGGAGATCACACTGAAGTAGAGATCTGAAACGATAAGAAGGAACCAGCCATGGAACAGTCTGGAAAAAGAACATGTCTGGCACATGGGCAGAGCTAGTGCAAAGATCCTAAGGTGAGAGGCACTCTGTGTGTTCATGGGTCTTGTGGCTAGAATGTAGGATGACCAAGAGAGATGCAGGGGGAGAGGTGGGCAGGCGCCAGTTCGCGTGGTCTCAGAGGCCAGGAAGAATCTTTGGGTTTGATTCCGTGCGTGACTAGGAGCCTCTGGAGTGAAGCCGGGGATGACGTGTTCTGCTTCTGTTTTAAATGACACTCTGGCATTTGAGTTGTAACTAGACTACAGACGCCAGAAAGGAAGCCAGGAGGGCAATTAGGGCAGAGACCATGGTGGCTCGGGCCAGGATGGCACCAGGGGAGGTGCCAGCAGCACACAGAGTCAGGATCTCTCCAGGAGATGGAGTCAATAGAAACTACTGACGTATTACACACGGCAGAGTGAGTGTGAGATGCTCATTAGATATCCTGGTGGAATTGTCAAGTAAGCAGTTACATATGTAAGTCGGGAGCACAGAGGAGAGGTCAGGGATAAAAATTTAAATTTGGGAGTCATTGGCGTATAGCTGGAAGTTAAAGCCATGGGGTTGGATGCATTTATCTAAAGAGAGGGTAAATGGAGAAGGTGAGGAGGCAAGAACGCCATCACTTGGAGGATAAGCAGAGAAGTCAGGAAAGGAGCCCTTGAACAGGATAAGAATCTGGACTGTGCGTGTCTCAGAAGCCAAGAGAGGGTAACACTTTAAGGAGAGAGAGTGTAAACTGTGCCAGATGTTGATGAGAGGCTGCATAAGATGCAGACGGATGTGTGGCCCTTGGAGGTCTTTGGCAACCTTGACGGGGCAGTTTCAGAGTGATGGGAATAGAGTGAGGGGGTTGAAGAAATATATGCTGTACTCTTCCAGGCTGGGAATACCCCCAGAGTTGTGCTGATCAACAAGCATACGATGTTCTCAAAGGTGTTTTATTTTTTCTAAACTATGTGGCACACAGAAAATACACAACAAAAAATGTTGTGAAGTTTTCATTGCCTCCTACGTAGCTCATAAATTTTGAAATGCCATGAAAGAGCTTCTAAATAACCAGCATTCATAATTTTATGAGGTAGCTCTCCAAGACATCATGAAAGAATAACTAATAAAAGCAATTGTAAAAAGTATAACAAAAATAGAAAACCGGACTGGGACTAACGCATGCCTGATGAATTTCCATGTCGTAATGCTAACAAAGCTGCCATAAACACATGCTATTGACTTCTGTGACTAAGGTGCTTGTACCACAACAAATCCCACAACTAGCAAAACATTTTTCTAGAATTGGGACGGACTTACTTCACTTGTCGCAAAGTGCTACTGAAATCGTATCGTATTCCATTTAATTCAACAAGTATTTTTATTGAGCAGATAGCAAAAGGAAGGAGCTGTACTTGCTGCTGAGGAGACACAAAGATGAGTCAGAAGGAGTCCCCACCTTCAAGAAGCTAACAAGAACGCTCCCACCGCCCAGCTGCCACCCCCACGGGGGCAGGGACTGAGTCTGTCGGCGTTACCTCTGTAACCAACACCTGGACCTAGAAGGCTCTTATCTGAGTCTGTTCAGGCTGCTATAACAAAACACCATAGACTGGGTGGCTTATAAACAACAGAAGTTTATTCCTCACAGCTCTGGAGGCTGGCAGTCCCGGATCATGGTGTCAGCAGATTGGCGTTTAGCGAGGGCTTCCTGGTTCATAGACAGACATCTTCTTCTTCTTTTTCTTTTTTTTTTTTTATTATTTTATTGGGGTCTTATTGGCTTACAACATTGTATAAATGTCAGCTGTATATCACTATATTTCAGTTTCTGTATAGACTGTGTCGTGTTCACCAAGAACAGTCCGGTTTTTATCTGTCACATACACATGTGCCCCTGTACCCCTTTTTGCCCTCCCCCGACCCCTTCTCTTCTGGTAACCACTAATCTATTCTCCTTATCTATGTGTTTATCTTCCACGTATAAGAGAAATCACATGGTATTTGTCTTTGACTTATTTCGCTCAGCACACTACCCTCAGCATCCATCCATGTTGTTGCAAATGGCATAATTTTATCTTCTTTTATGGCTGAGTAGTATTCCATTGTATGCATATACCACATCTTCTTTATCCATTCATCTGTTGATGGACACTTGGGTTGCTTCTGCATCTTGGCTATTGCCAATAATGCTGTGATGACTATAAGGGTGCACATATCTTTTTGAATGATAGATTTCATGGTCTTTGGATAAATACTCAGTAGTGGAATAGCTGGGTTATATGGCATTTCTATTTTTAATTTTTTGAGAAATCTCTATACTGTTTTTCATAGTGGCTGCACCAATTTACATTCCCACCAGCAGTGTATGAAGGTTCCCTTTTTTCCACATCCTCTCCAACGCTTGTTATTTCTTATCTTGTTAATTATAGCCATTCTGACAGGTGTGAGGTGATATCCCATTGTAGTTTTGATTTGCATTTCCTTAATATTTAGTGACAATGAACATCTTTTCACGTGCCTGTTGGCCATCTGTGTATCTTCTTTGGAAAAACGTCCAGGTAGCCATCTTCTTGCTGTGTCCTCACGTGGCAGAAGAGGCCAGGGAGCTCTCTGGGGCCTGTTTTATAAGGTGTTAATCCCATTCAGGGGGGCTCCTCCCTCGTGACCTAATCACCTCCCAAAGGCCCACTTCGTAATACCATCACGATGGGCATTAGTTTTTCGACATATGAACTTTGGAGGGACACAGACATTCAGAGCAGAGCAGCGCCCAAGTCAGTATTTGTGAATAAATGAGTGAATTCAAAACAGAGAAAGATAAGTATATCTGGTACATAGAAGGTGTTCAATAAATACTTATTGAACTAACATCCCAGGATACCTTACAAAATAAGTAGGAAAAATATAAGCAAAGGGCTATAGACTAGGACTGTCAGAAAACCACAAAAGGACCACAGAAGGAGATCCTTTAAGGAGAGAAGACTCTTCATTACCCAATCACAGGAAATGTGTTGTTTTGAGTTTGTTGCCTAATATTGAGCCAAATATTCTGTAGGAGCAATGTGGCTCAATGTCCTGGGCTGGGCCCACAACAATAACCTGCAGAGAAAGCTCTTTTCCATGAACTGGTGGTACCTACCTCCCCAGCCTGACCTTATCTTTCTGAGAAATAGCAGTTTTGGTTAGGTCACCTGTACATTTTTTTGTTTTAAAGATTGGCACCTGAGCTAACATCTGTTGCCAGTCTTCTTTTTTTTTTCTCTTTTCCCCAAAGCCCCACAATACATAGCTGTATATTCCAGTTGTGAGTGCCTCTGGTTGTGCTGTATGGGACGCCGCCTCAGCACAGCTTGATGAGTGGTGCCACGTCCGTGCCCAGGATCCGAACTTGTGAACCCCTGGGCCACCAAAGCAGAGCACACGAACCTAACTACTCAGCCACGAGGCTGGCGCCCATCCTCTACATTTTAGATGAAGATAAGCAGCCATCCAACCTCAGCCAAGATACCACGAGGAGAGCAGAGCACAAGCCTCATGTTCTTCCGACCCACCTGTAAGCACAGAGGAGGTGTGCCCGGGTAAGCACAGTTTTCCCCTGCTTCCTTTCATGGGGAGATAGCCAGGCACTGAAGACACCTGCCTGTCTGACCAAGTGACAAGGTGGAACCTCCATGGAATGTTGCCCCGTCTGCCCTCTTCCCAACAATTTGGAGAAGGCAGAGTCTCTGGGAGTGTGAAAAGATCATAAATAGGACAAACTGGGGGAAGGTCTTTCTGTCCCCTCTCCTCAGCTGGTGCTCTGCCCCAGAAACGTCCCAGATGAGAGTTTGGAAGCAGGAGACAAGTCGGCAGAGCCAGCCTCAAGGGTGTGGGACCTGCATGGTCATTCAAGGCCATTGGTTTAATGCCATGGCTTCATTGTCTTGAAATTCTTAATTTTTGAACACGAGACCTCACAACTTCTTTTTGCACTAGGCTCCACAAATCATCCAGCCAGTCCTGGAGGTGGGAGCCGGCAAGAAGCAGCCTTCAGAGACAAGCACGCTCAGGCCGGACTCTCCTCTGGGCCTTCAACTGGTGCTTCTTGACCAGTTTCTGGTCAAGTTCTTTCTCCTCCCAAGTGCTCCCAATACCAGAACAGAGGGACCTAGGACTCACTCACCAGGGTCTCAGGGAAGAACAGGAGACTGCTCTCCTCAATTGTGACCTTTCTTGGAAGGCTCATATTTTATCCCCAAAAATGTGATATTTGCATTCTGTTCCTTAATAAATCTGTTGGATACATTTTTTAAATAAGATAAGTTTCACCCCCAAAAATAATGTTTAAGTAAGAGTGACACTTCAAGAAGATAAGCCTTCTTTATCGCCTGGATATGAAAGCCTCCTGGCCCCCAGATAACCTCCATGCTGTAGTAGTAGGGCGCACACAGGTCTGGGAGAGGCAAAGGCCCTAGCCGGCAGACGCCCACTCAGGCGCTTCCAGCTTCCTCTCTCCTCATGTGGCTCCCCACGGCCTTCACGGGCCGTTCTTCCTTGTCTTCTTTTTAAAAAGTCACAGTGAGGACTTCAGCCCTAAAATTGCTTTGTATTTTCACTCCCAGAACAGATGCGCCCTCATAGCCAGGCTAGCGGGCTCCTGATGAGGCCTCCTGGGTCCTGGCAGGCTCTGCTCTCCTGGGCTCCACCCACCACCCAGTCTCCTCCCTCTGCCCTGCCCCAGACACAAGATCCCTCAGTGGTGAGATGAACGCTAACAACAGTGGCAGTCATCGGCTCCCGCTTACCCCTCAGGTTTACACACGCAGCACCCTCTTAAGATGATCAGGGACTCCTACTTGTCCTTGGGTCTCAATGTAGATGGGAATCCTTCCTTGACATGTCCCACCCCCAACCCCAACCCCACTAACACCAACACTAAGCCGGTCCTCCCATCCTACTCTCTCCTCCCCTGGTAGGGATACTAAGTATCCTATACTTACTAATTCTTGCTAACTTGCCTGTATCTCCCACTCAACCCCAAGCATAATCGGACAGGGACTTGCCTGCCTTGTTCTCCATTGTATGTCCCAAACCTGGCACCCCACTCCCTGAAACATCACTGAATTATAGACAGTGTTAAGTGATTTTCATTTATCTTCTCACAAGGATCCAAGAAGGAAAGGATTAGTGTTCCCATTTAACAGATGGGGAAAGTAAGGCTCAGAGAGATTGAGTAAGTTGCCCAAGGTCACAGAGTTGGAAGTGGTGCCATCAGGTTCAGTTTAAGGTCTATATGTTTAACTCCCTGTGCCAGTCAGAAGTCAATCAGAGAAGCAGAACCACTATATATATGTGATATAGAGTGACAGATTTGTTTTAAGGATTGGACCTTGAACGAGCAATTGTTGGAGCTCATTAAATGGTCTACATAAGGCTATTGCTGCTCCACACCCACCAGGGAGCCAGCGGAGAAGCGACAGTGTGCCTGAGCCGCAAGGGCTCTGGGGCTCTACCCTGACCTTCTGGGCGTGAAAGAATAGATGCTTCACTCCCACCTTCCAAGCCTTGGGCAAAACCTCTCTTGTGGCCAAAGCAATGCAGAATTCTACAGGGAAAGGAATCCTGGATTTTCTTATTTCCACTTAACTAAGTCCCTTTAGCATTTCTCGTAAAGCTGATTTCTTGGTGATAAACTCCTTTAGTTTTTACTTGTCTGGGAAGCTCCTCAGTAAGGAGTTAAAATAAAAACTTGACCCATGTTTACTCTATATTTTTAAAAATTTTGAAATTATGTTTTTGACATTTTATAGGAGTAATTTGGCCAAATATTTCAAATTTCATGTCAAAGACTTGATTCTAAGGAGATAAGGATGTTCTCAAAGATTTAGCTCTAAGAATGTTTGTGGATGTGCTGAGTATAATAGTGAAATATCAGAAACGTGCAACATGAGGGGACCCATTAATACCGAAATTTGTTTCAAGAATGGTTGTTTCTGGGTAAGTGGAATTTTTAGATTTTAAAAATTTCTTTTATCTTGTTCATATTTTCTTGTGACACTTGTGGAAGAAGATAAAAGAAAGCTCGAAGGTCACAAAGTCCAGCTGTGCTGCTCTTCCCTCCTTGTTGATGTCTGCTGAGGTATTCGGGCCCTGGCTGTTGTCCTCTCTGCTCCAATTCCTGCCACTATCTCAAGAAAGGTCAGGGTCCGTGGGCAGAAACACCCCAACCCTAGCTTTTCAATTCCTTATATCCCATTTCCAGTGACCTTCTTCACTTCTGTAATTCACTCCACAGAAATTTTAGATCCAGGCTTCATTCGGAACTGTTCCTTTCTGACACTTCTGTGATTTTTGCTCTGTTTTGCTTTTAGATGAAAAATGCCTTGTTTTTCTAATTAAAAGAAGTAACACACATTTACTGGAAAATTTTTTCAGGAAATACAGAAAGATTCAAACAAGAAAATCAAACAACGAAACCCAGAGCTTACACTCAGTGTTTTTGTACCTTTTAAACTTTTTGCTAGAAATAGTTTTTTGCTTGCTTTGCAAAATGGGATCTTACTATTCATTTTACTTTTATAATTTGCTTTTCGCCACTCAATGATTTATCTTTCCAAGCCAGTAAATACAGCTCTACATCATCATTATTATGGCTGAAAAATACTTTATTGTCTGGCTGCAATATTCTTTATCTAACCCAGGGTGTCTCCATTGACATTTGAGGCTGGATAATTCCCGGTTGTGGGGCTGTGTCATGCACTGTAGGATGTTTAGCAGCATCCGTACACCTCTACCCACTGGGTGCCAATATCACCATCTCCCCATCATGACAATTGAAACCGCTTCCAGCTATTTCCAGCTGTCTCCTGTGGGCAACATTGTCCCAGTTGAGAACCACTGATAAGATCAATCTGCTATTGTGTGACATTTGCCTTTATCTACTTTGTCACAGTTAAAAACAGTAGAGTTTAGAAAGATCCTAACACATATAAACTCAGCACTTCTTCAGATTACTTCTACAGCTTAAATTCCTAGCAAGGAAGAGTGTATTTTAACTTTTGATGTGTATTCCCAGACTGTCCTCCAGAAAGCTTGTATTAATTTAAAATACCATTAAAACAGCAGAAATGTCATTTCCCCAGATCCTGTCCATTTCCAGGTATTGCCAATCTTTTTAATATTTCTTAGTGATAAGATAAACAAAATATTCCTTCACCCTTTTAATTTGTAATCCTTTGATTGCTAACTGGGTTGGTCACTTCTACTGTGTTTATGGCCATTTGCGTTACTGCTTTTGTGAACTGCCTTTTAACGTCCTTTGCGCCTTCTTGGTTTTGTAGGAGCTATTAATTCTTCCTTCCAGTTTGCAATTTTTCTGGTAACTCTGATGCTGAGTTTCCCTGCACAGAAGGTGTACATTTTTATGTTGTGAATGACCAGCCTTCTCATCGGGGTTTACCCTCAGTGGTGTCATGCTTAGGAAGATCACCTCTGAAGTCTGCAACTTCATTTAGTGTTTTCCTCCATTGGACCAACCTTTTATTCTTCTGCATCTTTCATACTCTAACACTAAACCTTTCTGACCTCTACACTAGTGTGTATTAAATTTGAATGTACATAGAAATCACCTGGAAATCTTATTATAATGCATGTGCTGACTCAGTATGTTTGGAACCAGACAAGGGAGTCTGCATTTCCAGCAGGCTCCCAGATGATGTCAATGCTGTTCCTGGACTGCACTTTGAGTCACCAGATTCGACACCTTCAGCCCTCAATTCTCTGTCCTTCCCACCTCCATCTCTGATTGGTTCTCCCTTGAATTTGCTTCCCTTCCACCTAGTGTGAACCCCAAGGGCAGTCCCCTTTGTTTTCCTGAAACAACAACCTTGACATTCTCCATCCCAGCGTTGATAAAGCCACCACGGCCTCCAGTCTCCAGCCACGGCGCCACAAGGAAACCGTCTAACTGCCATGCTTCCATAACAAGGGTGTGACTGCTAAAGTCAGATCAGCCCTCCCTCACTTTGTTCCTAGTCAGTTCCCTTTCCCATTCCTTATAGCTACTTTGCCTGAATTTGACTAATCCCCCCAAGCCCTATTCCCCCTCCTTTCAGGCCTCTTGTTCAGTGAACAACAAGGAAAGGAGAACCTCTTCAACCCATCTAGCGGCAGTCACATTTAGCAAAGGAACTGCTGCGGAACTTTTTAAAGAATCCACTCAAAAACCCAGCATCATGTTAAGATTTCCCAACTCAGAAAATTCTGCTTAAAGATTTATGAATTAGCCTAGACTGGGTAACAAACATATTACACCGTTCTGACAAGGCGCCTGCCAACATTATTCTGGTAGGTTCAATGATTTCCACTTGCAGACCAGGAAACTGAGGCACAGTGAGTTGGCATAAGCACAGAGTCAGAGCAAGGATTTGGATCCCGATCGTGTGACACTATAGTCTTAGGTCTCAAACCGCCCACTCTGCTGCCTGGGGAGCACAGCAGGCCTCAGGGCTCCTAAGAGCTCAGTTCTACAGTGGCATCTGTTTCTGTGATAGAGAAGGGCCAGTAATCACTAATGGTTCTCAACTCTTGGAGGCACATTCAATTCACTTAAGGTACTTTTTTTTGCTGAGGAAGATTGATCCTGAGCTAACATCTGCTGCCAATCTTCCTCTTTTTGTATGTGAGCCCCTGCCACAGCGTGGCCACTGACAGACGAGTGGTGTAGGTCCACGCCTGGAACAAACACCAGCTCCCAAAGCGGGCGAGTGGAACCTAAGCAAATTATCCACTAGGCCACCAGGGGGGCCCTCCCTTAAGGTACTTTTTTGGAAATTTTCTTTCTTGAGCCTCATCGAGGGAAATTTTGTTCAATTAGTCTGGGGTGGGGCCCTGGCACCACTGTTTTTAATCTGTTAACAAGAAAAGTTATCCCAAATCAGTGGTTTTCAATATTTTGATAGTCACTGGACCCTTGGCACGAGGCCCCAGTTACTCTGACAGGTAATGTGCGACAGGTGTGTGCCGTCTTTGTCCCACCAGGAACCGTCTCTGGGTTTCAGTGACGCCCTTGTTATCCCCGGTGCAAACACAGACCACCCCAACCTTCCAGAAAGAAGCACATTAGGAAGAGAGAACCGAAATGACCTGGGGAGTATTGGTCGGGGAGCGTTGGTTTACGCTAGCGGCTCTGCTTTCTTCCGTGTGATTTCCAGTTTTAAACGTAACTCTGATTTAGTCAAATCTCATGCACCATATAACTTTGTCGAAAATTCTCCCGGACTCCTCACTTGTGGACATTTAAAACGTATAGACACATGTGCCTCTTTCCTAAGTCCCTCGCGACCCAGAGCAGGGCTGGGCGCTGCGGACGGAGACCCCCGAGATCCCCGCAGCTGCCGCAGCCGGACGCGCGAGTGCCCCTGGCGGAGCGCCTGGACGGGCGGTGCCCGGAGCCCCGGCCCAGCGAGGACACACTTCCACCGCGGGCGCCCGGTCCCGGCCCTCACCCCGCGCGCACCTGCCCGGCGCCGCGCCCGCCCGCCCAGGTGCGAGGGAGGTGGAGGCGCCCGGCCCGCCCCGCCCAGGGGGCCCGGCGCCTGAGTGGGCCGGTGGGACGTCAGTCAGGCGCCGGGGGCGGGGCCTCCCCTGGCCGGGATATAAAGTCGGGCCCGCGGGCGCTGCAGACGGCGAGGTGTACCGGGCCTGCAGGGTGAGGTTGCGGGCACACGGGGCGCGTGGGGCGCGGGGTGTGCGGACGGGGTGCAGCTGCCGGACGGTGGGGTTGGGGAGCCGCGGCTCGAAGGTGTCGCTGCCACCTTCCCCTCTCCGGGAGGCGGGGAGGTTAGTCCCGGGGACCTGGGGCCGGGGCGCGGGGCCGCAGCCGGGACGCCCCTCCTTACCTGCTCCCCGCCTTCTCCTCTCCTGCCCGGCCCTAGAACATGGACTGCGCCCGCCTCTGGCTGGGGCTGCTGCTGCCCTTGGCGGCCGCGCTGGACTTCAGGTACCACCACCAGGCAGAGATGGAAGCGTTTCTGAAGGCTGTCGCCCAGAACTACAGTTCCATCACCCGCCTGCACAGCATCGGCAAGTCCGTGAGAGGTAGGGCCCTGCCGCGCGTCCCGCCCCCGGCCGTGTCGCTGGTCAGCGCGCCTTCGCGCCCCGGGCTCCGTGCGCCGCGCGCTCCGGGCGGGGCCGTCCGCGCGTCCTGCTGGCTGGTCTGGTCGCGGGGCAGTCGGAGACCTGAGTTTTCCTGTCGTCCCCGCGGGGCTTGGGGGTCGCTGAGTCCTGCGTGTTAGCGCCGTCCTGTCTTTTTGGACCTTGCAGACATGAGTTGCCGGGGATGTGCGTTTTAGTTCCTTTTCTGGATAAAACTTCTGCCAAGAAAGTCCGTCTGTCCGTCTCAGGTTTCCCTTTCTGTCGGCTTCTTCAAATACAGCTCGGAATGTTAGTATCATTTCCAGTCTCTCTTAAACTAAAACAGTGCGGTTCTGTTGGTGAGATTTCTATGTTATGTATAATTAGCTTTAGGGCTTAAAGTTATGCAAAACTGTCATTTCTACAAGTTTCTTTTAATCTTAAATAGTACAGTTCTAGTGGTAAGATTTGTGTCATGTGTAATTAACCCTACAGCTTAAAGTTAGGCGAAAAATTGCTCTGGTACTGATTAAAGGCGGGTTTTAAAATTATCCGTTTGAATAAGACGATTGCTGGGTAATACATAGTCGTTGCCAGTGATTGCTACTGCTCCTAGCCTTTTCACGTTTATCATTTAATTGCTTTATTGTTTTAATTGAGAAATTATATATTAAATATAAATATACAATTATATATTGAGTAATTCTTATTTTTATAGATGGGGAATTTGAATCCTAGAGAAATTAAGTATTTTGCCCAGGATCACCCAGACAGGGAGCTTTATCCCCAGGATTGGCACTGAGATCACTCTGCTTCAAGGCTTAGACATTTTGGGGACGAGGCAGATAACTTTATCAGATATTTTATTATTTCTTCATCTTCCTTTATTGCCTTGGTACTCTGAAAGAGCTTACCAGACAATTTAATGCTTAAATGAAAAGTTTTGTCAAGTCTGTGCAATTTGGATCTCAACTCTTTATAAGGTGTGTTCAGACTCTACCTAGATTTTAGCTCTGAGCTTTTGAGACAATTGGGAGTCTCTTAATTACCATATTCTTTTCTCTTTTGTTTTTGAGGAAGATTAGCCCTGAGCTAATATCTGCTGCCAATCCTCCTCTTTTTGCTGAGGAAGACTGGCCCTGAGCTAACATCCGTGCCCATCTTCCTCCACTTTATACGTGGGACGCCTACCACAGCATGGCTTGCCAAGCACTGCCATGTCTGCACCCGGGATCCAAATCAGTGAACCCTGGGCCGCCAAAGTGGAATGTGCGCACTTAACTGCTGCACCAGTGGGCCGGCCCCCTACTGTATTCTTAATTAATCATTTTCCAAAAAAAAGTAAGGTCAAGGTTTTTATATGAAAGAAGTAGTATTCGATGAATTTACTTACATGCAATGCAAAATAAAAATCCTGGGCGATGTGTGTAATGATACTTTCATGTTTAGGCAACATTGCCGAAGAGTCGATGCCAGAATTACTCTATATCGTTCTATAAGCCAAAATTGTAGAGGTCGGAGTGTGAGAAATCATATCTTGAATCAACGTATGGATTCAACCTTTTGAAATTATTTTCCCGTAAGGCTAGAGAAGAGCAATTGAAAAAGATCTAAGAATACTAATTATGTTGATAAAGGAAACAGGACACAACTAGCTTGAGTTATTGTTCAGTCATCATTTAAACCACAAGATGACGAGGATGTTGTTAATTGTAAGTACTAAATGATATGGTAAGTTTTTATTTTTTTCAAGCACAAAGTGCTTGTGAAAGAAAGTAGGGCACTCTCTTAATGTGCACCAGCTATTTTGGTCTCTCCTGCTTGGTATCAGACCACAATAAGAGTGGAAGCCAGCAGGCTTAATTTTTTTACCTTGTATGCACTCTTGTGGTTAGTTAAAGGACTAAGGAGTTATCGTGTAAAAATAAAATCTGACACTAGGGGTCAAATGTTTGTGTGGAGTATGTTCTGAATAATTACTCAAATCAAGAAAAATCCCAAATCTGCTGTTGGGCTCCAAGTGGTAGGTTAAAGTGTGCCGTAGTGACTGGGTGTCACTTACTGCAGCGTCCCTGCATGTTAGCCTGAGCCCTGAAGCCGGTGCTCTTCCCGCCAGACAGGCACTTCTCCCCGACGTCCTGCCCTCTGGCGTAAGGCAAGTTTGCTTCGTGAACGGGGTTTACCATATGTTATTTCTTTTTCTTTTTTTTTTTTAATAAATGTGGGCAGCCTACCCAGATGGGAAAGTAATAATCTACCTCGCCAAATACATTTTCAGTTTTTGTAAATGCCTATCTCGCATATATTTACATTGCTGTAATCATAGATTCTATTCCACTTTTTTCCCCAATTCACATGATTTCATTCCACATTTCCATGAATTGACAAAGTCCGCAGATGTAAATTGGTTGCTGTATGGTATTTCCCCCTCTTCATGGTGTGAATTTCCTCAGTCATTCACCTCTTTGGGGCGTCTGTGCAGTTTCTGATGATCTCTGTTATAAACAGTGATGCTGTAGACCCATTGATACATGTCATGATAATTACCTTCTATTACAGTTGGTGATTTTTTTAATTTTTAATTTTGAAATGTTTGAAACTCACACAAAAGTTGAGCACATGTATGCTCTTCACGTGGATTTGGCCCGTGTGGACTGACCGTATACAGTTGAGCCTTTTGAAGGAAACCCCATTACCTAATGACATAGTAAAGAAAATCTTAGGTGAAGAGAGAAGCAAAAAAGAACTCCAAAAAAGAACTGACCAGGGAGTTGAGAGAAATGAGAAAAGATACAGTGTTCACTGGCTCATGCGTTCATTCCTCCATTCCATTAAGGCAGCACCTCCCTTTTCTTTTTTACTCCCCACCTCCTTTGTCCAGCAGGATGCCTGGCCCACGTTCAGTCTCTATTTCTGTTTGTTTAATGGATTGAATATGTGCTGAGCGAAAGCCGTGTGAAGCAAGCAAAGCTGTGTGCCATTTGTCCCCTGCCATCAGGTCGCCCCCTTTAAAATACAAATGTATTTATTGTAGATTTCTCCAGCTAGGCTCTCCACACCCCCAAAAATTAGTTATAGGACCATTTTAAATGAGATTTCCTACCATCTCTGTTTTAAGAATCTTGTCTTGCCTCCTGCTAAGTCTGACTTTTATTTACCTGAATAAGGAAGGTTGCAAAGGGGAGGAGAGGATAATAAAAACCTCTGTGATCAGGGCCACCCCGTGGTCGAGTGGTTAAGTTCTTGCGCTGTACTGCAGCGGCCCAGGGTTTCGCCAGTTTGGATCCTGGGTGCAGACCTAGCACCACTCATCAGGCCATGCTGAGGCAGCGTCCCACATGCCGCAGCTAGGACCTACAACTAGGATATACAACTATGTACTGGGTGGGGGTGGAGGGAGGGGGGTGCTTTGGGGAGAAGAAAAAAGAAAAGGAAAAAAAAAGAAGATTGAACAGATGTTAACTCAGGTGCCAATCTTTAAAAACAAAAAATCTCTTATCAAGTGCATTCCATGTATTAGGTGTTTTAATACATTATTTCCATCTCAGCAATTCAAAGTAGGCATTATCCTTATTTATGCAACAGGTCAAATGAGGCATGGAGAAGTTAATTAACTTGCTGAAGATCACACAGCTGATAAGCGTTAGAGGGAGGATTCAAACCCAGATCCATGTGTCTCCCAAGCACATCTCTTCTCTTTAAAGAAGCGGCTTGACGCCGATGTGGATGACTGCATGGAGAGGGAGGTTGTTAGTGGAGAGTTTCCGAGTCATGGTTTGGGCACCTTTGACCTAAGAGTGTGGCTTCTTCCAAGGATCTGGAGCTGTGTTGTCCACTACAGTAGCCATGAGCCACCTGGTGTGGGGCAGTTGAAATGCGACTAGATCAAGCTGAGATGTGCTAAAAGTGACTTTGAAGACAATACAAAAAAAGTAAAATACTCCATTAATAGTATTTTTATATTGATTACACATGAAATGGTAATATTTTAGAAATATAGATTAAATAAAAATACTTAAAAATTAATTTCACTTGTTTCCTTTTTCATTAATGTGGTTATGGTTACTAAAACATTTTAAATGACATATGTGACTTGCGTTATATTTTGTTTGGGCTGTGCTGATCTGGAGAGAAATTTATTAGTAATTTTTTTCTGAGTGCAAAAGGAATCCAAGTACATTTAGAACATTTGGAAGATACAAAAAAGCACCAAGAAGAAAATTAGAATCTCACCATCCAAAGGAAACATTTAGTAGACTGGAATCACTGTGTACACTGTTTTGTGTCTTTCCCACCTCTCACTGAGCCACATATCTTGTTTGTCCATGCAAACATGTTATTTCTGAAACTTGATTTTTAATGACTGCTTTCTGTTGTCAGTGGACATACTATTGTTTATTTAACTTACACCTTGTTGTTGGACATTTAGTTTCTGAACTTTTCTCATTATAAACAATGCTGTAGTGAACATCTTCGTAGCTAAGACATCAAAAGTTGTCAAGGCACAGGCTTTGGAACCACAGCGCCCAAGTTTACACTCTAGATCCTGTACTTTGTAGCAGTGTGCTACATAAGAGCTGTTGGTAGGGATACATTTCCCGAAAGGAAATTACTGGGTCTTAAGCAGTTTTACATATTTGATACACATAACCAAATTGCCTTGCAGAAAGATTGTATTAATTTATAGTTGCATGAGAGATGTATGCTGAGAAAAAAACAAGTCTTCCAAATCTTATACGACTCGTAAATCAGTACTGGCATTAGTGGTTTGAAAGATTACTGTAGTATTTGTCAGTAGGTACAAAGGTTCAGATATACCGGATGAAGATGTCCTCGAGATGGGCTGTACAGCATTGCCTACAGTTAAGATTGTATAGTTAAAATTTTTCTAGGAGGGTAGATCTTGTGTTAAATGTTATAATAATAATGATGGTGAAAGATTGCTGTAGTATCAATTTTTCATTGTTGTGTTTAAAGTATAAGGGAGAGTTTATTTCTCATGATTTTTCCCCAAGAACTCTCACCTTCACATATTCATTCAACAGATTTATTGAATTCTTCTGCCAGGAGTCTTCATATCATTTCAGAAGCTCAAAAATCTCCCTACAATTGGCTTCGATTCCTGCCCCCAAAGAGGCAGGTACTGTGTTCACACAGATCTCTCATTGTCTACTGCCCTTGACTGGGTAAATTTTGACTGAGATTTGCCCTCGGAAGAAACATTGTATATAAAATTTTACCACGACATTTGGTTTTCTGTCACCCTCTGTTCATTTCTCAGGTGTGATCGTTAAGCCAGTTTGCCTGTATAAAATGCTCTTTGTGATGTAAATATTGACATGTTGAGGACTAAATATCAAGAAAGCCACTAAAATCTAGGAATTTCGGCTGTAATACACATTTGTGATTTAAAGTTAGTACATCGGTTTAGCAAGACTTTCCCCTTCTTGAACTTGAAATGCAAAGTCCTTTTCTGGAACATCTTATAGATTTCAGCCTTGCTTTATAACCATTCAGGGTTTCTTAAAGACACTGCCTTTTTTTATTATAAGGAAATAGTTTGGGTTTCCCCTATGTTTGTAGTATAATATTTTAAAAGAGGAAATTGAGACAGAGAATATCCAAAAAGTAATACAGAATTTTACTCTGCTTCTTATATCTAGTAACCATTTTTATTCCAAATTTCAAATATATATAAACAACAATCTCTAGGGGCAAGTAGCATTTGAAACTTAAAAAAAAAAAATAATAATGACAGGCAACATCATGTGAGTTTTACTACTGTTTGCCTGGCACTTTATGTATATGTTTCACTTAATTGTTCTAACAATGGTGTGAAATACCATTATCATCCCCCAATGCACGTGTGAAGGGTTGAGATTGAGTGAACTGTCCATGGTTAGTTAAAGACAGAGGGGTGAATGGGACCAGTCTGCCTTGAGCAGAATGGTGGACCCGCACACCTCTTTGCTGTGGAGAAGTTTCCCCACTTACCTTTCTGTTCTTGTCCCTTCTCCCCTCCCCACCCCCCTGCCCCCTCCCCTTGTCACCTCTCCTGTGATTCTGAACCGGTTGGCAGGCCTCCTCTATCATCCAAGAGAAGGCCTGGATTAAGTGTTTTTAATGTGCTGAGTGGGCTGTGGAAGTCCTTGACCCCTTTTTGGTATTCACAATTATATCCAAAGCAGTTTGAATTCCATCTTTCGCTGTAATCTTAAAATTTTTTCTGTATGCCAAAACTCTGATTTTGAGGCAGAAGGAGAAGGCTGAGATGCTGGTTTGAGCACTTAGGGGACGCTCACCCCACCACCTGCCATCTCCTGAGTCGAGAACAGTGGTTCTCGCTCAGAGCAGTGCCGCCCCCTAGGGGGAGTTTTGGAAATTGGGAGATTTAAGTTGTTATCCTGGAGGGGGACTGTCCTGACGCCTCCTGATCCTGTCAGCAGTGTGTGGAATGGTCACACGTAGGGAGAATTGGTCCCCGCCTTTCCCAATGCCCTCTGTGGGTGAAAGACAGCTTACAGTGATCTGAACCTAAAACCGAACTGTTTTATGTACAAACACAACATGCTTTCTCCCACAACTTTAATATGCACTGACCTTTCCAGGAATGTAACTGTACATAAATTGAGGGAAAAGTCTGTTTTGTTTTTCCCTGAACTTGATTGAGAGATATTTAACATTCAGAAAGCCCTGACCCCGTTCCCACACAGCTCAGTGAGGCTGCCTTTGTAGGGACGCCTGCCCCGTGCCTCTCAAGAACCGAGAGAAGCATCTGACTGTCAGTGTGTCCTCTACAGGATGGTGCCCGAGTATTTACGTACCAATAGTAGATTTTCTTATAACTTGCTTTCCTTTTATTTCTTCTTTATATGCAGTTTAAACGTTGTCTTGATCTTTTTGAAATCATGTATGTAAACATGTATTTTCTATGAATTTTATGACAGCATGGGAAAGGAGTTGCAAAATACAGGACAGGAGAAAAGAGGCATCGACTGAGAGGTTAGGAACGACTGCTCTAATATCACAGGCACGGCTGACAAGGACCCGCTTCAAGTTTATGTAGCCAGCATCCAAGGGGGCTTGGTTTCTGTTCTTAATCAGTGAACAAGTGTGTCTGGAGGTGACATTGGTGACAGCAGCGTCTGGGGTTGAGACGTGGTAACTGCCATTAGCCCCGTTTCCTCCTTTCAGTTTATCTAGAATCCCTCTCTAAGAGCACAGAGGAGGGAAGGAAGATAAAAAGTAAAGGGTTTTAAAAAGATTATGTTGAATACCAGCATGCATGTGGGTTAGTGGAAGGAGATTAAATCAAATCTTCCTGTCTAGTGACTGAAAACGACGGGTGTCCTCCCAGCTCCATCACGGGTCAGTGTAATATGGTCTAGTAGTTTGCTGAGAGGTCAGGAAGTCCTAATTTGAGTTCGTGTTAAAATAAGACAGACATGAGTTGCACATTAAAAATCTTTCTCTGAGCCGGCTGGTGGCGTAGTGGTTAAGTTCGCACGCTCTGCTTCAGTGGCCCAGGTTTGCTGGTTCGGATCCCTGGCACGGACCTAGGCACCGCTCCTCTGGCCATGCTGTGGCAGGCGTCCCATATATAAAGTAGAGGAGGATGGGCACAGATGTTAACCCAGGAAGAGGATTGGCAGCAGATGCTAGCTCAGGTCTAATCTTCCTCAAAAAAAATTTTTTTTTAAAGTTTCTCATGTCTGTTTTGTGAGCATTCCTGCATGTCAGAGGTTCAAGTTAAAGTACAGATTTTCTGATCTGTGACCCTTCACATACATAGTTCTGTCAAGCTCACCTGGACAGCTCAGTCTCCTCTGCATCAGAAAACGCCACCAACTTCACACGAGTCACCTTCACACTGGCCGTACAGACTCATTGTGCCCTTGCCCAGAACTGACGACGCGGCCTTCCTGGGGGGTGTTCAGGCACTAACGACAATGCACGTGTATTCAGAGGGTTTGCCCACACACAGGTTCGGTGCCAGGAACCAGCTAAGTAAAGCCTCCATTGGTTTAAATAAAGAGCTTTCAATTAGTCGCTTTCCCAGTTTTTAAATTTCTCTGATGGGACTCTCTCTGAGGAAACTGGAGCCATACTTAAGGAGCACAACCGAAGTCACATGAGCGAACCGTTCTCCACGTCCGTACCTAACTCTCCTGTCGCGCAGAGTGTGCAGGTGTGTTACGAATACAGTCAGCTAAAACTTAGCGCATCACAGCTTTAGAGCAGGAATGGATGTTAGGGACCAGCTGATCGTTTATCAGTTAATCGTTTATCAGTTAATCAAGGCTGAGTTCAAAGGGTTGCCTCCTCCTGGAAGCCTTTCCTAGTCCCCTGGGCGAGCTGGAGTCTCCTTGGCCTCTTCCTGAGCGTCCTCCAGGAGCGCCGTCTCTGTTGCACCTGGAGGCAGGCCCAGGCTTTGCTCCCCTTTGTCTCCTGGGCTGGAACGTGTGCTTATTTTCTGTGACAGGCGCGCCTGGGGTCAAAGCTGAAGAGCTTTTCTGTGCACAGTGAATGCAACGTGAATGTAAATGCACTTCATACAGGGCAGTGTGTGTTATTCAGTGTGTTGTTCTGTTGTGTAAGTATCCAGTGTGTATATTTTTATGTAAACTTTTATGTAGTTACATATATGTGACTTTATGTAACTTTATATAGTTATTTATGCTGTATGTGGTGAGTACTTCGTCTCAAGAAAAGGAAATTGTTTTCTTGCAGTATAACCATTTTTTTGCCAGAACTGTTTTACGGTAAGTACGCTGATAACCCGGAGAGGCAGAGTTGCAGGCCTCCCAATGCCCCAGCTCAGGGCGCGTTGCTGAGCCTCAGAGGAGGCAGCAGGGAAGGCCGTGGCTTTCAGGCGGTGGAGGGCTAGTTGAATTACTCACTGACGCGCCTAAGGTGGTTCTGTCCCCCCTCCTCTGGCCCCCAAACATAGAAAGAGAAGAGAGAGTAAATATAGGCGATACATACGCCTCCATTAAGAGTTTAAGAAATAGCCCTGGTTTTATTTGAACAGCGCAGGAATAATTCAAGTGTCTATCAGAGACTGTGAAAAGAGAGAGAAAAGGATCATGTGATGAAGCCTTCTCCTGCCCCCCAGAAAAAGGTAAGCAGAGATTTGAAACCCCTCAATTTTGTGTCTTTTTTCCCCTTCTGTACTCAGGAATGTTGCACAGATTTGCGATGAAGGCACGGACGTATGTAATTATGCTCGCTGTGAGCAGTTCAGAAAGGCACGGGTTTGGGACTACCCAGGTGGATAGACTCTTAAAGGCATCCTTAACTTCAATTTTTAGTCCCTGTTAAATAGTCATTCCTTTGCCCATTCATAACTCAGTTGAGCTCACCCATTGAAATTCTTTTAAAGACGGGTAGTCACTCTTGTGAAACTATGGACACCTGGGGACAAAGTGGGGAGCACAGATCATTTAACATGTGGCAATTCCACAGGAGTTTTCCCATTGTTTTTTAATAAGAACGATTGATTTACACCTTGACAGTAAGACGCGGTGCACGTGGAGTTAAATTTCAGATCAAGGTTGCTCAACTAGGGAACACACTTTGTTTATTTCTACTCCTCTTGGGCACTCAGAGGAACAGTCTCACTATACGAGACAGAATCTAGAGTTAGGCCCACCTGGTCTATCATTGGTTACTGGAGAGTTCCTTTCTCAATGTGGGAATACCACATTCTAGCCTTAACAAACAGTTAATTGGGCTTGGTTGTCTTTTGAGTTTCAAGAACATGTACTTCTAAATGTACAAAATGTGTTTTCAGACTCAACACCATACATTAGTTCAAAGTGCAGAGGCAGAATGCAGGTGCAAAGGCCCTGAGGCAGAAAGGGTTCTGCCGTATTCTAAGAATGGAAATAAGACTGGTGAAGCAGAAGCGTAGGGACGAGGGGAGAGTGGTATTGGATGAAGGTGGAGATGTGTGCAGGGGACAGTGCACAGAGGCCTCACAAGCCAATTCAAACATGGAGAGTTTGAATTCTCCTCTAAGAATAATGGGAACCCGTTGAAGGGTGTTAAGCAGAATGATGTAATATGATGTAGGTTTGAAAAAAGATAACTTTGGCTGCTGAATAGTGAATTAATTCAAAGGGGGCAAGAATAGAGGCAGGGAGAATTACCCAACTATAATAATCCAGGCAGATGTTGATGATGGTGATTTGGATTAAGATGCTATACAGTCCTATATTGCTTAGCGATGGGGACCATTCTGAGAAATGCGTCGTTAGATGGTTTTGTCGTTGTGCGAACATCGTAGAGTTACTTACACAGACCCAGATGGTACAGCCTACAACACACCTCGGCTACATGGTGCTAACCTGATGGGACCACCATCGTGTATGCGGTCCATTGTGGACTGATACGTCATTGTGCCATGCAGGACTCTTTTAGACATGGAGAGACGTGGAAGGATCAGAGATTTTTTTAGAAATAAAACCAACAACACTTGCTAATGGATTGGAAGGGGAGTGGACAGAGACTGGGAAAAAATTTAAAATCCAGGATGACCTTTAGGTTTAATGCTTGGGCAACTGAGTGTATGAGGTGTTATTCACCAAGATGGGAAAAACTAGAAGAGGACAAGTTTGGAGTGAAATCAAGAGCTCTGGGTTAGACAATTTTGAGTAATTTTGAAATCCTTAGGAGACAGCCAGTGGGGGTGTCCAGTAGACAGCTGGGGATGTGTCTGACTGTAGAAAGAAACTTGAGAGTCGGCAACATGTAGATGGTATTGAAACCCATGAGACTCATAAAAGAATCTAACAAGAGTAGAGATCAAGAAAAGGAGGCCTGAATAGAGCTGTAGGGCACTCCAGCATCTAGAGTCTGGTAGACATAGAAGCCAAGAAAAGAGATGGAGAGAAAATCAACAATGAGCTAGGAGGAAAATGAAGAATGGTGTCGCAGACATCAAGGAAGGGCAGCAGTTCCAGAAGGGAGCTGTTTCCGGCTCCCATGACCACCGACTAGGGAATTAATTGCTGGCAGCACTCAGGCTCCATGTAAAGTGCAGACCCACACTGGGTACCAGGTGCACGTCAAGAATCTTCATGTTTACTGGAAACGTTGCTTTCTCCTTGGTATGTCCTGACCCACTGACTGGGGGTACAGAATAACACCATCAGTGAGTGAACATTTCAGAAGTTTAGTGCTCAGAGTTTGGTTCAGGGTCATTACCGTGACTGCAGGTGTTCTCAGAGATAAGCAAGAAGTGCGTAAAACAGACCAGCTGTGTTAACTCTTTCTTGGCTGAGGTCATGGTTGACCATGCTGAATACTGCTGTAAGTGAAAACTGAGAGCCAAAAAGTTAAGTGACATGTCCTAAAGTCTGGTTAGTTAAATCCTGTTGTTCTGTAGGCAGGTTCATTCAATTTACTCAGCAAACGTTTATTGGATAGTTTATGGCCTGTGCTAACGTAGGAATATAGAGGTAAAGAACTTAGACGTGGTCCCTGCCCTGATGGAGGTGACAGTCCGAGAGGCAGGTGGGAGGGAAGAGACGTCAGTAAATACAGATGTGATCAGCCCTATGGGAGCATACGGCAGGGGACTCGCCATGGC
This sequence comes from Equus przewalskii, assembly GCF_037783145.1. NCBI lineage: Eukaryota > Metazoa > Chordata > Mammalia > Perissodactyla > Equidae > Equus > Equus przewalskii. The sequence continues at coordinate 84,833,241 of NC_091835.1, read as the reverse complement.
CGAGACCTGAAGGATCAAGAGATGTCAGCCAGGTGGCCGGGGGAAGGGAGGCAATAAACAGCACATTCAGAGGCCTGGTGGCGAAGGAGCATATTGACCTGGAGAAAGAAAAGAAGTTCGTTGTGGCTGGAGAGGAGAGAGAGAAGGGGAGAGAGGAGGCAAGGTGGGCAGATGGTGGAAGACCTGTACACTTAGAGACCTTTTCCTTCATCCCAGGGGAGTCATAACCATCCTAGGGATTCACGCCTCATGGGAAAACAACAGAGTGGTTTCTTGATTGGAGAATTTCTGATGGTTTTACAATTCATTTGTGCTACAATAAAGGTTCCCTTTAAGAAATATGGTGGAACAGCCATTTTGGGGGTGAAAAAAAACCAGAAAATACAAACACCAGGGCGAGTAAACCAGAGCACCAAGAAAATGAAGTATTAAATCTATAAAAATAATAACAGTTCCTAAGAACTACCAGTGTGAAGAGTTCTGATTTAAATATCATAATTGGATCAAATTATTCACTTAAACCTTAAAGATAATTTATTCTTACCAATAGAACTTATTAGAAACATTTCAATAGCGTATTACACGTAGTGCCTTTTCTTTTTGCCCTTACGGAGCACAGATCTCATAAGAAGAAATGATTTTTTAATCAGCAATTTTGGAGACAAATTCTGTGTATGCCAAAGTTATGCTGAAACTGGTAAATATTAATTAAATCTGGAATTCATAGAGAAATGCCAGAATATTTAGGAACAAATATTTTTTTCCAGCTGTGTTGAGATGTAATTGGCATATAACATTGTATATGTTTCAAGTGTGCAACGTGGTGAATTCATGCACATGTTTCTTGTACATGATTGCTGTAATAAAGTTGATTATCAAGTCCTTCACCTCACGTACTTACTGTTTTGTTGTGGTGGTGAGAACACTTAAGAGCTGCTCTCTTAGCGGTTTTCAAGTGTATAATATAGTGTCATTAACTGTAGTCATCATGCTGTGCATTAGACCCTCAGACCTTATTCCTCTTACAGCTGGAAGTTTGTCCCCTTTGACCAACCTTTCCCCGCTTCCCTCATCCCCAGCCCCTGGCGACCACCATCTACTCTCTGTTTCTGTGAGTTTGGCTTTTTTAGACTCTGCATGTGAGATCATAGAGTATTTGTCTTTCTCTGTCTGACTTATTTCACTTAGCATAATTCCCTCAAGTTTCATCATGTTTTTGCAAATGGCGTGATGTCCTTCCTTTTTATGGCTGAATAATAATATTCCATTATATATACGGTCATGTGCCACATGACAATGCTTCAGTCAACGACAAACCGCATACACAACAGTGGTCCCATAAGACTAGTAGCACGTAGCCTCGGTGTGTAGTAGGTGAACGATCTAGGTTTGTGTAAGTGCTCTGTGATGTTCACACAACGACAGCATTGCCTAAGAATGCGTTTCTCAGAACGTGTCCCTGTCATTAAGTGACGCCTGACTGTGCGTGTGTCCGTATGTGTATATCTCACGTCTTCTTTCCCCGTTCATCCATTGATGCGTGCTGCGTGCGTGTGTCTGGATGTGTGTATCTCACGTCTTCTTTCCCCGTTCATCCATCGATGGACACTCAGGCTGTTTCTGTGTCTTTGCTAATGTGAATGATGCTGCAATGAACGTGGGGTGCAGATGTCTCTTGGAAATAGTGATTTCATTTTCCACAGATAAATACCCAGAAGAGGGATTGCTGGATCATATGGTGGTTCTGTTTTTAATCTTTCTGAGGAACCTCCATGCTCTTTTCCATAGTGTCTGCACCAGTTTACATTCCCACCAACAGTGCGCAAGATGGAAACAGATACTTTCTATTTTAAAATAATTTTGGGATATTGTTGTTATGAAAAACAACCATTTGTATTTTCAGGTGGAACGAGTGGGAGCTCAATCCTGGTCTCATTTTCTAGTAGGCTGTTCACCAGGAGCAGCGGGGACCGGAGCGGGAAGGAAGTGGGACTGCAATCTGTTGAGAACCTGTTCTGTGCTGGGCCCTTCCCACGTGTCCCTCACCTGAGCAGTGTAGAAACTCCATGATGAGTTATTTACATTTTGTTTTAGATCTGAGAACAAACAGATTTCAAAGATGAGGAAATTGATGGTCCAAAATTTTATCTTGGACTGACATGTTTGGGTCATTAACCCAGACTTGTCTTTTGGTAATTCACTTATATATTCATTTGCTGAATAGTTATTGAACTCCTGTTGTTGACCAGAACCTGTGTGGGAGGATACGAGGAAGAACGAGATCTGGGCCCTGGGGCCGGCCCCGTGGCCGAGTGGTTAAGTTCACGCACTCCACTTTGGTGGCCCAGGGTTTCGCTGCTTCGGATCCTGGCCACAGACATGGCACTGCTCGTCAGGCGATGCTGAGGTGGCATCCCACATGCCACAACTGGAAGGACCCACAACTAAAATATACAACTATGTACGGGGTGGGGGGATTTGGGGAGAAAGCAATTAAAAAAAAAAAAGACCTGGGCCCTTCTCTCTAGGGGCTGGGCCTGGGAGCCTTGCACCTAATCGCCTTCATGGGAAAGCACGAAGGGCTGTGAACTTCTAAAGGCCTGGCCCCAGGTGCTCCATACAGTGGAGGAAGGCTGATTAGGGAGCCAGTACTGAACAAAGCTCGAACGTTACCAGGCAGACAGTGAGGTGGGAATGCAGGTAAAGTGAGTAGAAGACAGCTGGAGCCTGAGGGGCGTGGTGGGGTCGTGGTGTGGAAGCAGGGAGCCCTGTGCTCAGGACACGGCCCACCTTGTCCATGTGGCCAAGGATAATGACGGTGATTTCCATGTCTCTGAGCATCTTAGTTTGTACTCACTGGAAAAGATAAAGTTTTAGAAGTATTTTGTCATTATGGGGTTCGTTTGGGTTTTTTTTTTGGGAAAGAGATTGTTCAAAGAACAGTGATAAATAGGGAAAATATTTTGACTCACGTAACTCTTCACTAAAATTGCAATATTCATAGTCCCGAGGGAACTGTGTGTCCTTAGGACATTCTGTTCTCTATCCTTGGGAAAATATGTTTAAGAAAGGAAATAAAGAGGGGTATTTGAAGATTAGTAATGAAGTGTATACTTTACGAATGCATCCTCTGTCCTGGCTGCTCTCATGAGTTATTTTAAGTCCTGACATCGGTCTGGGAACGAGGTGGTGTCCTCTCTGTGTCACAGATGGGAAACCGAGACTTGGGGAAAATGTGACTTGCCCAAGACAACCCAGCTGGTCGGTGGCAGAGCTGGGGATTCAAACCCAGTTCCTCCACTTTCCAAACGGGCTGTGGAGCTTGGAGGCTTCTGGCGAGGTGACCTGGGACACTTCGGTGGGTAAGGATACAGAAGACAGCTCGGGGTCCTCTCCCTTAAACCAGAGTAGCTTGGCTCTAACCTTTTACATTGGATTTTCACAGAAGATTTTATCGGAACAAAGGTTCCGCAACGGGGGATGGACAGCGAGGTACCTTTGCAAGAAGAGACCGGGGACGTGCCACAGGCACGCGAGTGCCCTGGGTTATCAGTTCCTGCCCTTTGGAACGTGGTATTCTATTGGGACATGTATACATGACACTTTGCAAAGGTCCAGAGCCCTCTGAAATGGATCAAAACAAGATTATATCTGCTAGGAAATAGTGAATATATTCTGTATATCAAGCCAAATGCTAGGCTCTTGTCTAAATAACTGTGTCTTTGCTGACCACCTATGTGGTGGGTTAGCAAAAGAGCTCTTGACCCCCCTCACGCCTGCATCCTTGCTGTGCTCTGGGCAGATCAGTCTCTGTAAATGTCTCAAAACACTCAGAAACACTTACCCACCTCAAATGACTTGCCTGGGCTCAGGAGGTCCGTCCTCACAACTGAGATTCAGACTTAGACTCCAGCGGTGGACAAGGTGGAACGGGAGAGTGGGGAGTATAGGGGCAGAGTCTGGCTCTCAGGAGCTTTGGGTTTTCCAATGAGCACACACTGAGATGCCTTAGATGCGCAGGCTGCAGGACCCCTGAGGAAGACTGTGCACAAGACGTCAAGCCACTGGATGGGTGGGGCAGAGCCCACTCAGCATCCTTCGTGCCTGAGAGGGGAGGTGGTGGTGCAGTGTAGGAACACTTGAGGTGCCCTGACCAGCCTCAACTCCTCCTGTGCATCCTGGAACGAGACGGTCGGGTCAGACAGGTGACTGTCATTCGTTGCCACTCAGGTCCCACTTGCTAGAGGGGGAAAGCTTTTCCCTGTGTGCTAGAGATGGAGATAGAAGTGAATTCAGGAAGGAAAACGAAATGACATTTTACATTGGGTACATTAGCAGAATCCCAGGCTGCCAAACACTGAGGCTGGCTTCGTGAGCAGTCCAAACTGTATTTCTCGAAGGGAAATATTATGAGCTGTGGTCAGTGAGAAACCGTTTAGTTTTGAGGTGGCAGCTCTAGGGAAATAGAGGAAGCTAGTGGGGTGAGTACTGCCCAGGATGGGAAGGTAACGCCAAGCATTTGAGTTCCAGAACGTCTTGGACTCATAGCCATCATGGTGTGATCTTAGAGGTCATATGTGACCAAATGAGAAGTTTAATAATGCCTCTTCTTATGTTCACTCTTTATATAGCTGCCTTTAAAACAAGTTATCATCTGGCATCATTTAAATAACAGGTTTTTTAATTAGGTGATGGGTGAAAATTGAGTGTTTAGCAAAATAATCTTAATTTTTAAAATTTGATAAGAAAGAGATGTTGGTACTGGATATTGTAAGTGGGGAGCTATCTGAATAGGGGAAGATACGATATTTAGACCCACGCTCATACCTACACAGACATTTGTAACAATAATAAGCCCCTCGGATAGTGGTTAAGAACACACCCTGAAGAGTGCAGATTGCCTGTTCAAATCCTGGTTATGCTCTTCAGTAATTGTGGTCTTGAACATGTTTCTTAGCCTCTGTGGGCCGAGTTTCTCTTTGGTAAAATGGAAAATAATATCGACCTCAGAGACTGTCGAGAGGGTTAAATAAGTTAACAGATGTTAAGTGCTCCGAATGTGATTGGCACGTGTAACACGCTAGGAGTCTATGCCACTGTTACTGCTGTTAAACTCTTTGGGATATTTGGCAGCTTTGAAGCTTGGCACTGCTACACGCTCTGGGGTTTAAAACGCTCGACGCTGCCTTTTCTTGAGGGTGTCTTTGGTGTCAGGCCCAGGAGAGGCAGTGTTTGTACTTTATCTCGTTGCATCCTCACAGTGCCCTGTGAGGTAAATACCATGGACGGCTTTAGAGACCGACTCTCCTGTGGGGAAGTAACGTGCCCAAGGCCACAAAGCACTTAGCTGGTGGGTCCCCACCAGAGCGCCCAGTCTGCAGAGCGGGGCCCCCACCCCTGCAGGTTTCAGCTCACCTTGTTCCTGCAGCACACCTTGTGACCTGGCCATACGAGTTCCAGCATCCAGGCCAGGCCCCCCATTGCACGGAAGAGGATCATGAGGCCATGGGATTAAGTGAGTTGCCCAAGGCGCCCTCTGATTAGACTGTGAAGTCCAGATTAGGAACTTATCTAATATGCAGGCTGTGTCTCTCTCTGTAGGGTACAATTGCTTATGGTGTGTTTGGCAAAAAAGCGTCAGGATAGGCTGTCAGCTGCCAGATAACTGATTCCATTGGGATCAAGCGTATGTACGCTCAAGTACTGGGTAACAAATTCTCCTTTGCTTTAATTGGCTTGTGTTTATATACTTGACAGCATGAATGAACATAGAAAAATAAGGGTTTTTTAATTTTTCCACTGTTGCATTTGCTTTGGAAAATCCCGTATCTCTTTGAGGTTTAAAATTATGTTTAACAATAATGTAGTAATCTTAGGAAAAGACCAACCCATATTCGTCTTTATCGCTCTTCATTACTGGCCCTCAGCCTGTGAGAGCTTTCTATCCTTTAGAGAAACACATTTTCACAAAGTGTGTATGAGGGTATAGATTTATAGCATGATTTACAATAGTAAAAAATGAAAATGGCACAGTCATCTAATTAATGCCATTGAATGGTATATTTAAAATGACAAATTTTGTATTATATGTTTTAACAGAACTTTTAAAAATTGATAATGTAATATACCAAAACCAATGAATTGTACACTTTAAATGGGTGAATTGTATATGTGAATTATATCTCATTAAAGCTATTCAAAAAAAAAACCCCAAACATTCATCAATATGGAATTGATTATACTGTGCTATGCCTAGTCAATGGAATATTATACAAACTTTATAAAAGAATGAGGTAGATTTTTATGTTTTGACGTGGGAAGATGTCCAGGATATATTGTGAAGGAAAAAAAGTTGGTATCAAACTTTTCTATGCATTTACGTACATGTCCATGTCTTGTTTTATGGGTCTCGCTCTGAGCATTGTTATGCAAGTTGCCTTTTTCACTTGTGTGTGTCGGGGGTTGCTGGTGCATGTAGACAGACCTCATTGTTGTAAACTGCTTCGTACGATTCCTGGTTTGATTTTATCACAGTTTATTTAATCCTTTCCATATTGATGAGTATTTTGGTCGTTTACAACTTAGCATATTTCAAACAGTGCTGCGATCGATACCCGTGAACCAGCACAGGAGCTCAGTAACTGCCTGGGAGAGGCATTGCTCAGTCTCAAGGAACGAGAATTTTTTTTGCCTGGTGGAGGCTGACTCATTGCCCTACAATAAGATGTATTATTTATGCTCCCAACACCACATGAGTGTGCACATTTCCCCACTTCCTAACCAACACTTTAAATTTTTTCCAATCCAATGGGTAAAAAAGTCTCCATTTTAAACTGAATTTTCATGATTGAAAATCAGAATGAGCATGTTTTCACATCTATTTAACGCTGAGCACCGAGGCACTCCTCCAGATGCTGGAGACAGTGGTGAGCGGACGTGAATCCCGCCCTGTGGAACTGACGTTCAGACGTTATTGGCCATTTATATTTCCTCATGCCTTTTGCCTATTTTTCTGCTTATTCTTAGGTCTTCTTAGATAATCTTTGTTATATACGTGGCAATTATTTTCACCCATGCTGTGGCTTGTCTTTTAAACTTTGTTTTCGATATCTTTTGCCTTACAGAAGTTTTTAATTTTTATGAGGTCATATTCATCAATCTTTTTTTTAATGCTTTTTTGTTTTATGTCTCATTTAAAAAGGCCTTCTTTACCCCAAGGTCATAAATATAGCCTATACTTTTTTCAATATTTTTATAGCTTTAGTTTTAACATGTAGCACCTGAATCCATCTGGAATCTATTTTTGTGAATGAAGTGGTGTGTGGATAGAGTCCACATCCTACAGCATATATTTTTGAATGTTCAAATTTTTTAAAAGTGTGTATGCTTTTGGAAGCAGAAAGAGCCATGAAGATTTTGAAAAGACGCTGAGGGAGTGGATGCCCAGAGGAGAAAGATGAAGCAGTGGGGACAGAAGCCTGTGGTCTGGGGGGCAACTTTGGTCTTAGTGGGCCTGGATGGGGACAGGAGCACAGAGTGAGCCCCTGGTGTCCTGGGTGCTCCAGCTCAAATATGAGACATGGCTCAGCTTCAGAATACGAGAACCAGAGAATAAGCCAGAATGAGTCAGAGACTGGGTTCTTTGGTGTTTCTAGTTGTCATGGAATAGAATTGTTAATCCATCATCTGGGACAAAAAGGAGCTGGAGGTGATACCCTATTTTAAAATAATCCTAGCCTAGACTAGTGATTGGCTTTGCCACCACTAATTCTGGCTACCAGAGGTTAGTAAAAGCAGAGGATCGAAGTGTGCAGCCTCGTTAATTAATGTCTTTTAGGTTTAAGAAAGAGTTTCTTCAGAGAATTTCTTTTTCTTTTTTTTGGAAGGATTTTTTGTTTGTTTAGTACATCTGAAAAGAACGCAGACACAAAGAACTGAGACGTGAGGAAGCGCTGGTCCAACACCGAGGAGTCCACGGGAATTAGGATCAGGGGAAGGTGGAGAAGATTGCCTAGACATTTTTAAAAATTGCAAACTGCAACCCAAATAAGCCGATAAAATCCCTGTTAACGCTTGAAGAGTCTTCCTGAGACGCCCTCCGTGACTGTCATGAAACCAGAGGGCCTCGCCTGGCTGCTCTGGGGCTTGTCATAGCCAAAACCAAAATAAGAGCATCCCCTGACGGTCGCCATGTTGGTAAATGTTCTCCCCAGCTTCCTAATGACGCAGGTCTCCATCCTTGTCACTTGAGAGAGAATGTTGTGTGGCAGAAACGTGGATAACAAATGAGCGAGGCTCAGTAGGCCATTCTTTAAAGCAGGCAGAGTGGGAACCAGTTGGGGTGAATCCACCCAGAATCCCGAGTTCCTTTCTTCCTTTGGCATTAGACCCAGACGGTCCCTTGGTGTCTGGTGACACTGATGAGTTTAGAAACACCTGTTCATCCTTCACGCATGTATGTTTGCTTGCTGTGTGCTGACCCTGTTCTAAGTGCCCACGAATGTTGGCTCATACACTCCTTATAACAACCCCTGAGTTACAGTTAAAGCCTTATTTTACACGTGAGGAAACTCCACGTTTCCACGAGCTCCAAATAGTTAAGTAGGGTGCCCAGGGTCTCACCGGAAGTGGCAGAACAAGTTTGGACCTCGGTAATCTGGCTCCAGCTTTACATAACCTCTGTGCTAACGCTACCTCCAAATGGTCTCTCGGCAAGTGCAGCCATCAGGAAAGGACTAGACTCTGATAAGCCCTAATGAGAAGGAGCTGAAAAACCTGCATCAGGAAGATGCTCGCAAGGCCTCTCTGTCATCAGACTGCCCTGGAGGGGCCTCTCTAAAGCTGACAGCACGGCTCCCGCGCGTGCCCATTTTCACTCCAGGCCGGCCTTCTGACTTCAGCCACAGTGTGAGTCTGTGGTTCCTGGCAAAGCTTAGCCTCCTGGGAAAAAGTGCCTTCAGATGTAACACATGGCTTATCCATGCAGGGTAAGTTCTGTTTATGCTTCATTCTGGAAGCCAGTGGCTCTCAGTCTGGCTTGCATCACACGATGGAATCCTGTGCCCTGAGCGTGAATGATTTGCGTTTACACACTACAGTGTGAGGGAATCGGCCGTAGCGGAGAGTGCGTGGAGTGGGCACGAGGCTGCTCTCAGGGCTGGCCGCGCAGCTGCGTGTTCAGTCTCTAAAATCCAGGGAGCTGTACGAGGTACACTTTTCTCGAGGTGCGTCCTACTTCCCTAAAGAGGTTTCGTGTTTCATGGGGTGGCTCAGTCAGCTGAGGTATTGCGGAAAATGCAAACTCCTGAACTCACGTCTGGAGATACCCTTTCTGGGCAGGGCCCAAGAGTTTGCAGTTTTAACAATGACTCTGGATAATTCTGCTGCAGGTGGTCCAAAGAGATACTTATAAGAAACGCAGTGATGCTACCGACCGAGTCTGCTGCTGTTCTGCTTAACTCTGGCTGGCCATCAGCAGGACTGTATGAGCCGAGCAAAAGGGTCATTTGGGAATGACTGAACTCACACTGTGGGATTTATCTTACAGGATTTTAAAAAATCCACAAAAATGCAGAAACACTGTATAAAATGCCTTCAACAAGATTTCTCTGAATCCGTCCCATGCCCACAGAAGAGACATATAAGAATCTTCCTGTAGGGGCCGGCCCCGGGGCTGAGTGGTTGAGTTCGCATGCTCTGCTTCTGCAGCCCAGGGTTCCAACAGTTTGGATCCTGGGCGCGGACATGGCACCGCTCATCAGGCCACATTGAGGAGGCGTCGCACATAGCAGAGCCAGAGGGACCTACAACTAGAATATACAACTAAGTACTTGGGGGCTTTGGGGAGAAGAAGGGAAAAAAAAAAAGATTGGGAGCAGATGTTAGCTCAGGTGCCAATCTTTAAAAAAAAGAATTCGCTAAATTAAAAAAAAATTTCCTGCATTTTAATGGAAAGAGGATAAATTCCAGGCCTGGCTCTATTCTGCCAAAGTTCACCCCCTTAGATAGCAGTCATCCATATACGACAGTGTCACCACCCACATCCTCCGCTCCCTCTCTTCTCCTTCCACCAATTGCAAGAGCTGTGTGAAGACCGCTCCTCCCGGCCCTCCCCATGCGCCTCTGTCACGCCGTGTCAGGCCCCCTCACGTGTGGTGAGCGGAGAGGGCGCCTTGAACAGACATTACCCCTGGTCTTTAAGAGCTTGTCTAAGTCTGGCTGATGGTTGGGTATGTCTGACGTGTTGCCGTCTTAGTAATTCTGTGGCTGAGCATTGCTGACTTCTTGAGCAATGAGAATACCCTAGCAAATCTTGTGTGTGGCCCATCCCCTCTTAAGAATCTGCCTCATTGTTTCAGCCCAACCATTTGCCTGAGCGTGGTAGAGTGAAGTAGGGCACAGCTTGGATAAGGTCCCTGTCTACAGATTTCTTAAACCTAGCCGACATGAATAGGGGCACACTGTCAGCATAAAGGCTGGCCACCGTGTGCTGCACCTGACGGGTGCTGAGCTGTGACTGTCCCAGCAGATGGGACGTGAACCAGGGCTGCCTTGACCTGTTGTGAGAAAGTGTTTCTGGAATGGCTCTTTATAATTATTTGGACTTTTCACCAAGGTTACTGTGTCACAGCCCATGGAAAAGTTGGTGCCTTTCAGGAGGCCTGAGCTTCATCCTGCATTTATGGGCATGAAATCCATTCTCAACCTTCGGACATGGCATCTGGGCCTACTCTTTCTCGCAAATAGTTTGCCAGTGAGCAGTGTGCTGTGTGACCAAGCTGCCCATCCTTGTGAAATTGGCAGGGCATAAGTTGTTAATTGAATACATGCAAGCTAACAAAGATCCAGATAAGATGTGCTGTAATGGTTGAGCAAACCCAGGTGGCTTATTAACAGCTGCATTTCCTCATGCTGCTTCAGAAATGGGCGTTTCTTAACCCACATTTTCAGATGGAGCTGATCTGAGATCAAGCTAATTACGCAGTTTGGTGAAGCTGAGAAGTCAGGCCTGGGACATTTTCCGACCTTGAAGTATTCAGTGGAGGTGGTCCGTGTGGTCTTGGGTTTGCTCTGGCAGACAGTTCAGAGGCTGAGCATTCAGTGTTGCCCCTTTGGACATGTTGAACAAAAGCTGCAGCTGTGGATACAAGATGGCATTGTTAAAGTTCTGGTCTCCAGCTTAGGAAAGACTTGGGATCAGTCAGTTGTAAATGCACAGCCAGAGAAACTGTGGGGAGCCTTCGCTGCTTCCAAAATAGATGCCGGTTTCTTTGTGTCTGTGTGCACAGGCCTGCATTGCAGATAACGTTGGCTTTGAACGATAAGCACCTAGTGTCTCAAAGCTCTTACAGACACAGAAGAAAACAAACACACAGTGTTCCAGAAAGCATCTTCTCATCGATGAGTCTACGGCCACCACTGGAGGAGAGACTTCCTAATGGCTGCGTTGGTTGGGTGGGGAGAGGGACGTGGGAGGTGCGGTTCTTGCTTTGTCTGGGAGTTGTGAGAAGCCTCAGCTTCTTTGTTCGCAGACAGGTGAATATCTGTTGCATCTGGGTGGCAGCAGAGGCAGTCCTCCTCCACGGTGGGGGCGAGGTGCAGAACAAACGCTGATCTCAGAGTAAAACGAACAGAAAACCAGTTCAAAGCCCCGGCTGTCTGAGCACCTTCCCTCATCTGTACAATGAGAATGGAACACCCGCCTCATCTATCTCCTGGGGTTTCTGTGAGGATCAAATGATAAGATGGAGTGTGTGAAACACTGGGGAAATTGTGTAAAATATCAGTATTTTAAGAGAGATGATTTCCTGAAACCCTTGAGTTCTTCCTCAGATTCCATGACTATGGCCTCATTTAGATTTTCTGGCCCCTCTGTAACCCTAGCCATCAGATTCTCAGGGAGGCACTAGAAAAGCCCCAAATCACTAGAAATCCCTACTGAGGCAGCTCACCCCAGACGCCCCTCCGTGAGTGGTCGTTGCTGATGGATCTGCTGCGTCAGCTCGAGAGATCTGCCGATCGTGGCTGCAGCAGGCGTGGCTGCAGCAGGCGTGGCCGTGATGGGAATGCCTGGGCGCTGGTTCTTGTTCTGTTTCTTTTTAAAGTGAATGTTTATATTCGTATTGACTTTGCAACAGTAGGTATGGCAAATTTAACATGCTACTTTGTGACGGAAATTAGCTAGCACCAGCTCATGGTTTAAATGATCTAGAACCACAGTGTTAAAAGTATGCTCACAGTCTTGACCACATTAAAAACGAGGGGGCCAGCCCCAGTGGCCTAGTGGTTAAGTTTGGCTCCCTCCACTTCGGCGGCCTGGGTTTGGTTCCTGGGCACAGGCCTACACCACTCGTCTGTAGTGGCCACGCTGTGGTGGCCCACATACAAAAAGAGGAAGATTGGCAGCAGATGTTAGCTCAGGGCGAATCTTCCTCAGCAAAAAAAATGCACAGAAACAGAATGTAAATAAATCTCATGTTCACACTCCTTTTAAAGACGATGAGTGCTTATCACGTGCCTTCTTAAGTCTGTTGACAACAAGTATTTGCTGGGATTTTGTTAAAGGATAAATTGGGAGGATCCTTGAAAGTCACACACGCGCAGTCCTGCATTGGTGTCTGCTGGGTGGCACTGGGCTTCCCCTGTTCCAGGCGGGGTGACCTTCAGGCCTTTCTTTCCCCACTCTCCTCCTCGGCAGCCCGCCTGCCCCGCCCATCACTTCCTCTCCTGTAACAGTCTTGCTGCTCTGTTCTGCCCAGAGCCCCAAGGGGAGTGGGGATCGGGTCAGGCAGAGGGAACAATCGCAACCACTTACATTCCTTTCTTTCCCCATCCAAAGCCCAATCCTGAGGAAGACATGGAAGTCATTACTAAAACTGCCCAGCATCCCTTATTCTTAGCCTGCATTAACCACTTGGCCTTTGCTAGATTAATGACTCTTTGACCAGCAGGTCAATGGTCACAAAAGTTGTATTATTTAAAAATATTTCTGTAGTTTTTTTTCCCAGTTGTAATAAAAATAAAAAGTGGCTGTCCTTTGGTTAACCTTCACATTTGCATCGAGGTGATTTTTCTTTCTCGATGGATACAGAGCTTTAGTAAGCTCCTGGCCGTGGGTTTGGATGGTTTACGCGGTCATCCTTAACCCTTTTCCGGTTACGGTGCTGTGTTTCCCTTGGAAGAGGCAGCCTGTGGATTGCCGCCGTCGGCCCCACTCCCGTCCTCACGACTTCACCTTTCAGGTGAGCAGCCCTGGCCCCCAGGCCCCGCATCTCACCTGTACAAGCGGCAGAGGCTGAGGGATCAGGCCAGGACTTTTTAACTTGACCTTTTTTAAAGCTTTCCCCCAGCTTTTTATTCTGAAAATTTTCAAACCTATAGAGAAATTGCAAAAATAATAAAATAAATACTCAAGGAGTCTTCGTGTAGATCCACCTGTTGTGAATATTCGGCCACATCTGCTTTCTCCCTCTGCTGAGCTCTGTCTGCAGATTTTGCTGAACTCTTGGAAATGGTGAGTAGCGTGCTTCTTTACTAAGCGCTTGAGCGCACATTATCTAAAAATGACCTCTTCCTACCCAACCACAGCACACACTGTCAAACAAAGAAAAATAATAACCACTCAGTGAACGGCAGACTCCGTTTTTACGGTTCCCCAAGAATGCCCTTTCTCACTTATTTTCTCTGAGAATCCAACCAAGGCTCACACACTGCGTGCAGCCTTGTGTCTCTTGAGTCACGTAACCAAGGCCGGTCCTCCTGCCCTTGTGGACATTGACCAGTTCACTCTGAGCCAGTTTTGCGTCACTGACCCATTCCCTTATCTGCGAGCTCTCGGGTCGCCCTCGGACAGTGGAGAGTGTGAGATCTTCTGGAGCGTACGTTTCTGCTGACTGCTGGCATAAGTCTCTATCCACGTCTTATGGACACTTTATCTTTGAAACTTTTCTTTGACTGCTCTGATGCTGCATCGTCTGCTGGGGTCTGTGGTCTCTCATCACCCGATTCTGCGCACTCAGCCCTCAAGGCAACCTGTGCTCACCCTGTTCCTGGCACAGTTTGTAAGGCTTGTGAGGATTAAATGAGATAGCAGCCCCATGAGGTGTGGGTACCATTAATCCCACAATACAGATAAGAAAACCGATCCACTGAGAGATGAAGCAACTCACCCAATTCCACCTGGCTCGTAAGTGGCAGAGCTGGGGTTAAACCCTGGCAGTCTGACTCTCGACCCTGCACGTGTCGTTACATCCGGCGCCCTAAGGGGATATGGCATCTCTTTTAAGAAGTCTAGATGTCAAAGAGAAAGTCTTCATTCTCCAAAGTGGCTTATGAGGAAACTACCAAAGTAATTGCCATTGTTCCTGCCACTGAAAGCTGAGCTCTCTTATGGTAGCAATAAAGAGGCAATGAGGATGAGCAGGCCTCTAACAGACCGGGTTTTTTGGGGCAAATGGATCTGAATTGACCTCATAAATTACAGCTGTGTGACACCCACAGAAACTCACAAGAAATAAAAACACCACTGGGGAGAAAAACAAAACATCAGCGCTGAGCCAGAATGCCCCTGACAAGCCATAAAAGAGAGCCCTCAAACGGACAGGAAGCGGATAGCGCCGGCTGTAATGCGTGCATCTCCGAAGAGAACGTTTAACACTCTCAGGTCCTTGTTTGTACTTTAAGATGACGTTCAACTTGGCTATTATTGCTGAACTTTCTTCAGAAGGTCGATCTGGTTTCGTTTGACTTCTCTCCCCAGGGACCAAGAAGGGAGGTTCTCAGCTTTTTATAGTATGAGGCCTCTAGAGAATTTTACTTCAGGGACTTATAAAAGCAAGTTTCCTGTCGCTGGATGAAACATAGAGAAATTAGCATGGTTGGGACGTAAGAATTATGGCTCATTATTAAAACTCAAGTTTTTAAAAATTTCTTACAATTTTATAGCTGAAAATTTAAAAATTTGAGAGGAAGGGGAACAGAGTTGTCAGCCTCGGGCCTGGGAGTCGAGTGGGAGGAATCGAGAGGGTGGGGTTGCGAGAGGAGGAGGGCGGAGGCACTTCCTGCCACCTTCCTGTTGGGGTGATGGGGGTGATTACGGAGACAAGCCGCTCCGCTTCTCTGGGAGTCTTGACTACTGAAATCAGAAAAGAAGAAGAAGAAAAAATTTATCCCAACTCAATGCATCTTCATATTTTTCCTTTCCTTTTATCAGTTGAAAAAGTGGGCCCTGCCCCGTGGCCGAATGGTTAAGTTCGCATGCTCTGCTTTGGCAGCCCAGGGTTTTGCCAGTTCGGATCCTGGGTGCAGACATGGCAGCACTCATCAGGCCACGTTGAGGTGGCGTCCCACATGCCACAACTAGAAGGACCCACAACTGAAAATATACTACTATGTCCTGGGGGGCTTTAGGGAGAAGAAGAAGAAGAAAAAAGAAGATTGGCAACAGTTGTTAGCTCATGTGCTAATCTTAAAAAAACGAAAGAAAAATGAAATGTCCCTGAGCAATCAGAAGAATCCGGATTTAGAAATTGAAATCCCCAAAGCTCCCCCTTCGCCTGGTCGGGAAGAGATCAGTGGACCCTAACCTGTGCGTTTCCCAGGTGTCATTTCCCAGCATTGGTGCCGTGGGGGCAACTGTAAGCAAATGAAACCCCATCTCCCGTGATGTCGGAAGAGTCCGACTCGAAGCCCGCGTTTGGTTGGGGCTTCGGCACGCTCTTCTACGGATACTCTGAGGGGGGCCATCGACTCTGCAGCTCACCTAGAAGTTTGGATGCTTCTCAGAGCCCACCCAAGACACACTTCGTAGACCAGCTGCAGACTTTTCCATCAATCCTGGAAAACAGCTCCACTGAATCTCTGGACCAGGGCTGACCCCGGCTCCAACCGGACGTCCCTAGCTGTTAATTTAGTTGTCATTTACCAGTCACCCACTGTGTGTGCCAGGCACTGCACCACGTGCTGCAGGCACAGGGGCACATGGTCCCTCGCCTGCAGGAAAGCCTGTGGTTTCCGAGTGTTGGGAGAGGGTTGCAGACGTACTCTGGGAGCTCAAAAGGGAGAGTGACTCAGGCTGGTACGGGACAGGACCGAGGAAGGAGAAGGGTAAGAAAGGTGTTGGTGTGAGGGGGCTTTTGGTTGAGCCTTGAAAAGGCGGGTGGAAGTGGCCTGTGGCCAGATGCACAGAGGACTGTCCACAAGGAAGAGAAAGCATGCCTTAGCGGTGTAGCGGCGGGTGGTCGGCACACGTGGGACTGCACGTAATTAAGAATGGCCAGAGCCTGGTGTGCGGGGTTGTGGTGGGAGGCTCGAGGCAGCTAGGGGACAGACCGTGGAGGCCTGGGTGCCACACAGAGGGCCTGGGCTTGTCCTCGATGTCTTGGGAGCCACTGCAGGACAAGCAACAGAGCCAGGTGACCCGACTCACGTTCGATTAACCCCAAGTAACAGAAAGTTTACCAGCGCTGTACTTCCTTTGGAGTTCGTTTTTTCAAATGATGAAAGTAATGTCAGAAGTACAAAATTAGTGTTTTTCAGGGCAATATAATCAGTTAGTGATTTACATCTCTTTCAGCTGACGGAAGGCCAGGCTCAGGAGAGGCATTCAATGCATGTTTGTTGAACGAATAAGTGAGAGAGTGAATAGTTAAGCCTTTGTACAGCATGGTGGCTTATACAGTGAAGAGGTACCTGAAGTTTTTGGAGTTCGTACCAGGGTTTGCAGACGGGTCTGGTCGCCTGGGGCAGCCGCATCTGACCCACGGGGCTGCAGTTGCTGGCTGCAGTGCTGGCTGCTGCTCCCGGCTTGGCCCCATTGCTGTGTTTAGCCAAGGTCTTGCCGTCCAGTTTCTGGTTCCTGGCCTCAGGTGGGCCAGGTTCCAGCAGGTCACTGGATGACCGTTTGTCCACAGTGTTTCAGCGCGTCCTGAAGCGGCCTCCTCTGCTCACCCCGCCTGGGGTTGCCCCTCTTTACGTACCACGTGGCAACTTAGGCCCTTTTGTTGTTCTTTCTTCTCTGTTCATGCCCAGCTTCGCGTCCTAGAATTCAGGGCAGTCCTTCAGCTCTGGAGTCACATCTGTCCACATGCAAGTGCTGTTTGCTGGTGCGTGCAGGTGTCATGAGTCACCCAGGAAACAATTCCAAGCCATGGGCTTCGCCAGTGAGGTCTCACCATGGTATTCCTTTTTAATACAGTGTCTCCAGTGCATTTTAATA
Organism: Equus przewalskii; assembly: GCF_037783145.1. NCBI lineage: Eukaryota > Metazoa > Chordata > Mammalia > Perissodactyla > Equidae > Equus > Equus przewalskii. The sequence continues at coordinate 84,816,026 of NC_091835.1, read as the reverse complement.
CTGATTTATTATCTGTCACTGTCAATCAGTAGATCCCGTGAATGCGCACGACACCTTCTGGTGCTATAAAAACAAAACTGTACGACATGGTTAGCAGCCAATTGTTTGGACAGAGAAGCAGCAGCTACACATGAGAACGTTATTAACGGAGGCTTTTGTAGGATCCGTGCCACATGAGTAGTTTTAAAGCCTAGTTTCTAAACTTTCCTCATTTCTGGGTCACCTCCCCAAAATCTTAGGGTTCTGGGCGTCCCTGCCTGAAGAAACACTCGTATCAGCAGTAAGAATAATGAACACGCGGTGGAGGGAAAGATAATTTGGGGTTGGGGTCAGTGCAGAGGGTGCATCAGACAGGGCAGGCTGACTATACTGCAGAAAGAAAAGCCCCCCAATCTCAGTGGTTTATAACAGCAAGATAAAGGTTTCTGTCTACTCTCATTACACGTCCTTCGTGGGTCAGTGGCAACTCTGGTCTCTGTCACCTCTCCTTCAGGACCCACGCCAACAGAGCAGCCTCTCCTGAAATGCCTGTCTTATGACTGAGGGAAATGAGATAGAAAGCGCACATTGGCTCTTAAAGTTCCTTTCCAGAAGTGAAAGGAGTCATTTCTACCCACAGTTTATCGGCGAGAACAGGTGACCACACCTGAGTTCAGCAGGGCGCTGAGTGTTGGACCACCAGTGATACAGAGGCCCCTGCTGAGAGGGGACCTGAGCCCTGTGGAGGACCCTGATTTACTGAGCAGACACACCCACACAGTAGGGAGGAGAAGGCTGGGACGGCCCGGGCGGTGCTGACGGGATCGTTAAGAAAGTAAGACTTGTCCATGTGAAACCCTTAGAAAACCAACTGAAAGGCAGGATGGTGTTTGATTATTTTCTTGACCAGAAAGTTTTCAATGGCAAAGCTTGTGATGTCATTTTATAGAAATAGTCTAAAAAAGGAGAACTCAGGGCACGTCAGAGTAGCCTGCGGACACTTATGGGGTTAGGTCTTATGGGATCCTAGGGTTTGAAAATCCAGTGATGCATTTATTGGTGCAATTGAGGACAACACGGCGAAGATGAGGCTGGGCCTGTGGTACGGAAAGGGGCCCGATGCGGGGGAGCGTTTGTGTAGCGGTGTGGGAGCAGGGCTGGCACCCTCAGCTGCTCGAAGCCTCCTCGTCCAGGCCTGGCCCGTCAGTGTGTGAGATGACGGGAACGCTGAGTCTGCAGAAGGTGGCCGTGGGCATCTACAGCTGGAGGACCAGTTGGGAAAGCAGGCTTGACACCCATGCAAGAGCCCTGGTGACCACTAGGTCCCATAGCCTCCCCTGGGCCCAGGCCACACTCACATGGCAGGTGTCCGCCCTGGACCCTGCGCAAGGTCTCTGTGCAGAGGACATGCCAGTGCAGCAGACATTGGGGTTCAACACCTGCCTCTGAGTTCCAGGATGCCTCCTGTGCCCACCTCATCCCCATATTAAACTGAGCCACAAAACTCGTGGTGTGAAGTAGAATTTAGAATTGCCCCGTGCAAAAGAAATAGTCAGCCCATTGTTGGCTTCCAGGCCGTGGAGCACCTGCTCTTCCCACAGGAACAGCCGGACCTGGGACACCCAATTCCTCTGAACCCCTGACAAGCTCCTCTGTTCCTACACAAGGTCAGGAATCCCAGCCACCACATGGAAAATGGCAGGTAAGCTGCGTGGGGCTCAGGCGGCTGACTTGGGGGTGCATCGCATCTGTCCGAGTTTGGGTTCTTGGCTTTGCAAGTACAGAAACGGGCAGAATGGGTGTTCACGGTGTCTGCCAGAACCCCTCAACTCAGTACAGAAGCCACGGTGAACTCTGGGGCTTTGCCCGAGAGAGGGCGTCTGCGCGAATGTCGTGTCCCAGAGGCGTGACGTGTACAGAGCAGGCGGTCTGTCCACATCTTTCCTGCTCTGGCTGCTACTTCCTCCTCCTACTTTTGCTGCCGAGTCTTTGTTGACTAGTCACCAAACTTATCTCAGGGAAAACCCTGATGCGCCAGGTCCCTGAAGCCTCTCCAGATTCCACGACCTGGGACCAGGTCTCGAGGCCTGCCCGTCGTCCTCCAGTGATGACCAGTCTGGGGACAAAACTGTGCACCCGTTTGCAAACCAGCTTTGGATTTGCACATCAGAGGGAGGAGATAACAGCTTTGACTTCCCAAACCGTCCTCAGAGCGTCCTGTCAATCTCCTCCTGCCATTCCCGATTCTGCAGAGCAGAGAGCAAAAGAAATCTCTACGCCGGAGATGGTGCATAGTAAGCTTGGGGCACGGTCCACTTTTCTTTGATTTTTCTTTGATTCTGTCTTTGATATTTTCCATCTCTTAGGTGACTAGAGCAGTGCGACGTAAGGTTAAGAACAGAGCAGGCTCTGTAGACAGACGACCAGCTCCACCCCTGGTGACTGGTTCTTTGGTGTGTGTGAGCATCCCCGGAGAGCTCATTCAAGCAGACTGTGCATCCTGACTCCGGAGTTTCTGGCTCAGGACTGTAGGGGGAGCCTGAGAGTATGCACTTCTAACTAGTTCCAGGTGACGCTGGTGTTACTGGTCCTGGGACCATACTTGGAGACCCGCTGCTTCGTGAGGTCACTGCAGATCGTGTCCACCTGTGTGAGAGGACAGTTGTCAGGGTTAAATGAAGATGGGTCCAATGCTCCGAGCTGTGAGTGATTCTGCTATGCAGGCATAGCCGACCTGGAAACATGGCCCATGCCTTTTCTCCCTGTTTTGTGTGCTGCTTGTGTTTTGTTTTTGTAATGAGCCACTTAGCAGGAACCTCTGCCCCCATTTCAAAGCCAGAGGACCTGTGACTTTGGAGGCTGTGTTTGCCCTGACCTAGGTGACGTGCTCTTTTCGCCTCTTCTGGAGACACCTCCACTATCTGATGTGGGCCCTCGTACACTCTCATGTGATGAGCTCCGTGTGTGTGCAAATGGGAATGTGCACACATGAAATTGAAGGTTTGGTGTCAGCGCTGTGGCTCCTTCTTAGGGAAGGCAGAAGGAACTTGCCAGCCTTACAACAGTCCCACCAGTAGAGCTGCTGTTCCCACTTACGTATGAGGACGTTGAAACTCGGCACAGTGGGCAAGCTCTCTCAAGCTGTGACTTAGGTCAAAGGGTAGCTGTGAGGATACATGGAGAGATGTGCAAGTCTGGGACACCAGCAGCTGCTCCATCACTCTGGGTACCAGAGCCTCGTGGACAAGACCATACATGCAACAAGCCTCGTGAACTATGGCCACGTGCCCATCATCACTGCAGCTGTGCTCCCTGGACCCGGCCACACGGGCAGGTCTCTGCTTCTCTCTGGGTGTGTCCTCCTGAAGCTCTCAGAGTAGACAGTCTGACCAGGGTTGCTATGGCAGCACTCAGCATGGCGTGGTCCTGCAGGGTGCCTCTCAGCTGTCTGGCCCTGGCTCAGTCAGTCACAGCCAGGTGTCAGCCTGGACCCTGCTCCAGGTGCAGACTGTAGCAACACGATGCTGAGAGAGCTGCCTGGGAGCCTTGCCCCAGCGTGGGGTGGCTCCTGCCTGTCTGTCTGTTCGAGGTGACTGAGGCAGCTGGGTCCTCGGAGGAGCACACAGTTTGGACTCAGACAGACCTGGGGCTGAGCCTGGTTCTGCCACTTAAGTCAGATCCTCAACAATAAATTGTGGCTGTCGCCCACCACACAGAGGGCTTATAAAGACCAGTAACAGTGCTAGCATCATGCCTGGCACACAGTGTCTGGACTTGATGAATAATAGGACTTGGTCTTTTATCTAAAAAAAGCTGGAAAGATGGAAAAGTGAAAAAAAAATGAGTTGGTTCTATCACCCTGACACTTAGCCCTAAACACTGACTGTGCTGTTTTCCGTTCTCGTGGGGACTCGTCCGTTGTTTAATTTGAAGCTTTATGTGCTGTGGGGCTATTTCCGTCCATGGTTTTTTTTTTTTAATGAACAGTCTGTTTTATGTGGTTGTAGTTGTATAATTTTGCGTTCAGATTTCTTTCACTTGGTAAAATATTTTTATTGTAAGTTCTGTACGTAATTTTGGCAGACGCGCTATAATTTACGTAAAATTACTTATTGTCAGACGCCTAGCAGTAGAGCGTTGGTTGACTAAGTGGTAATGCATTCCTATGACAAGATGCCGTTTAAAAAGGTGCTTCCATATTGATAAGTATACTTCTGCTGCACGTTCATGATTGTGTGTAAAATGAGACAATTTCCCTCCCAGCTCTCTCTGGACGGTCACTGCCCCGGGCTCAGCAGCGCTCACCCTTCAGTGGGCCTCACAGCCGCCCAGGGAGCCTGTGGGTCCGGCTTCACCCCTGGAGTGTGGTTAGGAGCCGGGGCTCAGGCATTGGCGTTTTTGCGAGCGTCCGGGTGACTCTGACGTGGGAATGGCACTCCCCCCGTTTCCACCTTTGAAGCTGTACTTAATTCTCCCAGCTCCCGCTTTCTCCTGAGCTCCCCCAGTGCTTTCTTGTCTTGTGGGTTTTTGTGAATCCTTCTGGAGCGTAAGACTTTTCTCCATCCTCCAAGCAAACCCATTTGGGCACGCACGTCACACCGCCGGGACTTGTGTCAAGCCCCGAGTGAGTTCCTGAATATAGATACTGAAGCATTTGGAATCCAAGTTCCACTTACTTTGTCGTGAGGAGAAAGAGGCCAAGCATGTCAGAGCTCTTTAGCACACCTGCTGTTACCAAGAACTTTGGGAATAAAGGGTAACCTTTCCAACCTTGATAGAAAAACAAAACTCTTGTTTAAATTACCCTCATCTTGGCAGGTGGGCTGTGAAAAGTAAACACCTTGTCCTTTGTGCATCTACTCTGGTCTAAGCCAGAGATAGCCCGTGTTTGTTGGAGAGGGTGATTAAAATGCTTCAGGAGGCCTGTCGTTCCAGAAGCATTGCGTGAGTGTCTTCCAGATTCATTGTTTGGTTTTCATTCCTAGACTTTGTGCCATTGGGGTTATTCAAGGTGAGTTTCCCATCTTGCAGTTCACTTGGGGGCCATTGGTGCTAAACTTGAGATTGAGTTACTCACCAGAGTACTTCTTCACTCAGGGTTTATTGGTTTGATTTCCCTCCTTCCTTCAACCTGATCGTACTGGGTGTCCATGGTGAGTGAGGTTCCTGTTGTCTCTCACTGTCCTTTATGTGACAGGCCGGCTGTGGCAGGTGGAGAGCTGTACATATAACGATTGTAAAGGTTCTGCTGAGATGACATGGAATGTTTTCCCTTGGTTGTGCAGGACTAGACCAGATTCTGTACAAATCTGTGATTATTCCAGCTTTAAGAGCATTAATAGCTACAGAAAAGAATTCCCCAGGGGCCGGCCCAGTGGCACAGCGGTTAAGTGTGCACGTTCCGCTTCTCGGCGGCCCGGGGTTCACCAGTTTGGATCCCGGATGCAGACACGGCACCCCTTGGCACGTCATGCTGTGGTAGGCATCCCACATATAAAGTAGAGGAAGATGGGCATGGATGTTAGCTCAGGGCCAGTCTTCCTCAGCAAAAAGAGGAGGATTGGCAGTAGTTAGCTCAGGGCTGATCTTCCTCAAAAAAAAAAATGCCCAGAAGGAAACCTGAAGACCCGGGTTCAAGTCGCTCGCTCAGAAAAAGCTCTGCCTTGCTTCACATGAGCACGTTAACCTTGTGGAATTGAAGCTCCAGGTGCCTGAGAATTGGTGCTACTGGGGAATGGAAGGTTCTGGTTAATGGAATCGTGCTGGTGGGAAACCACAGGAGGGACTGTACTTGTACACATGGCACACTCAGAATCCTCCTTCGAACCTTGTTCAGAAGTCAGCTTAAAACTCTACGTCTGCAAAGCTGTACGTGATCCCCGTCCTTGGAAACTGTTAACCATTTCTTCTTTTATTCCACATCCACAGCAGTACCTTACACACACCTCTGTGATCCTACATGTCACGGTCCGGTGGAATGATCTGTTTGCGCGTTGCTGTTCTCCTCTAGATCAACACCTCACTGGGCGTAGAGACAGTGACCCACCTGTCCAGCGTAATCACGGGTTGAATGCCTGGATTCAGTGATACTAAATAAATGGACGGGTGAATGAATGAATGAGGATTCTGCACTGAACAGGTGGCATCAATCAGATAAACTGCATTTTATGGGTGTTTTCTGAGAATTCCTGCAGTTACTAAATTTAAAGCGTCACCCTGCCATGACAAATTTCCCTAAAATATTCTTATAATAAATTAAGAATAAATAGTGAAAAAGACAAGTCCAGTATCTGCTTCTTCCTGGATTCCTCATGGCAGCTGAGTGTTCCCCAGCCTGTGGGACCCTGACTTAAGGAACTGGATCTGAATTCTGCAGAAACCTGCTCCGAGGTAGCCCGTTGGCTGCCGTTGATTCTGTTCCTGGGCTATGGAATTCCACCAAGGGCTCAGGTATCACAGAGGTTTGAACTTTGTAACATGTGACAGATGTGAAGCATACATTCCCCAGTCTCTCATTTTAAAGCGTTTGTATTAGAAGGGCCAGATGATTTTAGATTTGAAAGAGATCTCTTCACCTCACTGATTAGGACACCGAGCCTCTTGAGACGGGCAGCTTTCGTCTGTGGAAGGAGCGCCAGAATTGAAGTGACAGGGGCCAGGACTCAGATCTTGGCTTTGGGGCTCAAATCACAGCCTCTTCCAGGCCGTGTGATCATAAGCAGTTTATATTTAGTATTTTTTGGTGATCAGTTTTCTCATTTGTAAAGTTTGGTTGAAAATCCATCTCCAAGGGTTGTGACAAGGGTGAACGAGGACCAGCTGTGATGTCGCACAGACCAGATGTCTCTGCCCATCCTTGCCTGGATCACAGCATCTGTGGCGCAGGGAGGCGTTGCCCCGAGGCGTTATTAGGGTGGACTGTGGTTCCCAGGTCACCTGACAGGACTCACGGATGTCAGGGACACCCACTGCAAAGAGCTGCGTTACACCAGCATCTGAATACAAGATCCGGGATTTCTCACTTTAAAAGCAATCTCTCTTCTGAGTCACAGGTTTTATTGCTGTTGCTCTCTTCACTTTCCTTGCAGGGAGAGTTTTGGCACCCTCTCAGTCAACAGCCACTATAACGTAAGTTTATATAATTGTGTGAACTGGCAAGATCATTTCTATAATGCGCTAAGAACTCAGAGCAAAGTATATACATATTTTGGAAAAATAAGATCTACCTAGCTTAAAAATTTTTTAAATCACATTCTAAAATAGTTAAATATTTGTGCTAAATTGAAAGGGTTTTGGCCAGCAGTGAGCCAACTGCATTTTAAGCACAGAATTTTTTAGGTCTCCGTGAAACGTCACTCGGGGGAGAAGCTGCGCCCTTTGCTTCCTGTTCTTATTCTCCCAGAGTTCGTTTATCATTTTAAAAGACAGCTTATTTTTCTCCCTTTTTCTCTCCTGTAAAGGCAGAAACCTGTGGGTTCTTGTTGTGGGGCGCTTCCCAAAGGAACACAGAGTTGGGATTCCGGAGTTCAAGTACGTGGCAAACATGCATGGAGATGAGGTATGTACGCGGCTTGAATATCTGAAATGTCACCAGAGGAACTTCCCCTCAGGTCTCTGGAGCTCTGTGTACATGCTGAGGAAGCAGCATAAATCGTAGCAACGAATCTGGAAAGGCCATCGTGTTAGGCCTTCTGAGAGAAGCAAGGAACCGGGGTCCGGCACCCCTCATAGCCGTTTGGTTGTTTGCCCGGTGCCCTGGGGGGGTTACCTGGAGCTTCTCTGTGCTGGGCCGGAAGAACAGCCAGGCCCCAGCTCCGCACTGTGGCCGCGTCCCTCACCTCCTCCTGGTTGATCCTTCCACCTCCTGGTCCGCAGCAAGGTGAACCCAGCAGAGCAGCTGTCTTATATTTCAACTCAAAACAATCAATGGATCTCCAATAGCTGACCAAACTCCTATTATTTGGCTTTTTAAATGCTTTCATTGCTTTCTCTTAATCTAATCCTCAATGTTTTCAATGCTCAAGTGTAGACTTAGAGAAAGTTCTCTCATACCCACCATTCAACCAACACTTACGTTCCACAACAGGAGCCGGCCCGGTGGCGCAGCAGTTAAGTGCACATAGTCCCCTTCGGCATCCCAGGGTTCTCCAGTTCGGATCCCGGGTGCGGACCTACATGCCGCTTGTCAAGCATGCTGTGGCAGGCGTCCCACATATAAAGTAGAGGAAGATGGGCACGGATGTTAGCTCAGGGCCAGTCTTCCTCAGCAAAAAGAGGAGGATTGCCAGCAGATGTTAGCTCAGGGCTAATCTTCCTCAAAAAAAAAAAAAATCTGCAATAATGTCTTGCCTCTTTTCCAACTTAGCAGGGATAAATTCTGTTTTGTGTTATTTATTTTATACTTTGCAAAATACTGTTTTACCTCTCCTGCCTGCATGGTCCTTCTGGCCAGGCATTGGAAGATGCTCACCTCTGTTTCTCACCTGACTTCCTCAGAGTGTTTAAAGAACATGACAACTGCAGTACTTCCTGTTAGCGAGGACCCTGTACAGCTGGGCAATCAAGTGGAAAGGAAGACAGTTCCGTCATCACAGTAAAGGAGATGTACGTGGGGACATGCGTAGCACCTGACAGGACGTGCTCAGCTTCGGGGAGTGGCAGAGTCAATGCGTATTCCAGAGTACCACCTGCTGGCTTGTTAAAACACTCCTGAATTTGCAGCAGTGTGGGGGGCGTGTCTATCAAATGCTGAGCTTCCGGTTCTGGCCTAACCCTTCCCAAACCCAGGCTCTGTAGGAACTGGATCCACCCCTCATACCGCTCACAGCCTGCCTTTTCCAGGCATACCGCCCCACCCACCCTGCCTGGAGAGGGGGCTTCCTGCAGCTGGAGCTAAGATGCAAACACCTGCCTCTAAGAAAGGGCTTGGTCCTTCAGCCTGATTTGTGGGTGGGTGAAGTTCAATCCCCCTGTGACTTTTTGGAGCATAACAGGCTGAGCTTTAAGACACTTAATCTTACTGGGAGTCTGACCAGAGCTGTTTTTAATAAAACAACTGTTCATTACAGACAGCAGTCCAGATGTCCTAGTCTATTGATTAAGGTGCCGTGGAATCCATTTTTAATAAGAGACATATGGCCCTCATTGACATGAGTAGTTTATTTACTGAATTCCTGGCATTTCAGAGGTTGCAGCTTGCTGCTCAGAAATTAATCCTCTGAACTGACATTTGCAAAGAGAAGCAGGAGTCTTTCCCTCACTCACCCCTGAGTTTGCGTATTCCTTCCACGTCCTCTCCAGAGTTCTGGCATCTTGCTCTCCCGTTCATTCCTGTATCCCGTCAGTCAGGGCTCTCGTTCACCTGCTTCTGGGAGGAGCACTAAGCAATGAGATGAGGCAGGGGGAAAGGTCCCAGTGTATTTTGGGGTAGGGACCTGAAGTCCCATTACCTCTGTGTGTCCCACTGATAGCAGTGTCTGGAGCTCCCTGGGCCATTGAGAAACTTATTATCCTGAATCTGAGATCTTATATATTCTGCCCCCAGTGCCACTAGCTGCTGGGGAAGGTGATGGCTTAACCCAGGAGCAGAGGGTCTAGCCACCTGACTCATCTTTTTTCTCTCAGATCTTTTGGAACTGAAAGAGCATTTTCAAGAACCCGCTATTAAAAAGCAACGTAGCCAGCATTTTAGGGCAGTGGTTCTTAACCTTCTTTGGATGGATTTTTGGCTCTTCTGGCACAAACTTTGAATGCTGACCTCGGGGTCCACGGATCCTCTAGGAGTTTGTGGACCTCGTGTGCAGGATCCCAGCAGGGGGCTGGTCGCACGGTGGACAGAACTGACCACACTGTGTTAAAAATGTTTCTTCTTGTCCCTGAACCCCACCGCAGAGTGTGTGTATGCACGCGTGCGTGTCACACTTAATACCCTGGCTGGATCACAGTAAGCAGTGGCAGCAGAAGGACCCAGTTCTGTTGGTGATACCTGCTGTTTTCCCCCATGAATTTTTACCTCATTTTGCCTTGTTTTAGAATTGCCTTTTTAAAATTAAAAATAATGTTATTATTACAATGTTATTATTACAAAATCAACATATGTGCATCTTAGAAAAAATACAGATCAACAACAACAAAAAAAACATTGTATACTGACCTTCCAAAATTTAGGACTATTAATTCTCTTATTTATCCTTCCAGATATTTCTATGTGTGTGTGCACTTTTTACCAATGAGCTGTGCTAATTTGCTATTTGTAACATTTTTTAAATATTAGCTACTCTTTTCATGTCAATAAATATTTATTCTGTTTTCATCTTATACCCCACTGTCTAGTTTCCCCACTTGTCCTCAAAGTGTCCCCCAGATTGTCCAAATCGGGATCCAGTACAGGACCACGCATCACATTTGGTTGATATATTCCGGAACCTCTTTTAACCTAGCTTTTAAAGCATCTTTTCATGACACCAGACTTAAGAAAGAGACTTGCTCAGTTGTCCGACCTCCAGTGTGTCACACATCCTGGCTTTTGTGTGTCCATCATTGAACTTGGGCCTCTTGTCCCTTTGTTGACTTAAAACTGCATGTTAGATCTAAAGGCTTATTGGATTTAGGTGAAACATTTTTGGCTGATATACAGCTTAGCAATTGTGAAGATGGGTTAGTCTGGCCGATGCTAAGGGTTTGGGCTAATTAATTAGCATAGCTGACTCAGGAATGCCAAAAGCAAACGGGTAGCAAAATCAGCTTAAAATGGCCCACTTGCAGATAAGTATTGTTACAAAAGAGGTGCAGGTAATCCTACTCTTGTTCTGTATGAATTTCCCTTATTCTTTCATTTTTACGAAGATCAGTGTCATCCTACGAGGGGTAGGGCCACGTGCTGGATGTTCTGGTTGTCACACTGGCTCACTCTGCCACGTTGAACAGGCTGGCAGGTTACCTTCTATATGGTGCTTTACAGCAGAATAACGACAGTCACCCTCTACTGGAGGGACCACGCTGAGTGCTTCATGGGCATCGCTTCTTTTGATCCCTTTGCAGAAGGCGAGTTTGTCAGTCCCGTCCCATTTACTGAGAGGGGGTCCAGGCTTGTGTTTGGTCTTAAGCTGTCAGAATTCGGAGCCTGGACACCGAGCCTTCCCCAGCTGTGGGTCTGCCTCCTCCACTCTCTGCTGCCTTTGAAATGTTGTTTTCATTGCTAACATTTTTACATGTAGACCTGTGATCTGTCTCAAAGTGATTTTGTTTGGGTGGATATCTAGTTGTGCCAGTGTCATCTGATGAGAAGATCTGGGCTCATTCACGGCGTAGAGGAGTGCCGGCTCTTACTGGGGTTAGCCTTCCAAGTCGCCTCGCTGGCCCTTCCTTCTGCCCTCTCTCTGCTGCCCCCTCCTGCACAGCTGCAGAACCACACCCGGCTGCTAAGAGCACCGCCGGCCTTTGATAAGCCTTTGTCCCCTGATGGTCACGCTGTTTCAGAACAAGGGAGAGAGATTTCTGTGCTTCCACCTTTCTCATTTTAATAAGACTAGCAGGTGTTCTTCTGGGTCACCCAGGCCCTTGTTTGCACACGCACTGGCATGTTTCGCTGTAGAAACCCCAGTTCTAGGTGCAATCTGTGTAGGCTTCTAGGCTCCTGGTTGGCAGTGCGGAGACCCCTGAAGTCTAATCGTTTTAATTAGAAGGGGTAATGCCAGCCTACTGAGTGGGGAAGCTTGTTTTGTGCCTATCTTGTATCCCATGTTTTTTAAACTCTGTAGAAAAAAAAATTCTTAACCTTGGTAATCTCTAGATTGTTAAGACTTTCCTAATTCCTCTCTCATGGAAATATTGAAGCGAGACTTGACTATGTGCTTAAAAGGTTGGGTGCTCAGTTTGAAGCTAACCCGGTGCCAGATGAAGTGCGGTCAGAGCCAGGTTGCCTGGGTTCCCTGACCTCAGGGCCCACGGTCTCAAGTAGATAGGAGCCGGGATTTGATGTGTGTTTGTTAAGTTTAACTGAATTGCCAATTCGGGTTCTTTTTTCCCCATAGAGTTTCTTTTAAGCTCTGTTTCTTAAATATCAATGAATTATTTTTACTATGATGGTTTTTTCATGTATACACTTTTCAAGTATCCACATCACACTCAGAATTTCACACTTGGTGGCATTAATTTATAGTTTATTGCATTGCAGATAGATAGGTTGAAAGGAAAAACAGTCCCTGGATGACAGTGACCATATTTTTCAGTCTGAAAACAAAGGATAAAGGATAAATGATTTTCACACACCTTCTAGGTAGGAGAGAGAGTTGCGGAGATGTAGCGTGTAAATGTTTGTATTTAGAGAGTATTTTCATGGTTAACCTGAACAGTAGGACATAACATCTGAAATTGTGTCCCTCCTGGAAAATCCGGGATGTGTAGTCAGCGTGCAGCAGAGGTTCTGAACTCACTAAAACAAAACAACAAAACATCAAAGCCTGTCCTTCCCAATGCCGCTTCCCGAGCAATTTGTCCACCAGTGCCCCAGCTGAGAGGAAAATGTCCTCAGTTACACAGTGGGGCTTGCACACTGAATTCTTTGTTTTTGGATTTAGACAGGACTGATCTTTATTCCAGGTGAAGCATCTAATTGCCTTTAAGCATGTATTAAATTCCTCATATAATCGTCCTCTTTCTCTTCGTCTCTCTTTTTGTGAGGCTGGGCCATGGTCACCAGATACCCTGAGTCCTTGCCGTGATCTGAATTGTTAGCCCCCAGCCCTGTAAAATTCCCTCAGTGTGGAAAATCCTTCAGACAAAGTCCCTTGATCATTTGTACTTCCCCCCCCCCCCCCTGCTGAGAACCTTAAGTTCTCACGTTTTCAGAAAGCTCCTCCTCAGCATGGTCTTGACGTTGTAGTGGGTTTGTCAACAGTAATCAATAGTCGCTCATTGAGTATGTGATATGCCAGGCGCTGGGTGGGACTCAGGGCTACAGGGGGAGCTGGTCAGTCCAGGTCAGCTGGCTGTGTAAGGTGTGTGAGCAGCATTAGGACGGCGTGGTGTGGGGTGAGGGACCACATAGGCAGGTCAGGGAACCCCGACTTCGGGAGGCCAGGAAAAGTGTGCTAGATAAGGTAGTATTTAGGCTGATATTTGAAGAAGGATTTAGCCAGGCAATCCAATAAATGGATTAAATCTTTAGCACGCTATTGTGGAGCCCCAGAAGTAACAGGCTCCTTTGTGCCCCAGAAGCTGCATTACAGGGTAGCGTTCCAGAAACAGAGTCCACCGTCAGAATAGCTGAAGTTTCTGCGCACCTCGTGCTCTCTCAGACAACACACTACTATGTTGGGGACTGTTTCTTCAAAAAATTTCTTCCATTTTTTGGAAGCATTCTGTGAAGAGCTAGAACACTCATTTTTATCTATCTAGCAAATTCCAACATGATTTAGTTCAATGTGAATTGAGCTAAAACTGATAGAGAATTTGTTCTCTGCTTTCTGGGTTATCACCATTTTAACTGCTGGATGAATTGTCAGCAAAATACGCGGGAGCTGCTGTGCTGGTCTGGCCTCGAAGCCCCTGCGTGGGTGGGGTCCCTTCGTTCAGCCTGCACTCTCCAGGGGCGGAAGGCAGTGCGCCATCTGAAAGGCTCCTTCAGCTCATAGCACCTGTTTTGACCACATTCTTTTTTAAAATTGGGATTCTCTAAGCTTTCAAATTCAAAGACTTAATTTTAAATGAAGGAAGGTTTATATATAAAACATGAATGAGTGCTTGACACATTTATATTAAGTTTGGGAAGAATTAATTTGAATAATATTTGGCATAAATCTGCTGTTAGAGGCAGCAAAATACGGCCTGACAAAAAAAGAGGACTTTGTTTCACTTCTTCTGAAATTTCATCTGTTTACTTCAGCATTTTTTAAATTATCTGACTCTTAGTTGGTTTTTTATCACATCTCCAAGATTTTTATTTACCCTCTGTAGTGAAGAACTTAGGATTCATTTTGGAATATGGAGGCACACAGAAAATACCTTGGTTACACATTTGTTTCCTTGAAATTATCGTGATTTTATTGGTTTTTTAAAATAACATGTTTAATTTAGAAGAAATTAGACAATAGAAAAATAAGAGAAAATAAAAATCATTTAGAGTACTGTCACTCCAAAATAACCATGACTAATACTAGCCAGACATCCTCCTAAACCTTTCTATACTTATTTCTGTAGTAAGAGGATGAGAGGAAGTAAAAGGGTATAAAATAAAATGTGTGTCATATTATATATGTTATTTTTAAGAAGTATGAGACTTAATTTTACTTGAATTTAACAGAACCAAACTGAAGTGAAACTAAAATAATTGGTCAACTTAATAAATATTTTCTCAAAAAAATTTATTAGAAGATTCTTCTAAGGAAAAAAGTAGGAATAACTTTGAAATTGTAGTCATTTCAAAGATGTACTTTTAACTTTTGTTGTATCTTATGACCCTTTGCCATGAGAAGTGAAGAAATTAGCCCTTTGAAAAAACCTCTCTCCTCTCGCCCGGCCCCACCCTCTCTGTTAATTATAAACCTTAACCTCACGTTCTGTTCTGTACCCAGGCTGTCACCATGGCTTAATCCAGTTCTATACCTTAACCACAGCTCCTTTACTCTCTGTTTTCATTTGCTTTTGGTTGGGTGAATTTCATTGCCAACTCGTGTCTTGAGTTCCAGGAAGAACTGGAGGATGATCTGAGTCCCGAGTGCAGCCCGGAGGAGGCCCATCAGAATCCCCATGTGGTTCCACGCGACTTTCCCTCCCAACTGTCTGAGCCATCCATTCTCCCTCTGATCGAACCATCCTACAGTCTCCAACCAGCACTTGGAAATCTCAGGAGCTAAAGTGGTTCCTGGCCATCCCTCTCCATAGCTTCCGCTCTTCCCCAGCCCCTTGGCAGAACAGCTCCTTGAATCAACCACTTTCCACACGTAAAGTCGCCTTGCACAAATTAACGTCCACGGCCCCTTCTCCACTGTTTCTAGGGAGCCAGTGAGCAGCTCGTGGAGGGTGATTCCAAAGAGCTGGAGCTTTTAAAACACGGAATTGGAAACCCAGCGTGTGGGTTGCTTGACTTTTTTGATTATTAGTCTGTCAGGACTTTTTCAAGTGAGATTTTTAACCATAAAAATAAAAATCAAGGTAGTGGAAGGAGATAGAAATGAGTAGGAAAAAAACAGAAGTCAGAATCGAGTATATTTCCACTCTGAATTTTCAGGCTACCTTTGAATCTGTAATTCACATATTCTAAGTTTTCTTAGTCCCAGTTTCAATTATTCTGAGTTTGTCAGGATAACGAATGCATCAAATGCGGCCTCTTTGCTTGCCAGTGAGGGGCACAAAGTGAGGGATTGCTCACCTTTTGTCACGACAGTGAATTCCTACCGTGGAGCTGGGACTGAAACCCTCTTCCTGCCCTCTGCCACATTAACGCCTCTGCAGCTCCGTCCTCGTGCCATCCCCGCTGGCCCTGGGTCCCCACTGACTAACCCTCCACAGCCCCTCATCTCACGTCGGAGGTAAACGTTCCACACTCAGAAGCAGATTCCTCGAACCCAGGACTATAGGGAGAGCTTGACGTAGCCTAGTCAACCCTTTCTAAAATAAGGCTGAAATGTGAAATACTTTTTTTAAGTAAGAAAAATAGTAAATCTCTCCCTTGGGAATTGTATAGCAATCAGTCTTTCTCACAGGTCCTCAGTTTCCCAGTCGGTGGTGGTACATAAGATAATTTTAGGTGGATGTGACCATTTTTATTTTCATGGTCATGCTTTCACTTTAATGTACATCAGAAACATATATCTAACAAAACGGTAAAGACACAAAGGTTTTCATGTTTAATGTAAGTAAAAATTGAGCCAATTTAAAGAAAATATAAACTAAACAATAGCACAGATAATATGCAGATACGGCAAAAAATTGTGAGAATGATGTGCAGATGACTGGAGTTTCAGAAACATGAGGATGTGAAGATCAGAACCCACAGATACGGCAGAAAGTGCACAGATGTGCAAGAGGGAAATTTGGAAGTAGGGGAATTTGGAAATCTGAAACCTAGTTAAATTATGCTTGCTACAAACTTGGATTTTTCTGTATTAAAATCTACGTACATTGAATGCAGTGGTTCTCAGTCTGTTATCCAGCAAGACATACGTGACAGCTTTCATACACACCATGCATGCTCGTGGGCACAGAACCCCACGCCTTCTGAGACTCTAAAATTTAGAAAGCAAGTAAATTATAAGAATAACCTTTACTCCACTCTAATTCTTTTTTTGGTGAAGAAGATTGGCCCCGAGCTAACATCGGTGACAGTCTTCCTCTATTTTGTCTATGTGGGATGCTGCCACAGTGTGGCTTGATAAGCAGTGTGTAGGTCCACACCCAGGATCCGAACCAGCAAACACCGGGCCAGCGAAGTAGAGTGTGCAAACTTAACCGCTGTGCCACCAGGCTGGCCCGCAACTGTTTTAGATTTTTCTTATAACTTTTACTAACAATTTTCAGCACTCCAGAGTTGATCGCCACTTGCCAGAGTATCAATATGCGTGAGAAACAGTGGTCTCAACTGGTTTTGGTCTGAAACATCATGTGCAGATCGCTCGTTGGGGAATTTGTGCTTTGGGGACTGTGTTCCTCTGGCCTAATAGCATCCCATTATCTCTCAACACGCGCAGACTGTGGGGCGGGAACTGCTGCTCCACTTGATCGACTATCTCGTAACCAATGATGGAAAAGCCCCCGAGATCACACGTCTGATCAACAGCACCCGCATCCACATCATGCCCTCCATGAACCCGGACGGGTTTGAAGCTGTCAAAAAGCCCGACTGTTTTTACAGCAATGGCAGGTACGGGGGTGCTCATCTGTCTTTATGTGAAAACAGAAAACAGAAAGGCCCCCGTCAGCTTGTCCCCCTTGGTGCTGGTGGAGGAGCCGGGGAGCCATCTCAGAGCCCGCGTCAGGTCACTGCTGGGCTGAAACCTCCTCAGGGCTGCCTGTTGCCATCAGATGAAAAGTGAGACCCTCACTGAGGCTTCAGGCTTCAGTGACCCCTGAGCCCGCCAGCTGCCCCCCTCACCCCCTCGCCCCTCTGCTCCCGCTGCCCCACCTCCCCCTCCTGGAGCTGCCCGCTTCTTTCTCCCCTCAGCCCTTTTGCACACGCCTCGCCCACTCCTCAGCCCACCTCTGCTCACACAGCATCTCCTCAGACTCCTCCCCGAACCTGTCGTATGTTAGGTCCCAGTCACGCTGGCCTGCCTCCTGGCGCCTTATCTTCATAGCACAGTTTTAAGGTCTGATTTCCTGTTTGATGTCTCTCTCCTGGCTACAGTAAGCTCCCCGAGGGTGGGAATCCTGCCCTGTGCATTGTGGAGAAATCCCCAGGGCCCGGCCCTGAGGCCCTCGGTCGTTACTGGTTGATTTTTTTAAGCCAGTACAAGAACTAACCACAAAGAAGAGTGAGTCTTGTCGGATTTCTGATTTAAGCAGCTCGTTTTGTTTCAAGCTGCCTCAGGAAGTTTGGAACGCCTATGTCTAATATACATTTATATTTGTGCAGTTATTGGCTTTTACCAAAAATAAATAAAATCTCACCACTTGATTCCCTTCAAGTTTTTCTAGCATATTGAAACACGGCCAGTCCACTTTTCAAAAATACGTTTGTATGAAGTGGCACGTTCCTGTTGTTTCTGTTATCAATTGCTATGTAGCAAACTACCCCCAAATTTTAGGTACTTAAAGCAACCACCCTCGATTCTGCAAGTTCGGCGCTTGCGCAGGGCAGGCCGGCACGGCTGGTCCCTGCACCGTGAGGTCTGGGCCCGGCTGGGGCTGGCCGAGCCAACGAGCCCGGCCCAGGTGTCTGGAGTCTCTGTTTCGGCTGTCGCCTGGACTCCTCCTTTTCCCGTGTGGACTCTCCATGTGCCTGACCGTGGGGTCTCAAAGAGTTCCAAAAGGGAGTGTTTCAAGAGCAAGAACCCAGAATGCACACACTTACCAACCCTCTGCTCACATGACGATAGCTGCTGTCCCACTGGCGAGGGCACGTCACGTGGGAGGGGACCACACACTGCGTGGATGCCAGGGGTGGATCGTGAGAGGCTGCCCAGGCGAGCACCCACCACCCTATGTTTATCTTGGTAAAGACACTGGGAGCCCACGCCAGAGGGCTGCACACTGAACGAATCCGCTCCCTCACGTGCCATCAGTAAACCCTAAAAACTCTTTCTTTTAAAGGGAAAATAACAACTACTATGACCTGAACAGAAATTTCCCCGATGCGTTTGAATCTAATAACGTGTCAAGGCAGCCTGAAACGGTGGCGGTCATGGAGTGGCTGAAAACAGAGACCTTTGTCCTCTCTGCAAACCTGCACGGCGGGGCCCTGGTGGCCAGCTACCCGTTTGATAACGGGGTTCCAGGTAAGCACACGGGGCGGCTCGGGCGTCCTCGGGCTGGACTGCAACTGTGTACTCAGCCTCGGAGTGGGGTACCCTCCTCCTCTCCCCACGTAGCTTCTCGGGCAGGGCTAGAAAGCCTTATTTTCCCAACCCTGAGCCATCCCTGCTACAACCTGTAAACGGTAGATGACAATGTGGCTGATCTGACAGCCAACAACAGGGTTACGTGACACTCGTCGTGAAATAGTAAAATCGGGCATTTAGATTCTCTCACAGGAGAGACAAAGAAAATAAAAAGAAATGAAAGAAAATAAAACCAGAACAACCTTGCTTTCTTTGTTAATTATATGAGTAATAATTGCTGACTCCCCTTAAAACTCTGTGGGACGAGATGTGTACCAAGGACTTAAAATATCACAGTGGCTTCATCTAAGGCCGACGGTCCCCGAGGAAAGGTTACTGCCCTCCAGAAATTCGCATGAGTGTTTGAGGACATTTAACCTCCGGGCTGATGTAGGAGGAGTCTGGATGCGTAGATGGCTTATTTTGCGTGATGCCGCCATGTGTACGTTCATAGGAAGAAGAGTAGAGTGGACACTCGTGGAAATGGGCGGAGGATTTCTCTAGGAAATTGGCGGCTTTGTGTTTGATGTGGTGATGTACTTGCCCATTAGTGTCATGAGAGCCTCCTCTGTCCCAAACGTCAGCTGACAGGTCTTGGTCTGTCCTTCATGTACAGCAACCGGGACATTACACTCCCGGAGCCTGACCCCCGATGATGACGTTTTTCAATACCTCGCTCACACCTACGCTTCGAAAAATGCCAACATGAAGAAAGGAGATCACTGTAAAAACAAAATGAACTTTCCTAACGGGATTACAAATGGATACTCTTGGTATCCACTCAAAGGTGAGTTTCTCTTCATGCTACCGTTCTCCTGTTGCTGTCACCCAGAGGTGCTGGCTGGTTTTCGTTGACCCTGGCAGTTGTCAGAATGCGTTAGGCACGGTGCAGTCCCTTCCAGCATCTCTGTCAGCTAACACCACAAGAGCAGTGGAGGTGACTGACGGTTTGAGAGATGCTCAGACACGTCCCTCTCTGCCACGCCTCCTTCATCCGTTCAGATGCTCCTTCAGCATTTACCTGCTACGCGCCAGGAACAGTGCCAGGAAAGATGAACAGGACACAGGTCTTCCCCTCCAGTTTAATAGGGAAGAGCGACATGGAAAGAAATCATTGTAGTGGCAGTGTAATTAGAAGAAAAACAGAGATTTAGAACAGGTACAGTGTACCACAAGGGTATACAGCCAAAATGCAATAGGGAGTAGTGAAGACCTTGGAGAAATGTACTGTTTATGTCTCATCCGATGGGGACAGCTGCTAGTTAGAGCCAGTTAATTATTGCCATGTGGCAGTGCAATCCCAATACTGCTACATCTTCCTGTTTGTAAAACAAGCTGGATTTGTCTGTGAAGTTTCATGATTTTCAAGCCACTTTGCAGGCTGAACAAAAGAACTCTTCAGGCTGATTCAGCGCGAGGGGGCCCCCAGTTTTCCCCCCTTGCAACAGGATGGCCAGGTGAAAGAGTGGGGGAGGAGACTGGCTGTGGGAACATGGGAGGGAGATGTTCTTCTCAGGAGGAAAGATATGAGCAGAACCCCAGGGGTGTCAGAACTCATCCTAGTCTGGGAGCCAAGAGATAATAGGAGGGACCTAGGATGGAGGGGCGAGCGGGGAGACGGTTTCCATTGCCTCAGTGGAAGTGCCCCCTCGAGCCTGGCCAGCCTGCCCCTACCAGCGGCAAGCTGCAGGCCGCCCCTCTGCATCCAGGCCCTCCCCCAGTTGCCTCTTTGACAGCACAGGCTGTTGGGTATTCTTGCACAAGCTGATACATTCATGTCTGGGTGGCTCTCTGCCAGCTTTCTAGGTAATATAAACAAACAGAGACCATGACTGATAGGCAGCAGGGCCAGCTGGACACCACAGCATCCCAAACCTCTCTTTGCTGTCCAAGATGCAGCCTCCCTACCCCACGCCAGGCCTCCAGCCAGCCCCTGCTCGTCACTCTGCCTGGGGAGGAAAGGACCCCTCCTGCCCTATGGCAGAGCTGTCCTCCGTGTGCACTGTCTGTAACTTTCCAGACAGATCCAGATGTGTGGGAAATTAGCGAGGAACCTAATTTTGCTGTCGGGCATTGTTCCCAAGTGTACCTGTGTGTAGGCTGTGTATCCTTCTGAGAAAAAATGCGGGCCAGGCCAGCGATTTGAGGAGCTGAGGACAAAGCGTCTGGCTCAGCCTGGAGGTCACACAGCCAGGCCTGACGGCCTCATCCAGAGCCACACATGCTCTCCATGCCTGGCAGCCTCGGCCCGCAGCCTTGCACAGCGGCCATGCCGTTTAATTCTTTCCACGTGGGACACAGCCATCCAGCCAAGGGCTTTTTTTCCATGTCGTTTCTCTCTTCCTTTTTCCCCTCTTCTATTTCTTAGTGAAAACTAGGTCAGAGAGAAAGACAAAACTTATAAGTAAAGGAAATAAAAGGATGGAGAAGTTCTTCCTGGCTGAAATCTGGACCTACAAAATATTTAAATAGTATTTTGATATAATATTTTGACTATTTTCTTAGCATAAGATTTTTCTCTCCTTCAGTACTTCCCAAATACCCTAATGGAATTGAGAATATGCATCTTATTGGGCAGGTAATCAAGTATAACAAATTAAAATCTGGCAAAAACTACCGCCTTCAAAGTGTATATTTCATCAAATCCAAGATGCCATTGATTGTAAAGTACACTGTACTGCCAAGAAAGAAAAACTATTTCCAGCCAAACCAATGACACAATGAAGTTTTTCAGCCATCAAATTTAAGACAACCCCAATTCAGAGATTTTAAAATATGAAAAGTTTTGCATCTTAGAAAATACGAAGTGTGATTATAACCCTTTGAAATCCTGTCTCCGGAGGTGAGGTCTGCAGAGTGGGCTTGGGCAGCGGCCACTCCGTCCCGAGTCAGCCCAGTGCCCCCCTCCGTCCTCAGAAGCGGCCCCGTGTAACGGGTGAGAGCTCGGGAGCCACGCCCCGCCGCGCACAGGCTGGAGTCCTGGGCACGGGGCTCCCCATCTGTGATTAAGGCTCCTCACCTGGAAATACAGGGAATGACTACTGTGAAGATGGAAGTGTTGATACGGAGCCCCTCAAACAGTACCCGGCAACAGGAACACTCGGTCAACGGCCATTATTATCCTTCAAATTAACGTACTTAGCCTTACGTAATAGATGTATTTATACATGGTTTGTGGAAATATTTTTAAAGAAATCTCATTCCATATCTGTTTAAAATGTAATTTGGGGAAGAAATGTAATTTGAAGATTCTTTTTTGTAATGTATGGTTTAAAAAAATGACCCTTCCCCATCCCCCTTAATTTTGATGCACAATTGAACTTGAGTCTGCTCCGGTCCAGCTACCCAGGTAGGAATACTCTGGAGGGCCTGGTCAAGCCTGGGAAGGAAATGTCGAGCCCTGCCTTTACATGCTAATATGGCAAACTCATTTCTTCCTGTTAATATGCACTTTCCTTGCATCTGTCTGATTTGCTTGTCTCCAAGGTACGGGATATTGGGTACATTCCAATTTTAGACCTTAAAAAAAGTTAAATATGCTTGTGTTTTAGGTGGAATGCAAGATTACAACTACATCTGGGCCCAGTGTTTTGAAATTACACTGGAGCTGTCATGCTGTAAATATCCTCCCGAGGAGAAGCTTCCATTCTTCTGGAATTTTAACAAAGCCTCGCTGATTGAATATATAAAACAGGTGCACCTAGGTTTGTAAGATTTCTCATTAATTCCTGTCGACAGAAAATATAGCATCTGGCAAAACCTTTGGGTTGAGAAAACGCAAGCCCCTATTATGTTTTCTAGCTTGTAGCCTCATTTTCAGCACCAGAACCAATAGTTAAGAATTCTGTCTGCATGAATGCCTGCAGTGTGTGGGAAATGCGGCTCCTATCAGAGGAAGTGAGACGTATGTTACCTTAATGCAGGCTGTAAAATCCAGAACACTTCTGATTTTACATGTTGAATGACCCGGAAGTCTGGCAAAAGAGCAGGAAAACAGGTTGTTACTCTGTTGCATCATCACCCATTTAGAAAAAGCCAAGTTTGCTCGTCACTCGCCACACGCTGTCAAGACCCAGAGAACACTGGACGTGGATTTTACATTTTTTCTGGAACTGAGGGGGTGACCTAGCGGCATTAGCTTCAACCTGTCCCAGCCCTCAACTCTGCCAAATGACCTGGCAGTGGAAATCTCCCCAGCCGGTCTTTTGACAGCTGGCTGGCCTTTCTCACGATGGACAGACTAAATGTGGCAGAGCATAGTTCTCAGACATGTGTGGTGGACCCACCAGGAGGGTTTTTTAAACACATGTGGCCATGCCCCATCTGTGTGTCCCTGCGTGAGTGGGTCTCAAATGGTGAACATCTGCCCAGGGGATGCTGATGCTGCTGGTCCAGGGACCACACTTGAGAACCACTGCACTAGAGAAACACACTGCTTGTGATGAGGATGGAGTCAGGCACAGTCCAAGTTTATTGAACCGGTCTGGGCCTCTTCGGGCAGGGTGTGGACAGCTCTTCTGTTTTGCCAGAGTTAAAGATATTTTTCTCTGTTAAAATGACTTGAGGGAAGAAACATATCAGGAAGTGGCACAGTAGTCGTGCTACCACATCAAGCCAAAGTGGAGGGTGTTTGTGTTGAAGAGGTTTACATCATGGGTCTGCTGCACAATTGCATAATTCCTGGAATTTTCTGCATGCTTCACACCAAAGCTTTCCACCTGCTAAAAAGAGATGGAGGGAGCTGAGAGAGGGAAAAGTCAGAAGCACAGGGGTCCAGGGCTGAGTACAAGGACAATTAGGGGCTTCCCTTGGCCACCCCTCCCCCTCCATACCCACGTCCCCAACCCCCAGTGCCCCCGACCCTGAACACGAGATTATTAGTGAGCTCACAGGGCTGTGTTGAACCAGTTGGTTGCATGAGCTTGAGAAGGTTTTTAATAATCCAGAGCCTTAGCTTCTGCACCTGTAAAACTGTGGTGGTGACGCTGCCTGCCTCGTGGAGTTGACGTGTGGATCCGTGAGAAAGCGCACATTAGGCACTGAGCATAGAGCCTGAAATATACTCACTGCTCAGTAAATATTTGCTCCTGTTATTAGCAACAGGACCCCAACAATCGAGTCCCTGCTTCCAAGCAACCTTGTGATTATAATTTTGTTTCCCAGGCAGTTTGCCCAACCATGTGACAGAACTATTGATTTCCTTGCATAGATAAGTATCTTATTGTAAATGAAGACGTGGGCATTTCTGAGTTGTGTTTCAGATTTCATGGAATCCACCCATGGCACTCTTGCAGTACAGCTGCAGACTGGGTGAACAACTTGGGAAGGAAGGAATGGGTTCAGACTGTCATCTATGCGCTCTCGTTTTGATCATATGTGCTACAAATGGAATATTCAGCAACAAACCAATTTAAGCTGTAAATCACATTTAAACTGACTGTATTTTAAGTTACATCAGAAACAAGTTTACTGAGTCCCAGGTCAAGATGATGATGTAGGAGGATCCTGAACTCGCCTCCTCCTGTGGACACTCCATGTCTACAGCTACATAGGGAAGAATTTCCTCTGAAAGAAACCCAAAAACTGCCTGAGCAACTCCTACACCTTAGGCAAATGAGAAAAAACTCATCAAAATAGGTAGGAGAGGCCAAGACACAGTCTCACCATAAACTCCATCCCTGGCATGGTGCCCACCATCAGGAGGGGACTTACAACTCCACGCTTCTCCCTGAGGAGCAAAGGGTGTGCACCCCTCAGCTAGCACCCCAACTGTGAAGACCTACACCCAAGACGAGCCCCCAAAACATCTAGCTTTGAAAGCCACGGGGTTTACATCCATGAGACCCGCAGGCTGCAGCAAACTGAGAACCGCTTGTGCCCACGGTCTCACCTGGCTACCACCAGCAAGGCAGCCAACTGAAAAGTGACCCGTCTTCCTGTGAAAAAGGCCTATTCCCATGTCTTCATAGTGGTGGCCTGAGGGGTAGGCTTTTAATTAAACACACATCGAGGGACCAACTACAATGCTCTTAAGACAAGGGAGGGTGGCAGGTGCCATCTTCACGCTCTCCCTCTGCTCCACCCCAGGTCCCCAGTGTCTCCAAGAAAGGATCTTGTGTACACATCTCTTGATCACCTGGTACTGTTGGCCAGCAGGGCTTGTGTTCACAGGCAAACAAATAAATAGTTCTTAACTAGCTATCACCCCAGGGCTCAGTGCAGAGGGAACAGACAGAAAGTGCTCATCTCCCAGTCTTCCC
The DNA here is from genome assembly GCF_037783145.1 of Equus przewalskii. Lineage (NCBI taxonomy): Eukaryota > Metazoa > Chordata > Mammalia > Perissodactyla > Equidae > Equus > Equus przewalskii. The sequence goes on along the minus strand of NC_091835.1, from coordinate 84,791,251 downwards.
CTGAAAGAGGTATATTGCATACCTTAATAGCTGCTGCCTGAGGGCCTGGCTTCCCATCAGCCTGAATCTAGATGTTGACTAAGATCCTCCCCTTTGGGACGGTGACAGGTCTTGGCACACCCTCAACTACTGGAAACCACTAAAAATAAAGCCGGCTGCTTGGCCAAGCACAAAGATATGAGAGGCAACCAAGAGATAGGAAAAGGTTGAAGGATAAGGTTCATCTCCTACACGAGTCCATGCCTTCAAGACGGGAGAGGAGGCTATTTTATCTAATGCATTAAAACCAATACAGTCAAAGAAAATGAAGAAACAGGAATATGTTCCAAACAAAAGAATAAAGTAAAACCTCAGAAAGACTTTAATGAAACAGAGGTAAGTGATTTACCTGATAAAGAGTTCAAAATAAAGGTCATAAAGATACTGAGTTCAGGAGAAGAATGCATGAACAAAATGAGAATTTCAACAGAGATAGAAACTGTAAGCCAGCACCAAATAGAAGCCACAGAGCTGAAGAATACAATAACTGAATTGAAAGATACACTACAGGGGCTCAACAGCAGACTAGATGAAGCAGAAGAAGGGATCAGTGAACTCAAAGACAGGGCAGTGGAACTCACCCAGTCAGAGCAGCAAAAAGAATGAAAAAGAATGAGATAGCTTAAGAGACTTATGAGACAGCATCAAGTGGACCAGTATTCACATTATAGGGTCCCATAAGGAGAAGAGAGAAAGAGGCAGAAATCTTATTTGAAGAATTAATGGCTGACAACTTCCCTAACCTGGGAAAGGAAAAAAACATCCAGATCCAGGAAGCCCAGAGAGTGCCAAACAAGATGAACCCAAAGAGACCCACACCAAGACACATTATAATGTAAGTGTTAAAAGTTAAAGACAAGGAGAGAATCTTAAAAGCAGAAAGAGAAAAACAACTACTTACATACAGGAAACTCCCATAAGACTATCAGCTGATTTTTCAGCAGAAACTTGGCAGGCCTGCAAGGAGTCGTGTAATATATTCAAAATGATGAAAGAAAAAAGTTCCAGCCAAGAATACTGGGAAAGTTGTCTTTCAGCATTGAAGCAGAGAGAGTTTTCCAGACAAGCAAAAGCTAAAGGAGTTCATTACCACTAACCCAGCCTTAGAAGAAATGTTAAAGGGACTTCTTTAAGCTTACATGAAAGGGCAATAATTAGGAAAACATAGGAAGGTATAAATCTCACTGGTAAAGGTATAATATATAGTAAAATTCATAATAATTAATGTTGTAAAGGTAGTGGATTAATCACTTATAAAGCTACTATGAAGGTTAAAAGATAAAAGAGTAGAAAAATAACTATTGGTACAATAATTTTTTAATGGGACAACAGATAAAAAGATATAAATTGTGACATCAAAAACATAACACATGGGCAGGGAAGTAAAATTGTAGAGCTTTAGAATACATTCAAACTTAAGCTGTTATCAACATAAAATAGACTGTTATAAATATAAGTAGTTTTATGGAAGTCTCATGGTAACCACAAAGCAAAAACCTAGAGCAGGTTTTTACAAAAGAGAAAGAGAAAGGAATCTAAGCATACTACTATAGAAAATCACCAGATCACAAAGAAAGCAAGAAGAAAGGAACAGAGGAACTAGAAGACAGCCAGAAGACAATTACCAAAATGGCAACAAGTACATTACCTATCAATAATTACTTTAAATGTAAATGGACTAAATTCTCCAATCAAAAGACAGAGAGTGGCTGAATGGATTAAAAAACAAGGCCCTTCTATATGCTGCCTACAAGAGACTCACTTCAGATGTAAGGACAGACACAGACCAAAAGTGAAGGGTTGGAAAAATATATTCCATGCAAATGGAAACCAAAAGAAAACTGGGGTAGCTATACTTATGTCAGACAAAATAGACTTTAAGACAAACACTGTAAAAAAGATCATTATATAATGATAAAGGGGTCAATCCAACAAGAAGATATATTTTAAATATTTACACACCCAAAATAGGAGCACTTAAGCATATAAAGCAAATATTAACAGACCTAAAGGGAGAAATACACAGCAATGTAATAATAGGGGACTTCAATACTCCACTTTCATCAATGGATAGATCAGACAGAAAATCAGTAAGGAAACATGGCCTTAAATGATATATTAGACCAGATGGACTGAACAGACATATAGAGAACATTCCATCCAAAGAACAGAGTACACATTCTTCTCAAGCACACATGGACCATTCCCCAGGGTAAATCATATGGTAGGCTGCAAATCAAGTCTTAATAAATTTAAGATTGAAATCATCAAGCATCTTTTCTGACCACAATGGTATAAAACTAAAAATCACTTATAGGAAGAAAACTTGAAAAAACCCAAATAAGTAGAAGTGAAAGAACATGCTACCAAACAACCAATGGATCAAAGAAAAAAATCAAAAAATACCTTGAAACAAATGAAAATGGAAACACTACATACCAAAACTTAGGGATACAGCAAAAGCAGTTCTGAGAGCAGAGTTCCAAGCAGTCCTATTATCCCAAGAGGTGCAGAGAAAGCATTTGGCAAATGTCAATATATATTTATGATTTAAAAAACTCTCAAAGTGGGAATAGAGGGAACATACCTCAACATAATAAAGGCCATATATGACAAGCCCACAGCTAACATCATACTCAGTGGCGAAAAACTGAAAGCTTTTTCTCTAAGATCAGGAACAAAATGAAGATCCCCACTCTCACCACTTTTATTAGTATTGGAAGTCCCAGCCAGAGCAATTAGGCAAGAAAAAGAAATAAAAGGCATACAAATCAGAAAGGAGGAAGTAAAACTATCACTATTTGCAGTTGAAATATTATATATAGAAAACCCTAAAGACTCCAACAAAAACTGTTAGAACTAATAAACAAATTTAGTAAAGTTGTAGGATACAAAATCAATATTAAAAAATCTTTTGCATTTCCGTACACTAATAACAAACTATTAGAAAGAAAAATTCAGAAAACAATCGCATTTACAGTTACATCAAAAAGAATAAAACATCAAAGTGGTGAAAGACCTGTACACTGAAAACTATAAGACACTGACGAAAGAAAGTGAACACAAATGAATGGAAAGTTATTTTGTGTTCATGAATTAGAAGAATTAATATTGTTAAAATGTTCATAGTACCCAAGGCAATCTACAGATTCAATGCAATCCCTGTCAAAATTCCCACAGTATTTTTCATGGAAATAGGACAAAAATCCTAAAATTTGTATGGAACCACAAAAAACCCTGAATAGCCAAAGCAATCTGAGAAAAAAGAACAAAGCTGGAGGTATCATGCTTCCTGACTTCAAACTATACTACAAAGCTATAGGAGTCAAAACAGTATGGTATTGGCATAAAAAAAGACACACAGATCAATGGAACAGAATAGAGAGCCCAGAAATAAACCCATGCATATATGGTCCATTAATTTAGGACAAGGGGCCAAGAATCTACAATGGGAAAAGGACAATCTCTTTAATAAATGAGTTGGGAAAGCTGGATAGCCACATGCAAAAGAATGAAACTGGACCACTCTCTTACACCACACACAAAAATTAACTCAAAATGGATTAAAGACTTGAATGTAAAACCTGAAACCATAATATTCCTGGAAGAAAACATAGGCGGTAAGCTCCCTGACTTCAGTCGTGGTAATGATTTTTTGGATTTAACACCAAAAGCAAAGGCAATAAAAGCAAAAAAATCCCAAGTGGGACTACATCAAACTAAAAAGCCTCTGCAGCAGAGGAAATCAACAAAATGAAAAGGCAGCCCACCAATGAAAGAAAATATTTGCAAATCATATATCTGAAAAGGGATTAATATCCAAAATATATAAAGAACTCATACAACTCAACAACAAAAAACAATCCAATTAAAAAGTGGCTAGAGGATCTGATTAGACATTTTTCTAAAGAAGACATACAGATAGCCAACAGGTATGTGAAAAGATGCTCAACATCACTAATCATCAAGGAAATGCAAATCAAAACCACAATCAGTTATTACCTCACCCAGGACAGGATGGTTATTATCAAAAAGACAAGAATCAAGTGTTGGTGAGGACGTGGAGAAAAGGGAACCCTTGTGCACTACTGGTGAGAATGTAAATTGGTGCAGCCACTATGGAAAACAGTATGGAAGTTTCTCAAAAAGTCAAAAATAGAACCACCATATGATCTCGCAATTCTACTTCTGGGTACTTATCCAAAAGAAACAAAAACACTACCTTGAAAAGATATCTGCACCCCTGTGTTCATTGCAGCATTATCTGCAATAGCCAAGACATGGAAGCAACCTAAGTGCCCACTGATGGATAAATGAATAAAGAAAATGTGATACACACCCACAATGGAATACTATTCAGCCGTTAAAAAAAGAAGGAAATCCTGCCATTTGCAACAACATGGATGGACCTTGAGGGCATTTTGCTGAGTAAAATAAGTCAGATAGAGAGAGACAAACACTATATGATCTCACTTATATATGGAATCTAAAAGAAAAAAAACCTCATAAATACAGAGAACAGATTGGTGGTTACCAGAGGTGGGGGGTGGGGAGTGGGTAAAATGGATGAAGGTGGGCAAAAGGTACAAATTTCCAGTTATAAAATAAATAAATCCTGGGGATGTAATGTACTGCATGGTGACTATAGTTAACAATACTATACTGCATATTTGAAGTTTAAGTGAGTAAATCTTAAAAGTTTTCATCACAAGAAAAAATCTGTAAGTATGTTAATGACATATTGTGATCATTTCACAGTATATACATATATCAAATCATTATATTGTACATCTGAAACTAATACAATGTTATATGTCAGTTATCTCTCAATTTTTTAAAGAAGTTTACTTTCCCTTCTCAAACACTTTATTAACTTAGCTAATAAATATTGAGCATATTTTTATTAAATAATTACAAAAATCATTTTTCATATGCCATGAAACATGGTATTAACATTTAATTCTCTTTTTGTCTTGCAGGTGTAAAGGGTCAAGTTTTTGATCAGAATGGAAATCCATTACCCAATGCAATTGTAGAAGTCCAAGACAGAAAACATATCTGCCCCTATAGAACCAACAAATTTGGAGAATATTATCTCCTTCTCTTGCCTGGGTCCTATATAATAAATGTGAGTATACATCCTAGTTATTATTATTAAAGTATTAAAGAACTCACAATACTTACTCACCCAGTAGGAATCTAAATAAGTCTGGAAAGTCCCGAAGTAGATTCATGAGGACAGAAGGAAAGGACGTCAGACCTGCATTTGGCGGGAGTGGGAGAGGTTGGAATGATGGTAACAAACAAAAAAGTCAGGTTTTTTCCCAACTGGCAATTAATTTTTTTTTAATAGAAGCCAAATCCTATTTCTTGTGATACCTTTTTTTTTTTTTTTAAAGATTTTATTTTTTCCTTTTTCTCCCCAAAGCCCCCCGGTACATAGTTGTGTATTCTTCGTTGTGGGTTCTTCTAGTTGTGGCATGTGGGACGCTGCCTCAGCGTGGTCTGATGAGCAGTGCCATGTCCGCGCCCAGGATTCGAACTAACGAAACACTGGGCCGCCTGCTGCAGAGCGCGCGAACTTAACCACTCGGCCACGGGGCCAGCCCCTTGTGATACCTTTTTTTAAAAAAAGGGGACAAACCTTATTAATAGTAATTAAACAAGAAGGTCGAAGTACTTCCAAGCTTCATGGAATACCATTTTAATGCCCAGTCCATGAAACATAATTTCTGCTATTAAAAAATAGATTGGGACACAAGTAAAACTTGATCCACAAATGCTACCATTCTATTAAGCAAGTGATAGACATATTTTGCAGCCCTTTCATAAGCAAATGATGGTGAGTTTTCCAATCGTGCATGTAAAATTCCAGGTAAGCTGTGTGTTTCTGAGTCATTCCTTCCTAGGAGGAGGCATGGACTGGTCTAGCCCGAGTAGATTTACGTCCATGAACTAAATGAATAAGTACCTGATTTAGTTGGGCAGATTGTGCCTCTCCTCTTTGATAGGATTTCTCTAAGAAACTCAAGACTCTTCTACTTTGCTTAAGTGGGTCTGATGCCAAGCACAGCGACTGTCTGTACAGAGCTACTCCTGGGAGAAGGTCATCATCATTCTGTAGTCAAAACTGGCTTCGTATTTCACTACTGCATCATTAGGACATAATAAAAGGCATGGTTTTCAGTGTATAAACTGGGATGCAGGGTCTCCCTGCTCACAGGTCACCCCCACAGCCTCCTCTCGAGACTCTCTCCTCCTCCTGAGAAGACGGAGAGAGTGGGAAAGACCTCAACTCAATGTGAATCTACCTAAAAAGACCCTTTATTTTCTTATTATTTACTGGGACATTCCTACTCTATTGAAAAAAAGGGTTTTCTTTGTAGTGAATCTAAGTTATTTTTATGCAACTCCATATAGGCCACACCTTTTATAAAGTTATGAATTGTTCATTTCCAAGTAGGTAGACTAACACAGTCCACGTTGGCTCTGGCTGCTAGTTCTAGGACAAGACTGGGAGACAAGACTCTGGAAGCTGAAATGAATGGCTGAAGACCAGTGAGTGGTTATGTAAACGTCATTCCCTCTCCCACATATGTAATAAAAGCATTTTTCAGTGCACGTGACCTATGGTTAGTTTAGCATTTGTCCCATTTTTCCTGATCATTTCCTCCACCAAAAAGACAAATCTAGCTGAAGATTCAGACTCATGAACAAAACCAGGTAAAATCCAAGCTTTTTAAGGAAGCAAGAAACTTGGACACTTAGATGAGCTGCAAGGAAAATGGAATAAATTGAGAAAAGAATATTAGGGACAGCCTGGGGCCGCAGCCCTCTCTTTACCTCTGCTCTCCATGAAATGAGAGGGCAGAATCGGTCTATTGCTTCCTTCTCCTGACTTGTCTCTCCAGAGAAGGGACCTGTCTTCATTTCACGTTGTAATTCTTAGCGACAACATCAACCGCTGTGGTCCATCCCAACAGGCACTGGCTAACTCCTTCAGCCAGCGGGCCTGAAGCGTTACTAGCCGTGAGGCCTGGCCGATGGTTACACGTCTCAGAGAGGCCGCACTGTGGTGTGGATATCGGTGTCTTCAGTGCTGGCAGCACCAAACATCTGCAGTCACTCAGATAATTGTTCCTTGTTTCCCCTCAGGTTACAGTCCCTGGACACAGTCCGCACCTCACAAAGGTGATTATTCCGGGAAAATCCCAGAACTTCAGTGCTCTTAAAATGGACATTTTACTTCCATTCAGAGGACAACTGGATTCTATCCCAGAATCAAATCCTTCATGCCCCATGACTCCTCTGTACAGTGACTTGCCAAGCCACTCGGCTGCAACAAAGCCCGGTCTGTTCTTGTTTTTGGTGACTCTTTTTCACCTGTTGTTCAAGTAAAGCAAAATCTGAGACTCAGCCGCCATTACCACCTGGCATCGGGGACTGCTCACTGCCCCTCTCACTCCTGGGGGACCTCGACCAGGTAACCGCCATGGTCCCTCCCTAAGGAGAGAAGCGGTTGTTTCCAAACCCTGCGACAAGAAGTGTGTGGCGGTGATGGTGAAGGGAAGACGCCTACCTGGCGAGCACTGCCCCCTTACACCTCACCTGGAAGTTGTCTCAGAGACTTGTAAGAAGTTAAACTTGAGAAGCAAAAAAGAAGTTCCTGCAAGAAAAAAAGGAGCTCCTTTTGTAGACAGGGAGCCAGATGAATATGGGCAATGAAGATGAACATTTATCGATCGCCTCCTACATGCAAGACCTTGCCACGAGTGCCACCTGTGAAGAGATGGTGCCATGTGTAATCAGTTCTCAGCACGGGGAGAAATGGTGATGGGCCGGGAATATTTGGTTTCACTAATAAGGAACAAAATAAGGAAATATGAGAGAAAACAGGTCAACCGTGTCTCAGTGGCCAAGAAGATACAGGCCTGACGGGATGACAAGGTTGTGTCTGCAGAGCCCCAAAGCAACAGGTCGGTTAAGTAAGTGTCCCCGCCTTTCTGCACCTGATGCCACAGTCCTGTAATGCTGACCACCCCAAGGCGTGACTCTCACCTCTGGCCTGAGCTGCAGACTCACGTCGACTGCCCGCTGGACCTATCACCCGGGTGTGACCCACAGGTACCTCAAACTCATCGTGTTGAAAATTGAACACACTTTTCTCCCTAGAGTGGCTCTTCCTCCCATCTTCTGTCTCAATTCCTGGCCCCACCAAACTAGAAACCTGGGAGTCATCCTTGACACTTCCTCCTCCCTCTTCACCCGACAGATGCAGCCACTGAAGACGCATGCTCATTACGAATGTTGATCGACTCTCCCCTCTCTCCATGGCTACTGACACGGCCAAGTGCGGGCCGTCGTAGCTCGCCTCCACCACTGCAGCCGCTTGCCTGGTCTCTTGACCCCAGGTTCCTCCCCTTCAGATCCATCCTCCACGCAGCACTGGGGAAGGGGGTCTATTTAGAACAAAAATCAACAACCAACTGCTTGTAGTTGCCACGCTCACACCGTGGGTCTGGATCCCTTGTCTGGAATGCCCCCTGACCAACCCCTCCAGGAAGCCTCTGCTGAGCATCACCCCGTTCCATTCCATTCCACCCTCCCAGTCCATCTGGGGACCCTTCCTCTTTGCTCCCCAAATTAAATGGGTCACCTCTGTTTTTGGATTTACATACTGTATTATGGTCTACATGTGTGATTTTCACTGGTAAAGGTGAGCTCTTTGAGACCTGGCTATGTTTAATTTGTTTGAAAAATTCGATCTTAGCTCCTGAGCCTTGCAGTCAGTAGGAACTGAATGAATGAATGAATGAACGGTTCCAGCAGCCTGCTCCCGTCTCTTCCAGAAACTGTACAAAGCTTTGAAAGTCATTTTATGAAACTAGGTCCTATGCTTTGGCAGTCTCCTGCTCACTGGTAACACTGACAGAGGACTGTTTGCATGTGTATCGAGAAATTAATTCAAATACCTGCTTTTACCGGACTGCGCATTTAATGTAAAGGTATTACATTACCTGTTAACAACACTACAAGCACCCTTTTTTATCAGGAAACAAAATTTTTACCATTAGTACTCAATTTGAAGCAACTGTTCTCCACTGGAATGAGAGTTAACCTTTCTTAAAACATTATATGTAAGAATTAAGGAGGGGCAGCATCAGACAGACGTAAGAGCAATTCTGGTGAGCAGGTTTCTGAGTGCTGTGTGTTGCTCATGGGAGGCGAGTTTCCTTGGCGCTTGCTTTAAACTGAAAGTTCCTAGGATCTGAACAGGAAACTGTGCTGGGCTCGTACCTGGTGGATGCTTGAGCAGCACAACGGAGGGGAGACACACGGGCATTCGGGAGCTACTCCTGTGCAAGCCTCTGCTACATGCACAGAGCCATACATGTTAACAGAAACAGAATTTGTAGACTTTTAATCACATCTTTTAAATTTGGTAATAACCTGAATACTTTGATCATTTTTATTTAAATAACCAGTAATTTATTATATACTTGAAAGTGAATATTAATATAATATTGCAGAAAGTGATTTTGGTATAATACATATAGAACTATATAAAACTACTTGATTTATCAAAGCCTCATCAATTTTCCAATCAGGCGTTCTGAGTTCTAACTTTTCCTTTTCCAAGAAAGCAATTTTTGAAGGGACATGAACCAAAATCTGAATTGGTTCATGAGCCTTAATGTAAATTCCTTAAGGAAATAATGTTTTTAAAATCAGAAATTTTACCTGAAGCAAACCTAAAATCATTTAGAGACAAGCAAAACAATTAGAATAATCTCCAAACCAAACGTAAGGCAAACCTGAATTTAATTCAGAGCAGGTTTGGGGTACCTATTTTGTGGTGATGGCCCTGTGCTCACAGGTCCAGTTAGTGGCCAGGGTTTAGTATGTAGAACCCCAGCTCCACCCCCACGCATCGAGTGAGGCGTCAGAGGGGAGAAACCAACGTGGAGCTCTGACCGTAGTCCGCTCAGACCTCAGTGCCCCTGCATAACGCCTCTCCTACCGTCTGCACCCTCCCAGGCTGGGCCTGTGGGCCTCGCGTTCCAGGCTCAGGTGTAATTCCTTTTGTGGAGACGCCAACCCAGCAAAGGTCTTCAAGATGGGAGAGAAGACGACGGCATGTGGGGTAAAAGGATAAGTAGGAGGCAGGAGCCCTGGGTTCAGACCCCTACTTCCAGTTCCCTGACTTGTGAAATGAAGCCCTCTCCACTGTGGCTCTGGACGCTGCAGTGTCAGATGCCACACTTCGCCGCCGTTTTTGGTGCTTGCCCAGGTGGAGGAAGGACAATTAACACTCAGGTGGCATAAGTCTTTTGAAGGCAGTATAACATAACTTATTAAAGACCAAATTTTTTGCCTCAGATATAAACAGAATTTGCCTGAAAAACATTTGTTAGCTAGAATGATCACTGCATAATATTTAAGCAAATTTTCATGAAGTAACACAGCTTTTTTCATGTACCTACTCAAGTGATGATAAATGTTAACATGAATGCATCTAAATGGGGGGAGTGTTTTAGAGAAACCTTGAGCAGGTAAGTGCCTGTTGATTTCGCTGCTTACTGTGTCACCTTCAGACTTGCGCTGTTGGATACGTCAGAAACGTCAGTATAGGAAGTTAGCTCTACCTTTAGAAACTACTTATATCTGACATTGGATTGGAAATAGCTTTTCCTAGGGAATCCAGAAAAATGAGCGTAGCATACCGTCTCCTTGCAACAGGAGAAGCTGCTGACGGAGAAGCATGGTTCTTACTCTACACGGTGACGATACAGTTGATGTCTGTTTTATGACAGGTCCTTTCTATCTTCCTCATGACTTTAGATGGAGGGAGGAGGAGAGAATGAGGATGGTTAAAGAGCAAAAAAAAAAAGGTCAAAGCACCTAACAGAGAAGTTTGGGAAAGGGGCTGACTTCTTCACGTCACCAAGCAGCAGGGACTGGACTGGGCGGGACTGCTCACAAACTGCCTGGTCAGACTTTAGCACAAGAACAACTCCACAGCCTCGCGGATGCTTCCAAGCTGATTTTACAAGTTTTCTCAGTGACTTTCTTTTGTACTACAATTAACTTAAAATGCACAAATTGTCTAAGACTGTAAAGTTTTATTGGGCAGGGGCCATGACTACCTCTGAATTCACTAAATTTACAATATTTCTGATTCTCAATAAAGAATTAATATTCATGTAAATAATGAATGCTGGATTTTTTGTGAGGAAGATTGTCACTGAGCTAACATCTGTGCCCATCTTCCTCTATTTTATGTGGGACGCCACCACAGCATGGCTTGATAAGGGAGCGGTGCTAGGTCCATGCCCAGGATCTGAACCTGCAAACCCCAGGCCACCAAAGCAGAGCACATGAACTTAACCACTACGCAACGGGGCCAGCCCAGAATGCTGTTTCTCTCCATAACATTCCCTTGAAAAGAAGTACTTTTGCAAGTACAACAAAGTCCATAGACTAGAGAGGACTGATTACCACCAAATAAAGCCCGAGAAAGAACAAATGTAATGACCTTTTATGAGGCAATAATATTATAATAACTCTTCCAAGCCCAGATAGTCCTTCCAGAACAGTTTTTATGGTATCAACCCATCCTAATATGCATGTTATATTCCAAGTTAATTTGTACATGGAGCAGACGATGGATGAAATGTGCACCTTCTGGTAAAAAGAAAAACAAAACAAACTTTGGAACATTCACAATGCACATTACTGTAGTAAAGGATCTAAAAAACCATGCAAGAAAGAAATGGATTTCCCAAACAGTTAGCCAAGGAACCATTTTCTTAAATAATTTAGCCTAGTACCATTCCTTTGAACTTACATTCCTAGATTTCCAAACACATTTTTGGAAATGCTGATATAGGGAGAAATTTTTTGTCCTGAATAATAAATGTTATTGATTTCAAAGTGCCTTTGAAACACAGAGCATAGTTATAAACAGATAATCTGCCTGCTGTGGGAACTGGAAAAGTGACAGCCCTCACGCTCACCCACACAGCCCTGATAATGTAGAGTTTCCAATAGGACAGAGGTCAGGCTCAAGGGTACGTCCAGCCTCTGAACCACACTAAAGAAGCAACAGAAATGAGAAAGGCTGCGGAGGAAATGGCTAGCCTACAGGTACCAACTTCTAAAAAGTGATAAATATTGCAATTTGGAAAATAAACTGGGAACAGTTTTTCTGTTTTCAAAAGAAAACTTATTATATAGGAACCCCTTGGTGTATTTTAGCCAGACATCAATATTTAACGTGCAGCTCCTTAGAGCATCCATTACTCCCCACCTGCCACCCCTAAAAGCAAGGCATGATTTTTAAATGAACGAAATTTTACTTTTTTTTTTTTTTGAGGAAGATTAGCCCTGAGCTAACATCCGCCGCCAATTCTCCTCTTTTTGCTGAGGAAGACTGGCCCTGAGCTAAGATCCGTGCCCATCTTCCTCTACTTTATATGTGGGATGCCTGCCACAGCATGGCATGACATGCGGTGCATGGGTCCACGCCCGGGATCCAGGCTGGCGATCCCTGGGCTGCTGAAGGGGACTGTGCGAACTTAGCTGCTGCGCCACTGGGCCGGCCCCTGAATGAATGAAATTTTAAAATATTAGGCATACGAAAAACAAGTGAACGAAAGAAAGCATAAACAAGTAATCAGCCTATTTTGGGAGAATAGAATGTTTTAGTTTCTCCTGCTTCATTTTTGAAATTTTCTACTTACTAATTTTATAACGAAAGAAAAGCAACTGATTTAAAGAACGGAACCACAAGTTTTAGAAGCCCCAGTTTACACAAGTAACTGCTACACCTATTCTTACATATTCATGAAACATTTCCAGAGTTTATACTTAACTAACAGTTGACTAACTTAGGTCAAAGTTAATAACACTTTCCTCCTAATTGAGCAAGGACATCTGTGCTTCAAACACTTACGCGTAGTATTTTTCTTCAGTGCTCATCTCACGAGGCTCTGAGGGATGAGCCGTGAAGGATTTCAGGACTGAAATGGGAAGTCTGTGTTTTCTCTAAAAACTGAGACCAGAACTCCTGCCACTTCTTTGCTGTCTAGCCCGGCGACCTCTCCTCCGCGGTTCAGCGTCCCCCTACATTAGTGGGTGCCGTGGAGAACTCCCGATGTGGTGCTGCCTTGGGTTAAAACGGTGCTTAACTAAAGAGATCTGGTCTTCTGACATGCCTCTTTAAAAAGAAACAAAATAAATGATGGTGAGAAAAGTATTTTTTTATACAGAGGGAAGCTTTGTTTTTTAAGGAAGCTTTCCCAGTTCTGTTACATTTCTGACACCCCATCAACTTTTAAAGACCGTTGTTTCCTTAGAATGTTTCTCTTCTGCCATTTAAGGAATTTATTGCATGGACGATATTTTCTCAGGTGTTTTTAAACTGTCTTTTCCTCTTGTAGAGAAGACGCACAGCTGCTTTCCTTCAATCCACAGCCTTTTCCAAAAGCCGGCTGTGCCCACAGTGTGTTCTGTCAGGCACCCGGGGAAGGAGATACAAAAGGAGAGAAGATACACAGCGACATGTCAGGGAACATAAGGGGACAGTATCTCAGGGCTGGGGCCCTGTGGAACCAGAGACAGGGTTAATGAAGGCCACCTCAGCTGGGTGTTGGAAGTGGTGATGGCCGTTGAATGGAGGCAGGCGGAGTATTATTCAACAACTGCCAGTGTTAGAAGTTCTGCTAGCCGCCAGACCCCATCTGAGACTCCAGCCACCTCCTGTCTCTGCTTCTATCATGGAGCAAGGAAGTTCCAGATCTGCTCTTTGAAGTTAGCCCTTCCCACTCCACCAGGATGAACATGAAAAGGAGTCATGGGAGAGGGGAGGCAAGAAAAGGTAAAAAGGGTAAGAAGAGAATGGTGAGAAGAAAGCACCCATTTCAGAGAGAGCTCTGAAGTCCAAAACGGTCAGGCAGAACATTTGAGCTAATATCCAACAAGCAATAGAATTATTGAAGGTTTTTTTCAATATTTACATCAGGGGAGCGACATGAAGATATCTATAAAATAATCTACAAATGCACCAAAACTGGGGGACACCAAAGGCAGTGAAGCCCATTTCGGCAGATGTACCATGATCTCGGAGAGGGGGTAATCCAGGGTATGGCCTGGGAAGGTGTGAACCAAACACACACGCACGAAAGTGCTAAAATTTAACCAAGACAAAAAATGAAATTCACGTAACATGACAGTAACGTGAAAAATAGGAAGAGTTGAAACTTTGGAATCTGGAACGTGAATATTTTGGTAACTTACGTTGCCGGCAGAGCACGTACGCATGGTATTCTGGAGGCAGGTCCGGGGACTGAAACAAGGACCAGAGGAGGCCCAGCGCTTCAAAGGCGCCGTGGCCTTCAGGAGGTTTCCGGCGCTCCTGAAACAATCAGTTAGGGTTCTCTTATCCAGAGTACTAATATTCTAAGACGTCATCATCAGGGCGGCGGGAGCGGGTCCCTTTGTGTCCCCTCCAACTTCCAGTGAGGGGCACATCCCTAACCCAACCAGGGCCACGCTGCCGCCGCCGGGGGCGGGAGGGATGCGCACGTGGTACACAGAAGGCGGGGCTCGGAGAGGGGACCCGACAGCGGGGAGCGGGGAGCTGGGATCCTGACCCCCGACCCCGAGAAGCCGGCGGGCACCAGCAGGGGCGCCTGACGGTGGAGGTGGGGCACGCGATCGCCCCCGGCCCACCAGCTTCCCGCCCCGGGACCGGACGGCGGAGGGGGCCCGGGCCTCCCGGGGCGCAGGTGAGACGCAGAGCCCGCCTGCGGGGACCGGGGACCCGCGCTCCACCGGGCGGACGGCGAGACCCCAAACCGGCAGCGCTCCCCCGGGGCGGGTCCCCGACTCAAGGGCGCCCGCAGGGAGGAGCCAGCAAGCGCACGAAAGGCCGAATCGATGTTATTCCGGCAATATCTGAATGTCCCATTTCGGGGGCACTGTTGTCCGTGCCATCGAGTCCATTCTGCCTCCCGGCGACCGTGGGCACGCGCCTGTCAAATGTCACTCAGCACCTGGGGGCGCTCCCGGCTGCTGGTCGCTGCGCACGCGCTCCCATTTTCTGTTGCTTTTATTCCTGTAAACAGTCCATTTTACAATTTGTTAACACATTCAACATTTCTGAGTGCCTTCTAATGTGCTAGTGCTTTCAGATATTTTTGTTTTTAAATCGTTATTTGCAAATGTAAAAAACTCCGTATCATATAATTCAGAGCTGGCTATGGGACAAAAAGGCCACAAACTTTTAAACAATTGGTATTTTTTTTAAGCTGGTATTATCTTTTAATACCAAATAATTGGAATTATTTTTTAACAATTGGTATTTTTTGTAAATACCAAATCAAAACCCAATTCAGAGTCCAACCAACCAGTAAAGCCACAGACTTCTCACACCCCCAGGCATGAGGGCCCGCAGCTGGTGTCACGAGCCCACAGACCTACACACCAATCAGTACCTTTAAAACTCTTGTTAAAAGAAAAATCTAAACTAACTGACCCAGCAGCTCACCGCGGTCTGGCTCGGTGCCCCCAGGCTCCTGCTTTAAATCAGCTTCCGGACTCAAGTCACAATAAACTTAGTCAGCACCTGGATGTGTGTGTCACCATCAGGGAGAGGTTCTCCCCCCATGGCATTTAGCTCCACCAACGCAGAGAAGTCACGGGCAATTACAACAGGGCTTTCCCCACTGACAATCGGCAGGGTGCCCAGCCCTGACTCCTCCTCCTGCCGCACCTACAGCCCCTCCAGAAGGTTCCCTAAAACTTGTGGAAAAACCGCTGAAGCCAACCTGCCACGTGGTAACACACGTGAACAGGACACGGAGGAAGCAGCATTTCGTGGCCCTGCCGCATCTAACATCATTCTCTCAGGCTGGTCTTAGTGCCTTGGAGATTCCGACGGCATCCCACTGCCCATTGATACGTGGACCTCCAAAGTGGGCAGACACGACCATTCCCAAAAAAGCAGCATATTCAGACTTATACCTTTGATTACCTAAATAGATGATATTCAAATACAATTTCTATTTTAACAAAACTCACTGTTAGGAAAAAACTGTAAGATCCAATAATCACATTCTTGAAACAATTCTTAATCAAACATTTAATAAATTGTTTATTTGTAAATTAATAAATAATATATGTATACTAAACCTAAAAATTTAGACAATCAAAGCTATATTAGTATGGATAGACATGCTGAATGAGATGCTATCCGCACACACTTGCATGGTTTTCTTTCTTCTTCTTCTTCTCCCCAAAGTCCCCCAGTATATAGCTGTATATTCTAGTTGTGCCTGCCTCTGCCCCTATGTGGGATGCCACCTCAGCGTGGCCTGATGAGCGGTGCCAGGTCCGCGCCCAGGATCCAAACCGGCGAAACCCTGGGCCGCCAAAGCGGAGCACGCGAACTTAACCACTCGGCCCCAGGGTGGCCCAAATGTTTTGTGAGTAGCATAATGACTGCATGACATACCCTGAATGTACATGTCTATCAACTCTCCTCAGAAAGGATCCTTCAGTTCTTGCTGAAGTATTGTAAGTCCCAAATTAATAACACTTCCCTGTATGTGAGGACCACCCGCTGAGGCCCAACCCACACACGTGCACAAGGGAAGTCCCGCGTGTGCAGTCTGTCTTCACAGCTTAACACACCGTGCTGTGCAGCAGTACCGTGCAGTTCTGTTCTAAACTTAGAGCTCAGCTGATTGTACTGTCCTCCCCCGAGTATGTCACATATGGGAGGAAGATACTGGGACCTTAAGTCAAAGTGGTTATTTTTGCTCTTTTGCTGAAGATTCATACTTAAAGATAAATGAAGATGTTAGTCTGTGAGTTCGAGGGCTATTTTAGAAGCCTGTGTTGCGATCCCGTCATTCTTGAAACAAAGTAGTGCAGCGTTTCTGCACCATCTGGAGAAAAGCTACAACACTTCCAGCTAGTTTAAAAAACAGGCAGTCCTCCTGTTTCCTAAACTTCTGGGTTATTCTTCGTGAATTCAGTGGTTTCTACAAGTGGCCTTAAGCAAAGGTTTGAAACCCAGGGAACTCCCAGGAACCCTGGGCCCCGGCCCGAGAGCATTCTTCAAAGTGTCTCAGAATGGTTTTCCTCACAGGGGAAACAAGAGATTGCACTAATCCTGCAAAGAGGTGTGGCAAAGTCAGACCTGGAGCATAATTGCAAGCTGCACCGGGGGGGGGGGGGGGGGGGGCTTAAAAAAATTCAGTCTTAGGTACATGAGGGCTGCTCTCAAAGACTTCTCAACTGACACCACCCTCCCCACCCAGCCCTGACCATCCCCCAGAGGGTGGAGCACCTCTCTGCTTACATAGCACCAAATATAACTACTAATTCCTTCTTCGTGTGCCAGAGTATTTTAAGAGGCTCTGAAAGAGTAACTAAGGATCAGAAGGTTTAAGAGCATGTAAAATTTAAATATTATCTTTCATAATAACTTTTTCTCCTTACATGAGAGGCACTAAATAAATTACGTTTAAATGTCCTACTTATATTTTCTAAGGATTGGCTCCTGCTCATTTAAGAGAAAGTGGAAATTATTTAAAATAGGGGTGGGGTAAATGATGAGCTATATATCTAACTCAACTTACATTAAAACCCAAATATAAAATATAAACAGAAGTGAAATTTTCCTAAAAGGAAGTAAATATTCTCTATTCCCCCTGCTAAGACAGGTAAATTACACTGCAGAGAAGAAATCTACATGCACCAAGATAGGTCCCCACTTTGATATATGTAAAAAAATAAAAATGAATTTCATGTCTAAATGCTTCGGGCTACACAGTTAGAACTGTGTAAGTCTACTTTTCAGGGCCAGCCCCGCTAGGGGAAGTAGGTCAGCACGATCATCTGAATGGGCTGCCTGCACACGGGGCACGGCTTGTTCCTCCTCTTCAGCTTCTTCGCGCACGTGAAGCACGCCATGAGGTGCCCTGTTTTGCCGTGGACGATGCACCCATTCTTTGGTCGACCTTGGCAAATCACACACGGCTCAGTGGCGTTGAGGGGCAGGCTGGCCTCCACGCTTTCCTCCTTGTCGGGTGCGTCTTCCCTCTCCAGCTCGCCGGGGCCTTCCTGGCTGCTGTGAGCCCCGCTGGTGGAAGCTGGCGGCTGGGAGCAGCCCTCACTCTCCTGGGACTGGGATGCCTGGGCGGCAGCAGCGTCGTCATCCTCAGTGCACGCTTCCCTGGGATGGCCCCCCTCGGTCTTCCTGCAGTCGGGGACATCAACGCCCTCCTCCCCGGGGCCGGAGCCTTCCGGGGCCACGATCCCGCTCCCGCTCCCAGGGGCCTTTGCTTTGCCTTCAGGAAGCCAGCTCTCACGAAGGGCCCAGCACCTGCTGCAGTGTGACGGCAGCGGGGGGTTCGTCTCGCCGCAGGAAGTGCACTTCCAGTAGTCCTTCAAGGAAACAAGACAGTGAGTCTCCGCGCCCTCGGGGACCTAGTCACAGCAGCACTAGCACCTCCGACGTCTCAGGTACCATGCATCACACAGCTCAATTTTCAGCATTTCATGTTTTATCTCAAACAGTCTTTCCTCAAGTATAAGGTTGTAAGTACATTTTTTTTTCAGCCAAACCATGCTGAAGAACCCTAAAACCAAACGTGTACTCGCCGTGATCTTGGTCACGTATCTATGCCGTGACTATTTGAGAACACACATGGTGCTGGTTCATTTAATGGAAGCAAGTGCTATGGGATCTCCTCCTTGGTGACAAGGCCTGTACCCACTCCAGCCTGACGGGGTCCCACAGGACTGCGCCCAGAGCCCACCCCATCAGTCTAGACGGAACTACCGCCCAACCTGCCACCAACGGAGACTCCCTAAGAAGTGCTCTGAACCAGGGCTCAAGCCAGTGCTCCCTAACTTCCTCCACAAAGGAAGTGCTAAGACATTCTTCTCAGCCATCACTGCCAGCTCAAATCTGTCATCTCTGTCACTTTCTAAAATGCACACCCTTCACAGTCCATCCTTCTTGTGTTCCTGTCTCTGTAACCGCTCCCTGCTGCTTCCTCACCCCACTGCCTACTCCCCAACCTTCCCACCATGCAATCTGGACAGCCTCCCATGCCCTGCCTCCTTTCTGAACATGTCCTCATCTACCTGCCTTAACTGAGGCACGGGTCTTGCCTGAGGACACTGGACACGTAGAACTTGCCACAAGGGGCTTCTCTTGCACAAATAATGTAACTCTTTTTAAACTGTCTGACAAATGACGTGAGACGTGAGCAGTAAGGATGGAGAGAGTTCATTCTCCCACTTGGTTATTCCATGTTCCCAAGGGAGGTTTCTACTAACCGATAAAATGAAAGGCAAAGGTCTTGAAATTTGGGGGGGGGGGGGGGGGGCGGGGCGGACGTGCTTCCTCGAGTCCAACAACTTCAAGATCTGAGGCCTAAACATTTCACTCAACCTGACATCAGATGAGTCAACTAGTTACTTGAATTATTTTCAAATATAGCAAAATAATTTTACATTTTCAACTTCTTTTCTTGCATTTGGATAATTAATAAATGTTTCCAACTCGGAAAAGAAAAATGAGATTTCCTATTCAAATATAATACAAGGCAGTATTAAGAACAAAAGTGAAAGCAATAATATTCAGTTAAAAAAAACTTCCAAAACCTCAGGAACCCAATAAGGCATGAAATATAAATGTTTAATTCCTGATTTCTTTAATGGCAAATCCTACCACATTCTCTAATACACATCAGTGGAACAAATGTTTCTGTTTGATGCGGCTGGCAAATGTTGGGAGCTGTCAGAGCTGGGTGCTAAGCACCCTGGACAGGCACGACACCACCCTCTCTGCTATACATACCGGAAATGTTCCATAAAAGTTCTTTAAAAGTTCAAATTCCAGCACAGAAAAACCCGAAAACATGTAACAACAGATGCCAACGCAGCAAATAAAGGAACAAGAATGCTTTAAATCATTAAAACTTTAAAAAGATTTAACTTTATAAAAATTACCTCACGTCAGAAAGTAGGCTAGGCCTCTTTTTCCAACCTCGACCTCATGTTATTTTTTGATTCCTTAAAAAAGCAGATGTATACTTACAGCTAAGGAGATTTCAGGATCTTCTTCAAATGAATCTGTATCGCTCTCCTCTGCCTGATACACAGTCACTCGATATACCTAATAAAATAAACCCATTGGCATCAATTCATCACCTTTTTTCTTCAACCAGGAAAGCTTCTTAGTGGAAAGTCCTAAACCACAGCGTATGTTCCCACATGTGAGAAATTCTGAAACAGAAGTCCAGTGGAACGCGTGAGTGTAGAGGACAGTGACATCCTCTCGCACATGGTAAAAAGGCAGCAGACAGGATGTGTACACAAATGAAGAAAAAATTCAGTACGAGTATTTTTATTCTATAAATATGGAGGTATTGAGTGACAGTGAAGCAGCGGGGAACGCTGAAGGTGTCACCTCCAGAAACAGGTCTGGAGGTGCTGTGTGACTCTAACCAGGCACACACTTTACTTTTATAAAAAGTAAATTAATATTAAATGAGGGGAACTGAATTAAATGTTTTTAAAAATGAGCAGCCTATTATAAGAATGCTCATTAAGGCCTACTGACTTCTTGGCATTAGCGCTCGTAAGAACATAAGTCAGACAACAAGGAACCACAGAAGCCTCAAATCCACAGAACAATATTCTAGTTTGAACAAATCAAGAGCCCAAGATTTCCAGCGCAATCCGAATACACTATTGTTTCAATCTCATCAGTCAGTGAACGTGAAAAACATTTAATGACTTTGGAACAGAGAGGAAAAGCCTACCTCGTCATCGTCATCCGAGGGCTCCTGCCCCTCCTCGCTGAGGCTGTAATCTTCCGAATCGAGCGACTCCACTTCAAATTCCACACTGAACTGGTCTGAAACGGAATCCTGATCCAACCAGTCACCTGAGCGTTCACTGACGCCAGCATCCAGATCCTGAAATCCGGAAGGAAAAGCAACTTAACGTGCACGACCCGCTGGCCTCCGTAAGGGCTCCCCAACTCCCCAGTGTGCCCCAACTCCCTCAGAGCCAGCCTCCGCCGACACCAGACCACGATTCGGGGGCACTGCCACGGTAACGTCATTCCCTGTTCAAAACGCCACCACTAACGGAAAGGGTTGAAGCCCCTTGGCAGTCAAGGCTCATACGGTGCGACGACGTTAGCGCCTTCGTCTTCTGTCCAGGAGACACTCGCTCCCCCCAATAAATATCGACCAGCAGCCAGATCTAGATGGTTCCCCAAACCAAACCTGGCACCTCGATTCCCTCCCTTTCCCTCTCTGACTGGAACAACCGGACAGTTTCTAAGTCCTGCTCACGCTTTTCTGCCGAAGTCTCTGTCAATCCCATAGTGAAAACAGCTCTTCCCCCTTCAATGATCCTGACCACTTAGACGGTATTATTGAACAGCATATCTTTTCACAAAAATTATGCAAAACATTACTTTGCATGCATGTTTCTTATCTGAACTATACACACTTCAAGAGTTAAGACCATGTCTCAGTCATCTTTCTATCTTCAGATCAGAAGAATGCCAGAAGCTACAACACGCACAGTAATTCTGAGCTTTATGTTTTCAAATAAACTTTGAGAATAATTTCTTCAGAAGAGCTTTTAGACATAATTTTCTAAAATTTATTTTTAAAATTCTGTAACTGCTCCTGTGACGCCTCATTTTAGGACTTTAGTTAACAGTCTGAGAACCTAATAAGACCTTCAGTCCCACGATACTGCTGTCGGGGGCTGGGGCAGGGACATGTGACAAAGCAGAAGGCTGGCATACAGAAAGGACAGTGGTCTGGGAGTCAGGACACATACCGTCTTACTCTGGACTTGCCACTAAGAGGCTGTTCCACCTCGGACATCTTTCACCTGTGAAGGCCGCAGCCCCTCCCCCATGACAGGAATCTGGACTGAATGCACTCTAAGAGTTCCATCATTTATAAAAACAACAACAAAGCGTATTATTTTATAACCACTGAGATCAAAAACCTGTTTTTTACAGCAATGTCAGCACAGCAGTAGCAGCAGCCACACCGCAGCCCTGGGGCCTCACAGGGCTCTATCAACAACCAGGTTAACATCACAAGTCTAGCTGGAAACACCTCTAAGAAAGCAACCCAACAAACTGGGTACTTCAATTAACTAGTCTTCAGTGCACTAAGTCTAAAATGAAGAGGTAAGTCACAAGAAAAGGTAAGTCTCAGAAAGCATCTTCTGGGCCAGCCCAGTGGCGCAGCGGTTACGTCCACACGTTCTGCTTTGGTGGCCCGGGGCTTGCCCGTTCAGATTCCTGGTGTAGATCTACACGCCACTTGTCAAGTCATGCTGGGGCAGGTGTCCCACATATAAAGCAGAGGAAGATGGGCACGGATGTTAGCTCAGGGCCAGTCTTCCTCAGCAAAAAAGAGGAGGACTGTTGGCAGACGTTAACTCAGGGCTAATGTTCCTCAAAAAAAAAAAGAAAGAAAAAAAAGCATCTTCTATGGCAGGGTGGGCAAACAATGGCCCACCACCCATCTATTTTTATGAATATGGGTTTACAGCCACAGCCACGCCCACCCATGCACCAGCTGTCCAGGGCTGCTCCAGCCTAACACAACAGAGCTGAGCAGCTGCACCAGAGACCACATGGCCTGCAAAGCCCAAAACAGTCACTATCTGGCCCTTTACAGAAAGTTTGCCCACCCCTCATCTAGGGTACTATGAAGAAAGCAAGTATTAAAAGTTGCTTTTAAAAAGTTTTGGCTAATGTTCAAAAAAGAACAACCTAGAAACTTTTAAATATTATATATTTAAAAAGCATCAGACAGCCTTAATCTGGAAATATCTTAAATTTTGAAGTCAGAAATGCCTGGTTTTGTCTGAATTCCAATTGTGACAATTATTAGTTACAGGATCTTGAGTTATTTGAAACTCTCAAGTCTCAGTTTTCCCATCTGAAGAGTTTGAGGCTGCTGAGATGATAAAGTAATATATATCATGTAAACTGCCCAGTTTAGGGCCTAGAAAATAGCCTCAGTTCCCTAATTTATTGAACCCAAAAGAAAGAAGAGATGGAGGCGAAAGCACGTGGCTTCAGCTCCCTTCACAGTGGCGAACGATGACACTGAGTGACGACATGACATGAGGGAGGCTAAAACGAAGAAAAAAAATGGGCCCTACAAAAGCTTTAATGACTGGGGACGGAGCCCGAAAAACAGCAGATTTTTACTAGATAGGATTTTTAGAAGAGAGTGTAGGAGAGGACTAACAAAAAAAAAAAGGAAATAGCCTCTGCGTTGCTTTGATAACACAGCAGCGCCCCAGGCAGAACGCAAGAACCAGGACAGCCAAGACCATTCAGCGAGGATTCTGAAACAGCTCTGTCAAAGACTGAGTCTAACGGGGCAGAGCAGTTCTATTTAAACCATTTGCAAGAAATAAAATTATCCACACGTCAAGTTTGTGTACATGTCAAGTTTTCTTTAACTGGATTCAATTCTCACATCAGACGTATTTGCTCTCAAGAACCTGTATTTTTTTCATAGCATTTATTAAATGTTTTAGTTGCTTGTCTGACTGTTGATGATCTCTCTCCACGCGGGCAGGGACTCTGTCTGCCCCGACTACCCCTCTGTCTCTACCGCAAACGGGGCCGGGCCTCCAGGAGACCTTAGAGCATCTCCTGAAGGGAGAACTTGTTCTCGGAGCCCGTCATGCCCTCTAGTGGCCAATCCAGGGACCAGCTCCACCAACGCTGACGCGGCACCTCTGCCTCCGCAAGTCCCTGCTCTGGAGAAGCCGGTAAACACAAGACGGGACAAGGATACAGGAAAAGTGAGAGCAGGTCACTGTCACAGCGGGTTCAGTCCTTCCATCTTCTAGAGAACTAGGAATGACCACTAATATCTCCCATAATGACCAGGAGACACGGCCACAGCTCAAATAAAGGTTCCCGATTTAGTGACGTGTCAAAGACACACTGAATGACAAGAAGGAAAATATCCCATTTGTCGAGCATTCTTGTTAGCAAACACTGTTTTACCAAACTTCAGTGAGATCTCTTATGAATTTTACTCCTGGCTAATACTTTGGAATTTTGTATCCGACAATCAGGAACCACAGCTCTCGCCCGCGATCCGTGCGACAATGACCCGTATGTCACAGCCTGAGCGCACAGACCTTCCGTGATGTCTCGACCTACGTGGGCACGTGGGAACCGCAGACTGCGCTGGCATGCTCCCGACAGCTGGAACAAAAAAGATGCTTCTACTCTAAATATTCAAGACAGCTTTGCCTTAGGTCCCTAGACACCTAACTGAACCAAATTTTCATTTTTGTTCCTTATTTTTTAAAAAGTAAAACTTCTAAATTCTCAGACTACTCTATACTCCAGTTTATCTGACTTTACCACTGGCGCAGTGGCCCACAAGCTTCTCCAACACGGAAGGTGACATTAATAACTATTCATGTTGGTCCTAATTTTGCCAACATACCCCAGTGCAACTCCACTACCTTCCACCCTTCTCCCCACACCTGGGGTTGGGGGAGAGCGAGAGCAGTTTCACTGGACAGAAATTCCCCGGTGTACAGCAGCAACCGCACGCCACACACGCGCTCGCTATCTGAATGCTCCCCAGCACGGCAGAGCTGGATTGCAAAGCCAGGAGTCCCGTTTGACTTAAAACGAGGAGGTTACCGGATCGGACGGCGTCCCGGCTGACTCGCTGCTGCTGCCGCCGTCACAGCAGATCTCCCGGATGACACACAGCGCGAGGCCCTCGTCGAAGGACAGCGAGACGCTGTCGGACTTGTGGCGCTTCCTCTGCCGCTCACCAGGCAACTCGTCGGAGTTTTCTTCTGGATGTGCAAGGAAACGAGTTAGTCCAATGGCTATACTGTGATTTACTTAGAAATTGAACTGTCATGAGTACCTATTTCTACTGAAATTCAGTTTCAATGAAATAAACAGAGAAAAATAGTGAAGTCCTAGGGTTTCAAAAGTCAACACTATTGTACGGAATCCGCCTGTCTGAGAGTTACAGCAGAACACTCTATTTCCAAAAGCTTTTTAAGCTTCTTTCAGAACTTTATCTCCTTTAACTCACAATTTAATTCATCTAGAGCTTTCATTAACTAAACAATATAGGATTTGTCTGTCAAAGTCAAACTTTAGGATATAAGATTTTTCTCCTGAAAATAACCAAAAATGCTTAATTTACTTAGAAGGTATTCTTAATCTTTCAAATTTCCTCAGTACCTACCCTGTATTTTCAACAGGAATCAAAATCAATGATCAAAGGCCCCGAGAGAAGTCCCTCACCGGGCTTGTACTCCCCATAGGAACAGGCGGTCTGGGCTGAGTGACATCGGACAGAAGCCCACACCCCGCTACTGCTATGTCTCACCTCCATTAAAAATAACACTTGGGGTTTTTCTGATTATTAAAGAATTATATTACTCACTGTAGAAATCTTAAAAAAATAGAAAAAAAACAAAATGTAAACTTCTGTAATGCTACCATTGAGAGAAAACTACTATAGACATTTTAGTGTAGTAATTTTCCAGTGGCTTTTTCAGTTTATTTCCTTTTTTAAAAAAATATTTGAAACACACACTACAAATATACGTACATATATATACAATTTCTGGATTATTTTCTCTGAAATGTTCTTCTACATTATCTTTAATGGCTGCAGAATATGGTGTCCATGACATAGGTCCATGTATGGTCCATCGTAATTGAACCGCTCAGTCCACATATCTGAGCACCTGCTTCCTGTCGGGCACAGCGCCAGGCCGCGGAACTACAAACGTGAAGTCAGCCATCATTCTGGCCACCAGAGGAAGTTTACATTCAAACGTCAAAGCAACTGAAATACACATTTATGAGCTACAAGTGCTGTGTAGGAAACAGCAGGGTGCTAGGGCAAAGAATAACAAGAAAACGGGGGCCACCCTGTGGCTGAGTGGTTAAAGTTCCGTGTGCCCCACTTCAGGGTTCCCGGGTTCGGATCCCAGGCACAGACACACTCCACTCATCGGCCATGCTGTGGAGGCATCCCACATATAAAAGAGAGGAAAACTGGCACAGATGTTAGCTCAGGGACAATCTTCCTCAAGCAAAAAAAGAGGAAGATTGGCAATGGATATTAGCTCAGGGCGAATCTTTCTCACCAAAAAAAAATTAAATAAAATAACAAGAAAGGATTGCTTTTCTGGGTGGTTAGAAACAGCTTCTCCAAGAAGGTCATATTTAAGTAAAAACAGAAAAACGAGGAGCTGGTCTTGCAAAGTGGAGGTAGAAGAGCTCCTGGCATAAAAAAAAACTGTGTGCAAATGGCCCTAAAGCAGGAAGATGGGAGGAACCAAAGCAAGCAGTGCAGCAGAGACACTGGAGGTAGAGGAGAGGCCCCAAAGCAGGCTGCAGGCAGGTCAGGGCCTCGCAGACCCAGGAAAAAGAGTGAGTTTAACTGAAGGTCAAAGGTAAGTGACCAAAGTAGCTACGTGGGGAAGTGACAGGGTCTCATTCCCCTTTCGCCGTCTCTCTGGGGACTGTGTGAAGGAACAGAAGGGCAGAAGCTGCTGCCGTGGTCCAGGCAGGGGACGGCCACAGCCTGGAGCAGACGGAGGACATCCTCATCACCACAGGTATTTCCAGTTACCAACAATGTCATAGGGGCCGGCGCTGTGGCCGAGTGGTTAAGTTCCCCGCTTGGCTTCAGCAGCCCAGGGTTTCGCTGGTTCGGATCCTGGGCGCGGACATGGCACCACTCATCAGGCCATGCTGAGGCGGTGTTCCACATAGCACAACCAGAGGCACTCACAAGGAGAATATACAGCTATGTACTGGGGGGATTTGGGGAGAAGGAGGAGGAAAAAAATATACTGGCAACAGATGTTAGCTCAGATGCCAATCTTTAAAAAAAAAAAATTTTTTTTTAAATCTCATAATTAATACCTCTACATAGAATCTTTGCATTTCTGATCATACCCCTAGGATAGATTCCAAGAATGGAGCTACTGGGGCAATGGTAAGAACGCAAGCCTTTCTAAAGTCCAAAGGTTTAACCAATTTAAACTAAGTGGCACACCATCAGTGTGTCAGTGCCAAGACACGTCAGCAAGGATCAGTACAAAAACTTACCTTTGCTAATTTATAGACCAGAAAAGACACTTTTCTGCATTTTTCATTATCCACAAAGCTAAATCGCTAATATCCACCCTCAAACTTATTAGTCATTTGTATTTACTATGAAATACCTCTTGGTGTTTTGGGTTTTGTTTTTTTACCTTTTCAAATTTTTGATATTTTTCTTAGTGACTTTTGGGAACTTTTTATGTAATAAAGATATTAACACTGTCAAATTTAAAGTGAATATCTTTCAAATTTGTTGTAATTTTTTTCATCTATCTTTTAAACTCATTGGGAATTCATCTTGGTATAGGGTACAAACATAACTTGATTTTTTTCCCAAATTATCAACCATTTGTTGAGTCCCACGAAGACAGCTTCTGCCCTCTGACCTCACGCACAGACTCTGGCCGGGTTTCCGGATCCGGGCTCAGGGCCTGCTGCGCACGTCCTCACCTGGATCACACCGTCTTGGGGATTACGACTTCTGACCAGGCAACGGCCTCCCCCGCTGCCTTTTCTCTGCAAAAATGCTCTCAGCTATTTTCTTTTCCTCGTCTTCACTTCTAAGACACTATTTACTTTCTCTGTTTTTAAACTCATTGTTATGTTTTACCATTTATGAGAAACAACACAATATTTTAATTGCTAAGATGACTGAGAATAACGACTGAGATACAGTTTACATCCTTGGCCTCTCCCATCCTGAACAATGGCGTTGGCTAATGACGAAATCCAGGGGGCACAGTCAACCGTGCCTGCTGCAGTCAATCAGAAAAATGCTGCTAAGAAAGCAATTTTTAAACCAGATAAGTCATATAAAAATGAGAATGACAGAAACTCAGAAATTCATTCATCTAAACCAAAAAAGCACAAGGTCATTAAGCCGCCAATTTCCTGAGCAAACAAACTCAGAGTGCCAGCGCTCATACCCGTCTCACTGATGGCTCTCCTCCTAGATGACGTGGGCGGCCTAGACACCAAAGCCGAAGACGACGGCTTCTCTTCCTGCAGCTCCTGCACAGCGGCCTAAGCATTCAGGAAAGGGAGAACACAACTTAACCTGTAACACCAGGAAGCTGAAGATTCTTTGTTTGAAATAATTTTTCCAATTTTCAAGAAACATCACAGCTGACTGAGTTCATTTCAAGATTACCTTTTGATCACTCCCACCTTCAAGGGGACAACTGTTTTCACTCACAGATGTGCCTGAATCTGATGGTTCTGATAGAAAATAAAAACAAAGAATCACCAACTAAGAAAGAAAGGGCTGCTCCACAGACATCAGTCCAGGAGAAACTCCTTACACAACTGGACGTGTCAACAACAGTAAACGTGTCTCCCAGGTGCCACCTGTGCAAGACAGTTCCATGTTAATATAGAAGATACACGAGAGTAATTATAAAGTAGAATAAACAACGGAATTATCATAAGATAACTTCGTGGAGAGATGGAGCAAGGGTTATTTGGCAGAGACAGTTCTAAGGAAGGAGGAATCGGGAAAGGGTGTGCAGGAGAACGTGCAGCAGGAGGCCCAGGAAAGGCCGCTGCAGAAGGAGGGACGCCGTGTGAAGACGGCATCCAGAAGTGCACTGCAGGCAGTTCTTTACCACTGGAATGTAAGCAGGACCAGCAAGGATCCCGTGTGTGCTGCTGAACAGCACAAACATGTCCACAGGCAGCACTCAAGCCCGCCTCTCTGCATTCTTCCCAGCCGATATTGAGAATCTTCCGCACGGCACTGTCGCAGCCACTCACCAATGAAAAGGTTTCATCCGAGAGATAAAACGGACTTGCTGCTTCACAGCAAGTATTTCATCCAAGAACAACAAGGAACTCGTAAATGGTCATTTTCAGCAGAAGAGTGACAAATCACTCTGGCAAAACAGGAAAGAGAGCAGAGCCAGGGAAACCCGTATCCGACAGTGACCGCAGAGACAAACGAGAGGAACTAAAGCCTAGAGCAGGCGTGGACAACAGCTCAGTCCAGAGAAATGACAAGGGGGAAACCAACGAGACCTGGTGTCTGAGATCTACGGCAGTGGAGGAAGGAGTCAAGAAGGACTCCAAGATTCTACCTGGGGAGGACAAATGGGTGGCACCATTCACCAAGAGCGAAATTCAGAAGACGAAGAGATGTGGGTGGGAAGACAATGAACTGGAGAGGATGAAACTCATAAGCAGGCAGTTAGAGTGGGTAGTTGGATGTAGAGAGCTGAAGCTCCAAACTCAAGGCTTCAGACCTGGGATGTATACGACTCCCAAAGGTCATCACCAAACACCCTCTACTACTCCCCCCAAAACATCTTCGTCTTAACAGTGAAGTCAGGCTTGGGCACTAACATTCTGCAATTATACACATTCTCCTAACAGTTTATTTCTTCTTTGTATTATGGGTGAGGTATTACACCAACTTTAAGTTGTACATATGGGTAGGTTATATTTTGCCTTAGTATTATAAAGGAGATGTGACAGAAAGGAAGCGCTAGGTGGGACAAGGCTGAGAACACTGACACAGGAGTTCTGAAGTTCACTCTACTAGCCTGAAACTGAAACAAACTCAGAATGGAGATAACGTGAGTAACCCACAGGTTACCATCCCATTAATATCATTGTCCTAGTAATCTACCAAGGTTTAAACAAATGAATGAATACAGCAGGTATAATATTCAGAAAAGTGAAAATACTATTACAGATACTATTTACTTGCCTTCATTTGGTTCATAAACAGCTTTGTAAAACAATAAAATATCAAGTCACCAGCCTACTAATTACTTCTGTTCTGAGATAAGTTGGTGATGGCCTTTTCTGGGTCTTAAATCCTAACTTTGGAAGAATAAGTGTTCAGTTCAACACATTTACTAAACACCACATGAACAAAACTCTGTCCTGTGTGATGCAGAAGGCCAACCTGAACAGGACACAGGATCAGAAACGTAAACGTGTGAGTGTAACAAAGAGAGCAACGCAGTCTAAGTACGGAATGGGGGAGCACACAGGAGGGGTCAGGTGGTTCTGGGAAGTAAACACGCTTCTGAGGACAGTTCTCAGGCGTAGGAAAGCCGCCTGTGGTGTTGGAGCCGGCTCCCACCGGCGCGCACAGCAGCCCGTGCGCAGCGCTTCCCACACCCCGTCTGCGCTCTGAAAAGGCCATGGCGGGCGGACTCAGAGCAGGGCAATCAGCAACCACCACACATCGGGGCTTTTCCCCGGAGAAGCGGCTGTTAAACACTCACCAGGACACCGCTGTACTTACTCATGCGTATCTTTCTGGAATGAGAGCCCAGCGCCTTCATGAGATTATCAAAGGGACATGTGACCCAAAAACAACCAGTTAAGACCCAGAGGTCTAAAGGCAGGGAAGTAAAATGCCACTTACCTAAATAACTTGGTAACAAAGTTCTATCCATTATGAAAAACAGAGAGGACCCATCCTTTCACCTGGTCCTACCTAGTACCCACATCACTTCCCAGAGCCTTCCAATCCTGTTCCAAGGTTCGAGCACATCTTGACTAAGCAGGAGCTTCTGAAATCATCTACCTTCCAAAACAAATTCCAACTCTGATATCCCAAGACTTAAACTGATGTAAGAGGATACTTAACTTTACATATTGCAAATCTGCATTTGAACCTCAATATGACATTGTTTTAGTTCATTCCTATTTCTTCCTGTTAAATTTATCACACTTTTATTATAATTAAATACATAACTAAAGCAACTTTTAAAGAGAAGCACAATTATAAAAGGACTGCGCATGCACAGAGATCTTTACAACGCGTTTCTACTTTCACGGTTTTCACAGTTAACTCACCCGGCTGATTGACGACCACCAAGTTTCTGTAGATCATCGTATATATTTTCCTTGGAGGGAGAAAAAAACAAAACAACAGATGTACATTTTAAAATAAAAATCTATTAAACTGGACTTAACCCAACTTTTAAATGCCTATTAGTATGAACTATCGCACACAAACCAAATTTCAAATCACTGCATTAAAATTATATCCCTGGCAAGCTTCCAGGCCTAGAAAGCAGCATCGTTAGTTGCACGACGATGACAGACAGCTGCTTTTAATAATCATCAAGGTGTCTCCGGCTGAAAGACCTCACATCTCCATTTCCTGAAGCTTGCCTTGTTTGGACTTTACCAAAGACCCCAGAAAATGGGTGTGAACACAGGAAGCAGGTTAATATACTTATTTTCAAACAGAAAAGAAATTTTCTAGCTGTGCTTAGAAGCAGATTGCCTACAATAGTAGCGGGTTATGCAAGACCCACTATAGGAACTTGACTATAATTCTGAATTTCACCGACCTTGGACCAGTCATCTAATGGGTTTTCTTTCTTGACCTTAAAATTTATTAACAGATAAAGCAGTATCTATTCATTTAATAAATACAGTCTGAGAACCTACTATGGACCTGTCACTGTTCTAGAAATCGAGGAAGGCAAAGAACGAAATAAACAAACCTCCCCCTCAGGGGCCGAGAGCCGTGCAGGCCGACAGCTCTCACTCCGGAGCTCACTCACGTCAGAGCACATTTTTCTTTCTTTCTTTTTTAAACTAATGATTTTAGAGAATGTTTACTGGTCACAGATTTGAAGGTTAAGGGGAAAGTGCGAACCCCAAGCATTTCTTTTCACCCTCGGGGCTGAAGCTGCAGCTCCCTGTGCGACGCTCCTCTGCAGGGGCTCTGTCCGCGCCAGAACTTCCCCAGTTACGTCAGAGCGCAGTGAAAGGTAATCCTAACACTGCGCTTTCAGCACCAGAACCCACGCCTCCAAACCTATCAGAAGATTCAGTACTCAAACGGCGCAAGTCACAGAGACAGTTATTCGGTAAATTTACAAAATTAGAGCTTACATCCCAAGGTCAGTGTAAAACGATAACTAAATATTAAACAGAAGTGGTTTATAAACGGAAAGATGCTTATATGTTAAATTAAGAAGCAAGATGAAATTAAATATAGTATGATAACAAATAGGTTAAAACATACATCTGGACATAATATAAAAATGATGAGTAAAAATACCTTTCAATGACAAACTATGGTCATTTTTTTTCCTATTCTTAGCTTTCTGTCTTTTCCTAATGCTCAATAATGAATATGTATTATGTTTATAATA
The DNA here is from genome assembly GCF_037783145.1 of Equus przewalskii. Lineage (NCBI taxonomy): Eukaryota > Metazoa > Chordata > Mammalia > Perissodactyla > Equidae > Equus > Equus przewalskii. The sequence goes on along the minus strand of NC_091835.1, from coordinate 84,758,899 downwards.
ACACAGTTGTGTGACAGTGAAAAATACCCCATTTAACGACCATCTTTTTAGCTGTAACGTTACTGGGCATTAAAGACTAGTAGAGTCTAGTTACCTGCTTCAGGTGAAAAGCACTCACCCCGTTCATTAAGATACGTGTTAAGGCTCCACACAGACTGACCGCACCAAACCAAACGGGACAGGAACTCAAATGTGAGGTAAGAATGACAGAGAAACAGTCTTCAGTTCCCAGTAGGAAAACTCAGCTGACTGAGGCCATCAAGGTATATGACAGAGTGGTCTCCACGGTAACTGAGGCCTCACCCGCAGGGTGGTATACAGACTGTCCTTGCAAGTGACGGCAATAACATTTTTAATATGCAGTAACTAACATGCAAGTGCTTTCTGTGCCAGACACTACGCTTTCCACACGACGTCTCTTCATGACCTCCACATGAAGTATTTATATTACCCCTACTTTACAAACAGGGGAAACTGAGGTTTAGAGAGGGCAAGTCAGTTGGCCTCGTCACACAGCTAGTGAATGACTGAGCTAGGTCTCAAACCCAGCTTTCCAAGACTCCAGGACTCAGAGTCTCAAGCAACATGCTATATTGCTAAGAAATTAAATTTCAGCTCCTCTTACGTATACAGTCACAATTCTTCTCTGCCCCAGGGAGTGAGGGTGGGGTGAACCGAAGCGTGTGCCGGCTGGCCTTCAGAGTGGACTAGGCTGAGGAGCGCACCTGTGTTCTTTCACAGAGAAGCTGGGCACGCCGAACAGGTCCCCCAGCAGATCGTTGGAGCAGTACACCATGTGCTGCTGCCTCTCATCGTACAGCCGCTTAGTCATGATATACTGGCCAAGGTAGAAGATCACCTGAAACACAGACACGATTTCCGAGCGCTGAAGAAAAAAAGTTAGTTTCAAATACATTCAGTAATATCTCATTTATCGGAAGAGGGTTCAACAGCAACCGCGTCCACAAGCACTCAGAATAACCACCGTCCTGCGCGCAGAAAAAGCTGCTCTGAAATCTTTTCAGTGTGATGGACGTAGAGACACTGCTTCTCAGATTTACTCAAACCTTAAAATGCGTCTCTTTTTTTGGCAGACTTTAACTCTGTCCAGATACTATCTAGGTGCGACACGTTAGAAAGAAGGGAGAAAGCAGAAAAATGCAAAACCACTGATAGTGATAAAAAGTTACAGAATCAGAAACATCAACCAGAATACAGCAGTGACCGGAGTCATTTAGTAAAGATCCCGGACACCACACAGCCTGTGAGGTCACCACAGACAAGGAAGACAGGAAAATGACCAATCACATCTACCTAACATTCTGGGAGAATTCAGTGAATGAAATAAGCCCTCAAAAGTATCAATACAATCATACAACCACAAACAATCAATAATGACCCCGAATCATGTATTTACAGTTAATTTACACTCTGTATGCCCCACTGAGACAAAGATGTCAGCAATACATTCTAAGACTTCCACACACACACCCACCAACAACCACCTAAACACGTATGGTACACTTTTACAAGTGCTGTCCCATTCTTCTGTTATTTCATTGAACTATTATCACCATATTAGGAATAAGGAAACTGACTCAGCCTTCTGACGCCTAGTCCAAAGTTCTCTCTACTACCCCATACTAGCTGGCATCACTCTCCCAGCGTCTCAGAACTAACATCCCACAACTGAAACCTGCACCAGACAACATCCACACTGCTGTTACAGGGCTTGGCTAAGCATCCAAGCTCGCTGTGACGGCCTCGATCCGTTTCTATCTGCTACTAAATCCATACTTGTTTGTTTCCTTAATTGCTTTTATAATAATAAGGTCAAACCCAGGTTAACAGCCCTAAAAACATAATTTACCCTGACACTTCCCTGCAAGCACTGTCTAATCACGTGACAGGCTGGCAGGGTGCAGAGTAAACGAATACTCCTCCACAACTATGGACTGGAGACGGCTGGCAGAAGCGGGAAGAGAACCTAGACTCCTACCAAACAGCCCATAGGGAAGTTTATAAAAGCGTGCCTGAACAGGGGCCAGCCCAGGGGCACAGCAAAGTTCACATGCTCCAATTCAGCGGCCCAGGGTTCACCAATTCGGACCCCGGGTGTGGACCTACGCACCGCTTGTCAAGCCATGCTGTGGCAGGTGTCCCACGCATAAAGGAGAGGAAGATGGGCATGGATGTTAGCTCAGGGCCAGTCTTCCTCACCAAAAAAAGGAGGATTGGCGGCAGATGTTAGCTCAGGGGTAATTTACCTCAAAAAAATAAAAAATTTAAAAATTTAAAAAAAGAGTGCCTGAAAAGGAAAAGGGTCTGGCATCTCTTCCTGCCCCACTATCCTGATGTAGGTAAGGGACTTTAGTGTTTTAAGCAACCTGAGCCCCGTAAACTAAGTGGGAGAGATGGGAAAGAGGCACATTTCAATCACACTGAAATTTCACCTAAGATGACCCAATCTCTCAGTGAAAGTCACGCTTCTGTGCACAAATTTAAAGCTAGAGAACAATACATTGAAGTGTATCCATTAAACAGAACACGTCTCCACGAAGCAGCTCACCTCTGCCCAGAAAGATCAGTACACTGTACCCACGCACTCTAGTGCAGAAGCTCTTAACCTGGGATCCATGGATGCCCAAGAAGTCCTTGGATAGAATTCAGGGGGTCCATTAATTTGGATGGAAAAAAATTTCTATCTTTATTTTCACTAACTTTTAACTGAAATTTAGCTTTTCCTTCAATTGTGAATATAGGCAACAAACCACAAAGTATTAGCAATATCTGTGATTCTGTCAATAAAAATCACAATTGTTTTCATATCATACTATGCTTGGAGTTAACATCTCGAACTATCGATTATACTCCTCACTACTTCAAAATCATAGCTATTAGATCAACTGCTAAATCTCATCATTTAATGTGTTAATAAAAAAGCACATATCCCAATCTCATTTACTATTTTGATAACTATTTTAATATAATTTGCTTCCTATGTAATTCTATATATTTTAGTTCATGAGTTTAAAAACATGGTTCTGAGAAGGAATTACCAGTCTGCCAAGTGGGTCCACAGCACAAAATGGCTAACAACCCTGCAAAGCTTCCCGCTGCCTCTCAGTCCCTAGCTGAGAAACGCAATTCAAGTATCATTAGAATTTTTAGCTTCAAATTATAGTCCAAATGACCACAATACTTAATACAGCTGCTTACTGACGATCCTGTGTGGCCAGTTTCTCCCCAGGGCTAATTATAACTAGTAAGACATCGGTTATCTCGTTCACTCTTGGGTCAGCTCACCTCTTTCATAGTATAAGTGTCCTTTTGTGCACCGACAGACTTCAACAACTTCAGAAGCAATGGCTTTGGTCTAACCTGCAAAGAACAAGAAGTTGCTATTATACTTCCAAAATTATTCCAGAACTACAAGGCCCCTAACAAAAACGTCCATAAACAATTCCAAAAAAGGCAGCAGGCACTATGTTTAACAAGCTCAAAGGTCAGACCTCACAAAATAAGTCCTCATGTTTCCCCTAAATGTAACAGACTATATAAACCAAATGCCAACGACTGTCGGGGGGCCTTGGAAAAAATGCTGGGATCTGATTATTCTGCAAAGAACCCTCAAGTATCATCAGCTGTAATCAAAAACAGTACCCACACCAACACAGTGAAAATGCTTCTTCCTCCAGCTATTTCTATCATCTGCTGACTACCCTACAAAGTCAGCCATAAGAGGAATACTCCAATGAACTTACTGTAAGCTAAGTTACAAAATCCAAGGGAAAAGAATAAACCTTTAGGGTGGGTTCTTTTACCAATCTTTTCTTTCTACGGATTAGGTTCCTGAAGATGGGGAACTTAAATAACTAACCCAAGCTGACGAGGATAATGAAAAGCAGATCTGAGAGTGTAACTCACATCTGTCAGCGACAGGTCAGCATTTTCTTCCTACGATATACTGCTGCCTTAGTTGGTCTGCATTTCAAGTATCTACTTGACATTTATGGAGCTCCTACCATGCACCAGACAGTGCCAGATATTGCAAAACAATGACAAGTACAACATGACCTCTATTCAAGGAGCCAGCCAAGTAGATCAGGGGGTCAATTTTTCCTGTGAAGTGCCAGAGAGTAAATATTTTAAGCTTTCCCTGCCAGATGGTCTGACTCAGAGGCATAGGTAATATGGAAACCAATGGGCTTGGCTGTATTTGAATAAAACTTTATTTACAAAAACAGGCAGCAGGCCAAATTCGGCCCACAGGCTGTGGTGTGCCTGACCCTGATCTAGAGGCTTTGCAAGTGGGATTAAGAAATAACCAGGAAGCGGGAGGGACACGATGTGCTCCTCTCCTCCTATCTGCTGCTCTATCGGACTCTTCACACTCAAGGATCTTCACAGCCCGCCGCCCGTCAGGACGGTGCCTCTGGGCCTCTCGAGGTACTCCTGTCCTTTGTCTAACTGAAATCCGACAGCATCCCAGTTTGGGATCTAACTCTCAAAATTAGATTTAAGAAAAATGACCTATTTCCAACTAATCAACACAACAATATTTAATAACTGCAAATTTAAAATACACAATAAGTGTAGTACGGAATCATTAATTGTTCCAATCACACATTTTTCATGTGCTTACATACGCGCTTTACTTTCAAACTAAAGAATGAACTCTCTCAGAAAAGATACTTTTTTCTCCTAAAATTTTATATATGCTATATTAACTTCAAACCACATGAAACAAAGTAAAAATCAGCAATGAAAGCCATTAGTTTTTTATTAACACTTAAAAGACATGCATTAGTAAGGAAACTGCTATAAAAGAGCATCATTCTTAATCTTACACTCAAGAACAAAAAGAGAAACTGCAGATGAACAAAGATCTAGATGTAAAAATTTTTTAAACTAGAAGAGAATATAGTAACATGTGTGCATAATCTTGTGATGGGAGAGTTCTTCCAAAGCACGATCTTCATGCTACAAAATTCAAAAGCCAACAAATTTGACTTCAAAAGAACATTCTCAACAGGAAAAAGACAACATGATGAAAGTTAAACCCAATATGTGTAAATGATAAAAGTTAAATACGCTAGAAATGCAGAGATTACTACAAATTATTCAGAAAAATACACTAAAACCAACAGAAAAGTGGACAGAAAAGACCAGGCAAACCCCAGAACAAATGATTTAACAAACAAGATACTCAACCTCACCAGAGATTAGGGAAATACAAATTTTAACAACGACAGAGTACCTTTTACCAAAAAAATGGCAATTTAAAAAACAGAAGATTCAATGTTAGTACAATCTCTTGGTGAGCAAGTTAGCAGCAGCAATCAAATATGTGTATAGTTTAGGACCCAGGAGTTTCACTTGTATAAAATATTTCTTACAGAAATGCTCACTTAACACTTGTGTTAGAATGCATGCACAAAAGAGCAGTATTTGTAAGACTCAAAAACTAAAGGCAATTAAAAAAATTTATCAGTAAAGGCATAAACTTAAAAAATGGTAGACCAAGGCTATGAAGTACTATGAAGCCATCAAAAAGAATTCTGATTTTATATTGACATAGATGCTATTTGCTGATCACCTCTACTTTAATCCTATTTTAGCAGGACAGATGACACAGACTAAAGGTCACACGCGCATATATGTGGCATGTACACAGCGAGATCTAAAAGGAAACATGGTGGAAAAAGAAGCCTGGAATTTTCAGCTTTTACTTTACACATTTCTGTAACGTCTAAAATATTTCCAAGCATGAATTACTTTTGCGACTTTTAGAAACTATTTAAAAAGTTAAATACTGACAGATCAAAACAGAAACACAAATTAGTCATATAATAAACACAACTTCAGCATCCACCGTAAGAATGTAATGAACTTACTTTCAAATCCAGTGCGGGAAAGCTCTAAGAAAGTAAACACTGATTGTCACAGTCAACTTTTACTCCACACAGAGTGGGAGAATTTAGTACATACAACGTCACTGAGAGTCATGCTAGAGTTGGGGTCTATGGAATTTAGTTGATCGGCTCATCAAATAAATTATCCGTAAACGTTACGCTTGAGACAGAAATACCAACCAGGGTCTCCTGCTCCGCAGCTGGGATCTGCGCGGTGCTTACTGCACCATCAGTGGACACAGACATGTTGGTATTGCACATCTGCCTAAGAGCAGGAAAAAAACCACACGATAAAAACTCGAAATGATCAAGCATCTGTCAAAAGACCAAACCACACAGCGAGGAGACACAGCCTCGATGACACCCAAAGCCACCTGCAGGCGGGTCCTTACCTGGCCGGTACGGGGTCAGGGCTCTACCCCGGAGCGCGGGGACCTATCTCGGGCGGCCAGCGCGGCCAGCTGGGCGGGCGCCGTTTAAATGGCCCCGCTGGAGACAAGCCGGGGCTTAGCTCCGGCCGCGCCCGCGGAACGTGTCCGAACTTGACCGGCCCGGGGAAGCGCTGAGTCAACCGCGCGGACCCGCCCCGCCCGCGCGCCCACGCGGGCACCCACAGGCACCTGTCACGCCGGGGGCCCGCGGGACGCCCGCGCCCCGGACCCCGCCCCGCGCCCCCGGCCCGGAGCCCCCAGCCGGGCCCGAGGCCCCGCCCCCGCGACGGCACCGCCTCCTGCGGACGGACCCTCCCACGTGCCCGCGCCCCGCCACGCGCCGCACAAAGGCGCGGGCCCAACGGGCCGCGCGTCCTCACCGGGCCGGGCGTCCTCACGGCGCGCGCGGGCCCCCGGCGCGCGGGGCCTCGGCCGCCATCGCCCCGGCCCGCCGGCCGCTCGCTCGTCCCGGAGGAGGTCCCGCGGCGCACGCGGCCCGCTCACGGGCGCTCGGCGGCCCCGGGCTCGGCGGCGCGCGCCCCCCACCTCCGCTCCGCCGGCCGCGCGCCCGCCCTCCGCCCGGTGCGCCGCCTCCGCCCTGCGCGCGCCCGCCCCGCCCCGCCCGGGAGCGCGCCGGAAGCCGCCTCGGCCAATGGGGGCGCGGGGCGGGCCGGGCCGGGCCGGGCCGGGGAGGTTTCGGGGAGGGGTCCCGGGCCCGCCCTCATCCCCCGGCCGCGCACCGCCCCTCCGCATCCCCCGTCCACGCACCGCCCCTCGCATCCCGCCCCTCGCATCCCGCCCCTCCGCATCCCCCGTCCGCGCATCTCCCCTCGCATGCCCCCTCCGCGCACCGCCCCTCCGCGCACCGCCCCCCGCATCCCCCCTCCGCGCACCGCCCCTCGCAGCCCCCCTCCACGCACCGCCACCCGTATCTCCCCCTCCGCGCACCGCCCCCCGCATCCCCCCTCCGCGCACCGCCCCCCGCATCCCCCCTCCGCGCACCGCCCCTCCTCCGCCCGGGGGCCGGGCCTTCCTCGCTGGCTGCGCTGTGTTTGCCCTTCTTGTTCCTGCGCCTCCCGACCGCGGTGGGAACTGCGGGCGAGCGCGCGTCTCAGCCGCCGCGGAAAAAGAAAGCAAAATTCACAGCTGTGCGATCTGTGAAGCCCGCACCGCCAGCCGTCGGAGTTGTACGCAAAATGAGCTATTTCAAGACTTGTTTTTTAAATAGTATGATTAAAAATAGTACAACGCATGCCTACAGATGTTCCAGATGGAGGAACAGAAGTCTTCTGGCGGTTACCGTTAGAAGCGGCGGGGGGGGGGTGGGGGTGGAAGAAGAGCCGCCACTTTTCGCTGTACGCTTTCAGAGTGTTTGGGTTCGTTTGTGTATATAACATAGGCATTGAGTGCCATTAAAAATATGTATTTATGTATTAGGCACTCGCCTACTTCCCCCTTTTGGCACATAGGCGTGGCGATCTCAAAAATGAACGAGGACGTGACAATTGAGTTGACTCAACCCAAACAGCACAATCATTGCAAAGAACACGTTCTTATTTGCTCGGAAGAGATCAGTTTCTTGTCCTTTTTTATAAAGTTGTATCTTCCCGTTCTCCCACTCCCTAGCCTACTAGAAAGGAGGCTCCCTAAGGCCGCCCCGTGGCCGGGTGGTTAAATTCCCGCGCTCCGCTTGGGCGGCCCAGGGTTTCGCTGGTTCAGATCCTGGGCGCGGACGTGGCACGGCTCATGAGGCCACGCTGAGGCTGCGTCCCACACGGTACAGTCAGAGGAACCTACAACTAGAATATACGACTGTGTACTGGGGGGCTTTCGGGAGAAGAAGAAAGAAAAAAGATTGCTTCTGGTCAGGGCCAATCTTAAAAAAAAAAAAGGAAGGAATCTTCCTTAAACATAGTGGTCACTCAAGTGATTTAATTGCTAACATTATTATCTTCAGGGATTTGTTTTGGCTTTAAAAAAAAACCCATCTTTATCAGATAAATATAGTGCAGTTTCTGGCGGGCGTGGGCTTGACACAGGGGCTTTGCAGTGCTGGGGGAGAGGTGGATGAGGGAGTACTCTGTCTTTCAGGAAACCAGTTTGACTGAAAACTTACTGTGTGTACCAAGCACTGCCCGAGACCCCAGGTAGTGAACAAGACAGTCATATCCTGCTGTCATAGAACCTGGGAGGATGACTCTGAACTTCTGCCCAAAGAGAATGATGATACTGCTGAGAAAACGTTTGGAGGAAGTGAAAAGCTGGGTGGTTGCTGAGCTTTGAATGAGGCAACACAGAAGGAAGAGTTCGGTGGTAGGAAACGCCGACCTGAAGCTCAGGCTGGAGACAGGGCTTTTGAGGGGATGACCGGCTCACCACTTGAGAGCTGATGACTTCCTGGAAGGAGAGAAGGGACTGGTCTGGAATAAGGCAGCAGGGATGGAAACAGCAAAGAAGGAGGAATGACCAGAGGCCAACCAACACAGGCCCACATAATGGTGTCTCAAAAACCAGAGGACTTGGGCTGCCCCGTGGCCTAGCAGCTAAGTTCGCGTGCTCCACTTCAGCATCTGAGTTTGTGGGTTCGGTTCTGGGCGTGGACCTACACCATTCCTCAGCCATGTTGTGTCCGCATCCCACATAAAAAATAGAGGATGGTTGGCACAGGTGTTAGCTCAGGGCTAATCTTCCTCAGCAAAAAAAACAACAACAGAGGACTCAAGTAACAACACCGAATCCAGCAGAAAGTAAAAAAAAATGAGGAATGAGAAAAACACACTGGACCTGCTCACTCTAAAAACAGTTCCTGTTGTTTGTGACTTTATCATCAAGAAAAAAATGCAGACCAGCTGTTGTTTTCCTGTGTCACTCTGCCCTTGGGCTTTCTTGAGGCTTTCCTGGGGGCAAACTTCTGCTTAATTTTTAGCAGTAATTTTCTCAACACCCTCCTTTCCAAGGGATGGAGATCCCTTGAGCATCTTTGTATTCCTTGGGACCTAAACCCTGCAAACACATCCAGAGTAGACTTTTATCCAGGTCCAAGGGCCACTTCACACTTGCATTTACTAGTGACAGCTGACTAATCTTTAAAGAGTGGTGAAAAATAAACAAGATTTATCTCAGAAACAGTATTTAGAATGCTGAAATTTTCACAATATTTATGAGGCCGTCTAAAATTACAAAAGTAGTTCAAATTCCATATATCTTTCCAAACATCTGGAGATGAATAGTGTTACTTAAAAAGCAAAATCCCAGCAAACAGTGAATGTAAATACAAGCTTTTTGTTTCTATTTTGAGAATTAACGAATTTTTTGTTTATTTTGACAAGTTTAAAGTATGCAGAAGCATTCACAGAACAATTCATCTCCAATGTAACCACTGCCTAGAATTCACATTGTCATTTCTGCTCCAGATATGTTTAAAAAAATAGAACATTAAAAAAAAGTTTAAATTCCCCTGTTGTCATTCTTAATCCCATTCCCTCCCTCCTGGAGGCAGTCATAATGATCAGTCTGATGTATGTGCACTGAGCCCCTGTTTTTATACATCAGTTATAAGTGTGTGAATCCACAGACAGTATGTACAGTGGGCCACATACATACAAGAGGAACCACTGGGCCACAGGGTATGCCGCTAGTAATGAGCTTCAATATCTAACACAGAAAGCTCTCCTCATCTTTCTCAGTATCGTTTTGGCTCATCTTCAATGTCACTTTTAGAATCAGTTGGTCTAAGTTATAAAAAAGAATCCTATTGGGATTTGGATTCAAATTGCATTGGGTTAATAGATTAATTTGACATCTTTTCAGTCTGGATTCTTCCCAGACAAGAACATGACATATGGTTCCACTGTTTTCAGTCTCCCATTACATCCTTTAATAATGTTTTATCATGTTCTCCATAGGGCTCTTGTATCTTTGGCTAGTTGTTGTTTGTGGGGGTTTTTTGAGGAAGATTAGCCCTGAGCTAACATCTGCCGCCAATCCTCCTCTTTTTGCTGAGGAAGACTGGCCCTGAGCTAACATCCTTGCAAATCTTCCTCTACTTTATATGTGGGATGCCTGCCACAGCATGGCTTGACAAGCAGTGTGTAGGTCCACGCCCTGGATCCGAACTGGCGAACCCCAGGTGGCCAAAGTGGAATGTGGGAACTTAACCGCTGTGCCACGGGGCTTGGCCCTTTGGCTAGTTTGTTTCCTGAGGTAATTGATAATTTTTATTGCTATCGTAAATTATATCTTTTTTCTATTTTATTTCTATTTAGTTATTTCTGACACCAGGGAGAATTATTGATTTTTGTATCTTGTGATCGTATAGCCAGAAATACAGCTGCATTTTGCTTCATAAATACTTATTAGTTTTTCAGCAGATGCTCTTGAATTTCTATGTGAATAACAATACCATCTGTAAAAGTCATCAGTTTGTCTCTTTCTTTCTAATATCATATCATTTTCTTGTCTTATAACCATTAGAACAAGTATTATTTTATGTGGGCATGCTTGCCATATTCCTGACTTTAATAAAAATGCTTTTATTTTTTTTCAAGAATTTTTGTTTTAAAAGATTGGCACCTGAGCTAACATCTGTTACCAATCTTTTTTTTTTTTTCCTACTTCTCTCCAAAGTACATAGTTGTATATTCTAGTCGTAGGTCCTTCTGGTTATGCTATGTGGGACACTGCCTCATGGGTCGATGAGCAGTGCCATGTCCATGCCCAGAATCTGAACCGGTGAATCCCTGGGCAGCTGAAGTGGAGTGCACAAACTTAAACATTCGGCCACAGGCCAGCCCCTAAAAATGCTTTTAAAGGGAACCCTCATACACTGCTGGTGGGAATGCAAACTGATGCACCCACTATGGAAAACAGTATAGAGATTTCTCAAAAAATCAAGAATAGAAATACCATATGATCCAGCTATCCCACTACTGGGTATTTATCCAGAAAACAGGAAATCAACAATACAAAGAGATTTATGCACCCCTATGTTCGTTGCAGCATTATTCACAATAGCCAAGATGTGGAAACAACCCAAGTGCCCATAGACTGATGAGTAGATAAAGAAGATGTGGTATATATACAATGGAATAGCACTCAGCCATAAAAAAGACAAAATCGTTCCATTTGCAACAACATGGATGGACCTTGATGGTGTTATGTTTTATGTGGAAGATAAAGACAGGGATAAAGACAACAGATCAGTGGTTACCAGAGGGGAAGGGGGTGGGGGAAGGGCAAAAGGGGTAAAGGGACACATATGTACGGTGACAGATAAAAACTAGACTATTGTGGTGAGCACAATAAAGTCTATACAGAAACTGAGATATAATAACGTACGCCTGAAATTGCACAATGTTATAAACTATTATGACCTCAATAAAATAATTTTTGAAATGCTTTTAAAGTTTAATGTTTGCTGTAATTTTAGGTAGATGCCCTTTATTACATTATAAAAGTTTCATTCTATTCCTAGTTTTTTAAAAAAATATGAATGTTCAACTTTATCTAATGCTTCTTTATGCATCTGGGGATGATCTTGTGGCTTTTCTCCTTAATCTGTTAATATGGGAAGATTACAGTGATAGATTTCTAATACTGAACTATCCTGTATTTACTCTGATAAACTCTACTTAGTTATAGAGTCTTTTTTTTTTTTAAGACTGATGAATTTGTAACAAGAATAATGTAACAGGATGATATGGAACATAATTGATATCTTGTCCTGTTCTTAGAGGTTACCAAATATTTCAGGGGTTTCACTGGGGATATTGTCCTGTGGAAAACAGTTACTCAGTTCTCCAAGGTTAAGTTGAAATAAGGCCAAGTTCTTGACCTGAGGCTCTGGTTCCCATGGGGGCAATACAGGCTGAACCAGTCTGATGACTTTTGTTATTGTGAGTTTTAAGGAAGTATCAGAAAAAACATAGGTCACCTTTTGGATGAATGAAGAGTTTATAACCCCCGATACCTCCTGACTAAATCTGACATTTGTGATCACAGCTTGTCTGAAAGTCGCTGAGCTACTCAACTGGCAGAAGAGACACGGTGAGGTCGAGTAGCGCTCTACCCCACTTTGGTGTGGAAAGTTGCTGACGTTTCCCACAGGTCTGTGGTCCCTGAAGAAGATGGCAGGGATGTAAGGAGTTTTGCTGGTAGCCTTGAAGATGGCCACTGCCTCGGTAATGGAACTCTGGCAGCAAGAGACTACTGGATGTCTAGTGGTGTAATGTGCTGAGTTGGGGCAAAAGAAGTTGAGCTGCATTCAGCATCTGCTATCCAACTTCCTGCCAGGACCATGCCCCAGGACCCTTTGAAGAACTAGCTTGTGGACACCTGCCACATGCAGGGAACTGATGTCCAACTGGTATTAAACAGAGAAGCCAGGACAGCCAACAGAAAGGGCACAGAAATGACTCCATCACCGAGCTGAGATTGTTCATATAGAGGAACCATGGTTACGTCCAGCTGATGAAAGGGCACCCAACTTTCAAGGGCAGTCACGTAAGGAAAGGTCATTTTCCCCTCCTTCCTCCTTCCCACCCCAACACCAAAGGAGGGATGCAGTAGGTTTCTATTCTGCGTAACAAAGTACCACAAATGTAGTGGCTTAAAGCAACACAAATGAAAGAGCTCACAGTTGTGTGTGTCAGAAGTCCAGTAAACCCAGCTGGATTCCTCTGCTCCGGGTCTCATGAAGCCAAACTCGAGGGACAGCGTGGACTCTGATCTGGACGCTCTAGGGAAGAGCCTGCTTTCTAGCTTCTCGAGATCGTTGCCCAAATTTAGCTCCTGGCGATTGTAGAACTATGGCCCCTCTTCCTTGCTGGCTGTCAGCGGGGCTGCCGGAAGCTCCTCGAGGCTGCCTGCATTCCTTGCTGCATGGCCCCTTCGCCTGCAAGCCGCCCTCAGCTCCCCCATCGTTCAGATCTCTGACTCACTCCTCTATGACCGGCCAGAGGAAATTGGGTTGAAAGGCTCCTGCGATTAAAGTGGGCCAACCCAGATAATCTCCCTTTTGGCCATGTAATGTAACATAAGCCTAGGCATAATATCTCACCATCGTCACAGGATCTACGCACACACCAAGGGGACGGGGTTGTACAGGGGCAGTCATTGAGGGTCATTTTTGGAACTCTGCGTACCACAAGCAAGAACAGGAAAGAGGGAGTGGGATGTGACAAGCAGATCCATGCCCCACATCCCATATCCCCATCCTCAGTGTCAGGTCCCCAGAGCCACAACTTCAGTCTGCTGTGGTGGCTGAGGGAGGAAAGCTTTGAAGCAAACGTGAATTTAAGTTTCGAAATGGAGGAGTCAGTGTTAATAACTGAAGTGAAACTTTTAATAACTAAAAGAACTGGGAAATGATGGATTTGGATTGAGGTGTCATTGAGGGAGACCAATTCCCAGAGAAAAAGGGGCTGACATGGTACATCCAACAAAACACATTGGATTTCAGTAGAACCCCAATAAGAAACTCTTTACACTGATATTTTTAATTGGGAATTTCTTGTCTAGGTTTTTGAGACGGGTCTATACTGTTATTTCCTTGTAAACTTTGGTCTAGTTCTGAGATCACAGTTTTAATGGTCTTACAAGTAGTTGTTTCTATTCTCTGAAACAGTTTGTACAAAACTGGAATTACCTGTTCTTTAAAGGCTTGATAAAACTGGTCTAGGAAACAATCCAGGCCTGGAGATGTCTTTTGATGTTGGAGATTTTTGACTACTAAAGAAATTTCAATTTCTTTAATGATTGTTGCTTCAATTTCTTGTTTCTCCTAAAGTCAATTTTGTTAATTTATATTTTTTTCTTGAGAACGATCCATTTCATCACAGCTTTCCGTTTTTGGGGTATGACCGTTTATATTATGATCGTCTGATATAGGAGTCTTTACTGTATCTGTAATTATGTTGCCCTTTTCAACCCTAATATATAATATATTATTTAATATTAGGGATGTGTTCTAAAAAACTGCAGTAAGTGCAAATTAAAACACTCATCACCATGTCCTAATGCAGGCCTAGGCCCAGCAATATAACGAATTACTTATGGCCCGCACATTGGGATTGTAGCGGCTCCACTCCTGAACAACAGCAGAGAGGATAAACGTACTCGGAGTGGACATCTGTGTTCTCTCTGGACCCTGGGCCTCTGAACCTCCTTCCTGTGTTTGACGAATTCTCCACTGTGTGTGTTGGTGAGGCAGCCCCTCCTCCCACTACTAAAAGCAAAACTACAGATGCTTGCTTTCCCAGCCCGCCTGCAGCTGGGACGTGGGCTGCTGACGTAGATTTAGAATTAGGGACTAGGAATACAAAGGCAAGATCTCGGAATGCCCATCCTTGGATCGGGCGGCTCAAGGTATCTGGAAGCTGCAGCATGGCAGCTCCGAGATTCTGGGGCAGCATAAGTGGTGGTGCCCAGGGTCCTGCAGAGGCCAGGACGTCCGCACCGGGCTGGTTTGGGGCATGATTTGGGCTGTGGTTCTGGCTGCTGCCCAGCCTTCTCTGGACCTGCCCACTTTCCCATCTGGTTCATCAGCCTTTCCAATGACTCTGTGAGGCAATATCCTGTTAATAGTCTTTTTCTTCCCCCCGTAAATCACACAAGGTTGGTGTTATGGGTTGAACTGGGTCCCCAAAGATTCATGTGTTGAAGTCCTAACCCCCTTATCTCAGAATGTGACCTTATTTGTGTTGTTGCAGACATAATTAGTTAAGAGGAAGTCATACTGGAGTAGGCTGGGCCGCTAATCCACTAGGACTGGGGTCCCTATAAAAAGGGGAAATTTGGACACACAGACCCACAGGGAGAGCGCCCGGAGTTACGCTGCCACAATCCAAGGAGCTCTCGGAAGCTGGGAGAGACGCCTGGAACGGAGCCTTCCCAGCACCTTCAGAGAGAGCACGACCCTGCTGACACCTTGATTTCGGACGTCTGGCCTCCAGACTGCGAGACGATAAATTTCTATTCTTCTCAGCCACCTGGTTCATGGCGCTTCGTTAAGGCAGCCCTAGCAAGCTAAAATGGTTGGTTTCTGTTACTTACCACTGAGAATCCGACTGATATGATTTTTCATTGAGTGAATAATTATGGTACAACTCAGCATTGGCAAATCTGACAGCTCAGGCAGAGATGGGTGTCTTTGAAGGGCAGGTCAGCACGGGCTTCATATGAAAATCCCACAAAAGTAGCACCACCCAGCAGGACTGGAGGGCAGTCCTTGGTGGCACCGAAGCCTTCCTCCCGAGGCAGGCGGCTCATGTTGCCGTGCTCCGTGCATGCCTCGAGTGGGTCAGAGAATCCCCGCCCTCAAGGTCAGCAGCCTCTGCCTGACTGCTAGGATTACCTGTTGCTGGTCTCCGGGTGTTTGGCACTGTCCAACCACCGCAGCCGGCTCCAGGGGTTTCTGACGCTGACCTTCAAAGAGGGTAAAAAGACACGGTGCCTTCTCCACGATGAGGAGCTGCCTCAGAGGCATAGGGATCTTCAGATTTTTTCTAACGCGGCTAGATCTAGAAGGGGACAGCCAACTTCTATTGGTCGGTCCCCTAATTCAGGTCCCTGTGACACTCGCTTTTCAAAAAATGCCATGATATTCTTTGTTTCTTTATTGTGAGCCAACACTATCACTTATGTGATTATGTCAGACATTCTTGGGTCAAACTCTTCTCTAGAACCCAAGATAAACAGCAGAAAGTTAAGCCAAAGAAGCACAAATGACCGGCCCGCAGCACGTGCGCCGCAGCGGCCAGCTGGGGTCCCCTCCCTGGCACAGTCTGGCAGCGCAGTACGCTGACTGTCACCGCTGGAGCAAACAGGACACTGCCTCACCAGCTCTCGTGGCCGTGACCACAGCCGGCTCTGAAAACATGCGGGAAAGAGATCCACAAACAACATTGCAGCGGACTGTTGTGTAAGTAGCGGGCTGCACGTTTACCTCGCCACAGCTCCGAGAGGCAAGTGAAAAGGAACGCTGCGGCTCTGCCCACGAGCCTTCCCGAGCCCACCCGGAGTTTAATAGGGCATTACTTAACTGTCCAACATCAATCTGAGTGGATCTGATCACTTAAACAGTGAAGTGAGACAGTGTCCAGTGTCCTTTAGACAGAAATGTTCATAGGTGCCTGTGGTACCTAACAGTTCAGCTTCAGGATTTCAACGGTCAGTCATGCAATAAATGTTCTGGTTCTAAAAATGAAATAGCTAGCTGAATGAATGAATGAATGAATGAATGAATGAACGGACAAACAGAGATGTTCGGTCTCCTCTAGATTCCCTCCACCCTGCTCCTCTCTCTGAGTTGGTCTCCCAGTAGTATTCACGCTTACATTTCGGGGGGCGCCTTTTTATTTCTGGTACAAGAGAAAATATGTCTTTCTTGATTTCAAGTTATGCTATAGACGTACATGTGTCTGTCTTTGAATTTGTAAGTTTATATGTATTTAAATTTTATTTGATCTTTTATGCAGGATCTCTGTCTGTTTAAAGGGAGTATACACATTTGTCTATGTCAGTTAACCAGAAAACTGACTTAATTTTTAAAAATAAAATTTAAGTAAATAATACATAAATTCTCCTTGTTAAAAAAGAGGCAACATTATAGTCGAGGCCAAATCCCCTTCAGACTCCACCCACCTCCCTGTCCCTCGTTACCCCAGAGGCAACCTGGCTTACGAGTCAGTTAGCGTCCTCTCAGTTCTCCTTTCCTCACTTACACACATTGGCCTGTGTCCTTTAGGAAACACACAATTTCATTCTGTGGTGTGGTTTCTTTTCTTTTTACCTGAAAAGGTATCATAGCAAGATATCCAACTTTCTTTTTCCCCACGTGGGCACTGTGGAGAGCCATCCCGGCCGGCACAGCCCTACCACACTCCCTTAACGGCCTCACGCCGCTGCATATGTAGCTGGAGTGCACGCTGTATGAGCCATTCTTCTTTCGTGGTTCAGTGTCTCCAGGCTTTCCCTGTGAGGGACTCTGCAATGACATGCTTGTACGTGTTTCCTTGTGCACAAGCGCCAGTGGTTTTCAAAAGTAGACACTAATGGGTAGAACTGCTGGCTCATAGCATATGCGTAATTTTATTTTACTCAATACTGTCAAACTGCCCTTAAACATGGCTGTATCAGTTTTATATTCCCGTTGGCAGGTGTGTGTACGTTTTCCCATACCCACGTCAATATACTTTATTAATGTGTTTAATTTTTGCAAATATAATG
The DNA here is from genome assembly GCF_037783145.1 of Equus przewalskii. Lineage (NCBI taxonomy): Eukaryota > Metazoa > Chordata > Mammalia > Perissodactyla > Equidae > Equus > Equus przewalskii. Next base: position 84,741,327 of record NC_091835.1, on the reverse strand, counting down.
GTTGAAAATTGTTATCCTAATATTCTAAACATAACCAATTTTCCCCGATAAGTGGTGAGCTTCAGCTTCTATTCATGTGTTCACTGGCTAACTGTATTTATTTTTCTATCAATAACTTATGCTATTATTTTTCCATGGTCCCATTGGTTTATTTGAGTATTTTTGGGTGTTTTTTTTTTTGAGGAAGATTAGCCCTGAGCTAACATCTGCTGCCAATCCTCCTCTTTTTGCTGAGGAAGACTGGCCCTGAGCTAATATCCATGCCCATCTTCGTCTACTTTATATGTGGGATGCCTGCCACAGCATGGCTTGCCAAGCGGTGCCATGTCCACACCCAGGATCCAAACTGGCAAACCCCAGGCCACCAAAGCAGAACATGCGTACTTAACCACTGTGCCACCGGGCCAGCCCTGAGTTTTTCTTTTTTGTAGGGGTGCTTTATTGATCTAAATGCTATTCCCTTCTGTGTTACACGTATGGCCAATGTTATCTCCTAATCTGTCCCTTGCCTTTTAACTTCATTTAAGCATGTTGGACGTGTTATTCAAACATATCAGTCTTGTCACTTTGCTTATGATGTCTTTCACAGTAGAGAACTTTGACACGCTTTCAAATTTATCAGTCTGGATAAATTTGAGGCAAACAATGATATATTCCTTTACGTCTTTTTTTTTCTTTTTGAGGAAGATTGGCCCTGAGCTAACATCCGTGCCCATCTTCCTCTACTTTATATGTGGGATGCCGCCACAGCAGGGCTTGACAAGCGGTGTGTAGGTCTGCACCCAGGATCCAAACTGGCAAACCCCAGGTCATCGCAGTGGAGCGTGCAAACTTAACCGCTGCACCACAGGGCTGGCCCCTCCTTTATGTCTTTCACATTTAGAGTCTGGTTTAGAATGACTTCTAGTTTCCCAAAGTCATAAACACATTCTCCTATATTTCTTCTGATACATTTAGGGTTCTGTCTTTTATGTGTGGGTCTGTAATCCCTCCAGAATTTATTTCTGTGAATGGTGTTAGGTAGAGAATCTAACTTTATTTTTATTAAAACAAATGATTGATTGTCCCAATGCCATTACTGATCCTCCACCAAGAGGGGATCCATCCTTATTGTATGTCTCGCCCTAACTGGGCTGAACCAGCCCTCTGCGGGAAGAACCCACACCAAGAAAAGGCTGCTGAAATGAGGCGAGTACCCCAGACTTATCTAAGCGAGCAGGATGCGTCCTTAAAATGAAGATTGTAACTTAGTTATTTCAGAGCCTGTCTGGAAGAACACACATACAGGAGTATACAAAAAGGGGAATTAAATAGCAAGAACTGGGTCGTGACTGCCTGGCACAGGAATAATTGATTCATTGGAGAAACACATAAAATTTTCCAGGCCTTTCCGTGGCTTGAAAGGAACAGCTTTCTACGTTAGTCCATTCCCTCACCTCTGACTATGCGCCCCTGGGAAACTTTCTGCTGGCCTATCCAGTTTGACGGGTACCTTGATATAAACGGAGGGGATGCCCACAGAGAGGAACTGAGTGTTTCAGGCACATCTACTTTTCTGAATTGAGAAATTTCTATTCTGGTGTACAAATCAGTCCTTTAAGAGACTTTAATTGTGTCGTTTACATAGCTCAAGCCATACAGTTTCTGAATTTCTAATTCTGTGGTTTTACCTCCAGTGCCTGGTACACAGAAGGTACACAGCACATCTGTTGAATGAACCGATGGCTGAACCATCGCTGCTATTCTGTCAGGTGAACAAGTTAAATGCTGCGAATCGCAGTCAGTTCTTCCCCATGGGTTACTGTGTAAAGGATTTCTTTCTGCAAAGAGATACAGGCCTATAGCTTGAAGTAGAGTTAATCAGGTTTAAGGCAGACCACAAACATCTCATTCGTTCAATCGCTCATTCAGTAAAAATTTGCTAAGTACCTATTAACTATAATGCTAAGCTCTGGGGACTACGATAATTCTTTTTTAAAAGATCACGGTCCTTGTAACTAAGCAACTGGGAGGTAGAGGGGGTTGCAATCCCAAGAGGTTGGACGTTCAATTCCAGCAGGTTGAAAGCCGAGGGGAAACCAAGCTGCTTGGACTCAGAAGTGAGAGGACTAGCAGTCATTAACTGGATAGGTCCATGGACTTCCAGGGTCCCCTCCAACCAACTGAGGGTCAGGGGTCAAGTATGCAGTAAAAACCCCACGCCTTTCCAGTAAGGCTGGGGAATCACACAGATGAGCAGACCAGGAACATTTAGGTGCTTTCCAATTTGTTGCTGTAACCAATATAGCTGTGATCAACGTCCCTAGACCAAAATCCTTGTGCACATCTTAACTTCCTCAGGATCGACTGCTGCAAGGGGAGTCTCTGGGCCCAGGAGAGGATGAGCCGACTCACCATCCCCAGTCAACCTACGACCTCTGATCAACCCACGATCGATGGAAGAGGGTAATGGGGAAAGATACGGAGGTAGAGGTCTCTAAGAAAATGAAAACGAAACGTCTGCCAATTGTATATGTTAAACAATTTCCATTTAACTTTTCATTTCAGAACTGTTTTAGTCAGTTAGAGAAACACATATGTTACATTTATAGAAACAGGAACTCTCTTCACATCACATTTCAGGGACCACTGGGTCTCGTCTGTTCGTGTGAATATTCCTGTGTGGAGCAGAAGCGCCCTCCAGTGCTTCAGCTCTAAGCTCGAGGTGTGATGGAAGGAAAAGGGCGGCAGAAAAGGTTAAGAAAAAACTAAATAAGATAGGAAAGGAAGACAAAAGGAACAAGCTGGAGTAAGGCAAAGGGTGTAGGAGCTAGATAGCCTCCTGGCACCAGCCCTGCCTGTGCTCATCCCCTTCCTGGGGTAGTTGCCCTGTCTGATATTTTCAGCGCAAACATTTAGCAACTGCAGCTTCCTCTATCATTAGAGGAGGAAATGAAAGAGCACGCACAATTACAGGCTGAGAAGTAATTGCCGGGGCCAAAATGAGAAATCAGCACAGAATGGTTTTTTTAAAAGGAAAATCCACGTGTTGCAACCTGCCTAGTCACCGGACTCTTAGGGCTCCGACCCGCAGACGGTCGTCATTCTTCCTTCCTTGTAGACGGTTCCCTCCCTAGTTTTCTAACTGGTCATTGTGTTGTTAATAAACACAGCAGGGCCCTTCAAACCTCTCTGAAACATCTGAAAATGAATTCAGATTCTGATAAGAAGCATTTCTGCATGTCAAAATGTAAACCACTTGACTAGTGTTTCATTCCTCTCTACCTGTTAGGATCTTCCCTATTTAAGGGAAAACTCTGAGCTAAAATTTAATTTAAATACTTTCAAGAGGCTGTGGTTTTAAGATGACAGACAAGGAAGTTTCTCTGTAAGTTTACGATTTAGAAAGCCGAGGGTCGCAGTGGCTCCCTCTAACGACCAGAAAATGCCACAATCTAACTGTGGTTTTGTTTTCAAGCTTAGAGGCTGTCGCCCATTTAAAGACCTTGGTGAGGCTGTTTCCTCTCTCACCACCTCACTTAAAAGTGTCTTCATCGCTGTTCAGTCATTGAAGACATAAACCCAAAAACGCCACATAAAAATAGGAACAAAAATTATAATTTTTAAAAGTAAATCATTGTCTATTTTTAAAGGTAGGGCTGAGGGGGTGGGAGAATCGGGGAAATGTTGGTCAAAGGGTAAAAACCGGCAGTTAGAAGATGAATAAGTTCTGGAGCGTGAGCGCAGAGCACCGTGACTACAGTTAACAACACGGGATTATTGACTTCAGCGTTGCCGAGAGACTAGATCTTAACTGTTCTCCCCACAAAATGAAACGAGAAGTACGTGAGGCGATGGAGACGTTAGCTAACGCTGTGGTGATCATATTGCAATACGTGTGTCAAACCAACACGTTGTACACCTTAAACCTACACGTTATCTGCCAATTATAGCTCAATAAAAATGAAAAACAAAAGCAAGCAAAAAAACCCCAACAAAATACAAGACAGACCAATGGACGTTTATTTAAGAGTATCAATTTACTTGATTTGTGATAGGTTTTCTGAATCAGTGGATGTTTAAAAACATTTATTTCTAAAATTTCAGTAAAACTAATATCACTTAAATTGTGGAAATAAATCACTTAAAATTTAAATATCAATTTTAAAAAAGTAAACTAGAGTCTTTATCACAATTAAAAATAAACAAATAAAGTAAAAAAAAAAAAAAAAGTAAACCAGGATCTAGAGCAGAACTTTGTCCAGCACAGGAGAAAACAGTCATTTAGCTGGATGGAGAGAGAAATCCTGTGCGGCCAGTCGCGCGGGGGTTCTCGAATGACCACTGCAGTCCTCTCAGCCAGGTATCAAAACATCTTAAGCAGGATTTGGCTGTGATCCTTAATTCATACATTTGACAAATATTTATTGACACAGCACAAGGCATCTGAAAGAGAACCTGATCAAAATGCACAAAGTCCTCGCCTTTTCGGAGCTGGCAGTGCAGTGAAGGAGAAAGACCAGAAACAAACATGTAATTGCAAATTGGGATGGAAGGAAAGGAAGGAAAAGAACTGGGCTCTTAAAAGAGACTAACAGGGCATCCGGACACACAGACGCAGACTGCCGCGCTCTGCGTGCGTGCGGGCAGTGAGCCACGCAGAGGGTGGGAAGGGCCCTGCAGGCGGACGGGAACCGACAGACGCTGTGAGTGGCGGTTGCTCAGTGACTCAGGGAGCTGAGGTCTTTGCCACAGTTGGTGGTGTGTTAATATTTCCTTGTTCATAGACGCGTTCTCGCAGGACAGTTCAGTGTTTGGGATATGGTCATGTCCTCTGCCCTTCAGATCGAGGGTCTGCGATGAGGGCAATGCCTCCCATTTCTTCCCGCTTCTCTGGGTTTAGTACAGGGTGCTGCCTGCCTGCAAAGGACTCATGACCCATGCCACCAACTGAACACAGGACCGCTTCCGAGAGTCTACCCGGTCGGGAAAGTCCTCTTGGTTAGACCGCTTCCCCCAGGGATTTTGTATTCCCAGCATCTAACAGAGCGCCTGCCATCGTCAGTGCTGAATAAACATTTGTGGAAAAGGGAATAAAAGACCAGGTGAAGCAACACAGTCCTCACTACGGTCGTATGTCCGTGTGTCCAGTTAAACCGGACGTTTAATCACTCAATCATTCAACAGATAACCGCTGAACACGTGGGGCGTGCCAGGCACCGTGCCAGTGCTGGGCAGAACAGACAAGCCCCTGCCCGGTGGAGCTGAGAGTCTATCGGGTATTACAAAAGACACAGGAGAAAATCGATCAAGCAGATACTGTATGTTCTTTATTGTCAGGAGACAGAGGGCACAGGCCCATGCCTCGATGGAACCACGTGACTTCCAGAAGCTCAGCGCAGGGCTCCCTGGTGAGAAGCAAGGGTCCACGATGAGGGCTAAGGACCAGATGGCGAACCCCTGGACCGCGGTGAGTCTCTTAGTGGGGACGAGGGTTCTGCTGCATTCCAGAGGACAGAGAGCCCCCAATCAGGGAGGACGTCTGACCTCAAGCGCTGGCGATTTTCTGAGCTGGGTCTGATCCTTCAGCCAGTGCCCGGGGGTAGGGGTGGGGTGGGCTGAGATGAGCACAGCAGAGACGATTCCACAGAGAGAAGATGGGTGAGATGCTGCTGGATCCACACGAACATCTCAATGTGACATGGGTGGTCTCATTGCTCTGTTTGAGGGAAGGTTGCCCTTTCCCACCCAAGCAGACAGTTAGGTCCCCGTGCCCATGGGCTCTCAGGTGACTCGCTCCTAGAGAGGGAATGACAACCTTCCTGCTGGTCGGCATGGACTTGGCAGTAGGGCGTTGTACTTCTGTAACCTCCTTATCAGACCACCAGGGGCGTCAGGGAAGTCACTCAACGAGCAACCTGTACAGAGGAACTTGTCAGAGCAGACTGTTCAGCTTCACAGCTCTCTGCTCTGTCTATATCTTATTTAGAACAAGACAAAAGCTCCATAAAGAATCAATGCAGGGGCCAGCCCCGTGGCCGAGTGGTTAAGTTTGCGTGCTCCGCTTCGGCGGCCCAGGGTTTCGCCGGTTCGGACCCTGGGCGCTGACATGGCACCGCTCATCAGGCCATGCTGAGGTGGTGTCCCACATGTCACAACTAGAAGGATCCACAACTAAAATATACAACTATGTACTGGGGGGATTTGGGGAGAAAAAGCAGAAAAAAAAAGAAGATTGGCAACAGTTGTTAGCTCAGGTGCCGATCTTTAAAAAAAAAAGTGTTCAATTTAGGGGGAAAAAAAAAGTCAATGCGGCTCAAGGTGAGAGAAATTTTTCAGCGGAATTATTCAGGGAAATTCCTTGTATTCACTCCCAAAGTGACTTAGGTTTATATTGCAATCACAAATCTTATACTTTTAAAAATAATGCTCTTAAGAAATTCAACCTGAATTTTTCTTCCCTCAAACACATTTGCGGCAGCCACAGCTTCGGCCAGGCCTCCCTGCTTCCCCGCTCCGTGTCACGACTGCGCGGTCAGGCCAGGCTGGCCCAGAGTCCGATTCTGTTCCTCTGAATCAGGGCTCTGTCTAAGACAAGCGTCCTTTTCATAGGCTGAGGGCAGCAAACCACATTCCTTCGACCTTAGGTCTGAGGGAGAAAGTTCTCCAAATTAGAGACGCAGGCAGGCTCTCAGAATAGCGTACAGAAATATTTAAATTTTTACTAAAAAGTGTGACTTCAAAAATTATGCATTGAGATTTTAAAACAAAATTCCAGAACTAATTTAAATAAAGAGAGTAACTGATCTGGGATAACCAGATAGCCTGCATTAGGAATAGTATTAGAAACTAAAAATTGGGGCCAGAGAAGTGGCCCGAAATGTCCCTCCTGGTCACTCCCTCTATGCTTAGCAGGAATCCATATTTCTTTATTAATCCCATTTATTTACTCTTTTAACTCCCCGGAGAAGTTTTGCAAATGGCTTCAGTCCCCTCCTCCTGAGCTGTCCTCCTCAGACTGTGCTTGCACCCTCTCCCGGGCCGGCCCCTTGTCCTGGCTCAGAGTCCAGTCCCCATACCTCTAACCTCACCTGCAGTGACTTCCGAAGCCTCCTCTCAAGGTCACCTGGTCCAATACCTGTACCTTGAAATCTTACCGTTCAATATCATGGTACATTCCCGGCATTAAGTATCTTAAGAAAAGACGGTTTACATAAATTTTTATTGTTTTAAGAAATGTACAGAAAGCAAAAACTTCTTCAGTTAAACCTACCAACTACTTATGCTATCATCTCTGCTCATCTTCACTGCCGTGAACGTCCCACAAGTCCTTGGAAAGTGCGTGTGCCCCCTGCTTGGAGCGGGCAGGGCCTCAGGAAGCCCACTAGGCACGTTTCCTACCTTCCGGCGCTTGCTCCAGCAATTTCTGATGGAGGTGTGTTAAAAACCTCGGATTTCCTTTTAATTCTTAGTGCTATTTATGTTGTTCATGATTGGTTATGTTCTTGGTGGATTGTCCTTTAAGGGAAGAAACCCTCTTTGAGCCTGTTAATACTTTTTCCCTTAAATTCTAATCTGTCTGATACTGATATTACTAGTCTAGATTTTTCTTCTTTTTAGGAAAGTTTCTTACAAAAAGCACCGAGTTAGATTCTGTTTGTCTATCTAAAGCCCTCATCTTTAAACACCCATGCTTAACATGGATGCCGGTGTGAGTACTGATATATTTGAACGTAACTGTGACATCTTATTTTGTTTTCCACCTGCTAAACCTTTTCTTTGCTTCTTTTTTCCTCCTTTCCAACTTTCAGTTGAGAAGATTCGAGGGACGGTCTGGACCCGTGCTCCCACACCTGCTCTGATGGAGACCCCACAGCCCCGGCACAAGCACACTTTAACGGGGAGAAGGAGATCCAGCCACTCGTGCGCCGTCCTGCTGCGCCTGTGTGAAGCCCAGAAGTTGTGAGCGGGTGAGCTCTGACCCTTCACCTGTCACCTCTGTTTCTGGCCCATCCAGAATGGAAGGATGACAGACAGGAGGACTGACAGACAGGGAGGCTGGGAGGCTGCCGCCGGAGCGGAGCATGAGGAGCTCCTGCAGTTCTCAGTGGGTAATCCAGCCCCGCGTTCCCTCCTGATCGCTCTTCACCCCTCCTGCTCCCTCACCCGCCTTCCTAAGGCAGCAGCGAGGCTCAGGGGGACTCTCCAAGGGGACTCACGGCCGCAGGGAGATGCGTTCACTCACCTGCCAAGTATCTGTTCAGCGCCTGGCTCCGTATTTACCAACAAACAGCGCCCTCCCCCGACCCCTGTGACGCTTACCTTCCAGTGGGGCAGGGGCAGTGAACAATAGATGAGTGCATTAAAATGGTTCCAACAAGAAGTTACAAGTTCTGTGCAAACAAGAAAAAGCAGGGCAGGGTGAGGAGAGTCTAGAGTGCTGGGAAAGAGGGTGAGAGCAGCTGTGGCGGGAGATCAGCCAGGCCTCCCTGAAAAGGTGAGGTTTTTGAGGAAAGACGAGAAGGAAGTGAGAGAGCCACACAGACGATGGGGGAAGGGCTTTCCAGGCAGAGCTGAGCAGACACCCCGGGGTGGGAGCACACCGGGATGTTCGGGAGCGACAGCATGAAGGCCAGTGGCAGAGGCAGAGGCGGCGGCCAAGGGTGAGACGAGATGAGGTCACATGCTACGTGGCCCTGAGGCTGCCACGAGGTTTGGCTTTTCAAGTAAAATGGTGTGCGACTGCAGGGTTCCGAGCAGAGGGGTGACGTGAAGGGACCACTGTGGCTGCTGCACTGAGAACAGACTTTGGGGAGCAAGGGTAAAGTGGGGAGACCCTTAAGGAGGCCTCTGCAATAGCAGGAGAAATGGTACGACGAGTTTGGATTCTGGATATGTTTGGAAGGTAGAGCCAACCAGCCTGCCAGACTGGACACATAGGCGAGAAAAAGAAACGTCAGTAATGACTCCAAGATTTCCATCTGAGAAAACGATAAGATGATGTTGTGGGAGGAGTGGGTTTGGGGCCCGGGGGAAGATCAGCTCAGTTTTGGGTGTGTTTAGTTTGAAGTATCTATCAGACGTTGAGCAGACCACTGGATTAATGAGGTGTACATGAGACGCCCAATCTTACTGCCCCAGGCACTTCGTCCCCCCACTAAGCTCCAAGGCTCTCATGGGCTGGGGAGGTCTGCGAACTCAGAGCGGCTCACAGAAGACCCTGTCCTGAACGAAGTAACCAAGAGGCCAGGCTGAGGCAACCACAGAGTTCCTCACAATCCACTCACCTCGTGGTTCACCCTGGCCACTCCTTCACTTTCTCCCCACAGGGCTGGTGACGGCCCTTCTCCAACTCTTTGTAGACCAGGTTTTTACTTCCCCCCCACTGCAGAGTAGTACTTGTGTCGAATACCAAATCCAACGCCTGGTTGCCATAGCAATATCCCTGCTGTAAAAGTCCCCCAACACTTACTCCCAGTTTCTGCACTGACTTTGTTTGAACAGGTAAGGAACCGTTGGTGGCCTGGCGCTGGTGCACAGACCACACCCTGACCCCGCTGCTCTAGAGGACTTTTCTCAGGGGCATGATCCAGCGCTAGTTCATAAACCCTGTGATGGTCATTCTGAGTAAATACCATTTCTAGAAGGTTCCAGATGCTCATCTTGACTTTCAGATTTCTCTAGTCCCTTAAGGCAGTGAAATTCAGACTGTCCCACCTGGATGTGCATCTTCACACCAGGAGAGAAGGTGAGACTAAGGTTGGGTTAGAATGGAGATAAACACGATGACATGCAAGAATCCACGATGAGTGGCCACACTTCTCCAGAGCCACACGGGGCTGTGTCAGGGGAAGAGTGGACAGAAGTTGTGGCTCATAGTTTCCTGGGAAAAATCCCTGAGTTTCATAACAGGATTCAAGCTTTCTGGAGGTATAAGAGAGTCACAGGCTCGACATCCCCATGAGGAATGTTCTTTAAGTGCAAACACTGGATGTCTTCAGGATGGTCTTTGATTTCCGAAGAACGCTCCTGTGCTTGGCGGAATTCTCCATGCCAGTCATTCCATGATAATAAGCAGACATTTCCTCCAGCACACAGGTCCTCACCAACGTCCACAACCCTGTGTGTATGGGCACTGGGAAGCCCCTAGTGAAGCCCCACCCTCCTGTGGTTTTATGGAGATCCTGGAGCATTACTGGAGCGAGTTTTTCCTAGGTCCTCTTAATGAATATCTGCAGAACCTTCACACTGATGCCCAGTTCCAAGACCTGGGCATGACCTTGCAGGCATTGGTGACAGTGCTTTCTTCATCCACCAGCTCAACTTGAACTGGGAGAGGTACTAGGGATGAGGTAGTGGCTGAATAAGGTGTAAGACTGTGGCTGAGGGAAGGGGTGGATTGGGTACTTGGGGATGACCAAAGTCAGGGAGCACAAAGAGGATGGCAGAGGGCCAGGCAGGCTGTCACCCACTCGGCTGGAAAGTTTGCTCCTGGTTGGAGCTGGTTCATTCACCCCAAGCCAGCAACAGCTTCAGGTTTGGACTCCGTCTGCGAGTCCTCATGCCCATCAGACCACTCCCTCTTCCATCCACCTCACCCTCTGGGGTCTGGTGCTCTATGGAATGCAAGGATGGCTGGGGTGAGCAGAGCCACTAGTCTATTTTTGTTTTGAACAGTTACATTCACTTGTTGCTTCCTGGGTTTTAAAGTCTATCAGACAGATCAAGCCTTCCATTCTTGCCCCTCTTTACCCTCAAATGCTCACTGGCATGCTTTCAGCTGAAGCAGCAATTAAAAGTGGCTCAAACAAATGGGGGTTTACTTTTCATCTAGAACAAGAAGGCTGGAGACATGCAGCTGATGGCACTGTCTTAGCGAGTCTGCAATTTTGGGTCAGGTTCTCTTCTCCTCCCCTTTACCAATTAGCACCACTCTAGACATCCACAGCCACATGCAAGGCAGGAGGAAGGCAGGAACAGGCAGTCCAGCCACATCCATCCCTTTATCCAGAGAGCAAAAGCTCCCTGAGATGCTCAGCAGACTTCCAACTACATCTCATTGGTGAGACCTCACATGGCCACCCTAACTACAAGGCAACATGGTAAAAGGAGAACTTAGCATTTCAAGCCTCTGAGTCATGGGGAACAAAGAGTAGGAATGAGTGTTTGGTTAGAAAACCAACTGTGTCCTCCACAGCATTTTTGCCTTTTTTTTCCTGTATAATTTCTTATTGAACTGTATAAAAACATTCTGATTCTAACAAATAGGGCCAATGAGTCACTCCATAATTCTCTAAGAACTCCAGTCCAAAGAGGTTCATCTTGCTTCTAAACTCCAGGCAGAGAAAGAACCTGGAGAGTCTGCCCACTCCTGTAGTAAATCACAGTGTGGAGATGCCAGATCTCCTTAACAGACTGACTGATTTTGAGCCTCCCACCTCCTGGGTAGAGGCCCAGCCATCACTGTCTGTCCCGAACTGCCAGCTCTAATTTTAAATTGAGAAAACAGGAAACTGACGTTTTTGGGAGTGTAAGAACAAACAGGAAAAGGAAAACGAAGACATTTGGTTGATACAGATCATTTGATTTTAAAAGAAAAAATAATCTCTTATGGGTAATGAAAAAAATTCAAAAATTTAGAAATGCATATGAACCTGAAACTGCCCTAAAATAATAAAGTCTTTAAAAAAAGAATCCATAATCCTAGCTGGTTAAATAAACACACAGGCCTGTTCTTGCGGCATACATATTTATGAAATATTTATAGTTAAATGGAAAAAATGTGAATTCTATGGTTTGGGTGATGTGCTGTTTTCCAAATTAAAAAGAGCATACATAATAGGGGCCGGCCGAGTGGTTAAGTTCGCACACTCTGCTTCCGCAGCCCAGTGTTTCACGAGTTTGAATCCTGGGCGCGGACATGGCATCACTCACCAGGCCATGCTGAGGCGGCGTCCCACATGCCACAACTAGAGGGACCCACAACTGAAAATACACAACTATGTACCAGAGGGCTTTGGGGAGAAAAAGGAAAAATAAAATCTTTAAAAAAGAGCATAATAAAAAAAATCCCCCAAATAGCCATAAATAGTTGAAATGGCAAGAGTTCACCTCTCAGTGATCTCATATGATTTCACATGCAAAGCAGCTCTGATAAATGAAATCATATCTTCTAATACAACAAATATGAAAATAAATAACATTTAATGGTTTGCATACAATTTCTAAAAACAGGATCCATGAGTAAAAAAATACACATGAACAAGAAAACAGCTCTTATAAGGGTCAAACAAAATCTTTCTCATTAATTTAACCAAATCTGCTTTCTGGGGCTGGCCCCGTGGCCGACTGGTTGAGTTTGCACACTCTGCTTTGGTGACCCAGGGTTTCGCCGGTTCAAATCCTGGGGGTGGACCTAGCACTGCTCGTCAAGCCATGCTGAGGGGGTGCCCCACAGCACAACCAGAGGGATGTACAACTAGAATATACAGCTATGTACTGAGGGGCTTTGGGGAGAAGGAAAAATAAAATCTTTAAAAAAATCTGCTTTCAATATAAACAAATGAGAAATCATAATTTTAATCTGAAAGAGCAGAATCAGGGGATTTGGGAGATGGAGGGTTACTTGGAAATCATCTGGATCCAAGCCTTTGTTTTATAGACGAAGAAACTGAGAACTAAGCGTCAAGCGACTTGCCCCAAATCAAAGGTTATCCCACCAGTCAATGCAGAGTCTGGACTGAAAGCCATGATGCTGACCTCCAGGCTGGCCCGGTCCCTCTGTGCCACCCGAGTTCCAGACTGAGATGGGCCTTTTTCTAGGCAGGGTTTTCCTTTTTAACCTCGCAGGAATAGAACAAGGAAATGCAGAACCGATCATCACTTAGTGGGCTTGCAAAATTGTTTCTTCAAAGTATGCTGGCAGTTGGCAAAAGTCAATGTAGATTTTAATAGCAAACCATATTTCAAGAATATATTCAGGAGGCAAAAGTAAAACTCCTTTTTGGAGCAAAAGATCATCCATTACAGAAGTATGTGCACTTTTTCCAAGAAAACACAGGATATTTGGTGCTTCAAGCATTTTAATTCCGTAATAGTCAATTACTCTTACAATAAATCTTCCACGCACACACAAGCCCCTGGTCCACGTCAAGCAATGTGCAGCATTGCTTCCGCATCCTTACCTCTCCCACACCGTCTGCTCAGCCCACCCCAACCTGCTTTTTGCCCCCATCACTCACAGAAACAGCCTGACTGAGGCCAACAAAAAATCTGTTAATAAACACAACGGTTATTTTTCTGTCCATGTCTCAGTTGACTGCTCATTTGTCCACCCTCTCTCCCATCATGTCATCATCCTCATTTTCCTCCTACCTCTTTTGCCTCCTTCTCAGTTTCCTTTGCAGAATTACCCTCCTCTACCAGCACGTGCTGGAGCTCCTCAAGGCTCAGTCGAGGCTGTTTTGCCTTCTGCTCTCCCTGTGCAAGGTCATCCTGGTCTGCTTTCATCCTGGCAGTTTCTCTAGCAACTCAAGTTTTACTTCCACTTCAACTCAACTCAAAAGTCTCCTGACTTCCAGACCTGTGTATCTGATTATTTGATTAACATCTTTAATTGGAAACCTGAAAATCACGCTGGCTATGCATGAGCTCCTGATCTCACCTCTCTGCTGGTGTTTCTTATCTCAGAGAACACACCATTCTCTATCAAGTGCGCAAATCAGATACATGTGATTCTTGACTTCACCCCCCACCCGCCCTCCACTTTCAATCCACCTCAAGTTCAGTTGATTCCGTCTACTAAGTTCTCTTGACTCTATCCACTCTATCATCTCCCCTCCCCACCCCTCTAGCTGCCATTGTACCTCATTAGTGGACTCCCAACTGGTCTCCTAGCCTCTCTTGAGTTCTCGTCCATTTGTTGACTGTGACAACGCTCAGAACATTCCCTCTTGCTCTTACTCAATTATTTTATTATTTTTTTAAGATTTTATTTTTTTCCTTTTTCTCCCCAAAGCCCCCGGGTACACAGTTGTATATTCTTAGTTGTGGGTCCTTCTAGTTGTGGCATGTGGGACGCTGCCTCAGTGTGGTTTGATGAGCAGTGCCATGTCCGCGCCCAGGATTTGAACCAATGAAACACTGGGCCGCCTGCAGCGGAGCACGCGAACTTAACCACTCGGCCACGGGGCCAGCCCCTCTTACTCAATTCTTAACATAGCCTACAAGAGTCTACGGTCTGACACCTGCCTGCCTTTCCAGTCTCATATCACAGCACCTCCTCACCTCTAAATGCAGTCTCTACAATCTATCCTTTCTGCAGTTCTTTAAACGCCTCGTAATTCCTCCAACCAATGGGCCTCTGTATGTGCTATTCCCTCTTCCCAGAATGCAATCCCCTCCCTCTGCTTAGCTGTCTCCTAAACAGCCCTCACATTTCAGCTCAGTCATCCTTCCTCATGGACACCTTCACCAACAGCCAATCCTGGGCCAGATTCTTTTGTTATGTAAGTTCTTAGTGGACCATGTTCCTTTAAGGATTTGTCTGAATTTCTGATAAATTTTGTTTTTATTTAATTAACATCTATCTCTTCTGCTAGACAGATGTTTCTTAAGATCATAGGGAACACAGGACTGTCTGTGCATAAAAGGACCATCTTGGGGCCAGCCCCGTGGCAGAGTGGTTGAATTTGTGTGCTCCACTTCGGTGGCCTGGGGTTTCACTGGTTCCGATCCTGGGCGCAGACATGGCACCGCTCATCAGGCCACACTGAGGTGGCATCCCATACAGCACAACCAGAGGCACTCACAACTAGAATTTACAACTCTGTACTGGGGGGGTTTGGGGAGAAGGAAAAAAGAAAGAAAAAAAGAAGATTGGCAACAGATGTTAGCTCAGGCGCCAATCGTTGGGTGGGGGGAAAGGACCGTCTTTGCAGGTACCCAGCACATTCCCTGGAACATAAAACGCACTCAATAAACTCAATTAATTGAGTGAATTAAAGTAACATTGTATCCCTGACGTAGCAAGTATAATCCAGTTCAAGTCTGGGAACAAATGCGAACAGAATCTATCTAATAAATCTCGTCTGCACTCTTGTAATCAGACATTCACCTTTGGCAATCCTGCATCTTTATTCACCCAACAACTATTTACTGATGGAGTCACTGTGGAGTGCTGGATTAACGTTGGTGCTTTCAAATAAATGTTTTAAAAAACACAATGATTGATTTAAAAATAGCAAGGTTTAACAAGTATTTTTAAAAATGAAACACAAGAAAGCTTGCTTCACTTCCCAGAGAAAGATTTCTCCTTTACGTTATTTTAAAAGGGAGACGAGGACCTGGTTCACTAGATTCTGCGCGCTTGGGAGCCGTGCAGCCGGCGTTGGCCAGCCTTGCCGCCGCACGCACAGGGACGCGGCCCTTCTCCCAACGGTTCTAAAAGGCAACACGCAAGTACAAACATCAGGTTCTCTTTATTTGTAACGGGTAAAAAGTGAAGTTCAGTCACTTAACAGAGGATAAAGAAACAAGTGCGGCTCCATCGGGAACAGGACAGCGTGTGCCTCCGCGGCCCTGCCTTCCGGTCTGTCTCTGTGGTTGGTCCCGGTCAACTGGTGCAGTTTTCCCCAAGAAACTTCCTTTTCAGTGGGAAGAGCATCTTCAGCGCAAGGAATGTGGGTCAGATTCCAGTTCCAGTAGCACATACTTTATCCACTTCCAGGTACGTACCCAGCCTATCTTGCTCCAACCGTTCACTGCCTTCCTACTGACACCATTTGTTACAACCCACACACACACACACGCTGCATTTACAGTCGAGAAGAACTTGTACGTGGCACAACCAACACAGCTGTCAGCGCACGGAAGTCACACAATCCTCACTGTGCTGAAATGCTGTCTCCTGCCTTGGGGAAATAATTATATGTTAATTTAAACATACACAGAGAACATTACTTAGACAAACGTTAAGGCCTGAGGCTCATCTGGTGAGACAAATTGCTTCGTACTTCCTAGCACGATAAAATACATCTTTGGAAACTGAGAAGAACCAAAGAAGATTTAAAACAAAAACACAATCACATATAGTAATCATATAACAGAATGATGTGTTGAAATCCCCGTCAAAATAGATTTTCAGTGGCTTTTCATTTCAAACAGGCCAAGACAAAACCCTAAAAGGTGTATTTTATACACATGGCTCTTTGTCCTCCTAAGAGTCTTCTCATTTAAAGCTTACAAATAACATTTAGAAAAAGAAATATTACAAGAGGATTACCTGTCTCAGTCAATTTATCATGAGAGGTTATCAACAACTGCTTTTTTCTTTTTGAGGAAGATTAGCCCTGAGCTAACTGCTGCCAATCCTCCTCTTTTTGCTGAGGAAGACTGGCCCTGAGCTAACATCTGTGCCCATCTTCCTCTACTGTATATGTGGGACGCCTACCACAGCACGCTTTGCCAAGTGGTGCCACGTCTGCACCCGGGATCGGAACCAGCAAACCCTGGGCCGGTGAAGCGGAACATGGGCACTTAACCGCTGCGCCACCGGGCCGCCCCCAGCAACTGCTGTTAATGCTCAAATGTCAAGAAGGTGGAAGGCAGAAGGACGTTCTGCGATTAAACATATGGCACTAAATTTCCTTAAGTGGAAATCATGGATTTCCCTCGTACCCTAGTTTTGTAAAATTATCCCTTTAAAAACTCAAGGAACTAGTCAAGTATTGGCTATTTTCCTGCTTCTCTTCCCCCTCTTTCCTCATATTTTCACCAGCTTTCTGCTTAGTGTTGAGACAGCATCTGCCCTGACCTGCTGCGTAAGTGTCCCTCGGCCACCTCAGAAAGGCTGGACAGTCACAGATCCTTCAGTGTCAGAGATGGCTCCGTGGACACCTCAGCCGCAGTGGGGAGCGCCAGCAGGGAGGGGGTGCCGAGAAATCTCCGATGTGACCTGCTCAGAGGCCAGAGAACAGCCACCAGGACAGGAAGAAACCTGCTCAGCTCCACCGACGGTCTTCGGGCCATTCAAACACGGAGCTGCCTTGTTTTTAACTCCATTCATCGTTTCTAGAGTTCACTGAGAGCTCAGAAACAAGAGAATACCTACCTGAACTGCAGCTTTTTTACCACGTGTAACTCCTTACAGCAATTTCCTACTAGAAAAAGGTGCTTTTAGAAGTGGATTTTGTCTTTTGCTCTTCTTTACTCCACTTTCCTTTCTATAAATGATACTTCATTTCTATAAATAAACAGGAAGTTAAACTAAACCAGCTAAAACAGAAATGGTAGATTTAAATTCTGACTTGAACACTTTGGTGAGATCATACTCTCGCTCACATTGGGGCCCCCCTACGGCAGGGGGGCAGCCCGTGTGGCCTTCTTCAGAGGACTGTGCACACACATGGCCGCCACACGGCCGTCGGGCAAGCCCACGGCTGCCTCAGCCCCTGCTGCAGAACCGTATCCACGACCTCACTGGTGTGACCACACTGGCCCCCCCCACCCGACTTCATACACTCATCTTTGAAAAGAAGCATGAGCCATTGTTTTAGAGAATTAAGTTTTTTAAAAAAGGTTCTGTAAAAGAGAAAGTCATATTTATGAATAAAATTTCCTTTGTGTTCCTTCTTGCAAACCATCACTCAATGAATTCTGCAGCATTTTTTTCTTCTTTGAAAGTAACTCGTGCACTAAACTTTTTTTATCTTCTTGGGGTGACTTTCTTTTCTCCACAAAAATCTGGTTAAGGACGTTGTATCAATTTACTCTTAGTTCCTTCCTGTTCGCTGAGTTTGAAATGGGTGTAAGCAAGGATGCCGAATAACGTGCACAACATGCCGAGACCCTGATTGACGGACAGCGGGTCCTTAAACAGGACGTATCCTCCAAACAGAGTGAGGCAGAACTTGAAGTGGCCGAACATGTTATAGCTGAGGCTCCGATAAGGACGGAAAGGATGACAAGCGGGATGTTACGTTCACACTCACACACATGCACACACGCGTGTGAAGCACAGGCTTCCTGTGGCGGGAGGGACTGCACGGACTGCACAGCAGCCCCAGCTACAGCACACGGGCACGGAGGGAAGCGCCGGGGCAACCCTCGCCTCCTCACGCAGGTTTTCAATCAGCGACAGGAGACTGCCCCGGCTACCCCTGCTGACCTTCAACGAGGAGAAGAGGCTACAAGGTCAGGCTGGGAAAGGAATTCAGAACAAGGGACAGAGGAGGTACGAGGGACAGCAGTTGACGATGAAGCTTGATGGTGCCATTCCTAACAAGCGCCCCTCAGCTGAGGGGTGAGGTGTGCAAGGCGCCGGAGAGCCGACTCAGCCCGTACGTCAGGTTTAGGGGGAACAGGGCAAGGGGAGGGAGTGACACTGAGCATGAGCGACACACGGGGCGCTGTGCCGGGCACACACGTGATGCCATTTGGCTGCAGGTCCGCGTGTACCCTCCCTGCAGTCCCACCCTTCCCACTCCACAACTGTGCAGGCCCGAGGGCTGTAGGGACCTGGGATCCAGAGCCCGCAGGCGGCAGGGCTGGAGTGCAGACACAGGCAGGGCTGTGTAACTCCAAAGTCCACGTCCAGGGTAGTGCACGGCCAGGAACTCGCTGCTGTGCACGGGGCCTCCAAATCCCTGTTCCTTTAAGGCACTCAACACACACACACCGTTCCTTTAAAAATGATTTCCTTACACACTGTACACGTGTTTTTTCTACATAAATTAGTACTTTGTTATTTTTCAGATGTTTGATGTGTACCCGTCTACTCTTCCAAAGAATGACACTAGAAACAGCGACTGCTCTGTGCCTCGGTGTTCTCGTCTATATAAACTGGGGACAGAGGACAGCTGCCCACAGGGTTACTGTGAGGATTAACTAGGTGGATACACGCTAAGCCTCCAGCACACAGCCAGCACGATGTGTGTCAGCTGCAGTGACAGTCACCAGGAACAGGATTTCTGCATAATAAACCTCTGCCAGGTGCTTGACACCTGCTCTCTCAAACCCTCCCAACAGCCCAGCATCGCAGCCCTTCTTTCCCCCACGTCGTAAGGGACGAGGGTGAGGCTGAGAGCTCCACAGCTGGCTCGGGCCCACGGCGGGCAGAGCTGGGCACGCACTCCCTGTCTGACCTCACGCCCTGGCCCTTTCCTCTGTCCTGGGCCCAACTAAGCACCTGAAGTCCCCTCTGGGCAGGGGAGCGTGGCCATGTCACAGGGACCTGTCCTGACAGAGGGGACTTCCTAAGGGAGGGAGGCCCTTCCAAGGGGGTTGACTCCGGCCATCACAGAACAGCTCCACCTTCAGTCACGAGCATCCCCGAGCACACAGCTCTGACGCTTCAGCGTCTCTCCTAAGGAGCTCACGATCCGTTAAAGATATTACTAGAGGAAAGGCAAATTTAAAGCAATTCTGCAGGGGCCGGCCCCTGGCCTAGTGGTTAAGTTTGGCACACTCTGCTTCAGCAGCCTCATTTTGGCTCCCGGCCGCGGACCTGCAGCAGTCGTCCGTCAGTGGCCACACTGTGGTGGCGGCTCACATACAAAACAGAGGGAGATGGTTCTTCCTCTAGGAAGAGCTAACAGATGTCAGCTCAGGGAGAATCTCCCTCAAGCAAAAAAAAAAAAAAAAAGGAAAATTGGCACAGATGTTACCCAGGGCAAACCTGCTCAAAAAAAGAGACAAAAAACCTTCAGTGCATCCTTTTGTAAATTTAAAAAAAGGAACAGTCCACACTGGATATTCCCAATTCCTCTAATTCTCCAGTCTGCCTTGGTCAAGCTTCCCCTCAACTCACTGAAAGCTCTGTCAGAACCACCGGTACCCTCCCCCTTCCTACCTCTCCATCGGTCTCCCGTCGTCCTCACGCTTGCCGGTCAGTGGCACCGGACAAGGGGACCCCTCCGCCTCAGTGGTGGGTGGACTCTCCCTCCGCCCACCTGCTCGCTCCTCCTCTGCCGGCTCCTCTCATCTCCCTGGACTCTCCACCCTGAAGTGACCCCGGACTCACTGCCTGGGCGTCTTTTCTTTTTCCCCTTGTTGGCTTGCTCACCTCAGCCAGCCTCACTGCTGCAAACCACGTCCACACACTACTGACCCTGGACTCTCTCCAGTGAGACCTCGACCCTGAGCTCTCAGACCTGTTTACCCAAAACTGAGCACCTGCTCTTCCTCCTCAACCTGACTCCCTCAGGCTGTGCTGTCCCGGGTGACGGCACCTCCATCCTCCCAGGTACTCAGGCCGAACCCCGGGAGTCAAGCTTGTTTCCTCTCTTCTTCTCCACAGCCAGTTCGTCGCAAAACCTGGTGGCTCTGCTTGAAAACGTGCCCCAAATCCAATCGCCTCCCACTGCATCCAGCTACTACCCGGTGCACGCCAGCGTCACCTGTGAACTGGATCTGCAGTGGCCTCCCGGAGGTCCCCTTCTCCCTTTGCCTCTTCTAGCCCAGTGGTTCTCGGCCAGGGGCAACTGTGCCACCTGCGCAAGGCCTGGACACACATCTGGTTGTGCCAACTGGGGAAGGAGGGCTACTGGTATCTAGCGGGTAGGGGCCGGGGATGCTGCCAAACCTCCTCCCGTGGACAGGACAGGGCTCTGCCACAAAGAACTGTCTGGCCCAACAGGTCAACAGCACTGGGGCTGGGAAAGCCTGCATTAGTCTATTCTCCACAGCGGCCCAGAGTGATCCTCTGAGAACATGAGTAAAACCAGGTCATGTCTCTGCTCAAAACTCCAACAGCTGCCCGTCATCCTTGGAGTAACAGTCCTGACACAGAAGCTCTTCTCAATCTGGTTCTGCCCCCTCGGAGCCCCAGCACACTCCGCCCTGCATGTCCTGCTCCAGCTGCACAGGCCCCCCCTGCCTGAGACTCCCCCAGCTGTCCCCTCTGCCCGGGATCTTCTTCCTCCCGACCTGCACGGGGCAGCCGCACTTCCCCAGCTCTTTACTCCAGTCCCTTCTGCACAGGCCTTCCTGGCTCCCCCCCATAAAACTGCAACCCTGTCCCCGAGATCTCATATCCTCTTCTCCTCGGCACTTAACACTGTCTAACCCTGCATGAGGACACTTGTTATTTTCCTTGTCTACAGTCTGCTTCCCCACCAGAATTTAAGCCTGTCAGAGCAGAGATTTTCGTCCGTTTGGTTCACTATGCATCCCCAGTGCCTGACATATGACAGACATTCAGTATTGACACATTCATGATGTCAGTGAATGGTTTACAGTGGGCGCTCGATCAGCATCTGTTGACTGAACGAGTGCTCTGAATGAGGGCCCAGACGTGGATGCTGTGACGGGGTGCAGGGTGCACGAGTTCCGGGACGGGACCGCGTGGTTCAAATCTGGCCGCCACGCTGTGAGCTGTATGATCTTAGGTGAGTTACTGAACCTCTCTGCGCCTCCACTTCCTTCTCTGCAGCATAAAACAAGGGGGCCTGCCTCACAGAGCTGCTGTGAGAATTAAAGGGCCCAGGACACACGGTGTTTCCAACAATGCTGGTTTTCTAAGAGACTGCTCTTACTGTTGCTATTTATTCATAGTTGGCAAGCACGTGACACCTGAGTGTTCCCCCGTGCATGTCATTCAGCACACTCGGATGCAGCATGACCTCTCATGTGGGGAGATCCATTCTCTGCATGTGCTCAAGAGTGGAGGCAGAGTGAAATTCGGGCAGAAACCGAATGAGAAGCAGAACGTTACAAATGGGCAGTGGAGTTTGATCAGACCTCCAAGGTATGACTTCATTTCTTGATTTAAAGGAAGATTGAGAAAACAGGCACATTCATATCCAAATAAGTGCAAAACCATAAAGTCAGAGGTCAATGGTCTGAAATTATCTTTGGTTACCTGGATTAACCATACCTCTACTTTATTACTACAGATAACTGAAAACTGAGCGAAAAACCAAGCGTCCATCCCTTTATTCACTCAACAAATATTTATGTAACCCCACTACGTGCAAACCACAGAGCTCCATCTTATTATTCTTTTTTTGGTGAAGAAGATTGGCCCTGAGCTAACATCTGTTACCAATCTTTCTCTTTTTGCTTGAGGAAGATTGTCACTGAGCTAACATCTGTGCCAGTCTTCCTCTATTTTGTATGTGGGATGCCACCAGAGCATGGCTTGATCAACAGCGTGTAGGTCCACGCCAGGGATCCGAACCCGCGAACCACAGGCTGCCAAAGTGGAGTATGTGAACTTAACCACTACACCACTGGGCCAGCTCCTCCATGTTAATTTTGATAAGGGAAAAGGTAACCTATTACTTACAAAAATTCAAAAGCATTCAAGATACAGAAAGTTAATATTTCCCCAGTTCATATTTCTTTACATTTGTGCAGACTCTAATGTGAAATGAGGTAGTAAAAGGTTAAAAATGACTCTCCCTACTTAATTCAGGCCATGCAATAGTAAGTGTGAGACTCAGATAAGGAAATGAATGTGACAGTTTTGGAAAATATAAAAGACTATGAATTTTTAAGTTATTAGGAAAAGGATACGTGACTGGTGAGGTGTTCCCAATGATCCAATAAATTGATAAGTTCACCATGAAAGCTATTACTCCAGACAGCAGCACCATAAGCTACAAATAAACCAAAAATATCATTAACGCAAAGCAACTGTAATCACTACCATCGTCAGGTAAAAACACATTTCATTAGGCTTTTCGAAAGACTCAAATATCAAACGTTAAGACAAGATTTAAAAGCGAAAACCAGTTTGGAAGACACCAAGCATTAAGGGTACAGGACAATGAATAATATTCAGAAATGTAATTTCGTCTACAAAATTCAATGGAAAATTCTCCAATAATATCCTATCTCTGAATGTGAATTTCCAGGTTCATTTTTTCTTATCCATCTGAAGAAAAATTATTTTGTAATAATTTATTATAAAAGTGATACATACTCATTATACAAAAATCAGAAAATAAAGATAAGTAAAAAGGATCTAAGGAATTGTTATAATCCCAACCACGCACCACTCTTAGTACCTTGGCACATATCCTTCCAGATGTTTTTCTATTGAATTGCTCACATTTGTTTCTACTTAATCAATAAGCATTCACTGGATATCCAGAACACCAGGCCAGGCCTTGTGAGGAACACAACAGGCTCTTGCCCTTAAAGATCTGAGAAACCACTTGAGGACATAACAAAATTCATGCCAATCATAGCTTACACTTACATAGTGCCAAGAATTATTCTAAATGTTTCCTATATGTTAATTCATTTAATCCTCACAAACAGCCACAAGATAGTAAAATATCATCCCTTTTTACAGACAAGAAAACGGAGCACAGAAAGGGAAAGCAATTTGCTTGAGACACACAGCTAATAAGCAGAAGGGTGAAATTTAAGCCCAGAGGGCAATCTGGTCCTGGAGTCCCTGCTCATAACCCACTGTGCTGTGCCACCTCCTAACCACCTGAGAGACAGGGGGCAACACCACACCTACAGCTCAGGTAATAAAAGAAAAAACATCCTTCACAGGCAAACAGACAATAAGTTCCACGTGATCCTCTAGGCGGGAGACGTCATCTGGGGCTGGGACAGCGAGAAAAGTCTTTGGGTCTCAAATGTACACAGAGATTAAAGAAAGCAGAGAGGGTAGGATGTCCAGCAGCAAAGGCAGCACAGCCAAAGCACGGAGCTGAGGACGAAGGCGCGTGCACGGGACAGCGACCTCGGAGCCGAGGCCCAAGGCGCGTGCACGGGACAGCGACCTCGGAGCCGAGGCCCAAGGCGCGTGCACGGGACAGCGACCCCGGAGCCGAGGCCCAAGGCGCGTGCACGGGACAGCGACCTCGGAGCCAAGGCCCAAGGTGCGTGCACGGGACAGCGAACGCAGCCACCTGGCCGAGGGCGGGCAGAGCAGGCTGTACCACTGCACCCCCCTGGACCACCCACCCCACCGTTTTATTTAAAAAGCAATAAACCACTTTCCATTTCTAAAATAAGAGAATTGAGATCAAATATTAGTTATCATTTGAATTATTAAGAAGTTAAATTCCAAAGAAAACACGTCTCAGGTGAAGATTCTTTCTGTCCCCGGGCTGTCTTACCAGTTTCTAGATGCAGTCAGAGGCCTAGAGGACTGGGATTTGTGTCCTATTAGGTAAAAGACTATTATCTCACTTGTTTTACAACAGTAAGGTCCATTAAATTTTCAGCTAAGAGCAACCTGGTCCTAAAGATTTTAAACCTGTTTCTAGAAAGGTATCAGTGTCATTTTTATTGGGTTCGCAGGATGGTACATCCCCACTTCCTGCAGACCTGGCTCATCATTCACACACGACAGGGTCCACTCAGAGACGGATGCCGTCAGGGACGTTGCCTCCTGCTGCTGTGCTCTCAGCTCCTTTGACTTTTTTTTAACAGTCCTGCTGCTGCTTTCCTCTTTTCAAATCTGTCAAAAGGCCCATCGCAAAAAGCCTCTCCCCTTCTGTTCCAAGTGTCTAAGCTGCGATGGTTTGAAGACCAGATAACCAAGATGACTAGAACTTTTGTAAAATTAAGCGGAAATATCATCTGAGATGGTACAGTGATTTCTTTCTTTCTTTTTTTAAAAGATGTTATGTAGATTAAGGCAGCGTCTGGGTTAACACAGGTTGCTTCCCTTTTTTAAACCACAGAGCAGATTACACTTGAATCCACCCTGTGGAACTGCTACACATGAACAGTTTGGTGCGAGTGACTTGGAGAAAAGGGTGTACGCCAAAGGGTATGAACGCGGACCAGCCGTCAGTCTGCTCACAGGCAGCACCGCGGTGGCAAGGAACACCGACTCTGGACCCAGAGCGCATGGACTCAGACTCTGGCTCCGCTTGTGAGCTGTGGGATCTTGAATCAGGCACTAACTCTGTCTCTCGGTAAATACAGGACTAATGAGAGCATCCACCCAATCCAGCCGTTCTGAGGAATCAGTGAGTTAATGTTTGCAAAGTGCTTGGAATCGAGCCTGGAACAGAGTCAGGGCCATGCACGTTTGATAAATGAACACCAACAGGAAGGACGTGCCTACTGGCTTTGTTCCAAAGGTTAAAGTTACGAGAAGCAGAACTTCTTTCCCTAAATAGGGGGTTACACTTTCTAACTTGAAATGTCCCCAGAGCACACATCCCTTTGATCTGGCAATTTCAATCTTAGGACTCTATTCCACAGGGAAAAAGTGCCAGTTCAGGCAGACGCAGGTACAAGGATGTGTACTGCAACACTGTTCACAGTGGCGAGAACACTGAAAAGAATGATTTTGGTAAATTCTCACAAGAGGGGCTGGCCCCGTGGCCGAGTGGTTAAGTTCACGCGCTCTGCTGCAGGCGGCCCAGTGTTTCGTTGGTTCGAATCCTGGGCGCGGACATGGCACTGCTCATCAAACTACGCTGAGGCAGCATCCCACATGCCACAACTAGAAGGACCCACAACGAAGAATATACAACTATGTACCGGGGGTCTTTGGGGAGAAAAAGGAAAAAAATAAAATCTTTAAAAAAAAAAAAATTATCATGAGATATTAAGTGAGAAAAGTGAGATACAGAAAATCATGCATAATCTGATCCCACTGTTGTAAAGGAAACAAATGTTCAATGTATGTATAAATGCACATGCACACTGTGTATTTATATGGGCAGGTATAGCAGAGAGAAAAGTATGGAAGAACAAACACAAGAATGTTAACGTAACTCACATCGAGGGACAGGGCTGGAGTAATGGGATGTTGACGTGTGGACAGGTAGAGGGCTGGGTAAAAGGAATCCATGATAAAAGCAGCGTATATATGATGTTCCATGTGTATAAAATCACACACATGTGCATGTGTCTACACGTTTATGAAAAAGAGATCCATGAAATGATCGTCAAAATGGCAAAGGTGATTATCTTAGTGTGGCAGGATTCTAGGGCACCTCTAGTTTCTTTATATTTTTAGGTGTATTCAAAATCTATACAATGAGCACGTACTATTTATATTATTAAAACAAAATTAATAAAGCTACATTTTCATTGTAAAAAAATAAAAACAAAATGCCGAAATTATTTGTGGTGATAGCTTGGTGGGGTCAGAACAGTAACCAGGCATCAGAAAACCTGAATTCTAGTCCTGATTTTGCCACGGAAAAATTGTCCAACTCTAGGCAAGTCCCTTAGCCTTTCTGTGCTTCAGTTTCATCATCTGAAAACTAACCCTTACCTTGCCTCCCTTAAAGAGTGATTACGAAGATTACATGTGAGAACGGACCCAAGATAGTGCTCTGAAAACTGAAGAGTGCATCGATAATGGAGGGATTATTATCTTGTTTCTTAGATGCTGAAACAATTAGAACTCACCAAAGCAGAAACTGACCAGGGACCGAATATGCCTCCTTCTCCAAACACCGGCTCAAAGAAGGGCACAGCGACCAGCAGCATGGCAGACGACATGGGAGCCTGGTAGTACAGCAGCTGCATCGAGTTCACCTGCAGTTCGTGCTGCTTGGCTCCCACCCACTGAGAATTAGGACATAAAACAAGTTAGGCAGGAAAAAAAAAAATAGCATCACTTAATAGATGAAAGATGCAACTCTAGCCACAAAGATGGGAACATGGGGCAGGGCTAGGGGAGAAGAAATGCCCAATTAGTCTACAAGATTTCAAAGATCAATAATAGACACGAATGTCCTTTAAGCACCTTGGATGAAAAAGCTTATTCAATGTCGGATAATCTATTTTTCCTCTCAATTATAAAGAAGGAGGAAAACAACCCTGTTCCCTCTTTTTTTTTAAATTTTTTTAAAGATTTTATTTTTTCCTCTTTCTCCCCAAAGCCCCCCGGTACATAGTTGTATAT
The DNA here is from genome assembly GCF_037783145.1 of Equus przewalskii. Taxonomy (NCBI): domain Eukaryota; kingdom Metazoa; phylum Chordata; class Mammalia; order Perissodactyla; family Equidae; genus Equus; species Equus przewalskii. The sequence goes on along the minus strand of NC_091835.1, from coordinate 84,714,509 downwards.
TCTTCGTTGTGGGTCCTTCTAGTTGTGGCATGTGGGACGCCGCCTCAGCGTGGTTTGATGAGCAGTGCCATGTCCGCGCCCAGGATTCGAACCAACGAAACACTGGGCCGCCTGCAGCAGAGCGCGTGAACTTAACCACTCGGCCACGGGGCCAGCCCCCCCTCTTCCCTCTTGATGCTACTAAATGGGGAAAGTCACTGCCTACGGGGGCCCCAAGCATCAGAGATGTTGGGAAATGAGGCAGGAATGGAAACGTAGGTGATAAATAGAAATACAGATGCAGTGTTGGACTTCACTACTTTCTAAAAATGGCCTCCCCAAAGACGACCAGGGGCAGGGCAGGCTAATGAGAGATGGACAAGAATTCCAGTTATTCCAGGTGGCTGCCATGTGTGCGGCTGGAAAGGTGTGTGAGGTCCTTCATTCACTTTGGAAAAGCCAATCAATAGAAGGAATTTTCCTCCTGATGGAGGATTTTCTGTGGGTATCCTCCACCAACATACTTCAATAAATCAGACAGTCACGAATCCTAGAAGAGTGGTTCGTTTAGCAAAGCCAGCACCTCAAAGCCACAAGTCCCATCAGACCCCAAAAATGCTTCACAAATATAACTGAAAAGGCGGCTTTAAAGAAAGCTTGAGGGGCCGGCCCTGTGGCCGAGTGGTTAAGTTCACACACTCTGCTTCGGCGGCCTGGGTTTCACTGGTTCTGATCCTGGGTGCGGACATGGCACTGCTCATCAGGCCATGCTGAGGTGGCATCCAGCATGACACAGCTAGAAGGACCCACAACTAGAATGTGCAACTAGGTACTGGGGGGATTTGGAGAGAAAAAGCAGAAAGGAAAGAAAAAAAAGAGAAGATTGGCAACAGTTGTTAGCTCAGGTGCCAATCTTTAAAAGAAAAGAAAGCTTGATAGGACTGTTCGAATACGATCTGGCACGAACAGCCAGGCCTTTGAGTAACTGTCCTACATAATTCTTTTTCCTGTAGGTCTGGGTATCCTGTTACATAAACTCTAAGTCTACAGACACTCACCAAGACAAAAACAGAAGGGAAGGAAATCTGAAGCCTACTCCTGCCAGCCTCAGCTAAGAGTCTTCTGTGAACAGGAGGGACAAAGGATCTATTCTGTTGCTGTGCGCTGCCTGGGACGCCGCAGTGGACGCAGAGGCTGGACGCACGCCCCTCCCTTCCTGCAGCGCCCCCAGGCAGCTGCGCATCTGCCACAGATGTGCCTGGTGCGGTGGCAACTCTCCAGGCCTCTGCTGTCCCCTCCCGCAGTGCAGCCTGGCTTTTGCCCTGCCCCCTCAATGAAACTGCTCTCCCAAAGGGCACTGGCACGGTCAATGGCCACATCCAGAGGATGCCCCTCGGCCCTCCTGCTGGAGCTCCCTGCAGAACCTCCCATCTCTCCTGGAAGAACCTGACCTCTGCGTTGCACTGTCCCCTCGCTCACTATCTTCAGGTAGATGTCTGCTCTCCCTCTTTTGCCTCCTGACTGATCTCTGTTACTATCTACTGACATCTACGGCTCTCACCTCCTTCCCTGAGCATCCTTTAACTCACCTCTCAACAGCTCACTGGCTGTCTTCACTTAGATAACGAGGAGCTTGCTCAAAATCAAGCTCATTACTTCCTTCCTCAAGTTGGCTCTTCCTGTGTTGCTCCGACAATTAATGATACAACCTCCTCCAAGGATCAGACTCCTGGCTTTCCTCCCATTCAGTCAGGTCTACTAATTCTTGCTCCAAAAGGCCTCTGGAGTCTGTTTTCCCTCATCCACTACCACTGTCCCTGTTCCTGTCTCCCTGAACCATGGAGCGCTCTGCCTGTCTCCCTCTCTTATTCACCCTTCGCTGTCACTGGAGTTGATTTTCTAGAACACAGAGCACGATCGAGTTACCACCCCAGCGACCCTCCTCTCCCCAGCATCAGTGTGGCCTCTGCCGCCGTTCACCCTCAGGCTCATCTTTCCTCAACTAGGGTCCAGCCTCCTCAAGTGAGTCAAGCTCTCCAAAAATGCTCCCCACTTTCACACATCATCGCCAAGACAGCCCTGTGCTCTGCTTCTTTGCTAAGCAAATTCCAGTGGGTCCTTTAATGTAAATTGTTAGCTTTTCCATCAAGTCTCACCTCACCACCCTCCTGCAGAACTGCACCTCCTCCCTGTCTTCCTCAGAGCCGTCCTCAGACCCTGAGCTACACTACTGTGGTCAGCTGTCCACGGGTGTCTCCAACGCTGGACTGCAGCTGCTTTTCATCATGGCATCCTCAGGGCTGACCATGAGGCAGAAGAAAAGTCTGCTGAAGGAATGAACTGAACAATGGTCTTTTTTTTTTTTTTTTTTTTGAGGAAGATTAGCCCTGAGCTAACATCTGCTGCCAATCCTCCTCTTTTTTGCTGAGGAAGACCGGCCCTGAGCTAACATCCATGCCCACCTTCCCCTATATTATATGTGGGACGCCTGCCACAGCATGGCTTGATAAGCTCTGTGTAGGTCTGTACCCAGGATCCAAACCAGTGAACCCAGGGCCACCGAAGCGGAATGTGCAAACTTAACTGCTACGCCACTGGGCTGGCCCCAAGACATCATTCTTTCTATAACTAAAGCTGAGGTCTGATCACCATCTTTTAACTCCTTTTCATGCCCCACCAGTATAAGAAGAAAGGATCTAGAAATTACACCTGCATCCAATGGGAAAACACAACTTTCTTTAAAAGGAATTTTGGGGGAATATGCCTACTCTGTAACAGTACTTTTACCAATTACTGATAATTGAAAACTTCACCCATTTGTTAGTCCACTATCAGTCCTTGGTCAATCTCATTTCAAATATCTACCTGAGGGATAAGAATCCTTTGGTTCTAATCTATAGCAATTTTGAGACTTGTATGAACAAAAATGGTCATATTAGCATGGACAGTGAGTATTCTGAATTGAAATTATGTATAAGGAATACTAGAAATTCTAATGTTCAATAAACAAAATTCTTGCTCTATTTAGTAAATATTTAATCCATACCAGGCAAAAAAGAAAAAGTCCACTAAGCAAAAAAGATAAGTAAGAATGTTCACATACTGTACTTAGTAACAAAATTTAAGCCCCCTGAAGTATGCTCAAATACCATTTTCTTAAAGCACAAAGCTGAGTGTCCTCTGATTACTCTATAGTAAAAGACAGACTTTATTGGAGTCAAGTGACAAGACGGAGTCTGTGCTCCAGCCTTTGCCACCGGCCTCATCTTCTACTTAAGCTGCTTCTCTGCCACTAAAAAACGTATTCAACCCAACAAACTTGCCATCGCAATGTTTCTGAAAGGATCAGTACTAGAAAGGTTAAGACGCTAAGGCTGTATTATTAAACTGCTAACATTCATAACAAGAATGTCTTAGTTTACAACCAGCGGATGTTTGTAGAAAAAGTAAAATTGGTTACACGTTTTGACTGATTCCCCGTGCAGGCACACCCAAAATTTCCATTGCAAGGGTTTTCAGTATAGAGAAAATACTGTTTCACTGTACTCTACACCGAGTTTTTTCCCCACTATATAAGAAAAAACACTTTTTGAGACTTTATGGTAATAAAGTGAATCCATGAAGAAATTTTTAATGAATGCCCGTTACAGGCAAGACACTATGCTAGCACAAGAACCGAAATACCCACTGCCGTAAATATCGACACAGACAAATTATTAGAAGCCAATATAAAAGTTGTAACAGCAGCATATTTTTTGAGGCAAAGATTTATAAATCTGAAATTTTCCTTTCCTCCTCAAATTTCTGGAAGTGTACTCACTCCTTCAGAATAATGTTATAACTAGAGAGTAAGCGACAAATATAAACAATGAACTCGGTCCTCAAGTAAAAAGTCTTACTATTCATTTTGGAAAGATTTCCCAGAAAGTAATACATCACCCCAGACTCAGACTGTTAAGCACAGGTACCGTCCACCTACAAAGAGGTGCGCGGTATCTCACAAGCATCACACACTCAAGTTTCTGTCTCCTTCCTTCTCTTCACCTGAGTCACACAGTGCATGCAATCATGCTTTCTTCCCAACAGTCTACTGGTCTCCTGTCTCTATACCGTATTTTCTAAACCTTGGGATACAGCCTCAAAACGTATGAAATCTGCTAAAAAAGCACATAAAGAAAAAAAAATTACCAACCACTTGATAAAGGGATGTAACTACAACACCAAGAGCAGCAAACACCATTCCAAGGAAATTAAACTTCACATCGTAGTAAGAATTTAGGATTACACCTAAAGTTATAGGAATCTGTAAAGAAAAAGAGGTAAAAAGAAATTAGATTCAAGAGCATTCCTTTCATGAATACAAGGAACCTCTTACAAGGTTAATGATAAAAACATCACTGGGAAACAATGAACCTCTATAAACTTTTTCTACTTGAAAAAACCGTTAATTCTATTTCCTCAAAGTAAAACATAATTCTCTATTTATGTTCACATTTAATTTTATTTAAAATTTTGGGTAAAAGACTGAGTTGGTGGACTGCATTTTGCAAGAAATGAATACCACACGCACGCACAGATGAGTAAAAGGACCCAAACTAGTGGCTAAACAACATATAACATCCACATATAATAACAGCATTAAGACTTTATGAGTGGTTAAGTGCTAAAATGATTTTAGCCCATCTCCTTCTTAAAAACGCCGAAACCTCTGCAGTCTGTCGCTGCAGACATGCTCTGAGACTTATATTTTATGCGAGCCCTTTGAGGTTTATCCCCCACGGTTTCACGCCCTCGGGGGAGGGGGGCTGCTTCCAGCTTGAGTTTGTGCAGATACTCGGATACACCGAATCGCAGGCCTCAGTGCAGCCTCGCTTTCTCACCCATCCCGGCACTTAAGGATTTCCATCAAACAGCGGTCATGAAAGCAGACAGGCACAGCTCCGGGCCCAGAGCCCGCCGGGCGCCCCGCTGCTTTCCTCCACCTCCCGCAACGAGCCCGGGCGCCCCGCTCTCGGATGCCCCGGGCGGGGCTCGCGGTGACGGAGCGCGCGGCGGGTCACACCCCACTTGGCGGCAGACGGTCCGGGCGCCCGGGAGTGAGGCCACTCACCAGCGTGAGCCGGACTCTGGTGGAGAAGGTCTTCCCGTAGCAGAGGGTCTGGATGACGATGATGGCCGGCGTGGTCATGGCCTTGGCCAGCTGGTAGGTGCCGATGGTGTTGTTCTGCAGGGAGAGGTTGGTGAAGACCACGAAGCCGCAGAAGCTGAGCGCCAGGAGCACGAGCCGCGAGGGCGGCAGGCTCTTGGGGGCAAAGACGTCGAGCTTGTGGCAGACGTAGAGGCCGAGCCAGGTGACCACGAAGTGCACGAGGGTCAGGCTCATGTTGGGGAAGCCGTGGTGCACGTAGATCCACTTGTTGAGGAACACGATGCAGATGGACACCAGCAGGTTGAGCAGCAGCCCGGCGGCGATGCGCCCGTGGCCGCGCACCCGGTCGGCCAACGACGCCATGGCCGCGCCGCCGGCGCTCAGCCTCCGCGAGGCGCGCCCGGCCCGGCCCCCGCCCTCCGCCGCCGCGCTCCCGCCGCCGCCCGCCTCTCGGTCCGCCCGGGGAGCGGGAGCCGCCGCCGCGCGCACATGCTCCGCCGCCGCCCCTCGCCTGGGCGACGCGGCGGCACGTCGCGCGCCCCGCCCCTCTGCGGCGGCCACGTGACTCGGGGCGCTCGCGCTTCCGCCCCGAGCTGGGGGGCGGAGCGGCCTCCACCGCGCGCAGGCGCGTTGGGCTCTGGCTGCCCGGGCCCGAGCCGGCTGGGCTGGGCTGGGACCGTTTTGCTGTCGGCGTTTCCGGTGTCCGGCATCCGGCAGCATCCTGGCGGGGAGGCGTGCTGAAGCTGTTGGCCAGTGGTTCGGAGGCGACAGGTGCTGAGCCAGCTGAGTCCCGGCCAGAGGGGAGAGCGTTACTTCTTGAAAGCATATTTTTAAACATTTTATTTTAGAAACCCAGACATAGGGAAGAGTAGACAGTGTGGTGAACCGTCATATACTCATCACGGTTAGCAAACTGTTCAGATTTCCTTCCTTTTGAATCAGCGTTTGGCTTTTTCACGTTTTAGAAGAGTGTCTGTTTTAAATGTTCCAATATACTTGGTTAGAGTTGTACATAATGTTCTACCGTATTTTAAATTTATTTCATCTGTTGTTACATCACTTTACTTACTCCAAACATCGTGCATTTGGGTTTCTTTGACCCTTGATTAGCCTTGCCAGTGATTTGTCTTTTTTTTTTTTTTTTTTGAGGAAGATTACTCCTGAGCTGACTGCTGCCAATCCTCCTCTTTCTGCTGAGGAAGACTGGCCCTGAGCTGACATCTGTGCCCATCTTCCTCTACTTTATACGTGGGACGCCCACCACAGCATGGCTTGGTAAGTGGTGTGTAGGTCCCTACTGGGATCCGAACCCATGAACCGTGGGCTGCCCAAGTAGAGTGCACAAACTTAACCGCTACACCAGCAGCCCAGCCCCAGTAATTTGTCTATTTTATTGGCCTTTTCAAAGATTACTTCTACTGATTTTGTTTCAAGTCATTGCTGTTTTCATTCTGACTTTTCCCCTCAATTTCTTGAATAGAATATTCAGTTCAGTTATTTTTATTTAAAAATAAAAGGATTTAAGGGTGTGAGTTAACCCCTGAGAGTAGCGCTGCCCACCGTCCTCTGGACAATGTAACAATGTAACATTCTCCTTGTCCTTAATTCCAAGGCAGTCTGATGACAGCCTTAATTTCCCCTCTGAGGTAAGCATTATGCCAGCACTCCTTGAGCCCGGCTTTGTGCAGGGGGCGGTATTTGGCGCTTGGGAGGTAATGGCAAGTGAAAGCAGACCAGAGCCTCTCTCAGAAGTTAGCGAGGGAAGACTGGTACTAAAGAATTATAAACCGTAATAAATGACTCTTCTGAAGCGACGAAATATGGTCCTGTGAACGTATCCTAGAAGAACCTGATCTAAACGTGGGAAGGGGAGGTGGTCAAGGGCTTCCCCAAGGAAACGACTCTTAGAATAAGACTTGAGAACGAGCAGAAGTTAATTAGGCAGTGTCCGAAGTCCAGCCGTGGTTCTCCTGATACGCATTGTTGCCCATACCCGCCAGACTCCAGCAATCAGCAATCCCTGCTGTACTCTGTGCCTTTTTTTTTGGTAAAGATTGGCACCTGAGCTAACAACTGTTGCCAATCTTTTTTTTTCTTTCTTCTTTCTCTCCCCAAAGCCCCCTAGTGCATAGTTGTATTTTTTAGTTGTGGGCCCGTCTAGTTGTGGCATGTGGGAGACTCAGCATGGCCTGATGAGTGGTGCCATGTCCGGGCCCAGGATCCGAACCAGCAAAACACTCAGCTGCTGAAGCAGAGCACGCGAACTTAACCACTCTGCCACGGCGCTGGCCCCTGTGTTCTGTGCCTTTTCCATTATATATTTGTATTGCCATCCTCCCTTCCAGTTTGGGAGGTTTTTGATTACTCTTTCAATCTCTTTACTTGTGATTGATCTATTCAGTTTCTCTATTTCTTCTTGATTCAGTTTTCAGAGGTGTATGAGTCCAAGAATTCAGCTATTTCTTCTATATTGGCCAATTTGTTGGCATATAGTTTTTCGTAGTATTCTCTTATAATCTTTTGTATTTCTGTGGTATCTGTTGTAATTTTTCCTCTTTCATTTCTAATTTTATTTGAGGCTTCTTTCTTTTTTTCTTGTGAGTCTGGCTAAGGGTTTGTCAATTTTTTTTATCTTCTCAAAGAACCAGCTCTTAGTTTCATTGATCCTTTGTACCTTGTTTTGGTTTCAATTTTATTTCTGCTCTAATTTTTATTATTTCCCTCCTTCTGTTCACTTTGGGCTTCATTTGTTCTTCTTTTTCTAGTTCTGTTAGGTGTGATTTAAGATTGCTTATTTGAGATTTTTCTCGTTTGTTAAGGTAGGCCTGTATTGCTATGAATTTCCCTCTTAGGACTGCTTTTGCCATATCCCGTATGAGATGGTGTGTTGTATTTTCATTTTCATTTGTCTCCATAGATTTTTTTATTTCTCCTTTAATTTCTTCAATGATCCCTTGGTTGTTCAGTAGCACGTTGTTTAGTCTCCACATCTTTGTCACTTTACCATCTTTTTTCTTGTAGTTGATTTCTAGTTTCATAGCATTATGGTTGGAAAAGATGCTTGATATGATTTCAATCTTCTTGAATTTATTGAGGTTTGCCTTGTTTCCCAACATATGGTCTATCCTTGAGGATGTTCCATGTGCACTTGAGAAGAATGTGTATTCCGATGGTTTTGGATGGAGTGTTCTGTGTATCTATTAAGTCCATCTGGCCTAGGTTTTTCATTTAATTCTACTGTTTCCTTGTTGACTTTCTGTCTGGATGATCTATCCATTGATGTAAGTGTGTTGAGGTCCCCTACTATTATCGTGTTGCTGTTAATTTCTCCTTTTAGGTCTGTTAATACTTGCTTTATGTACTTTGGTGCTCCTGTGTTGGGTGCATATATATTTATAAGTGTTATGTCCTCTTAGTGGAGTGTCCCTTTTATCATTATATACTGCCCCTTTTGGTCTCTCTTTACTAGTTTTGTCTTGAAGTCTACTTTGTCTGATAAAAGTATGGCAGCGCCTGCCTGCTTTTGTTTGCCATTAGCTTGGAGTATCGTCTTCCATCCCTTCGCTCTGAGCCTGTGTTTGTCATTAAAGCTGAGGTGTGTTTCCTGGAGGCAGCATATTGTTGGGTCTTGTTTTCTAATCCGTCCAGCCACTCTGTGTATTTTGATTGGAGAATTCAATCTATTTACATTTAGAGTGATTATTGACATATGAGCAGTTAATGCTGCCATTTTATCACTCGTTTTCTGGTGGTTCTGTACTTCCCTTGTTTCTCGTCCTGTATGTTTCAGACTGCCAATTCAGTTTGGTGGCTGTCTATGATGGTTTTTTCAGTATCTGTCATTTGACTTTCTGTTCTGACTTTTTGTTTAGTGGTTACTATGAAGTTTCTATAAAAGATCTCATACATGAGATAGTCCATTTTCTGATAGCCTCTTATTTCCTTAGTCTAAGCAAGTTCCATCCTTTTCCTCTTTGCTGGCTAAATTATTGTTCTCACAATTTATTCTGTTTTGTGTTGTGAGTTTGTGGTTAAAATAAAGTGATTATAGTTATTTTTGATGTTTTCCTTCCCTTTATCTTTAAGGTTATAATTAAGTGTTTGCTAACCTGTTCTGATGGAGAGCTGCAATTTTCTCATTTTGTCTGCCTGTTTATTTCCTTGCTCAAGGCTTCGTAAACCCTTTCTTTCTTTTCTTTTCTTTTCTTTTCTTTATTTTCTTTCCTTTCTTTTCTTTCTTCCCTTCCTCCCTTCCTTCCTTCCTTTCTCTCTCTTTCTTTCTTTTTTTTTCTTTCAGGTATGAGGGCCTTCTTGATCATTTCATCTAGGAGACGGTCTTGTGGCAATGAACTCCCTCAGCTTTTGTTTATCTGGGAAAGTTTTTATTTCTCCATCATCTGAAGGATGATTTTGCTGGATAGAGTATTCTTGGCTGAAAGTTTTTGTCTTTCAGAATTTTGAATATATCATCCCACTCTCTCCTAGCCTGTAAGGTTTCTGCTGAGAAATCTGCTGAAAGCCGGATAGGGGTTCCTTTGTAGATTATTTTCTTCTGCCTTGCTGCCCTTAGTATTTTTTCTTTGTCATCAACTTTTGCCAGTTTTACTACTATATGCCTTGGAGAAGGTCTTTTTACATTGATGTAATTAGGAGTTCTGTTATCTCCTTTCACTTGTAATTCCATCTTCTTCCCCAGGTTTGGAAAGTCCTCAGCTATTATTTCTTTGAGCAAGCTCTCTGCTTCTCTCTCCCCCTCTTCCCTTCTGGAATACCTATGATCCTTATGTTGTATTTTCTTATTGAGTTGGATACTTCTCAGATAATTTCTTCATTTCTTTTTAGTCTTAGTTCTCTCTCCTCCATGTGAAGCATTTCTATATTTCTATCCTCTAAAATGGTCATTCTGTCTTCTGTTATATCAGCTCTGTTATTTAAGGACTCCAGATTTTTCTTTATCTCATTCATTGTGTTTTTAATCTCCAAGATTTCTGGTTGGTTTTTCTTTATAGTTTCAATTTCTTTTGAAGAATGTGAAGAATTCCTTCCATTCATTAATTTTATTCCTGATTTCATTGAACTGTCTGAGTTTTTTTGTAACTCGTTGTGTTTTCTATGATAGCTATTTTGAATTCTCTGTCATTTAGATTGTAAATTTCTGTGACTTGAGGATTGATTTCTGGGTGCTTGTCGTTGTCCTTCTGGTCTGGAGTGTTAGCTACCTCTTCACGCTCTTTGATGGGGTGGACTTATGCCCTTGCATAGTGGTAGTATCTGGTCTCACATTCCACCTGCCACCACTGGAAGAGGGGTGCAGGAGCTGTGTATTCTGAGCCCGCTGCAGTCCCTGGCTGTTGAGCCTGTCTCTTGGAAGCTGTGCTGACAGGGTCTGTCTGCATTTGCCTGCAGGCTGCCACTGCTTTACACACATAGGCACACAGGTGCTCTGGCAGGGGTCTCCAGCTCTGGCTGACTGGCTGAGCTGATGCACTGGGTGGGAGGGGCTCTCTCTTTCACATGCAGTCCCAGGGGTGATCCTGCTCCACCCTCGCTCTCTGCCCTCGTGGGATGCTTGGCTTGGTGAAGATGCCCCTGTGATTGCTTAGCCTCCTCAGCGGTAGAGTGTTCCCACAGGCTGGGAGGCAACTCTGAGAGCGAAGGTGTTCCTGCAGAGGGCTGCCCCCACCCCATCAGAGCCGCGTGTGGTCCTGTGCCCTAGATTGCTGTCCTTTGGGGAGGCAGAGGAGTTCCTCTTACCTCCTTCCTCTGTCTCCCGGGGGTCCAGCACCTCCACCTTCAGATGTCTGGCTGCGTGGGCCTCTCAGACGTCTTTTGTGGTGTATGAATGCCTTCTGTTGGTTTATGAAAGTCCTTTTTGTTGTATCTTAGCAGGGAGAGTCTAAGGGAGGAGCTCCCTCTTCATGATGCTGACATCCCTCCCTTCCAGTTTGGATCCACAGAGCCCTCCCTGAGCAATGCTTTACAGCATTCACCCTCTCCTGCACTCCAGATAAGAGCCTAGACCCCCCATCTTCATTTAGTGTATTCAAATCATGGCTCCTTGTGATTATAGATTTGGATTGATAATCTTAGCATGGATGGTAAATTATGTTTTTATCATTCCTCAATTTCTGTTATAATATTTGAAAATGGTTAAAATATGAACTCTGAAATTTGGGTTAAAAGATAAAAATACCTAGTGGGTTCCAGCTGCCATTTGGTTTAGGGTCATTCAAGACCTTCCTGAGTCTAACCACATCTTTGACACTCATCCAGTTTTCCAGTGTTCCAGAACATGTACCTGTCCAGGCTGACTTATTGGGTCAGTGACTTTCTCTACCTCCTTCACCAGAGCACAGCTGCCCTAACCCTTATTCATCCTGAAATGTGATGATTATCCTTTTTCTTATTTACAGATGTTGAAAATTGAGGTTCATGGCTGTTATCTTGCAGCTAGAATGGGATGAGACTAAGATTCAAACCCAAGTTTCTCTGGCTCCACGGCCCACTTTCCCTCCTTTTTATTATGGAAAATTTCAAACTTGTGCAAAGTTAAAATGGTGTGGTGAAGCCTCCTGTACCCATCGCCTGGTTTCACAAACTGCCCTTCTGGTTTTGTATATACCCACACCTCCATTCAATTTTTAAAAGGTAAATTTGCATTCTTTCAAGTGCACAAATCTTAAACTGTAGTTTTTGACAAATGGATGCATTTGTGTAACCCACACTCCTGTCAAGATACAGAATATTTCCATCACCCCACAAAATTCCCTAGAGACACCCCTCCCCACCCCCAAGTGGAAGCCCCTGTTCTGATTTTTCTTCACCAGATTGGTTTTAACTGTTCTAGAACACCTTATAATTAATTGGTCATACGTGTGCTCTTCTTATGTCTAGGTTCTTTTGTGGAGTAGATCAATTCTTTCCTTTCACATTGCCGAGTAGTATTGTTTCATGTGAACATAACCACAATTTGTTTAGCCATTCTCCTATTGATGGGCATTTGGGTCATTTCGGTCATTTCCAGTTTTGGGCTATTGTAAATAATGCTGCCGTCAATACTTTTGTAGAGTTTTTGTGGCATTTATTTTCATTTCTCTTGGGTACACATGTAGGAGTGAAATTTCTTGGTTAAAGGGTAGGTGATTATAAGAAATAGTCAAAACTTTCCCCCAAAATTACACCACTTACATTCTCCCCAGCAATGTATCACTCACAGTTGCTCAGCATCCTTGCAGCCAGTTGTGTTGCCAGCCTTTGTACTTTAGCCGTTTTGATGGGGATGTGTAGTGATCTCTCGTGGATTTAATTTGCATTCACCATTGATTTGAGCGCTTTTTCATGGGCTCACTGGTTATGTACGTCTTCCTTTGTGAATCACCTGTTCTAGTATTTTGCCCACTTTTTAGGTTTTTTTGTCCTTTTTTATTGAGTTGTAAGAGTTCTTTATATATTCTGGCTATGAGTTGTTTGGTCAGATATATTTTTGCAAATATTCTCTCCTAGTCTGTGGCTTGCTTATTTATTTTCTTACTGGTGTCTTTGTGAGCAGTTTTATATTTTTATCAGTTTTTTCCTTTATGGTTATTGCTTTCTGTCTCTTGTATAGGAAATACTTGCTTACTCTCAGGTGAGAAAGATATTCTTTTTTTTAAAGGCTTTACAGTTTTAGCTGTTATATTCAGGTTTACAATCCATCTCCAATCAATTTTTCGGTATGGTATACAGCGGGAGTCGAGGTTCATTTAGTTTCCATGTGGATCTTCAGTTGTTCCATCACGATTAGTTGAACTCCACCTAGATCTTTTATTTTGAAAATTTTAAATCTACAGGAAAGTTGAATGACTAGCATAATAAACACTCCTGTGCCCTTCACACTGATTCACTGGTTAACATTTTGCTATATTTGCTTTATCTGTGTCAACTTTTAAAGCTGGACCATTTTGTAGTGCAGATTTCATGACCTTTCATGCTACATTGTGCAGCATGCATCTCCTGAGAATAAGGACAGTCACCTACCTACCATAATACCATTAAGGCACCTAAGAAAATCAACATTCAGTCATGCTCACTAATAAACCATCTGTTTTCCTACTGGAGTTTTGATAGGAATTGTGTTAAACCTGTGTATCAATTTGGGGGAGACTTGACATCTTTACTATGTTGAGTCTTCCAATTAATGAACATGGTGTGTCTCCATTTATTTTGCTCTTTGGTTTCTTTCATCGGTATTTTGTAGTTTTTCAGCATACAAATCCCACATGTGTTTTGTTAGTTACACTTCCCTATCAGTTCATACTGCTCTACCTCAGTTTTTAAATGGCTGCGTGGGAAGGCATAAGAATTAAAGAGGCTTCGATAAGTGAACATTTCATCTTGGGTCACTTTAGCTAGCCTCAATCAAAACTTGAGGCAGAACCCACTGCCTCTACACCTCTTCCCAGCCAATGCCAGGACGACAGTTATGATCAATGACTGCTGTCTGCCTCAGGTACAGGAGGGCTACCAGTACCCACCTCATTTAGGCCAGAATGCCCCGAACCTAGCAGATTAGAATCACCTATGGTGTATTATATTCAACAGTGCAAATTCTGTCACCCCATCCCAGGCCTCCTGAGCTGGACATCCCTAGGGGGAGCATCCTCAGATATGTACTGAACTCCTCAGGAGGGTTCAGGTGGTGAGCCAGCTGTGGGAGTTACTAGCCTAGACGGTGTTTTGTGTTTGAGTTGCACTCTCTCCCATTTGTGAGTCCTGTGCTCTTGTCCCTTTGGCACACTTGCTGATGTGCAGATGTGTACTCCCCAGTTCTTGGCCTTTCTCATGCCGATTCCTTAATCTGTAGTGCCTTCACCTTCCTGTGCTTTAGTCTCTTTGCAAATTCAGTGCATTACTCAGACCCCAGCCCAAATCCTACTTCCTTGGAGGCCTTTGAGCTGGAAGTCATTTCTTCCTGTTCTGATCCCTTGCGTCTCCCCTGCCAGGAGCGCTGATTTGATCTCGCAGCTTCTGTACCCCAGTGTCCCCAGTGCTCACTGTGCGCCAGATGCCACACTCGGCCCATTTTAGAGCAGGTTTGCTGAATGAGTTAATAAACTAGAAATGTCTTCAAAATAAAGAAAATAATATTCTTGCTATGTTCACCATCTTAATTGTAATATTTAAAAAACACTAAATTTTATGATAAATGAGAAATTACACCCCGGCTTAAAAATGAATCTCCTTTTTATCATCTTCATAATTTTAAGATATCAGAGTACTAATAATCACAGGAAAAAGTAGGATAATAGGAAATTCAGTTTCTTATTACATAAAGAGACAATCCTGGAATTTTTAAGAACAGCAAATTTTATTTTTTATATGATTTTATTAATAAACAGGGAAATACTGATATAATACATTAACAGTGCCACCATAATATTCTGAAAAGTACAAAATTCAAATATCTAAATTTTACAAACGTTTTCCCCATGATAACTCAAAAGAAAAAACCCAGTAATTACAAATATGTATATTTTATAAGAAATTCCCATTTATCATGGAAATTAGTGTGATTACAAAGAGTGGGTGAATTCGGACTGAATTTCATAACCTAACGGATCAAGACCCTGGTCTAGGAGCGTTAGGGAAGACTCTCTCAACTTCTGCAGCAATTTCCTGAGTTCCTCCTTAGAAAATACCTGATTGTAAAACAAGAGAAAAAGTTAAGAATGAGAACAAAGTATGAACCTACTGTCACCTAAGCAACCTGATTAGCTTAACGCAAGAAGAAATTCCTCTTTTAAGATTTGTGCAGCCAGAGGCCAGCACATTAGCATGGCCCAAGAACTTGAGAGCTGCGTCTCTGAGCCAGTCTGTGTGCTTCTAACTGCTTAGAAACGTATACATATTTTGGCAAAAAAGCACAAACATAACTGGACCATCATCACTTTAAGGAAATCTAAGCATCATTTTTTAAATGGCTGCATGGTAAGGTACAAGAATTAAAGAGGCTTTGATAAGTGAACAAGCTAAAAAATATAAACACATCTCACAAAATTAAATATTATTACAGAAATTATCAGATCACTAAAATCTAAAAGTGCAATGCTCTGGAACTTACCAGATACAGTTTGTGGCGCTCAGAGGACACCATATCTGCTAACTGCAGGCATTCCTGATACTGGCCAGTACTGTGCAATATGGTGTGAAGCAGAAAACACAGCATAGGCAGACAAAGCTTTCTCAGTAAAACCATCTGATGTGTTCTTTCATGGTCTTCTTCAGCATCCTACAGACAGACATCAAGCAGTCACTTTAACAACTTTAAGCTAAATACACTTATAAAAAAGTCAAGGACTAAATCAAAACCGAAATGCAAGTGCCCATTAAAAATAAGACAAGGGCAGTTCAGTCATGGTATCGAGTAGACAAGGCTGGCACAAAAGCATGAAGATGAACAAAATACACTACAGAGGAGTCACAGATGTGATAATGGACTCAAAATGCTTCTGAATTTGCATTTCTAGTATACAAACATATACAACGGGAGTAAGCAAGACTGAAGCCCACCAAGGCAAACATCAGAGCAGAAGACAACCCCACCCGGACATGCGCAGATGGAGGTGCCACTGCTCCCAGGAGGGCTGAGAACCCGCCAGACCACCGCAGGGGCTGTGGTCACGGGAGAGAGGGACAGGGAGGGACAGCTTCATGGCAAATGCTTTTTTTCCGCCTGGGAAAGATTCACCCTGAGTAACATCTGTTGCCAATCTTCCTCTGCTTTTTTTCCCTCCCCACAGCCTCAGTACATAGTTGTATATCCTAGTTGTTAGTCCTTCTAGTTCATCTCTGTGAGCCACGGCCACAGCATGGCTTCTGACAGATGGGTGGGGTGGTTCTGCACCTGGGCACCAAACTGGACTGTCAAAGGGGAGCACGCTGAACTTTAACCACTAGGCGTCAGGGCTGGCTCAGCACTTCTTATAAGTATACATAGATCTTTCTAGAAAGTTACGTGGGAGTAAGAGTGCAGAAGACCTTTTACGCCCTCTACAGTTTCTTACAACACATTTGAAAACTCAAATAATTAAAATAATAAAAAGGTACCCAACCACACTAAGATTTCTGAAATAATCTTAAAAATAGGAAGGAAATCCACAGAACTGATGGTGTAAAACAAAATAGAAAGAGGAGAAGCTAAAACAACAACTGCTCCTTTGAGAAGCCTAATAAGACACCTACTGACTTTTTAAAAAGGCGGCATCTTCTTAGAAGTTTGGAAATTGTTTTTCTTTATGACAGTTATATCAATCACTAAAAATATCTTCATGTGAGAGGCTGTATTAAGTTGCTAAAGCATTTTTCAAAGGCAGATATGGGTGGAGGTGTGAAGCAACATGATGTAATCTGGTAATTCTACCAATGGGTAATTGTACTTAGTCTGACCTGGGTCAGATTCCACACTTAGGGAAAATCACTGTCTATCGATCTTTCAGTCTTTGTTTTGAGAGATAAGTACACAAAAGCAAACATTAAAATGCATGCTTTGCATTTCCTTAGCTTTAAAAAGGAAAGTGTCTCCATTTCTTTTCCCCAGGAGGCACTCACTACCTTCAGAGGTGGATTTCACACACCTCACAGTCTTTCTTGTAATTCCTGTTAGCGATTTCTACTGGAACCTGTTAAGGATGAGAGGATGCTTCCTCCTGGTCATTCCATCTGTGCCAGATGTCGTCTTTCCCCTTATGCTAAAGAGGCAAAGTACCCCTGGCTCCTAGACTCCTTATCACCCCCAGGTAGCTGCAGGCTTTTTCTTTTAAAGATTTTATTTTTCCTTTTTCTTTCAAAGCCCCCTGGTACATAGTTGTGTATTTTTAGTTGTGGGTCCTTCTCACTGTAGCATGTGGGACTCTGCCTCAGCATGGCTGGACGAGTGGTGCCACATCCGCGCCCAGGATTTGAACTGTTGAAACCCTGGGCCACCGAAGCGGAGTGCACGAACTTAACCACTCGGCCACGGGGCCGGCCCCAGCTGCAGGCTTTTTAACAGCCTTATCTCACAGGATGGATTCTGGCACTGCATCTCCTGAATCCTGCTGCTGCCAAAAGTCAGCAGTGTTACAGGAGATCTCTTTGGCTGACTCTAGTGGATTCCCATCCCAGCAGATCAGGGGCTGTCAACCGTCTAGAATCATGCCTGATAGATCCAGCAATTTGCCACAAGGAAAAGGGAACACATTATTCTGCCACAACCTATGATATTTCCCTCATATAAATAAAGAAAAGGTTTGAAAAATCCTGTAAATATAAAAAACGAAAAGATTCTTTCCATCAGGGACATACGGTGCCTTATATGTGAGAAAAACTGACTAACTGATTTGTGCTGAAAGCAGGAGCTGACCTGTACTGACATTAGAGGTATCCCTAACATGAAGACAGTGCCTTCACCCCAATAATGTAGTGCCATTCATTTGCCAAGTATTTCCTGAAAGCCTCTTATGTTCCAGGCATTATTTTAAGAGCCAGAGTCAGAGAAATGAAGGAAACAATGCTGCTCCCTTCCACAAGGTTGCATCCTAACGAGAGTAGACATACAAAAAGCAAATAAATGTACATTATATCAGATTGTGATAAGTGCCACTAAGAAAACTAACGCAGGATAAGGAGATAGAAAGTAAGAGGTGGGTGCGTATACATACACATGCTATTAGGATAGGGTGGCTGGGGTTGGGAGGGTCTCTAAAGAGATGACGTTTGAGCAGCCTGCTGAAGGAAGCAGGGAGGCCACCCGTGCAGACATCTCGGGAAAGGAGCGTTCTTGGCAGAGGAGGAACAGCAAAGAGGCCCAGGAGCGGGACCGTAGTGAGGGGAGGGCAGCAGCGTGCAGGACTGGGGAGGTGGTCAAGTCCAGTGTGCGTGATCCTGGACGTCAAGAAAACTGTGTTTTATTCAAAGTGCAGTGAGAAGCCATCAGAAGGTTCTGAGTAGGAGAGTGACATCTATTTCATTTTAAAAGGATTGGGGCTGATCTGTGTGAGAAAGGAACTGTTGAAGAAAGAGTGGGAAGCAAGGGAAAGACAGCTGAGGCTTTGACAAGACAAGAATGTGGTGGAGGCAGAGATGGCAACAAGTAGGTAAAGATGACCTGCCTGCTCCATCCTCCTGCCTCCACACAAGGGGACCATTCTACAGTCTGTAAAAACCTGAGGTACAGACTAAGAGACAGCGTGGAATGCCAGGGCTATCCTGAACAGCTGTGCTTGCACAATGGTGTCTGGCCAGATGAAGGAGTGGGGGTTGTGCTCCAGTCTATGGGTTACACGCACTTGGCATGCACTCTCTGTGTAAGAGAAGGGTACCATTTCCCTTCTTATACAAGTTTCTGTGCACCATATTTCTGTGTACCATTTCCTAATTCTTATACAAGTGATGCATGTGCTAGTGGGAGCCTTGAATAATTCCCTATTTTGTTGAAGATGTAAGAATATTAAGCTAAACTCAACCGAGGTGACTCAAAATATCATAATTTATCATTTGAGCGTCCAAGAAACCTGTTCTTGTCTGGAGTAGATCTGAAGAAGTGACTGAGACTGAATATTGATTTTTAAATATTTGAGAAAACAAAGTGGTTGTCATCCAGTGCTTTCCATTCCAACGCCATTTTTACAATACGCCAGACTGTCTATTTTGTGGCTTTCATGATCTAATCTACTAAGATTAACTACTAATTAGAATAAAGATTTATGTATAAATAAGGCACTCAAGTCTTCAAAATTTAAAGGACATTTTTTTAGCATTTTGCAACACTAAAATTTTATCTCCATGAACACCAGCACAAGTCAGAACAGAAGAGTTTAGCCTGAGGAATGTGCTAAAGCTTCAAAACTATGAAGTCAGCAGAGTTCCAGTATGAATTTTAGGATAAGAAGTGGAGACTGTTAAGGTAATTACTCTATCAGGAATAGTAGCAAATTGGGGCTCAAATTGTCTCCTGTGCCTAGTGTTTTTTGCTTCTGATCAGAAAAGGGAAGCCAGAGGAGCTAGAAAAATGGAGTAGCCAAAGAAATAGCAGTGACTATCTTGGGACGTGGGAACGGTGGAAGGGAAGATACCAAGGACACTCCTTGGTTTCTCTGAAGAGCCAAGACCCCAGCACTTCAGTTCACCTTGCAGGGATCACAGGTCTGCAGAGGCAAAACTCATCACTCCCTGCGTCCATCACGCCCCAGGGCCGGCCTCAGTGTCCTCCCTGCACGTGACGGTCACCTGCAGCACCCTTCCTCTCCTCGGCTCCTGCAAGTTCTACCCCATTCGTTCAAGACTCAGGCAAACGCAGCACCGTTTGAGCATCCCATCCAGATCTCTTCCAGGAAGAAGCAACCTGTTCTTTTCCCAAACTCATAAAATATTTAATCTATTCTTCTGTAACTGGTTCTCAACCCAGGCTACACATTAAAGCTCTCCAGGTGATTAAAAAAAAGGCCCAGTCCCACCTCAGACCAATTATGTCAGAACCTCTAGGGCTGGAAGCCAGTGTCTTTCAAAGGCTCCTCAGGTCACTCAGTGGACAGCTCAGAGGGGAGAGCCACTGCTTCATGTACGTCTCACTCACGCTACTAGACTTATCTTCACACCCCTAAACTGACTTGAGTACATGTATAATTAAGGTTTTAGGTCCTGAATTTAAAAAAATTAGATTTCAGTATCCTGAGTGAACATATTATATCTGCAGAAATCGTTTACCCGAGAGTCAAATATTCCTATGCCCTAGTAGTGTTTGCAGTTTTGGCTTAAATTATGGGATGCTCAGTTGTAAGCACAATGGTTATAGAAGATCGACAGACGCTCCTGTTGAGACAGAACTTTAAAAAAAGACATAGTTTGTTTTGAGGTTTTTTTTGCATTCAGCTATAAATAATGCGCACAGCTTACCTCTCTCACATCCACCATCCACCCTCCATCAACAAACAACAAGACGTTGTACATTTTTTCCTTCACGTCAGCAGTTAGGGCATCCAAGTGCCCTTTCCAGATACTGTAATCCATCTGCAAAGCAGACACAGAGCAGATGTATAATGGGCTGAACCCAACGAAGGATGGATTTGTAAAGTACAGACAGGAATATACACATGGAACATCATTCTGAAGAGCTGACATTGTCAGCCAAATATAAATATAAATATCAACATCAACAGATTGCAGGTAAACAAAACACTAAAATGTTAACTTTGTAAATGAACACTAATGACACCTGAAGGTATGTTTTATGTTTGGTTAATTATCTACAGAAAAGTAAATAAATAGATGGCTCTTTTTCAAAGTGGAACATGACTGGGAAGATCGCCTGTTACAATAGGAATGTCGTTGCTGAGGAAGTAACCTCTTTAAATATATGACATATATTTTTTAGGTGTAATAGACGTGTCTCATCTATATTCAACGTACCTCATATTTCTTTTCTTTGTGTTCATGAGCCACTTTCTCAGTGAAAGTTGCCTGAGTTATCAAAGTAGGTTTTTGTGGAGCCGAATTCATATGCTTAAACCACTCATTAAAGGTTTCATGGGCTTCCTAAAATGTAAAATAAAATAGAAAGATATGAAAAAGAAATAAAACTTTTCACGTATGTTCAACAAAGCTTTTAAAATTTGGTTCTTAGAAATAATTTTGCAGCATCAAGAAATAAAACTGTTTAATATTTACTTTTTATGCACAAAGAATCATTGTGAATAACTGTTTTGTGAATAACAGCAAGGTGTATATATATATATGTGTGTGTGTGTGTATGTTGTGTTTTCTGGGACCCACTCCTCAGCACCCTGCTACATATGTATCTTGGCATTTATCAGTCTGTGATGTTGTCGTCACCCTGTGATGATGTCACCTTGTGATGTTGTCACTCTGTGAGTACGCATGTTTACATGTGTCTTGACTAGCCTATTAGCTTTCAGAGGACAAGGATGGACAGCCATCCACAGATTAAGTGCTAGAACCCAGCCCAATGAAATTACTTCATTGTTTGTTGAATGAAGTTTTAGTAAGTATGTTATTTTAGTCATAACAAATATACAATATCTTGCTTTTCTCAGTTACTGCCAAACAGCAGAAATACTGAAGTTGAGACAAGCATTCAGAGACACCTAAGCAAACAGAAGTCTCAGACGTCACACACTGTCTGCCACGTGAGACGTTCTTGGTTGTGAGCACTGATGACAGGCTCAGGCTGACGAAGGCCAGGGCATGAATGCTCTGCCCTTGTGGACCAGACAGCACACAGTCACAGGGAGAGAGGACGAGTCAGTCTACCTCTGGAAAACAGTCCAGAGTCTGCAAGTGAATCAGAAAAATCATCACGAAGACAGGCACATTTGTGGTTTTCTTCCCAATCTCACCAAATAAGCTCTAATGCACAGATGTTCTCTGATAGCATTATCGTCTTCGGCAGGAAGTGGACTTTCCATTCCTCGTTCCTCCCACTGATTGTAGATTTCTGCTATCGAGTCCTGAGGAATCTTCACAAATACTTCTTTTGCAGCTTCATGCTTTTTTGATGCTGTGAAAAAGATATACCATTTTCAATATATGTGGATTTCTATGTAATGGTTTAAAGGAGCCGAATCATTGGTTTGCAACTTTTACAGTCGGCCGTAACCAGTTCAGATCCCAAGATACTTCTGTTACAAGTCTGAGTGATCTTTCTGCCTAAGGGCCCAGCTTTTCCCTTATTTCAGTGTGACAGTCACAAAAGGATTCATTAGGTGCAGTTACTTTACATACGTCTGTGTCTTAAAAAAAAGCAATTACATTTTTCAAAGTCTTAAGACTATATGCAAAATTGAGTGGACGTGAAAATTCATTGTTAAATCTGTTCTGTTTCCTAACACCAGGTTTGATATATAAGAGTGGCTGTTCTGTACCCTCCCCTACTGGAAGGGTTAGAAAAACAAAACACAAAACAAAGTTCAAGAATATATGGATTTGAACCAAAACTTTAAAAAAGAATATAAAAATACAGCATACCCAAGAATTTCCTCATTATCGCATTGCCTTGTTTTAGTGCTTCTGCCCTCTGTGCTGGGTCAAATACCAACCAGTCAATTACATCAATCTTCAAACGGTCCTCCTGTTCATTTAAATGAAAAAAAGAAACATCAATTTTTTTTTTTGGAGGAAGATTAGGCCTGAGCTAACATCTGCTGCCAATCCTCCTCTTTTTGCTGAGGAAGACTGGCCCTGAGCTACCATCTGTGCCCATCTTCCTCTACTTTATATGTGGGATGCCTGCCACAGCATGGCTTGACAAGAGGTGCCATGTCCACACCCAGGATCTGAACCGGTGAACCCTGGGCCACTGAAGTGGAACGTGCAAACTTAACTGCTGCGCCACTGGGCCGGCGCCCCCCCCACCCTTTTTTCATGAGGAATATTGTCCCTGAGCTAACGTATGTGCATATGCCAAGCTTCCTCTATTTTGAATGTGGGACACTGCCACAGCATGGCTTGATGAGTGGTGTGCAGGTCCACACCCAGGATCCAAACCCGCAAACCCTGGGCCACCAAAGTGGAGCGCACGAACTTAACCACTATGCCACTGGGCCAGCCCCAACAATTTTGTTTTTTTTCTAAGATATTATGCAAATCATAGAATTAACTTATACTTGCATTTCGAGTGAACATCATTTTCCCTCAAGTTATACAAAATCATGAAAGAATCTAGCTTTCCTTAGCTTATTTTCACATTTAATGGCTCTCTATTGGATTATAGAGAAATGTACTGGACTGTGACTCTGGAATCATATATTGTGTACCATCAACTTAACCACAGGAGTCCTTTAAGCACTACTCTCAAGCTTTTTTCTTTCCTAGGTAAAACTTTCTTTTCCTTTCTGAAAACAGGAGTAAGCAAGCAATATAAGAGTTAGTGACTGATCAAGTATCTAGAATTATCTGAAGGGGAAAAAATTCAATGCTCAGGTTTTTTTCTATTCAAGAAACTTCCTTTAACATAATACTACTGTAAGTTACCCCTTACATAAGACCTTAAGTTTGTTGTCAATTTTTATAATGTAAAAGGTTTTGGCTGACGAGGAGAAATTCTTTAAAAAAGAAAGAAGCCAGAGTATTTAAAGGTAGGAGTTCACCCGAGAACAACGTGGGGGAGCACTGGGAGTTACAGGACCCCCCATCACCTCAGTAGTGCCGGCATCCAGGGCTGGGGCCAGGTCATGATGACTGAATTCCCCGTTGTCTTTCTTTCGAATATTCTCAACTACAGTTTTTGTTATAGTTGCAATATCCAAATCTAAAGAATTTTTTGAAGAGATAAAAACAAGAATTAATTTGTCACAGTGATTTAGTAAATTTGGGATAACAATTCTTTAAAACTACAACATGTAAAATATGAAAGACATAAAAGAAAATGACAAAATTAGAAGACATATTACACGAGTTACAGTGTAAGCTATTTTATTCCTAAAACAGAATTTCATTCCTTTTTTTTCCCCCTCTCAAGAGAAATAAGATTTAAAACTAGAAGGATAAACGTTACTAAAGCCAAAATGATAATTTGCCTACAGGGCCCAACAGGGGAAGTTCTCCACTGTTTTTACCTGCTTCTTTAGCCAGTTCCAGGCAATGGTGGCGCTGTTCAAATTCCGTAACACCTTCCAAAAATAATGCATACTGGGCAACAGCCAGGTCTTGAGGCAAATGACAGGTGTAAAATGCTATGAGATTTGTATGTTTCTCATTTATTAAAAGCTAAAAAATAGAAAAGATCAAAGTATGTCAACAATACAAGTTCTAGGATCAGCAGTGCTTTTTCAAAAGTTCACTTCAAAATTTCAAATGTATTTAAGAGAGATTCATACAGACATGGATTTGTGATGCTAAAAAGAATAATTTTAAATTTTAAAAAATGTACTTATGTTAATTAAAAGATCTCTTATGGATTCTGATGACTTTCCTGCCACTAGGTATTAAAATATTATCATTGTGATTTCTGTTTTCATTAAAATAGTAAAAAAAAAAGAATCAAATTGTGGATTCTCAAAGTTTACCTGTATGTATGTCTTTAAAACCTCAATGGAAACTTCTTCCTTCAAAGGGAAAAAAGATATAATTCAGTTATAAACACATCTGCTTATATGTAACAGCAATATATCTAATAAAAATTCTGCTATTAAATTATTTAATGACTTTAATATTTACCACTGAGCAGTAACTATATGCCAGGCTAGGTGCTTAGCAAAGTTCATGCATTGCCTGATTTAATCTCATCATAACTCTGTGGGTGGTTACCATTACTGTTCACATTTTACAAAGGGAAGAAACCAGGACCAACGGAGGTTTTATTTGCGCAGAATTACAGAGCCAGAAGCTGCTGAGTAAGGGTGGGCACCCAGGGTTCTTCCTCCAGAGCCCAAGCATTCAATGCTGTATCATTCCGCCTCCTACATGTACTCTGGCCAAAATATTACAATCATTTAGGAAAGAAGAAAACAAAGGTTTAAAATCTCACACAGAACTTAGTCTGGTTCCGTTAGCAGCTTGAGCCGGTTGATTTAGAGTCGGGTACTGATGAGCATTAAAGTTACAGATTTACCCAACACCAGGTACCCAGCAGCACTCTGCAGCCATGGACTGGAACCCTAACGGTCGCTGCACTGAGTTATCCTGGGGTGAGCACAGCAGACTACAGAGCAGACTTCTGCACCGCCGCCACCGCAGCCCGTCTTCCGGAGGATGGGTATACAGCCAGGGCCTGGCACGGAGGCATAAAGGCTTCCTTTTACTTACTTTGGTTTGTAGTCCCAGAGTTCGAAAAAACAAAATGAGGTGAGTCATGAAGCGGAGGAGGTGTCCAGGTAGATTATTTCTGCTTTTAGCAAGCCATTTGCTAAACTCATCCATCAGACCTACAAGCGTCAAAGCAAAGATTCAACAGGAGGGATAAAAATCAAAAGAAGAAAAATAAATATTACCAAGAACATTTACCGCATTCCTAGAGTGTAGTTAAGTCACTACTCATTGTCAATAACTGTTATATAAAACAGACTATGTTAAATTCAAACTTTTTAGCAATTAAGTGAATAGCTGCATTCAAATAGACTGATATTTATAAAGATTAAAAGATGTGGTGAGCCATATGCACTGTTTTGTTAACTTATTACAAAACTACTATCAGAAAACAAAGAACTCATACAAAGTAAAATAAAACGATTATATCTTACCATCAATGTCTCCCAGGATAAGGAATTTTTGAACTATATGATAATGTTCTTGATTCTCTTCCAGAACTCTCTGAAAAAATTTTTACATTTTTCATAAATCTTCTAGTGTTCATTCTGTAGTACATTCTGGAGTGTGTACTCATTGTCAAACTAAAAATGTCAAACTTTTGAAATAACACACATAAAGAAAAAGTTGGAAATAAAAGATCTTAGGAGATCAAAACAAAATAAAATGTGGGAAGGACACTGCCTTTGGAATATACTCAAGGCTTACAAATCCAGGACTGAGCAATATCTCTGAAAGCAGAGAACTGTGACAATTTAATCTGTGAATGTTATTAAACTTTCATTTTTCATGTATTACTACTGTGTGCCTTGGCACTCCATGGTGGGCCAGAAAGGAAGGGCACTTGTGACTGAGCAAAATGAACTGTAAGATTCCTTCAATATGAACACTGGCCTTAAAAGCATTGTTTGGGTATTTTCTGCCATGTGTGGCACCAAGAGTAACAAAAACCATCAACATAGTAATTAGGCAGAGTAGAGAAAACGATTTACAGGTAACCTGCAGCTGGATCTTTTGAAGGAAACAGTTTAATTTTTGTCAAATATTTAAAATTTTTATTTAGTTATCTAAATTTTCTTTTTTTTTTTTTGAGGACGATTAGCCCTGAGCTAACCTGCTGCCAATCCTCCTCTTTTTGCCAAGGAAGTCTGGCCCTGAGCTAACAACCATGCCCATCTTCCTCTCCTTTATACGTGGGACGCCTACCACAGCACGGCTTTTGCCAAGCGGTGCCATGTCCGCACTGGGGATCCGAACTGGCAAACCCCGGGCTGCCGAGAAGCGGGACATGCGCTCTTAACTGCTGCGGCACTGGGCCGGCCCCTATTTATCTAAATTTTCTTTCAGCGTTTATTCTTTTTACATCCAAACCTTTGCTCCACGTGGAATTATTTTAATACACGGCATACGGTAGGGATCTAGCTTTGTTTTCTTTCTGGATGGAAAGTTAATTATGCCCACACCATGTGTCTACATAAACCATCCCTTTTCCTCTAAAATCAAAGGTCACCGTGTCACCTGTTAAATTCTCAAATACACTTGGATCTAATATGGGACGTTTATGTTCCACTGATCTATTTGTTCCTGTGCCAATTCCACACTGTACTGCTGTTATCTTTATATTAGCTTTCATTATTAAGACAAGTATCCTATAACTATTGTTCTTTTGCAAATTTTCTTACCATTCTTACTTATTCTTCTATTTGGAAATTTTCTATCTAGAAGTAATCCCCCAAAGCATTAGGTTTCTATGTTAATTTTGGGATGACTGCCATTTACATTAAATCCTCTCATCCAGGAACACGTATATACTTACTCTATAATAAGATTCTATAGACTCTATAGTTTTCTGTATAAAGGCCCTCAAACCCTTGGTTAATTTTATTTCTAGGTACCTTACAGTTTTGGTCAGTAATTTAAATGGGACTTTCTGGGGGTGGGGAGGCTATATCCTTTTCTAACTAGTTGGAACAAGTATAGAAAGACTGATTTCTTGTAACTTTGCCTTGAATTTAGATACATTAACAAATTCTCTTATTAATTCTCTTATTTATTCTAGTCACTTACTGAGTCTTGAGGTCCTAGATTTATAATTTTATCACGTGACTGTTCTCCCCTTTGTAATATTTATATCTATTCCTTGACTTGTTTTTTTTTAAACGTTTTATTTTTCCTTTTTCTCCCAAATCCCCCCGGTACAAGTTGTATATTTTAGTTGTGGGTCCTTCTAGTTGTGGCACGTGGGACGCCGCCTCAGCATGGCCTGATGAGCGGTGCCATGTCCGTGTCCAGGATCCAAACCGGCAAAACCTTGGGCCGCTGAAGCAGAGCCCACCAACTTAACCACTCGGCCATGGGGCCGGCCCCTATTCCTTGACTTTTTAATTTTCATTGGCTGGAATCTCTATAATAATAGACTGCTAATAAACATTTGACAGAAAAAGTATCAATTTTCTTACTATATGAAGAGCTCATTTATAACAATAAGGAAAAGGTAAAACCCAAGGGAAAAAAACAGGTAAAAGATCTGAATAGCAAATTCGCAAATGGTCTCTAAACAGGGGAAACTCCCCTGCCCGTGAACAGACAGATGCGAGAAGCACAGTGAGCTCCGACTCCCACCTAATCTGAAGGACTGGCACAAAACCAGAAGGGTGACATTTGGGAGCTGAGAATGCGGGAAAGGGACATATTAATAAATTACTTGTGGGAGTATGAATTAATTGCTACAACCAGGTAATTAATTTAATGTACACATACCCTTTAACCCAGCAACCCTGCTTTCAGGTCACTTATCCTAAAGAGCAGGACTGGTAGAGAAGCATGTGTGTATACAAGAATGTTCACTGCAGTGCCAGAAACAACCTAAATATCACCAATAGGGAATGACTTTAAAAAGTATACATCATTTGGGCCGGCCTGGTGGCGCAGCAGTTAAGTGCACATGTTCCACTTCTTGGCGGCCCGGGGTTCGCCGGTTCAGATGCCGGGTGCAGACATGGCACCGCTTGGCAAGCCATGCTGTGGTAGGTGTCCCACATATAAATAGAGGAAGATGGGCACAGATGTTAGCTCAGGGCCAGCCTTCCTCAGCAAAAAGAGGACTGGCAGCAGATGTTAGCTCAGGGCTAATCTTCCTCAAAAAAAAGAAAAGAATAAGTTAGATGGAGACTAACTAACTTGGAGAGAGTATCACCAAGAGAAAAACCCCTCCACGCTGTAAAGTAATGTATGCAGTACAATGGGAAAACAAAACCAAGACCCTCCACGGGGATACCTACATTATTGACATGTCGGTGTGAGAGTGTGGAGGACGACACAGCAGGAGACTGTCAACCTGCTTTATCATCTCAGGGGAATGAGAGCCACCATAGAAGGGCTGAGAGAAAGTGTTTATAAAGCTTTTATTTATATCCTGGGATTATTGTGTTCCAAGGACATGCAGTATTACTTCGGTTATTTAAAATTTTTTAAAAGAATATTACTTTAAAAAAAGAAAATCTTGTTAATTTTTCCATTGTGTGTTTAGTTTTTTAAAAGGAAAAGGATAAACTAGCTTACATGTATATCATATATTTAAATGAAACCAATCCTAAACCAAAGAAACAGACATGAGGTATTACTTTAAATACATCTAAGTACTTAAGCTTCCTCCTTTTAAAGAGTCTTTCTCATGTGGACGATAGGCAAGGAAAAGAGAGGAGATGACAAGATTTCACGTATTTTTTGCCTTTCTACTACAGTGCACAAGAGTATAATATTGTTTCCTATTCCAGTCATCCTAAAATTTTAATATTTACCTTTTTATCAGTAGCTTGAAGTTCTTCAAAAACCTTTTCTAAGGTCCAACTTCAAAAGAAGGAATAGGAAAGGGATGAAATAATATTAACAACGTGAACAAGGGCTACAAATACAACTTCACAGAGCATACCTCAAATCACGTGACTCAAACAAACCAACAAACTCACTTGGCTTCCAAATATTCTCTAGGGAGCTCTTCAGTTTCATCCAGAGTCATGACTGACGTGCGGACCTCCTGTTCCACCAGACTGTCCACCATCACCCGAAAGTAGGCCCACACCGTATCTTCCCAGGTGTCACAGACAGGAAGCAGCTTTCCCCCCATTCCAAAACAGTAAAACGTAGACAGTCAGCAAAAAAGAAGGGAAAAGCAGTTACATCCATTGATATGGGCTATAGTCACTATAATGACATAAAACATTGTGGACTGTAAAATATATCAAATAAACTCTAACGCCTACAAACCACATCTTCTAAGTAGTTCGAACAATTAAGATTTTTTTTCATACTGAGTTCACAACAGCATCAATTTTCCATGCTGATATAAGATGGTGTTTCAACTAATTATTCTAACATCCCTCAAAATACCTGTAAAATGTATGGTGTGGTGGGGTTGTGAGAAGCACACCCACAAATATGAGACAATCCAGTCACTGTGCCTTAGCGGTACACCTCTGCATAAAGCTATGGGTACCATAAGTCATCAATAGATGTATGTTGTCATTAAACTTACAATTCTTAGAAACTGAAGTCTGATTTCATGTATCAAAACATCATTTGATGTATGGGACACACCATATTAAGCAGCTCAAGCCGCTATTCTATTTCAATATTATCACTGATACTCTTAGCAAGTAGCTTAAGTTTGTAAGATTTACTATACACAATTACTGGAATATTGATCTGACTTCACTTCATAAGAAAAAAAGATTTATTAAAATAGATCGCATACCTGCTTAAGATTCCCACTTAAAGCTGCATAAATTGCTCTCTCATATCTGTTAAAAAGCTCCTGAAATACAATGAATATAAATAAATTTGAAATATTGTTTTTCATAGTATGTCAACTTTTTTCATAATCTGGAATTTTGCAATGTCTTCTAAGCTGAAGTGATTTATTTGCTTGATAGTTTCTAAACTTTAGTGAAAGACCTAGTGGGGTAACAAAAGGAAGGACCCCTTAGTTTGATGACAGAGTGAATGCTGATACCTTCAAGAAAAGTCAACAGCTAAATTTCAAGCACAAGGTGAGAGCAGATCCAACTCTAATGGATGCTTTCTCTCTAACAGTCAAATTTTATTCCAGATAGAACCCGTAAAGGTCATTTCCCCAGCAAATTAACTGACACTGACCTAATGACATCAAAACAAGGCACTTGGAACCTGCCATGCTTCAGTTTGCACAAATTCCTAAGGAGAATTAATTATACTCATCAAATGATCCCATTTTCCATCCAGATTCTGCTAATGGCATTTGTCCTCTTTTCATCCAAACAAGAGACTTGAGAGGCTCACTATACAACTAGCCCTCCTTGGCCTTCCGTCTCAGTCACTGGTCCTGTCCATCCTGCTCCTTTCCATTGCCATCAGTGCTGTCCTAGGACAGGCCCTTGGTACTTAGTGTCTGAAGAATTCTGACAGGCTGCGAACTGGTTTCTTGGCCTTCAGTCCATTCAGTTTTAAGCCTGTTTTCCACTGCCATGCTAATCTTCTTAAAACACTGCTGCCATGTGCCCTCCAGGTTTTGATGGTTCACCACTACGTAGGATAAAAAGTTTTCATTCCCCAGAGTAGCACCTGAGGACCAACACTGCCTGTCCTTAATTTACCTTTTTCAGTCAACTTTCCCATTACAGTCAGTTCTGCTACAATGCTTGTTTTGAAATGTGAATTTGTTTCAATGCAACTGATGTATCAAGCAACAATTTGATCATAATGCAGATTGCCCATTTGCTTACATACAATTTCGTCCACAAGAAACAACAGATGAATGCAGAAAACTACACGTAGCTGAACTGAGCCACTTAGAAATACAGAAAAGTGACACACTTCAAACATCTACCAGCTACCTCAGTTCACCAGGGGTGTTATAGGCTAAACTGATTTGCATAGAGTGTTACAATTTTCTGTTTCATTTCAGATAACCTGCTTCTACCACTTCACAATAACTCATAAGCTGCACACCCTCTGACCTCCAATTCCACAAGCAAACTTCAAGTCTTTTTAAGGTAAAGTGCCATATTCATTGTGGTATTTATGTATTTCCTGACCATTTAACAGGAAACTGGGCTACTGTTTCTAGTAAGTCACCTTTTTATGTATCACTGAGAGTTTTTGAGAATTGTGTACTTAACTCCATTTTCCCCAAAAGCTCTGTATGTCTTCTACACAATTTTGCATGCTGTAATGATTTTTAGGAATGCATAGGCCGCGTCATAACCTATGCATTCCACCTAGAATTCCTTCTTCTTTTCATGCCCAACAAACCAAATCCTACTAATTTTTAAAACTTCCATTCCATTCTCTCTCCTGGGAAGCCAGCTTTCAGCCCGGATCTTATTCTCACAATTTGATGTCCTTTATATTTTTGCCTTACATCAGTGTTCAATTCTTAGACCTCAGTGTATGAATAGTTATGATTAGGAGGTAAGCCTGTCAACTCCTACTCCCCTGTTTGACTGCAAGCTCTTGGAAATGGGAATAGTAGTCTTCCACTATGAACGTTTCACAGCACCTTCAGCAGGCCTTCAATTAATCAGAGTAAACGTCAGTATCAGTAAGCATTTTACTGTATCTTACATCTTCTGCCATTCTCCAACAACTTATTTTCCAAATGCATCTATATGGATTCCCTTCCACAGGCTCTAATTCTGTTCCTATGAAACAGCAAAAGAAATAAAATTTAGTTTAAAATGAATCTCTTTATTTCAATGATTTCTAAAAATAAAAGCTATACTTCACAAAGACTGACATTTAGGGCTAAAGCTACCCCTGACGCCCAGAATAAAAGTGACTACAACACCTCCATTAACATTCGGGTCATGATGGAGTTTCCAGCCTTCAAGGGTCGCAGCTCTCCAGGCCTGACCACAGCGCTTACAGAGCCGTTGCGCCTTTGGACCAAAGAAAGAGCAGTCAGTCACGTAGAAGTGCAGTCCTGAAAAGGGACTGTGCCGTCTGAGAAGCACAAGTGACCTAAGACAGGAGCGTACTCACGGCACTTACACCTTACAGAAGGTGATGCAAACAACCAACAATGGCACTTCACGTTACCACCACCTGCACAGCTCCCTGGGGTCTCTGTCTTTCTTTCTTTTCCTAATAACTCCTTTGCTCTTTGATTTTGGGCTTACCAACAGATTCCCATGGTGCCCACAGGCAGTGAAGGCTGATGTAAAAGTATTAGAGAACACTGTTAGTCTCTATAATAACAGGGCGCTACTGCTCATTAAGGCTACAGGTGATATTCATGGCAAATGGGACCAGTCAGATGAGCCTGACACCCAGGTGAGAGAGATACACGTCTGTGGGTCCATCTTCTCTGTAGGAGCCACCCCCTCCCCATGTAGCTCACAGGGTTTGGGTAGATCACATCATCCCATCGCTGAACTCTAGGGTTAGGCATGTGAGCTAGTTGAGAACCACTCCCAGGATTCTTGCTGGATCTTGGAAACAGACACACTCCTTTTGCTAGGAATGCTAGCTTGCAGGAGGATGTAAGCCTGGAGCTGTCAGTGGCCGTCACTGACATGAGGAGTGGCTTCTTGAGAATGAAGCCAGAGAGCGGAGGGCAGAGCCAAGACCTGGGAAAGACAGTATCCTAATGACATCTTTCGACTTCCTGGATCCTGCTTAAAGCCAGATAATAACCCTCCACACTTCCCTGTTCCACAAGCCATTCAATTCCCCCCTCGTAATTAACTTGAGGTGGGTTTCTGTCACTTGAACCTAGAGATATTCTTTAAGAATATCATATCCCAAACATCATTCTGGATTTATGGCTTTCAAAAATTATGAAAGCTATGAAGCAACATAAAAAAAGTTTTGAAATGCTATCTAAAAGAGGCAGGATAAAAACTGAATGTAGAACCTTAAAAACATTGTCATATTTTGTTTTCTGTTTTTTAAAATACATCCTTGTTTGCCACTGAGATTCCTATTATCTTGCACATCACCTGACAGAGTGGCTGGGACTTAAATATCTTCTGAATAAATGTGATACCAACTTCTTTTCTCAAGTAAGAAATAATAATGATGCTTAATAATCCAAGACTTACTACGGTAAGAAATTACTTAATGTATGCTAGCGGTCTGTAACAAGGAAGAACGATCACATTTCTGTCTGGAGAACATCACAAGAAAGCTGCAGAACGGGTTCAATGAAACCGGAATCTCCTGCACATGTGACCTCATCAGTTGACAAAGCCACCCAGTGAGCTGTCCAACAGGTACTTCACATTCTAAGTGTAAGATCCGATCTATTACAAAGGAGACTGCATTTAAGGAGGTAAGGATAAGAGGAAGAAGTCTGAGGGCCAGCACAGTTTTCAAATGCTAAATAGTGTCACCTAGAAGAGCAATTAGGGTCCAACTTACTCTCAGCTTTTCAAAATCAAAGCCAGAAGTAACGGGGATATGCCTAGGGTATGACTACAAGGCAGGAAGGCAGTTTGACCTCTTAGAAAGAATTTTCTATCAGAGTTGTGCAAACCAGAGAGCACTGCGTGCTGAAGCAATGTGTTTCTTATCACTGGAAACTTTCAAACTGGAGTTAGATCCAGAAATACCGTGAAAGAGATTACTGCATCCAGGAGGCGCACCAGGTGGCCATAAATATCCCTTCCAACTTACAGTCTAGGACCTTCTGAAACTGGACAAGCAGAGTATCATGATTTACCTCTTCTGTCATTCCAGCACGGATTAGAGTGAAAAGATATTTGAGTAATCTGACTTCATCTTCTCTATCCAGATCATCAAGGGGCATTTTCTGTCTTATGGGAGCATCAGGGTCCTACCGAAAAAAAAAAAGTCATCATCTATAAATCCTTTGTACCCACATACATTTTAAACATCAGCAAGAGATGATAAATCTCTCCTGAGTTTATATATGGAAATAAATTCATTTACAATTTCATTAAGTAACAAAGGGAATGAAAGTGTCACAAGTGTTCCAAACAGCCACCCAATTGTCTGCTGCCTGTTCAAAACAGACTCCATGGTCACAGAGGCACATGCCTGGGCCAGGCAAGAAGGAAACACCAGTAGCCCAGCCCAGCCCAGCTAGGAAACTCTAGAAATGCTACTCGTGATTCAAGAGGGCCTGCGCTTTACCCTGTTGTAGCAACTACGTGGCCAAGTTAATTCTAACCAGAATTAGGCCTTGCTGGAGAAGGAGCACAGAGGAGACACTGAAGGGATCAATGCATTCTGTGACCAGAAAGTGCTTAGTTGGTACTTTCTGAGAACATATGAGAAGAGAGCCCATTATGGGATTAAGGCTATATAAAACACACCAATGCCCAATAAAAAAAAATTTTTCCCCTCCCCAAATCCCCAGTACATAGTTGTATATTCTAGTTGTAAGTCCTTCTATTTCTTCTATGTGAGCTGCTGCCGCAGCATGGCTACTGACAGATGAGTGGTGTGGTTCTGCATCCAGGAAGTGAACCCGGGCCACCGAAGTGGAGTGAGCTGAACTTCAACCATTAGGCCGTCAGGGCTGGCTCTAAAAATTTTTTAAAAACTGATTCCTAATAAATAAACAAAACTCCCCTGAAACAGTTATTGCTACCTACTCCCTTATACAGACAGAAAGAAATGTGCCTCTAAACATTTGGGGTAACACACTGTCCTTACTTCTGCAGCAAAGAGCACACATAATCTGCATGGGGCATCTCAAATGAAAAACTACTTTAACGTGACTTAAGAAAGGAAGTGATTCTTATGCCAAATGTTACTGAACGTATGGTAATATGATTATCAATGCATAAAATGGAAGGCATAATAGGTCAATTGGCTACTTTCACAAATATTCTGCAGACAGATACAATCGTTCAATTTTGGAACATGGTCTCTTTCTGGCAAAAGGTAACCACCACTTTCCACATGTGAAGAGTCAATGATTTTCACTTGCTTGCTACATGGTAATTTTGCCACAATTTATTTCAAGCTCTTCTAGTAGTTTCCAAACAATTTTCCATCAAAAGCTACTTTTGTTACCAAATGGAATTTTATCAGTTTTTTCACTGTTACTTATTTCTCCCACTCTTCACTATAAACATTCAATTCACATGCCCCTACCTGCTGCAAAGTTATATTCCTTTATTTCTACAGACTCCTATTCTTTTCAAATCCAGTTATTCCTATTACTCATATCCTAGAATGACCTTTCTAACCACAAGCTTATTCACAAAGCTTCATTTTTTTCCTCTGCTTTCTACATAAAAGAGCTTTCATAGGTAACCACCTTATAGTTGAAGAGTCAAACCTTGCTATAAAATCAAAATTAATTGGTTTTTAATGTTGGCAAATCAGGAACACTTTCTATACCTTCTTTTACAATTTACAATTCACAGGCCACGGATGTGTTCAAATATATTCCATTAAATTCAAACAAAACTTAGTAATTTTAGAGTTAAATAGTATGTGGAAACCTTTGGGAAACTAAAAAAGATCCAAAAGAAGAAAAATTCTCAGCCTTAAAAAAAAAAATCACTTAATTTTAAAGACAACTCTCATTTCAAAGAACACTTACCAACTCAGTGACAAGAGGACGGACACTTCCTATGTAAGAAGACATCTGCCGCTGTTTCAAGGTATGCAGAGTATTTTCCCTGAACGAAAAAGTATCAATTTTTTTAAAGGAATAATTTTAATAGGTCTCTTCAAAAAAATCAAATCAAGTAAAAGTAAGAAAAAGAAAGTATACACTCAGAAAAAACACGCAAAGATACTAAGTATAAAAGGGCATTTTAGGGCCGGCCCTGTGGCATAGTGGTTAAGTTTGCACACTCCACTTTGGCAGCCCAGGTTTGCTGGTTCAGATCCTGGGTGCAGACCTACACACCGCTCAGCAAGCCATGGTGAGGTGGTGTCCCACATAGAAGAACTACAATGACCTACAACTAGGGGACACAACTATGTACTGGGGCTTTAGAGAGGGGGGAAAAAAAAAGAGGAGGAGTAGCAAGAGATGTTAGCTGAGGGCCAATCTTCCTCACCAAAAAAAAGGGTGGGGGGGCATTTTAACTCAGATGACTAATGATGTTGAACTTTTTCATGTCCTTATTGGTCATCATCAATGCTTTTGTGAGATATCTGTTCACATCTTTGCTTTTTTATTGGGTTCCCCTTTTATTACTGAGTTGTACTTTATGAACTACAGGTTCTCTGTTTCTTCTTGTCTGTGGCTTGCCGATAATTCATTCTCTCAATGGTGTCTTTTAATAAGAAGTTTTTAACTTTGATGAAGTCAAATCAATTTTTCCCCTGATTACTGCTTTCTGTGACCTAAGAAACACTTGCTTATCCCCTAAGTCAATAAGGTGTCCTCCAGTTTTCCTCTAAAGCTCTATGGTTTTAGCTTTTACATGTAGGACTATGATCCATCTTGAATTAATCGTTGGGAATGGTGTGAGGGAGGTATCAAGGTTAATCTTTTTTTCACATAGCCAGTTTTTTCTGCATGGTTTGCTGAGAAGAGAATTATTATCCTTTTCCACAATGGATTACTTTGATGCCTCTGTTGAAAACCAAATGACCATATAACTGTAGGTCTGTTTTGGGGTTCTCTATTCTGTTCCATTGATCAGTAAAAAAGGGGAGACTAATTCATAATAAACTTGCAAAAACCTTAACTGGGCATTTTGACTTAAAAAAATGTTTTTTTCCCCGAAAATGAAAATTTCTCTTTATCTCAGAAAAATCACAACTACTCAAGATTTTATATATATATATTTTTTTAAAGACTGGTACCTGAGCTAACATCTGTTGCCAATCTTCTGTCTTTTTTCTTCTTCTTCTTCTCCCCAAAGCCCCCCAGTACATAGTTGTATATTCTAGTTGGGAGTGCCTCTAGTTGTGCTATGTGGGACACTGCCTTAGCATGGCCTGATGAGTGGTGCCATGTCCATGTCCAGGATCCAAACCAGCGAAACCCTGGGCCATTGAAGCGGAGTGTGCAAACTTAACCACTGGGCCACAGGGCTGGCCGCTCAAGATTTAATTTTTAACAAACATTCAGTAGCACTAATTTCCTAGTTATGCAGAGAAAAAACATAAGCGACTTGCAGATTTTGTTACATATATGTTACTGAATTCAAAGGCAATCTGAACTTTTTCTTCAAGTCTTGAAATAAATTATCCCTTTATCCTACGGGTGCTTTTTGGTTTCAAGGTCTTACAATAATTTAGAAGTATTGGAGGATGTAGGGAAAAGAAATTTTTTTAAAAATCACAAGTATCTAGAAACATGGCAAAAGTGTCTTCTTGATGATTAAATTATGATTATTAAGAAAAGAGGGCAAGGCAGTTGTTTGAAAACCTGAATTAGATCATGTCATTTTATTCTCAAGGTTTCCCATCACATTTAGAGTAACATCCCAAACCTTTACCTTGGGCTGCCTGTGAAAGTCCTTTATGAGCTGACTCCCTTCAGTCTCATTTCCTACCATTCTTTTTTCTTTTTAAAGATTTTATTTTTTTCCTTTTTCTCCCTAAAGCCCCCAGGTACATAGTTGTGTATTTTTAGTTGTGGGTCCTTCCAGTTGTGGCATGTGGGATGCTGCCTCAGCATGGCCTGACAAGCGGTGCCACGTCCGCGCCTAGGATTCGAACCAGTGAAACCCTGGGTCACCAAAGCGGAGCGTGTGAACTTAACCACTTGGCCATGGGGCCAGCCCCATTTCCTAGCATTCTTGTCTTTGCTGCGCTCACACTGGCCTCCTTGTGCAAATACTTCACCTCCGCAGGGTCTCTGCAGCTCCTGTTCTTGCCCAGAACACTTGTCCCGCAGATTTCTGCACGGCTTGCCTCCTTTATTTCTTAAAAGCCTCTCACTCTTACTACCTGTTACTTCCTTAGACAGGCCTTCCCTGATCACCTCTGCTGCTCATTATCATTTTCTATCCATCAACTTGGACTCTTTTCTTTCAAGCTCTTAACACCCAACAGGATGTATGTCTGTTCATGTGCTAACTCTCCGAAACAAGTATAAATTCCATAAAGGCAAGGTTTTTATCTGTTTTGCTGATTAAGTGGATAAGCAGTAAGAACTGAATAAATATTTGTTGAGAAATGAATAAAGAAAATCAGTGTTAAGTGACTTCGAGAATAAAACTTCAGTGGCTTACCAATATACTGATTTTGCATAAAACTCAATATTATCGGAAAAATCTCCAATTTCATCTTTGGCAATGCTCTCTAACCAATCTACCACCAGCTAGGAAAGGAAAAAAAAACAAGTATTAACTATAAAATCTGTTAGTATTTTATTTGAAATGGTACTCCTAGCTTTAATTTCAGAAAAATTTTCTGATTCAAAAATACCAAGTAAGAAATTTTCCAACCATTGTTTTTACTTTTTTAAGATATATAAATATTATGGCGAAAGAATGAAATTTTCTACAGGAATAACACTGTTTTTAACAGGCTACTGCTAGAAATACCAGGGCTATTATTTGAAAACAAACAATAAGCTTCTTAATTCCTTTTAATTACAAATAGAAAGATCAAAAAGAAAAAAAATTAAGAAAAAAGTGTTCAATTAAAAAAACTTCAGTTCTTTTATGTCATTTACCTATTCTCCATGTTTCATAAGAGATATTTAAAAATTCTAGCCATACCTGACTTTGCCGGACGAGTGAATCTCTCTGAAATAATGCTTCCACAACTGTTTTTTCACTGGCATTAGGAGCCTATTAAAAAAAATCATTTAAAGGAAGGAAAGAAAGAAAAGAAGATGCTCTAAGATTACTTCAACAGAAAGGTAAAAGCAAATCTGATATAAGTATATTTAATCACCCATAAACATGTTGCACACAGCAGATCTGTATATTCATTTCTGAAAAGTTTTTATAAATAAACTTCAATCTGCTAGATCAATTTGCAGCTGCTCTCACTTGATATTTTAATTCTCTGTATACGGAGTTTTAAAATTCTATCTCCCCAGAGATTTGTTTTAAGAAAAAAATAAAACACAAAACAAAGGGAAACAAACAAAAAAATCATAATAAAGGGCTGGATGTGGTCATGTGACATATTAGGAAAGTAACATTTAGGGGCCGGCTGGGAGGCGCAGCGGTTACGTTTGCACGTTCTGCTTCTTGGCGGCCCGGGGGTTCGCCAGTTCGGATCCTGGGTGCAGACATGGCACCACTTGGCAAGCCATGCTGTGGTAGGCATCCCACATATAAAAAAAGTAGAGGAAGATGGGCACGGATGTTAGCTCAGGGCCAGGATTCCTCAGCAAAAAGAGGAGGATTGGCAGTAGATGTTAGCTTACGGCTAATCTTCGGAAAAAAAAAAAAAAGAAAGAAAGAAAAAAAGAAAATTAACATATAAAAACTTTAAAATCTTTTCATTCTACACAGCAGTTCACAGGTGATAAAACTGAAGAACAATCCAAGGCTCTCATGATTGACTTTAAAGACAACTTGACAAAACATTAGCGAGTAATATC
Source organism: Equus przewalskii (assembly GCF_037783145.1). Classification (NCBI taxonomy): domain Eukaryota; kingdom Metazoa; phylum Chordata; class Mammalia; order Perissodactyla; family Equidae; genus Equus; species Equus przewalskii. The sequence continues at coordinate 84,675,126 of NC_091835.1, read as the reverse complement.
CAGCAGTGTGTTGAAAGGGGAACGTTTGGTGAACAGATCTATTAATTAGCCCATCTCATTCACGGTTCAAGGAGAAAAGCCACAAGAGCATCCGGACAGGGGTCAAAATGTCACTTGATAAAACTATCTTCATAAATTAGAAACAGAAGAACACTTTGCTAATAATACACTACCTAGTCGAAGCCTATAGCACATAATATACTTAGGTGTAAAGAGACACTCCTTTTAAAACCCAGAGGGTGAAAGGAATAAGAATTCCTGCAATTATTCAACTTGACTTCAAAAGTTCTAGCTAAGACATAAGGAAAAGAACTGAGTAGTACTAAGTATGGAAAAAGAGTCAAACTCATCACTATTTGTAGATAACAGGACTGCCTACCTAGAAAACCAGACAGTCAATGGAAAACTGTTAAAACTAGTAAGTAACTTGAATAAATAGCCAAATATAAGAAAAATAATCTTCCTAGATGTGCATGTCTCTTGGCTGGAATGAAATAAGTAACTGTAGAATAAACAAGGATTGAAAAGATATTAAAAAATATTTTAGGTGAAAAAGCAGATTAACAGATGTGTAGCTGAAATAATTTATATTTATTTTCTCCTTTTTTGAGTATTTATAGTTGCTTCAAACATGAATTACTTTGGTAATCAGAAAATAAAAAGTGAAAAAATAATAATAAAATAAAAAGTAATTAAACCCCAAAAGAGCATCTAGTCTTTATGGCTTTAAAGGCGTATTTCTACCAAGGCTTCAAAGAACATGTAATTCCGATATTCTTCAAACAGAGCACAAAACAATGATGAAAGATTTATGAACTTGTTCTGGAGAGCAGCACAATTCTAGACGCTAAAACTGGATGAAGATGTTACACACAAAAAAAGAATATATATTTGGGAAAGTTCTAAATAAAATATTAGCTAATAAAATGTAGTAGTATATTTAGGAATATATAGTTTATCCTATTTGAGGATAATTCAACATTAGGAAAACTATCAATGTAAACCATTAAATTAATAAATTAAAGCAGATATCTATAGAAGCTAAAAAAAATTTGACTGCATTCAATACCCATCCAAACTCTTAGCTCCTTAGGAGAAAAAATCCTCAATCTGCAGAAAAACAAAAGCATTCTTATCAAAAGTCAGGAAGAAGAAAAGAATGCCTGCTATTACTGCTATAATTGTACGGGCACTCCTAGGCAATGGAATAGGCAAGTAAAAGAAATAAGAGATCAGAAAGGATTAAGGGAAACTCACTATTTGTAGATGATTACTGCCAACACAGAAAACCCAGTCAAATCAAATTAAAAACTTACTGGAGCTAATAAAAGAGTTTCAAAAGTGGCCAAATATGAGCTTTACGAATCAATCATTAACCTTCTATTTGACAGTAATAATGAATTAAAAAATGTAATTGAAAAGAGTACCCATTCACAATAGGATTTACATAGACTTTTATAAAGAGCACAAATCTATATAAACTATAAAAGATCTAAATAAATGGAGAAATATGCCATGATCATAAATAGGAAAATTCAACATGGTAAAGATGTCATTTCTCCCCTAATTTATAAATTATTACTTTAATAAATATTCCAACAGAATTAAAAAAAAAATTGAAATTGTAAACTTCATCTGGGAAAAAAAGTGTGCAAACATGTTTTTTAAGTGAGATGGGAGACTTACCCTATGAATATCAAAACTGAGCCAGAGTGACTCAGTTGTGTTGTACTGGCTTTCAAATGCATCACTCAGTAAAACAGAAAAGACCCACGTATAAATACGATACATACATTTGCTTGATAAATGGTTTTGGGGTAAATGAATATCCACATGAAGAAAGTTAAATCTCTGGCTTCCTTCATACACAAACTTACTCCAGACGAGAAAGAGCTTATTATATAAAAAATAAGATTGAGGAGAAAACATTGGAGAATATTTTTAAATAGGTAGGAAAGGCCTTCCTTAACAAGACACAGAATAGTGAATGATAAAGGAAAATATGGCAGGTGTGATCAGTGAAACATGGAAATGTCTACTTGACAGAGACCCCTTAAACATAGTTGAAAGGCAAGTGACAAAAGGGAGAAGACTATCCTTAACACGTACGAGGAAAGAATTAACAAGAAAATAATTAACAGGAAAACGAGAAGAGGAAAGGAATACAGAATTCATATCATGTAAATGCTTCAGAACAAAAACATTCCACCTCACTAATGATCAATGACACGCATATTAAAATGGGGTGCCTTCCTCCAACTGGCCAAGTCACAGGACTGCCATCAGAGTGAACCTCTCCACACCCTGTGAGAGTGTAAACTGGCACATTCCACTAGGAAGGCAATATGATAATCTCTATCAAACTCTGACCCAACAAATTTCACTTCCAGAAATACAGAAAATACTCAGATGAGTAGGTAAGCGTGAAGCAGAACGTTCACTGCATTCTGGGTTGCTATAGCAAACGTGCTGGAAACAACACAAATACGTCCAGCAGAATAGCTGAAAAAATTACAGTACATTTATACTCTGGCATACTATGAAAAAATAAGAGAAACATGAATTGACATGAAAAAACACTAAGAAATGTTGATGAATTAAAAAAGAAACTTGGAGCCAGCCCAGTGGCACAGCAGTTAAGTTCACGTGCTTTGCTTTGGTGGCCCAGGGTACACCGGCTCAGGTCCTGGGCATGGACCTATGCACTGCTCATCAAGTCATGATGTGGCAGGTGTCTGACATATAAAGGGGGGGAAGATGGGCATGTTAGCTCAGGGACAATCTTCCTCAGCAAAAAGAGGAGGATTGGCAGTGGATGTTAGCTAAGGGCTAACCTTCCACAAAAAAAAAAAAGAGAAAGAAAAAGAAAACCAGCAAAAAACGAAACTCTCAGGGACAGCCCAGTGGCATAGAAGTTAAGTTCATGCACTCTGCTTCAGTGGCCCGGGGTTCATGGATTTGGATTTCAGGCGTGGACCTACATACTGATCATCAATCCATACTGTGGTGGCATCCCACATACAAAACAGAGGAAGACTGGCACAGATGTTAGCCCTTGGACAATCTTGCTTACCAAAAAAAAAAAAAAAAAGAAAGAAAGAAAGAAACTCTCAGTATAATGTATCAATGAAATCATACTATATGTTAAATAAAAAAAAAAAACCTGTGTATAGAGCCAGGGAGACCAGACGAAAGCTATGGCCACAACCCTGCAAAAAAATGACGAAGGCTTCGGCTGAAGTGGTGGCAACAGAAACAGAGATGAGTGGTCAGAGTTGGGACAGAAGAGACAGCGCCAACAAGACCTGATGGGTTAAATTGGGGGCCGCGGCAGAGGCCAGGGTCTAGACCCATGCTGCCCAAGCGCAGTGCACAGAGCGGCAGCAGCACCACCTGGGAGCGTGTGAAAAATGCAGACTCCCAGGCCCCACCAGACCTGCCGAATCAGAATCCACCGATTAAGAAGACCTCTGGGTGGCGCATGTGCACAGTACAGTCTGAGAAGTGCTGGTTTAGAGACCGTTCGGGTTCCTTGGAAAGCTGGCTATGGTGCCATCCACTGAAAGGCAAAATTGCGTTTGGCTTTGGCAGGTTAGAGTTATGATGCCTGAACGTCATTTTGCTTATACATAAAAAACAAGAATAAACATAAGGTGCTGGCCCCTGAAGGCGGGCAAAGTAGTTGAGGTCCCTTGAGTCTACTGGGGGGAAGAAAAGAAAAATACGGGACAACATTTACAGAATGAGACAGAGCTGGGGACCCACTCCTTTCAGGCTCTACCTCCTCTCTGCTTGGGGTCTCCAGGAGAGAGAAACACATCTCAGCACCGCCGAGGAGTCTGCACAATTTGACTAACACCCTGGCTGGGAACCAAGTCAATGAATCCTGCTGCACTCAACCCAGATGGCATAAAAATAAGCCCTCAGGCTTCTGCTGAACTGCCTGAGGGACAACCCCCTGAAATCTCCCAGAAGTTCCATGTCTGATTTAGAGGACGGCAAGGCACACCCCTCGTGGTCTTCGAGGGCCTGCTGTCTGAAGGAAGGGCTCCAGAGCACCATGGTTATCCTTCCATGGTTTAACTAAGCATTTCAGTGACATTCTCATCACCATCTTTATAAAAAATAAAAACCACCAAACTGCGTACATGTGTCTGTATATACAAAGATGCGCAGAAAAATGTCTGGTAGGATACATACCAAATTGTTAGACTGAACAGTAAGAGGAATAAATGAGGAATTTCACCTTTTACTCTATAATTTAAATCCATACTCAATTATTATATCTTTTATTTACTTATAAAATTTTAAAAATGAAGAAACTCAAGATGGAGGGTCAAAAATCAAATTCTACTACTAAAAACATTTTAATTTTTAAGCATTTATGAAAGAAAAAATTAATATAAAACTTACAGTAACTGCAAACATATTTTCTTCTTCTAATACAGACTGTATTCTGTCTCTGGGGAAAAATAAAATGAAAAGTCTTATTTCACATGAATATATGAAATCACCTTTTACGCCATGTACATGCGCAAACCTGCATTCTTTCCAATGTAAACAAATGAGTTTCCAATTGCCTTACCCATCATGCTTTAAAAACAAGATCACAGACTAAATGCTTTTTGAATCTGATATTGACACCTGAACAAAACTGGTATTTACTAAAAATACACAATGCAGTCTTTAACAGCTACCTGCTAATACAAACATCTAACTTTTTAACGGAATATCTTCACATGGCAAAAATAAAATGATAATATGATTTTCTTTCAAGATTTTCTCATTAGAATGAGAAGGCAACGGAATGAGAGCCAAAACCACTGAGCATCTGAGAAAAGGAAAATTTGGTTAATTTCTTTCAAACTTTCACATTACATAAAATCTATCAGTTCTTTTTCTCATCTATCCTCTCCTAAGTATTGCAGTGTTTTTAGCACTTTCCTTAAATCTTTATAAGTATCCAATTCGGGGGAGTTACCAGCTTTATGACCTAATATTCCTCTCTTCCTCCTAACTCACTCCTGACAACTAAGGCATTAGAAACGATACGCCTCAAAAACAGAAAAACCTATTTCCAAACACATCCTACACTAACTTTTAAGTTAATCTGCCTATTGGTTTGTTAACTTGTGTCACAACATTTCAGTTATGAGTCCTACACAACGTTACCTATACAGAGAGGCCAACAGCCTCCACGTGACCATCTCCTGTTGAAGAAGCCACAGCATACTGGCTGTTTTTGAAAACTTCTGCAGTCCAGGTGTTGCTCGGCTCACTATTTTACTGAGTATATTCACCTGGATTAAAATACAAAGGGAAGGAGGTTTTCTATAATTCTGAGTCACAACTTTGTATTCTTCAAGTACACAGTGCTAAAACTAATAATATGTTTATATATACATACATATTTATATTATCAATTTTTCCTATCCATTGTCTTTTTTAATTGCACGTGATATACATTCCCACTAGAAACAGCCTTAATTTGAAGTAAGGTGTGTTCATGTGAGTACATATGTAAAGAAATTTAATATACCCTAGCTTTCAGATTCAACGATAACAGCCATGGGCACATTCTTTCCTCCCTGTAACCAGGAGATAAGCTGAATCTAACCTATACCTGACAAAATCATAACCCAAACCAACAGAGTAGCAATGAAAATTAAAAATAAGATATCTTCAAATTATGTCTGGGAAAAGTATAACATACAACAAATCAAGAAAAATATTTTCCTAAGATTGGTATCAAAACATTGTCATTTCTAACCAAAACAGAACCAACGTCCCTTCCCGTCTTGTTCTAAAACAGCAGCTGTTCACCTTTTTGAGACTCAGGAACGTGTGAAAATCTAACGAAAGGTATGGACGTCCTCCCCGGAAACACACACACAACTGTTTATCAGGAGGTTTAAGAGCCCAGGGTAAAGAAAACCTTTCTCAAAGGTTATGAAAGCACCTCCGTATCTTATCAAGGGGAATTCAGAGACGAGTCGTTCTCATTCAGAACATGAAGAACCCCACCACAGGCTTCCCCACCCTTTCAAAAGCCCTCACAAAGCAGGTCGCTTCTGTCTTCTCAGGAGTAGTCAGTAGGCGATCTGGCCTTCCCACTCACTCATTGAATCCTCCACCGGAATCCTGAGTGCCATTGCCTGTGTTATTTAGGGAAGCTACTGCTTTTATAATGGAACAATCCAGAGATTCATTACTGAAACAGTATTAAACGCTCAAAAAATGTTGGCTATTATTATTATTTCAATTATTCTTGAATACAATAATTTCTTTTTCCTTTTCTTTTTTTCTTGAGGAAAATTAGGCCTGAGCTAACACCTGTGCCTATCTTCCTCTACTTTATATGTGGGACACCTGCCACAGCATGGCTTGACACACGGTGCACAGGTCCACACCCAGGATCCAAACCAGGGAACCCTGGGCCACTCAAATGGAATGTGCAAACACCTCTGCACCACTTGGCCGGCCCTTGAATACAATAATTCTTGAAGCCCTTTCTCTCTTTTTTTAAACAGACAATTTTTAAGAGCAGTTTTAGGTTCACAGGAAAACTGAGCTAATATCCATTGTCACTCTTCCTCTATTTTGTATGTAGGATGCTGCTGCAGCACGGCTTGATGAGCAGTGTGTAGGTCTGAGCCAGGGACCCGAACCTGCATACTCTGGGCTGCCGAAGCAGAGTGTGCAAACTTTACTATGCCACCGGGCCAGCCCCTGGATTTTCCCCCCATTTTTTTTTTGAGGAAGACTGGCCCTGAGCTAACATCTGTGCCCACCTTCCTCTATTTTACATGTGGGATGCCTGCCACAGCATGGCGTGATGAGCGGTGCTAGGTCTGCACCTGGTATCTGAACCAGCGAACCCCAGGCTGCGACAGTGGAGGGCATGAACTTCACCACTGTGTCACTGGGCCAGCCCCTGGCTTTTCCTTTTTTAAAGCAGCAGAATCCTTTTGTCCCCAAAAGAAATCTTACACAGACCCTCAATATGTAAAAAGCAGAGCTGCTCTGGCTGACCTCCCAACCATGCCCCTATTTGACCACACCCCTAAGACATCTTCCTTAAATACAAATGGAAATTCACAGGTTGATGCTGTTCCAAAAAGAACTAAGAGTATCTATTTGACCAACAATGGATTGAAATTAACTTACCTGACTACTACAAATGTTTTCATACTCTTCTACAAGGTCAAAAACTGTGGTTGAAGAGTGCTTCAAAAAAGACTGCAGGAAATCAGAAAACATGCTCATGGATGCTAGAACACATTAACAAGAAAAAAAACAAAGTGATATATTTCTCAGTAATTCTGTTTGTTTGAAACCTTAAAAACATAGCTACAAATCCTTTTTTTACTGCTGTATTTTAAAAAAATTATAATTGTGGTAAATACATATAACAAAATTTACCATCCTAACCATTTTTAAGTGTATGGCTCAGTGGCATTACGTATATCCACACTGTTGTGCTACCATCACCACCATCCATCCACAGAGCTCTTGTAATCATGCAAAACTAAACTCAGGCTGGCCAGAGCAGTCCTGAGAAAGAGGAGCAGAGCAGGAGGCCTCACACTGCCCGACCGTGAACGCTACTACAAAGCTCAGTAATCAAAACAGTACGGTTCTGGAATAAAATGAGACCAATGGAACAGAACTGAGAGCCCAGAAATAAACTCCCACATATATGGGCAACTAATATTTGACAAGGGAGCCAAGAAAACTCAGTGGGGAAAGGACAGTCTCTTCAATAAATGGCGCTGGGAAAACTGGATAACCCCCTGCAGAAAAATGAAATTGGACCCCTATCTTATACCACTCATAAAAATGAACTCACAATGGTTTAAAGACTTAAACATAAGACCTGAAACCATGAAAATCCTAAAAAAAAAGCTCCTTGACATTGGTCTTGGTAACAGTTTTTTGGACATGACACCAAAAGCATAAACACCTGCTGAAGCAAAAATCATCAAGTGGGACTACGTCAAACTAAAAGCTCTACACAGCAAAAGAAACCATCAACAAAACGAAAATGCAGCCTACGGAATGGGAGAAGACATCTGCAAATAACATCTGATAAAGTGTTAATTTTCCAAATACATAAAGAACTCATACAACTCAGTAACAAAAAAACCAAACTATCCAATTAAAAAATGGGCAGAGAAACTGAATAGGCATTTCTCCAAAGAAGACATACAGGTGGCCAACAGGTACATGAAAGGTGCTCAACGTCACTAACCATCAGGGAAACGCAAATCAACCCACCAGGAGCTATCGCCTCACACCTGTTAGCACAGCTATCATCAAAAAGACAAGAAAAACGAGTGTTGCCGAGGATCAGGAGAAAAGGGAACCACCGAGGGCTGCTGGTGGCAATGTGAATCGTTTTGCCACTATGGAAAACAATATGGAAGCTCCTCAAAAAATAAAAAATAGAACTACCATATGAGGCAATCTGCTTCTGGGTACACAGGCACACCTTGTTTTATGGCACATCACTTTATAGCATTTCGCACATACTGAGGTTTTTTGTATTTTTTTTTTACAAGTTGAAGGTTTGTGGCAGCCCTGTGTCAAGCAAGCCCATCGGTGCCATTTTTCCAACAGCATTTGCTCACTTCATGTCTCTGTGTCACATTTTGGTAATTCTCACAATATTTCAAACTTTTTCATTATTACTATATTTGTTATGGTGGTTTGTGATCAGTGATCTTTGATGTTACTAGTGGAATTGTCTGCGGGTGCCATGAACCATGCCTATATAAGACGGTGAACTTAACAGATAAACGTTTTGTCTGTTCTTACTGCTCCACCGACCAGCTGTTCCCAGTCTCACTCCCTCTCCTCGGGCATCCCTATTCCCTGAGACCCAACAGTAGTGAAATTAGGCCAACTAATAACCTTACAACGGCCACTAAGTGTTCAAGTGATAGAAGAGTCACGTCTCTCACTTTAAATCAAAAGCCAGAAATGATTAAGCTTAGTGAGCAAGGCACGTAGAAAGCCAAGGGAGGCGAAAAATCTAGGCCTCTTGTGCTAAACCGTTAGCTAATTTGTGAATGCAAAGGAAAAGTTCTTGAAGGAAATTAAAGGTGCTACTCCAGTGAACACATGAAAGACAAGAAAATGAACCAGCCTCATTGTTGATATGGAGAAGGTTTAGTGGTCTGGATAGAAGATGAAATCAGCCACAGCACTCTCTTAAGCCGAAGCCTAATCCAGAGCAAGGCCCTAACTCTCTTCAATTCTGTGAAGGCTGAGAGAGGAGGAAGCTGCAGAAGCAAAGTCTGAAACTAGCAGAGGGTGGTTCATGAGGTTTAAGGAAAGAAGCCATCTCCATAACGTGAAAGTGCAGGTGAAGCAGCAAGTGATCCAGAAGATCCAGCCAAGATAATGAATGAATAATTAATGAGTAATGAATGAAGCTAGCTACACTAAACAACAGATTTTCAACGTAGACCAAACAACTTTATTTTGGCAGATGCCACCTGAGACTTTCATAGTTAGAGAGAAGTCAATGCCTGTTCTATCTCAGGGAATAGGGATGTGGGAGGTGGGATGTCACCACAGTGTGGCTTGACGAGCAGTGCTAGGTCTGTGCCCAGGATCCGAACCTGCGAACCCCGAGCCACCAAAGCGGAGCAGATGAACTCAACCACTACACCACCAGGCCAGCCCCATTTGCTCATTATTTAATTGGGCTGTTTTTTGTTGTTGTTGGGTTGTAAGAGTTCTTCCTACATTCTGGATATTACCCTCTTATCAGATATATGATTTGCAGATATATTCTCCCATCCTGTGAGTTGCCTTTTCACTCTACTGATTGTATGTTTTGATGCACAGTTTTAAATTTGATGTAGTCCAATTTATCTTTTTTTTCTTTTGTTATCTACAAGTCTTTTAAGATCCCAAAGATGTATTAGTTATTAGTCTGTCATCAATTACTACAAAAATGTGAACCAAATTTTAAAACATCAGAATTATATTTTAAGCACATTGTAACAAAGTAGCTGAGAAAGTTATGATACTAAAATGACATGTTCTACTCAGGAAAAATACATATACTCTACTGTAACACTGTATAATATTTAAGGTCTCACCTATTGTTCATACTACAAATGAAATTCTTGTATTTTATAGGTTAAGCACAAAGTATTTTTGAGACTCAAAATTTGAGTACTTATTCCTGGCAGATACTACAAGGAAGTAGCGGTTACCACAGTGTTAAGAGAAGGGCTCTGCAATCAAACGGCTTAGTTTCTAATCTTGGGGCCATCACTTCCTAGCCAGGTGAGCTTAAGTAGGTTACTTAACCTCTTCGAGCAGAGGTTTCTTTCCCCCTAAAATGAGAATAGTTATTCTAACTATTTAATGCACCATTACATGAGTTAATGTTCAGACAGTGGTATGGACTAGCACCCATACACATATATGGTATGCTTATGACGATGGTAAAATGAAGAACCTATGCAATGTGTAGGTAAAGAGACAGTAAAAATAAATGTTTTTTCCCAAAAGGGAATAGTAATACCCAGCCTAAAACTAGAAAGGTCACACTATTTGAAAATACAGCATTAGCATCCAGGCCAAAACAAAACATGTCAATGTTAGATAAAAACTAAACCTAAACAAAAAGAGCAGCCTTTCAAGAGCACGAACAAGAAAAGAATAAAAATGTTAGAGACTTGTCTAATAACCTAACGGGCTGCTATTTACACTGGAAGAGAAAGTGGCAAGATGCTGCTCCAGCCGAGAACTAAGGTGAGGTCCTCAACCTCCCAGAGCTATCACCATAACCAAAGAGCTTAATGAACATACTTTATAGTCACGTTCAGGAGCAGAAGGAGACAGTCTCCTTGATCCTAGTAAAGCGACAAGCCACTGTGTTACAAACAAAGCTCAGAGCCACTGACCAGCTTCTCCAGGATCATCCTCACGCAACATAACAGCACTGAGAGTTACGTCCTCAGTTACATTGTGGGGCTCTGCGTTTGTGAAGAGCCCAGGACGCTGTGATGAAAACGCAGCAGCCCAATTACTGTCATCCAGATTAGTTACCTTAAGGACAAAAAAAGACACAGAAAAGTAATGGAGTCATTGCCATTGAGTGAATAAAGACTTCAGCACGGCTAAATTTTTTAAAACCTTCTGTATGTGTTTTTCATTTTTAGAAGATAAACACAAGGGTTATTTCGTTAAGGAAATTATGGCTCTTTTGATTGTTTTCTTTTGTGCTACTTCATACTTAAAAAAAACCGGGGCTGGCCCTGTGGCCTAGTGGTTAAGTTCACGTGCTCTGCTTCGGTGGCCCAGGGTTTCACTGGTTCAGATCCTGGGCGCAGGCCTAGCACCGCTCATCAGGCCATGCTGAGGCAGTGTCTCACATAGCACAACCAGAAGGACCTACAACTAGAATACACAACTATGTACTGGGAGGCATTGGGGAGAAGAAGAAAAAAAGAAGAAGATTGGCAACAGATGTTAGCTCAGGTGCCAATCTTTAACAAAAATAAAAAAATCAAAATCTAAAAAACCGTGAAGTTTGTTTCCACTGACCTCTATCTAGAGTCTTAAAAAAAAAAACCAACAAGGACTGCACTGCGTAATATTTAAGCTGACATCAACAGGCAGAATAAGAAGTCCCAGTGCTCTAAGTGCACATCAGTTTTTCACTTTTGGGACAGGAGAAACTGTATAGGAGAAATGACCTATTTTCTTCAACAAATAAATGGTAATGAAAAAAAGGACGAGGGAGGAACTCACAGATTAAAACACGTGAGACACATCAAGCAAATGCAATGTGTTGACCTTGTTTGGATCCTGATTTGAAAAAACCAACTCAGAAAAATTTGACACAACTGGGGAAATGTGAACACTTAATGAAATATATAGCACAGTGAAAAATATATATATACATATATAAAATGGATACTTGAAATGATAAAGGAATTACTCTGTGTGTGTGTGTATGTGCGCACGCGTGCATGTAGGGTTAGATGTGACAACAGTATTGTGCTTATGTTAAAGAAAACATCCTCATGTCTCACAGATATGTGCTGAAGGACTTGTGGATACAACAGTATGGAATCTGGGTGTCGTAAAGTAACGTGGGCAAATGCCTGGGGTGTAGAAGAAACAAGATCAGCCATATCCTGACAACTGTTGAAACTGGGCAGTGAGCACGTGGGGGCTTACTCCACTATTCTATTTTTGGACATGTTTTAAAATGTGCATAATAAAGTTTTTTATAATTCACCTTTATTTAAAATCCCAGTATGAGCAGCAATAAAAATGGACCTTTAAATCAGTCTCCTCAAGGAAAAGTGCTCAAGATGGGTGCTGGAACCCTATCTATTCATGAGGCAGTAACTACAGGCTCAGAGCTTAGCTTCAGCTCCTGAAGCCTAATAGTTCACTTCCTTCCGGGTGCTGATTGTCATTAGTATAAGGATCAAACTGAAAATCTTACACAGCAATGCTATTCTGCATTCAGAAAAATATTTTGGTCCACAATCAAATCTGTGCAGGTAGACGTATGGTAAAATTAACGTAGCAAATGACCTTACTTCCTTCAGGGCAACCTAGATATCCAAGATCACCTCTCACAGCCAATATTAAAACTGGCAAAACAAACTGAGAAAATACCTCTGACTACAAAGTAATTTCTAAACATTTTACAGTAATCAATACACTTTTACTCTAACCTGGCCTTCAAGTGAGTAACAGTTTTACTATTAATCTTGCAGTTGTAAAGCAGTAAAAAATAAGTCATCTTCTTTTGCTTAAACCCAGAGGCAGTCAATTCACTCATGTTTTTAAGTAGAACAAGATAAACATTACCAACATAAACCAGTTTCATAAGCAGAGTAAAAGTGTTCAATGACTAATCATTGTTGGATAATAACACTAAAAATTCACAACTGTAATAAATATTTTCAAGATCTATTTAACCTTCTAAGACAAAGAGAGGTTTAACCTCTCCATTCTCCAGAAAACATCTAATTTAGACAACTTCAAGTGCATGTAAAAATCTCTGTGCCTTTTTAATAAGCATGGAGCCAAATACAGAAGAATCGTTTTTACTGTTTTGGGAACTAAAGGTGCTATACCACTCTACCACTCCAACAAAACTCTGCTGTTTCCTTCTTCTCAGTTAGCGTCAATCCTTTCTTTTCCTACAGGGTATTTTAAACAGCGGGGTCGAGTCATTCTGCATCACAGTTTATATGGCCTTTCTTCCGCTATTTTAAATACAGTACCATCTTGATTCCTAAAGAATGTCTCACCTAATTCCCCCACATTTTCTCTTTTCTTTCCTTTAACGCGTTTGTCTCTCTTCCTTATGATATTGTTCATCGATTACTCTTGGCTTCCAACTATTTTATGCTTCAAAATAGGGCTCAGCTGTTATAGCCATCAGCAACCAATCAGAATTTATTTGATCAGCAAACTGTCAAGTTAACACACTTTATCTGCAGCTAAATCTTGCTTGTGTCACAGCTTCCTCCTGTGACATGAGATGCTTAGGGGTTTCTGTTTTCTGAAAGTCTGACCGAGAAATTATTTCAAGCCACATAAACTAGTTAGTTTTATGATGAATATGACTTCAAGTCTCATTAAAGGCTTTTAAGCTAAATATCATACTTTTATAAAAAGGGAGAAAACTTCAGCCCCATTTTTCTACGTACCACAGACAGATTTCCCAAGAACCCTGAAGACTGTGTAAGCCGGGGAGACCTCCCTCCAGTTCCAAGAATGCACGACACATCTGGCTGCCTCAGCAAGCTCCGGTTTGGTGGCGTAACTACAAACAAGAGGTTAATAAAGAGAATCCTGAACAGCACAAGCACTCATCATGAAAACAAAGCAAGCAAACAAACAACAATGAACAAGTAATTTTCAGTTTTCAATTATTTAGAGTCTAACCAAACAAATACTTTATTGTTAACATTTCCATGATATGAAGATTTAACTTATTTTTCTAAATCTGAGCTTTTGGTACTACTGAGCCCACCAGGAAAAATTTTACTGCAAATAGAGATGCTTTTGTTAGAATATAACTGAGCGGGGGCCAGCCCCGTGGCTGAGTAGTTAAGTTCGTGCACTCCACTTCAGCGGCCCAGGGTTTCACCAGTTCGAATCCTGGGCGCGAACGTGGCACCATTCATCAGGCCATGCTGAGGCAGTATCCCACATGCCACAACTAGAAGGACCCACAACTAAAAATACACAACTATGTACTGGGGGGCTTTGGGGAGAAAAAGGAAAACTAAAATCTTAAAAAAAAAAAAAAGAATATAACTGAGCATTAAAAAAAAAAAGGGACATTAATGAGTCAATGGATTCTTCACATTCTAATTTTATAAGGCACACCAAGGAGGCAGTGTAGTGTGGACAGCATGGACTTTGGAGTAAGCGGATCACTGTTTGAACGTTGGTTCTGTTACTTACATACTTACTTAGCTACGTTATCTGCATTAATTAACTTCTCTAAGTCAAACTTTCGGTTTTGGCAAAATAGAGATAATACCTTTGTCACAGTTATTGTATATTTATATAAGTATGATGCTACACATGGTAAGAGTTCAATAAATACTAACTGCAATTAATATTATTTGTTCCTAATCATTGACATCACAACTAAATATTATATTACGTGTATTGTAACTACTAGCTGCTATTATTATTCTTATTAAATGCTTTAAAACCAAAAAATCTTACAGGGTGGTCGAAATGAGCTGGGAGTTCGAGGGATCACCTGGTTTCTTGGTGTAGTATTGGCAAAAACTTCATCTTGGGATGCTCGAACTGGAGGAAGAGTTAAGAAAAGTTTTCCTTGGAGAAAAGACATCATTCAAATTAGACTAACCATATTTACATGACACAAAATATGTGAATACATTTTTCAAGAACAAGGTATTTTATGGCTACCGTTTTCTCTACACAAAGAATAAATAATTCCCTCTACAATTTAAATTCTCAGCTATCAGTCGTAAGATTACTACACAGTGAACTAAGAGTTCTTAGCCAGATTTCAAATAAAAAAAGGCTATCTAATCTCAGAAGAAACTAACCACAATATGATAGTTAGCAGTAAAATGAAACATCCTTATTTTCAGGGAAACATAAATCTTAATCTCACTGAATTCCAGCGTTATATTTACCAACTAACACATCTGGAGAGTTAAAAAAACTAATTTCCATAGCATTTTATTATTATAGCTAGTATTTAATACCTCTCATAAAAAGAAAATCTATAATCCTGATTCCAAACATGTTGCAGTTTTTTTACAATGATGCTTAAAATGCAAAGGATACTTAAAACTCTCTTTTGAGCACTCTGTTTCCGTGCAGTCCGTGTCACCTCTGCCTCTCGGATCACAGGGGATGACATCTCTCCAAAGCCACTCCTAAGATAGCATAAGCAAGCTCATGTGAATGAAATAAGAATGTAGCATTTGCAAATAACTTTATCATCATGACTGGAGCAAAGAACCCTGAGTCAGTCAAGGTGTAGATCATCCCAGCAGCCAAGCCTGTGATCTTTTTGTTGATAATGCCCTTCTGGCTCCAAATCCTGCTTATCCCTCAAAGTCCCGCTCAAATTTTACCTGCACAAAGACTTCTTTGACTTTCTAGCACTCGCTATGTTATTTTATCCTATGGAATTAATTCCACACTTGGAATCTACACTATAACACTGTTTTAGATAATTGCCTCATGAAGGTCAATCTTTCCTCTGCTGGATTGAGGAGTTCCCTAAAATTACAGGAACTCTCTCTTAAAGGGATCTCCACTAGTCTCCAAAAAACTTCAAACCATGGGTACCATGAAAAAATCTGTTGTTTGACCTGGTGAGATGGGAGGCTAAGTAAAAGAGAATTCTAATAAACCGGAGAGAAATGATCCTTCAAGTTACGTCTCCCCAGAGTACACTAAGGGGTCCTCTTGTCTCAGCACTACTGTAGTCATGATGCTTCAGATCTCCCATCATTCTCAGCCCAAGGTCTAGAAAACAAAACGTGTGAATTAAGAGGCCTGTTTCTTGTTTGTTTGCTAAGGAAGATTGGCCCTGAGCTAACATCTGTGCCAACCTTCCTCTATTTTGTACGTGGGTTGCACCACAGCAGGGCTTGAGAGTGGTGCAGGTCCACCCCCAGGAGCTGGACTCAGGCTGTCCAAGCAAAGCACGCTGAACTCAACCACTAGGCCACAACCAGCCCAAGAGACCTGTATTTTCAGACAAGAATCCGATATGCTTTTCCTCCATTTAAAACCTTCAGCTGGCCATCTCTGGCCTGCAGAATCAAGTCCACGGTTTTTAGATCTGACCCCAGCTTTTCAGTTCAGCCATATACTCAGCCAAGAACATCACCCTCATATAAACATACCCTGCACGTGGCCATTCAGCGACACAAAGCACGCAGGTTCAGGGCCTTACCCCTTCATACACGTCGTCCCTTTCACGGAGGCCAACCCCCACCCCCTTGGCCCACTCCTCAACAGCGCCTGCAGTCTGCACGCACAGAGCCAGGCGGCAACGCGGTTCTTCTGTCTGTCAGCTTCCTAACTTTGCCCAAGTTCCTTAACCTCTGTCAGCCCCAGTGTTACCCTATGAGAAAAGGATCACAGTACCTAGGCTCAGAGGGCCGTTACGAAGACTAAATCAGCTCATTACATGTTTAAAGCGTTTAAGGCACTCGATGTCGGCCATTATCATCATTCAAAGACCAGCTAGGAAGTCAGCTCCTCTGGGAGGCCTTCCCGGTACCTCCCGGGACGGGGAGACCGAGCCGCCCCTCCTGCCTTTCCCCCCGGAGCAGCAGGAAACGCTCTCGCTTGGCACTGCGCGGTGGTCTCCTCCACCACGTTAAGAACTCGAGTAACTCATGTCCGTCGCCGGCGGCCAGCGCAGGGCCGGGGCCACAGACAACTCGACTCAGCCGGGACCTGCGCTCAGCAAGTCTGGGCCGAGGTCCCCAGTAGTCGCTGACCGGCCGTGACCTCGCCAGGCACTCAGCATCTCCAGGGCCGGGCCACCCCCACACCGCGCCCACCGGAAGCGGGAAGCCCTGCGAGGAGGAGGACACGGCGGAGCCGCAGTGGGACACGGGCCTCGTCGCCACCCGCGTCCCTCCCCAACCCAAGCTGCAATGTCCCAGGCCGGGAGGAGCCCAGGGCAGCACCCGGCCGACGCCGGCTTCCCCTGCGGCCGGCGATCAGCTATTTCGCCCCACCGACGAGCAGGAGCGACAAGCCTCCGAGCTCAGCCGCCACCACCAGAACTGACCTGTCCATGACCACAGCCTGGCCCACCGAGAACCTCGCAGGCGAGGTCCAAGCTTAGCCACCGCGTTTCAGCCTTCCCGCTCTCCGGAAGTAAACCCTTCGACCCGGAAGCATGTCCTAGCTGAGCCGCCGTAGAGAAAAGGCGGGGGATGAGGGAGGAGGAGACAACTTTTCCATCGAGCGCATGCGCGTGTTCTTCCGCCCGCAGCAGCAGGTCCGGCCCGCCCAGGCGCGAAGGTGTGCGGGCGCGTGCTGGCGCCGCGCTGGGCCGATGAAGTCCTGACGCACCGCCGCCGCTGCCTGACTGGCATGTGTGGGCGTGGCCCTGGGGCCGGGGTGTCCTATGGGAAACGACGCCGGCCGGCCGTCTCGGAGGACGCGCAGTCACTTCCGGGGGCTCCCTGTGAGGGGCGGGCCCGCAGCGGGGGGCGCTCACTGGTTGGCGCCGCGTCTGTGGCGCGGTTTCCGTGATGGCCGCGTGCCCTGCCCCGGTGGCCTTCCGCTGAAGGAGAAAGGGCTCTCCTTTAGCTAAGGATGCCCGGAAGGAAGGGCTCTGGGGCCGGGGACGGCGAAGCGTCGAGTCCGCGTCAGGGAGCGGCGGTTGGACGGGGCCGGGGTCGCGCTCGCAGGCCGCACGCGGACGCCACGCCGCCACGGACGTCTCCCCGTGCTCCTCGGGCCGCCTCAGGACGGGCTGGAGCGAACTCCGGGCGGCGCCCGTAGGGCGCGTCCGGCTGCGTCGAGCGCCCTGGCGCCTGACAGTCTCTGCGGCTGCTGAAGTTGGGGCTGCTCGAGGCCGGCCCGGCGCCGCGGAGGCTTCGGGAGCGGGCGGAGGCGGGGCGGCCCTCCCCTTTCCCCCCTCACCGCCCTCCCCACGTCACCGCCCTCCCCACCTCACCGCCTTCCCTCACTCCCTCCCCCGCTCCGCGCCTCCCTCTCCCCTTCACCTCCGTCGTTCTCACCTCGTCTCACCACCCCCGTCACCCCCTCCCTCCACCCCAGCCCCACACAGCAGGGCAGCACATGACCTTTCCCCGCTCCCCCGACCTTTTAGTTTGAAAGGTCTCGAGCCCGCAGAAAGGCGGTCGAAATAGCGCGGCGGGCGTCCGGACGCCGCTCACCTGGAACCGCACTTGCCCACCTTGCCCAGCAGCGGCTCCCGTCTCTGTCTGTCCTGCCTGCGCCCTGTGACACGGCTCGAGACACCTCGGCCCTTCACCCGAAGTGCTTCAGAAGCGGGTCCCCAGTCAAGGACGAGGCGCCCCCCGCCTGGCGCGGTGCGGTCCACACCCGGGCGTTCACACCCGCAGGGCGCCGCAGCCACGCGCTCCCGTGCCCGGCGTCCCGGGGCGCCCTCCTCTGACGTGGCCCGCGGGCAGGGCGCGCTCGCCGGCCGCCCCCCGCGCTGCTCGCTGGAGAGCCCCGCGACTTTGCCTCTGAGTCTCGTGTTCCCGCGAGTTCAGCCCAGCGTCTGCGGCGCGGCCCTCGCGGGGCCCCGCCCCACGTGCTCGTTTTCGCGGACGCCGGAGGGCCGGGCAGGGTGCTGCGCGGCCCCGGCTCCCTCCTCGGCCCTCGCCTCAGCCAAGCTGCTGCAGACGGTGGTCTTACTGTAAATCCGTGGGTGTGCTGACAGACAGGTAAAGCCGGCATCAGCAGGTGGAGACAGAGTTCCCGTGATGCCGGGAACCACGTCCGACTGCAGTTCCCGGGACGCTCGCAGCGGGAGCCCCGCCGAGTCCCGTTCTCCCACAGAAGCAGAGAGGTACCGTGTAGGCCGCCGCGTTTTGGGGTGCCTCGTGGAGCAGTGCGTAAGGAACACGTGGAGGATACTGCAAGTTTCATAAGCTGCTTCCCCGCGCAGCACGTGCACAGCTTAGCAAATGTTCACCTGCATCATTCTTGGCTTTGCCCAACATTTTGAAAGAGTAACACTCCTTTTTGTCTCCACTGACGTTTCCAGTGCAACGGGACGCGGTCTGACCTCAGCCCTCGCTGCGGAGTGACAACCGCTCGACACAAGGTCGCCAACGATCCTTTGTCAGCCAAAGTGTGTTCCTCGTTCCTCCTCTCGGAGCAATGACGCCGTAGCGCGCTCCTCTCTGCCACTCTCCCGGCCCGGGCTGGCGTGACTCTCCCAGCGGCTTCCGCCTCCTGGCTTCTCTGGCTGGTCGCAGCAGGCTCTTGAACTCTGCCCTTCCGTGTTAACGGATCTCCAGCAGTCTGCCCCCTTTCCTCCGACTCTGCACGGTCCTCAGGCTTTAATCTACCGCCTGTGTCCCACCAGGTCCCCGTCTGCAGTTCTGCCCCTGCCTTGCGCCCGTGTTGCAGACTCGCTGCATCCAGTTGCTTACTGGACATCCCCAGCCTTGAGGAGGCAGAGTCGCAGACATAACGTGTGCTAAGTCGAGACTTGAGCTCCGCAGGTCTGCCCCTCCCTCGCTTCCCACCAAAAGGCGTCACAGCTACAGCCATGCCGCCTCTCCTGTGCCTTCTGTCTGGCAGGTGGCCGCATCCAGTTGCCCAGGCCAACATCTGGAATTTAATCTCAACAGGACTGACGTTTCCCCAGGGCAGAGGTCTTGATCTGTTTTGCTTGGGGTTGTAGTCCTCTCAGTATTTGTGATCAGTGATTCTCCTCTCATTCCCCACATCTGCTCTGTTACCAAATCTTCAATTTGTCTTCCCATTTCCACTGCTACTTTCTTATTCCTAACTCGTCATCTCTTCACTGTAGCTCCTCCAACTGCACTTTTTTCCCCATCCTGCTAAGAGAGTGATCTTCCAGAAATGCAAATCTGATCTTGTCACTCACCTTTCAGTTTCCTCCCGATTGCAATTTTAACTCCAAGCTCCTTGGCTTAGCCTTCAGGATCTCATTTGCCTGTCTGGCATCATCTTGCCATTATCTCCAGCTCAAATTCTATATTCCAGCCATATTCCACTACAGTTCCCCAAACATTCGGTGGCCATCTGGCGTATGTTCCTCACTCCTACCAAACAGAAGCAGAAAGGCAAGAAACCAATGCCTACATCATAGACCGCTATGCAGTCATTAAAAGGATGATTAGAAAGAGTTTGTAAAAATTTGGAAATTTATGTTTTGCTTTAAATGAGGGAAGATGGTTGTCATATTGCATATATCATTATGCTCAGAAACGATGCAAAAATGCATAAAGAGGGGCTGGCCGAGTTGTTAAGTTCGCGCGTTCCACTTCGAGGCCCAGGGTTTCCTTGGTTCGGATCCTGGGTGTGGACATGGCACTGCTCATCAGGCCATGCTGAGGCTGCGTCCCAAATACCACAACTAGAAGGACCCACAACTAAAAAAATATACAACTATGTACTGGGGGGATTTGGGGAGAAAAAGCAATTAAAAAGCAAGAAGATTGGCAAGAGTTGTTAGGTGCCAGTCTTTAAAAAAAAAAAAAAAAAAATGCCGGCTGGCCCGGTGGTGCAGCGGTTAAATGCACACGTTCTGCTTTGGTGGTCCAGGGTTCGCCAGTTTGGATCCCGGGTGTGGACATGGCACCGCTTGTCAAGCCATGCTGTGGTAGGTGTACTACATAGAAAGTAGAGGAAGATGGGCATGGATGTTAGCTCAGGGCCAGTCTTTCTCAGCAAAAAGAGGAGGATTGGTAGCAGATGTTAGCTCAGGGCTAATCTTCCTCAAAAAAAAAAATGCATAAAGAAATACTGCAGCAGGGGTTGGGGTGATGGTGATAAGCGATGAGTAGGCAGATCACAGAGATTTTTTAGGGCAGTAAAAACACTCTGTATGATACTGTAATGGTGGATACATGTCATATATATTTGTCCAAACTCATAGAATGTACAACACCAAGAGTGAACCCTGTGTAAACTGGAGTTGGGGTGGTTATGTTAATGTTGGTTCACTGATTGTAATGAATATCCCGCTCTGGTGGGGGATGTTGATAATGGGGGAGGCTCTGCATGTGTGGGGATAAGGGATATATGGGAAATCTCTGTACTTTCCTCTCCATTTTGCTGCGAACGTAAAACTGCTCTAAAAAAAAGGAAGTCTTTTAAAATAAACCTGAATGAAGATCATACCAAGTGTTGATAGTGGTTGCCTTTGGTGAAACTGGATGATTTTGTTATTGTCTAGTTCACTGTGCCTTGTTTTTTTTTAAAGCAATTTCTTTTCATGACATGATCCAGTTGAAATTCAAAGAAATATTTTAATAAATTCATTAAGAACTCCAATGAGTCAGATATGAATCCAGTGAGTTAAGTTAGGGTAGGTGCTTAACTATTTTTTGCCATGTCCAAAAGATAGAAGGATTTCGAAAACAGTCGTAGGATACAATGCAGCTTATATAAAACAAAACGTACTGAGATTTTTAGCAGTTTGTTCAGCTATGAGATGGTGTTGTGTTTTTTAAGTTTCATTTTAATATTTGGGGAGTAGTTTTAGTCTTCTGTCGGTTGTCACACTGTGGCGGCTGCATTCTGCTGTGATGCTGAAAACTCTGCCACCGGGATTTCAAAGACCAGCAGGGTCACCCATGATGGGCCGGTTTCAGTGGAGCTTCCAGGCTGAGACTGGGAAGAAGCACCGGGCCACGTGCTTGTGAAAAAAACTGGCCTTGAAAACCCTGTGAATAGCAGTGGAGCATTGTCTGACTCAGCGCTGGAAGCGGAGAGGATGGCCCAAAAAGACTGCGCAGGGCTCCCCCTCCTGTCCACAGGGTCACTAGGAGTCGGAATCCACTCAACAGCACGCACAACAGTGAGTTTTCTTCTTTGAGCTCAAACATTGCAAACATGCTATTATAATTTCATAATATTCTTTTTATCTCAAGACGTAGAACTGCGGAAAGATGAAATAATCTACTTCAGGTCATGGACTTGAACTAAACGGAACCACAAGCTAAAAGTATAGTAAATACCAGTGAATCGTGAATTGAATATGAACACCCGTGTTGGGCTGACCTGTGAACCAAACACCGTGTGCAAGTTTGAAAGCACGGCCTGGCTCGGGAGACAGTGCTGCCGGGAGGGCAGGAGTGCTGTTTTGGCCATCAGGCTTTCCAGGTTTGAATCTCAGTTCTCCAATTTATCAGCTCTGTAACTGCTCCAGAAGTCATCTCTGTAGATGAGAGTGTTCTCTTAGGGTAGCTATGAGGACAAAGTCTAACAATAGCAACAGAGCAAAGTGGTCACAAATGTAGCCTCGAGAGCCGATTGCCTGGGATCACATCCCAGCTCCACCACTTCCTAGCTGTGTGACCCTGGGTGCAAGTGTGTGCCTCAGTTTCTTCTTTTTGGGTGTAATAATATTACTAGGGGATAAGGTTGTTGTGAGGATTCAGTGAGTTAATATGTGTAAAGCTTTGATGACTACCAGGCATCATAATATGAGTGGCATATTACACCTTTTCAAACATAATCTTATTCTTACTTTCCTAGTAATGATCAGTTCATTTGGCAACATCAAATCTGAGACCTAGCGATAGAGGCATTAGTAACATAGATTGAAGTGAACCAGTTCCAATCCTTTTTTCTGTGATGCTGAAATAATGGCAGAAGGACGTTTTTCCTGTCTATGTGAAGAACTCAAAATAATACTTCCTATTGATATTTCATATTGTTCTTTATATAAAACAGCTGAGTGGAGATAATCCTTTATTCATCCATTCACAAACATTTATTTAGTGTCTGCAGTGGACTGGGCACTATGATTGGACCTGGGGGATATAGACTGGGGAAAAAAGGACCTTCACTCATAAAAAAAAATCATGTGAACTTACCTATTCAGGCATACTGAAGTGATCGTAGTATGGAATACATAAATATTTTCAATCAAAATTTGGACATTATTTTCTTCAAATACTTTTACTTAAAACCTGTTTTGAGGTAAAACTGTTATATCTTGCAAATTGATATTAGTGGTTGGTTGGCAATGTTTTATTCTTTTTTCCCCCTTGATGTTGACCAGCTCTTTTATTTATTTATTTTTTTAAATTGTAACATAAACATTACATAAAATTTACCATTTCAGCCATTTTTAAATGTTAGTTCAGTGGCATAAAGTATATTTACATTGTTGTGCAAGGCAATGTTTTAGTTTAAAACATATATATTATATATATATACATACATATGCATCAAAATGAACTCAAAATGATTTTTTATTTAATCTGGCTTCCTGCTCAAGAGGTATCAGATCTTGGTAATCAGAATGAAATTCTGACAGACATTTTACGTATATATAGCAGTGATACTGCAAAGTCATTAAACATCAGTGATTTGAAAGTGAAACAGAGCTTTGAATGTATTCTATGGGGAATCCAAGATAGGAGTTTGGTCCAGATAGATCACGCAGCAAAGAAGATAGAAAACAATGTTACATTTCAAGAAGAGGAAGTTCATGAGTCAAGGGAGGAAACAAACATTTGAGTGTGGAGCATAAACTGCCTGTGCCCTGGAAGGTTCGGCTGTGTGATGTGGACTTCACGGACAGGAGCAAAGCTAAGGAAGGGCTCGACGGGACGCTGCTGCGATTCTAGGAAAGGATGTGGTCGTGGTGATCACGGCGGGAAGCCATGGACTGAGTACACTGTGTCTTTTCAGATAGGACTTTTTCTGTGAGGGCATCGGAGGGTTGGTGGTGGTGGTATCTGGTTTGAAGAAAAATGCTTTTCTTGTGGTCCAATGGGGTCAAAGTTTAAATGTGGAGCCTGGGTGACGCTTGTTTGTCTGTCTTCCCAGCAAAGCAGTGGAGTGGCGTGGAGTGGGTAGGCTCTTGGTTAGTTCACATTTGATGAGTTAATACGCCTCTCTACCTATCAGTTCCCTCTTCTGTAAAATTGAGATGATAAGAGTATTGTCCTCAAAAGTTTGTACTGGCAACTAAATAACATTTATGTAGCAATTAGAGAGGTAGTACAGAACACAAAGACTCCTTGGGTTGAATCTTGGCTCCCCACTTGCTCAACGGAGCCTTGGGCAAATTACCTCTCTATGCTCCTGTTTAACAGAAATAATGGTACCTACCTCATAGGTTTATTGTGAGGATTAAATGAGTTAACTTATGTAAATCACTTAGAACAGTGTTTGATATATAATAATCACTCAATAAACATTGGCTAATAATATAAGGCACCACGTATAGTAAATATTCAATGTAAGAGTCTGCTCTTGTTCAGCTCCAAAGGCAAGGACCATATCTGTTTTATTCACCTCCACCTTTTGTCACTTAGTAGGTGCTCACGTTTTTCTTGAATGAGTGGGTCATTTCCAGTCAATACAATTGCATTCAATTCCTCAAAAATTATCCTAGTGAGAGTATCTGCATTTGTATGATCAGATTGATTTAGTTTCATTTATATTATACCTATCATACATAGATACTTCACAGTACTCTCTACCACTTTCAAAGATTTCTTTTTCATTTTAATCTTGTGGAGCTTAAAAACAGGAAGAACCCTCGAATAACTTAGGTGTTATTGCTTCTCCTCTTAATTCTTTCAAATTGTGTTCAATGTGAAGAGGAAAATAGAATGGTGAAATGTGAAACTTTGCAATTTCAAGTTACTCTTTTATTGCTTAGTTGTGATTTAAACATTGATGTCTGGAAATTTTTAACATGAAATCACAAATGTACTATTGCTTCTTAGAATTCTAACAGTACGACTTAGCTCAATAGAGGTTTCATTGTGGCTTGTGCTTCTAGTGTCTTAAGCATAGGATAGTCAGTGACATTTTCAAGGTAGTGGTGAATTTGCTGACAAAATGTTTGCCAGACAAATAAATCAATCCCAGTGACTCTTCTTTGCAGACATCTCAGGCGTCGTCAATAGTGGATATGATCTTGGGGGCAAGTGAAAAACTGAAATCGTTATCCCTGTTGATATAGGACATTTTCCAGCTAAACCACAGAACTATTATTGCAGCTTATGCATTTTACTTTGCAGCTTTCACATACTTCTCTGCTTGGCACAGAAATCCTGTAAATCAAACACACATTCGCGTTTCGGAGGAATGATTTATTAGGGCCCTTGAGAATGCATTGCTTTGTTCTGTTTTCTCTAAATAGCACGATTTATACTCTGTTTAGATTTTACTATGAAAAGAAGGTAGCTAGCATAAACCTTACTCCATAAATTTGGATAAGAAAAGTCACATAAATATTTTTTTCTTATTTGGTCTTAGTTTTGACTGAGCCCTCATCCTGCCTGGTTTAAAAGGTGGGTTGAAGGCAGGAAATTCAACCTCGCACATCACACGGATTCTCTCCTCTTCTCTTGGGTTTGCACAAGAATCCAAAGGGCCACTTCTGTGGTGCTAAGAACACAGATAAAAGCATTTAGCCTTCAGCCCACTTTACCTAGTGCAGGTCACTGTCCAGACTTTCGTGTTTGGCTGAGGCTGGGAGGCACATGCTGCGTGCTGCGCGCATAACAGGGCAGGGGGGAAAGAATACAGGGAAAACACACTCACATCATAATCAGACTCAATGACAACCTTTTGAGAAACAATGTAGTAGATAATTAAAAATTTGAATGGATGATTAGTTACCATATATGTACAGTTATCTTTGTCTATAAGTATCTTCTAATTAGAGGATCTATGAAAATGCTTCTTTAAGAGGATGCATCATGCATCCATGATGCTATGAATCTGTTCCTTAACAACAAAATTGTCAGTGTCGTTTTAATGATTGAAAAATGTAGCATATTTAGTTCATAAATCAAGAGCAGGAATTGACTTTTGAAATACTTTGAGTATATTTTGAGCTACAAACATATTGACGTATAAGAACAAACTATGCAGGTTCTATCAATAGACGTGCATTTAAAAGTATAAAATGATAGAATGTAAGTATTGGCAGTGCACTATAACACCAAGAAAAAGCCGTGTCTGTCTTGAACATCACCCTTGAAACTTTTTTGGAAGCTTGAGTCGGCTACAAAAGGACATGAGGTTAATCTGTGCTTCAAAATCCATCCTGGCTTCCTATTTGCAATTTTTGAATGATTGAGTTTGATCTTGAGGAAACGGCCTGCCATCCTAGGGGAGCCCTTCTGCTTCCTTTGCCCTTCACAAGATCAACTGAAGTTCTTTAGCTGTGTAAAAAGGTTGAATTTCCGGTAATAAAGCTAAACTCTTTTGGCTTTTTTGAATGATGATTTTTTTTTTCTGATTTAAGCATGACGTTATGCTGATGACTTAATTACTTAAAAACTTTAAATTTACTTTTACTTAAAGATAGCATAATTGGGGGCCCGGCCCGGTGGTGCAGTGGTTAAGTTCGTGCACTCCACTTCGAGGGCCCGGGGTGCACCAGTTCAGATACCAGGCATGGACCTGCATACTGCTCATCAAGCTGTGCTGTGGCGGTATCCCATATACAAATTAGAGGAAGATTGGCACAGATGTGAGCTCAGGGCAAATCTTTCTCACCAAAAAAAAAAAAAAAGCATAACAATGTTAGAGAAAAAGAGATAACAATTCAAAAGTCATCTGTATTACTACTGCTAGCAAGGTAATTTTTATATCGCACATTATCCTCCATGTTTCCATTCATATTTTACATATAATAATGACATTCATATAGCTTTTAAAATGTATCTTCCAGAAACCGTTGTTAACTTGCTACTGACAGTGAGGCCTCTATACCTTTGCGCTTCTGTTCCCCTCCACCCTGTGCTACTCAGATTCCTCCACCTTCCTCACCCCACCCCTCCTCTGTAACCTTATTAACAACCTGGTGTGTATCCTTCAGTACCTTCCAGGCTCACGTAATACACACACAAGTGCAACACACTCCCTCTCTGTATTTTGCTCTGTTCACTTTCCATATCTCATAGAAATCCCTCTAAGTCAACCATTAAACATCAAACGCATTTTTAAAATGGCTGCATAATGTTCTTTATTATGCATGAATCATAATTCATTCAGTCATTCTGTGTTGACGGTCATTTACCCTATTTGTTTTTTCTTCTGCAGCGTGGAAGTAAATTGTCTTGTGTCTACATCCTTTCATTTCTTTGATGTAGGTATCAGGAGTAGGATAGCTGGATCGAATATGCCTATTTTGAACTTTGATCTTAGCAGATAGCAAATTAAAATTGTGGTTTACCCAAAGGCTGTACAACGCCTATTTCCATCAGCAATATAGGACTCCTTTCTTGCCCTTTTGGGATTGTAGTGTTGTCTCTGCAATTTTTGCTTGTGTGTTGGCTTCTGGGTACTTAGTTTTGCATCTCCCTGGCTACTAGTTCGTTTGAGCATCTTTTTATATTTATGGGCCACTTAGATTTGCTCTTCTCTGAACCACCTAGTAACATCTTTCATCCATTTTTCTTTTGGATTTTTTCTCAATTTCTAAGAACCCTTTCTATTTTTAGATATTAACCCTATATATTTTGTCATATTTTCCCAAATCTACTGACTTTGTAATATATTTGCCGAGCATTTTAAATTTATATAAGTTCTTTAATTTTATTTTAATTTAAATATATAAAATATTTTAATTTAAAGATAGCTTCTGAGTTTCTTGAATCGGCTAAGAAGGCCTTCCCTCTCTTACAACTGCACTTCCAATCTCTTAGATTTCCTTCTAAGATTTTTGTTTTATTTTATAGCTTGAAAAAATTAAATCTGTCTGGAATTTGCTGTTTTTGTGATGTAGGGATTGAAATTTATTTTCGTCAAAATTGTGCCAGCATCATTTGCTAAGTAACATTCTTGCTTATTGAAATATATTTTTGTCGTATATTAACTTGTTGTATACTGGAATCTACTTCTGGACCCAATTCTACTGTACTGATTAATGTCGTTTCTTCTTTCACTTGAACTTTAAAATCATTTACTTCAATTTCAATTTCAAAACCTCAGCCAGTTGAAATTCAAATTGGAATCAAATTACATTTAAATGTTAATTTGAGGAAATTGGCATTTTATGATGCTAAGTGTTCCCACTCAAGAATATAGTATTTGTTCAGATTTTGATTTATGTCCTTTAATAAGACTTTCTAATAGCTCTTACTTGTTAGCTTTATTCCTTGAGATGTTTAGTTTTTTTCTGTCATAAATGTTTACCCCCATATCAACTTCCAAGTGCTTATTGTGAATGTAGAAAAAAGCTATTGACTTTTGGCACATTTATCTTGTATCCAGCCACCGCCCCAAGTTCCGGAATAACAGATTGTTTGAGCTATTCACTTATAATATCACCAAAAATAATTAATTTCCAGTACTCATAATGAATATTTCATTCTGTTGATTTAATGATCTTAGCACTCTCAGGGGACACTAATAGCCCCCACTTCGTAGCATTGTTTTGAGGACTAAAGAAACACATCTAAAGTGCTCAGAGCAGTGGCTGGCACATAGTAGGGGTCCAAGAAAATGATAACTAAAATTATTATTACTTCTAAACTATCAGAGGTTGTAAGTTCTTCAGTCTGGAAATGTCTCTTTCATGGAAACATCATGCCAAAGACCAAGAATTCAGCTACCATTTGCTGGCTTTTCTTATTATTCCATCATTCCCCCATTCTAATTGGTTTTGGGGGCCTGGGTGACAGCTTTCTTAAACTTTTGCTTAAGAAAGGACGGCAGGAAAGAAGAGCGGAGGAAAGGTTTATGTATAAGGATGATTCCATAGATTACATAATAATGACAGATTAATGATTCTGTAATAATAGTTATTACTATTCCACAGATCATTTTCCTTTGGAAAGGAGAAGCTATAGTCAAACTAGGTTTAAGGCTAGATATTGAATATATTTTGGTTTAGCTCATGTGGTGTTTCAGTTTATCTTGGGCAGGTCAAGGAGACTTGTCACAAAATCTTTTGCTTCCTAGGATTTGTTACATTTCTTCTTCAAAGGGAGATAAAGCAGTTGAGCCAATTATGACTCATTCTACTGCTCCTCTCAGTGAGTTTTATGAGTAACTTGAGCTAAGAAAAAAGTCCTTCCTTATGATGTAATAGCCTTGGGGAGATGAACTCTTGGGGAGAGGCAGCTCTCTTCTGACAGTGGTGGGGGACGTGGCACTGCGAACTGTCTTCACTTTCCAGGGCTGACATGGTTTGGCATTTTACATCTATCCTGTTTGGATGACATCCTGAGACCTGTCCTCTTTACCCTCCCTGAACAAGAGCCTTGGCAGGGGGCCTAGGGCAGCTACCATTAATTCTGTATCCGGCATTATCCACAGCCTGCCAAGGGGAGAATGCCCTGAACATAATATCCTGTGCCGGTTAGGAGTGGAAGGATGAGGGCAGGGGAGTGGGCACCACGTCCTTCTTTGTTGCCATCCTCTATGACAGCACTTGTTAGTATCATTGAGTGGATTCCAACTACCAGTGACCCTGTGGACAGCAGAGTGGAAGCTGCCCAACTTTTCGGGCCGTCCTCTCCCCTTCCGGCGCTGTATCAGAGTCCTCCGCTGACATTGGCAGGGTTTTCAAGACCAGTTTTCTCGAAGCGGGTGGCCAGGTCCCTCTTCCTAGTCTCAGTCTGGAAGCTCCCTGAAACCTGTCCACCACGGGTGACCCTGCTGTTGTTATTTGAAATCCTGGTGGCAGAGCTTTCAGCATCACAGCCACCACAGTGTGACAACTGACAGATGAGTGGTGTGGTTCCCTGACTGGGACACAAACGTGGGCTGTGGCAGGGAGAGCGTCGGATCTTTTCTTCTTTTTTTGAGGAAGATTAGCCCTGAGCTAACTGCTGTCAATCCTCCTCTTTTTCTGAGGAAGACTGGCCCTGAGCTAACATCCATGCCCATCTTCCTCTACTTTATATGTGGGATGCCTACCACAGCATGGCTTGCCAAGCTGTGCCATGTCCCCACCCGGGATTCGAACCGGCGAACCCTGGGCTGCCGAAGCGGAGCGTGTGTAGTTAACCACTGTGCCACCAGGCCTGACCCAGAGCGTCGGATCTTAACCACCAGACCGCCAGGGCCGGTATGATACCATCGGTGGAATGAAATTAGTGGCACGGCTGTGGCTAATAACATTCTGTTTGTTTCTGAAAAATTAAGAGCTAGCTGTTGAGTGTTTGCTGGTCATTACCAGCTGGTTCAGCTTCTGCAAGCAGCCCAAGATGTAGCTCAGGAATCGTCTTTTTGTGTAACAAAACAGACCCTGGAAGTCTCCAGTTAAAATCTTCTGTGATCCAAGTCATGCTTTATTGAAGTCAGAAAATTCAAAGGAATGAATGAGTGAAGTGAGAACTTTTTCCAGAATAGTTCTAGTGGCGAATGACTGAGTCAGCTTCTGGGAACTTTAGTTTGTATTTTTAACATGTAAACCATACGGATGGTTACCATCTCCTTATACTATTATTTCAAATAATTAACAGATAAGGCCTCTCTGGAGAAGGTCCAAATTCATTTTGAGAAGTGCTCACACAGACAGAAACCTCACCCCCAATGCAGGATGTACTAACAGATACAAAACCCAAAAACCCATTGGGTTGAATTAATCCCTAATTTACTTGAATATTCAATGTACTTCATTCCAACCAAATGAATTTTTATCTACTCTCATTTCTAAAAACAAACAAAACAGTAAATAAAACATTCAATTCCCTGTAGAAGTTGAGTCACATCTTCGAAATCACAACACTCTGGTTTCAGAAGCCCCCTTTTTCTTCTAATATGAATCATATACGTAAGTCTGGTTAAAGGTGGGGGATGAGGTGGAGGGAAAACCCTCTTGCCAGGTCTGAAACTGAAAAGCAAAGTAAGAAAATAACGTTTAATATTTATATCACTCCTAAATCTAAGTCAGCGGAATAGGAAGTTCCTGTCATCACTGAAAAAAATAAAATCTGTAGGGGAGACAGGACGTACGCTAATGCTAACACGAGTGGAAGGCAGTCAGTGCGATAACTGTTAACGGCACCCCTTGGACACTATACTATACTGGCTCTGGAATTGTGGAACAAGCCCAGACCGGACCTCTCACTGACTCCTCCAAGTCTCCTCTGATTCTAGGCTTCCCACAGAAGACCCTCTGCAGAGTAGCCAGATTCTGGGGCTTTCTTAGGTGGGACCTCTCTAGGGAGTACCCTAGGTCTGCAGACTCAATTCAGCATGTTTTGGGTGAGCCTAGCATAGACCCGTGCTGGTTTTTGTTACCTCAGCACCAGTAAAACACTGTGTGGCAGGCTGATAATGGCTCCCTAAGAGACATCATCCTCATCCTAATCCCCAAATCTGATACTGTTACCTTTATTTGAGAAAAGGATCTTTGCAGATGTGACTAAGAATCTTGAGATGATCCTGGATTACCCAATGGGCCCTAAATGCCACCAGAAATGTCCTTAAAAGAGGGAGATGAGACACACACAGTGGAGATATGAAGATGGAAGCAGTTTGGGTGATTGTTGCCTAACATCAAGGAATGCCAGCAGCAAGGAATGGATCCTCTTAGAGCCGATGGGGCAGCAAGGTCTTGTCTACACTTGATTTTGGACTTTTGGCTCCAGAACCATAACAAAAAGTTTGTTGTTTTAAGCCACCAAATTGGTAGTAATTTGTTATAGTAGCCCCAGGAACTAATACATACTGTTTAACTAGGACACTAATATCTTCTTAGAAAATAACAGAAATAGATCGACAATATTTGAGAACCCAGTTAAGAATTTATCTCCTTAACACATTTTTGTGGGTAAAACACCAAAGTGTCACTTAAGAAAAACAAGAGGAACAAAAATGTTTTTATTATTGGAAAGGTATGTGGAGAATATTTCAATGACATTATCTGGAAGAGGCCTTGCGGCCATAGTGCAGCTGAAGTGGAAAAGAAGTCTGTCAACACTGGCTCTGAAACAGACTTCAGAGTCACTGCACCAACATCCACAGACCTGGTGCTGATTAGAGAATGGTCTTTCCAGAACTATCCTATCATCTCCTTACATTAGTGGCCAATTCCCCAGCATGAAGTAGAGAGACAGACAGGTACAAATTACAAAGCGTCCAGAGATTACTGCTGGCCTACAGCACGAGTGGAGGGGAGCGTCTTACTCCGCGCCATCGAGGATGCTGTCTGCACCCTTGGGCCGTAGGCGGCTATCGGCTGCCTTCTCCGCCTGCCTCTGTACGAGCAGTCTGTACTCTGCCCTCTTCTCTCCACCCCCAGCACACTGAGGCCGGGCTGCCCTCTTCTTTCGCCACGCTCAATCCTTATAAAAATCATCTCATTCACACTCATGCTTCAGTTGCCTCCTGGATGTCCACGACCCCAAAGTCCAAATGTTAAATCTTACCAGTTTTTTTGCTTATGCACTAAAACCCACAATTCCTTGCCAGCTTCTCTATTTTATCATCATTGGTGCTCCATCTCCCTGGTTCTGCTAATATCATCAGATATTTGACTCTTTCCTTCAGCCCCCACATTTAAGCCATTAACCAATTCTCCAGTTGCTCCTTTTTAAAGTTTCTTGGGCTACCCTTGTCACGGCAGCTCCAACCCTAACCACTTCATGCTTACAGACCCAAGCCGCCTCCCAGCCGGCTGGGCTCACTTGGGACCCAGCATTGTTCCTCCCCGGCTGTCTTCAACATAGCTGTCACCGTGGGTGGCTGTAGTGCTTTGCTCCCATTAGAGCAGTAGAGCGGCCCCCTGGTTAACTCCTCACTCCTGTACCCACTCATTGTACTCCATTTCCACCATGGAAAATTATTAATTTCTCTGCCAGCCATGTAGTTGTCCATCACTGGCTGATTTGCTCAGAGAATCTAATTAACACTGACCTGAGTAAAACTAAGTTAGAAATATAAATTAAGCAGTCCATACATTTTAAAACAAAATTTTTACATAGTCACTTGCATTAGTAGGGATGACGGAGCAGGATCATCTGCGGTTAGACGTGAGTTAGGTTTTCGCTCATTTGGTATTTCTGACTGGTCTTCCCCACACTGATATATTAAGCACTTTGCCAGGAGGAATTGGGTTTATTTTATCATTTACTCTTTGCTGCTCCCCTTGCCCAAAGCACAGCACACTGCACATTCCTAAGTTTGACAGTAACTGAGTTTCCTGTTCTGAACCCAGTGCTCACAGGGGACATGAACTACCACACCACACACAGGAATCCGAATGGGTAGTAACAGCAGATCACAAAACTTAAAGGGTTTGATCTCTGCCTATTTAAAAACTGCTGTAACCTTCTGACTTAAGCGAACATTATTATTCACATAAAAATCCTGTAAGATCTATTTGAGTTTAGTTTCCAGAAAAAACCCTGCATTTTGACCCAAATGCTGAATCTGGATAATGATCTCATTTATGTCATTGTATAAGGAAAATCAATTTAAACTAGGTTCATAACATAACAAAGTAGTAAAAATTCCCTGCACACCCTTTCAGACAAATCAGAGAAATTACTGACGGCCTATAAAGGATAAAAATCTTTATACATATTAGAAATACCCTGTTCTCCTAAAGTCATTAAATTGTCCCAATGGAAAGCTCTGAGAAAGTTTAACAGATCGTTACCCACTGAGCTTTGTTCAGTTGCTGTCGTTTTCTCCCAAGAGAATGGAAGCTCCATGTGGGCAGAACAGCTCTGCTGCATCCCCAGCATGGCGGGCAGGGCCTGGGACGTGGCAGACACACACAACTAAACAGATCTGTTGATTCGTAGATACAAAAACTCAGCTAGATAGCTCTAATTTTGGAGAGTCTTTAATTCTTAAGGTCAGTATTCTATAGGCCACAAACAAGGATATTTTAAGGGAGGAAGCTCAAAATATATGCAACATCTGGAATAGTTTTTAAAAAATCTGCAGCATTTAGAAAACAGACCTATTTAGCAGTATTTTATTTCTACCTTTCAAAGAAAAACTAATGCCAAGCCTACAAACTCAGTTGCTCCATTAACAGGTTTAGTAGCCAACTGTTGACAAGTGTCATCAATATCCCAACAAAGACTCATACATTTTTCTCTCCATAGTCAGTTAAGGGGACAGAGTTTAGATCTGCTCTCAATCTATTATACTTCTCTCACGCATTCATAAAACACCAGATGTACTGATGCACTGTAACAAATTACAGAACAGGTTTTAAAAAAAAATCTGGGTCCTATAAATCACAATTTGTTAAGGCTCACTGATAGTTTAGGAGAGATGAGCCTGCAAACACTAAGATGAAGTCGCAGGAGTATTAATTACAAATATGTAATTCTTTTCTGCATTTCCAGGATTTAAGAGGAGATGGAATAACAGATGGGGTTAAACTCAGGGCAGACAGAGACGGAAGTAAATGAAGAGGGAAACGGTGCGGGGTGAGCTCTGACTCTAAGGTTGCCTTCCCCACCCAACAGACAAGATGACTGAACAGAGAAGCAAAACTCACCTTCATAAATGGAGGTTTTAAATTTTCTGCTCATAACAGCCACATGTGGGAACAACCATACACTCAAGAAAAAAGAAGGCCGAATCCACGCAAAAGTCAAAATGGGGCTTTTACAACTTTTTAGAAAAGTTAAATAAAATCTCTCTCTGGTTTTCTCCTAAAATTCAAGTTTCTCTCAGTATCCTTGGGGACATGAGGAGGAACTCATGACTTTTCTGACTGAATTACTGTAGTATTTTCCATTTAAGCGCCAGAGAGTCTATCTGCACAGGACCTGCAATTCCTAAGCTGCAGCAACTATGTCATATGGGAGACAATGGTGCTTTTTGCCAAACCACAGCCCTATTTCTATTAGCAAGATACAAGATAAAAAACAAAAAAACACCGACCTAGAGGAGGGCACTGGCATTGACTTCAGTCTACTCCTCTGGAGTAGGTGCTCTTATCACTCCCATTTCACACCTAACCAGGTCACAGGCCAGGGAAGGGCAGGGCTGAGATCAGAGGCCCAGGAAGCCTGGTTCCAGGGCCCACCTCCTCATTCACACACTCAACTGTCCGTTTTGTATGCCCAGCACTCGTCTGTGACTCGTACTGTTTCCCACCAGATCACTGGTTCTCAATGGGGCAATTCTGCCCTCAACACCCTCTCCCCAAATCTAACTAGAGGACACCTGGCAAAGTCTGCAGACAATTTTGGCTGTCACAGCTTGGGGGTGGGGGTGGTATTACTGGCATCTAGTTGGTAGAGACCAGGGATGCTGCTAAAAATCCTATAATGCACAGGATACCCCCCCACAACTCACTGTCCAGCACAAAACATCCATAGTGCTGAGGCTGAGACACACCGCAGCAGAGCATAAATTCTAGGGGGTCAGGGTCCAAGTTGATCTCGGGTGCTGCTCTATCCTCAGGCCTAGAACAAAGCTTGCCAGAGAAGTACTTAAATCTATCTGTTGAATATTTATCTGTTTTTAAGAGCTGAAAACTCAGCCTGGCATGTAGCTGGTGGGCAACAAACACTTATTAAAGGTAACTCATTGAATGGTGGTGCCCTCAAAGAGGGTGGACAGGATGTAACAGGACATCATAAAGTGAAGTGATTTTAGCACTCAGCAATCCCACTTTTTTAGGGTTTTTCTCCCAATGATGATAAATAAAACCAGTTCTGCTAAAACAAGTCCTTTCATTAAGTGGGACTTCTGAGAGAACATTTCTTTTTCTTTGGATCCATGGGACCTTTAAGTATACGGAACTCTGAGTTAAATACGTAAGGAAGAAGACTTCTTTCTTCTTAAAATTAAAGCCTTCAAATGCCCCTTCAAACAGCCCATATGTAGGGGATTAACCCCTAAACTAGATGGTGTAACTGGTCAACCGCTGAGAGGCTCCAGTGGCTGGCAAATACTTTGAGAAAGTTGAGTTAAGATTTGCTTACAAACTTCAAAAAAGAACAAGATTATAGCACACAAAAGACAAAGACAGACCTATCATCTAAAAACAAAGTAGGACCCGAGTCCACTTCTCTCAGAGAGTTTATAGCGATAATAGCTTGAGTAAAACTGCATCCTATATTTTTAAAAAATCCCTAAGTGTAACATCTGTCAGTCTTTTCAATTCTTCTGACACCTCCTACACCTGAACATTGCCCAGAGGCATACATTCCTAAAGTAATATTGCCTGATTCACAAATTCTTTCCCAAGGAAAAATTCAGAAAGTGGTTATGTGGATATTCAAACAATACTAGGAAAAAAATCTGCCATCTTTCACTCATCATTTCTGTAATTAATGAATGAGTCCAGCTTGCCAAAATGTTAAATTATGAAACCAAACTATGTAAAACGCACCCATTCTATTTAAAAAGAAGTTAAACCCATATTTATTTACTAGCACTGTTAAACATTACACAAAACACATTCAAGTGGCAAGTAATTATAATGCAAGCCCTTGCATGGCAATCCAAATTTATTGAACTACTGATGCTAGTTATACAAAATTGCACCACTTTAATTAAGGCTTTTAGTTTACATTTGGCCACCTCAAAGGAGTTGTAACATCAGGTTGGTCAATTTAAATACTGTGGCTCCCTGTTGGATAGACACACAATCTTTACACCCAAACGTTAATGCATACAAAGCAACAAGGCATTGTTAAATAAAACAGCAATATTACTGCAACTCAGGCCTTGTGACCAATTACACATGATTAAAATTACTTCCCACATTCACATCCACAGTACTCGTCCACCATTTAACATCTCAACCAAAACGTTACACATGTGAAACAATCACTAACAGGCAAAAATACTAAACCTGTATATTTGGTATTGCAAATACACTTATGCATGAGCAAGCAAGGGATTCACAGTGAGAATCTACAGCTGCAGAAGCCTGAAAATGATTTACAAAAATTGTTAAATCATTAAAAAATTGTTTGAAAATATACACTTCTTGTTGTAGACCCCCACTGTACACACAACTATAAACACTGTTCCCTATGTAAACAAAAAAGGAAACATATAATAAGAGATTTGAAAAGTCTGGACATTTCCTTCCCAACAGATATTAAAGGCAACGTCTTTAATCTAAGACATTAGACTGAAAGGACTATCATATTTTAAAGACAAGATCACTGTCTCCACAGGATTTTTAAAAATTAAAAAAACTATATAGCTGTGTTAATCAAAGCGCTTATTTGTACAATACAATGATAATGACCTTGAATTTCTTAAAAAAAATTACAATAAGCTACAAGTATCAAAGAAGCGAAGTTATCTGGAGTAGTCTATATAGGAGCTCTTTGGACTTTCTTTTATTATGCTAAAATAGTGGTGCTTTTAAGATTTACATTATTGTACTCTCCAATACAAAGTATGGGGCGTGTAAAGTATACAGTACACCATTTTCATACATGTACAACATTGGTGGATGAAAATGTCTCTTAGCAGTAATACTGGATCGTAGCCTCTGGTTTTACCAGCTGCATACTCTAGGACTATTATATAAGTAAAAATCTCTCTTGTGATACTGGGAAGTGATTAGAATGTGCAAACTGATGTAGTAGCTTTCATCCGCCTCTTAAAGGGTACCACCACAGAAAGTCCATTTAAGATGTTGGTAGGTTTAACAAAGTTGGAATGCTGGCACTGTTGAATTGGGCAACAGTTCTTCAGACCTGTCAAAAAGAAATAAATTACATTAATTGAAAACGTGGGCCAAAAATTAGCACACTAAAGATCTAAAGGAACAATGAAGTGTTAGAAATGAATGTAATATAGGCTCTTGTCCTCGTCATTACATTAATGACACCGTCCCACAACTCACAGCAAAGCAAGGCACGGGTAGATATTTTCATCTCTGTGGAATGACTTCATCTATTCTGCTACTCTCTGGGAAGTCGATCAAACGAAGTTTCAGATACAAAAGGGGATCACTGTAATGCAAATGTCTGTGTACTATCTTCCAAAGAGTAAAAGCCGGGGGTAGAAAAAAGAAAGACCCAAAAAACCCCACTACATTAAAATTTTAGATCAGGTCAGCTTCATTAGAATTAGGATTAAAAGAGAGACTGCAATTAGTATTTTAAAATGAGCGATCCTATAAGAATGTTTCCAATCCTAGAATTACATCCTAAGTATAGAATGCCCATCTTACCAGGGTTTCTAGTACCAGAAAATCAAGACCTTTCTTCCTTCCTCTGTGAGTAAGAGCAGATAGGGGCTGGCCCCGTGGCATGGTGGTTAAGGTTGGTGTAAGCCGCTTCAGCAGGCCAGGTCTGCATACCAGGTGTGGACCTACACCACTTGTCAGCCATGCTGTGGCAGCAACCAACACAGAAAATGGAGGAAGACTGGCACAGACGTTAGCTCAGGGCTAATTTTCCCAAGCCAACCAAAAAAAAAAAAAAAGAATAAAGAGCAGCTAAAAAGCTGGCTCAGAGAAGCAGACAAAATAGAACTTATTTCATGATGCCTCTTTACAGTTAACAGTTATATACTTTCTAATTCCATATTTAAACAGATTCTATCAGCTTTAAGATGGATGTCAGAAAAAGTTATTATACTAAAATCACATGCGATTAAACTTAAGAAGTAAAATCAGAACTCAACGTCTGCCAAATATTTATTTACTTTGGATGATTTTCTGCACACACGCCTGGGCTAAAAGAAGTTTCCTTTTTTACTGTTTGTCTCGGATCAGACGTTGCAAGCTCCAGAAACACTGTTAATACAGATGTGGCTGCAGAAATAATTTCACAAATGCCTTGAACTTTAGGTCCTCGTTGACAGTCTGAACGAGTTTGCTAAGTTTTCTAAATCCTAGCAGACTGATCGCAGCAAACTGGAAAGGACAGATGGGCACGTGTGAGCTTGGGCACGTGCGCTGCTAAGAACGGGCGAGTGGTCAAGAACGAGAGGAGGTATCTAACAGAGAGCCTTGAACTCTAAGAGAGAGAATCACGGTGCTGTGGTGGGACAGGGCCACTCAACACAGGAAGCAGCAGAGTCAGACACCAAAAGTTCCCAAGGATAAGAGTAGAGTAAAATACCATCTAATGATCACCGAGCAAGAAAGCACTATCGTTGGCAAACGGCAGCAGCTAATAGTTGAGGTTTTACCGTGCACCAGGCACTGATCTGCTGTACGTGTATTAACCTGTTTAACATGACTGTTTTCAAAAACTGTATCAAAAGGTTGTAGGCTCAGCTTTCCTTTGCTGTCTCATCTCTGAGCTGTATTTGTGGTTCTCTGCCTGGAACTCTTCATCTCCTACACAACTTCTACTTACCCTTCAGATCTCAGCTGAGATGTCTCTGAACTCTGACAGACTTTCCCTGAATCCACAGCTCACATCTGACTGGCTTGGTGCCCCAGGTATATGCTCCCATATGTAGTACCCATATTACCATATTAGGTACCTACAACAACATAGTGACTAAGCACAGACTTGGGAGCCAGTCTGAGGCTCCAATTCTAAGCCATGTACTCAAATAACTGGATTCAAATTCTGGCTCTGCTGTTTACCCAAGGCAGGGCTTAAACAAGTAATAATCTCTTTGTACCTCAGTTCACTCATCTGGAAAATACGGGAACAATAATAGTTCCTGCCTCACAGAACTGTTTCAAGAATTCAAGTAACAGACAGACAGTACTTAAGAGTGGCTGGTGTACAACAAATGTGTCACAGATTCTTATTATCAGTACTACGCTGGGTTCATTCTATCAAAGTATTTATCCTATTTTGCAATTGCATGCCTGACTCTTCCACTAGAACTTAATTAGCTTAAGGCTATGAAGAGGCAGGAGAGAAGGTTTTGTTCATGACTGCGCTGTCAGCATAAACCAGTGTCCCCCCAGGCCTAAGGACAGAAAGGATGAACCTACCCAGAATATTCACTTATGTGGAATACCTTACCTCTGATGATGAATTGTGCATGAAATAATTATTTTAATTACTAGAATATCATACTAACTCATTGATAGCTTAGAAAGGAAGTAACTGTTTCTTGTTTAGAACAACAAAAATTGTATACTTGCTTTCTTGACAGAGTGCCCTTAATGAAGATGAGGTTAAAAGAGGGGGGCAAAAAAAGGGGAAAAGATCAAGCAAGAGTTGACATACCTGGCTCAGAGCTACAATGCATTCAGTGCATTAAAGCAGCCGACACGACGACTTTTTGCGAGCCTTCCCAGGCACGGGAGTTTTTCTGTTAATTTGCCTCACTAGGTCATAAAAGATCTGCAAACATATTAATTATTTTTTAATTTACAGGAGAAAAAATCAAAACAAAAAAGTAAAATGAAAAAGCTGAACTTTCCATAGAAATAAATGAACCCCAGAAAGCAAATATTCTGGTCAGTTAAGGAATGAGAGTAAACCAGGTATTCTCATAACTGCCAAGTCCTTTTCTGTTTGTTTATTTTTTGGGAGGGCTAAAATTGTTCTCCTTAAAATAAGCACGGAGTTGAAGGAGCTGCAGAGATCTTAGTTCAGTTAGAACATTCACCATCATCTAAAGAAAACAATCCTTCACTCTTCTTCAACTCTTTCTGCCTCTTTACTCTACAACATGACTTTAAGCCCCTTCAAGGTAAACTGGGCACTCCTTTTTCAACTTGTCTCTATCCTTCACATAACATCCTTCACAAACGTGCAGACTTCATGTCTTCCTCACCCCTAACTTCCTCACTCTGTCTAGCCTTCTGTTTTTTCATGGTAAATCTCACTACACTAGCATTTAATAAAGAGGCTGAAAGAGCACCGTGCTTATTAACATGCATATATTTAACTAACAAAGCACCCTGAGTACATTAACTTGGGGTTAATACACACACATTATTTTCCATTAATTTTGAATGCTTAAATCCAAATCAAGAACTTTTAAGTATATTCACCATACCTCATTAACATTTATTTTTGATTTTGCAGAGGATTCTAAGAATGCACAGTTGTTCCACTGTCTTGCTAGATTTTGACCTTGTTCCTTTCCTACAACTCTTTCATCTTCCAAGTCACACTTATTACCAACCAGAATCATTGGAACCTAAAAATATATTTGTGAGGGTAAAAACAAATAAGTCAATAAATAGGCTATATAAATTCAAATCAAAAGAATTTTAAGTTAACCCTAAAGATTACTTTTTATATTATGCTAGAGAAAAATACTAAATTAATAATGTGTAATAAAACTTATACTTAAATATGAAAGCCTTAACAATGTTAATTTAAGAAACTTAATTGCGAAATTTTTTTTCATTTTTGAGATTTTATTTTTTTTTTTCCTCTTTCTCCCCAAAGCCCCCCAGTACATAGTTGTGTATTCTTTGTTGTGGGTTCTTCTAGTTGTGGCATGTGGGACGCTGCCTCAGCGTGGTTTGATGAACAGTGCCATGTCCGCGCCCCGGATTCAAACCAACGAAACACTGGGCCGCCTGCAGCGAAGCGCACGAACTTAACCACTCGGCCACGGGGCCAGCCCCTTAATTGTGAAATTTTTAGAAAACAAGCTATGATCTACTTACAAAACAGGGGAAAAAACCCTTAAAAATCATATCACAGTGGATTTATAACTAATTAAAGTAAGGAAAATGCAAAACTTTTTTAGAAAGGAAGTACAAAAGGGTGTTACTGTGAAAAGACAATCTATTTCGAAATTTTAAACCATCTCTCTCAGGGATGTGAACCAGCCCAGTTCTCTGGCTCCCTGACATGCGTTTATCAAATGATTGTTCTCGATTTCACAACACAAAAGAAGAAACTGGAAAGCCCCTAAAGTAGAATTTTCAATTTCTCATACAGTCTACATTCAAAATCCAGAAAATCACCTAATTTACTAAAAATCTAGACTACATTAATCATGTGTCTGGATACATGTGATGTTTGTAATTTTAAAAGGACACTATACAAAAAAATAATACTTATTCTGCAAAACTCCTATTAATCATTTAGAGACTGGGTTTCTAGAGAATTTTTGGGAAAAAACCCAAACTAGAAAATCAGGAATTTTGCCTTTTTAAGGAATAGATATAGAGTATTATATTAATATATACTTGTTTAATCCAACTGCTATAAGAAAACGACAGTAGCTACCGGAGACAGTAGAAAACAGATTTGCGAACTGAGAAATGCTCACTGAGGCTGCTGGAAACACGTGGGCCCCCAGCTCTCCTGTTTCAGAAGTCCAGGAAAAGGCACCATTTCCCACAGGGGGCCTCCCAGCTCTCATAGTATTTGCTATAATTAAACTATATATTGTACAGAGGTTCCTAACAGTGTGGTGCCCAGACCAGCAGCACCAACACCATCTGGAAATGTGCTACAAACGCAAATTTCTGAGCGCTGTCCCAGACCAAGGGATCAGAAAACTG
This sequence comes from Equus przewalskii, assembly GCF_037783145.1. Taxonomy (NCBI): domain Eukaryota; kingdom Metazoa; phylum Chordata; class Mammalia; order Perissodactyla; family Equidae; genus Equus; species Equus przewalskii. The sequence continues at coordinate 84,632,612 of NC_091835.1, read as the reverse complement.
GGGAGAAGCAGGGCTGGTCATCTATTCTAACTAGCTCTACAGGGATTCTGAGGAAAGACCGAATCTGGGAGCCACTGCTCTACCTAGCGCCATGAGGATTCAAGCAACCCCTCTGAAGTTTCCTACAGGATTCAGCTCCACTGTGGTGCACTCTGAAGGGGCACGTAAATTAATGTTCGACTCCTTCCTTTCAGAGTTAATATTATGATGTTCCTTCTCCGTCATAATTCTGGAGATGTGTTTATCTGTAGTCCTGATTCTTGTTAAAAAGGCTCTTAAAACTCCCAGACATGTGGCCAGAACATCATTTGCTCTATTAGTAACACCTGCCACCCACACCGCTGCTTCCTCCCCACCAAACACATGATTTAAAAATAAGGGTATAAATTTATTTAACACAGGTTAATGGAGGGTATTTCTCACTTTCTACATTATATATACTTGAAAATACGTATGAGTGTTAAAGACATTATTTTTGCCTTTCAAGGAAAAAGCTTTTGAAAAACAAACAAATACCCAAAATACATGAACGTTAAACTGGCTTTAAATTCAAACGTTTAAATCGGCTATCACTACGATTAGTTTGAAATAAAATACATTTATTAGGAAGTCAACTCACATCGTCAGTGTCTTTAACTCGAAGAATCTGCTCTCTCAGATCTTGCAAATCATTAAATGTGGACTGTGCTGTGATGGAATAAACTAACGCAAAGCCTTGTCCATTTTTCATGTACAAATCCCTCATTGCTGTAAATTGTTCCTACGGTAGAAAGAGAGGATCATTAAAAAACAATAATGTTTTGACCATTAACTTGACAATTTTCAAAGTCTACAATTAGAGCTCAACGAAAAATACAGTATTATGTAACATTTCTTAAAATTACAGTCCATGGTAAGATGCTATTTGAAAAACTGGTATTTCAAGAAATAAATTTTTTATTTGAAAATAATAAACCAAAGCAGATTTATATGTAAAATAAATATACTCAAGTGGGACAGAAACATCCTGTCTCCAAAAGCTACTCAAAGGTAGCTTTTTAATGTATCATACGGTGTGGGGCACCCAAACTGACCCCTAAGGTGCTCGCAGCTGGCTCAGAAGGCGCTAGTTCTGTGGGTCCACCAGCACCCTCCTCTCTATCTGGCCATCGCCCACACGATTCCTCCTTCACTAGACTGTGAGCCCCAGGGTAGGAACACAGTCCACGCACCTGTCAGGTGCTCTATCGTTAGCGGAAGGAATACCAAACAGGCAGAATAAACCTCCCCTTTCACTGCAGATAGCAACAAATCTAGTCGTTCTGTAGATACTTTGAAGGAGGAAGGACACCATTCAAAATATTTCACAAGGCCACCGAGGAATAAATGCATCCCCAAGGATTTTCCACATCATTTAAAATATGGCAATACATCTTGATTTAAAAGTGCTAGTGAAACTACGAAATTTTCATCCAAACATATTTTCTACTTATTTCTTCAATAACTGCCCCACTGCGATTACAAAGCACACACACACAAACGGAATAAAAAAACAGCTTTAAAGTTTAATGCTAGCAGTACCTTTAAATTAGCTTAGCTAAAATTTGTCTCTAGAGTACCAGCACATGCAAGGTCAGTAGTGCACGAAGTGTACACACACCCAGGCCCTTGGGTTACATACCGTTCCCGCAGTATCCAAGATTTCAAGCATACACTGCTGTGCATCTACTTCAACTTGCTGGGGGAAAGTAAAATACATCTTCATTTTTTTATGTATACAAGACTACCTTAAGATATACAAAAGCTAATATGATATTTAAAATAAAGACACTGATTATAGCCACTTTACAACTAATGTCAAGCAATACTTTAACAAAACAGGAAAGAAAGAGCTGGCTAACAATCAAGTTCCACTGCCCCCCAGACTGTATTAGCCACAAAAGCCTGTGTTCTTAATCAACACCAGGACCTACAGGATCCAAGCTCAGTATGACTCACTCCGCACTGAATTCTAGAGTGGAAAGGACTGCAAAACAGCCCCCCAAATTTACAACCAGTAACAGTTCCAGTGATATCAGAAGTGACCCTGCCTGTGTCAGCTCTGCCACGTTGTGGACACACCTTCATTTCTCTAGATAACCACATCTCCTCCATCACGTGGGAACAAAGTTTCTGGTAGCAAGGAAGCAGAGGACAGCCATCAAATTATATACCCTTGTTACCCCTTTTCACTTAACATTTCCTACGGGAAAGAAGCTATTTAGAATTAGATGTGGAAAGAAAAGAGTAATATTGCCTCACACGTGGGGTTTCCAGTTTTTCTGGAAGACTGCGGACACGGAGGAATGAAAACAGAGCGTCTGCACAGCTGCAGGGGCCAGGCTGGCTGCTCCAGGAAGGTGGGGAGACAACTCTCTCCTTACTGAATTAAAAACGTCTGCGTATTAGCTTTCACTGCCACATGTTGTGTCAGTGGACATAGAAATAAACCCTTCTATTACGAGCAGTGGCCCTTGCTCGAACAGCTATAAGGGTAGGAAGGTTAGGGAGACTTTTGTATTGAACATCTCGGCTAAAAAGAGGGCAGCCTGAGGGTATTCAGACTTGAGGAGGCTGGGGTGGGGGCGGGGGGCACACACGACCTCATGGAGCCGCCACGGGAAATGGACGGCCTAGCTCTACAGTCTGTGAGTCAAATGACAATTTTTGGGTCAGGATAAACTTAAAATTCTCTGAGAGAGAATCAGGGAGACAGAGAATGAGAGCAAGTGTTGTTTAGATTCTCATAAACTGGTAAACACAAAATGCCAGGAAATAAGTGTGAACTTTTCCCATTAATTTTATAAATTAACTCTGCTTCTTCGTTCTACTTTGTAAACAACACTCAATAATCACAAAGCTAAAAACAAGAATTCATATTTATAGTAAAGTAAAAAGCAAACGCCTTCTAAAGTAACATATACCTTTCTATAAGAATCTTCTATTGTAGGATCATATTTTTCAACAAAAATTCCTTGAACAAACTGTACAGTCTGAAAAAAAATTAACATACCATTATACTTGTAAGGAAAAGAACAAATCCAAATCTGTACATTTCTCACTATTGATTTCACATAGGTAGTTACGCCATTGATGGAAAAACATACCCAATACTACATTTGAATGCACATATTTTTGTGAGAAAATTACCTTATAAAGCCTTTTCTTTACAATTAATAATCACTATGCTCCTTATCAGGTAATTCTAAATTTAGAGATCATATATTTAAAATTTTAAAAATATCTCCTGTTTCAGTTTTAAGGGCTTGAATTTGCATTTCAGTAGAGAGTGGCTAACTGTTTAGTGCACGCACGAGACACCTCTCCATCACTCTGGCTGTATTTACAAATGAAAAGGCAGCTCATGCCCCTTGGACGTACTTCTCGGTCTGACCCAAGCATGTCAGGTTCTGTACCAGGTGGTCACTCTAAGTGGCCAAGGGAGATGGTCCATGTGTCTAATGGTGGGGCTTTGCTAAACTCTGAACTGTTCATCAGTTATTTCCCCAAGTCTCTCCCTTTCCCACCCACCATATGTCGTCTTCTTGCTCTACTATTTCTTGATGAGAAAACATGGCTGTGAAAATAATGTAAAAACTCAACAATCAAAGGTAATGTTTGAAAAAGGTTTTGTAATTTATAAGCTTTATTTAATATTTTCTAACATAAAATATATATTATAAGCCAACTCACAATGAAAGAAACCAAAATTCATTCCTATCTGGCTCTGAAATGCAGACAGACACGCATTTATATGCTCTTAACCTCTGTGCTTATTAGCCCAAACTGTATTCTGGTATATCTCATGTTGGTCTGGAACCAATAATCTACGCAGATACTACTAAAGAGTGACTAAAATTTCAAGAAAAATATTATATTGCCTCTAAAATCATTATGGGGTTTCGCCTTAATAAAAGATGACAAATAATCAAAACCTAAAACTCAACCGAAAAAGAACGTGTGTAGGAGTGGAGAGCTTCAGTGCAGCGAGAAGGACTTACCAGAGCAGATTTTCCAACGCCTCCCGAGCCGAGAACGACCAGCTTATACTCACGCATGGTGCACACTCGTCAAAAGCTAGTACCTTATTAAAGAAAAACAATTCTTAACTAGTGTCTTCGTATTTATGTGCTTCTTACATAAATAAGACACTCAAACCAGTCTACTTATTTAAAATGATTACTGTTTCATACCAATATGACATAAACAGAGTTCATAAACAATGCTACTGGCAGGGCTTTTTATAACAACAGAGGTAGAAAGAAACTGCAGAATTACAGACACAACTTTCAGCTCTATCCTAAATTCAATTAGAATAGCATATTTACTCTGTCAAGGAAAAAAAAGAAAGGGAGGAGGCTGAAAAACAGCAAGGAGTATTCCGCTAGTTACAAGATGGCGTGACAGACATGCTCACCCTTTCCTGAACCACCTGGAGCCCTGAGTCACAAGGAGTCGCGTGCCTACTAAGCACAGGGCTGTATCCAATGAACAACAGCAAACCTTCTGCCCTCATCGAGCCAATAGTCCAGTAAAGATGGAGAGGAAGGGCTGGGTCTGCAAACAGGTCCAGCCCAGCACCCGCGTCCACACAGAAAGTTCTGCTGGCACACAGCCCCGCCCACACATCTGTGTCCTGCCTGTGGTTGCCATCTCGCTGTAACGGCAGGTAGGTAGTTACAACACAGGCCGCCGGGTCTGCAACACCTCTAACACTGACTCCCTGGCATTTACAGAAAAACTTGCCGACCCCTGGGACACACGAATGGTAAATGAGTCAGCAGGGAAAGCAGACCAAGTACCTATTCCTGAAGTGGGGGAGGTACAAAGAGCCTGAAAACAGTTAGGAATCGGGGCAGAACTAAGGAGGAGGATTGCCCAGACTGAAGAAGTCCACTGAGAGTTCAGTGTGAGGACACAGCGGAAATCAAAACAAAATAAAAGGAAACAACCCGTAACAAGCCTTATCATTATAAAATTTCAGTATCCTGAGGATACAGAAAGAAGATCCTAAAAGGTTCCAGGGCCAGGATAACACGAAAATACAAAGCTCTCACATTCCTTGAAAAAAATAATTGGTCAGTGGCCTGGCCATGTTACACAAGTAGTCACCGGAAAGGCTTTTTAAACCTTCTTTATCAAGAAATGATAGTTCTCTAGTCATAGTAACAAGTAACTACCAGAACTGGTTTAAACACTTTTAATCAACCAATAGCCACTGGCTTCAGTGAACACGCCTCTGCAAACTAGCTGACTATCCACAGCCCCTGACTTCCGACAGTCAGCCAATACAGCACGGACTCACTCTGGCATGAAAGTTCTCTGTGTGACATAGATTTACACCTTCTTTCCTTCCAGCCCATGCTCTTAGAAGAGGCAGCCTCTATTTTATCTCTCTCTATGCCATTTCTTTATTTCTCCTTAGGATGCCATTTCAGAGCTTCCTCCTTCACCTCTGCCTTCAAATACAGGACAACCCACTATCTCTGTTCTCGAATGGGGAAAAACCCCCCAAACCCCCAAACAAACAAAAATAAACCAAAAAAAGTTAGCTGCTGACTTTTCCACTTACTAGTTCCTGTACTTCTAAACTTACTGAACCCATCATTTCCATAGATTTTTCTCCAGTTTTCCAACATTGTCTCCTTAACTTTTGTGAGCTTCACGGTTCTTATCAGCTTATAATTTTAGGAAGAGGATATGAAATAAAAAGTCAATCAACTTTCAGCTTTAAGAATATTCCACACTGTAGGATGCACATAAATTTTGGACAAATAAAGAAATCACTTTTCGTACACATGTAACAGAAGTCAGGTTTATTTCTTTAATGTAAAAAATCATTTAAAAACAGGATTACTTAGGTGACAATTCTATTATCAGTGCTTTGCAGACATTACCTAACCACACAGATCTACACTGATTGAGAAATATTTTTTTAAAAACCTAGGGTTCTAATTAAAGACAACCCCTAAATTTGTGTTTCTGAACCCAACTAGGGGGAATGTAATAACTGTTGGGACAAGAGTTTCCTAAACATCACAAAGAGCAAACCAACTACTTTAACACAAAAAAAAATTAGATTCATCTCTCTACATTATCTTTTATGTAGCTGGGCTGTATCACTGTTTGATGACTACTTTGCCATTGTTTATCTACAACTTAAAAAAAAAAAAGAGGACTCACTTGGATGAACACACATCAAAATGCCAACCGTCCTCACTGAGTGACACCACTTCTCCAGTTGGCATTAACTCACTCCTGCCTTTGAAAGTTTGTCAACCTTTGAATCCCCAAATTCCCTAAGACCCTGTAAGACTGGCAGTCTGCTCTGATCAGGGGACACAGTGTCTGACCAGGATAGCTTTTCCTTAAGTAATCAGTAACTTTAGCTTTGTGGTTTTTGTTTCGGGTACTGAATGGTCTCTCATTCTTTGACAGTTGACCTAAGAACCTCATCTGACATCATTCCAAATGACGCCTTGGACAAACACGTCCGCAGTGGCTGCCTGTGCCCAGCTTCTGTCTGTCCTTTGAGTTTGCTATCACATGAGTCAGTCTCAACAACGATGGGAGCTCCACTTGGTTCCTTGAGCTCACACTTCTAAACTGATTTTGTCATCCCAGGATTTGTACCAAGTAGGTCTTTGTGTAAGGCAATTAGGCCTTTGGGCTTTGGCTTGGAGGTAGGCTATTTTGGTAAATATTTTCACCATTAGTTTATTTCTTCAGCTACTTGCTTTGGTTTTGTTCATCTATTTGTGCAAAACTCAGTCTCATTCTCTCTGTTCTGTCCTGCACTGTCCTGTTTCCCTTTACTGAATCAGGGAGTGCTCCATTTGGAACGGAAGGAGGCACTGGCTGGATAAGCCTCCATTCAACTCAAAGTGGCCCCAAAGACTAAGGGTTGCAGATGAGTAAAACCAGTGACCACTTCAGACACAGGTGAGTGACTGGTCAAACTTCTCCTTGGGCCCCTCACAAAACATTCATGATAAGGTCAGTTGTAACTATGGGGATGTAGATTAGCGGTCCCTTCCTAACCTCTGCTCGGTCAGGGAATCTGTTTGTAAGGACACATTTGTTAAAAAAAAATTTTAAAGCACTCAAATCATTTTCATTTAGGAATAATTTACATCCAGTGAAACAAGCAGATCTTAAGCATTACAGTTAAACGAATTCTGACACATGCTAATACTGCTAACACTCTCGCAAGACAGCCCTCATTAAGATTTAAAACACTTCTATCACCCAGAAAATTCCCAATGTGTCTGTCTCTTCCCAGTTTATTACTCCAACACCCTCTTTCTTGACTCTGCTGATCTCTTACAATTATGAGAGAAACCAACATTAAATACTTCTTTAATTGGTATTCTGGGGCGTCAAAATAAAATGACTAAGAGAGTCTCTCTTGATTTCTCCCCTGCTCAAATCTTTGGAAACTCACCCTCCTTGAATCATCACATCTCTCTATTTACACTACCCATAAAACCCTTCTAGTCCTTCTGCTCCTTCCCCTTTCCTCTGAAATGAACTACCTACCTTTCTTGAGAGTTTCTCAGCAAAGGAATAATTATACTAAACAACAGCCTCTTTAACTGCTGGAGTAGAAGGCAGAGCTATAGAAATTGAATTTAAACAGTGGCCTAGAATTTAGCTGAAGTTATCTTTAAGAATTTTTCTAAATCTCAGGAAGACCAACAGAAATCCGTTGCAGAATTCCACCTTAATTACTAACTACTTAATTTCCTCATCAAGGAAAACAGTTAAAAGCAGCAGGACAGCAAAGACCAGATTCAAATAGCCCAGCATATTTTAAAAACTGGCCTTGAAGGGTTGGCTGTGGCCGAGTGGTTAAGTTTGCGTGCTCCGCTGCGTCGGCCCAGGGTTTCGCTGGTTCGGATCCTGGGTGTGGACATGGCACCGCTCATCAGGCCACGTTGAGGTGGCATCCCACGTGCCACAACTAGAAGGACCCACAACTAAAATATACAACTAGGTACTGGGAGGATTTGGGGAGAAAAAGCAGAAAGAAAAAAAGAATAGATTGGCAACAGTTGTTAGCTCAGGTGCCAATCTTAAAAAAAACAAAAACCAAAAAAACTGGCCTTGAGAAAAGAAGAATCTCTTTAGGAAATACATACATCATTTCATAAATTTTTCTTAAGGGCAGACTGCTCCAGATTTAAAATTGTAAACAAAATAAAAATTGACTTCAGGAAACTTTAGAAGATCTTGGTAAACCCAACAGCTGAAGCAAGGGCGACGCGTCCCTTCTTTCTGTAAATGGGCTCAGACTTCAACAGGAAACTGAAGACGGAAAACTGGCAATTCAGGAAATCTGCAACGGCTGAGCACTTTCAGAGACCCTCACAAAGTAAACAAACTAGAAGGAAAAACTACACCAAAAGGTCTCTTTTCTAAGCAGTGGGAGTCTATGGATGAAGACACTTGTTGAGACTGGAAGAAGCAACATCCTGGTTTTACTAAGAAATGGAAATAGAAAGATCCAAAATCTGTCCCACAATCCTGCTCCAAGGGCAAGAGGGGCACCCAGCAACTCCCTGCGCTGCCGCCACTGTGGGGGCGCGCTATACAGTCACAAGGGAACGCTGTGGGGCAATGGAAGTGTTTCAAAACTGGCCGTAGTCCAACAACTGGTTGTAGTGGTGACTGCACAACCGTATAAAGTTACTAAACCCCCAAAACACTGACACAACTGACTGAATCAATAAAAAATGACTATTTAGAAATACTGACTATAAAAAGTGAAAGTAGTGGCACCTATGTATTTGTGGGCTGTGGGAAGGACTTTCCTGTTCAAGTGTTCTTAACTTGAAGCCCATGAATGAGCTCGGGAAGCTGTGAATTTCTAAAATTTCAGGCACAATTTTAAGATGAGGAGTTGTATCAGAATTTCAAGGGGATTTGTGATAGCTACTGTTGCAACATTGAGAACAACTGCTCCCTTTCTTAGAACCTCAAGGAGGGACTGACAGCACAGCACAGCGGCTCATGGCACCTATGTGTCAAATCCTAGATTTGCAAAACCTTAGGCAACCCAGGAAATCACCTAGAGCTTCACTTTCCTGACAGGAAAAATGGAGACAGTCACGCCCACAGGATAAGGCCGTCAGGCAAATACACAAGAATGTAAGTAAACTCCACAAAAGCGGGGATTTTTGTCTGTTTTATTCCTCGCTATATCCCCAGAACCTGACACAGTGCCTGGCATATAGTATGTGCTCAATAAACTAAGGAATTAAACGTACTAATTCTCCGTAAGAGTCAATGGTACCTTGCACGTAATAACAACCATTAAAAGACAGCCTTTTAAATAATAACAGCAGCAGCAACAGTCTGAGCCGCCACCCAACACGGCGCAGCAGAACTGCTGCTGTGCCCTCAGGAGAGAATCATGGCTCCACCCTGTCACCTACTAGCTCAATAAGACCTATCACAACGCAGGTGGGGGACCGCTGTCCAGCTTTCGTCTGATTCAGAGTCTCTTCTAGGTAGGCAGAGATGCAGCATATAGACCAAAACTCTCTTTTCCAACCATATGTGGGTTTCCGTCCTTATTTTACTCCTTCTGTCACTACAGCCCGTTTGGACGATCGACTGAACTTTATTATAATTCTTTAGCTACAGACCCTAAGGCTTATTACTATATTCCACTAAATCTAAGAGGAACTTTTAAAATCACATTTTAACATCTCTGAAATTGAAATACCTTACAGTAGCCTCTCATGTCAATACAAAAAGCTAAGTACACATCAGTATTTTGAATCATTTTTAAATGTAGTTCAGGGGAAAAAGACTGGGAAATAATTCTCTTATAAATCTTTAAAAAACAGATCACTACACAAAAATCCCATAATACTGGAGTAATCTCTGACCTTAGCATTAATTACACAAGTCAATGAACTTTATTGTACCTTGAGCTATACAGACTATAATTTTGACAGCCCAGGGAGAATCTCAGTATTACTACTTTAGGAGCAGTGAGAAAATCTTGAGATTGTAATGTGAAATGAATTTTAATTCCCTTGAATTGTAAAAATATATATATATGATAAGGTGGTAGAATCATTTTTCTTCTCCTTTTGCTTGTTTTTTCTGACAGTTTTATTACTAATAACAGTAAATTGGTAACATACACAAAGGAAAATTAAAAACTTTAAAAAACTTTAACTCTAAAAAAGTTAAAAAATGAGGAGTTGTGGAGTTGTAACTACCCCATGTTACTATAATTTTAAAATGTTGATAATTATGGGCATTATAAAAAAGTGGGCATTAGAAACCCAAAAATAGCAAGTTTAGGCAATCATTCAACTCACAATGAATAATAATTATAAAACATTGGTGCTGGCAGAAAAAGTACTTTTCAGGTAATTAATATACTGATGGTGACAGTAAATCTTTAATGAAAACAAGCAGGTAAGCTTAAAAGTACCACCAATCAAAATTCCTCTAATCCTGTATTTTAAACCATAACAATTAGTACGCTGCTTCTCAAAGAGGGCTAAGACATATTGAACATTACAAATTAAACATTTTAAGTGCTTCATAGAAAAAGAAATACTCTAAACATATTGACATTTTAAACATTTCCTCTCTTATGTCAAAGCAATATTTGTCTTCATATTAATTAGCATGTCACAAAGCCTACCTAGTAAGAGAAGATAAAATAGTGGGGCAGGGGACTCAAGTTCTAAGTACTTTAACTGGCAGGCCACAAATAAACGACTGTATTCTGAGAAGCCTGCTGGTTTGCAGTATCTTGTACATCAGCAGAAAAGAAGAATTAAGACAAAAACAAAAAGAAGATGCAAAGTAAAACGAGGGTACTGATATTAAAAATTATCAACAGAGTTCCGACTATTAGGGATTATCCCCATGGAATGCCATTTAAAGAGATGGGAAGAACAAATTAAAACTACTTTATAATCAACTAAAAAATCAACATACAGGTGCTGGCCCAGTGGCACAGCAGTTAAATGTGCTTCAGCGGCCTGGGGTTCGCCAGTTTGGATCCCGGGTGCGGACATGGCACCGCTTGGCAAGCCATGCTGTGGCAGGCGTCCCACTTATAAAGTAGAGGAAGATGGGCATAGATGTTAGCTCAGGGCCAGTCTTCCTCAGCAAAAAGAGGACGATTGGCAGCAGATGTTAGCTCAGGGCTAATCTTCCTCAAAAAAAAAAAAAAAAATCAACATTGAAAGAAATTTTAACAACCTTCAAGAAGTTAAGGGCAACGCTATCAGAAAATGTTAAATGTTAAAAAAAAGAAAGAAAAGAAAATCTAAGAAATGACGCCTTCTATCAAGATTACTGTAATATAGCATTCAATACTCAACGTCAATAAACAATGAGTGCCTACTACATGTTAGGCACTGTTCTAGGCAATAGGACTAAAGCAGTGAACAAAAGAGTCTGTCCTCAGAATTTACAATGGGGGGTACAAACAGAATCAATATAAAACATGTTAGTTACATGCGATAAGCACGATGGAGAAAAACAATAAAGCAAGTTAAGGGAGCCAGCGCGGGAACGGGGGACTGTTTCACACACGGTGGGGACGCAGGATTTCGGTTAGGGTGGAAGTGCCCAGAGTCCTTCCAGGGGAGCGATACTAAACCCTCTTTTCAACAAAAGGCCACCATTAGGCTTTGTTCTGTTTAGTATTTTTAAATCAACATCTTTGGTGGGGTGACGGGCCAATTAATTTCCGGCTGAAGTTAAATTTGGATTTGGGAAAGTCATAGAGACTTGTCTAGGATCTATGCAGAGTCATGGCTTCAATGCCCCTTCTTCCTCTGCTAATAGGGCCACAAATGGGATTTCTGGGGGAATCGAAATGTAGTTGGTCTTAGGAGGTACTATTACTCAATATGCATAAAATGCCCCTCAGGGATTTCCTTAGCCAGCTCTGTATGGGAGGCTAGTCATGATTTTCCTCCCATTGTGTAGGAAGAACACCACACAGATGATAGAATGTTCCTGACAAGCAAATACTCAGGATGCAGTCCTTAAGAGGACAGTGCCAAGGAGCCATCTCCGAAGGACTCTCCTAGCCCAGTGACCGGTCCCCTTTCTGACCGGTTGCACCAAGTACTTTAGCACGCGGTTATATACTCTGTTGTATCATCTTCTAAGAGAAGACAACAAGCTGTGGAAAGCAACATTATCTTGGGGTTTGAGAGGCTTGGCTCTGTTTAAACAGTTATATAAGGTGAGGTGAATCAATTTATCCTCAACTTCCAGGTTCCTTGTCTGTAAAACAGGGGAGTAAGGGAGTGGGAAGCACCTAACACAGAGACACTCACAGCGGCCAGGTAAGCATGCAGCTGCCCAAAGCAGCAAGGTGTTAACAGTGGGTGATGGCGTGGACGGCGGCTAAGCAGAGCGAGTGCTTAGACAGTTAAAGTCATTCAAATTCCTAAAATTGTGAATATTGTGGAAGACCAACAAAAGCTCTTTGCGGTATGGAGACGAACTCTGCGCCACCAGTTTTTTGCTTCTGGACTAGATGCTCTCTAAGGTCCCTCTCATCTCCAAGACGCATTGTTACATATGCCAGGTTTTGAAGAATTATATATGGACAGAACTTTAAAAGTATCTGAATGTTATATTCCCTCTTATTAATGTAAAAAAATGATAAAAAATTCTGTGTTGGCAATAAAATTTAAGAATAATGAAAATATTCTTTTCTAACTTCATAATGGTGGTTTGATATTTACAGACATTTTAGTAGTAGTATCTTTCCAATATAACAGAGATAAAACTGAAAGAAAAGGGCTGAAAACAATATAAGACAATCTCGCCATTCACAGGCTGCCCACAACTGGGAAAATCCATTAACAGCCCTGGGCACTCAACCAAGGCAAGATGCAGAGGCCGCCACACTTTCCTCCTCCTCCCGGCATGCTAGTCCAACGGGCTTTGTGCAGGCAAAGCCTTGCTGAGAACTGAAGATTAGGGCGTGTGCATGAGGTCCTCTGTCAGGAAACATACTGCTCTTCAACTATCACCCCAAATGAAGAGATTGGTTGTATAGGAGATTATAGATATTGGTATGGGGATTAAGATTAGGAAGTAAAATACAAAAAGAAGTAAAAAGTAGCTGCAAGGGAAAAGTCTTATATAAATAAATATGCAAAGAATGTGGACTAGGGAACCAAATGTCACCAGGCTGACCTATAAAATATTAAAATGAATAACAGATTATCTTTAAAGACTACTTTACGTCTATCCAGGATAAAAGAGAACACATCAAAACAAAAGAATTAAGAAAACTTTGTTTATATTAACCCAGTACCAAAATGTGTATCCAAGGTTACCTTGAAAATGCCGTAATCAAGATTGTCATGGAAAGCAAATAAATTGATTCATCTTTTTTTTTTTAAATGATGGACCTACGTGTAAATGACATAAAGCAATCCTATACTTTAAGAAGATGAAACCAGGGGCCGGCTCTGTGGCCGAGTGGTTAAGTTGGTGTGCTCTGCTGTGGCAGCCCAGGGTTTGGATCCTGGACGCGGACATGGCACCGCTCATCAGGCCACGTTGAGGTGGCGTCCCACATCCCACAACTAGAAGGACCGGCAACTAAGATATACAACTGTGTACAGGAGGGGTTTGGGGAGATAAAGCAGAAAAAAAAAAAAAAAATGGCAACAGTTGTTAGCTCAGGTGCCAATCCTTAAAAAAAAAAAAAAAAGAAGAAGATGAAACCAAACAAAATAACCAATTGACATTTTTAGAGACTTTCCTTAACCAAGAGCAGCCAATTCATTATCAATCAGCGAAGCTATCTGGCTAAGTTTGAGGATCAAATTTAGTTTTTCCTTATAAACAAAAAGTAAATACGGTAGATACCACCTTTGCAGCCCAGGGTGGTAAAACACGGAACCTGGAAATAAGACGACTTAGAATTGGCTATACAATTTATCAGAGGGTTGTCACTTATTTCTAGGTTTGTATCTTAATCTGTAAAAGATGGACAGTGATAATACCAATTTCACAGAGTTGATGGACAGATTAAGAATGTATGTTGTCTACAAAAGTCTTAAGTGTTAGTTATTACCATTATCAACTAGATGCAAAGTGGCCCTTATTTAACTTTGGTGTCCCCTATTCGATCTAGAAATGTTTACTGAATAAATCACTAAAGACTAATAATTCATTTCCAGCAAAGGAAAGAACTATTCAGATTTTTAAAAGACCACTAACAAGTTACCTCTTATAGGTAAGTTGCCATTTAAGTTTACATCAATTATTGACAGATGTCATGAATCCCAACTGAAAACGAACTACACAATCTTGGCTTAAAAAAAAATTAGTTCCCATACTCGCCCTGTAGGAATTGTAATTTCATTAGAAAAGAAAATGCTCTAGAGCAGAAACTGTGTTAAAACCAATCACTTTTGGGTTCCAGAGACACCTGCTCTCAACTTCATAATCTGATTTACTCTTTCAATCTCACTAATAAAGGTAAAAACAGGTTATGATAAGGATCAAATCCTTGAAAAGTGATAAGCAACATTTAAAATGCATAATTCATTTCCATTAAAATGTCAGAAAGTGTCTAAATAGCTATAGCCAAATTAAAATTTTCCCAAAACACTGCTAACTCAAGCAAGTCTCCTATCCTCAAGTTCTTTAGCTACAACACCTTCCACCACCCAGTCTGAAATTCTGGGATCTTCAATTACAAATAAAAGGCTAAGGAAAAACACTTAACCACCGGTTGCTGAAGTCAAGTGGCATCGCTGCTCCCACTGAGCCCTTGCCGGAAACGATGACACGATTTCTCCTTTCCGCCTCCAACTCCCAGAGGAGGGTGTTAGCAGCTGAAGAGGATTACTATGTTCTCTTCTCACCCCAGATAAAATTAACTAATTTAAATGTCAGAAGAACCTGGTACTAATCTGTTGGACACAATGACAGAATTTAAAACTTCTGAGCAGATTTGAAAATTATTTTTGAAGAAAAAAATAAGAGGTCCAAACAGTACCTCTCATACCCACTTCTGAAAATAAAACTTCTAGCAGGAAACTACAAAGTAAACAGAAAGCTTAGTTAATACGTTAATATGAATACTGCTTATCACATTTACTTTCTGAGCTGTCTGCCCCTCTCGTGATGAGGACAAATGGGAAGTGTTTCCAATCTTACTTACATTCTGCTGAGAAAGGTTTGCTCTGTCAACTAGATTTCTAGATCCAGTCAAGCATAGAATTTGTAGACTATCAAACTGTTTATATAGCGTTTTCTCTATTCTGACCATAGTTATAACACCTCGGATGGGAAAAAAATTCTTCTCTTGCCCTTTTCATGGATTAGTATTGCCAGTAAATAAAGCTTATTCCAACACACACTATGACATGGAATTTAAGGTCACAGTTTCTAGTTTTATTAATGGCGTTATTACTGTAGTTACCTTTCAGTTCAGTACTTGATCATGTCTCTGAGGGAATATATTAATCAGAGTATAACAATTTATCAGTAATCTGACAAATGCAGAAGAATCCGTTTCTTAATAGATTTCTCAGCTAGGTCAATAGATAAGCAAGATAGTTAAGTGACCAAAAAAGGAGATTCCAACAACGTTTCCAGAGAAGCAAGAAGAAATAATGTGGGCCCAAGATCACCTTATTAGTTTCTATCAGTTCCTCCAAAGAGGCTGGATTTGTGCAGAACTCGCCCTGGCTCCCAACAGTTCTTTGGACGTGACCCAAAAACTAACCTGTCGGGTTTTTTTCTCTCATCAGATCTAGCTGTAAATTCTATAGGCATACACAGTGATTCAAAGACTGCTGTGCCTTCCAAATACAATTTAGGGAACCTGAGTATGGACGTTCACTTGATTATTTGCCATATATCTTAGAATCTGATACACACACATACACACGCCTTAGCTAACCATATTTTAAATTGAAAAAATGATAAAATAGGAAAACCTTTTGACAGTTAAGAGCTTTAGATCTAATTTCCTGGGTTAGAATGCCAGTTCTAACACACCAAGGACTAAGTGACCTTGGTCATGTTATTTAACCTCTCTGTGCCTCATTTTCTCATCTATAAATGGGAACAACAGCATCTACTTCTTAAAGTTTTTAAGACCCAAATGAAAGAACCTGTGCAAAATGTTTAACACAGTAACAAGCAGTCAGTAAATGTTCCTTGCTATTTTTTGTAATCCCATCTATCTTGCTATTTACAGTGCCTAAAAGGTGAAGTACCTAAAGGACTTCAAAAGCATACTATACTACAGGAAACTGCACAGCTGGGGGAGCTGTCCGTCATTGTCTCTCTTCTCCACCCCATTACCAAGTCTGATCCATTCTACCTTGGTGTCTCTGCAATCAATTCCATGGTCTCTACTCCACATCTTATAAGGGCCCTCATTTCTCACGTGGGAAAAGGGGGAGACAGGCGGCAAATACGAAGGGAAAACATTAATTTGTTACACATTTGAATTTCAATAACCAGATTGGAGATGCTAATTTTAATTATGAAAACAGAGAGGTAGGGCATCCCAAAATTTTGAGCAAAAAATAAATATGACAACCATACTTTAGTGGCCTTTACCTAACAAGATGCTTTGTTAGTTGAGAACATGAAAATGTCTATCATGTTTGCCCTGGGTCAGCTCACAATCACAGGGTCTTAGGAACAGAGCACTGTAGGGCACGGAAGGGGATTCTCTGTCTGTGAGGATGTGCCAGGCAAGGCTTGGCTAAGTGGACACCTGAAGGAGACCAGTGGATATTGTAAGGCAATAGGAGAGTTCACTGGAAGATTCTGGGGAAACGGACTAGCAGGAGAGAACTCTTCCCATCGTGAGTGCATGGGGAGGGGGAGGTGGAAGAGCAAGGGGCCCTCTTTGCTTAAAGATGTTGACCTACATTCTACAAGACACTGAGACAAGTGAAAGAAGGAATAAAAGGAAGGTATATTTGAGAAATTTGTAAGTCAAAATCAAGAGAATATGGTGACAGACTAGATGGGGGAGGAAAGAAAAACAGGATGCAGCACGATCAAACAGATGGACAGTGAGGCCATCAGACCAGACAGGGAGCCTACAAGGACAGACAGAAGGGTTTAGCAGGTATCTCTGATCTTTAGGAATAGGTCTCAAAGACAGCGGAGGAAAAACTGAGAGCAGTATGGACATAGCAGTAGCATCTTTTATTCCTAAAGAGATTAGAAGGAAGATGCTCACTGCCTGTGTGCAAAAAGCTTCAGGCACAGAACACAACACTGACTTGTTTAGCGAGATTATAAATGTATTATGTGTAATCTGTTTCACTCAATATTTCTGGCTTATTAATTTGAAATATATAATTTATTTAGATGATTACAAATCTCAATTTTAAGGTTTTATAATTACAGTTTCAAGGTTTCATCAAATGAACTTTGATGGAGTCTTTTGCCAGTCTATGAGAAACAGAAATATGAACAGAAAAAATTAATATTGTATAAAACCAAATATCTTCTAGGCTTAATGAGTTTCTCAGTGTAGAAAACTCAGTGCCTAGCTCATATTGTACAATAAACCATGACATATAACAATCATTTGCCCACACAGTCCACAGTGTCTCTGGACTTGCCCCTTTTCCTCATTATCTGAAGCCTTTTGTAAATAGGGCAGTAAGCATCTTACATCCTCTACTTCTGATTCCCCTAGGAATAAACAGATACTACTGCTATGGGGACATCAGCACTGCCCGTGTTTACTCCACATTCTTTTAAGGTCTAGTCTAAAAAATATGTATCTAATAAAAATCAACCAAAACTACTACAAACAAAGAAGTAGAGATTTCTTCCTCCTCTCCTGAAAAGTACACCATTCTTTTTCAACTTTAATTTAAATTTTCCCATTTTCTTGTCTTCTCAAGTCTTTTCATCACTCAAATCTGATCTTTACATTTCTATACAGGAGTATAATATTGGAAGCCTTTGCTTTAAAGGCACAAGTAATTTTTCTACAATGGTGTGGTCTAGGATATAAGCTGGCAAGTCTCATAAGTTGGCTAAAAGAACCATAAAGAGCTAAAATAACATCAAAAGAACTCTATTTACATTCTTAAAACAAGAAAAATAATGAAAGGGTAACAACCAAGCAAACCATCCCAAAAAAGCCTATTTTAGCCAACAGATTAATCAAATTAAGGACACTATTATTATTCCACATAGCCCCATGAGGCACATTAACATTTAATCATTACAAAATGAGATGAACCAAAAAAAAAAAAAAAAGAGGAGGAACCAGGTTTTTAATGCCTTTTTTGGTATACAGTATCAATATCTTTAACGGCTCTTTTCTGACAATATCACCAGGCACAGTGCATGTCCCAGAATAGTTTACGTCCCACTATGGCTTTACTGCTGATAAATTTCCAAGGATTTTTAGTAGCCACTTTATTTTAAGTTATATTCCTGCTATTAGAGAGATCTCAGCCATGGAGTTCTCTGATTATAACATGAACACGTACAAAAGCTAATTCTAGCAAGGAATGACAAAGGACAGGCTATCCTAGGTATTTCTTGAGAAACACAGTCTCTGCAAATCTATGACCAAAGTTTAAACCACTTTAAATGGAACTAAGCAAAATTTCGGGCGATTTCAGACTTTGCTATATATAATAAAGTACATTTAAGTAAACCATTAATCTGACAGACAATACAATTTTTAATTAAAAATTCAAGTAGCACCACCTTCTGATAAGGCCACCATTTGTCATACACAAATATATCCCTACATAGATGAATTAATCAAACGCACTTTTGTATTTTCATTTGACTATTAAAGAATGCCTGTCCAAAATAATATTCAGAAACTAATAAGTGCCCCCAACATAACCTCCCACCACACCAGTCACCTAGTCACCAGGCATTATTACACTTCCTTGAAACTGTACCAACACAGTGATAACGCGAAGGAGACTGCTGCATCGTTGATGGAATCATGGTGACAAGGACCCTGGTTTTAGCACTGAAAGCCTTGTGTCCCAGGAACTCCTCAGTGCCCAGCAAACCAAGATGGCTGGTCATTTTACATGGAACACATCTTGAGAGGAATTTGCTTTCTCTCATGTCTCACAATCTTAAAGATGCAGAACTCTAAAGGCTAAGAAAACATCTTGCAAACATTCTGCGGTACTACACAGCTTATCTTTTTTCACAATGGAATCATACTATTTTCTGAAATAAAATAAGGAAATTAAAAACCAAACTGCGTGCAGCACTTAGCATAAGAGCCAAGTTTGAGTATTTATGGTAACAGACAATATTTGTATAGACTTTACAATTTACTATGTATTTTGACGTGAGTTTTCTCATTTGGAGCAAAGTCCAAGAACATTTCTCACAAGGGAACACTGTTCCTCGCTTAATTAGAAAAGTGCCCCTTTCATCTAATTAGCACCTGAACACGCATTAAGTGCAAGTCACTGGGAAGGTCACAAAGATGAACAAAACACACTTGCTCTCAAGAAGCTTACAATTGCGCAGGAGAGATGAGACATAAAAATATAGAAAATGTCATGAGAAACAAATACTGTGGAAATTCAGAAGAAGAGAGGTCAGGAACAGATTTATGAAGAACGTGGCAAATGAAGAGAAGTTACAGCATGTCACTAGGAAAGAGACACCAGGCAAAAGGGCAGGGAGCAAAGTCAGAGGCAGCGAGAGACAGGTGGATGACAAGACCACGAGAGCAAGCGTGCCCAGGGTCTCAGGGCACAAAGCAATGGGCAGCCCAATGGCAAGGGGTCGTCTACAGGTAGGACAACGGAGATCACTGAGGGATGATCAAGAGCCTTGACTATTTGTAAGCCACAGTACTGGACATTTTGAAAACAAACACACCAATATTGAGAAAATTAAAAGTACTTTTATTATTTACTTATTTATTTTTGAGGAAGATTAGCCCTGAGCTAACAT
Organism: Equus przewalskii; assembly: GCF_037783145.1. Classification (NCBI taxonomy): domain Eukaryota; kingdom Metazoa; phylum Chordata; class Mammalia; order Perissodactyla; family Equidae; genus Equus; species Equus przewalskii. Next base: position 84,612,644 of record NC_091835.1, on the reverse strand, counting down.
CTGCCGCCAATCCTCCTCTTTTTGCTGAGGAAGACTGGCCCTGAGCCAACATCCGTACCCATCTCCCTCTACTTTATATGTGGGATGCCTACCACAGCATGGCTTGACAAGCGGTGTGTAGGTCTGCGCCTGGGATCTGAGCCAGCAAACCTGGGGCCATCAAAGTGGAACACATGAACTTAACCACTGCGCCACCGGGCTGGCCCCTAAAGGTACTTTTAAAATGAATAAGAAGAGTTCTAACAGAAGTCTGGGCAACCCATCTAGACATGTTAAGCTTTTTATTAAAATGCGATTAATTAGGCAGCCTACTTTAAAAAGGCATCAATTAAGGTTTGCAACAAAAATCTATAATAAGATGAAAAAAACCAAACTTAAGTGCTCAGAAACAATATACCGCACAGAGGAAAAGCACTGCAGGCGACTGACCAGAGAGAGTTAGGATGACTGGTGAGTTCAGCCTTACCCTGCAACACGACCTGAATACTTGGTACCTACTATGCGCAGACAGTGCAGAGACTAGATGCGCACATCTTAGCCTCTCTCTTTTTCATAACAGGATGTTTACTTTGATACCTCAGCATCTGGTATCTAAAGCACACTGAGATTACTTTGAGTTAATACCACTACCATAGAACATGGCACTGAGGGTATTTGCCTAAGATCTCAATTGAACTGACAAACAAGGCAGACATATGGGACAGGCCACATTTTTCTTCAAAAAGCTGCTTTGGATCTGTCCACGTGCACAAAAAGTACTCAGTTACAGCTTAAACACCTTATGGTAAGGTTCATTGCTTCATAACCAACACTTACAATGCCTAGAATACAGACGGCAATTATTTGGTGAATGAATCAAACCCAATTTCCTGCCCTAGAGCAGGGGTTGCTGAACTCCAGGGCTCAGGCCGAATCTCTTGGGCAGCCTATTTATTATCCAGTTTTGTGGGAACACAGGCACGCAAGTGCATACTGTCTCTGGGAACTCACATGACAACGGCAGAGTTGAGGGGCTGTATGAGACTGTATGGTCCACAAAGCCTAAAATATTTATTATCTGGCCCCCTACAGAAAAAGTTTGCTGATACCTGCCCTGTAGGCTAGAGTCTGGAAGAGAGAAGGACGGATCTTGTCCATTAATTCTCTGGTAGCAAGTGAGTTTTAGTTCAAACACCAACTCAAAACATTAATGGATGCCTGGAGTACAGTGTTAAGAATGATTCTGAGACCAACTCTGGACCCAAAGGGATAGAGTACGGTTCTCAGTCATCAATGTCTACTGCGGTGCAGGAGAAAGAGAAACAGGGTTGCAACTTTAAAAACTTCTGCCGTAGAATATTTTCTTTTAAATAACTAGCACTGTCATCTATTAATTCTACAAAGATGAATTATTAGCTGCAAAACAGTATGCAGAAAGTCCCCCACAGAAAACCTGACAGGAATCATTGGGAACGGTCCACCTGAAGGCTGCAGACTGGCAGAAACAATGCCTTCGACTCTGGCACGGCTGATGCTGCTCATCTGCACAAGATCCCTTCAACAGGCACCCTGCTCACTCAGTCAACACACACAGCTGTTTAAGGCCATCAGAGAGGAGGAGAGAATAGTGCTATCGGGGCGAGAAGGGGGGCCACAACACACCCCAAAACCCCATCAAGCCTTACTGACAGAATGGAAAAGAAGAGCATCCTTATTTTACATTTGACGCTAAATCTAATCTATTAAATGTCCACTTTGATTCTGGAAGCAGTTAATATAACATACAGTCTGAAATCAAAGCCTTCACGTCACTGGTGCTCTGCAGTTTCCCTTCAGATTATTCTAGAAAAATCCTTTGTTTGCCAGGTTTACGTCAAGTACTTGCGCCCCAGTTGTAAGGCAGGCTGGGACAGCTGGTACTCGGCATTTTCGTTTTCTATAAAGCAAGGCTGTCCACCAAGACTCACTTAGGTCTGTCTCTTTTCAGACACTGGTTTGAGTCTCTCTAAAAACAAATGTGAACACACACATCCATACGTCTACAAAATAAGACACTGTCAGTCAGACACTATGCTTCTGTGAGACACAGTCCAGCAGGACGGGCCACGCCCTAGCAGGAGAGGAAGAAAGGAGCCAAGCATGGGGACCCTGAAGAGGTGGCAAACCAAAGTCACTGCTGGGAACAGGGTAGGGAAGGTCTGAAGGTCAGCTCAAATCCAGATCTGAAGACACAAAAGCCTATGAGAGTTAAGTGACACTAGAGCAGTGGTCATCAGCAACACCTCTCATCACAGCAGGGACTAAGTTTTTAAAAACACCTCTGGAAAACTATGATAACATTTCCCTTCGTGCTCAGGACCCGACGACCCATATCACCAGCAAAGAAAGGCCAGGGTCCACCAGAGACCATCTTACTCATCTTTCTGCCTCCAAATAAATGTCCAATTTAGTACAGAAAAGGAGGGTCTCTGTTGTTCCTCTGGTCTCAGAAACCTGATTTTTCAGTAATTTATATAACCCACTCTTAATGTCCTAGCTTCCACAAGTCACGGAAAAAAAGAGACACCACCACTCCAAAGGGATGACAGTTACTGGGGCTAAGAAGGCTAACCAGATGTCCTTACATCTTCCTAGATGAAGACACTTCTCCGAGTCTCCTGAATTTGTGATTCCAGAATTTAACATGAACATAAAAGATGCTCAATCATCTGGTGAACAGGCTGCAGAATGACATAACTACATCAACCAGAGCTATCCCGATTAGTTAGGGAAATATCTGCTTTCATAAATTTCAAGCAAACACTCTACTAAGTACAGTTGATGAGCTGTTGGGGAGGAGGCATGAGAAACCAGAAGTGAGGCTCTTTAGTGCTAGCAGATAAACTAGAATCCAAGTTAAGGGGCAGGATTCCAGAACAAAACGCACTTGTTTTCATGAATGGAAGAACGCCACAAATATTTCTTTTCCCCACAAATCTTTCTTTTAATATAAATACTCAGATTTTACAATACACTGCTCTCTTCAAGGACAGGGGGATATTTTAATAGTATAATTTTACAGTCTTTTTCAACATAAGACTGAATTCAGAAATAAACAGAATTAGTGTCTTCCACGAGAGAAGGAACAAATGACTACAAAAATTATTTTTATTTGATTTTACTGTTAACTTCCTAACTAAGATTAAATGAGAAAGCTTAGTTTGACTTTAATCAATTAATATGGCTGCCTCCAAATGCATTTGAAACCATAATAAGAATGCTATGATTTCAGATTGTGGGTTCATAATTTGCATGACTACATTACATTCTAAATGAAACTTAAAGACCAGGACATTCCTAATGCAAAATTCCCTACTAAATCTGCCAAAAATTCAGAGGAGAAAAATTAGTCAACTAACAAAACACACTGGAAGCACAAGCACTGCCTATACTTTCTTTAGTAATTCCAATATCTCAATCTCAGCAGCAGTTTATGCCAGCTGCTTAATGCCCACATGACTTGTGCAGCTAATGGTCTTAGGAAGTTGTTTTTGACTAATTTAATAGTTCTTCCTTTTATACTCTAATCTCTTTGCTTTATTCGAAGATGTGCTTAGAATCCAGTAAAACAAAGACCACTTAAAAAATAAAAGGCATGCCACACTTTGGAAGCCATAAATAATGCTTACATTTGGCTTTCCCATACATTATTCCACTTTCTTGCATAACCATTAGGTCAGTAGCACACCCCGCCTCAACCCCCTGCCCTTAAAGTAGCTTTGAAACATGCCTGTCTTGGCAATTCTACAAGATTTAAGTCAGTATCAAAAAAAAAAAATAGTGCATACACATGTGCATTCTTGGGACATTAGTATACGTATACCCAATAAATGGACAAAGGCAAGGAGAACCGAAGTTGGGTATTAATTAGGCTGCTAGCATAACAAGAAATGGGGAAAACAGAAAGAGTGGGCAGGCACTGCTTGTAATCAATTCTGAGTTTCAAAGGAGCATCTTCAGATATTTACTTCTTCCCTTGTCAACACCAAGTGATTCCATCAAGGATTTTTAAACAGAGATTGTTAGTCCTACAATATTCCTATTCCAATCTTCTACTGTACTTTTACTTCACAATTAAATGTATTATATCATTCTTAGAAACCTTATCAACTGGGAGATTTAAAAAACTATCAAGAAGAAATTGTGACTAAAATATGACCTCTCAATTATTAAACTTTTTTTTGCTTGAGGAAGATTCGCCCTGAGCTCATACCTGCGTCAGTCTTCCTCCGTTTTGGATGTGGGTCACTGCCACAGCATGGCTGACGGGCGGTGTAGGTCTGTGCCAGGGATCCAAACCCACAAAGCTGGGCCACCATAACAGAGCATGCTCAACTTTAACCACTAGGCCACAGGGCTCATTAAACATTTTTTTTAAACACTTAAGACGATTTTCCAGGCACCGACACACACAGATAAATCTTCACTATTTCCACACCTTTCCCAGGACTTGACCTGAGGAATGAGGTGGCAGTGCACTCCACCCTGAGCCCTCGTCAGGAAGAACTCGTTGGCGGAGACTGTTTCCAGGCTGACTGACTGCTTTAAAGTACCACGTCAGACCCTGAAGTCCTCCCCAAAGACACGAAGTCAGAAAGAGTAACCCTTTCCAGCAATTTCAGACCCATTTCTCAAAGAAATTCTGAAATCCTAAAATTTCTAAAACCTGAAAGTTTCTCAACTAATTTGGTGGCAAAACCTGACCTGATAAAAACTTTTTACACAGCAAAACTTCACCTATGCACTGATGTGAGGCTGTTCAGTTTTCATTTATCCCATTTAGTGTGACTATTCACATTTCACTTTAGAAACAGTTTGATTCCTCTTACTAAAATTCAAAATAAATCTTCCCCCAAAATTCTGAATTCCAAAACACCTGGTGCCAAGGTGAGGGATTACGGACCTATAATCCATTTCACAAACATCTACTCGAGCAAAACTCCCTTGAACATACTGTGCACTTTCCAATTTCTATACTGTCGCCCCCCGATTCACTGTCAGCCTAAACTTACACACTCTTTTAATAACAAGTATAGACCCCACCTCATTTTTAATGTCTTCTCGGACTACTACAGCCTAAGAGTTTTCATTTCTTTCTCTGACTCTGTAAACACTCATCTACATCACTCATTTGGGTACTGATTATTATTATTTTGAACTGCTATTTACACTTTATATTGATTAACTTTTCATGTCTTTGCTAAGAACCTTTTGTGACTAATTACTCAGTTTCATCCTAATATACAGTAACTGAGAACAATTAGCTGTCAATAACATGCAGTCAGATGAACGAGTCCTCAAGAGACAGATGCCCTAAATAATGAGGAACCACAGGTGGAAATAGAATGCTTAAAAAAAATGAGTGTAGGAAGTAGCCTATGATGGAAATTGATAATGACAAATCATTGAGCACTTTAGGTACTCTTTCAATTAAAATAACAATTTTTGAGCACTTCCTATGTGCCAGTTACTGGGCGAACCATTTGAGATTGTGGTGGAAAAGTGACAGGGTGTTCCTGCCCTCTTGAAACAAATAGTTTAGAGGGGAAGAGAGGATAAACGGATAAAAATAATTATTGTTTGTGGATGCTCCTTTATTTAAAGCAATCAGGAAAAAACTTCTCCGTAAATGTGACATCTGAGCTTAGATCTAATGTTGAGAGTGAGGCAGAAATGCAGACAGCCGGGAAAGACCATGACAGACAGAAAGGAGTTGTAAGCACCAAAACTCGAGAGGTGGTAAAGGGCCTCTCGGGCCAAGATGAGAAAGAAGTGCAGCATGGCCAGAGCTTAGTGAACAATGGGAAGTGAGCAAGAACGGGATCTGCTTTCTATTTAAGCCACTGGGGGGACTGGGACTGAAGGGTAAGACACGATCTGACTTACATTTTGACAAGATGACTTGTCTTCTGGGTGGAGCGTGAGGTAGGGGAGAACAAGAAGGGAAACAAGGAAGTCCAGACAAGAGATGAATGCGGCTTAAACGGGTAGTCTCACAGAAACACAGGATTTCAGAACACAGAGAGATCTGAAGAGCCATTTAATCAGTCTTGCTCTACACAGAGATCAGTTCTCAGAGAGGAGTTACTGGTTCAGTGTTTCATGTCCCGTGCCAGACCACCCAGGTCAGTCACCACCTCTAAAGCATGCTGCTTAAGACGACAGGGGGAATGAAAGGTCTAGCAATTACTCAACACTGACACATCATTGCTCAGACTTACCCCTCATGCTCAAAGGAATCAGCTAAAATTTAGGAGAAAAATGAACTAAGTCTCCAATGTGAGCACCTGAAAGTTCAGAGAAAAGTGCATAAGGGCCTGTTGGGGAATAGAAATAGCAAAAGCACCCTCAACTCACACTGTTTAGTGACGGAACTTTTACTTTCACATCATCATCTCTAACTGCTAGGCAGTATCAGTTTATCTGCTACACAGGACCCTCAGGTGGACAAGATGTACCAATCACTACGGCACCACAAGGGCTTTCCAAAGAGGAGTTTATCACTCGTGCTCCACCAGAACTCTGAAGGGTGGCAAAAGGAGCCCTGCTCATTAGAAAGAGAACCCTCGCTCTCTTCTCCGCTCTACATTCTGGCCCTTCCACCTCTTCACTGCCTATTATCACTATCATCACTTCCACGTAAACAACAGAAAACGTTATGAATGCTCCTCTGTCCTTAAAAGCTTGCAAATCCTGCTTTCTCTTTGTTGAACAGTGATGAAGTAAGGTGAAAGGGCTCTTGGAAGAAAAAAAAGCTTAAGTATAAAAAACCTAGAGGAAATTTCATACAAGTTTTTTTAAACTAGCAAATAAAACTCTGTAAGCAACAGCCAGCAACAACCTTGTGACTAATTTAGATGTCCTGGACATAAAACATGATCTCAGTATGCTTCCTAATTCAGAACAGCCAGAACAGCTGACCAGTTAATTATTTAATATTGGGAGAACTAAAGCTTCCTATTCAATTCCCTCCCTACTGTGGGATTAGTTCATGGAGGCAGGTGTTCTGTGATGCTCGGCCCTGAAGCTCCCCTAAAGTTAAACACTCCACACCTCATCCTCTGATGTCAGCCCTTCTTTCAAAGAGCGATGTCTGGGCTCAATAGTCTCTTCATAGAACACACCCTTTTATCATCTCTAGAGAAATAAGTGGCACTAAATTTCCAAGAAAGTGAGTACAGTATAAACCGTAACTTACCCATCTTTTTTTATTACTTTTATAATCTGAAACTTATCACTTGCAACGAAGGCGGGTTAGCGTAAAAATCCTTTAAACTTTGGAACTGTCTTATGACATTTATAAAAATAGTTGTTTAACAAGGATTGCTACAATTGTTCTTAAATGACAAAAAGAAACAGCTTTCTTCCAGAAAGTAAGAACATTAACATCTGTTTTGGAAAAGTGTCTACTAAAGGTAGACAACACCAAATTCTCAGGTCAAGGAAACATTATTAGACTTGAAATGGGAAAAAGTCCATAGCTTTACTATAGGAAAGCTACTACATATCCTAAAATTGTGAAAATCAACTTTTAAAAATCTGCTTATTTAAGATTATGTCAAAACTTGGGACACACATGCAATCTATCTAGAGATAATTACAGGTGTACAAAGCAAGTATTAAAACCAAAACTAAGCTTAAAAAATACTGTGATCAAAAGCTGACTGTACTGCTCAAAGGAGAACACTGCAAAGAAATTAAACCTAAATGACTATGTACTAATAAGAGATTTCAAGATGAAGCACAGGAAAACACTGTCTCACATTATCTATGGTTAACATTCTTCTCTTCCCCTCCAACAAAAATATAAACAAAATAAATCAAAGATGATGTTAAATACCGAGAGAAAAGCATGGAAAAATGAGTGATATAAAAAGAAGAAAGTGACTAACAATGAGACAGACAGTTGGGAATATCTTAATAAGCTTTTCAGATAAATGCGGATATTCTCCTCTGGTACTACACCAAAACGCGACAACTGGCTGCAATATATTGAGATGCAAAACATTATCAATAAATTTCATGTTCTCTCTAACATTAAAACCCACTGGTCTAGCTGTAACTGTGGAAGGATCTCTTACCCATGCACAATTTTGGAGGATCACACATTGATCACTTAGAAAATACTGGTTCACAGAGTTGAGGATCTTCAAATACCGACATATTTCATTATATATTAATAATAAAAAGCATATTCATTAACATTACCAATAAGATCAGAAAAAATCTTAAATATTGGGAAGCTGTCAAGAGCACAGTGGCTGATAAAAGTTTTCCAAAATTCTCATTTTCACTTGAAAACTACAACTTTGTCATTGACCATAAATACTGTCAATCTTTTCCTGAAAGCAATAGGCTCACTTTACTTTTGAGAAAATGTCAGCCTAATACTCAAGTCTGAATAACCATAGTTCGTCAGACATTCTTTCAAGTAAAAATGGTGCTCATGAAAAAACTGGCTGGTTCAGCTTGCAACTCAAACAATCACACAAACGCTTTTCCTAGACACAACCATTAGACTTCAGCATGGCAGCAGAAGTGTGTTAAGCGTACTTCCTGTTTTGTCACAGTATATTAAAGTGATGTGTACCAGAGTTGAGATTTGACTTAAAAAATGTTTACTTCTTCATCAAGTGCATTCAGGTGAATGCTTTTGTTTTCTTAAAACTGTGAGTGCATGGCAACGATTACTAATACAGTGTGGCACTCTGATTTGTTCTAAAGTGCAAGAAGTTTTACCCACCACTGCTTTTATGGTATTGGTACAAATGTCAACAGAGTGAAAAAGGCAAAGAACATACTGTATTATCACTTACAGTATTATTGTAAAAACAGTTTTGTACTTGCAGACTCCTTGAAAATGTGTAGCGATCCTGAGAATTCCTTGGACCATACTTTGAAAACCACTGAGTTAGATAATTTATTTGTTAAGCTGTTCACATCACAATTATTCTTTCTTAGTCTTCATTCATACCTCACTGGGAAGCTTAAAAATCAAATAACCAAATCAACTTCAATCAGGAGTAGCAATGCTACAGGGGAATAGAAGCTTTATAATAAAGAACGAGAACTAATACCACATTAGTATATCCTTTTATAAACATTAACAAATAATGCTCCATTTAATCCTCAACAATTCTAAGTAGTGCATGTCATCTTTCCCATGGAGGAAAGCTTCAGAAAGGGAAGCACAAATTCTGCCTAAAAATTCATTGTCCTGGTGGTATTACAAAGTTGTATTAATTTTCTTCTTTATACTTTTCTGTATTCTAAACACTGTAATAAGAAAATTAAAAAGACAAAACATTTGAAAACTCAGCCAGTGTTACCAAGATAAACAAATGTAGTGTTGTATCTCAAGCTGACAACTTCAAGAGCAGTAGAACAAAATAGTAGATACATACATTTATATAACCTCATTGCTATCCCTCTTTATTATCTGTACGGTACAGAATTCAAGATTCTTGAGGGACTTCTGAGTTTTGCTATTGTTACTGAGGAGCTTTATGATAACTTATAAATCTTAGAAGCAGCAGCTCTAACGATATTAGCATAATGTAGTAGTAATATTCTCACTGCAACCTTAAAACACAAGGTAACAGTCGGATGCAATAGGGATACCACTGTGACACCTAAAAACTATTAAACGAAAAGAGCTTATATTTATAGTCTTTATTTTATTGATACCCTCAGTCCTATTAACTAAGAACTTTTAGAAAGTCCTCTACTTTTTTAAAGAATGAAGTGACTTAAAAATATATTCTAATGAGAAGGATAAATTTTAGAAGACACAGATAATTAGAATTTTATTTTACGTAACATTTTCCACTTCCTCTCCAGAAGCTTTTGCCAAAAACTGCTATTAAATGGACAAAACAGATTTTCTTTCATCTTTTTTTCCTTCCCACAAGGGAAAGAGGAGGAAAGCAACAGGTAGAGGTCATCCACCAATGGGGCAATCAGTTCACTGTATATTTTTAAAACAAAATTACTTAATGAAATGCTAAGTTTTAAATATAGGAGGGAAAAAAATCTGTTTTATTGAAAGTACTTATTTACTGAAATAAATTTCCAAAGCAACTACTGAAGAACTCATCAAGGAGCTCTGTGACGCAACAAAAGTGATGATTCCAAGAAGTCAATAATTTAGTTATCAAAATTATTCATAACTGCCTTTAATAGATGCTCTCTTCCTTTAACATCTTTATTCAGTCTACTTGTACAACAGTCAAAAACATTCAATCCCCAACCACTGGAAAAGATTACCTAGCAAGTTATCTCATAAGATCAGAATCCAGTTTAAATGAAAAAGGTTTTGTTGAGAGAGAGATATAGATATATATATTAGCCTAACTACAAAATTATAAAACAGCGTAACTATAAGAGTAAGCTTTAGGACCCAGCTCAATGTAAAATCCAAAATCAGAACATTAGATTATTACTCTCTATGGTCAGAGGGACTAGGATTCTTAATTTAAAAGTGAACCTATTTCTAGTACTTGAGCACCTCATACACAAACAATCTCAAGCGTAGTAATACTCCAGAATATTGTTCTGTATAATAAAAACCAGATGGAAATCCTGCAGTTCATGTTACAAATATTTTTTCTTTTGATAAGTGATTTAAATATTATTTTAAACCTGGTACATTTCCCTAAATTTACATTTCTTTCTTTTATAAGTTTTAAGGCTCCTTGGAAACAGAGCTTGAAAAATTTTGATCCTCCATTGATGCAAAGCAAAAATTTTTTCTAAATCGCTATTGAAAGAATAATCAGTTGCTGTGTACCTTTAATCTGAATAACATTAGGAATAAACACACTAGTGTTAGGAAGTATGGAGTAGTAGTATTCTTTGTTAGTGGTGCGTTTTAAAAAGTGATTTTAATTTTTAAAAGGCAGCACAAAACTTCCTTGTAACTTTTCCTCTTTAAAATAGAAATTCTATAACGAAAGGCCTTGGTCTCAGATCCAGTGCTCAACTAGATCCAAACGAGGTACAACAGATTGTACAGCAAGCCAGTCTTTACTGCAAATGGATAAACTCACTCTGTTCTTTGTGGCTACTGCTTCCATTGCGTTCATGAGATTTCCAAAGAACTAGTAAACTAAAAAGACGTAAGTCCTCCAATGGTAATTAGTACCTTTCAATACTGCTGCAATATACCTAAGAACACTGAAAAACATCAGGCTTTCAGCAAGGGTAAGCCATGGCACAGTACTCCTGTTTACTGAAAAATTTGTCCAATGTTATAATGAATCATTGCATCAGCCAAAATAGCTGTTTCTTAACTTTTTCTAAAAGAAATTCAATTTGCATAGGCTAACAGCAAAAACTTCAGCCTAATCTCTGAGGCCATGGAATCCTCAAAAATGATGGGAGGGAAAACCAACCAACCAACCAAGGCATGCATATAGTCACAACCTTATATGGTCTTACACACAAGGTTTAAGAGAGATCAATCTTTATCAAGTTCTTCTACAGTCTGAACATGTGACATCACTGCAGTAACAAAAAAAAGCTTTTGAACATTCAGTTCATAAAAACTAAACTATTCCTGGTGCCAGTCAAATCTAGACACTACAGATCAATACCCACCCTCTTTATCACATACACAGGAACACATTTAAGTCTTTAGGAAAATGACGCGCATATCAGTAAGATTCCAATATTCAATAATAAAATTATTTAAACTAGTTTTGGAAAAAAATAAACGACACCTTTGTAAAATCAGCCAAATTCTGTGTCAAATCCAGTTTTGCTGATTTCACTCCCTTAACAAATATTTATGAAGTAGCTATAACAAGTCAAAGAAAACTGAACATGAGCACTTTCTCACCCAAATCTTAGACTTTATATTTAAAAAAACATGTATAATTAGTTACCATGTTGTTGATCTCTGCATAAGCCTTCTACCAATCTTGAATCACACTGGAAAACACACTTGATAAGATCCTTATGGACATTCATCAAGGTTTTTTACCATCAACTCTTCATTTCATCTCCCTGGAGCCTCCTTACGTGGTGGCTCCTTACCATGGGGACTCACTTAGCTAAGTACTGGAATTCTACAGTAAAGGATGGTTTTGAGGATAAAATGAAAATCAATTTCTCAAGTTAAAAAGATTCCAAAGTCAACGTGGGTATGTTTCTTTTTGAAGGAATATCAAGTTCTTTTGAAATATCTTCTCTAAATCTTCAATGCAGTTAATCTCTAAAGGTAAACGCTCAACACCATGTGCACAGGCAAGGGTCTAGGAACGAAGATACAGTGGAGAAGGAAACGGATTGAGTCCCTACCGTCGTGGTGCTTGCACTCAACAAACTGGTACCATTTGCAAGGAGGGCACCATACCAGTGCTCCGGGGCATACAAAGAACACATCTGGTCGTCGGACTCCACAATTTGATGGAATAGATGACAAAAATACTTCTAATGATAACAGAAGGCAGGAAGTGATATGTGCCATAGAAAGGAAGAGAGAGGACTTTTATGGGGTGGGCTACGGGGAGAAGGCAAAAGACAGAGCAGTCATTTTCACGCCCTACACCACATTTTCAAATTAAGCAAGTTTATTATTGGGCTCTTCAGTTGTATTATGAGACCCGGCACATTAAAACCAAACTGGCTACGTGTGTTTCAAAGATTTACTTTGGGGCTTCCTCTGATGAGGCAGCCTCACAATGTGTCAATACCAACCAAGAAAACGCAAGTGAAAACACCATGTAGGGCACAGAGTAAAAAGGGGATGAGCTGAAATGAGACCATCATTCAGGGCTCCGAGTCCTGAGAGTTATTTAACCTCCCGGAGTATCAATTTCCTCTCCTAAAACCCGGCAACGAAACCACCCGAGTTTTCCACTGTTTGACCAAGGTACCCACCTTTTCTGGGTATGACGGAAACTATCCTCTGTACAATGTAATTCACGATAAAAACGTCGTATTTCTTTCTCCGGGTTGTCTACTACGGATAGACTACCGTCCTAAAAGTCGGCCACGAACTAGTTATCTTATCTTTCCGGGGCCTCAGTGTCCTCCTGCATAAAATCAGAGGGTGGGACTGGATGATCGAAACAGTCCTTTCCGGCCCTTCAAACGTCCCAGGACTCCATTATGACTCAAACACTACTCAAGAGAGAGCTTTCAGCAGCGATCTGAGCTCCAAGTCCAACTGTCTCCCTTTTTTCTAAGTTATTCTTGCTGAGATAAGGTTTTATCGAGCAAGTCCAAACAGCATTCTAATTACAAAAAAGAAGAGGGTTAAAAAATCAATTCATGAGTCAGAAGCTTTAAGGGAGAAGCACTCGATACATATTAGATGCTACCAGCAAAACAAAAATCCAGCTAGGCTGCATCGACTTTAAAACGCTAAAACCACAATCTTCACTTAGCGTCAACTTCCTACCCGGTTCAAAACGCGATTTCCCGTTACTGCGAAGCCGACTCGCTCGTGTTCCTCCCAGCCGAAGAGTTGCAGGCGAAATGTTTTTCTAAACTAACGGGGGGCGGGGGCAGGCGAAGGGGAAGCACACGAGCTGCCCGAGCGCGAGCCCCGGCTCCGCTCCGCAGGCCAGTGTGCTCGGAAGCGGAGCCCGGATGGCCGGGTCCCGGGGCCTCGCGGCCGCCGCCCACGCTGACAGCCCGCGCCGGACGGGGCTCGCCGCGGCGGCGCGGCCAACTTCCCGAGCCGTCGCCCGGGGCGAGTCCCGCGGCGCCGAGGCCCGGCCGTCCCCGGCGCCGCCCAGGTGGGGCCGCCCGCGCCCCGGCCAACTTTCCCGCGGGCGCCCCGCGGCAGGGGCGCGGCCCGCGGCGGCCGCAGGACAACTTTCCGGTTTCCGTTCCAACTTGCGCCCACCCGGAGGCCGGGGCGGCGGGCGGCGGGCGGGCGGAGCCGCGCCGGGCGGGGGGGTCCCCGGCCCGCGCCCTCCGCCATGTTCCCGGCGCCCGACCCGTCCGCCGCGCGGCGCCCCCGCCCGAGCCCCGGAGGCCGCGCCCGCCCCACCTGCCGCGCCGAGGGCGCCTCCGCGGCCTGCCCGCCGCCCCGCCGCCCCCGCCGCCCCCGCGCGCCCGCCGCCCGCGCGCGCCGCCCACCTCGCCCGCTGCCTCCGCGCCCCGCCGCGCCCCGCGCTGCTCCGCGCCGCTGCCCCGGCGCCACGGCGTCCGCTCCGCCGCCGCTCCGGCCCCTCACACGCCGACTCCGGGCGAGGTTTGGCGGCGGCGCCCTGACGTCAGGCGCTCGGCCTCGCTCCCGCTTCCGTCCGCGGGAGGGGCGGTGGCGCGCCGGGAAGGGGCGGGGCCGGGGCGGGGCGCCGGGAGGGGGCGGGGCCAGCGCGGCGCTGCCTCCCGCGGCCGCCGGCACGGGTCTCGCCTCGGCCCGGGCTCCGCGCGCGCTCGCGAGGCCGGCGGGCTCCGGGCCTCGGGACCCTCCGGCGCGGCGAGGTGCCTGTCACGCGCCGCAGAGCGCTCGGCGACGCCGCCGGCAGTGGGTGCGCGCGGTCCTTTGTGCTGGGAAGCGGCCGGGCCCGTGGCGGGGCGCGTGTCCATTCCCAGGGCCCCCGCCCACGGGCCTGGGCCGCGGCTCCTTCTCGTTCTTGAAATGGGTTTTCTCTTGAGTTGACACGGGTCCCAGCCACTGATGTCTTAACCCGGCGAACCCTTTCCAAATTACCCTGCCAAACTCGGCTGACAAATCGGTGATCCCAAACAACTTTGTTCCAGGATCAGCTATTTACATGAATAAAGCAAGTTGCATATTTAATGCCTGACTCCGGCGCTTTAAAAGGTTACTCATAGGTAGATTTATGATGTGACTACTGGGCAACGGAAAGCACCTTCTGTTCCAAAAGGGGCGGGCCGTCAATAAGGGAACTTACCGTTATTAGACTAAAATACAGCTCTCTTAGTACAAGATACTAGCTTCTTTATGAAAGCTTTTTTTTTATGAGGTTTTGATGGGCGAAGAGATTCAAAGAGCGAGCAAAGTGCAAGGAAAAGTAGGTGGTGGGGGTCGTTGAAGAACGACTTTCCCTCCGTTCATAGTTTAATGGGGCCCTGTATAGATAATTCTTGAAATAACTTTTTTGAACTTTGATAAATTTGGGAGATTAATGAAAAGTATGGTTAACTTCACTCCTCTTAAGAACACTAGTAATAGAAAACTAATGTAAGTTAAAGGAAGAGAGAAGAATGAATTACAATTATCCTCCGTTTTGCATAAGCGCCTTCTAGGTGTTACACAATTTAGGTTAATTGAATATGTTACATATTTTGGAAATTTCTGTTTCCTTAGAAAACCCTTTTTTAATGGAAATATCAAAGGCAAATTTCAGAGCAGTCTGTAGGAATTATTATAAATTCTGAATGAATGAATTTTAAATAATTTGACTTTACTGACCTCTCAGTTATTGCAGGAAACTTTGGGAAATCTGAAAGCCTGAAACACTGAGTTCACGGAAGCAGCTGTTACCTGGGTGTGCTGTATTTTTCCTTTTCTTTCTTTTTCTTGTTTCTTTTCTTAACTTTCTTTGACGTTTGGGCAATTGATTTTTCCCCCCCAGAAAGAGTCAGTTTTAGAAGATTGAAGGTAGGATTATTTAGAGTTTGAGAGAATGTGTAAAATAGTTTATTTTAGTTAAAAATGCATTTGTTATCTTCTACTAGACTGCAAATCGTTAACTTGTAAGCAGAATGCCAGAATCTGCATCTCTTTGCACTGATCTCACTTTTGAGTTTAAGCCCCTTGTTCCTTTCTCCTTGAAATCGTCGCCAGGATATTCTGCTGGCAACTTGAACTGGTGATGTGTGCAAACTGAACTCATTGTCTTTGTCACCAAACCAGTTTCTTCTCCTTTTCTTTTGTTAATTTTATCACCATCTTTTGAATTACCCAGTCTTCAAGCCTGACTCTCCTTTTTCTGCCTTTTTTTGAACCATCAGTCAATTGGCACATCTGTTAGATAGTAATTAATTCCTACTAAGACCACACTTATTGAGGTTGGCACTACCTCTCAATTCCAGAATGTTAGCTGCTCCTTCCTACCTTGCCTTGTAGCTTCTAGTCTGTTCCTGCTGTGATCCATTCTACACATTGTTGCCAGATAAATTATCTTGAAGCACGCTGAGTAAGTCATTCTCTTCCCCAGCCCTACCAGAATAAAGTTAAAATCCTTGAGTCTAGTTACTTTTCCCTTTCCCTTGAAGTTGCCTGACAGTCAGAGTGGACTTTTCATCTTGCACAAATATGGCAGCACTTCTCTGCTTCTCTGGTGTGAGAGGTGATTTCCTCTGCCCGGAAGCCCCTTCTGACCCCTGCCCATTGTTCAAGGTCCATTTACTTTCCCCAAGAAAGAGCATCTTCTCAGATATTTCCAATCTCATGTGGTCTCTTCTCTTTGGAATCCCCATAACACTCGATTGTTCCTTTCTTTTGTCGCTTGTTTCCTACATCCCTGCTAGAACAGGGGTTTGCAAACTTTTTCTGTGAAGAGCCAGATAGTATTTAAAGTGTTGTGGGCCAGATGGTCTTTGTTGAACTACTCAACCCTGCCTTTGTTGTGCAGAAACAGCCATAGGATGCATAAAGAATGAATGTGGCTGTTTCTAATAAAACTTTATGGACAGTAAAATTTGAATTTCATATAATTTTTACATGTCACAAATATTCTTCTTTTTTTTTTTAACCATTTAAGAATATGAAAACCATTCTTAACTCCTGGCTGTGCAATAACAGGCAGTGGGCTGGATTCAGCCCCAGGCCATTGTTTGCCCTGCTGTACTCAGGGCCCGTTCCGTGGGCATGTGACAGGGCCTTGTGCTTAGAAAGGCCCACGATCAGTTTAATGCTCTGATGTCACCATCTTGAAATTTTAAATAATTTTTGAACAGGAAGCCTGCATTTTCATTTTGCACTGGGTCCCTCAAATTATGCAGCCAGTCCTGCCTATTCTGTAGATAAAATCCATAAGGTCAGGATGTGTATTTCTTGTGTTTGGCATGGTGCTTTTCACATAATAGGCATTCACAATGTGTTTGTTGAATTTTTTATTCCTAAGGTACTGTGGAATAATGGAGAACACGGAGAGTCCACCACTTATTAGCTGTGTGGCCTTAGGCAAATTCCTTAACCATGTTGAGCCTTAGTTTTCTCATCTATGACATGGGGATAATAACCTCTGCCTTACAGAACTGTGGTAAGATAAAGTATAGAAAATAGCCATGTCTTAGCCCCTGGGACTACAAGAACCTCAAAATTCGTTTTTCCCCCTTTAGGGGAAGTGACTCAATAGCGTGCTCACCCCTAACTCTTGCTGCATTTATCCTGATGCAGTACTTCTGGCTTTTCATGTTATTTGCCTCCTTAAACGCTTTACTTCAAATAACATCTATACTCTGTTGGTTTGATTTCAGAAGTTAACATAAGTAAAGGTCTTATTGCAAGTCCGAAATTAGATTTAAAAAAACCCCAAATTTACAATTTTCCTAATTAACACTTAGTGATTATTAGCATTAACAAGAGTCATGCTGTTTAGCTTCCAGTTAAGCATGGTTATCAATAGCATTGATAGTCATTAACCTGCAATAGTATTATATTATGTCATTCACAAATGAGCAATATTGGAATTTGATTCTTTCAAGGCACTTTCTTACTGGTTTTTTCCTCTGTTGTGTGCATGCATACATATGTGTGTATTCCTGTGTGTGTGTGTGCGTATATATATATGTATGTATATATAGTATATGGTGTATCAATATAGTTCTATTCCTCTGCCACCTCCTGCATAGCTGGGGTTGGAGATTGAGAAAGATAAGAAGGCTGCTTGTTGATGCAAAAGAGGAGAAACCATAGCTGAAATCCCCAGTTAGTTTCATTCTGTTTTCTTGGTCAAAGGTTGTATTCCAAACTCTATGCAGATATTTGGTAAATCCTAGCACTTAATCACGCAAGAGACCAGGTAAGAGCATATTAGACCATCGCGGTTATAGGAAAACAACTCAGAATTCATACTCTCCTAGGGTGGTTTGTGTTCCTCTAAGATTTCTGCTTTGGGGAAACCAAGTGCTTATATATAAGAAAAATGAGGCAGGTTGGCATGTGTTCTGCTCTGTGTAATAGCTATAATAACTGCTTATTTGTCTCAAGACATATTTCAAATTCTGCCTGTGCTCTATTTCAGCACTCGTAGGCCTGGCCGCCAAACCTGCCCACACCACATGAAATAAACCTAACTGTTCTATAATTTTGTCATTGCTGTTGTCTATGGTGTAAGGAACAGACTATACTTACTTAAAATTTCACCCTTTCTTAAGCTGTAGCTGAGAAAAACCATACAAATGAAAATGGCATTCTCAGAGCCACCATGTAATCGAGTGTTAGAGCAGAAAACCACGGGAAGAACCAACTTAATGAAATACCCTTGGCATGAATTTTTCAAAAAAGATTTAAATTAAGAAAATCTTCAAAAACCACTTGTAAATACTTTAAAAATCTGGACCGTCTCCAAACCAAACAGCCAATATTAATCACGCCAAAGATCATCAAGGGTTAGGCATTCCCTCAGGCTTTATCTTTATGACAATGTTTAGCTTCTGGTCCTAGTTATCCCCGAGTCCCGTATGTGAATCACATACCTCAGTAATAATGACCACATTCCAAGAGGTGGGTTTTAAGGACCCATTACACAGATGAGAAGGCCAAAGCCTAGAAAGGCTCGGTGACCAAGGCCATATATAAATATGTGGCCAGAGTTGAAATTTGTGTCTTTGTCTGCCTTCTTTTGGCACCAAGTTGCCCTATTATTCCTTTATTAATGCTGCTCTTTCAGCCAGAAAATTTCTCCTGTCTCTTTTGTATTTATCTAAATCTTAGTCATTGTTCAAGACCCAGTGGTTTCTCACTTCTCTGAATTTCTCTAATAATTATTGTTCGTACCACTCATTGCTACTTATCAGACATCGCCTTACTTGTATTGCTTTTGTCTTCCCTCCATCCTGACAGCCTTGAGAACCAAAACCATATCTTACACTTCTTTGTACCTACTACCCTGCAGGACATCACATAGTAGAGAAAAAATGTACTTTAGGGCATCTTGCTAATCCTGGTTACGTTCTCCAGGTTGATCACAGTGGAGTCGTGACTTCTGTCAGTCTTTGACCTTTCCAAGTTTCTTCTTAGTAATCTTTAACATGCACACAACACTATCTATAACATATGGCTTTAAAAATTTTTTTAAATGAGGGACAAGATATAAAAAAGGAAGCAATACAGAGTAAGAGTTAAGTGGATTGGCTCTGAAATGAGGCTGCGAGTGTTCCAATACCAGCTCTGGTCATCTTAAGGAATTTACTTTTGGCGCCTCAGTTTCTTCATTTGTAAAATGAGTACAATAATAGGAACTACATTATGAGGTTATCGTGAAGATTAAAAGAGTTAGCAATGAAAATAGAACAGTGCCTACTGCAAAGTAAGCACTCTGTAAATTTTAGCTATTGTCGTCTAAAAGATTCTCAATAAATGCTGGTTGCTACTACATCCACTGGCACAATAAAACCTTGGGCGAACATAGTAAGAATTCACCAAATGTTTGCTAAACTTTCCTTTTCCTTTGCTATCATGGCCCTCGATTAAGGATTGGCTGTGTTCTAAAGTTTCTGTGTGTCAGTAGCTTGTAACTTGAAAATATTTATGCAATGGAAACAATGCTATAAAGTTTATAGCACGGGTGCCTTTAAATATGACTTGATTGTTAAAGAAGCTAAAAAAAAGCCTATTTTAACCCATAGATACTAAAAACGTATTTCTAATCAGCATTTATAACGCTGTTCTCTTAGTTTTATGAGCTCCCTCATTCTTTAGTTTTCTTCTTTTCTCTCTGGCTGTTTCTTCTCCCTCTCTTTGAGCTATCTCTTCTTCATCCTGATCTTTAAGGGTTGGAGTTCCTCAGAGCTTGATCCCGGGCCCTTTTCTTGTTTTATACTTTCTTCTGGGTGATTCTGATTTTCCTCATGGCTTTATATAACATCCAAATGCCAGTGGCTTATAGATCTGTACCCGGAGCTCAGACTTCTCGCCCAGCTGCAGATACTTAGAGCCAATTGGCTCCTGGAAAGCTTTCCTTGGTTGACCTCCCCCAAACCTGCTCTTCCTCCAGGAATCTCATCTCAATAAATGGTACCAGCTCCCTAAAACAGAAATCTAACACTCCCCTGGACTTTACTCCACATAGCAACTTCCTCACCAAGTCCTGTTGATTCTACCTCCAAAAGCACTAAAACATGACCGCTTTTCTTCATTTCCATTGTCTGGTTGGTTTATGTACTTTCATTTTTGTCCCTCCTCCCATCCATTCTGTAAATAGTGGTCTTAATTTTCAAAGAACTTTTTATAATGGAAATTCCAAATGTATATAGCAAGAAGAAGATAATGAACCCCCATGTACACATCACTCAGTTTGAAAAATTTATTCTAATCTTTTCTACTCTTGTTTCCCTGTCCCTCCCTTTTTTTCCTCCTTGGAGTAGTTTAAAGAAAACCCTGGAAATACTTCAGTATGCATCTCTCACAGATAAGAACAACAACAAAAATATAACCACAATGCCATTATTGTACCTAACAAAATTTTAAAAATTCTGTAATAAAATATAATACCCAGTCCATACCTACAATTTCCCAGCTGTGTCAAGGATGGCTTTTTACCGTTGGCTCGTTCAGTTCATCATCCACACGAGTCCAAACATTCCATTTAATTATGATGCCTCTTAAATCCCTTTAAATCTCTAATAGCCCCTCTTCCTTTTGTCAAGTCAATGACCATTTGTTTTTTCTTTGGTGATGTGCCTTTTCCTGTCTTTCAGCCTCTTTATCTCAATACCTTTATAAGCATTCTGTGGCAAACATCCTATAGCTTTTATGTTACATGTCTTTATCCATAAACACAAGACTGAGAAAGCGAGGACCTCTGTTTCACATAATTACTTTATGTGAAGAAAATATGGACGATGGATTGAAAATTTTTCATTTGTCCCCAAATCCAGACAAGAAGTATAGTTACTAAGCACATACTACATACTAGGAACTTATGTCATTTGATCCTGTAAAAAATCCTTTGAGTTGGGTATTTTTGTCCCTGCTTTCAGGTTAGGAAACAGATCGAGGGAGGCTAAGTAAAAAATATGAGGCTGCCATGTCAGTCTGTGGCAGGGCCAGGACTGAAGCCTGGGTCCCTCTTTCCAAGGGGCCCATGGTCTCTCCGCTTGGCCATGCTGCTGTAGTGATGAGGGAAGTAATGAAGTAATGAGGGATGCTTTAAATAGGGGGAAACTACCAAAGGACACTGCTGGCAGATGCTTCACCCACCCAGAAAAGAAAGAAAAGAGTCCTACCGGGGCGTATGTTGGAGGAGTAGATGATTTTGGCTTAAGGAGAGTATATTTGAGAAAATAATGAGTCCGTGGGCTTCTGATAAAAACTGGAAGAGTCTGATAAAAGTTCAACAGTAGCAGAAGCTGCCTCCTAAGGGCATTTATGTCTCAGGGCCCTGCTCTTGCTAATCCTGTTCATTTCTTTTTCTTTAAAAATTACATCCTTTTCCTTTTTAAGACGGACTTTAACATCACTAATGTGCTTATACATTTCCTTCCTGCTTCTCGGTAGACCTCAGAACCACAGCTTTTCTTCACCAGGATCTTTTTCCCCTTCTCACTGTCTCTATCTAAAGTCTTCAGTGGCTTGTCATGTCCTTCATGCCTAAAAAAAGCGTGTCAAAAGACCATGTTAGCCAAGGGAGGGAAATTATGTTTAAAATATATTTGGCCTGAAAAATTCTGTCTGCTTCACCAGTCTGCCTGAATGTGCCTGCGTCTATCCAAACTGTGAGCCAGCCCTGCCTCCTCCTGCTGCTCTCCACGCTACTAGCTTAAGATGACAAGAATCTCCCTAGATACTTACATGTCTATAATTGCTTCATAAATGGAGACATCCACAAAAAACTAACAAAAGGCAAAGAATAACCGGCCAATAGCAAAGAGAGGAAAAGTATTTAAAATGTCTTGGTTAGGGAATATTCCCAAAAGAACTGAAAGCAGGAACTAGAACCGATAGTCGTTACACCTGTGCTCATAGCAGCATTATTCACAATAACCAAAAGGTGGAAGCAATCCAGTGCCCATCGATGGATAAATGAACAGAGAGTGTGGTATAGCCCTACAATGGAATATTACTCAGCCTTAAAAGGGAAGGGAATTCTGACGTTTGCTACAACACAGATGAACCTTGAAGACATTATGCTAAGTGAACTAAAGCCAGACACAAATGGACAAATATTGGATGGTTCCACTTATATGACGTACCTAAAGTAGTCAAGTTCATGGACAGAAAGTAGAATGGTGGTTGCCAGGGGCTGGGGGTATTAATGGGGACAGAGTTTCAGTTTGGGAAGATGAAAATATTCTGGAGATGGATGGTGGTGATGGTTGCAGAGCAATTTAAATGCTGTTAGTGCCACAAAACTGTGCACTTAAAGATGGTTAAATTGGTAAATTTTAGGTATTGTATATTTTACCACAATTAAAAAATTATGTCTTGGTTGAGAACTTGGGCTCTGGGTCAGAAAGCCTGGGTTCAAATTCTAACTCCATAACTTATTAGCTGTGACAACCCATGCCATTTCCATATTCTAAGTTTGAATTTCTTCACCTAAAAAATTGGAATAAGAATAGTACATATCTAATATGTGACAAAGAGAACAACTATTCCTAACCAAACCTCCCTCTTCCCAAAACATGAACAAAAGAACAGTAAGGGTTAAATAGAACAATCCGCTTAAAATCCTCTGCACGTTGCCTGGCACACAGTCCACACTCCACAGATGTTAGCCACTATGATATTGTTATCATTTATTTACATCTAGACTCACTTTTAAAGGTTTGATTGCAGGTTTTTCCTAAGGATTTCTGGGAATTCACTCCAGATTTAGATCTCTTAATTATGTGGTTCCAGGGGGTGAGTTCAGTATCTACATCAGCTACAAAGGTAGCAGATTCAGAGATACTGATGGATGGCATGAAGTTCTGATGAGTTTGTAAAGTTGGGTGGAAAAAACACAGGTAATGGAATAATTAGAAAAGTATCCCTTTATATTTAGGAAATAAAATTTTCAGCCACTTTCTCTCAACTGCTCAAAAATAAATATCACGTAAAATAATATTCATTTTTGAATATTCTGAAACTTTAGATAATTTTTTAATTGTTTGGTAACATTTACTGCATAACCAAGAAATACTCTCCAAGTTGAAACTACAGGAAGATTTCCTCTAGCCTAGATGATGGCTTTCGAGAAAGCTGGCACTGACGATGTGTCCGCTGACTTGACTAATCTCAGAATCAGAACTGTGCAATGTCTCAGTTGTACAGTCAGAATTATGACCATTTGTGAATCATTTTGTGTCTGTGTGTGTGTGTGGGAAAGACAGCAGAAAGAGCTGTGCAGTGGTTGCTTTTCGAAAAGGTTGAACCTGAGTAACATCCAGAGATGGTGTTCCAGGCTTTTTATGAATGAACCTCCGCCTGTCGTCAACGTTGCCGCCATCAGCAAGTGCATCCTAAGGATGAGGAAACAGGCTCAGAACTTGCCTGTGTGTGCAGTGAGCTGGAATTTGAATATAGGTTGATTTGGTTCCAAAGCCTGTGTTTTTTCTCTCGAACCACATGCCCCAAACCAGAACTTGCCGCTTGTTCCTATCGCTGGAGCTAGCATCACTTTTGGAGCTGCTGCAAGTTCTGAAGTCACCCTCTGGAACTACTGCTGTCATTGGTGGGGTGTCGTGGTGGCTCTTTGCTCCCTAGCCCGCCCTCTGCTAGCAGGTAAGAAGCGGCTGCTGAGAGGAAGTGAATGGAAGGGATACAGTAGGGCCCCTAGTGCCCGGAGAGATTCCTGCTCCTTCTTTTCTGACCTGAAATGGCCACTATTAAAGCCACTCTTGGTTTGGAAGACAAAAGTGCCATTGTCCTCAGAAACCTCCCATTACAGTGTATACATGCTACCTGGGAGTAAGGAGGAGGGACTGAGAATTCCTTCCAGCTCTTTCTCTGTCTCTTATTAGCACCGTTTAGTTTATCAGAAGCTAGTTGTCTCTTGGAAAGCCTGGAAAGACTATCTCAGTGAAGACACACATGATGAGCAAGTGTCACTGGTGCTCGGTGGGCTCTGTGAGGCCAGCAGGTCTAGGTAGGGGTCCTGAAATCCGTGTAGGGATGGAGCGGCCCCTGGACCCTGGGTAGCCAGAGAGAGCCTCAGCTATGGCTGCCTGTGGGACCGCTGGTGAGTTGGTCTCAAGAAACAGATACCAACCTGGGCTATCTTAAGCAGAAAGGGAACATATTAGAAGAATACAGAGATACCTTAGGGAACTGTGGAATTGTGGCAGAGCCAGGCCTTAGAAGGGAGGAGCCACAGAAAGGCTGGGACTGTGGTGGCAGTTGGTCCAGGTCCCAGCCTCCAGCAGCCCAGTGACTTGACTTGGCTCCCAATTCTAGTACTTTTTAAGCCTCAAGTGAGAGGGAGGCTATGCTATGCTTGGCTTAGGTTACTGTTCACAGTTGGCTTAATCAGCAGTGGCTGTGTGTGGGGGGGGGGGGTGGCATTGGGGAGGGGCGTTCACACTGCAGAAACAGGAACTCTGCCTGTGGGCACAGAGGCCATTTCCAGAGAAGCAGGGCTGGACTGACACTGTATGAGACACCCACCACACAACCCGCAGAACCAGATCTTGTTTGGGGAGTCCTTGTGGAGGGGAAATTGCTTAGAGGTAGTCGGGTATCGTGGTCACAAGTGCAGGCTTTACAGCAGGTTGTGGGCCCACATCCCAGCTCAGCCACTTCCTGGGCAACTGCTGACGCATTCAGTGTATCTGCCTGCCCCCTCCGGAGTGGTGACGGTAGTACCCATCACACGAGAGCACTAGGATTCAGTGAGCTAACACCAGCAAAGAGCTTGAAACCATGCCTGGCACACGGCAAGCCCTTGTTAAATCACTACTGTTATCTGGCCTTTGAGGTATTGTAATATTTATTGAAGTTGTCAAACAAGTACACCTCACTTTAAAAATACCTGGTAGGGCTCTTTTAACATGTAATTTTATGAAAGAAGGAGGAGTGCAATCAGATAAACACTGTTATGAAATACCTATTTAGTTTAACTTAGGCATAAATATAGATGCAGCAAGTTAAAAAATATATGATATAGAAATATTAAGAAAAGAATTAAAACAAAGAAAATAAAAACAAAAAAAGAAAAAATATGATGCAACACCAAAAGGAGAGACCACAAAAGAAAAAATCGATAAGTTGGGCTTTATGGAAATTAAAAACTTTCGCTCTTCAAAAGGTGTTAATAAAGGCCGGCCCACTGGCTGGGTGGTTAAAGTTCTGTGTGCTCTGTTTCAGCGCATGGGTTTGCTGTTTCGGATCCTGGGTGCAGACTTACTCCACTCATCAGCCATGCTGTGGAGGCATCCCACATACAAAGTAGAGGAAGGTTGGCACAGATGTTAGCTCAGAGCTAATCTTCCTTAGGCAAAAAAAAAAAAAGAAAAAAAGAGGTGCTGTTAAGAGAATGAATAGATAAGCCACAGACCAGAAGACACTGTTTGTAAATCATATATCTGATGGAGGATTTGTGCTCAGAAAAATGGGACATTTACAATTCAATAATACGACAAATTACCTAATTAAAAAATGGGCATAAGATTTGAAAGATATTTTTCTAAGAAGCTATCTGAAAGGCTGATGAACACGTGAAAAGATGCTCGACATCCTTTTGGGATGCTGTTTGGATTTGGGAAATGCAAACTAAAACTCCCAATGAGAACCGCTATAAACTCACTCGAATGCTTGTGATCCCAAGGACTGACTTGCTCAAGTGTAGGAGATGAGGGGAAACTGGACGGCACACACATTACTGCTGAGAACGTAAAATGGCGCATCCACTTTGGCAAATAGTTTGGCAATGTCTTAAAAAATGAAACTTAAATTTAGCATGTGACCCCGCAGTTCCTTTCCTAGCTATATACCCAAGAGAAATACATGAGATATGTTCACATAAAAACTTGTATAAAAATTTCATAGAATCATTATTCATAATAGCTAAAAAATGGATACAATCCAAATGCCCATTGACTGGCTAGGCAAAATGTGGTATTATACAATGGAGTTCTATTCAGCAATAAAAAGAAACAAATTATTGATATATGTGCAACATAGGTGAACCTCAAAAACGTCACGCAAAGTGAAGGAAGACAGACACAAAAGACTGTATCTTGCATATCCTATTTATGTGAAATTTCTGGAAATGGCAAACCTACAGAGACAGAGAAGCAGAAAAGTTGTTGTCTGGGCCAGTCATGGGAGTGGGGTTGACTGCAAATGGGAATGACAGAAATTTTGAGCATGAGAGAAATGTTCTAAAACAAGATTGCAATGACAGTTGCACACTGCATTAATTTACTAAAATCATTGAAATGTATGCTTGTTAACAGGTGAATTTTGTGGTATGTAAATTATACCTCAATAAAGCCATTTCTGTCCTATATTTAGTCATTTTGACTGAGTTACCAGTAAAAACATAGGTAGAAATAATTAAGAAAGAAGAAATCTCTTAGTCCAACACTATTTGCTGAACCTCTTTTCGGTTTCGTAATGTTTTATGCCAAGTCCTGCCCCATCTCCCCCACTGACTCACCCTAGAGCAGTGACTTTCTTTCTTTTTTTTAGGTATGCTTTTTGGTGAGGAAGATTGGCCTCAACTAACATCTGTTGCCAATCTTTCTCTTTTTTTTTTTTCTGTCCCCAAGCCCCAGTGCATAGTTATATATCCTAGTTGTAAGTCCTTCTAGTTCTGTGTGGGATGCTGCCACAGCATGACTTGATGAGCCATGTGTAAGTCCTCACCCAGGATCCGAACCGGCGAACCCCAGGGCTGCTGAAGCGGAGAGTGTGAACTTAACCACTACGCCACAGAGCCAGACCCCCCAAGTAGTAACTTTCTATTGTCAAGTTTGGTAAGTCATCTAGAGACAATGGCGCCAAGAGTACTCTGCATGAGACTTTAGGTAGGAAGTCTTTATGAACTGTGTTTATATAGCTCAAATTATTCCCATTCCTATTTACCATTGTTCAGATTTGAGCGTTACCGGAGTATAGGAAACGATTCTCCAAGGAAAATTCACCAGTGCTGATTTCTACAGCTGCCTGCTAATACCCAGGAATCTATTTTCTCTCTCCTCAATGTGTCAAACTGCCCTAACATTGACAGGAAGAAAACAACTTTCAGGTTGAGTGCTACATCAAAGGGCTTCTCCTGTTACTAAAAAAAAATCGTTTGCTTGGTAGTTATTTCCTGTGTCAAACTATCAAATGTTTCCCCTGACTGCAGCCGTCTGGAGGTTTGTTGTTCATTTCAGGCCTACATGTTAACATAAGTCACCTGGGGGAACAACATCCATCCATCCATGCGTCCATCCATCCATCCATCCATCCATCCACCCATCCACCCATCCATCCATCATCTACAACACTCAACAATGATTTCTCGAGTACCGGCTATGTACCATACACTGTGCTAGATCTTAGGGATGCAAAAGTGAGTAAGAAAGTCATGGTCTCCACCGTCACAGAGCTTAGAGTTTTTTTTGATGGCAGCAAAAGGCCAGCACCAAAGACACATTTTTCTGCTTTCCAGATTTTCTTGGGATGGCCTTGGCTCCTCTAGGGGCTGCACTGGTGGCATCTCCAGTGACCTGGTGATGACATGGTAGCTCTGATAGTGGAGGCAAGGAGCTCCTGGCTGCTGGTAGTGGTTTTGATCCTTTGGCAATGGTCACTTTGGCAGGCTCCAGAGGGACAGGCTTTGAAGAAGCTTTCTCTTTAATGCCAAGTACAGAAGTCTTGGAGGTGGCTGCAAGAACTCTGGCAGTGGTAGCTGTGGCTCTGTCATTGTCAGAGGTGCCTCCAGCACATCTGCAAATTAAGTGGAAGCCAAAGGCAAGTTATGCCTTTTTTTCTTTCTTTCTTTTTTTTTTTTCTATGCTTCATTGGAAACACATCAGATCTGTAAGGTAGAGATGAAAATTAATTTGTTTCTCAAATATTTCATATTTCTGTGGATACTTAGTAAGTCAAGGTTACTTTTCAACTTTTGCAGTATTTTCAGCTCAGTGATATGTAGTAGCTAGATAGTGACATTAGATAACATTGTTTTTAGAGAGAGAAATTATAAAATAATGTGTCTAGTTGGGACTCTATAGAGAAAAAAAAGACAGTAAGTAATTAGTCAATTTAGAATGAGGACCAAAAGATAGAGTTCCAAGCTTTACTTTTGAGTGAAACAGTGAAAAATACATAAAAATAGAACAGAGCTTTAGATAATATAAACGAGTTAAAACCTCATAAGAACATTGTATTTGCTGAACAGCATTTCTGGCCTAAACCAGACCTCCTGCATATGGTGGAGTGTGAGCTTCTGGAGTTAGATAATTTACAGAGTGCCACAGAGTCTGAGCTTCCTAAATACATCAGTCACACGGGACAACGGCTATGGTGGTTCCTTTCTTCCTGCCTCTCTGGAGATTCCTACCATTGAAAGCACTTCCTGTGAGGGCAGGGATGACAAATACATGGCAGACATCTATCTGTTGGCACCAGCTGTCTATTACCATCATCTTCACTCCTGAGCCCAGGTGTGGCCTCAGTATCCTATCAGCTCAGCGTCCCAGGCCCCGCTACCCATCAGTTGGAATCAACACATGAGATGAAACCTACCTGTCTTCCTCGGATTAGAGGATGAAAACAGGAGAATTAACTTCAAAAGACTTTGGTGAAATGAAAACACATTTCTTGGCAAGGAAGAGATTGCCTGGACCCAAAGTAAGAGCTGCTTTTCTGTGAGATTAATACCTGCTGCTGAAGAATCAGGAGAGAGAAGTTGAGGAAGAGACCAGCAAGAGCGGTGGTGACTCGGCCTGGGAGCCTGAGGGGCGGGCAGGACCAGGGAGGTGGCACAGAGAAGAAGAGTTGGCTGTGAGAGAAAAGCCCAAAGTGGCTTCTTTCCCATGCTCTGGGGTCGTGATGCTCCTGCTCTGTCATTTTCTTGGCGCTATCCTGAGGAGTTGGGTGGAGAGTGACTCAGGATGAGGGCTGCTGACGGTGAGTCACCTGCCACTTCCTGCATCACCTGCCCTTCTTGGGAAGCCAGCCGCCAATTCCCAGCCCCGCCCCACCCACCTGTGACAACTGACAACGTTGTGCTTTGAGGCAAATCTGAGTAAATCCCTGGGCCGATCGTTCCAGTGAAAACGGAAATAAAGCTTTTAGTGATCTCAGAGGCTATGAGGTTTGTGGCTTTACAATGAATGGCCTGAAGTCACATGAGTGTTGCCAGCCGAATTTGGGTACTTCCACTTTAAGTTCTCTGATAAAGTAGCTTAATGATGGGGGTATTTTATTGACTCGTTTAATAGAATCATAAAGACCATAAAGCAACCTTGCAGGTTGCCACTTTCTCTCTTACTAACTGTGTGACGTTGGACAAGTCTTGTTACTTCTCCATTTCCTTATCTATAAAGCAGGACAATTCCTTTTGTAAAAAGAAAAATGATAGCAAAATGTATTGACTACATACTGTGTACCAGACATTGAGGTTGGTCCAGGGAAGTAATCAAGGATGGAACAAGCACAGACAGTCCTCTCAAGGAATTTAAGACAACAAGGAGAATCGAGCCAAGGAGAACAATAGTAACACAAGACAGACAGGAGACGGGTCAGAGAAATGCACGAACTGAAGTGTTGGAGCGTAGACCATGACCACTTCCTCGTTGTCTGACTTTATTCTGACTGGAAAGGCGTTCAGCAAAGGTTGGTGTAGGTGTTTTTTCATTTTTATTTTTGTTTTTGCTGGTGGAAAAATAAAAGGCTGATTCCATTTATTTTATTCTCTTATGCATTGTTAATTGGAAGAAAAAAATAGTGAGCTGGTAGTTTGAAACTAATCTCGATGAGGCCGTGGTACGAATTTTAAAACTGTGAAGAGCTCAGCCACATATGTTAATGCTGAGAAAGGTCAAACTTCCTCCGACATCAGCCGGAGGTTTGGGGGCTAGTTATGGCGCAGAACAGAGAACAGAACTCAGGACCCGTGTCTTCAGATCCAACGCTGTTCGGTGGAACGAAGCCGCCAGTGTGAAAGAAACTTTCACCTTTGTTACTTTAAAAAACATTTACTCTTCTTTGACTCCAAGCTGAAAGAAGCACCGAAGAGTTTTACAGCAACAAGATAAAAATAAACTAATCTTCTATCGTCCTCCTCCTTCCTGCAGTAGGGTTCTAACCCAATTAACAAACTGATTTAAATGAAAATAAAATTGTGATCAGTTTGAGTTTTCTCCTCCTTCCTGCTGTTGAATCCCACTGTAATTAGCATTTTCATTTTTTTATATCTAGCTTCAGTCAAGAGAACACAATTGAGGAGGTAGGCTGTGCTTTAATTTGCTAGAATTTTTTTTATTCTTGATTAACGTTCCCCGCATCCAATGGACTTCATATTTCCACAATTTTGCACACTTTTTCTTTTTCCAGAACATGAAGAATAACCCCAAGAGAAGAGATCCATTAGCAAGATTTCTCCATCTACCTCTCTTCTCATTGGCCTCAAACGTGTTTAAGCAAACTACTGCCTTTGAAATAGACATGTTTAGCCTCAACTTATTTTAAATACATTGACAACAAATGAAGTCAAAGAGAAATGGAAAAAAATCATGTCACTGATGTTTCATTCAAACTGCTCTTTTAAATTAAGATTTTTCAAATGCACTATATAGCCTAATTGTGGTTGTATCATCATTTTGGATGCATTAAAAGAGTTCAAATAATTTACTGTAAATCACATAGTAACTTAAATAGCAGGGCTGAAACAGAGCCCAGAACTGGTGATTTCTAACTGGAAGGGACACCTCTGCCCTACTGCATATGATGTCACGTCACACTGCTTGTCTAATTGCCAAATCCACAAGCCTGCAGACTGCCTTCCCCATTCCTGCTAAGTAGTGCATTTTATTGCCAATGAAACCACTTACTTTCTGTTCTCATTTGCAGGACTAGATGGGTTTTGTCATCATCAGAGCTGCAGAACATATACACCTGAATTTTGATATATATGATAAATATATGAACAGCATGTTCTTGTCTCAGTAAGGTATTTCATTTACTTTTTTTTTTTAAGTATTTGATGGGCATCTTTATTTATTTTCCTTTTTTATTTATTTTTGAAATATTCTCCTATTGACTTGAGTCTTTGCCGCTATGTCCTTTTACCCTCACTTGAAGCCCTTTCCTTCCTTTCTTCGCTGGCTCCCTCCCTCCTTCCTACTTTCTTCCTTCCTTCCTTTCCTTTGTGGGATTTGTATCATTTGATAAAAATCAAGTAAAATAAAATTAGAAATCTAATAGGAGTCTCAGGTGCCTAAATATTTTCCCTGAACTGTGACTAACCTTGATTCATGTTGTGTTCAAGCTCATGGGTCAAGTTCAGACTAAATTATTGGGTATCAAAGACAAAGGCAATAGCAAAAGTTATTTACCAAATGTCAGAGAACAGATCAGTGGGTGAGATGCCCTTCCTTCTCTCTCTCCCTCACACACACACACACACACACACACACACGCGCGCACAGGCACACACACTGGTAGCTCACTTGATAAATGGTTGCCAATTTTTGTGGTGAATACTCTAGGGCATGCTATTTAAAACAGACCTTATTTAAAGCTTCTTTGCTTGAAGTAGGTCATGCTATACTTTCCAACACTCAGATACAATATGCTCTACAAAATCTAGGACTTTCAAGCCTGGAAATTAAATTCACTTCATCAAATAATGAGTTGACCAGTTTCTTATTATAGATCTCTTTATACATATGTAGGGGTGAAAGAAGTATATCTTTGTTGAGTTTCTCTTCTATGTCAGGCACCTTACTATGAATCTAGGCCCTGAAGACAGACTTCCTAGATTGAAATCCGGGCCCCACCAGTCTCCATGTGCATGACTTGGGCAAATTACTTAATCTTGCTGTATCTTCGTTTTGTCATTTGTAGAATGGGGATAACGGCAGGACTCAGTTCATATGTAATTGTGAGGATTAATTAGATAATACAATAAAATATTTAGCATTATCCAGCCTAATTGTGGTGCTTAATCAGCATTTATTCTTACTGTTGTAGCTCTCTTCACTCGCATTAGCACCTTTGTCCTTCTCATTTCCCTGTGAGGCAGGCATTACTGCATCTATTTCACAGGTGAGCAAACTCATCACCGGGCAAATTTAGCACCCGACCTCAAGTCACAGAGCTTTTCCCCAGCAGGGCTGGTCTTTGAGCCCTATCCATCTCATTCCAGAGCCCATGCACCTGCCTGTGCTGTTCACTCTCTGCATATAGATCATGAATCTTTATAGGGCATTTTTGATACGATTTTTGACTTTTAGGACAAATCAGTAAATTTGAATTTATCAAGTATTCCAACAACCAATTACTTCCAGTAACAGGAATGTTAGGAGCCATTCTAAATGTTTATTTTATGAAAAAGAAACAGATGATAAAAAAAGTCAATTTATAGGGAAATTTGGCTGAAGAAGAAGAAGGAGAAGGAGGAAAAAAGGGAGGGAGGAGGGAAAATACACATATACACACACGCACACGCACACACACGCACACGCGCACACACACATGCATACACACATGCACACGCGCACACATACACACGCATGCACACACATATACATACACACATGCACACACATGCACACACATATACACATGTATACATACACACACATGCACACACACACAAATTCCAAGGTGTATGTCAAATTTGGGACAGATTCAAACCAATGTCTTATCCCATTTATATTATGCAAAATTGTTTTGGAGGCATCACAATGTGGCCGAAAGAACACAGATTTTGGAATCAAATAGAGTCTGGTTATCTGAACTCCACCTTTGCTGAGTTTGGAAGCCTGAACCTCAGTTTTCTTATCTCTAAAATCAGGGTGGCAGTATGTACTTCACAGGTTTGTTAAGGAGGTTAAATGAGACCATGTCTGTGAACTGCCTGGGATGGTGTCAAGCACAGACATGATGACCAGTGAACAGCAGGCTATCATAACATAAGTAGCTTTTATAATGACTTTTTGAGGTTGTATAAGGTTCTAAAAATGTTTCTCCTTAACAACCTTAGAGGATGTTCAGTATGAGTGTAATCACAACTTTGCAGAATTTTAGAGATGGATGGTAAATTAGAGAGCTTCCCAGTTCAATTACTTGATTTTATGTTTAAGGAAATTGAGACCTAAAGACACTAAGCGCATTGCCCAAACTCACCCAGATAATTTTCATCAGAGTTGGGACTAGAGCTTGGCCTCTTAATTAATGGTTCCCTAATATTTTTAAAGTTGTGAGTGAAGGATCACACCACTCGAGCAATAAACTGTGAAATAAAAATACCCGTGAACAGAGTTTAGGACTCCAATCAAATGATACTTATAATAAAGTTAGACATATATTTAATGATAGCCATAACTATTATTGTGCCGCATGATAACAAAGCATACATGGAAGTAGTTCACATTAGCGTGCCGTTGCAATTATTTTGTACAACCAAGTCGAGGAAGGGAAAGGAAAAATGAAGATGAGCAGGCGGCTGCTCTGAGGGCGTCTTTGAAGGCTCTGGACACTGCTACTCAGGGGCCTTATTGCTGCTTTTTTCTGGCTAAGGGTAGGGGCCTGAGAAGTGGATTTGGAAGGAGGAGGGACAAAAGTTCCCTTGAACTCCTCTTCCCTTGGAATGAGCGACAAGAGCCCGCCTCCCTCCCTGTCAATGGAGGAATCAGTCCTCTCCTCTTTCTCCGTCAGCTTCTTGCTTGGATCTGGAAGTTTCAGCTCCCAGAATCCACTCCTTCGTCAGCAATGCAGAGTCAACACACAGAGCACCGTGGTGGAATAGCTTTGCTTCTAGCAAAACTGATGCCTGTTTTCTGTTCTCACTGTGTTCTGCCTCCCAGCACTTTGTAGTTGTTGCACTGATATGCCAAGGGCCTCAAAGAACACTCAGGTCATGCAGCACCCCTGCTCAGCCAAGTGGGGAGACTTGGCTGCATAATTTCCGCTGTGGGCCTTGGAGAAAACCCTAGGTTTTCCAGTCCTTTCTTCTCCTACTCCCAACAGGAATGGGTGAGGTGTTCCTCTTTCCACTCTCTATCAGACTCGCTCAAAGATGTGGGATGAGGGAAAGGCTCTCGGATCAGACGTTTTCTCCACAGTGCTCACATGGCTCCTATCACACATTCCTCTGGAGGTTCCCTAAAGTGGGACGTCTTTCATTTACAGCTGGAATAGATGAGTTTAATCAGATTACTTTTTTAATACTTAAACTGAGGGAAAGGGACTTCTGAGGAATGTGGGGAAGTGAGGGAAGAGAAGTATAAAGAGGTACATTTTGAGTGGTGGGAGTTTGAGGGGAGAAGAAGCCTCTATTGGGGGCCCAAGGGGAGAACTTTGGTCAGCCAGAAGGCAGGGGTGAAAGAGAAAATGTGCTGGGAAAGGGGAGGTGCAAATGCACGGGGAAGGAGGTGAGATTCTGAAGCCAGACTTCAGGAGCGCCACAAAAATCTTCTAGCACCTCCTTTCCCCTCACTTCTGTCTCTCTCTACCTCAGAAAAACTCCCTGGTATTTAAGTGTGGTCCGGTCCCTGACACACCTCATTCTTGGAGGGCTGAGATGGCACCAACTGCTCACTCAGGGATGATTCACACAAAGAGACGGACCCAGGTCGACCCCTGGGCAGCAGGAGAGCGTGTTTCTTCTACAGGGCGCACGAGGATGTTCTCTACCTGTGTCTGTGCGTGTGGCTGGCTCCGTCTCCTGTGACACTTCCCCTGCCCTTGCTACCCGGGCCTGACT
Source organism: Equus przewalskii (assembly GCF_037783145.1). NCBI lineage: Eukaryota > Metazoa > Chordata > Mammalia > Perissodactyla > Equidae > Equus > Equus przewalskii. The sequence goes on along the minus strand of NC_091835.1, from coordinate 84,577,629 downwards.
GGCGCTTCTGCTCACAGTAGGTCTGCCTTCTGGATTCAGGTCACCAGTCAGTGTGTGTGTCTAGGGCGGGTGTGGGGGCGCCGAGGAGGCACTCACCAGAGCTCTGCACTCAGGGCCTCCTGTGAGCTGCATTACTTGGGCCTGGTGGCAACGTAGCCTTCCCACAGCTACTGTTACTGTCCCAGCTGCCTTGTGGCTGCTCCTGTCACTCAGGCTGCCATTTGTGCTGTCCTTGCTTTATCCCCCTCTCTCCTGCCACCACCAGCAAAGTCGTCAGCTCTAGTGCGCTATGTCAGTGTCGCTGCTGCTGCTCAGCTGACCCCTAAATGAGAGATTTGCCCCGAGATGACGATGGCTCTTCCCCCAACCTTGGCTAGTCTAGCCTTTGAGTTGGGGTTGGAGTGGGTTTTGCAGCTGGGAAGACCTGGGTTTGAATCCTAGCTCTGTGTCATCCTGGGACCTTGGGCATATTATTTAAAATTTGAGGCTCTTTCTTTACTCATAAATTAGAGACAATAATGCTGTCTTCACAGGATTGTTATGAGAAGTAGGGGTATTTTATGAAAGATAGCTGCATAGTGCAGGCATTTAGTCAATGGGAACTGAGACCACTGTTTAGATGGGGCTGCTCCTTCCGGCCGAGGTGAGACAGAGACCTCCGAGTTCCTGAGGTGGGTGTGGAAGCCGGGACGCTTCTCATGACCTCGTTATGGTGGATCCGTGATTTATGGATGGTTTCTAGGGTAACCTCTGTTCCCAGGGAATGTAGCTAAGTTCGAGGCCTTATTTCTAAGGCATTCTGGATAATGGGATTTTATGGAAAAATTTTTTTCACCACTAAAATATTAATAAAGCACAGGGTTGAATCTTTGAATCTTTTCTTAATGAACCCAGCTTGAGCACAGAAATAGCTGGCCTTTTCAGAGCTGGGCTGGGGCCTGTAGGGCCCAAAGGCAGTGTGACTGTCTCGGGCACGTTGGGTTCTTTGCAGTAGGGCGTCACCAGGAGAGAGCTGTGTTGTTAGCGTTGCACAGTCCTGCTGTCCGAACCCAAAGACAATAGCTCCAAGTCTGTGGGCATGGCCATGGCCGTAAGTAGCCATGGAATCGTTGGTTTGGGGTCCAGTTCCAAGATATACCCAAGGAAAGATGGCAGGTCCCAGCTCTCATCTGCTTCAACACATGACAAGAAAGGAGCTCCTCAGAGCCACAGCATTTTGAAGAGGGGCTCCTCATCCTGCCATGCATTCCAGGATAACATCATACTTTACTGATACCAGTACTGATGTACAAATCAATACCAACGCCCATACTAATATCGATACTGTATTGATGCTCATTCCAACACTAATTCCAATATTGTTCAATGCCAATACTAGTAGTTCTACTATTTCTGATACAAACTACCATTTATTGAGCGTTAAGTATATGCCAAACACTAAGCCAAGAGCTTTGAGGTAATATCACATTTAATCTTCACAAGAATTTTTTGATGATAAAATATATGGTGTTTCGTGTATACCAGGCACTGTTTTAGGAGTTTTACAGTTATTTACTTACCTAATTTTCACTACAACCCTAAGAAACAGATACAATTATTATTGCTGTGGATGAGGAAGCTGCAGATCAGAGAACTAAGTAACATGGCGAAGCTCACACAGTTAAATTTGTGGCAGAGCAAAGATTTAAAATAGTTTTCTCTGACTCTAAATCTCGTATTGTGCAGGGCCTTCATGTGTTCAGAATTGCCAGGGCACATTTATAAGTTTTCTGTATGATTTCTGCACCTGTTAATGAAATTTCCGATAATAAGTCATCTCAAGTGAATGCATCTTTTTGTTAAAAGATAATTTTACCCTCAAATTTTGCTCCACTTAAAAGTATCTTTTAAATCAGAAATATTTTCTCTTCATTCTTCTCAATTTGCTGAACTGATTTGATTATAGGCTTCAAAAATTACTTCAAGGTTGGGTTATAGTCCACTTTTACGAGTAACACTGACGCTGTCATTTAAAATCTCCCATGCATTTGAACAAATTTCAAAACATGTCCTTTGTGATGAGCACTTCATCATATTTATTTGTGTATGTCTCTTTAATAGACACCAGAACTATTGCTTTAAATTGTTCTTGTCGAGCACCACTTTATTGTAGAAATTTCTTTCACTAAATCGGATTTTTGGGAGAGCTTAGAGCTTAATGTTTATGGGGAATTTTCAAAGGGATTTGATTTTTATTATTTTTCTTAGTTTCATATTTGATTTTAATGTTCAGAGGGAAGTCCCAAATAAGGTCTTTGAGAGTGAGGTCTTTTATCTGCAGATCGGCCAAAACATAATCTGTACAGAGTAAACGCACGGCCGTTCCTGGGTCTCAGTCCTCCAGTAAAGAGGTCCTCCAGGGGCACGCTGGTGGTTCATTGGTCCTTTAATCCATGCATTGGTCTATAAGTACAATCTGATGTCATTTGTCATTTGCAGTGGAATTAACATTTTACGACATAGGCCTCTCTGGATGACAGTGACCAGAATCAGACATCCACACATTAGAGCTTTCGCCAAGTTCCTCACCTGTGAAAGGTGCTAAAATTCTGGACCAATCCTGTCAGGCATCTAATCATATCACAAACCAGATCTCTTATGCGGTCTTTGATGGAATTCAGAAATCACAAGGATTCTTTCATGATGTAAAGTAGGGTTCTCAATCCGGGACTCACAGACTCCAAAGGAATCTGTGTTTACCATCGAGGGGTCCATGACCCTGATGGGAAAACCCCCATGTATTTGTTTTCACTAATCTCTGGCTGAAACTTAGTACTTCCTTCCCTTGTGAATGTAGGCCACAAACCACAATGGTATTAGTCTTACCTGTGATTCCATCTCTAATAGAATCACAGGTATATTCCTTTTCTATCACAGTGTTACCAATATCACAAAATATCGTTTATCCTCCTCTGTACTTTAAAGTCATGGTAACTATCAGACACATTGCAACATCCTGAAATTTACTGCTTTAATAAAGCAGCACATAGTTACAATATCAAATTAAAAAAATATGTTGATAATTGTATTTCAGTATAATTAGCTCACAATCTCATTAGTTTAATTTTATAGATTTAAACACATTTTTCTGAGAGGGCTCCACTAGACTGTCAAATGGGTACTTAGCACAAAACAGGTTAACAACCACTGGAGAGCTGGTACAAAGGTTTGTGGACCAAGGACACTTGTCAAGCTTAGCCTCCAGGCCAAACTCTCCGTGCGGGGGCCGGAGAATCTTATGAAAGAGGAAGAGAGAATCATTTGCCTTTCCAGCTTTCAGCAAGGATGACTGATCCTCACTCTAACAGATCCGAGTCAGAAATCTTGAACATAAAGAAAACCAGTCAGCCCCTAGCCAGGGATGCGAGCAGCCTCCAGAGTCAACAGCCAAGGGTGCTCCTATCCACAGTATCTCAGGCACGGCCCGGGAGACTGTGATGTTTCTATGGACCATGCCAAGTAACTACCCATGCGATTTCTGCACAAGCTTGCCTATGTTGCTAAGTACTCCAGTACTCAGACTGAGGGGGATGCATAATATGTCAAACACACTGACTCAAGTTAAGTCCTTATTCTTAGAGATGCGTACAGAAGAATCTAGCTTTTACGCTTCAAAATTTAATATGGATCTAACACTATATCCAGAGGTGGACTCTGTAACTTGGGACAGCTACTATCTTGAGATAATCACTCCATTCTCTGATTACTCATTGGTGAAAGCATTTATTGAAAAGAACATAAGCTTAAAATAGAAATAATTTGGGTAAATTATGTGTATCAGTTAGGATTAAGATCGGCTGCATATAATTGGAAACCCCAAATCATAGTGGCTTAAACAAGATAGATATTTATTTTCTCTTGTGTAACAAGGAGTCCAGAGGTAAGAAGTCCAGGAACAGCACGGCATCCCTGTAAAGTCTGTCACCCAGGCTCCCTCTATCTTTTTGCTATGCCATCCTTAGCAAGTGACATCTAGTCTTATGATTCAATAAGGCTAATTGAGTTCTTGCCATCACATCTACATTCAAGTAGCAGGAAGGAGTTGAGGAGAAAGATGTTCAGTTCGGGACCCCTTGGATTTGAGGTACCTGAAGACATCCAAGGGAGGGTCCCAGGAAAATAATTGGAAATGCTGGCTCAGAGCTCAGAGGAACCGCCTGGTGGGGGGTGCTGGACCAGGACTCAACTGTGCACACAGTGTTGGGTACCAAAGCCAGGTGTGCATGAAATGGCCCGGATAGAGTGGATACCATTAGAAGAAGGCCAAGGAGAGAACCTTGGAAACATTAATAAGATTAAGTATTTTTTCAAACACAGAAGGATAAAAGAGTTCTCCTAGCTGAGTCAGCTTCTTTTTAGCAGCCTTCTCAGTCAGTGAGCCATTCAACACTTCTGCTTATATTTTAGTGAGAACTTTGTCACACAGCCCCACCTAAGTTTAAGGGAGAATGGGAAATATGATCCCATAATGAGTTGTATTATTGCCTCCAACAAAACTGGGGCTCTATTTCTTTCTTTCTTTTTTTTTTTTAAAGATTGGCGCCTGAGCTAACAACTGTTGCCAATCTTCTTCTTTTTTTTTTTTTCCCTTTGTCTTCTCCCCAAAGCCCCCCAGTACATAGTTGTATATTCTGGTTGTGAGTGCCTCTGGCTGTGCTATGTGGGAGGCTGCCTCAGCGTGGCCTGATGAGCAGTGCCATGTCCGCGCCCAGGATCTGAACCTGCGAAACCCTGGGCCGCTGAAGTGGAGCGCGCGAACTTAACCACTTAGCCATGAGGTTGGTCCCTGGGGCTCTATTTCTAAAGAAGGAAAGGGAGTGGATATTAGGTGGCAACTGTGGTCCCTGTGACAGTGTATTCATGCGGACTAAGTGTACGCGTGCTTCAGAGAAGTCCTCAAGAAAGAGCAGTGGACCAGCAGACAGAGCCCGGGTCCTAGTCCTGCCTCTGCTTTTGTACACAACACCTTAAGACAATTAATTACTTTCCTTGAGGGTTTAGTTCTCTCATTTTTCCAGTGGATGCGACCATCCTTTTGCTTTCTGCTTTCCAATTGTTGTGAACCTTAACTGAGGCTGTGGGTCTGTGAAGGCACCCGTACAGCTCTCAGCACCAGTGGGCTGTGCTTTCGGGATGCCAGGCAGCTGCATCCAGAGGAGGGTAGGTTCAGCAGCTTTCCCAGTCACACCTGAAACCCTTCGCCCAGAAACAATCCCATCCCTGTGTTGACTGCTCAACTTCTGATAGCACATTTTCTAAGTTTAGGTGGAAATTAAACTGTTATGCCATCAGTCCGTTAAATGACACCACCTACATGTACTGCAATTGTAATATGGGTAAAGAAAGTAATTTTCAATGACAGTATCATGTCTGATGAAAAGTATCTTAAACGGAATCTTGGTCCTTGTTGAGAGGACAGAATCAACTCCAGCCAGCAGAGGCAGAATGGAATGTATTGCAGGATTTAAAATGGCTCACGGAATCATTGGGGACAGGGAGCTGAAGAGATAGCTCCTAAGCTGAGCTTCCACAGAGTTGCGCTGCTGCTCCCGCCGCGATCGAGAAGCCATCTGTTAAATCAGGAGTCTCGCTTGAGGTCCTGATTCCAGAATCACACTGCTGCAGGCTCAACGGTTCAAAGACTAGAACCACACCAAAATGGTGCCTCCTGCTCTTTCCCACCCCACTTAGCTGCACTCCAGAACCACTTCCCACATGGGTGCATCTGATCGTGGGGCCCCAATCAGCCTGCAGCCCTAGTTTCAAGACAGTCTAAGAAACAGCACTTCCGCCTTTACAGCCTCTGCTAGAAGCGTGTTAGGATATATATTATATGTGTCACTTGTCAATCCACAGTATCTGTCAGAGCGAATTTTACGTGCGCCCATGAAATGGAAATTGCTATTTGAGATCCAAAAGCACTGGCTACATGTCTTAGAAATGAAATGATTTCAATGCAACATAATGTAATTATGGCAGAGGAAATTCATTTAACTCGAAAATGGATTGAATGAAGAGGCAGAAAGCATAGGAAATATTCATGTACATGTATCTGTGGCATGTTATTCTTTTTTTTTTTTTTTTTTTTGAGGAAGATTAGCCCTGAGCTAACATCTGCTGCCAATCCTCCTCTTTTGGCTGAGGAAGACTGGCCCTGAGCTAACATACGTGCCCATCTTCCTCTACTTTATATGTGGAATGCTTACCACAGCACGGCGTGCCAAGTGGTGCCATGTCCACACCCAGAATCTGAACAGGCGAACCCCGGGCCGCTGAGAAGCAGAACGTAAAAACTTAATTGCTGTGCCACCGGGCCGACCCCCATGTTATTCTTAAAAACATTTGCACCAGCATTAAACATCAAAGGATGTTTCATTAAGAATATTATTTGCTCGTAAATATAAATTTCTGTTTACTTCCATCGATTAGGACCAGAATAATTTACTCATTTTAATGTGTTTACACATCATGGCAAAACCACAATAATTGAAGTTCAACGTGTGCGTTGGGACGATCTAATGAAATTTTATTGACTAGGAGAATTCCCAATAATTATCTTTCTGCTTGAACAGCTTAGCTAATAAAACATACGGCATTAAAAAATAAGAATGGGCTAGAGTCACAGAAAAATGACCACAGTTCTTAATGATTCTAAAAATATTGCAGAAAAAAATTTATTCATTAGAGTGAGAAAACAGTTTTGTTGTTACAGGTCACACCAGCTTCTGAGAAGGGCAGATTTTCAACTTAATAATACAGAACTTCCTCTGCAATAAAATCATGACCTGTCGCTGAATGGTGTTTTGAAGAAGAAGATAAAGATGGTCCTTGGGGATGGAGGAATTAGACTGACGTTTCTAAGGACTGCTCAGACTGGGCTTATGGAGAAGCTGGGAGAGAAGAGAAGACTAGAGGCCTGTGGGGCAATGAGAACATCCTTTCTAAAACCTGTTTTGTTTTTCCCAAAGAGAATAATTCTCAAACGTTTTGGTCTCAAGGTCCTTTTAAATTCTTAAAAATTATTGAGGCCTTCAAAAAGCTTTTGTTTATATAGGTTACATCTATCAATATTTACCATATTCAAAATTGAAACTGAGAAATTTTAAACTGTTTAAAATAGCAATAATAATAATAAACAATAATAAATATCAATAATAATTACATGTTACCATAAAGATTAGTTGTAATCTGAACCCATATCAATGAACTTTTTGTACTCTGTTACATTAAAATCCAGTGGTCTATCTTGTATTGAATTAATCTTTTACGAATTTTGATTTTGTAACATCATTCATTGGTCATTTGGAAAATATTAGTTCACTGACCTATGTAAATATCCCAAAGGTTGACACAATATATTACATAATATTAAAAAACATTACATTCGTTAATGTCACCATTGACATTATCAGGAAATTGTTGAGCACTGGTCAAGCTTAATGTGGCAGATATAAATTTTCCATAACTTTAATTTTCATTTTAACCTTGAATTCTGTCATTGGTAGCAAATACTGTTACGTGTTTTCCTTAAGTGACAGGCTCAGTTCATCTACTTTTTGAGAAACTGTCTGCCAAATACCAAGGTTTGAATCATCATGGTTTTTTTGTCCGCTGTTTTTGTAAATAAAAATGGTGGTCCATGGATCCTGCCCAGTGGTGTAGTGGTTAACTTCACATGTTCTGCTTCAGCGGCCTGGGGTTTTCAGGTTTGGATCCTGGGTGTGGACCTACACACTGCTCATCAAGACATGCTGTGGCAGTGTCTCACATACTAAATAGAGGAAGATTGGCAACAGATGTTAGCTCAGGGCCAATCTTCCTCACAAGAAAAAAAACAACCATGGTCCATGAAAAAAAGTGGCTTGATCAGCCTCGCAACTCAAACAGCTGTACAAGTGCTTTCTCTAGAGACTTTCCTTGCACTTGGTGTACAGACGTGCTTGTGGGTACTTCCTATTTTCTTACACAAAATGCACCCAGAAGTCGAGATGTAAGGAACCACTACTTTTTACTGCTTCATCAAGGCCGTTCTTAAATGAAAGCAGCATTATTTTTTGCTGTGAGTGTGTGGTGGTGACAAATACTACAATGACTAGAACAATTAGTGCCACCTCCTTGTCATATTTTGGTGACAGCAGTTCTGTCCAATGTCATTGCAAACATCAATAGAGTGAAAAAGACAAATACAGTAATGCCTTCGTTTTGTCATGAAAATAAGTCTGATCTCCTGGGTTCTCTGAAACACTTCTGCGGTGGTGTTTGAATTGATGGTTCCTAGGTGGGTCCCATACGGGTATTTCTGGTAATTGTCATTGGCGGGGATTTTTGGGTTTGTAGCAAGGAAGCCACCATCTTGTGCCAGCCCCAATGCATGAAATAGTGAAACAATCTGAGATTATTATTTGTATATCATTAACATTAATCATGAATTGCTACCTGAGGAACGCTGCTCCAAACAGAACTCACTAGCTTGAAAAAAACTTAATTTTGTTAGTATTTCTGAGGTTCTCCCCTTGCCCTCTTCTTATGGCGTCCCCTCTTCCTGGGCCATCTCATCCACACCCCTGGCTTTGATTTTGTGCACAGTGACTCCTGGTCCAGTACCTCCCACCAGCAGCTCCTCTGAGCTCTGAGCCGACACTTCCGGCCATTCTCCTGGCACCTCCCCTTGGATGTCTTCAGGCATCTCAAATCCAGAGTCCTGAAGTGAGCACCTTTCTCCTCAGATCTACTGCCCCTGCTCTAGTTCCTCTCTTGGGTGTCTAAGCCAGAAACTTGGAAGTAAATCCTAGCCTCTCCTTTTCCCCAACTCCATGACTCACGGGTCCTTAGATCTCACTGACACTATTTTCCATCTTTTGAACCATCCTGCTCACCTGCAGCCCCATTGTGAGCCCCTGACGGGTGACTGCCTCCGGTGTCCTTCATGATCTCTCTGCTTTAGATCTGCCTTCCTGTGATCCTTCCATTCTTACAGATACTAATATTTCTTTTTCCTAAAGCCAAAAATGACTATGTATCTTCTCTGCTAAAAATCTTTCATTGGCACCTTCAGGACCAAAGGAAGTCTCCTCAGCACGGCACAGGGGATCCTTCAGGGTCTACACTTCCCAGCCCGTTTTCCACTTTGCCCTCTGGGCCTCCAGCTACCACTTTCTGTTACAGTTCCTTCCAAGTACCACACTTCTTCCTACTTTGGAGATTTTGCTCACTCGGTTCCTTCTGCAGAGAAAGCCCCTCCCATTCGTTCGCCCAGCTGTATCACACTATTCCTCAGCATTCACCTTCAGGACTCAGGCAGGCATCCTGACTCTCCAGTCTACGCCCTCAGCTGTCTCCCCACAACTCCTAGCACACACCCCAGTGTAGTGCTTGCTGTACTGTGTGGTTATCACTGATTTTCTTGACTATCTCCTCCGGGACACAATCTTTTTGTACAGAATTTGTCATGTCCTCTCTTTCCCCAGTGCCCTCATGGTGTTGGGCACGTAGAATAATTAAAAAAAAATTGAGCTAATTTTTGGGTAAAACAGTTTTTTAAAAAAGAAAAAACATTTGCATGTCTTCACTTTTTTTTAGGGAGAGGTGTCTACATAATTCTATGTCAGCATACTTAAAGAATTATGGTGGAATAATGCTGCATTTTTATACAATGTGGTATCATGGTACTTTTCTAGATTTGGTTGGGTTTCAATTGGTTTCATGTAGCTACCTCCTTTGTAGAAGGAGCAGCTGGCAGTGGATAATAAAGGGTCCTTGAGTGGGAAGGGGTCAGTAAGAAAATTACTTGTCTTTGCATAAATGTTTCCCTTTTCAATGGGGATGGCCAAAGTACTGCTGCGCAGTAGTTTCCAGCTGTCTGAGGAAGGTTGGGTAGGGCGTGGTTTGGGTTGGGCAAATCTTACCAGTAAGCTGAATCCTAGAGAGAGAGGGGACTCTCGAAGGTGGAGAGGATCCTTTTCCCTTGCATACCTGGGAAGGCCTGTTGACAGCACTCTCCTGGGGATCAAGGCTCCCATGATGGCCGTGAACCCGGCTTTAGGTTGATGTTCATCCAAGATTTATCAATATGGCCGGACGGTAGATGTCAAGAGGTGGAATCAGGAATTCCACCAGGGACTGATTGATGTTGTGGGAGCCATATTTGGGAAAGTTTCTTGGAGACTCATGAAATAAAGTGGGTGCATGTCCTGACAAGGTATAATTACAGAATCTCATGATCTTAGATTTTCTCCCTTGAATTCTTAGAAACACACAGAAATTATTTCTTGAATGTGAAGAGTCTTCAACATTTCACAGCTTGATGGTTGGAATTTACTTCAGCAAGTTAGATTTATCCATTGCAGACGCCTGCTCAAAATTAGAGGCCTCTCATGTGAAGCAGAGGAGAATTTGGTTTCAACAAACAACATTTCTGACTTATACTGAACTGGTAGGGTTGACTATGAAAGTCTTTGATATTTCAGAAATCTTGTCATGGTCTATTCTTTGGCCAATTTTTCTTCCCTTCTCTCCCTTTAAAAGAAATCTTTTTCAGGTTTATGCTTATGGTCACAAGCTGACTAAAATATGTTTTGCCCACACCTTTATTTAGTTGAATACATTATCTTACTCAAAGCTAGATTTTTTCCATAGTAAATACTTAATTTTATTCCAGGATTTTTGAAAACAAGGTTTCTCTCGTTTTCAAAGAAAATCAAATTTACTCTTTAACTCTATGCTTTTCTATGCAATAATATCTGTTCGTTTCTTTTTGGGCCTTGGTGCGGTTATATGTACATTCTTTTATTCATCTTTTAAGAAAATCTCTCCTGAGGCTTTGTTTTATCAAGTGTGTTTCCTATGGTGTTTTGGGAGTTGGTATGATGACTAAATGCAGAATAATGCCTCACCTGCCAGTACCTCTGTTAAATCATGACTCAACATCATTTTTGTAATTTTACCAACCATTTTTCTTTACCTTAATCCCTAAATATAAATTTTGACTCCTCAACGCATTTTGTTTTCTATGCTTATATATCTCAATTTTTTATAGTTTCTGTATATTGTGTGGTTTATATAACTATTTGAAACACGTGATCCTAGAATGCCAAACAACGTCACAAGGGGGAAACGCATAGAACTGGCATCACCCTGATTTCATTGTGTTATTGATTTAACAGTAATCTCATTATCTGTGCTACTTTCCAAAGTGACCACAAACATTACTTCATTTTGCTAAGCAGAGAAACTGTCCTTTGGAAATGAGCACAGATAATTTTCAGAAAGGACACAGTCATCGTAAAGCATGTTTTAGCTAGGAGCTAAAGCAAATAAAAGCTGCAAATGAACCTATAAAAAAGAAAAAGAAAAGCATTTGCAAAATAAATCCTATGATGCACTTAGGGAAGAGCTGTATGACATTTCCTTTTGCTGTTATAACGGTATACTATTTGGTTGAGCAGCTGGCCGGCCAGCCCCTAAAGACTTCATATCCTGTTTTCCAATTACAGGACCACAAATTAATGCATCTCCAGTGCTGAGCATGACATCTTGGGTCATTTAACTAACTCCTTTGTACAGGTTACCTTCCTCTATCAACACCATAAAAAGGAGATTGATGGCAGCATTTACAGTCACTGCAAAGACAACCTAATGAGTGGGTGAGTCATGAACTCATTCTTTCCTGTTGCCCGGCATTTCTAGCAAAGCTGAAAGGTTAAAGAAAAATGAACCATACATTTTGTAAACAGACAAAAAGATGTGATAGGTTAGCTCTGACAATATTAAAGCCAGGGTGAGAAATCGTTTGTTCACCATATTTTAAAATTAAGAAACTCACTGGATGTTGACGAGGCTCAAATTTCTGGAATCAGGTAGAATCAGGATATGCATCAGCTGGCAAATATACTGAAAATCATCTGGAGCCATAAAAATGTGTAGTATTTTTTCCTCTTAGAAAATTGCCTCATAGGCAGTTTATTTTAAGCCTTGTATAGTATTTTAATAATTTGGGGAAGATGATATTAGGTTATTAAATGGAACTTTTTGTGCTGCTACCATCGTAGCACGTGATGAATGAATAGTACGAGCGTGTTTTGGTGCTCACCACTGAGGTGACTGGCCTGGGAGAGACTGTCTCTTCTGTTTTCAGGGCTCGCTTGTTGGGCTGGACAGAACAGGAGAAAGAGCTGCGGACTTAATAAACGGGTGGATACTTTCAGAGGAGCTCAGACTCAAGCTCCCTCTTTCTGAGATTTGAATGGGCCGAAAGGAAATTCAAAATCTAAATCTACATTTTTCTTCCTCGTTCTAGAAGAAAGCACATTGTCAAACATTTTTTTCTAAGGAAGAAGATCTTCTCACGGCTGGGAGCAGTCATATTCACCAATGACATTAAAGTTGGGTTCTTGACGTGTCATCTTCAAATGTGGTCACATGCAGCGTCTCAGTGACAGAAAGTACTCGATGGCTTTAAATGTGCATCTTATTACTAAACTACATCCCCATACATTAATATTTTAGAATGAATCCTGCAGTTGTCTCGTGAATAGTACATCGTTTTGTGGAGGGTGGAGTGGGAAGAGGGTTAAAAACGTTACTTTGCCAAATGTTAACATTTATGTAATTTTTTGTAACCCTGTTCAGGTATTTCTTCCTTTTCAATGAGACAAGAGGCTCAAAAAAAAAAAAAAAAAAAAAGGAAAGAAAAGAAAAAGAAAGTGGCTCTTTCTTCACCTCTGAGATGGATGTCTCAGAGAATAAATACAAAGAAAAGATAGATGACTGAAATGATTGTTCCCTGGAAGTAATTGTATAGTTTTTAGAGGAGTGAAGTAGGATTCAAGGAGAATCTTATACAGCAATTAGGGAGAAGTTGGAACTAAAAAAATGTATGGAAGAAAAGACAAGAAAAAAGAGAAAGGACTAAAGATACCAAAATACAAACACTGGCCATGACTTCCAGAAGAGCTGCTTGCCTTTGGTGCCCGAGCAGCGCCTAGGAGACCCCGACACGCTTTTCTTTCCCTGAGAACTTGGGGACGAACGCCCTCTTGCAGCAAGCACGGTGCAGGTTATGTTCGGATCCTAAAAGTGTCAGCCTCTCAAGTGCAGCACCCGGGAAGCTGGTTTCCTCCTGGAGCTTCAGGCCTCCACACGCACTGTGGATGGTGAGCGGTGATGTTTCCTCGGAAGTCCTTTCTCTCCTGCTGCCTCCAGGGTTTCTTTTTCTTGTTATGATGCCTCCTCCTACTCTCTCCCTGAGCTTTGCTGCTCCAAGCCCTGCGTCCACCAACACACGCTCACACCCTCCCTTTCCCCTGATGGAACCAGCTGTGGGATCTTCCGAGCTGCAGAGCAAATACAGACTCAGTTCTCAAAGTGTGGTCTCTAGACAAAGAGCTTCACTATCTCCTGGGGAACTTGTTAGAAATGCAAATTTGGGGGCTTTACCCTAGAAGAATGAGAAACTCTGGGCATGGGGCCCAGAAATCTGTCTTTTAATAGATTAAAGCTGTCCAGGTGATTCCAATGCATAGTAGAAAGTGGGTATTTATGTTTTAATAGGGAGCAATATCTTCACCCCAAGAAATGCACCTTTGGTAGTGGAATTCAGGTTATCAAGGATGAAGGGAAGTCATTCTACATCTGCAGATTACAGTGCTAACTCCACCTGTGCATAAAATGGATGCACTTTGGGTCCAAATGCTAAAATAAATCATTTAAAACGGCAACAAATCAGATGATAGGCAAGTAAGAGTGGATATAGTTGCACAGAACTGAGTTGGAAAAGGCTTACTTTCAGTTTATGAAGGTAGGGAAAAGATTGAAAGGAAATTTGCCAGTTTATTTTGCAAACATGGGCAAGCTTTGTTCTTTTTTGCTCCTTTTGCATTTGACCTCAAATGATTACGAGAATGGCTACAAAGCCTCTAAAAATTCAAGCTCATTGCACTACAAAGGAATTTTTATGCAGTAGCTTTAATGTTGAACTTAGATTGAACTAGATTCCAGACTACATATTGTTACTAACTTTTGTTTCCTTTTCTGTGAGGAAGATTTGCCCTCAGCTAACGTCTGTGCCAGTCTTCCTCTATTTACTATGTGGGATGCCTCCACAGCACGGCTGAGGAGTGGAGTAGGTTGGTGCCGTGGGATCTGAACCCAGGCTGTCAAAGTGAGCATGGAACTTTAACCACTCGGCCTGGGGACGACCCCCTGTTAGTAACTTTCTTGGTGGTTTTATGTAAATGAATTAATTTTTTCCCTCAGTTTCTCTTTCAATTGTAGATATTTTCAATCTATGGGTATAGTATGGGCATAGAGACTATTAATAAAAACTATTGGAAAATGTTTTTGTAAGACTTTACTCTTTCTAAGACATGGATCATGAGTATCGTCAGCATATTATACTGACGTAATTCTGGCTTGTTTTCTCTTTTGAGTTTTTGCGTAGATATCACTTGTTGACTGAAGTTAGGTTACCCAGACGACCCTAAGGGATTATATGAATTGAATACTGGCCAAACTATGCTGTCGAGAGTTTAGGCACTATTTTCAGCCCTGGTTGTGTATTGCAATGATATACAAGTGAAAAGTGTGCAAATGCACAATCTTGTCAATAAGAACTAAATGCATAAGCCAACACCAGTGGCTGATTGTTTCATGGGAACCAATCCCCTCTCCTTTTTTTGTGCGAACGTGTGGCTGGCACACAGCAGTAGGCTTATGAATTGGGCAATTGAATATTTTACTTAAATAAAAGCAAATAAAACAGAAAGGATTCAGCTCATCTTTGGTGAAGAATGTGAGTGTCCTTTAGCTCTGGGAAGACATGTTGGAAGGAGCAGAAACAGCAATCACTTAATGACCAAGAATATGAGCATCGTGCGGGTTTCACACTGACCCTGCAAAGCCTAGTGTGGGAGTTATTTGACTGCATTCTCACCTGCTTCTGAAGGGTCTTCAGAGCTAAAGAGTGGTTTGAGGAGGAGGGAAGGATGAGAACACCGAGTTCCCAGGAACTGGCAAGGTAGCGACTATGGCTCTGTGGTTGCCTGTAACGTCTCAGATGGGGCTCTAACCCAGCGGCTTCACATCAGAGTCCAAGGCTCCCCACACATGGTGGTTAGAGCAGCCAGGCCAGTACAAACTGATGCCTGATCTATCTCGTGGCATAGTAATTCTTTTTGTTTAACGTAGCATTTTCCGTCTAATTCTCTCATAGCATCATGCAATTATTTATTGTTCTTCCCCAACCTCTGATCAAGGGGATACCAAAAAAATGTAGTTTATAAACTGCTAGTGGGTGGATGGGAATGCTAGGAGGGAATTTAATGACCTCCTGTACTTCCAGTCCTGAGTTCTACCTACCCCGTGGTGCTCTCTCTGTGATGACAGGTGGTGTGTGATGGGAGAAAGAGGTTAACTTTCCAGTCAACGGGATCTGGGCCTGCTCTCCAGACCAACAACTTAATTAACCGTGTGGCACTGGGCACGAAATTTAACCTTTTTGAGTCTCAGTTTCTTCATCTGTAAAATGGGCATAGTAATGCTAGCTTATTTTAAATGTTAAAAAATGATGTGTGTAAAGGATCTGGCACCTGGCAAGCTCTCAATGCTCAAAAGGAGTTTTAACAGTTCCTTCATCTTTATTTTTATCTATTATGTCACATGAAGAGAGAATGCCCACGAATTCTGGCCTGGGGCCTTGGGCGTTTGCTGTTTTCAGTATAATTTCTCAGTTGCATACAGATCGTAGTCCTGAGTCGGCTTTTTTTAACCCCTTTGACAAGGCATCATAAGGAAAAAATTCTAATTTTATCTAGGATGTATTTGTTAATCTGTTGTCAAGCTCTTAGCCACATCTTTTTTTTTTTTTTTTTTTTTTTTAATTTTTAGATATTTTTATTTGTGGATCACAAATAATGCATATCATACACTAAAGTACTACAATGTTAAGGATCCTCACGTATCTGAGTCAGAAAATAAAATTCACACCAATGTTCCATAGTACTTCTGGCATTGTTATACACACGGGAAAAGACTGTAAGGAACCGCTCACTACACGAGAGAAACAGGAAAAAGTCTTAGCCACATCTTTTGCAAGATTCCTTTGAAAATCCTGAAAGAAACAATTCAGTTAGTATTTACACTCTGTCATTTACATTTTATGTATTTTAGGGGTAAGCCACAGCTGGAATTACCATCTATTTATACAGTTTATTTTTCCAAAAAGCCAACAGATGACTCCTGCTGGCACTCTTCTGATGTCACTTGGCCCAAACCCGGAGCGTGATGTCCCTGGGGCCAGCCGCACCCCCTCACGGCCTCCTCTGGTGAAGAAGGCCGGGCTGACCTCTGCTGGGCTCCCTGGGCCGGGTCGCTGCCTGGCCCTCTCTTGCTCTCTCTGGGATGTCCGCCCTGCCTGACCCGCTCCAGCTGCTTCCCATTCATTTCCTGGCTTCACAGCTTGCAGAGGGCTTGGGACTTCTTCCCGAGCGAGGCGGTAATCAGCATTCTTCACAGCTGGCAGTTTTCCTGCCAAATGGGAGTCTTCCTCTAGCAGCGTCCCCCACCTGTCTGCAGCTGAGTCCCTGCTTCTCCTTCTGGACGTGTCCACGGCAGCCAGAGCTCCGAGCATGTGACACAACCTGAGCTGATTCCTGCCCTGGGCTCTGGGGACGGCCACCAACTGCACACTTCATTCAGGGCGGTGGAAATCCCCATGCCTTGCCTCCCACCCCCAGCCTGAGGGGAAGCACCGTCTAAGCAGATTTCCATATGTTCCTGTTCTGGCCTGCTCCCACTTCCCCAAATGAGAGCACTAAGGAAGGTCAGCAGAGCTTGAAATCAGCTAACCAGGGTTAAATCATGGGAACACCAGAGGTCCAGACAGGGAATAGGGGCCAAGAGTAGTTGACAGAAAACAGGATTGGCTGAACATTCCCGCTTGTGGATAAGGGGAGCTGGCGACTGCCGGATAGGATTTTTGTGCCTCTTGGTATCGTCCATCGGCTTCCACAGAGCCTGAAGTTCTAGTTCCTGGCCCAACTTCCTCTTTCCAGTAAACGCAGGATGTGGTGCAGCATTTTTCCAGAGTGTTCTGTGGAACAGCGATCCCCTGAGACGCTCCTTGAGGAAAGGCTTCCACGGTTGAATAACACTGTGCAGTGCCGCTCTCTGCAGCTCGCTCAAGAAGACTCGCAGCGTGCGCTCGCGGATCAGAGGCTCCTGGAAGTTCTGCTTTGCCCAGAGGCTCCGAAAGTTACTGGGCCACAGATGCTTCTTTCAAGTAACACCTAATAACAACCGGTCAAACGAATGCTCGATGGACATACCGTTCCCTAAACCCGCCAAGCACACACCCTCCTCAGGGCCTCTGTCCTTGGGGCCCCTGCTGCCCGGAATGCTGTCTGTGGATATCCGCAGGACCAAACCCGCTTGATTCAGGCCTCTGCTCTGGAGAGGTCTTCCCTGTCTCCTGCCTGAAGAGCTTCGTCCCTCGCCTCCCCCTGGTCACTGTCTATTATCCCCTTCCCCTGCTTCATTATCTTTTCGTCGTAGCACCTATAACTCTTGGCATTACGAATCACTTATTTGTTACTGTGTAAGAATTAATTTGCTTTTGATAATCTACCGTAACTAACACGGAAGCTCCATGAGGGCCGAGATGGTGCTGTGCTCCCCGCTGCGTCTTCAGCTCTGCATGGGGCCCAGTGCAAAGCGGGCACCCAGCAAGGAGTTGTCCAACGAAACAATGAAGAGTGGACAAGAGCACGGACTCTCGAGGCAGAAGACTGGGTGAGCATCAAACCCGACTTGGCCTCTTTCTCTCTCGATGTGACCTTGGGCAAATCCCTCCATTGCTTGGACCCCCCGATTTCTTTATGTAAAATGAGGAGACATAACACCCATCCTGCCTGTCCTACGGGAACATGAGGAGCGCCAAATGAGAGCTTGGCTGTCATGGTGCTTCGTAAACTGTCAGGGGCTGTCTTAGTCCCTTCAGGCTGCTATAACAACATAACATGGACTGCGTGGCTTATAAACAACAGAAACTTATTGTTCACACTTGTGGAGGCTGGAAGTCCAAGATCAGGGTGCTGCCGGATCTGGTGTCCAGTGAGAGCCTGCTTCCTGCTTCACAGACGGCTGTCCTTTTCACTGTGTCCTGACATGGTGGAAGGCCTGAGGGAGCTTTCTGGGGTTTCTCTTCTAAGGACGCTAATCCCCTTCATGAAGGCCCCACCCTCGTGACCTAATCACCCCAAAGGTCCCACCTCCTAACACCATCGAGTTGGGGATTAGCTTCAACATGTGCAGTTTGGGGGGACACAGACATTCAGAACAGGGCAGAGGCTAAGCAAACACAGGTTGTTATCATCAAAGACGAAATGCAGAGAAGAAAAGGGAGGTCACCCCATGGTGGAGACCAGAGGCTCTGGGAGTGTGGGGAGAGGTGGTTTCGACAGAAGGGAGGGATAGAGTAGGAAAAACCCAGGAAAGTAGAGTGACCTAGACAGAAAAGACCCCGAGACATGGTCCTCAGTGGCAGGGAACTGGGAGAAGTCCTCAGAGGGGAAGCAAGGTGCACAGGCAGGTTGCGGAGAGTGCCTGTGCCTCTGAAACTGCTTTTTAAACAAAGTTTATTTAATCCCTATGAAAGCCCTGTGACCCCGTAAGTGTTGTCTAGGTTTTACTTGTAAGGAAAGCAAGGCAGAGGAGTTTCAATACTGTACCCAAGGCCATAGAGGAAGTGAGAGTCCAGATCTGAGTGCTGGTCTGGGGCTGTGTGATGATATCGTCCTGGCTCCCTCGGAACCTGGGGGGGGGGGGTCTGTCCTCGCTCTGTTTGGAGGTGGCACTGCAGGAGCGAGGGCAAGGTCGAGCAGGGGCCATCTGGGCCTCTTCCTGAGCTCCGCACAGAGAAACACTGCAAACGCTGCTGAGACCAGGACCACCCACGGGGGCTGCTCCTGAGCGGAGGGCGCAGGGAGCGAAGAGGAGGCAGGAAGTTGTTACGAGGCAGCGCTGGTTTGGACTTTATTATGGGAGGAAATGTAGGGCTGTGCAGAAAGCGGAACTCGCTGAAGCTGCAGCGTGTGGAGATGGCCGTGGGCTTGTGTACTCGTGTTGTTGTCTGTTGCTAGGGCTTATTTCTTCTCATATCTTGTTTCTCTTTCTTTTTAATCATGTGTTGATATTATTGTTTGCATTAACCCACTATCTGTGTGTCTCCAACTGAGTCAACCTAAAAGTCTTCAATGACTTCAGTAACACATCTGGGAATGGAATCAATTGAGTGAGATCAAATATTCTTCTCTGTGTTACTGCTGTTTGCCTAATGAGGATTTAAACCGACTTTGAAAACTTAATTTGTTTGGGTGTTAAATTCAACAAAAGCCTCCCACCAATCCAGTTGTTAGAGCTGATGTGTGGAACTCTCCCCGCTGAAGACCTTGGGAAACTTGCCTGTAAAGTAGGGGACAAGGTTGGAAGCCAAATCTTGGCAATGTTGGAATATGGAATAGTTGACATCTCTTGGATGAAATGAGCATGATTAATGTCGTTTCTACCCCAGAGAGCTCATTTTCCTTATAGAAGTTGTCAGAGAGGGAGTCAGTATGGAAGTTTTGACTTCTTGTGTAACGTGGCAAACTCAGCAATTATCAGGATAACTCAGCCCCCAAAACTTTCGCTTGAAATAAATTGATAACTGATATTTAGAGGTGAGAATGGGAACAGGGAAATGTTTTTCTCTCATATATTTTTTGAATAACACTTTCAGTTTTCTCAGTTCAAGTGAATGGACACTGAGTGTGTTTGTGTGTGCGTGCACACGCGCACATGTATAAAGCATTCCAAGCTTTTCAGAATTTCCCTCCCAGCTCTCGCCACTCCCTGCCCTGCTCCCGGCCAGGCCCCATGCACCTTTCTGTCTTGGCATCATGATCATGGGTGCATACAGGAGAGTGACGAGGGGATGGGCATGCTGGCAGCAGGTGAGGAATTTGAATCGTGGCTTCACCACTTTCTTCTGGCCTTGGCCCGTGTTTAAACCTCGCTGTCTCAGTTTCCTCAGCTGCGAATGGAATAATAACAGCCCTTGTGTCTTAAGGTTCAGTTGAAATAACTTTCCAGGTCTAAGATGGAGCCGCTTCGGCCCAGGGTCCAGGTCAGCCAACTGAGGCTTGGATGACTTTCGTGTCTTTGGAGACGCTCTGCCTCACCGGAAACGCAGGACCACCAGTCAGCCCGTCCCCGAGGCCAGGCCAACTCAGGGCCTTCTCACCCTTGACGGGGTAAACCAGGTGGCCCCAGCCAGTCAGATATGTATTTCATACCTATCTCTTCCCTGTTCCTTATCCTTTGTTTTATAAAGCGTCCTGCCTCCTGCCTCATCCGCACCTCTCAGGACGGAGACTGTCTGTCTCATGAAGTGTTAAATACAGTTTCTTTGCATCACCTGAATCGTCTTCTTCAATTGCTTTTTGAAAGTGCTCATGAAGATTACATGAACTGCAGTGTGGGGAGCATCTGGCACATGGCAAACCCTCGGCGAATATCAGTCAGGGTTATTTGGACCACGGACGCCCTCTCCACGCTCTGTGAAGACACACCTTTCCTCAGGGAAAGAACTTTTTACTCATCTTGTGATCCTCATGATGCCTGATATATAGCAGCTGTTTAGCAACTGCCTATTTAGTGGAGTGGAGCCCACATTTTAACAGTACTCAGCGTGTTGCAATTGGGCCTCAGGCTTCTAGAAAATACACCTATTATATCAGCATGTTCTCCTTGCAAGTATTGTCAGGTGTCAGGTTAAGTGTTTGAGTGCTCCACTGCCCTAAAAATAAATTTATGGTGTATTTCTCAAAAACGTATCCCACACGTGTAAATGTCACCTTAGTTTCTGAACATGCGCTAGTTGGACTGCATCCGACTGTTCTGGGGTCTTCCCTGGAAGGCTGCTTTTTATGGAGCTGGGAGGGGCTCTAGGTGCATGGAGATTCATAGGGGTGGGAATCAGACGATCGAAGTTCTGGACAGCTTTGCTGAGAGAACAGTCATTTGTTTCCTCTGGGTTACATTCTTGTCACCTGCTTTTCCGTGAGATGGTCGGACAGAGGCAGAGAGAGAGCTGATTAGGCGAGTCGGCTGTATCATTGTTAATACCTTTGAGAGGCCTGGTAAATTGGGCGTTGGCTAAGGTCTGTGGTGCTGACTGCAGAAATCGTTTAGGTCGTGCAGAGCAAGCTTCACGAACAGCATTTCACTGCAGAGAGATGGCGAGAACTGACGGTCTTATTAAGAGCACTGCGCTGATAAGATGTGAGTAAAGTGAGTCAGAAGAAACTACCACGCAGGGGTCAAGAAAGGATAGATGGGGGGCTTGATTGTGGAAATACAGGCCCAGATGATTTAAGTCTATGGGCGTTTGTTTATAATAATTATGCATAAGAGTTTGAATAATAATCACACCCCCAAATTATGTGGAAATCATACTCCTTTCCATTGCATAAAACAGTTTACATGCCCATTATCAACTGAGCCAAGGAACATGTAATGATGTGGAACCTAAAATCTCCATGAAATGTCTCCATAAAAAATGACAGTCAGTTTTTCCTTTACTTTACATTTACTTGTCAATTTCCAAGGAATCAAATTTCCTTCTATCATATAAATGAAGTATCCTGAAGGCACCACCTCCTGCTGTTGCAGGAAGCTACCCTATATTTAGAAATTTTCTGTGGCTTTCAGATAAATGTATTTTCTCTAGAAAAGCAATTCTCACCACACAACCTAAGAGGATAGAATAGAGGCTGTTTCTAATGAAACTAAGGAATTCGTGATGTCATCTTGTGTGTGGCAATCTTTCAGTTAAGAGGGGAGGACCAAAAAATGCAAAATCCTGTGGTTACACGGAGCAACTTGAAAGAAGTACATGAGACGTTCATTATGGTCACAGTTTACAGCAAAATACAATCCTACAGAAAGTGACAGGGTCTGCTCTTCTATGTAACTTGGCTCTGGAAGCTGGTGGTGACAAACCACACACATTAACAGCCTCCCTGTTGAGCAAATGTGGAAAACCACTTGTCAGTTCCTCCCCTCTAAGCACCCCTCCCTGTGGCTCCACTTTGTTTTTAAATTATTTTATTTTTGGTAATAGTTAGGCTTACCAAACTCTAAAATACACGAAACCTCCTGCTGTCTCTTCCAACACTGGAAGCCACCCCGGGAGGAAAATGGGAGCATCTCGTGTAATAAGGTGGAGGAAGGTTATTTTACTAAGAGTTGGCACCAGAGTTCCTCTCGGAAAGGGAGATGTGCTAACTTTGAAAATACCCTGATAAGAGCTGGGAGGGTAGAAGGGAGCCCCTGGGAGCTGGGGTGTGGGTGGAATGTTTCAGAGACAAAGGGAGAAATTTGGGCAGGCTCCTCCCAGCGCTGCATCCGGGGAGCGGGGGCTGCAGTCAGTGGGAGGGAGAGCAAATCTTTGCTGAAATTACCCAATTGATTAAATATTTGGTGCAAGTCCTTTTTTATTTTTGGTAGAAACTCGTGTAAGGGCTGGGCTTGTGTCCAGATCAACTGAGTAGAAGAGAGTTAACTTGTATAGACCCAAGAGAGGAGATGGAGAGAGGAATTTTTTAGAAATTGTGGGAAGGGCTCTAGAGGCTCGGATCTAGGTGGGTTTACTGAGATCTTGGAGGAGGTAAGAGAGCCGCTCATGGCATCTTGGTTGGAATCACCGCTTTGTGATACTGTCACATTGGTGGGAAGCTCCGGTGTGTCTTAAGTACTTCTTGGACAGGTACTTTGAAGCATGACTCTGAACACCGGCCATTGTAGTTGATTTTGCAGTCTTTGAACTGGCTAGACTTCAAAGTAATGTTGCTTTAAGAGGCCGGCTGATGGAAAATAATGATCCTTCCGTAGGATAACAAAGATCTTTAAGATCCTAGTCTTACATTTCATAAGCATCCAACAATACTGGTTTTTCAAAATTAATTCAAAGTCCTTGAGAAAGAGGGATAAGCTCAGAACCGGATAAATTGGGTATCTAATATTCCCAAGGCATTCTTCGTTGGCCAAGGATGCTATGGTGCGAGTGAGGGTAGATCAACATGTTGGTCCCTTCACACGTGATCATCAGATCTGTTCTAGGATCAAATCTAGAGGACCACGGTACAAACCAATGGACAAATATATTTGACTGTGGTTCACAGTGTGTCTTAGATGTTTTAGGTATAAAGACAACAATAGTATATCGCCTAAAGAAATGATTCAGTGTCATCAGATATTTCCTCCAACTAGAATGCTTTGACCCTGAGTTTCAGACTGCACCTCCTCCCGAGAGAGGTCTTCTCCGACCACGCCTTACAAAGTTGTCCCCTGCACATCACTCTTTGCATTTTCTTGACAACACGTCACCATCTGAAGTGATCCTGTTCACTTACGTTTCACCTGTTTTTGGTCTGTCTGCCAACCGTTGCAACACGAGGACCGTGAAAGCAGGCACCGGATGCTCCTTGTTTGTCGCTACTTCTCAAGCTTTGAGATGGAGTCTGGCACCTAATCTGAGCTCAGTAAACATTTGTTGAATCCTTTAATGAATTTCACTCAGCATCTAATCTGTGAAGATTATCAAAATCCTCCTAGGCCGCTACACATACAGTGTGGTGATTATTATAAAGGAAAAACATACTGGAAGATTCTGTGGCTGGCATTTTAATCTAATTCCTTTTTATTATCATCCTAATCTTGGATCATGTAAATGATGATCACATTATACCCATCAGGATACCCTGCAAGAAAAAAATTCAGAATTATAGCCTCTCTGCAGTCAAAGGGAATCTAGAGATTCAATTAAATGATATAACAGTAGAGTTCGGTTTTCATGAGATGGAGGAATGTTTTGATGTTCAATTTTAGCTTTAGGTTAATAACATTTTTAAATTACATTCTTGGGTCATTAGAAGGATGGGTTCACTTTTTTTTAATTTAAGAAAGAAATTCTATGGTGGAAGTTAGACAGTAATACCCATTTATAAGACTTAATATTTCTTTTGATTTAAAATTTATTTGAAAATATAATTGTGAATAGGGAATATATAAACGTCTTCAAAATGAGAACAAACAACAAAAGTGTTCTTTAGCGTCATATGATGGATAGTTAAAAGAAGATATTTCAGAATAGAAAGATGCTGTTTTGAGAGAGTGAAACTTTTTTCTCCTTCATACCTTATTGTTTTGGGGTTTTTCTGACGATCTTATTTGTGACATGTTGTCATAGGGGCCTTGTTTTATAATGTAACTAGGCTTGTTAGACATAACAATTATTAATTTTATTCTATATATATTATTTTCTCTGTCCCCCATAAGAAAAATAACAGAAGTACTCCTGAATTAAGCTGAGTGCATAAAAGAAAGTTCCAGAAATTTTTCAAAATTTCCTTTCTGGAATTGGCGTGTGCATATTTACTGTTGGTGGAGTAAAGAAAGAACAGTTTTCAGGTGTTTATATATATACAAATTGTTTTGGTTTTGTCTCCAAAAAAATACAGTAAGCATTTTAGTTATCTATTTCTGCATAACAAATTACCACAAAATTTAGTGGCTTGAAACAACAATAAACGTTTCGTTTATCTCTCATAGTTTGTGAGGAATCAGGGAGCAGCTTAGCTGAATGTTGTGGCTGGGTGATCTTCCGTGAGTCGCAGTCAAGATGTTGACCAGGGCTGCAGTCTCCGCAGGCTTGGCGGGGCTGCAGGATGTGCTTCCAAGATGGCGCACTTTCATGGCTGGCAAACACGTGCTAGTCGTTGACAGGAGACCTTGGTTCCTCACAATGTGTACTTCTCCATAGGGCTGCTTGAGTGTCCTTACTTCATGGTGGTTGACTTGACCCAGACCAAGTGATTCACTTAAGCAATGTGGAAGGTGCTGTTTTTTATGACCTAACCTCAGAAGTCACACACCATC
This sequence comes from Equus przewalskii, assembly GCF_037783145.1. NCBI lineage: Eukaryota > Metazoa > Chordata > Mammalia > Perissodactyla > Equidae > Equus > Equus przewalskii. The sequence goes on along the minus strand of NC_091835.1, from coordinate 84,552,618 downwards.
ACTTCCACCACGTCCTTCAAGTCACACAAACCAGTCGCTATACATTGTGGGAAGGGACGAAATGAGGGTATAAATATCAGAAGGTAAGAACCATTGGGGATCCTCTTGGAGGCAGACTGTCACAGTGAGAAATGTCAGGCTTATCTTAAAATCTACCCGTGTTATGAATTTTGAATTGACTACCAATGTTCACTAAAAAGTGCTTTGCAAATTACTTGCCTGGGTCTCTATCATGCCTTGTTCCTTGTCAAGCCTGGTTCCCTATCATGCCTGGTTCCCTGTCACGCCTGGTTCCCTGACATACCTGCTTCCATGCAATGCCCGGTTCCCTTCCTGCCTGGTTCCCTTCAGGCCCGGCTCCCTCAAGTACCTGGTTTTCAGCTCGTGGCTCAGACCAGGTTGAATAGGGGTTTCTCAAGAGGAGAGTGGAATCACTATTTTATTTATTGTCCAGCTTATTCTTCTTAAGGACACACTATCTTGTTGGATAATATTTTTCTGAAAGTATTGAAAAAATATAATTTATCAGAAAGGAGAAAAAACAGACCAATGATTTTCTGAGGAATTTTGGTTCTGTAGAAAGTTATTACCATATTTGGATTTGGTTCCGTTTGTGGTTTTGCAGACTAGTATAGTCCATTTTGGGTTTCAATTCAGGGTTCACTTTAGTACGGGTTCCTGATTCGAATCATGTTTCTGTGATGGAAGCAAAATTCTGCTTAAAAAGGTACTCAGTGGGCCAGTTGCCTTAGCCAGTTTTTTTTTTTAAGATGAGAACATTCCATAATTTGTGCTTCAATGGTGTTTAATTTGTACATTTAAGGGAACTTTGGATAAGCAATTTTCATATATTGAAATATTAAATATGTAAATTCATATGTTTTTCCTTATATTTTCTGCTGTACGAGTTAATCACGAAGGTATATTTAGTTAAAGTATCGTGCATAATATACAACCTTCTTTTTATTTTTGTTTTTATTTATTTATTTATTTAAAGATTGGCAGCTGAGCTAACAACTGTTGCCAATCCTTTTTTTTCTGCTTTTTCTACCCAAATACCCCCAGTACATAGTTGTATATTTTAGTTGTGGGTCCTTTTAGTTGTGTCACGTGGGATGCTACCTCAGCCTGGCCTGATGAGCAGTGCCATGTCTGCACCCAGGATCCAAACCAGCGAGACCCTGGGCCACCAAAGCGGAGTGCATGAACTTAACCACTGGGCCACAGGGTGGGCCCCTGAAACCTTCTTTTTAGACTGTCTCCTGTCCCTCTCTTCCAAACTGGTTTATTTTCCAAAAAGCTATTTAAATATTAACAAATTTTCAAATATGGAATACATTCACAAAGTTCAAAATTCACCCCTGTTGGAATTCATTGGAATTCTTGAGTTTGTGATTGGGATCCTTCACTCGGGAAAATTCCCAGCTACCAGCTGTTGTCTCTTCAAATAACGCCTCGTTCTCGCTCTTCTTTCCTTCTGGAACTCTGATTACAGGCATGCTCCTTTCTCAATCTATCTTCCATGTCTTTTAATCTTTCTTTTGTGTTTTACATCTCTGCCTCCTTGTGCTTCTTCTAGACAACTTATTCTGGTCTATCCTCTACTTGAGTAATTCTTTCTTCAGGTATGCTTAACATGCTGTTCAAACCATCTATTTAGTTTTTAAATACAATTATATTGTCAGTTTTTGAGGTTCTATTTGATTGTTTTTAAAAATATGCTTGGTTATTCTGTATAGTTTCTCATTACCTGGATTCATTTTCAAGCTTGCCTTTTATCTTCTAGAGTCATCGTAGTCATCTTGTACTCCATCTCTGATAATTCCACTATCAAATGTCTTGCAGTTTTGTTTCTGCTTTCTGTTATTTCTGCTGGGTTTTGCTCCAGTACCTTGTCTCCTTAATGACTGTGAGATGCTCGTTTTCTTTAGAAAATTCTTTGAGTCCCTGGATGATGGTGGATTCTTCCAGTGGGAGTTCATGTTTGTTTTGGCTGTGTGCTTAGGAACACTACCAGCTCTTGCCTTTTTCTTGGATCATCCAGGTTGTGTGGATTTGTAAATCCTACTGAGGGCTAGCTTGTCATTGTGACTCATCGGGGGTCTTCCTCTGCTGTCTTCTCGCCTTATGTGGGGCAGGAGTGTGGGCTTAACTTCTGCTCCATCGTTACACCCAGGCTCCATCGTTACACCCAGGCTCCATCCTTACACCCAGGCTCCATCCTTACACCAAGGCTCCATCCTTACACCAAGGCTTCATCCTTATACCAGTCTTTTGGGGTCTGAGTGTCCTGTTAGATTCTCAAGCAGACTGTGGGCTTTGTCCTCTGTTCCCCCACATCTCCGGAGGCCATGGAACCAAGGCTGAGAGTGGCCAGGTTTGCCCAATGTCCTTGGTGTTCCGTTCACTTCTGGGTTCCCATCTTCACTAAGATTTTGGCTTAATAATATCTTCTTAACATTCCTATGATGCTTTTAAGAATTTCCTAAAATTTTATCTAGCATTTTCCACTGGAAGGTTGTTCCAGTTATTTAGCCCACTCTGTGATTGGCAGCTCAAGTCCTGGCACAGATTCAGCAGGTGCAGACGGTGCACAGTAATAAGTTCCCCATCCCCTGTCTTCCTGATCACCACACGACCGTCTCAGTAGGTGCTGAAAGGGCATTTGATAAAGTTCAAAACTCATTCACACGCTCACACACACGTGCACACAGACTCTTAGGAAACTGCGACTAGAAAGGACACATTAAAAGCCTGACAATGGTTTACAACACGCCTTAGTGGTGAGGATTCGGAGGCGTTCTCGTTGAAGTTCAGAGCAAGAGTCAGAGGAGTCTGGCCCCACTCTGTGAACCGCATTGGCAGCCCCAGCAAATGCAATGGGACAAGGAAAAGGAAGAAGATGCTGAAGAAGGAGATGAAATATTTTTCTCCTTTGCAAAGGATCTGATTGTCTGTAGAGACTCTAAAGACAGTCTGTTGGAACCAATAAGAATTCGTCAAGTTTGCTGGACACAACAGTATTCCTATATTGGCAATTATTGTTTAGAAAACTGGTGGAAAAATACGTAATTCATAACAGCAACAAAAATATCAGGTGTCTGAATAAATCTAACAAAATATCTGTAATACTTTATGGAGAAAATAGAACATTACCGAATGACATCAAAGAAGATCTGAATAGATATAAATATGTACCATTTTTGTGAAAAGGAAGATTGAATATTATGATGATGTTATTTTCCCCAAATTAATCTACAAGTTAAGTGCTTTTTGTGAAACTTGTCAGGCTGATGCTAAAATTCATTAGAAAGCACAAAAGCTAAGCCAATTTTGAAGTAAAATTTGGGGGACTTGTGCTACCAGATATCAGTGCTTAGTATAAACCTAAGGCAACAAAAATAATGCTGTATTTATGCAAAGATGTACAAATACACATATATTACAGAATAGAGAGCCTAGAAAAGAACCACCTATATCCAGAGTTACAATTTATGACATTACAAATGAGTGGGAACAGGACAGACTATTCAAAACACTATCATGGGACAGATGGTTATCCACACAGAAAAGAAAATTCTCACACCATACACTAAAGTTTTCAATCCAGGATGATTAAAGACCTAAATATGAAAAGCAAAGCTTTTACCATTTTGGGAGAATATATACGAGACATGTTGTGATCTTGATATCGGGAACGACTTGTTAAATAAGACGCTAAAGAAACATACACCATATAGGCAAAGACTGATGAAATTAAAAACCTCTGCTTAACAAAAGACATTGTAATCAAAGTTGAAAGAAAAGTTACCGAGCGGAAGAAAATATTTACGTTACATACAACTAATATAAGATTTGTATTCTAAATATATAAAATACTCCTACAAATATAAAAGAAAAAGGCAAACAAATCTGATAGACAAACGGGCAAAGACATGCCCATTTGTATTTATGGAAGTGGCTGGCGGCTGCTGCATTGGGTAGTGCAGCTCTAGAGAAAATCTACCAGCACGAGGGGCTTCATCACAGCCCTGCGTGTAACAAGAAAACGTTGGAAACAACCTGTCTGTCAGCAGAAGAATGAACAAATAAAAGTGTAATAAATCCATAAACTGGAATACTATACCCCCGTGAAAATAAACAAAGTAGAGCTACAGGCACCAATAATTAAAAATATAAAAAAAATTTTAAGTCCAAAAAACAAGCTGCGGAGTAATGCTGTAGAGTCATGCAATTTGTCTACAGGTTGAAAAATACTACACAGTTCTGCATATTATTTACAGGTTCTTCCTATGCGTTGAGAGTATAAACATATCCATGGTAATGATGAACCTTAGTTCAGAGTAGTGCTTATATCTGAGTAGGGAACAAGGAGAATGGAAGCTAGGGGAGGTATGTGAGGGAATTTGGTTGCATTGATAAATTTCCATCCACCCTCCAATTAGGTAAATAGAACAAGTGTTAAGATTTGATGAAGATCAATGACAAATTATACATAGATGTTTAATTTATGCTATATTAACTATCTATTAAATATATAAGCATCATATAAATTAAATATCTCTAATACTTCTTTGTACGTTTGACATATTTCATAAGAAATCATCAAACGGAACCCTATAATCAACTAGGATGACTCATATTTGGAAATATTGTATTCATCACATTAGCAAACTTAGTTAGTAAATTAAAGGAGAAATGCTTAAGAATATAATGAGCGAGGAATGGGTAACATTTATATAAAGAAAACCCAGAGAACTTTAACACAGAACACAACATAAGACCTGAATGAGTAGAGAAACTACCATGTTCCAAGGCAGGACAACTTATATCGTGAAGGTACCAATCCTCTCCAACGTGATGTGGAAACTTAATGCAACTCCAATTGGAACATCAATATTTTGAGAATTTCTAAATAATGAGAAAAGGCAACAAAGCAGGGCAATCGGCTATCCATTAGGAAAAGAAGAAAATTTGTCTTATCTTACCCAATTTATAAAAATAAATTTCAAAAAGATTAAAGATCCAAATGTCAAAAAATAAAATTATAAAATGATTGGAAGAACATGTGGAGGGAGATTTTTAAAATCCTGGAGTGAGAATTGCCTTTCTGAGCATAGTAAAGTCTTTTCCTCAAAGGGAAAGATTGACAGAGTTAACTGTATAAAAATGAAAAACTTTAGTATGCTGAAAGATAGATTAAGACAAAACAAAACAAAAACCTAAAGAACAGAGTAGAAGAGAATAATTGCTGCAGACCAATGATTCCTGGCCCTCCTGTTCAGTGAGCTCCTGGCAGTCGCTAACATTTATTGGCATTTCTCTGTGTGCCTGGCACTGTTCTAGGTGCTTTTTAATTTCGATCATTCAAAATCCCACAGCAGCCTACAAGGTCGGGACTATTGCTATTGCAATCTTATAGGTGAGGGAACAAGCACAGAGAGGCTAGTTAACTTCTCCAGAGTTATCTATCTACTTAGCGGTAGAGATGGGACTTGAATCCGGCTGGCCGGGCTCCAGCATCTGTCTCTAAACTCTTCTCCTGCTTATAAAGCAATAGAAAAAAAATAACACAAAACTCAAGTGAAGAATAGGCGAGTGGAAAGAGTAGAAAGTTCACAGAGGAAGAAATACAATGACCTATAAATATGTGAAAAGATGCTAAACCTCACTGGTCACCAAAGGCAGGCAAATTAAAGCAACATGAAACGTCACCTTTGCCTTCAGAGTGGTAAAAAAAAAATTAAAAAGATTCTAATAAATAGATGAAATTAAAACTAAAAATCAAATATAATAATTAGTGACGATTTGTAGATACTGACACTTTTATCCTTTGGTGGTGAGAAATAGATTGCTTAGAAATTGTAGGGGGACAATTAGGCAATATTAATCAAAATGATGTATTCACATGCCTGTAGACTAGCAACTCACTTTTTGGAATTTAGTTAACTATACTGCTGGCAATATATACAGATGTGATACAGCTGTGCGATGATGTGACTGAAACATGAGAAATAATGTGGTGGAGCTCCATATTCTGATATGGGAAACCATCAGAGAAGAGCAATGGGCATGATGTGATTATATTTGGGTTACAAAACATATGTCTGTGTCAACAGCAAGATCTTCTGCATACCCTCGGGGGCTGGTTCTTTTCTTGGAGTCTCTGTGGCGGCTTTCTAGAATGTTCCTGACTCCAGTCTCTGTCCCTGTACGTGAGGGGTTGTTATTGAGGGCCTTATACTTAAGTCCCCATTGGACATAAGGTTCCTTTCTTCTGCTCAGGTTAGTCTGCCTTGCGTCTGGCAGATTGTCTGTGACGTTGCCGCGATGTGCTTGTCCTGTGCCCTGATTCCCGCTGCTGGTGGGGGTTTGCTAAGATAGAGGTGCTTTTAGTTCCTTGGTTGCTTCAATGAGGGGCTGCTGGAAGCGTGTGTTCCAGCCACTGTATTACCTGTAATGATTCTCACACTTTGCTTTCCTCTCTATTTCCTCTAATTACTTAAGGATATTTTGGGACTTCTACTGCCAAATAACTAAACATTTGGAAGAGTGCGTATTTGGGAATTTTGCCAGAACCAATTAAAAAAGCAAAGATTTTATAGAGGAACTGATAGAGTGTGGTGAAAAGTCATGAAAACTTGTTTATTTTGCATCGTTAGAATGGACTTCATTTATCTGTACACTGAAGACTGTGCAAGGGTTTTAAGTGGATCTGGGTCTTTCACCGCACCTGAGGGAACAGTCTGTGCTGGAGGAACAAAATGATCAGACTGTGCTACCAGTGACTGAAGCAAGTCTGATTCTTACAGAGCGTGTGGTGTACGGTGACCGCCACTCATTAAAGCCAGCAAGGAGCAAGGAGGTGGAAACGGTCCCAGTGAAGACAAGAGGGGGTCACTCACTAATGGGCAGCATATCTAACAGCCTTGCAAATAATCAGAGATATTAAAATCATATCCGAACGAGCATATGGCCAGCTCTGCCCTAAAAAGTAACTTCGTGTTTGTGCATTTCATCAGCGTTTATAATGTGCTTTCCTATCTGTCATCTCCTAGGATCTTCCAACCACCCAGCTGAGGTGGGCAGCGAATTGTTACCCCTACTGCAGAGATGAGGAAACTGCTTGTCAAGTGGGTAAATGGTTTCAGTAAGGTCACACGTTCAGTTAGCAGAAATTCTCGTGTATTCAAGATTTTAGATCAGATCGGGTTTTCTTTCTTTAATATGAAGCATTCAACAGCTTTAGGGGCAAATTAATACATGGTGATATTTTTGAACATTATGAAGTTTTTCCACATAAAGGACCAAACTAATGTAATTTGAACTTTCATAATATTTCCATTAAGATTCAATCACAATGGCAAACAGTGACAGCTCTCTGAAATTGGCCATCAATGGCGCAGTTCCTAGAAAAGTTACGAGACATGTCAAACTTCTTTTCTCCAGCCTAAGAGAAACTAGCAAAGCCAAAGAGAGATTAGGCTTACGTGCTAATTCACAGTGGGGTGTCCTCTCCTTCTCTCCATTTTCCGTTTTGTTGATTTTCTTGAGAATCTGTGTTTGTAGGTGAATAGGAGCTGAGGATAGTTAATTCACAAGGATTTATTGGGCACCCACTATGCACATAGGGAATAAAGAAATGTACATAACACTTAACAAAGCGTCTGGAGTAATGTAAGAGAGATAGAGACATGGTCACGATTCCCGAGAAACCTCAAATGTAAACAGGTAGAAATAAAGTGATAGAACAAACACAAAATGATATATGGAGAAGTATGAAATAATTTAGGACATACTAAATACAGGACTAATAGGAAAGTACAGAGCAAACGATCAACGCAGAACTGGCCGGTCTGGAGAACTGTCTTTAGTGGACAAACGTTGAACAAAATTTGAAAAACGGTTTTAGTCTGGGATTAATGGCAATGAGTGTGATTGATTTCTTTGATGTGGTAGGAAGCGTGGGGACCAGGGGAGGGTTGGGAGTACGTAGGGGATGCCAGTCAAGGCGAGCACATATCTCTAATGACTTGGGAAGTGGTTTAAAGAAGTGAATCTGGAAAGGTAAATTTAAATACACAGTCTGTGACCCAAGTGTTTCTAAATGAATCCTTTAAAAATGTTAGGGAAGCCTTGTTGTTTGAGAAGAACCATGTATTTGTTCTGCATGAAACAGTTTGAAACTTAACTTTCATGTTGATAATAATGGACAGCAAAACTTAAATAAACGACAAATAGCAAAAATATATTTGTTTGTTACCATATACCTAACAAACGAGTGCAAAATATGAATATCTGACTTCTCTAAGCTGGCAAGTACGTGCCTGAAACGACATGGACACTCTTTGGACTCGATATCTCTCCGCTGAGCGGATGTACATACGGAAGGCAGCTGTGATGGGCTCTTGACTTGGAGTCAGTGGGCTCGATTTCAAATCTCGTCTCTAATGTTTAATACATCTGTAACTTTGGATAAGTTGCTTAAATGCATTCAAACCCAACGTTACAAAGTTCTGCGAGGATCAAACAAGATAATGTTTGTGACATTACCTGGCGTATGGTAGGCACTCAATATGTTTTTCTTTATTATTTTCCCTAAGAAGTGATGGGTCTTTATGAAGAATGCCATGAGGCCATAGAGGAATTTGGAACACGCTTTGGGTCATCTTTCAAGTCAAAGGGGAAGCAAGTCTTTTATATCCTTTCCCTGGAAGCATTCAGTAAGCTCCATACCTCTAAACATTGCTCAGTTTTCTGGAAACTGGTCTGGGTGAAAATAGGCCTACTCACAACCAGTTATAAGGATTCTCCTTTTATTGTACAAAGCAAACGTTTTATAAAAAATAGCTTTTTTTCCTCATAGAACTTAGTTTATTGCAGAAAATTTAGAAAATCCAGAATGTAAAGAACGTCTTTAATCGCTCTAGCCACCGAAAGCCTTTTTGGTGTATTTCCTTCCAATCTCTTCTGTGCAACATATACCTAAATTAGAACCAACTTTATATATCTTTTGTAACCTGATTTTTTTCATCTTACACTATTTAGAAAGCATATTCTTATGTCATTACACGTAAGAATTTTTTGAAAACATAATTTTTAATGGTTATGTAGGATCCTGTAGTGTGGCTCTACTAATAATTTATCTAATTATACCCTATTTTTGAGGCCATTTAGAACATTTGCCATAATACGTATCACTGCAATGATCATCTGTATACATAAATCTCTGATTATTTCTTTAAAATAGAAATGGAATCATTTCATCAAAAAGGCTGAACTCCTTTGAGCCTGTTAACTCATATTGAAAGTCATCCTATGGAAAGGTTGGACCAGTTTCACGCTCTTGTAAGCAGGGCATATGTTCCAACATTTCCCAGAACCCTTGAAGCAAAGCATTTCCATGAAGACGTCTTTCACCAGCGACGGCCACGCCCATCTGTGCTGGTTAATTTCTGGAAACCTTTGTTAATGCTCACTTATTAACAGTCACAGCCATTGTATATCTGAGGGGTTTCATTTCTTATGTATCTTCGTTATAATTTATGTTTCCTTTTAAAGTGTTTTCTGAAAAACAGCAAGGTAGTAAACGTGCTAATAAAACTGAAATTGAGATATAATTTCTTAGATAAAATCAAGACAGGCTGGCAGAATCAGACTTGTGGGAAGAGTGGATGGACGGCTGCCTGGGAAATATTTCATGAGTCATTGTTTTTAAAACCTCCGGAGCCAGGAAGAAGGGGCTGGTTAGCCGGCATGCGCTATCACATTCCCATTTGGGATATTTCTAGAAACAGCACAGTTTTGTGAATGTGTTAAATGGTCCAAAGGTAATAAATGACAATGAAACCAGGAGATGAGCTGCTTTAGGTAAATTTGGCCCCTGACCTGGTCATGAGCCTCTCTTAAGCGGGATGAACTATCCTCCTGCAGTCTGGACGCGTTTGGATTCGTCTGTCTCTGTGTGTCTCCCTCACTGGCTAGGAGCATTCTGTGAGAGAGAGGAGTGTGTCCATCTTTGTTTTACAGCTAGGACTGGAGAACAATACCTGTAAGAATAACATGGGTGAATAATTACTTGATGGGGGGCTGCAAGAGGACTTTTTGAGCATAATAGCCATGGAAGAAAGCCCAAAGGAAATTATTAAAGTAGCTTTTGTTTTTTTAAAGATTGGCCCTGAGCTAACATCTGTTGCTGTGACAATCTCTTTTTTTCCTTCTTCTTCTCCCCAAAGCCCCCCAGTACATAGTTGTATATTCTAGTTGTAGGTGCCTCTGGCTGTGCCATGTGGGACGCTGCCTCAGTGTGGCCTGACGAGCAGTGCCATGTCCACGCCCAGGATCCAAACCTGCAAAACCCTGGGCAGCTGAAGCAGAGCATGCGAACTTAACCACTCGGCCATGGGGCCGGGCCTGAAAGATCTGAGCATATGAAAATTTTAAATGTCTCTACACTACCCCTGCCTTCCATAAACATCTAAACCCATAAACAAACTTAAATGACAAAACAAATAGGGGAAAATATTTTCAATAAATTTGACAGCAAGAGATTTAATGTCTTTAATATATAAAGAACTTATAAAAATAAATAAGAAAAATCTTAAGAACCTAATAGTTAAATGGGCAAAGGACATGAGTACCTAATTGGCCAAAGAGAAAATAGAAATGACTAATAAATGTTAAAAATGCCCAGCTTCACCATTAAAAAATTTTTTTTTTATTGTGGTAAAATACACATAACATAAAATTTACCATCTTAACCATTTTTAGTGTACAGTTTAGTGGCCACTTTCACTCAATTAAAGAAATGTGGAAAAAAACAATTAGATACTATTTTTGGTTATTATATGAAAAAAGTTCTTTTTCTTTCTTTCTTTTTTTTAATGATAATAAACCTGGCAAAGGTGGAGTGAATAAGAATGTATTTTGGTACAACCTTTCTGGGAAAATGTATCCAAAACTTTAAAGATGTTCATGCTGTTTGACACAGGAGTCTCATTTTTAGAAATTTATCCTAAGGAAACAATCTGAAATGTGAGTGGAAGTGTTTATAATATACAAGACTATTTATCTTCACAAAATACTAGAAAAATTTAAAAATTCAATAGCAAGAATTAATTAAATAAATTTTGGTATAGCCAGACAATAGATTATTTATGCATCCTCAAAAATGATGCTAATGGAAATTTTTTTTAAATACCATGCAAAATACTTATAATTTGAAGTGAAAAGTATTGATAAAATAGACATTTATACATACATATATATCTACACAGAAAAATTGCTAGAAAGAAATGTGCCAATTTATTAGCAAGATCTTTTTCTGGGTAGTGGAATTACAAGTCAGTAATCTCTCCTTCCTACTTCTATGTATTTTTGAGCTTTGTACAACAACAATGTGCTGCAAATCAACTTGAACTTGGTAGTTATTTATCTTAAAGAAAGTTGGTTGTTAAAGAAAAACAAGGAATAAGCAACAAGTGGGAGGGGACTCTCTTTAGTACGGGAGACATTTGAAAGCCACATGCTGCGAGAAAGAGCTGGTGGAGAGGGAGAGGTTAACAGTGTAAGAACGGGCTCTCGCTGGGCTGAGTTCCGGGGGCACAGGGCCAGGTGAGACCCGGGGGCCCTCTTCCACCCAGGCCTGAAGGAGGAGGATGCAGACAGCTTAGTGGGTCGGAACAAGGAAGTGGAGAGATTCTTGCCTCATGATGGCCATTTTCCCTGAAGGAGAAACAAGTGAGATTATGGGCGTGCACCTTCGGTGAAGCTTGAAAAGAGCATGACGCTTTGAGATTGCCACGGAGCAGAAAGGAGGGGGCTCGTGTGTCATTTCTCCTCCTAGGTCTCCTTATTCTCATCCTCTGGTCCATGATTGGCACCAGTGATCCAAGCCGGAAATCTGGAAATCATCGTCCCCATTCCTGTTGATCAATGAAGTTCTCATAGCTCAACCCCTAAGCGTCTCTCGAGCCAATCCTCTTCTCTCCATCTCTTCTCTGTCTTCCCAGTGAAGAAAACAGGCACGAATAAGTGTGATAAATGTTATAGTCATGACAACAGGTATAGGGTGCAGTGAATACACAAAGGAACGGGTGTCAGGTCTCCGAAGCAGGGGTTGGGCAGGGAGATGGAGTCAGAAAAAGTTTCACAGAGAAGGTGACCCTTCAACTGGATCTTGGAAGGTAAGCAGTTTTCTTTTGATGGAGAAGTGAAGAAAAGTAGAGGCATGAATGTGAACAAAGGCGTGGAGGTGTGACACAGCGAGCAGTTTGTGGACCTGCAAGTCACTTGGTAAACCTTTAGTACAGAGGACAAGACTCTGTGTGTGTGTTTGTCGGGGCTGTGGAAGTGAAAAAAGAGACTCGAGAAGGAAGCAGAGGCCAGATGTTGAAGTTTTAGGCTCTATCCTAAAGGCAATGGAAAATAATTGACAGGTTTTAGACAGGAGAGCAACATAATTAGATTTGGGATTTAAAAAGCTGTGACTGGGGGCTGGCCCCGTGGCCGAGTGGTTAAGTTCACACGCTCCGCTGCAGGCGGCCCAGTGTTTCGTTGGTTCGAATCCTGGGCGCGGACATGGCACTGCTCATCAGACCACGCTGAGGCAGCGTCCCACATGCCACAACTAGAAGAACCCACAACGAAGAATACACAACTATGTACCGGGGGGGCTTTGGGGAGAAAAAGGAAAAAATAAAATCTTTAAAAAAAAAAAATAAAAAAATAAAAAAAAATAAAAAGCTGTGACTGGCTGTAACGTGGAGGATGGATAGGAGGGGTGTAAGCTACTGGAGGCAGTGAGGCAACGTTTTGGAGGTTGTTGTTTAGAGGAGGAATGATGAAGCCCTAAGGGCTGAACTGAGGAAAGTGGGATGTGTTAGAGACGCTGAGGTATTTGCAGGGATGCTTCTCCAAGTGTGGTTCCTGAAGGAGCGACGGTCTGTGAACTGTGTGTTCCCAGTCCACTGTCAATACAGAAATTGAGAGTAAGAATTCAGAAATTTTGTGGCAAGTTAAAGGAGTAATTTTACGTCTGTTAGATCTAATAATAAAAAAATTGTACTTGTCTTTGGTAGATCTTTGCTTTTCATTTCATTTTTCTGATAATTCGCTCTTCTTGTATTTTGTAACAGTGTTGCGCCATATGGGCAGGAAGTACAGAGCGGACGTCGTGGCAGCTGGTGGGGCAGCCCTCACTCCAGGACGCGGTGACCGAGTGGACGCAGGAGTGCGTGGAAGGCTGGCGCATAAGACAACTCCTGGGTCTGACAACTGGGTGTGATAGTTACAGAAGCAGCAATTTTTTTCTTGAAAGATGGTAAATTTCCACTTCCCTGTTGTTTGGGCTAGAGTCATATTTTAAAAAAAGCATTTGGGGAAACATGTCATAACTTTTTATGCCTCTAGGCTTTTGCGTGCACCCTTTTCTCTACCGGAAACATTCCTTCTGCCCTTCCCCACTTGGCCAGTACTTAATATAAAGCCAAATGTCATAATAGCATTTATGTGTCACCAGCATTGTGGTAAATGCCTTTCACTTGTTATTTCATTTAATCCCCGCAATAACCCTGTGATGAAGGGCTCTCATTTTGTAGATTTCGAGAAAATGTACAAGGTTTAGAGAGGTTAAGTAACTTCTTCAAGGCTATCCAGCTAGTAAGCTGGTGGAGCTGGGCTTCAAACCCAAGAAATCCGACTCAAGGACTGTGTGCTTAATCACTAAAGCACATTGCCTCGTCAAGACTCAGCTTAACTGTTGCCTCTTTCAGGAAGCCTTCCTTGTTGTCCTTACTTATGGGTACATCTCCCGCGTTCCCACAAAGCCCATGAACACACCCGTCTCCATCGTGGCGCTTGCCATGCCCTATTGGACGCATTTGTTTATTTGCTGCTTCCCTTTCTTTCTGAAACTGTGACCTCCTTGGAGGCGGGAAGGATTCCTTCCATCTGATCCCTCAGTCCAGAGCACAGTGCCTGGTATTCAGTAGGAGCTTCGTAAATGTCTGTTGAATAGATAGATGCATGGGAACACATGGTCTATTATTGGTGGGACGTTGGCTAGGGCCAGAAAATAGAGGGTACGGGCTAAACCCGAACAGGTAGATTGGGGTCAGATAGTGAAGATTGTTATTTGCTGTGTGTAGGAATTTGCAAGGTGCACTCACAAATGCTTTGTCCTTTGCACATCCACGGATATGATACTCTTCAATGCTATAACTCTGTAATGGGGACACTAACCAGTGGTGTGTGCGTATGTGCTTAACAGCTGCCCCCTCCCTGCCCCTCAAAGCCCTGATTTGTTGTATTTTTTGATTTCCATGTGTACAGGCTCCCATCGGGGTCGGTTTCAAACTGCCAATGTGACGTCACTGGACATGGAAGTGGGAAGGGATGCGCAGTACCATCTCATCATAAAGTGTTTCCACGCCACAGGGACAACAGACGTAGGTGACCTCAAGAGCACAGGCAAGAGCACAATGTACTGAAATCTTAGGAATTGGTGAGTTTTGAGTATTTATCTTTGCTTTTATTATGTCTTTAATTGTAAGTTTATATAACTTAATTTTTATTAAGGGCTCTGTTTAAAGCTGGCTTGCAAAATTCCTTCAATTTTAACAATTAGCTCTCCCGAGCTGACACGAGCTGGCTCCAGACCCCACTGTCACTAGTCCTTTTGCCTGCGGATTCGCTCGGGCCCAGCTCCTGGACTGGTCTCCTTCCCGAGCGGGCCGCTGTGGAAGCTCTGGGCATCGGCTCCTTGAGGGAGCAAGAGCTCTGCGATCTGCTCTGTTCTTTGTGATCCAGGTCCTCAGTCCTCGAGCTCTCGCCTTGTTTTGCAATAACAAACACATCCTACAGATACTGCCACCCTTTCAGAGACTGCTTTTTGTCTTGAATTCTAGTTTCCCTCTGACGTCTCCTTGAGTTAGGGTTGACCAGGTTGTGCAAGTTCTGTGCTGCACGATGGGGCACTGTTCACATGGACTGCTTGCTGGGCTGTCACACGCTACAGACTGTCTAGCGTGTACCTGCCCACTGCTGCTTGGACATGTGCCCCTGATTCGGACTCGCTTTGACTCTGTGGTATGATTCTAGCCTGCATATGCTCTTAGCCTTGGGTCTGCCTTTGGACTCAAGATTCTGTCTTCCTTTTGCTCTGGCAGCTGAAACCTGGCGTTGTTCCAGGATCTGATTACAGGGCTGGCTGGCTTCCTGGCTTCGCTTAGCCAACCACGACCCAAATCTAAAAGCTGATAAGTCGCAACATGAGAAAGTGAGCTGATTTGAACAGAAATTACTATTTTATTGCTGTCAATATCTATCAATAGTTGCAAAGACCATGGTTGCCTTACTCCTAAACAATTCCCGGGGACTCGAGGCACCTGAGAGGTAGGAAGGATGCCTAGGTTAAAATAAAGGAGCAAATGAATTATACAAATGGCAGCTTTTCCTTAGCTGCCAGTTCAAAGCAGGTTCAGAGGAAACTAAGCGGACATGTGGATCTTGTCTAGATTGAGCTTCTCCTTGCTGTAACCCACAGGAAGCATAAATCTAGGCTAAACACTGGACATTGTTGAAATAAAAGACACTGTACTTCTACATGATCTTATACTTATTTGTTATTTGAACTTAATGAAAGCAAGGCTCTTCATTAAGAAAATGGGCTTGGCATTTCTCTTGTGTTCACTAGATATTCACACTGGTAACCTAATATTGATAAAAAAACTAATGTTAATAGGTTTCAGCCTTGAGTATTCTTGAACGACCTAGGAATTGACTTGAGAAAACCACAAGGGAAAAAGCATGTTAAAAAATTCAATAGGTTCTCAGGGCCAGCCTGGCGGCGTAGTGATTAAGTTTGTGCACTCCACTTTGGTGGCCCTGGGGTTCGTGGGTTTGGATCCCAGACACAGACCTACACACTGCTCATCAAGCCATGCTGTGGCAGCGTCCCACATAGGAAATAGAGGAAGATTGGCATAGATGTTAGCTCAGTGACAATCTTCCTCAAGCAAAAAGAGGAAGATTGGCAACAGATGTAAGCTCAGGGCCAATCTTCCTCACACACACAAATTCAATTAGCTCTCTCAGTGGGAATGAAAACCTTTTGTTGCTAGTTTAGGACTCATGCGTTGGTTGGAGGTGAGGAATCGCCCCTGTGCCTCCGTCTTCACTGATGCTCTGCCCTTGCTTCAAGGTGACCAGGGCAGTTGCCGGTCCAGGAAAAGGTTTCTGAGCTTATAATTTTTGTTTATCCAGCCAGGCAAGAGTAAACTGAGGCCACCACAAATGGTGTTATAAACACCCAGGTGCATCTAACAGCTAACACTTGTATGGTGAATGCCATGTGCCAGGGTTTGCATGCATTCACTCATTTAATCTCATTATTTCCCCATTTTACAGTTGAGGATGTGAGGCACCGAGAGGATAAGAAAATCACCAAAGGTCGCATTGCTAAGTGGAAGAGCGTAGATTTCAACCAATGTGTTAAGGCTCTAGAATGTCTTTTATCTAATGTTTCTCTTTCTATTAAATCGAGCAATGATATTCATTTGCTAAAAGATGCTTTGCAGTATCTCTGATTATGCTAGTTATTACTTTTGAATTCAGAAAAAAACGAGCTGGGCCCTTTAAAGGCCTCAGCCAGGGTGCACAGGAAGCTAACAGTGAATTGCGCCACAGAACAAACACATTCTTTCCTTTGGAGTATCAACTCTGTACTGCCTGTGTTATAAAGAGAGCGTCCTCAACAGATTACACTTTAGTGTCTCATGACTGGCATTCAATTTTGACTCAAAAGATTTTTAACTACACTGCTAAGCTCACGTGCTAGAGGCAACATGTCCATCCTTGGAAATTGGTGCTGTACTTTATTCTTTCAGAGAACTGGGGATTTGTCTCATACTTGCTGGATATGTTACATGATCCTATAAAGACATTTTCAAATTAAAGGCTCTTCCCTCGACTTTATTTTTAAAAATCTTTGTAGGCACCAGAACGTATTGGTTCAAAGGATGGGCTCTAGCATCTCATGGCTAATTTTCTGGCCCTTAGATTAGCATCTGTAATGAGGGTAATAAAAACAGACACCTCACGTGGCTGCCTCGAGAGTAGGAGGTACCTGGCACTTCCTAGAACACAGTTAACACTCGGTGTATGTGAATAATTGTTTCACTTATGAAAACTGATATAGGATAGTGCAGTAGGTGGATCTTAGAGCTATAACTTCTCTGAGCCTCAGTTTATTCAGCTCAGAATAAAATTAGTAATTCCCATCTCACAGTGTGCTATGAGGATTAAATAAGGTAACGTGTAAGAAGTACTTAGCACAGGGCCTGGCATATAATAATTTCTTACTAAATGGTAACTTCTATTATTCTATAATGTAGGTCTAGGTAATTTCACAGTGAGATTTGGGACCCAGTATAAAACCATTTTATTTTTAATAATATTTTTCATCTTTTTCTTTGTAGGTCATGTTCTGTTAGAAGAATGAGATAAATATTGGTTTTTACTGTACAGTGATACTTTTCTATATTAATTATGCATTTTAAAAATAAACTTTGGAAAGATATATTGGTGTTTTTCCAATGGTCTTTTTATGAAGGGCCATTAAAACAATGCATAAAAGAAAGAGTGTTCATTCATTATTGATACCTTGTGGCAGTGATTACATCGCTCTGTCTGCCCTCCGGTCCGCCCTCAGAGCCCTCACTTCAACCAGGGCTCAGGACGCAGACGACAGAGGAAGGCAGAGAGCACACCTCCTCCCCTGTCCTCCAGGTCTCGCGTGTCAGCGAGGCCCGCCTCCCCCTGCACCTTCTGCTCTTCTCCTCCGTGGCTCCTTTCCCTTTCCCCACCCAAATGCTCAGGTCTTTTCCACCTTACAAACAAGAAACAAAACAATTTCCCACTGAACTTGTTGCTCCCTTGAAGTACTGTTTCATCTTTCCCTTCTCTTTGACTGCTGGACTTCTGCTAAACGTGGTCCTCACTTCCTTAACGTCTCCCACTCTTCACTCCCTTCTTTCACCCCTAGAACTCTCCAGAAACTGTTACCTTCAAAGCGTTCAGAACCTCCTAACCATCAAGGCATTTGATTTTTTTCGTAGTCTTCATTCTTCTTGACTGTCTGAAACATGTGATACTGTTGAAAATTTGACCATCTCTTAGAGTCTGGGACATTGTTCATACTTTTCTTGACGTTTGTGTCTTGGTTTGCTCATAGAAAATGCTAATGATGCCCTCTTTGCAGATGGTATTGCCAACATATGTAGCAACCAGCAAGATTCACTTGGCAATCTCATTTCCCCCAAGACTGTGAGTCTCGCACTATATCTGTATTTTCGTTTAGATCTTTCTCTAGATGCTCATTCTTCTTTTCTAACATCTATTTCTACCTGTGATAATAAAATCGTGGGTGGTTAAAGCTGGAAGAGTTCTTCAAGAAACCACTCTCAATGTACAGTGAAGGAAATGTGCGGTGAGTAAATTGATTTGGGCCAAGGCTGCTGGGTTAGTAAGGATGGCTTCAGCTTCAAATAACAGAAATCCCAATGTAATTGGCTTAAATGTGTCATCTTCCGTAACAAGAAGTTCAAGAGAATGGTATGCTCGAGTTGGTTAATGTAGCAGTTCAATGACCCCATTGAGACCCAGTTTCTCTCTCTCCACTGGCTCTGCCATCCTCAGCACATTGGTCTGTCCACAGGCCAGCGCCTGCTGGTCAGATGGCTGTAGCAGCTGCTAGTGTCCCATTCAGACCTGACAATGTCCGTTGAAAGGACAGACCGCCTCTTCTGGTGTGGCTCCTCTTATGAGTGAGTGTACACTACCCCCGAGCACAAAGCTGGCTTTCCTTGTGCTTCATTGGCCAGACTTGTGACATGCCCTGGGAATGGACATGTCACTGGCTTAGATCAATCAGAATTCACCCTTTGAGGCTGAGTCCAGGCCCCTCTGAAGCACCTGGCACTACCAAGTTGGGTAGCTGCAGAAACTAAATCTGGTTTCTTTTAGATTAGAAAGGAAGAAAGTGCAGTGGAAAACGGATGCTGGGCAGACTCCAACAGTGTCTGTCAGTGTCTCACAGTGAGTTAGTGGCAGTGCCGCAACTAGAGCTCAGGTTCCTGATCACTATCCAGCGCTCGTTCAGTAATTCTTACTGCCCTCAACATTTGAACCAGGCCCAACGTGTCCACCATCAAACTGGTTCCCTCTCCGCTCAGACTTGCCCCTGCTCATATTTTCTTCGAAGGGCGTGCTACCACTTTGTCCTCTATTTGGCCATCTTTGACTTCCTTCTTAGCCTGATTCTCCGCAATTCACTCCCCAAATCTTGCTTAATCTCTCTATAAAAAATCTCACACATTAATCCTTTTCTTTCCATTATTACTATTATCTCTAGTCACACCTTTATTGTATATGAATTCGATTATAGTGATAGTCTAGTAACTGCTCTTCCTGACTCGACTCTCTATCCAACTCTCACCTACTAATCAGTAATCTGATCACTGGTATATTCGTCTTCCTAAAACATTCCTCTTACCTTTGGAAAAACTTCTTTAGAGGGGTGCCCAGTGAGACTAAGCTGTAGTAGTTTTTTAAAAATTAGGATAAATTGTTGTTTCAAAGTTGTCAGTAGCTTCTATTTCTAGTGTTAGAATTTACAAATTTCCTTGTGCCAGGTGTCTTTCTACCTGAGAAGAATCTCTAGACTGGTCTCTTTTAGATAAACGTAAGGCCAATAGATACCATTGTCTTAGAGGAGAGTGTGTAAGAGAACTTTTGTTTTATACTGACAAATACTGTCCTTATGGGAGGTTGTGGAAAAAAAAAAAGATGGGTATATTAGCATAAGGTGCAAGGAGCTTTCTGGGAAGTAGTGGATACAACTCTGACACTTTCTTTTTTGAAGCTTAATATTATTAGAAAAATGTCAGATGGATTAAAATGGACCCAACTGAGGTCATTTGGCAAAGACATCAAATGTTTTTGAGGAGAAACTCACCGTAAGAGATAGAAGAATCCCGAGTGATGATCAAGGCCATATGCCTATAATGATTAGAATGGGACTGGGCAGGGCTGGTTCCCAGATGGGCTGTCTGAGTTTAGTGGGGGAGGCTTGGAAACATTCTAAGTGCATATGCATGTGTAGGTGTATATCTGCGGGAGACCAAAGTCGTGGAAGGGCTAACATAAGAGCGCATGTCTGAAGTGACTTGGGGTTCCCCCAGCTGGTCTGCCACTGCAGGACAGCCGTCTCCGCTGGCCCTGGAGGACTTCTTGCACAGCGGTGGCAGCAATATGTCAGGGATCTCATGCTCTTTGGACGACTCTGGGAGTTCAGAGTCACGATTTTCCTGCAATACGGCAAGAAAAAAGATATACAGGCGTCCAGATTGGAAAGAAAGAAATAAAACTCTCTTTATTCACAGACAACATGATCATTTATATAGAAATTCTTTGTAATCCACAAAAGAATTCCTAGAACTAAAAAGTGACTTTAGCAAGTTCGTAGGGTACAACGTCATGTACAAAAATCAATTGTATTTCAATATACTAGCAATGAACAATCAGACATTGAAATAAAAATCGCTTAAAGTAACATAAAATATGAAATATTTGGGGATTAATTTGAGAAAAAATGTGAAAGACTTGTACATGGGAAACTGTAAAACGTTGCTGAGAGAAATTGAAGAAGACCAAAATAGAGAGATATATTGTGTTTACAGATTGGAAGACCCAATATGGTTAAGACGGCACTTCTCCCCAAATTCATATATGGATTCAACGCAATCCCAATCAAAATCCTAGCAGGTTTTTTTCTTTTTGGTAGAAGTTGATAAGCTGATTCGTAAATTTCTATGGAAATGCAGAGGACCTAGAATAGTGTAAACACTTTGAAATAAGAAAACAAATTTGGAGGACTTCTACTGCCTGACTTCAAGGCTTGGTATCAGACTATTGTAATCAAGAGACAATGTGGTGTTGGCATCAAGGTAAACAGATCAATGGAACAGAATCAAGTCCAAAAACAGACCTACACATATATAGTCAATTGATTTTTGACAAGGGTATAAAGACCATTCAATTTAAAAGGATAATTTTTTCAACAAACAATGCTGGAATAATTAGATATTCATATGCAGAAAGAAAAACAAATCCCCCAAAACAAAAAATTTCAATTCATACTTTGCACCACATACACAAAAATTAACTCAAAATGAATCACAGACCTCAACATAAAACTACAAAACAGAAAGAGAACATAGGAGAAAGTCTCACGACCTTGAGTTATGCAAAGATTCTTAGACATAGTATCAAAAGCACAGTCCATAAAAAGATGGATAAATTAGACTTCATCAAAGTTAAGAACATCTACGCTTTGAAAGACAAGCCAAAGACTGAGAGAAAATATTTGTCATAAAGAGATGGAATAGCCTTGCTCATGGATTGGAAGAATAAACATAGTTAAAGTATCCGTACTACCCAAAGCAATCTACAGATTCAATGCAATCCCTATCAGAATCCTAATGACATTCTTCATGGAAACAGAGCAAAGAATGCTAAAATTCATATGGGGTAATCAAAGACCCCAAATTGCTAAGACAATCCTGAGAAAAAAGAACAAAGCTGGAGGGATCACAATCCCTGACTTCAAAATGTACTACAAAGCTATAGTAATCAAAACAGCATGGTACTGGTACGAAAACAGGCACACGGATCAATGGAACAGAATTGAAAGCCCAGAAATAAAACCACACATCTAAAGACAGCTAATCTTCCACAAAGGTGGCAAGAACATACAATGGAGAAAAGATATTCTCTTCAATAAATGATGTTGGGAAAACTGGACAGCCACATGCAAAAGAATGAAAGTAGACTGCTATCTCACTCCATACACAAATAGAAACTCAAAATGGATCAAAGACTTGAAGATACGTCCTGAAACTATAAAACTCCTGGAAGATAATATTGGTAGTACACTCTTTGACACTGAACTAAAAAGGATATTTTCAAATACCATGTCCTCTCAGACAAGGGAAACACAAGAAAAAATAAACAAGGGGGAATTCATCAGACTAAAGAGCTTCTGCATGGCAAAAGAAACTAAAATCAAAACCAAGAGACAACCCACCAATTGGGAGAAAATATTTGCAAATCATATATCTGACAAAGGGTTAATCTCCATAATATATAAGGAACTCACACAACTGAACAATAAAAAAACAAACAACCTGATCAAAAAATGGGCAGAGGAGATGAACAGATATTTTTCTAAAGAAGATATATAGATGGTCAATAAACACATGAAAAGATGTTCAACATCACTGATCATCAGGGAAATGCAAATCAAAACTACACTAAGATACCACCTTATGCCTGTTAAAATGGCTATAATCACTGAGACTAAAAATAACAAATGTTGGAGAGGGTGTGGAGAGAAGGGAACCCTCATACACTGCTGGTGGTGATGCAAACTGGTGCAGCCACTATGGAAAACAGCATGGAGATTCCTCAAAAAACAAAAAATAGAACTACTATACGACCCAGCTATCCCACTACTGGGTATCTACCCAAACAATTTGAAATCAACAATCCAAAGTAACATATGCACCCCTATGTTCACTGCAGCACTATTCACAATAGCCAAGACATGGAAACTATCCAAGTGCCCATCCACTGATGATTGGACAAAGAAGATGTGGTATATATATACAATGGAATACTACGCAGCCAGAAAGAAAGACAAATTCATCCCATTTGCAATAACATGGAAGGACCTAGAGGGAATTACACTAAGCGAAATAAGCCAGACTGAGAAAGACAAACACCAGATGATTTCACTCATATATGGAATATAAACAAGCACATGGACAAAGAAAATAATTCAGTGGTTACCAGGGGAAGGGGGGTGGGAGGTGGGCACAGGGGGTGAAGGGGAGCACTTATGTGGTGACCGTCAAGAAATAATGTACAACTGAAATCTCACATTGATGTAAACTATTATGAACCCAATAAAAAATAATTGAAAAGAAAAAAATATTTGCCAATCATGTATCTGATAAAGGGCTTATATCCACAATGCACAAAGAACTCTAAAATCTCAAAAATAATAATTTAAAAATGGGCAAAAGATTTGAACAGACATTTCATCAAAGAAGCTATAAAAGTGACAAATAAAAATGTGAAAAGTCATTAGTCATTGGGGAAATGCAAATTAAAACCACAATAAGATAGCACTTCACACCTATTAGAATGCCCGAAATTAAAATGCAGTGACCATGCCAAGTATTCACAAGGATGTGGAACAGCTGGAATTATCATATACTGCTGGTGGGAAGGTGAAGTGGTGAGCCACTTTGGTAAATAGTTTGGCAGTTATTTAAAAAGTAGAACATAAAACTGCTATGTGACGTGGGCACTTCACTTCTAGGTGTGAACCCAAGGGAAACTAAAGTGTTCGTCCATACAAAGACTTGTACGTGAATGCTCACAGCAGGTTTACTTACAATAGCCCCAAACAGGAAACAGCGCAGATGTCCACTAAAAAGGTGAATGAGTAAAAAAGTTGTGGACTAGTCATACAATGGGATACCACTCATTAGCAAAAAGGAAAAAATTATTGATACACTCAACAACATAGATGAATCTCAAAAAATTGTGCTGAGTGAAAGAAGTCAGACTAAAGAGTCCATCGTATATGATTCCATTTACTTCAAATTCTTGAAAGTGCAAATTAATCTATAGTAGTGGAAAGCAGATCAGCAGGTGCCTGGGGATGGGGCAGGAAGGAGAGATTACAAAGGGGCACAAGGAGATTTTCGGGGGTGATTGATATGTTCATTGTCTTGATTGTGGTGATGGTTTCACGGGTGTATAGATATGTCAGCACTTACCAAATTTTATACATTAAAGATGTGGTTAATTGTATGTCAGTTATACATCGGTAAAGCTGTTTAAAAAAGAGATATTGTAAATAGGTAAAAATGGGTAAAGTGTGAAATATTGGTCACTCCCAGTGCATCTGTATTTCTCCAACTGGATAACCTCCAAACTGTTGGGCCTGGCGTTTGCTCTCAATGACCTGACCTCAGGCAGACATTCCTGCTGTATCTCCCACTGACACCTTGAATTCCAAAGGGAACTGCATCCTGAACTGGTGTTCCCTTCTCTCCTGCGTTTAGTTAGCCTGGCACTGTCTGCCCACAGTCTCGTGACCCCCTCAAGTAGAGAGGATCCCTCCTTCCTCTGAATTCCTACAATGCTTTGAACCTTGTTTTATCGCACTCATCACATGCTTCTTCACGTTGTAGCTTGTGAACACATTTCTTACCTCCCCTAGAAGACGAAAAGATTCTTGATGGTAGCCACCTGTGTATGTATTGTTTGTTTCAGTAGCTCCGTGGCATCTTAAGAGAATGTCTTGTAAATAGTAACTGTATATACACACAATAAATATGTTTAACTGAGGATTTTTTTATATTGGCCAAGAATCGACAACATTTTATTGTGCTTAAAAAATATGAAACTTTTCCTAATTGTGGTGTATGCCATCTTCATTCACTTAAGATTGGGGGAATATTTCCCTTATATTCAGATTGGTAATCTCTTAACCTGTTGTAAATATCTTTTGTCTATGATTTCTAGAGACATTTCTCGTTACCTAAGTACCAGAAACTATATGGTTTGTAGTGGATTTGTAATTGTTCAATGATTTACCCTTCCGATGTATACCCTCACATCTTGAGCAAAAATAGCAAAAAGAGTCAATGATTACATTATAGAGAAAATAACAAAAGTCTATTTTTGGAACACGTTTGTATTTTTGACCCCTACTTTGAAATAATGAAATTCAAGCCCTGTCTAAGAAATAGGCTGATGACAAAACCTGAGAATAATTTTGCTGCAGAGTTAAAGTGGACAAGAAACTGGGCTAAGAGGAGAGCTTTATTTCAGTTTCAAATTTCTGACAAAATTGGGAAATTGGATAAAAGGAGTTTAGGAAATTGTACTGGATGAAAATGTACTGATGTTTTGTATCCAACATAAAGCGTCTATTTCCTTTGCATAGATGGCTACGCAATGATCTCAGTCTAATGGAAGTGCTCATTTCCAGGGGTATTGTCATTTTGAAATAGGTTTGTTTGAGGATTCTGCGTCTAATTTCATATTGCTAAACTCAGAAATTACTGAAGCCTTTCCAAAGTAATCCTTGAGCCTCAGAATGGCCTCCTGGTGCACCACGAGCTTGTTGTGCACAAAGTTTAAGGGCTTGTTTGCAATATAATCTTTCTTTCCGTAACACCCGGGGCTGGGTCTCAGATCTTGCCTTTCCGATGGGCCGGGTGTCTTCCTCTGCTCAGGGTCAGAGCTTGGCCTGGGTGCTGGAGTGGCAGCCTCCGAAGAGTTCTAAAGCAGACGATACGCAGAGGTCAAAGTGTCGGGGTTGGAGGGTAGACCTGGGCTTGAATCCCAAGTCCACCACCTGTGAGCTCTGTGGCCCAGATCTGGTTATCTAACTTCCCGAGCCTCAACTGCCTCATCTGCCAAGAGAGCACCTTGAATGTCAAGAGCTTAGCGCGGGGCCTGGCACGGAGAGCGCACGCTGGAAATGTGTGCTAGATTAGCAACCAGAAATTATCTTAGTTTTACTTCAGGAAAATAGGCTTAGCCTTGTGCTAAGGACAATTAAAAAAAATGATAGAGTGGATGTGGACACTTTTCTTAGAAACATTTCTGGAGAAAACTTGGTGGTTGGGTGTCCAGTGTTAGAAGGCCTGCCCAACCTTCCCAATTACACAATATCAGTGCCTCCAAACAGACACGCCAACAGTGTTGTGGAGCCCTAGATAGTGTCCACGCAATTCACTGTGGGCAGGAAGAGGGTCTATTTTAAGGGGAGGGAAGAAGACCATAACTGATTAAAAACGGATTCTGCTCCATCTTCTCTCTGCCGCTTTCACTCCCCCCTTTTCCCTCTGCCCCAACTTTTCCTGAAGCCCTCTTATCATCTCCATTCATTTCCCCCTCCTATTTCTCTCTGTTAGAAATGGTACATATTACAAAAAAGAAAATACTTGACACCATCCCCAGGAAGTCAGGGGTGGGATAATGTATTTTTAATCCTGAACACCTGGCCTCCTTTTATTTGGCTGCCAGAATGGAAAGGTTTTTTGATTATTCAAAAAAGTCCTCGTGCTGGTGCTCACAAATGACTGAAAAGGTTAATAAATTTCAGAATGTGCTTGGTAATCCAGGGAGATAGAACTCTGCAAACACAGACTTTTCTTTTTAGGTTGAATGTGACCTTATGAAAAGCTACCCTTCTCTTCCCGCACTCAGAGGATTTATCCAGGCTTTCAACACGGGGTAGCGAGAGTGCCGTGAGGGAGCTAACACCGATCGTGGGGTGCTCTGCAGCGGGACCTCACACACATCATCTCACTTAGTTTTCATGACGGCCCCGGGGGAAGGCACCACGGTTCCCAGATTTCATAGGTGAGGGCATGAGGGGCTTCAATGTGCTCCACTGGGGAGGGACTCACTCCAGCTCCGTCTCCCTGAGCACTGGGGACCCCTTGTGAGACTGAGCTCTCTTCTCCAGCTGAGCCCCTCGTCCCTGTGTTGGCGCCATGCTGTGGTACCTGGATACAAGTGCCTCTCTGCCAGGTGTGGCAAGACGTAGCTCTCAATTCCCACCACCCTCCATGGCCAGACAACTCTTGGGACCATGGTCAAGTACAGAACCCATCTTTCTAGGAAAGAGGGCTGCGAATCTGATATCCCCTCCCCCAGCAGCACAAGCGCACGCCCATCTTCCCAGATCTCTCTCTTCTGCTCTGACTACGTGGAGGCAGGTCTGCAAGTCCTGTTTTGTTGGCTGAGGTGGTGGAGGTGGTGGTGGGGTTGACATAGTGGGTGGTAAGCCCAGTCTCAGAGCTAGTCCTCTCAGGAAACCCCGCAGGGCAGTGGCAGGGGTACTTGGCGGTTTTGGTCTACACTTACAATTCTGAGACAACGAGAGCAGCATTTACACAAAGATTATCAAGTTTAATCCCTACGACATCTCTATGAAGAAGGTTTAGTTTTGATCCCCGAGCAGTGAAGTGATTCTAAGCAAACATGGGCTCCGGTTTGAATCGCAGCTCTTATAGCGTTACAGTGAAATGCAGACAACTTGTCATCTCTGTGACTTTCACCCTTTCATGCCTCAGTTTCCTCTCCATGTGGCAGGAAGAATAATAGTACCCATTATACTGTTGTGAAGGCAAAGGAGACGGCCTCCGTGGCAGGAAGTACCCTCTGTTGCTATCTTGCTTTTCCAGGTGGGGAAGCTGACCCCAGTGGCTTAGATAACCGCCCAAGGTCACACAGCCGAGTAGAGCTTCTCAAATGCCTGCTCTTCACTATTCCTCCATGGTGGTGCTCCCCAGCCTTTTCCTCATCCTAGCACACAGGGAAAATGATATTACTCAAATGACATTGGAGAGAATGAGTGGGACAGCTCAAGGCTGAGGTGATTGGTCTCGGGGCTCTGAGCCCCCCGAGCTCCTTTGGGTCCACTGGTACTCTGCTGGACCGGAACAGAGACTAGGAGTGCCTATCCGGACCAAGGTTGTCAGGTAGGCCTTCTGGAGAAGATGAGGTCTTGGGAGCAGCTTGAAAGGTTAGTAGAATTTAGTAGTGAAGGGAGGGGGTGAGAATGGGTGAGATGGACTGCTTAATTTTCTTTTCTGAAAATGGAGATCCCAATAATATCTATTTCACAGGATGCTTAAAAACTATTGATGGGATATATATGGAAAAGGCTTTGTAAAATGTGATGTCAATTTTAGCTGTTACTATTCTTAAGAAAAATGTACAAAATATTTGAAATTTCAAGAATGATCCAGGCAGAGTGGTTACAGAGATGGAGCATTTCTACCAAACATTCACTTGGGGAAAGTTACAGCTTTAATAATACATTCTTTAACCAAATAAAAATGGACGTTAGCTCTCGCCAAGGTTTGTTATGAGACTTAATCTGTTCTCATCAAGTAGGTAAGGCAAGTAGGAAAAAGAGCAAGAATCCTGTAGTCCCAAGACAGGTGTATCTCTCAAGTTCAGACTAATTTGGCCTTATCTGAGGAAGTGCCAGGCTGTCTCTACGACTCAGTCCCAGGGCTTCTCTGGTGAGGATTTGTGCTGACAGTCAAGGCAGCCAGGCACAAGCTGGACCCAGAAACAAAGCTTTGGTCACTGGAGGGGAGGGATTTGGGGCTGTCAGTCATCTTGTCTCCCGCCCAAGACCTGACTTCTGAGTCCTGTGGGAAGGGGGATGGGAAGGTTGTAAGACTTGAAAGGGCCTCTGCACTGATGTTTTCCATCTCTGGGGCCCAGTGATGTCTGTCTTGGTACTGTCTCTCTAAGAGAGGGTAAGCCAAGAAGAGAAGAGAGATATTCTTCCCAACTGTGCAACGCAACACCAAATACCTTGTCATGCTGCCATCAGCCCTGTGGCATCAGCTGTGACAGGAGGTGGCAGTGCCCACTGGACAAGGTGAGCCATGAAGGGACGGAAGCAATGGGAATAGAGAGTCGCAGGTGCCACGTGAATAGTGACAGGACTTACTTGTCAGCATGATAGATGCTCATAGTGAGTAGAGGCAAAAAGTAGGGAAATACAGTCACGCAGAGAACAAGGTGAAAAGAATGAAATCCTGAACATTTCTCAAGTCTTCATCGCCATTTCGTTTCTGCACCCTTCAGCTACTTTGAAAATCAGGATGAGCTCTGTAGACTAATTCATCTCAAAATATTACCCAGTTTTTTAAAAAAGTCCATGTAAAATTTGTCCAAATTTGACATTTTCTTTCCTGAGTTTACAGCAAAATTTAAATAACTTGAACAATTGCATTAATATTTTAAAAACTACCAATCCTACACATGAAAAAAAGGCTTGCAATCTTCAATAATCTTTAATGTAACACACATGCATTATATATGAGCCCTCAAAGCAGAAACCCGCGTTGCCCAGAATCCTAAGTGCTACACAGTGGTGGCTTTGGGATAGTTAAATACCACACATTTGCTTTGTAAAATCATCTTCGAATGACTTTAGCAGATTAACCCTGAAAGTCACCACGACTGTTTTGTCAACAATCTGGACCAAGCAAAAGGAGAGAAGCTTCTCCAATGGGACATTCTTGTGGTCATGGTTTTGACAAGATACCCTTCTTGAAATTTGACCCTGATGTTGGAACGCTCATCAGTTCTTGGAGAAGCTGACTCATTCTTCATGGCTGGACTCAAATGCCACCCCCTCTGTGAACTGGTCCCCAACCCCTCGAGTGGGTTAATTGCTCCCCTGGAACATGGTATGTGGCTCTGTTATGGCACCGTTGTCACACAGTGTCTTAGCTATGCCTGTTTGTTTACTCAGTAAACTATGAGCTCCTTGGGGGTAGGGACGGTTGTTGGCACAAGAGGCACTGAATAGATGATTGTGGAATTAAATAATATCTGTCATCACAAATACCGTGTTTAAAATATAGATAAATTTGTGCACTGTACAAACAAACTCAGAAAAAAATGTTCAAGGAGCTGTTGCCATCCAGATATAGAACTGAAAAACAAAAGAATTTTAGGAAATTGTCATCTTAAAATCTCCTTAACTGGAGAAATTCAAGAAAGGTCAACAATATTTGAAGGAGAATGACCGAGTTAATGAATGAACGAAGATCTTCCTGTTATCTCCTGTGCGTTGGACTCATACCTACAGTTAACGCTAGAACTCGGGGGAAGGAACAGGGTGGGCTGGATATTTACCGAGTGACTCCGACCACTGGGTTCTGCATGAGGAGGTTTCCATGATGTGATTTCACATTAGGTGCAACCACCCTGCTGGTTGGGTCCTCTTGGCTCCTTCTGCCAAATGGGGAAACTGAGTTTTGGAGGTTCAGTAATGTGAACAGGGTCATTCACCTAGTAAGTGTTCAACTAGAATTGAAACCAAATCTGAGAAGAATTCTTAGTGTATGTCTCTATGTGTTAAGAAAGAAGGGAGAATGCAGCAGTTACTAAGATAATTCAAGGCAGCCCCCGCCTTGCAGGCTATGCTTTCCCCCTTGAATTAATATCTAAGGAAGAGGGTCTGGAGGGAGGGGCTTGGAGTGGGCAATATGTGTGGTGGTTAAGCTGTGGACTCAGAGTCAGAACCTGGGGCAAAGAGCCTGGCTCTGTCACGTTCTAGTGGTACGACCTGGGCAAATTATCTACCATTCTTGAGCCTCTGTGAAGGCTCTGTAAAGCTAACTGTAAAATGTAAAACTAGGTGGTGGGGAACCATTGCCACTTTCCTCTTACAGGACACTGCGAGGATGAAATGCTGAGAATGAGGAAGGGAGTGGGCCAAGCGTCCAGCTAGGCCGTGGCACAACCTGGTGCTCAGTGCTTGCTCATCGTAAATAGCCAGATGCTCCGTGTTGATTGCCCAAGGTCTACAGATCATTGCCCATCTTCCCACTTTCTTACTGGTTAGTAGGTGCCATCTCAGAGTGGGTGGACAAGAAGTCCCCTGACTGGCCTTTGCCCTGTGACCTGCAGCCCCAGTGTGGAGTTGGGATCATTTGGCAGGTGTTTGGTTCCTGGCTCTGTTTTGTGATCTTGGAGAGACTCGTTGCTCACTTTCTCTGTGCTCCAGTTTTCTTCTCCGTGAAATGGACATCAAAGCCACACCCATCTTACAGAATTCCTGCCAGGCTTGCTTGACAAGGCTAAGAGAAGGAGTGTACGGAAGGGCACCTAACCCCGCCTAGGAAAGGTCAGGAGAGTCTTCTTGAAGGGAGAGGAGTCCAAGTGGACACGTACAAGAGAAGGGGCCTTGTAAGCTGTGACGCACACCTCTGCCAACGATAATGATGCCATCATTTTAATAACTTAAGTATATATAACTGACATTCAACCTCATTTCAGACTGCATTTCCCATTTTACTGGTTTTGCTTTCTGATGTCACCTTTGAATTTCACGAAGTTTTTAAGGGGATGCATGCTGAGATTTTTTTTTTTTTGTGGCCTGTTAACTGTCTCCAAAATTTGGCCCATCATTTTTCCGAAGGCATTTCTAGTAGAACTTCAGTATTCTGTGATGTCTTGAATCATAAGCTGTGTAATATGAGAATCAGATAAATTTAGACTGTGTAACTCTTTCTGGCTTTCATATCGGATGGGATAAGTTCATGAGCTGTGTGTGTAAAAAAACGTAGACATCTCGGATTTGATCTTGAGTTATTCCTTGGGTATAACCAAGATACTGAAAGGCATATTAACTTTTCCAGGTCACAAGGGTTTTCTTTAGAATGCTGGACTATAAATAGTTCCCTAGTGGTGGACTGAAAATGATGTTTCATTCTCTTTCCCTCATTCCGGAGAGCTTGGGGTACCAGAGAATCACCCTGACTTGCAAGTGTCGGGCTCAGTGTATGCCAGTATTGTTTATAAGGTCCAGTTTTGGATTAACCTTTTGTGATGAAAAAAAGTCAACAAGGATGTCTTTGTGAACGCTTTGTTTCTTAGGGAAAATTATTTTACATGGAATTTACCTGGAGCGCCACATAAAAATTCTAAGCACAGAACATCTAGCGCAGTGTAAAAATTTATCTCCCTTGAATTGCTTAAATGTCATCGTGTTTCATAGAAAATAGGAAATACCTCATTTTGCAACTAATCTTGCCAGAGCTTTTCTGCTGTGGTCTCATCTATAACGGTGCCATCTGCAGAGAAAAGGAGAACTGAGTAATTACCCAGTGAATACAAACACCGGCCAGCCACAGAGATGATTCAGAAAGACTTTATTTTGTTTTGTGATCTTGCAGAGCGAGATTATCTGTCCAAAAAATCTGAGAAACTACCTATACCATTTCCGATTGACTGTCTGAACTACTTCTGTGCAATCCGCTGCACAGGCCTTGCTGGGCTGGAGTGGATTTGCTGGGATTATAGGATCTGCCCCATGGCTGAACTGGTCAAGTTTTCACTAGATTCTAAGCTTCTTGAGGGCACAGATTGCACTGTTTTTATCTTTGAATCCGTCAGCCATCTTGACTGTAGAAAGCATCCTCTAAATAGTTATTGAATTGATTTAAACTCAATTTATTATGAGAATTATTTCTAGGCCTCCTAAGCATCTGACAGTGTTTGAAAAATACGTTCCTTGATGCTCCTTTTTATTACACATGGTTTGGTTCCCCACGGGGAGCCGTGTATGTTGCGGAAACATGGGCATCTATTTATGATAGGAAGTGATGGATTGTGACAAGGAGAGTTGCAGCCGAAATTGGGTAACATTTGGTAAATATGGGTAAAACTGCTGCAGACCTGTGTGGCCTAACAGAATTCATACAGACTAAGAGATTTTGAAAACTGTTTTCACGGCTGTGGTACATTACACAGTTTGTCTTTCTTGTCTCTTTTGACAGTTTTATTATTAAGCAGGCCTGGAAATCAGGTGAGGAGATGCTTCTGTGTGTGTGTAAACAGGAGATAAATGAAATTTCATCCCAATAGGGTAAGTCCTGCTTAGAAAGATGACAATAGCTATTAAATGGGAGCCTAATATGTGTCAGACAGTCTTTACATACAATAATGTATCTAATGCAAACAACAAACCTTTGAGTTAACTATTTCCATTTTCTAAGACTGATAAGTTGATGTTCAGAGATGTTTAATAACCTGCTTAAGCTCACATAGTAAATGGCAAAGCTGAGATTCAAACCCCACACGCTCTGACTAGTAAATTGGTGCTCTTCCCACGTATCGTGCTTGACACGGGAGGCACCTCCACACGGTGATTCTTAACCGTGTCAAAACATCTTCTTCTTTTGGGACACCACTTGTCTGTAATTATTACCTGTAGAGTCTTTCTTTGAGGCTCAGGCCAGATGAAGGCTTTGTTTATGTAGAGCAATACAATAGTCCAACCTCAGCCTCCAGGACTGGCAGCGCTTCCTGGGGAGTCAGAAACTCGACCCACGTGAGTCACCTTGAACAAAAGAAAACAAGCGAAGTAAGAGGGCGTTCAATGCTTTGTCTACTTAAAATGCAACTAACTGCGCAATTTGAATTCTGAGTAGAAAGAAACAAATGAAAATGTTATTTCACTTTTCAAACTGTGTTGCATTAATCTGCTAGAATTCGAACCTTCGGAGGTCAGGAAGGAGCCCTCTGGCAGAGCTGCAGTGGGAGAAGGCCCCTGGGTTTCATCAGCTGATGCAGGAGCCAAGGTAGAGTTTGACTGGAGGAGAGTGGCGATGCGAGAGACACATTAGCTGGTTTCTAGTCAATCTCCTCTCCTATGCACACAGGAAATTATAAAGGGAAGATGTTAAAACCAAAAAACAATTCATCCGTCTGACTTTTCTGTTCCAGTGCTGTTCTACTCAGAAGCAGGCCAAATAGAAGGAAGCCCGGTCTGCTGAGATGGACATCTGGGCACCTGCGTGTCTCTGTTGTCCCCCGCGCTGGGAGGAGTGTGAACAAAGCAGCCTGGTTTCTGCCCTCAGGAAGCTTATAGTCTGGATGTAAAAAGACACAACGATTTCATATTACAGTATGTGAGAGCTGTCAAAGAGGCAACACGGTCAAGGAAAATTCAGCAACTCAGAGGGAGAAAACTTGCCTCCAAAAGCCCCTGGAGCCAGCCCGAGGCAGGGTGTGTTCAGAGGGACTGTGGGAAGACGAGACACTGGGGAGGAGAGGGGAACAAGGGCTCCAACGCAGTTTTCAACCATTTAAAGGTCACGACCCCAGTAGGAGACTGTGCGGCTGTAATTTGGCTGTTCGTTTGTTAAACAATGAAGAACACCTGCGCGCTAAAGGCTCCAACTCGACTGGGGAGCACAGTGGTTGGTGAAACTGGCTTTGGTTGCTTGTGACTTGAGGCAGGTATCACTGAAGCCCAGCAGCCAGCCACATCCACTTTCTGTGAAGAGGCTTTCACAGTAATGAAAAAACGTATTTTGGGGCCGGCTCCATGGCTTAGTGGTTAAGTTCAGCATGCTCTGCTTTGGTGGCCTGGGTTTGTGGGTTTGGTTCCCAGGGGCTGACCTACACCACTCGTCAGCCATGCTGTGGTGCTATCCCACCTATAAAGTGCAGGAAGATTGGCACAGATGTTAGCTCAGGGCTAATCTTCCTCAAGCAAAAGGAGAGGAAGATTGGCAACAGATGTTAGCTCAGGGTGAATCTTCCTCTGCAAAAAATATATATATATATATATGTATATATTTTAATTTATTTTATTTTGGTGAAACTAAGATAACATAAAATTAACCATTTTAAAGTGAACATTTCAGTGGTATTTAGTATATTCATCACCTCTATTTAGCTTCTAACATTTTCATCAATCCAGAAGGAAACCCCATACCTATTAGGTAATTCTTCCTCATTTTCCCTCCCCCTGCCCCTGGTAACTACCAATCATAGAGAGTTCTGTCTCTATGGATTTACCTCTTCTGGAAATTTATTATAAATGGAATCATACAATGTATAATCTTGTGTGTCTGGCTTCTTTCATTTAGCGTGATGTCTTCAAGTTTCATCCATGTTGTAGCATGCGTCAGTACTCCATTTCTTTTTATGGCTGAGTATTATTCCATTATCTGTCTATACCACATTTTGTTTATCATTTATCTGATAATAGACATTTGGGCTGTTTCCCTTTTAGCTATTGTAACAGTGCTTCTATGAACATGTGTTGTTTTAGTCCGTTTGGGCTGCTCTACCAAAATACCACAGACTGTGTAGCTTCTGAACAGCAGAAATTTACTGCTGTCAGTCGTGGAGGCTGCAGGTCCAAGATCATGGGGCCAGCATGGTTGGGTGAGGGCCCTCTTTTGGGTCACAGACTTCTTGTTGTGTCCTCACATGGTGGAAGGGGTTAGGGAGCTCTGTGGGGTCTCTTTTATAAGAACACTAATCCCATTCACGAGGGTAGATCCCTCATGAAATAATTACTTCCTAAGGGCCCCACTTTTTAACATCATCATGTTGGGTGTTAGGATTCTAACGTGATTTTGGGGGGATGCAAACATTCAACCGTACCTTCTGTGTACCTGTACCTGTTTGAACACCTGTTTTCAATTCTTTTGAGTATATACCTAGGAGTGGAATTACTGGGTCAAATGATAATTCTATGTTTCACTTTTTGAGGAACCACCAAACTGTTTTCTACAGTGGCTGCACCATTTTACACTCCCACCAGCAATGTCTGAGGGCTCCAATTTCTCCACATCCCTGCCACCATTTGTTATTTTCCATTTTTTTCATTATAGCTATCCTAATGGGTGTGAAGTGGTACCTCATAGTGGTTTTGATTTACACTTCCCTAATGATAAGCATCTTTTCACGTGCTTGTTGGCCATCTATGTATCTTCTTCGGAGAAACGAGAAATGTCTATTCACGTCCTTTGCCCATTTTTAAGTTGTATTTACTTTTTGTGGTCGAGGTGGCATTCTAATTTTTGAGCCGTGTTGTTCAGCTGTGTCATGATGCAAATCCAACATCTACAGCAGTCTTGAAGGTGGGGTGTGGGCAGGGAGAAGAGAAAGCAAAGAGCCTTGGAGAAGTGGACTCTGGGAGTGTGGCTGAAAGGGTGCTCATACACAGCTTTATCTTCCTCAATAACTTAGACGTCACAATTTGTCTTCTCCGATAGCTCAGAGGAGGAAATGATAGCTGTGGCAGGGCACTTTGATGGCTATGCATTTCTAGGATCTGTGACCTCAGCTGAATTCTCACTGCCATTGTTTAACTCAATAATAAAGTGCTACCATTTTTTAGTGCACTTCACACACATGACCTTACTTAAACTTCATAGCTATGCCAGGTTGGTGCTATGCTCCTAATTTTACAGATTAGAAGAATTGAAGTTTGGGGAGACTGAGTGACTGGGTCAAGATCCCGAGCAGAAGGAGGCTGCATGAGCAGAGGTTCCATCCTCACAGATGCACACCGTTTTCCTGTTCCTCCATGGCTGGCTTGTGGCTTCTCTGCGTTGTTGCTCTCGTCTCCTAACCTCTCTCCCTTTCTTCGGTGTTCCCTTCCTGTCAGTCCTCCACACTGCTGACGTTGGTGGTTTTTCTAAAATGTAAATCTTGCCACATCCTTGCTTAAAGTCTTTTAATCACTTGTCATCCTTCAAGATTCCCAGTCTTCCTCTCAAGTTACCATCATTTGCTCCTCATTCGTACCCTACCTTGCAGCTGAGTCAAACTACTCCCAATTTCTGCAATCTGTCAAGCTGTTTCATAATGTTGAGCTCAAAACATAGAGTTCCTCTTGCCTGGAATGCATTAGAGACGCCCTGCCCCGCAGTGCTACATTATGAGCTCTCCCCTACGCCATACAAGGCACAAATAGCCATACAATGCACAAATATTGGCAAGTGAGGTAGGCAGGGAAACAAGAGAGAGGAAGCCGTCGTTATTTACATACTTCACCTTGACTACCTGGAATACCCAAAAGAATCAACTGAAAAACTAATAAGACAGCTTGGTAGTCAGATATAAGATTTTGAAAAATCAATAGATCTCCCAATCACCAGCAGTAACCAATTAGAAAACGTAATGGAAAAAAGGGTCTTATTCACAATACCACCAAAACCAAAAAACACCTAGAGACAAACAAAAAAATATGTAAATCCATATCTTAAAAAACTTTCTAAGCTGTTATTGAAGGAGAGAAAAATAACGCCTGAATCCATGATAACACGCTCCTCATTTCTGCACGGAGAGTTTAACGTGGTGGTTGTGAGCCTGAGGTCTGACTGCCACGTCTGCACGCACCTCCACCAGCTCCTTCCTGCGTCATCCCAGGGAAGTTGCTTTGCTCCTCCAGGGCTCAGCTTCCTCATTTGTAAGATGAGAGTAATAGTTCTAGTTAACGCATGTGTCAAGAATGAGAATTAAATAAAATGATCTGATTAAATAAAGTGATCTGTTTAGAACACCCAGCCCAGTGCCCCGCACACAGTAAATACTTAGTAAGTTATCTATTATGCTAAAGATGCCAATTCTGTTAAGATAATCTGTGCATTTAATGCAATTCCAGTTGAGCTGCAGTTTCTGTGTGTGGTTTGTAATTTGATTGAGAGCTTGTCTTGAGAGGGCATCATTTCTGGTTTTATGTTTTGGGGTCATGTGTCTTCTGAGTTGTGAGTATCTCCTGACAGAGGTGTTTTCCCGGCCCCATATACGTGTATCCCTCTCTCCTTCTCTTTCATTTTGCCTTCCTTCTTTCTTCTGTTCTTTTCTTTCTTCTCTCCTGTCTCAAGGTCAAAAAGATATTCTCCTATGTGTAAATCCGAGAGGTTTACCGTTTTATCTTCCACACTTACATCCATAATACACCTGGAAATGATTTTCGGGTATGGTGGGAGTTAGGTCAAGTTTTATTTATTTTTTTCCCTGTAGAGGTCCAATTGACCGGGAACCACTTATTGAAAAGACTATTCTTTCTCCGGTGCTCTGCAGTGCCGTCCTGATCACCTGCCTGTGAATCTATTTCTAGGCTCTCTACTCTCTTCCTTTGGTCAGTTTGCTATCCTTACGCCAATACCGTACTGTCTTAGTGTTACTCTTGATATCTGCTAAAATAGGTCTCCCCATCTCGTACTTCTTCAAGAGTGTTTGGGTTATTTCTGGCCTTTGCCTCTTCCATATAACTTTTAAATTGGCATGTTAATTTCCACATACTAAAAGCTGCTGGCAGTTTTAATTTGAATGGCACGGAGTCTATAGATCAGTTGAGGAAACCTGACACCTTTACAGTATTGAGCTTTCCAGTCCTTGAACATGGTACACTCCTCCTATAAAGATTTATTTAGATCTTTATATTCTTTCAGCAACGTTTTGTAGTTTTCCGTGTGGAGTTTTCTATACTGGTTTCTTCCCTCGGAGTTCTAAGCACCTACGTATGATGCAGGCTTGAAGTTTCAGCTTCACCAGGTGATATTTTTTCTTCCAAGAGTGGTCCTGGGTTGTGGCAAGCTTACTTGTGACCACTCTGGGTTGGCAGACTACGTGTTTCTGCTCCTTTTTCATCGACGGCCATTTGACAATCCCGGCTTCTCGCAGCAGCTCAGTTCTTGCTCACTCCCTCCTGCAGGATGGGGGTCTCACTTCCTAATACCCCATCTGGCTTTGCATTCCTTTCGTCTTTCTGGCAACTGTGGGTTTTCCTCTCCTTCTTTTGAGCTTAGCTGTGTATTTATTTTGATGACAGTTGGTGGAGAATTTCTATTGCTTAGAGTGGGAGGCAGGCTTCAGCACTGGCTCACGATGCCATACTTCTGGAAGTCTTCTGCAACACTACTTGCATGCTTGAAAAAGAGCCCCACTCATAGCAGAATAGTTAAATGAGAGAATGAAGAAAGATTTCTAAGTCTTTTCACTAAATGAGAAGAAAATTTTCACAGTAACATGCATAGTATAATTTACGTAATCACCATTCAAAGCAACTTTCACTTTAAAATATTTATAGCAATAGATTTGGAAGTCCACACACAAAACTGTCCACAGTGGTACCTTGAACATGAGACGGGGTGGAAGGTAGATGGAAGAGGGAGCCTCACACAGAGTGTTTTGTATTATTTGATTACAAGTAATACAACTTACATCACTAGTGTAATTTAACAGTCAACCATTTCCTCTCTCCAACTCAGGCCCTGAGCCCTTGACAGTCCTCACAGCTTCACCCTCTCCTCACCTGCTCGCACCTGTGCCCCAGCCACCTGGCTCTCCCTCTGTTCCTTGAGAGGGTGTCTGAGTTTCTTCCTCTGGCTGTGACGTTCTCCCCTCACCTGTTTGCCGAGTTAACTCTAACTCATCCTTCAGAGGCTCTCGATTTCCACAGCAGCCCTCAGAGCAGCCTTCCCTGAACTTCAGACCTGGTGATGTCCCCTGTTCTGTACTCTCTTAGTATCTTACGTCATTCTTTTGCAACTTTTACCACAATTTTAGTTTATTAATTTTGAAAGTGGCTGTAAATGCTGGACAACTCCAGTAGAACGTGAGGGACAAGGGCGATCTCCTTCACTGATTAATTCCCAGGGCCTCGCAAAGCCCTTGTACATAATGGGCCCTTGAGAGACACCCACAGAAGGAAGGAATCAGCGAGTGACTGGATGAGGTTTTCTGGGACTCTCAGTGTAGTTTCTAATTCCCCTAAGTCCCTTCATGGAAATGTAGGGATCTGAGGCTCCCGTGGTGGGAAATACTAGTTCTTTTTCTGCTCTATTTAGGACTGCACAGGTCTATGCAGAGAGGTGATGTGGCTCTGTAGTCCCCTATATTTGGAGTGCCTTTTGAGAATACTGTGCGTAAAATGTCTCTTCCAGAATTCCTGCTGCCGTGTGTCTGTGAAGGCCCTCTGCCCATGAAGAAAGGAGGCACCTAACAGAGCTGGAAGGACTTCGGTAGGAAAGGTGATTGTGTCCCGAGCTGAGTGCTGCCCAGGGCCCTCCCTCTGTCCCCAGGAGCTACTTCCTCTATGCTTGTTTCCAGGCTGCCGCCATCCAACATCTCCAACTTCAGATGCGAGCTGGTCCCCTGCTATGTCACTGGAGTTTTGCCATCTGACAATTTCCTGTCCATGGATCCCCATGAGATTATGCTGAAATTTCATTCCCAGTGACATCAGGAGTGAAATGAACTAAATTGAACTCTAGAGAATGTGCTTCAAGACACAAGAACGCAGCGAAGTCACTGCTCTGTGGAGCAGAGGAGGAAATCAGTCCCATAAAACTGCCGCAGGACAGCTCGTTTCAAGCTAGAGCATAATGGTAATGACCTAAATAGAGCTAAGCTTTTATGAATTTTTTTAAAAAAGGACTCATTTATCCATCAGACTAAGAGAAACATTTCATTTCACTGAACTAAAAGGTCAGAACTTTTGGTGTTCCTACTACACAGGCGGTGGGTTATGCACACGCTCATCAGAACGCAGCGGGTGACTCGGTGATAAGAAAGTGCAGCCATGGTGAAGCTCCTGCAGGTGATCCCTTGGAGAAAGCCCTGCTTGGGTGCCCTCCACACACAGCTCTTTGGAATGACCTCCACACAGGGCAGGCCATTGGGTGGGATGTGCCATCCACCGTCTGTCAAAGGGCAATTTGCAAATGAACCTTATCCTCTGGGAGGCAGACTCTTCCATTCTCAGAGAAAAGTGATGATAATTGGGACTTTACATGTTTCCCTTTTTGAGATGTAGACCACAGGATTTGTTTATGACTATCTTTAGCCCAAACAGGGAACTTACAGTGAAACTCAGATGGAGGGGATTAGAGCCAGAATGTTATAAAACTCATGGGAAATATGTTCCAAATGATCCAGTGGCTTTCAAAGGTCCATTTTGAAAATATGAGAATGAGGCCGCAAGGCTGTTTTTTCAGTAGCGGGAGGGGTGTTGCTGGGCCGACCACACGTTCTCGCCCTGCGAGCAGCTGCTTGTTATTTGTCGGAAGAATTGCTGGGTGGGACCAGGCCTGCTGTCTCTGGCTGTGGAAAAAGCGTGTCTCTGTGAGAAACTCACAAGTTTGTATAAAGGTCAAAGCAGGGATGCTGGCTCCTTAGCAGCAGCCCAACCCTAACCTCAACCTCAGCACTAATTTTGGTTTCTAAACAAGATAGTTTATATGAGTAATCCAAGGAGACTGTGTTCAAGGGCATTCACATCACCCCTTTAGAGGGTACCAAATACTTCACTACTTTTCCTTCCTCCCTGGGCCACATCTGCACCCAGGGCATCCCCATCAGTCAGAATAGGTCAGGTTGTGCTGCTGCAACAAAAAAGCCTAAAACCATCTGGCATTGGCTTAGGCACTGATACTGGATGGCGAGAACACGTTTTCTGAGGCAGGAAGAACATTTCCCTTTCCCTCTGACCTGGAGACAGACAATGGTTTCGATGGTAGCTGCTCTGTCCACCTGACTCCTGGAGCAAGCAGAGGAGCAGCCCCAGATGATGTGCGATGCAAATAAGCTTCTGTGACTCCCAGCCACCGAGATTTAGCAGCATAACCTGGCTTATCCTGACTAAGCCCATACCTATTGCAGTTTTACAAACAACCCTCACGCAGGTTGAATAGACAGCGGAGACTCCCGTCCAGGCCCAGAGAAATCATGGATGAGCTCTGTTAACACATCAGGCTGACTCTCATTTGTGTCTAGCAGAGCCATGAAAGACCATTGATTTTTCAATGACTGGGTCTTCAGGCTGATGAGATAATTTTGATCCCACGTAGTGCTAGGAATGCATTTGGTCTTTTACAAAGAGAGCAAAATAACATTTTTTGGGTTTGCTTTGTAGGTAGAGTGGTCAACCATCCTGTTTGCCCAGGACAGGGGGATTTCCCAGAACACGAGATGATCAGTGTTAAACCAGGAGAGTCCCAGGCTCCCTGGGATGGTTGGTCACCCTAACTGCTGAGGTGTCTCTCCTAGCAATGCCTAAGAATTACTCAGCATAAACTCCCATTGAACTTTGTAATTCTTTCCATCACAATATTTATTACGCTGTGTTGGAAATGACTCAGACCGTTCAGGCTCTATCTGCCCACAAAACCTGAAGTCTGGAGACCAAGGGCTGTTTCTTTTCCATTTTATGTTCCTGATACCTTGTACGGCGCCATGCTCAAGAGAGCGCAATAAATATTTGTTGGATGAACGCATGAATGCTGTTTCTCTGTTGGTTTTCATTCCAAAATCTGGTGCGGAGTGATTGGCTGTTTCTCCTTTGAGGACCGTTTCTGCCTGGACACCAGTTTAGCTATGAAGAAAGGTAGGTCTCTTCCTTGGCTGCAGCTACAAGCTCACATGAAGCTTTTAGTGCGGCCCACAGGGTAAAATTACAGGAATCCAGCGTGGAGCTTCAGCACGAACTGATTCCTTACTAGACGGACTCAATCATTGAATCTCCTTGTTTTGCGTTTGTTTAAAGACAGAAGGTCATGAGACGAATGGTGGGTCTTTGAGGCTGTGGAAACATGTGTTATCAATTTGGTTTAGCTGTTTCTGGTCCCCGGGATTATTGTGACTGAAGATGCAGGCTTCCCAAGTCTGCCTCCACCCTTGGGAATGCATAACAACGTGCCCTCCCAAACCAGAAGCAGGAAGAAAATCTCCGTCGGCAGCCTCATGATGGATGCGTTCATGCCAGTTAAGGATGGCAAGTGATGGACCAAGAAACTTGCTCTGGAGAATTAGACCCAGGTCCCACCCAGCAGGATATTTTCCTAGCAGGCCTCCGAGGTGTGCTGAGGAAGAGTTTGGTGGTTCTTGACTCTGCTTACAGACTAAATCCTCAGGCATCTTTGTTTTCATTAACCACCCATAGTCGCATCTCTTCTAAGTGACTAAACTTTTCTGAGAAGTGATTTGCATTCTAGAAGGAGGCCCTGATCTTGTATTAAGAGGACTTAAAAAAAAAAAAAACCCATAGTCAGTTTCCTCATCTGTAAAATGGGTTTAATAATATCTACGTTTCTTGCCTCACAAGATAGTCTGTGAGGTCAAAGGAGATTAAGACAGCGAAAATAGTTTGATGATTATAAAATGCGGAATGGATTTGAGGTAACATATAATTTCTACTTCTGTCAATTCACCTGATTCTTTCTATTCTATAACAAAACTTAGCGCAGCTTGCCTTCTGCTTTAGGGCTTCCTTTTATTTATTCCAGTATTTTCCTCATCACAGAAAGGGAAGAGCATTTGCTGTGTGCCTTGTATGTGCATCCTCTTCATAACAGACTTGTGACATGGGTACCATTATCTTAATTTTACATACAAGTCCTAGTTCATAGTAGTTCATGTCCAAGGTCACATAGCTAGACCTTAGGTTTCAACCCAAGTGTGCCCAGGAAATTGCCATCACACCACGCACATTCCAGGTTTTAAAGGGTTTCCCTCCATTCTTTTGGATCTTGGGTTTGGTGTACAAAGTCACCTTGGCTTGATCACAATGTTGTGATTTTCTAGATTTTGATCATAGTCCCTCATCTTCTGTCACTTGAGACTAAAATGTCCTACTCCTTATTCTGCTGTCCGCTCCATTTCCCGGATCTTTGTCTCTGCTGTTATTTGGAGCTTCCTTGAGATATAACAGCTGAAGCTGCATGTAACATCCCAGGTACAGGCCCTCCAGGGTCGGGAGTCAGGCAGGACAATGCTCATCACGGTACCCGTGTTATCATCCGCTGTTCTGGCTGAAGTAGGGAAGTTCCAGTGGAGCATCCTCCAGCTGTAGGCGGCAACCACATGGCCAGGGCACACATTAGGGGACATGAGGTCTTGAGGTCCCTAAAATCCTTTCATATATGTATTCACCAAGTATTTAAACAGTGCCAACCCCATGCCTATCTCTGGGTAGGGTAGAGAAAAAGACCCGCACGTCCTTGTCTTCATTCTGAGTATGTGTGGAGAGACTGGTAACAAAAATGTATGGTACGTCAAGGTGGTAAGTGCTCCGTAGAGAAGTGAAGCTGGGTGAGGGGGATCAAGGAAGAACGGGCAGAGGGCTTGCCTTTTTACAGGGGATGGTGGGGACATCTCTGATGAAGTGACATTTGAGCAGAAACTTCAAGGAAGTAAAGGTTATCTCAGGAAGAACATTTCAAGCAGAGAGGAGAGCAAGTGCAAAGGTCGTGGGGAAGCTACGTGCCATATTGGAGGCACGCCAGCGTCGTTGGAGCTGAGTGGTGGGGGGGAGAGGAGAGACAAGGTCAGAGCTTCAAGGTCAGGGAAGGGCAGATCATGCATGGTCTTGTTAGGTTATGGTGAAGGACCTTAGGTCATTTTGTGTG
Source organism: Equus przewalskii (assembly GCF_037783145.1). Lineage (NCBI taxonomy): Eukaryota > Metazoa > Chordata > Mammalia > Perissodactyla > Equidae > Equus > Equus przewalskii. The sequence continues at coordinate 84,508,774 of NC_091835.1, read as the reverse complement.
AAATCAGAAGGCATTGAAGTGCTGTGAGCAAAGAACTGGTCTGATGGGTTTGAAGAAACTCGCTCTGCCTCTCTGTGGAGAAGAGACTGTGGGGAAGGCACGGTTGAGGCAGGGAGCCACTTAGTCAGCTATTGGAACCATTGGGATGAGAACTGCTGGTGGCTTGGATCAGAGGGAGGGTAAGGTGAAGGCAAAGTGTCATTGGATCCTGGATGTAGATTGGATAGGAGAGAAAGAGAGAGTCACTGATGACTCCGAGGTTTTCAGCCCGAGAAATTGCAAACATTGCATGAGTGGAGTCTCCCCCTGCTGAGATGAGGAATACCAGGGGAGGCACGTTTTGTGTGTGGCGGGAGGGAGTTAGGCGTTCTATCTTGCGTATGTTAAGTCTGAGACACTTCCAAGGAAGGATTTCAAGTAGGCGCTAGATATGAATGTGAAGTGTTCAGAGGCGAGGTTGGGGCCGGAGATAAAAGTCTGGGACCTTAGAAGCCCTGGGGCCACATGCTATCCCCTGGATAGATGGATAGATAAGTCAGAACGAGGTCAGCACTGGACCTGGGAGCACGCCTGCTGCCATGTAGAGCTCGGGCAGACAGGGGAGCAGTCAAGAAGAGCGGTCACTTCAAAGCTGTTTTGTTGACTGTGTGGCGGCACCTGCTGTAAATACTGGGTTTATATTGGAGATCTGCTCCCAAACGGGGGGCCACCAGGGCATATTTATGCTTGTGTATGTGGCCACTACACAGGATCGTTGTGAAAAGGCACAAAAAGGACTCCTTTCTTATCTTTAAATAATCTGCAGGAGATCAGCCGGTCACTGCCAGGATGGAAAATTAAGTTGAATTGGTATAGACTAGGGAAATTTGCTTAACTGAGTAGAAAGCAAAGAGATTGTACCTTCCTGATAATATAAGCATATCTGTAATATGATAGAAACTAGGAATTCTTGGTAGTATGGATATATGAATCATCAGCACACGCATTGATAAATTCACAAGATCAGACATATCAGGATGACTATTAACAAAATCATCCATACAATGCATATAAATAAAATTTGGGCTTTGGAACTCTTTTTTTTCTCTCTGATTACAATTGGGCTTTAGTTTCCTAGGTCGCCCCATAGAAAGCTTGTTGAACCCATGACGTGTCTCAGGTGTGGCTCTAATTGGTCCATTTTCAATGTTCAACCATGTCGTTGAGTTTTCTTCAGCTGCAATTCTGGACAGCAGCAACAACCGCATCCGACAGACAGCCAAAGCCATGTGTGCAAGAGGAGGGAAATATGAACAGGTTTTTAAAAACATTTTCTCCTTTTACCCTGTGGACCCCTGCACACCCCTCAACCCCCTCCCCCCATTCCTAACTGGGCTAGAGGGAGGGGAAAGGGAAGCAGAGCCGGAGAACAAAGCTATCAGATTCCTGGTTATGTTAGAAAAGTCTTGATCTTTGTGTAAGACAGAGAGACTTAAGAGGGTAAGAGCAGAGTTAAGGCTTCTCTGGGCCCGTCCTAGAAGGAGAACTGGAGAGGAAACGGGGACTGCGACAGCGATGGGGTGCTGAGAAGGGGCCCCGTCCTGCACCCCTACCTCGTTATTTCCCAAGGTGCGAGGAGGTGAGATGTGGCTGCTCCAGACGTCAACATGCTTGGGCCCCATCCTCTGAGTCTCAGAGGGAGCTCATTGTTTCCTCTGACTGGGTTTCAGAGGAGGGGCTCTGGGACAGGTCTGTCACCTCTGGCACCTGCCGGGGATGTCCAGGGGGCCCAGGTGCTAGGGAGGGAGCCGCTTGGGGCAGGAAGCGCCGCGACTCTGAGCCGCTTCTCTGTGAAGCCCCGTCTTCTGGAGGAAGGCTCTTCCTGCTCCCCTTCCACGGTGCAGGGGGGTAGGATGGGCTGAGGCTGTGGCCCTTGGCCGGCCTAGCAGGGCCTCTTGTTGGATGTCTTCATCTTCATCCTTTCATGCTTCTTCTTGGGGAGGCTTCTTCGTGCCCACAGACGTAGATTTAACATCCGTTCTTTGTGCTCCAATACGACCTCTGTTACAGCATCTCCCTCCCTACACTCCGCTCGTCCCTCTTGCCTGCGAGGCCTTGATCCTTCTGAGAACAAAGACCAAGTTACAGCTGTCTTTCTATTCCCCAGACCCGGAGAGTGCCTGGGCCTGCGAGGCAATCGATAATGATTTATTTCCTTATAAAGCAAAGCCAATGCGTGCACTTTCCGAATCGGGAGTTTCTGCTGCCTGGTGTGAGTGGCTGGAGCAGGAGACAAGGGTGACTTGGCTTAAGCAGTGAAACCCTTTCTGTTCAGCAGATGTTCAATGTCAATAACTGGAACCACCGACAGTGTGTCTTCTCATCTTTACTCGGCTTCCTCACTCAGCAGAGTGAGGTCTGTTTTCTCCAAAAAGCCTTGCTGGTTATCCATCTTGCAATCTGCTGGGCAGTCTCCTTCTTCCCGAGACGTTTCCTGTTATCATTTTGCAGTCATAAATACATGTTCCTAGATTTTATAGTCTGGCCCACTTTTTTGCCATATTGTGTTCTTAGAAATCACGTCTTCCGTAAAATGAAATATTTTCTCCTCCAGGGCGGAGGTTGTAATTAAGGGGTGACGAAGGACTCAGTATCGAGTAAAATGTAACCACGATCAATAACACGTCAGAAAGACAAAGCTTCAACCGCTGTCTTCGAAGGTCATTTCATACAGTAAAATCAGGCCCCACGTCCTAGAAAATAGTCACAAACACACTGATTATCCCAGGAGACCTGGATTGGCAAAATCTATGTGAAAACATAAAATGAAACCCTGCTTTGTCATAAATTTTTCCCTAAAATTAATACGCCCGTTAAAATGAATATTTTCAACACATTAATGAACAATTTGCTCTGCATTTAAATTATAAATGGAATGTTGGAGGGCTGTTTAGATAGCCTGGACCTCCTTTTAAAAAGTCAGCAAGTTACAAGGTCTGTCCCTTTGCCCTTCACAGCTTGTTCCCTCCAAAGCAGAGCTTCTGAGTTGTCAACTGGTCCCGTAGCTGCATCCAGATTAGTGGGCCCGAGAAATGTTTCCCAGAGTTTATGACAACAGTGGTATTTCTTTCCTCTTCGGAAAAGCTGAACCAATATTTCTAATCTCCCACTTCTCCCTTTCTCTCTCTTTGTTGAAAGCTGAACTCATAGCGCTCAGCAGAGAAGGCCAGCGCAGAACTTGGGAGAGACACGAAATGGCCTTCAATCACTCAAGCTCCACTTCCTTCTGTGAATGATTTTTCCTTGATTTAATTTTTACTGTAAAAGCAATAAAACAATTGCTAATTGTGAGCAAACTCCAAAAAAAAAAGAGCTTCCAAACATCCATGACATGATTTCTAAGAGGTCTGACTGTCCTTTCCGCAAGTTCAATAAAAACAATTCAATCAGCGTTTCTGGAAGGCCTGCCTCGTGCCAGGCCTCGCGTGGGGCTCAGAGGATGCTGAGATGAATGCCACACAGTGTGGCCTGCCAGGAGTCCAGAGGAGGTGTGGGTGTTAAGAAAGCAGCACTCTGGCCTCGTCACGGGAAATTCCCATAAGACCGTAGCGGACTTAGGGGCCCCTCACTGGAGAATTTTGGTCATGTGACCAATGGATTTGTCTTGATCCTGATCTACAATCGTGTCTGGTGAGAGGAAGGACATTTAGAAACTGTTTAACAAGACCCCTCTGTGTTTTCTAGTGGATTTGAATATTGAAATTTGCTTCATGTTTAATTAAGAAAAATCTCATAATCCCATTGAAAACACAAATACAATTATTATAACGTTTGGTAAAGCCTGATATTACAGGCAATAGGGAATCCAATTAAGGAAACACAAGGGTGAGAGAGTAGTGTTGAAGAAATGATCCCCTCAGCCTTGAAGTGTGGAACATATTGAGTCATCGTTCAAAGAGGAAACAAATTAGATGGCCCGGCATGGATTTACATGGTTTAGCTATTATTTCTCTCAGATTATTTATTTTTTTTTCAGGAGACAGCAAGTTCCACAATTCCATGAAAATAATACATAACTGGCATGGTAAGTGTCTAGGAGACGTGAATAGTGTCAGGGATAACATCATTTCCAAATAATCTGTCAAAAAAAAAAACATGCAAGCAAGAATGAGTGAGCACATGCAGATGCTGGTGATTACATCTGATTTTGTTTGTCTGGAAAGTTGTTGCTATGTGGCAGACTTATCCACCTTTTTTGACTTATGAAATAGTTCTCGGGTAACTTTTTATAAGGATGAATCCAATCTGAAACCAGACCCCAAAAGTTTTCTTCTCAGAGGCCACATGGTCCTGTGTTTGGAACCATTACTCTGAGCTGGTTTTCTATATATTTTGCGTAGAATGTGTTTCTAAAAACAAAGTATGACCTCAGTGGAAAACTAAGCAAAAACATGAGTTGTCTCTGTAATAATGCTCTAGACGTCAAAATATGTGCAAATGATCAAGAAGGAGTCCTGAGAGCTAGCACCGCCCTCGTGTCTCCATTGTAGTCCCTTCCTACCTGCTCTGTCCTGTCTCTCCTCCCTCTAGTTCAGCCTTCACGTGGCCTCCCAGGTTGTTCAAACTGGTCAGAACTCTTCCTTACTAGACCCCCTTTAGTGACTCCCTTTTGTATTCAGAGGAAGGGCAGACTCTAGCATGGCACACGAGACCTCTGTAACCTGGTTTCTGAGGTGCATCCCCCACCATTACCCAGCACACACCCTGTGTTCTCACCACGCTGCACCCTTCATGGAGCACACCTTATATGTGTCTTCATGCTTTTGCATATAATATACCTTCTGCTTGGAAAGCAGTTCGAATATCACCTCTTTGGTGAAATCTTTTCCATTTCCTCCAGGGAGAGGAGAGATCCTTCTCTGTGTAATGAATTTCCATTATGGCTCTTCTCAAAATTTCCACTTCTGGGAATTTGACATCCATATTTGTCAAGATGAAGCTCTTTCTTTTTATGTCTTGCTTTCCACTAAGACCCCCAAAGTTTGAGGTGGAAAAAGTAGGTGCCAAGTACTGCCACATTTCAAAGTAGGATGCTAGACCACATGTGCTGGGCTTGCAAAGGAGATGCTCTAAAGCCAATTTTGTGAGCTCAGGGTCCACTTCCGGGATCCATGGGAGCTGAAGGGTCTGTGGGAGAGGGATGGTTTCCTCCAAGAGCACTGACAATGTGTGCTGTGTTTCTCTCCCCCAGCCCACTACAAGGAGGCGGAGGGAGAGGCTTCTCTCTCAACTCAAGCCAAACAAGAGGGCTTCAACAGGACCATTCGAGAGAAATACAGAAATCTCGTGGGGTTTGAGGGCAAAGGGATAGTCACTGTTGGCTGAGAATACTGAGGGCAAGACACTGGGGCTGAGCCTCCTGGTTGCGGGCAGAGCAGAGGGAGACGGGTCTTCATGGGGAATAAGCTGCACTTGCATCCGTGATGACTAGCCAGAGTGGGAGTGTTTCTCATTGACTAGATGTGGAACTCACAGGAGCAAAACAGCTTGGAGCCGTTTTTGAATCCCTCCCAGGAAAATATCCAGAAAAGAGCAGTGACTTCAGTAGAGGAGGTGTGACTCTGGATGGCTGGGGTCAGAGAGAGGAACATGAAGCCAGAAGACAGGCACTGCCTGTGTTAAGGGGACTATTCAGAAGCTTCCAGTGGGGCTACCTCTGAGGATCCCACAGAACAACCCCGTCACAGGACAGTCAACTCTAAACCCTCCAAGGCCAGAGAGTGCCGCTGCCAGATCCCAAGAGCACTGGAGAGCGAAGAAGCCTCCTACTGTTTCTCCCTCTTTCTCTCTCTGACCCTAGAGGAGCCAGAGGCAGTGTCGGGAGCGGGCAGAAGAGGAGGAGAAGCACCAGGCAGGGAGATGGAGGAGAAGCTCATCGCGACCCTTCTCCCCACTGCCTGCCCCCAGCCTGGGGAGCTGAGAATCTTTAGCTTCGAATGAGATTCAGATTATTGAACTAAATCCAGACTGTTCTTGTGACCAACAGAGACGGAGGGACCTTGCACTGAGTGCTCCAAAGGTTTCATGGGATCCGCCTGAGATTTCATCCACTTCCCCAGGAAGACAGAGGCCATGGAACAGAGTCAGAGCCCCCACTGAGAGAAAGAACAGCATCCCCACACCAACCTCAGTTGGGAGACCTACTTGTTCAACGTACCAGTTCCATTTGTTTACGAGTTTGTTGCCCCCTTTGTTCTGAGAGCTTCTTGGGGAAGAGACCATATGTTATATTCATCTTTATAAATCTTGATAAATCAGTACCTGCCACATAGCAAATTTTGTTGAATGAATATTTAATTGATGAATGGGGGTGATATAGTACAGCGATTCAGGGTCCAAACTTGGGCTTTGCCACTTAGTTCTGAGTTCTTTGGCCAGTCGCTTAACCATATAATCCCAGGTTTACTTTACTAAAAAGCATTTTAAAGTATAAAATAGTGCTTACCTCATGGTGCCACCTTTGTGGTGGCAACAAGTCTCAGGTCCCCACTGACAGAGCAAAGAGATTGGGCTTTGGGGCAAGAGACAAAGTTATCTAGATAAGATCAATTTGTGTGTGAAATGCCTTCCTCCGTTTGCTTGAGCGGTGGTGAATTTTTCTTGTGCGGTTTTACCTCATAGGATTTATCTGAAGATGAGACGTGAGACAATGCACGTGTAACGCTCAGCACGGTGGCTGGTACATAGGGAATGGTCAATGAAAGAGAGTTGTAATGGTGTCGCTGAGATGGCTGCTGTTGGAGTTGGAGCTGCATGAATTACTAGGCACTACCCACCTGCCACCCTAGCTGAGCCTGGTGTCCTTGATCTCGATGGTGTGTCCTTGACCCCAGTTGGGCCTGGAGACTTTGGTGCCTGGGCCCCTCTGCCTCACCTCCTCAAGGATGAAGCTGGGTTTTCTAGCGGGGAGGGAGGAGCAGTTGCCCTGCTTCCTTGGTGGAGAAAGGTCTGTCTGGGGACAAAACTGGACACTCAGCCAAGCCTCCTGTTTCAGTTGCCTGAGCCCCACCTTCAGAAGCACGGGGGACCTCTGTTCCTAAGCCTTTCTGGGGGGCTATAGCACAGACCAGCTTACTTCTGAGCTTCTCCCAAAGCCTTTTCTCAGTCCCTTGGCTTTACTGTCAGTTACCACTGACTTTCCAGCTTCCAGTATCCTGTTGCCTTCGCTGCCTCTCTGTCCTTGTGTATTTACGCCTGAAAATCCTTCCCCATCGCTTGGGCAAGAGGCCGGGGAGACTGGGAGAAATCTGCAATAACTTGAACTTGAAGTAGGTGTAACTTTTATGATAAGAAAAAATGATTGTGGTTGTAGAAAAGAATTGAGTTGGAGATATAAAATGTAAACGTCCTTATCTTTATACGTGTAAAGTCAATAATACAAAGCAATGCACGCTATGTTTAAAAATAAACCGTGTAGACAACAAGCGCTTCAGCATCTTGGTAAAGTCCTGAATGCTAGGGGTGAGGTTATCGAGAAGGCTTCATGGCAGAGGTGGCAATTTTCCTGGACTCCGAACACTGGGTAGAATTTGAATTTCTTAAGGGAGTAGGTCTCTTTTTAACTCATTTCTTTATTAACAATTATGTGTAAGGCAGGATATTATCTACTGTAGTAGCCATTGCTTTGGGCTTCTCAACATGTTTTTTCCTTGTTATCCTTCATTTGGATAAGAAACGAATTCTCACTTGGAGAGAATGAAGCCGGTGCAGCAGAGGGAAGCAGAGCCTGGAGACAGACGGAACTGACAACAAGACTTGAGTCGGATCCAGCTGCATCTAAAGCCAGAACGCCCCTGGACTTCAAAGTTGCAGGAGGTGATAAAGTCCCTTTTTTTAACCTTAAGTTAGTTTTACTTGGTTTCAGTCATTTGCAGCAGAAAAAATTCCAAGGAATATGACAGAGTAAAATTCCTCTGAATGTTAGAAGAGCACGAGTGGGGAGACCTCAATTTACCATCTAACCTGAAATGACAACTTGCAGGTCACTTCTCATCAAGCTTATTGGTGGTAGATAATTCCTGCCCTTTGACTCAAAGTCTGCATTTTCCCTTTGGAGCTTGGTATTTTTCTCATAACAGATGAATTATTTGTCAGCAAAAATTAAAGATAAAAGTCAATTCCTATCATCTTAAAAAAATGTGGTGATCTCTCCCTAGAGTTATGGGAGCTGCAGAGTAATTCATCTAGGATGCTGCTGGAAGGGAGAGCCCACCAAGCCCCGGAATTCAGGGCTAAGGGGCACAGAGAATTTTATGCTGGTAGATCGAAGCTTTTGCTGCAGCAGCCGGGGCAAAGACAGCAAACTCTGGGTGACCTGGCAAATGACGTCCTCACAGCTAATACCAATAAGCACACGCCATAGGTCGCCCAGTGTCCTGAGTGCTCTGTTGGTGTTACCCCAAACCTTCTGAAGTCTTTCCATGGTCCTCATTCCCCTTTTCCAGATGAGGAAAGTTCATGAGCAAAGGGGCTCAGCCAGGATGGGTGCCCAGGCGGTCTGGGGTGTGTCTGCCACACCCTAGTCCCTGAGCCCACCCTTAGGTGACTAGTCAGCTCACAGAAGCACCTTTGTGGTGGCAACAAATCTCAGGTCCCTACTGACAGAGCAAAGAGATTGGGGTTTGGGGCAAGAGACAAACTTATCCAGATAAAATCCATTTCTATGTGAAATGCTTTCCTCCATTTGCTTTAGTGGTGGTGAATTTTTCTTATGAGGTTTTAAATATTGTTACCCCCCCCCAAAAAAAGAGGCTTAATTACTATAACATTTCCGAAGTTACCTCTCTTTATGATGTTAAAAGAATTTTATCCACTTCCCCTATTAGTGAGACAGATTCTGTTTGTCACAGGCTTGGAATCTGTCCCGGACCCCTGCAGCTGCACCCCGCACCCCTTCTGTGCTCACGGATGCTGGTCATGTGCAGCATCACGTGGCAGTCCATTGCTCTCAAGGATGGTGAGCACAGGGAAGTCCTGGCCTAACAATCAGGGTCCTCCAGTACCTCTCTGAGCCTGTCTCTTCCCCTGTCTCCCTGGTCCACTCTGCTCTGACTGCTCTGGCCTCCTTGCTGGGACGTGACTATCCCAGAACTGTCTTCCTTAGTTTGGCTCTTCCCTCTGTCTGAAATGCTTTCCCACTAGACAGCTCCCTATCTCCTTCAAGACTTTGCTCAAGTGTTCCCTTCTCATGAGGTCCTTGGCCACCCTATTTAAATCTGCATCCTGTTCTCCTACCACACTCCCAGTCCGTCTGACTCTGCTCTGCTATCTCTGTTGTCAACAGCATGTACCAGTTTCTAACACACTATTTATTTAACTTCTTTATTACGTTTATTGATTGTTGTCTCTCCGCTAGAATGTGTACTTCACAAGGATGGGGATCCTTGTTTCTTCTGTCCGTTGATGGATCTCATGTGCCTAGAAAAGTGCATAGCACATAACAGCTACAAAATAAATATTTGTTGAGGGAGCGAACGAACAAATGAATGAATGAACGCTGGGGAGGTTCTGGGAAATATTTTCCACCTGATAAGTGGAAGAAAGAACGTTGAAGCTCTCTACTCCCCCTGCAGCCTCTTTCCACCCTGGAGAGCATCAGGTGAGGATCTGATGTTTGAGCTGCTGGAATGTCTCCCCTCTGAGGAAGAGCTGCAGGGAACAGCAGCCCTGCCCTGGGGCCCGACCTTTGCTGAACTGCTGGGCCACACTAGCCAAAAATGTCTCCAGGTTTCTCGTTGGTGAAAAAAGTTAAATCCTTCCTTTTAAAGCCACTGTCAGTCAGGCACGTTCTTACTTGCAGCCAAAAGCATCCTCGACTGATGCAATAATTGATGAAGTCACTGTGGTGTAATATGAAAGATAGTTGGTCTTTGTCTTTCGTTCCTGGCCCAGAGCTCCTAAAACCCTTGGCATTTCCTGAGTGATAAGGGTGATAGGAGTGTCTTTTGTTCTGATGAGGTGACTGAACCCAGGATTAGAGTGTGAAAGAGTTGTCTCGTTTTGTGGACCAGCGTCATCAGCTTCCTAAAGAACACTTCCTAAAATGGGTTGTGAGAGTGACTCAGTTGGGGACAATAGCTTTGGTGTTGAATGATACAGAGTGGAAGAGTATGTTTGAGTTGAGACCTAAAAGAGGAACTAGCCAGGTGAAGAAGAGGAGGGTGGGAAGAAGAGATTCCAGGCAGAGGCAATAACACGGGCAATTCATTTAAATTATATGTTGAGTGCTTCCTGTGCCTGGCACGTTAAATTTAGCTGTAGTATTTACAGCACTATTTGTGATAACCCGATAAGTAGGTACTATTAACATTCCAGTTTACAGACGACGAAACTGAGGATTGATGAGGTTAAGTGAATTGCCTAAAATCACAGCTTATAATTGATGGGTCTAAGATTCAAACCAATTTGAGGGCACGTATTAGGTGCCAGACACTGTCCAAGATGCTGGCAGCAATGAACAAACCACACAATTCATGCCCCCCACGGAGATAAAATTGGGGGGCTCTTTTATAGAAGGGAATTTGGGGCAGAGACACCCGGGTCCTTCAGGGAGCCTATGGCTCCTCCATCCCCAAAGGAAGCTTGGGCACTTGCCGCCATATTGGGTGGAGATCGACAGGACTGTTGGAATGCCACAGTTGGCTGCTTGAGAGTAGCTTTGAGCTCTGGGAACACTCATACCACACTTTCAAAAACTGATGTAAATTTATTTTTATTTTAAAATTTCTTACAAGTATTTCATCCGTTACGAGAAAAAAGCAAGTTCCAAAGGGAAAAATGCACACACTGTTGTACTCCATGTCCGAAAAAGCAAAGTGAATACTTTTCTGCTGCCAGTAGGCTTAATTAGGGTAGACAAGGAAGGTACCATTTAAAACGATGGTTTTCTAAAAAAGGCACTGAAGGAAATGGACATGACATTGTCAGAAATCTATGTTCCGGGAAATTTTTTTTTTAATACACTAGGTCTATTTTAAAAAAAGAGGAATTCAAAGAGACAGGAGTGAGAGTTAAGTCTTATTATAAAAGATTCTGTAGACTTAGTGTGTTTATGTAAAATTTGTCATCCTGCAAAGCAGAAGGGTAAGGTTTTATAATAGTGGACACAATTAGTTTTGGCTCCTTAGGAATATTGTCTAAATTGTCTTCCCTTTTCTAGCTAAACTGCTGAAGTAAAAATGTATCAGAAGATTAATGCCCTTTTATCTAGATAATAATAATATCTTATAACTGCCAAGCTGATCACACTTAGATGGCATTTCATTAAATCCTTTCCACCCTGTGAGATATAAATTATAATTGACGTCTCTTTCGGTATGAGGAAGTTGTGTTTGAAGACGGTTATCTGATCTTTCCAGGACCACAGGTGACGTAGCTGGGCCCTGACAGTGGGAATTCTGACTGTGGGCCTTGAGCTGACTGGGGACAGCAGTTAAGAGAATGGGCTGTGGTGTCAGTGGGACCTGGGATTGTTCCTCAGCCGTATCCTTAAGAATGATTTAACTCTCAATCCTCAGTTTTCTTTTCTGTAAAATGGGGGAAAATAATACCTACACCTCATGGTTTTGTGGTGAGGATTAAATAAGATTATTACTAAATATGAAGTATCTACTTGGCATACAGTATGTGTTCAATGAATGGTTATTAGTATTACTGATAAATAACACAGAGAAATAAAAATAATGACTTAATAATACCTTCTTATTCGGAAGAAAATAATACTTTAAAACAGTGGCTCTCAGCCAGGGCAATTTTGCCACCCACAGGACATTTGGCAATGTCCAGAGAACTTTCTGGTTGTCACAACTGGGAGGTTCTACCGGTGTTGCATGGGTAGAGACCAGGGATGATGCTAAAGCTCCTACAATGCGCAGGTCAGCCCCACAACAAAGCATCATCCGGTCCAACGTCAATAGTACCCAAGTTGAGAAACCATCCACCAAAGCAACAAGGATCCACTGAGTATCCTTTTAATGAGTCATGTAAACATCCCTTCTCCAAGCACAGAAGAATTTGAAAAGGAGACAATGTATTATCTTGGCAAGTGCAGAATACAAAAATAAGTTTAAGGAAATGACACAGCTTATGTTGGACATATGAATAGAATGATAATCTGGACGTTCTAAGTAGAAAGAAAATGTATCAGTTTAAGAAAAGTTCTTTGTGGTTTAGAGGGAATAGTTTTCAAAACTGCCAATGTATGATATAATTACTGAAAAATAGAAATTTTCGTATGATGAGACAGCTAAAGTCATCAGCAAACGGCCTTAGCTGACTTTCCATCATTCTTTGAATATTTTTCAAAGGCTTGGGCTTTAGTAACACAATAAGACGTGACTTAATTCAAAAAGGAGTTTTTATCGAGGTAGAAAAAGAACATAATTTAGATTTATTGGTATAAAGACTGAAACGCAGTATTCTCCTACTTAAAAATCAGGAGATGAGTATTTTTCATGATGATCTTAGTCTCTTTAATTTGAATATTTCAAAACTAATTATATTACAAAAATTGAATCCCACACACTAATTCACTTGGTATTGATCATGATGAACTAATTTCTTTAGATTTATGATCTGAATAATTTATTTTTGTGCAACCCACTCCGCATTAGCGGCTTTTGCAAAGTAGTGCAGAAAGCAATCTTTTGCCAACTTCTATTCACGTTTGGGAAGAATTTCCTGTATGTATGTCAAAATCTGTCACTACGGAGCCCAGAGATGTCAGGTTATATAATGCACCAACGGAGAGGTGCAGGGAACATTTATAAAGGGGGGTTATTTTTTTCATGGAAAATATTAAAGAATGACGCATTGTTGCAGTTAGAACAAAGTCTTAGCACTGTGACTGTGCCCTGAGTGCTGTTCCAGGAGGGCCCTCAGGGGTGTTGTCCACATAATCAACCAGGGCAGGGCACACACTACCCTCGCCCTACCGGGGCCAAATGCCGCAGTGGCTGGAGGTGAGAACCAGGCGTGGTGTTGAAAGGAGAAGAGTGGGGATGGGAGAAGGGAGGAGTCTTTACTGAAGTCTAATTGACAATTAAAAAGTGTGTATCTTTAAGGTGTATAATGATGATTTGATCTACATGCACATTGTGAAATATTCGCCACAATTAAGCTGACACCTCCATCACCTCCCGTAGTTACCGTTTCTCTCCTTCGTGTGCGTGTGCGGTGCAGTCAATGTGTATTCATCGTCATCCCATATGTGCAAGCGCTGTGTTTGTGCTGGCAGCAGAAAGTGAGGACGGCAGGATAGAAAGAAGGGAGGACAGCTTGAGATGGAACCACCTGGCTCTTTCCTGGTCTCCTAAAGCTGACAGGTTGCTGGGAGGACTATTAAACAGATAATTAGACAAACAATTCATTACACGGATCATAAATACAGCAACAGAAAGAACTGGGTATTATGAGAAAGAAGGAAAAGCGGAGCTGGTCTAAGCTGAGGATTGGGGAGTAGCTGGGAGGTACACTTGCTGAGTGTAAGAACCGCAGAAAACAGGCGTAGCTCGTTGTTCGTTGACAAGCAGCGAATCTCAGACATAAATTATTCCTAATTTAGCCTGAGGGTCTAGGCCTGGAAGAGACCTGGAGTCCTGCAGGTGGTGACGATTTTCACTAGGAAGCTAACAGAACACAGCAGAATCAACAGGATACTCGAGGGTTCCGGGGGGCCTTGGTTAGCTGCCCAGTGACTTCCGTGAGAACCGGGGCTCTGAGGATGGTGAGGCTGCTGAGTGCACAGAGAGCCTGAGGAGGCCAGGGCTGGCGGACACGGCCCGAAGGAGTGAGGAGCAAGAAGAGGTGGACAATGAGCCCTGGAGCGACAGGCAGTGAGGTCACAGGAAGTGGAGGCAGCTCCAGGGGGCAGGACGTGGGGCCGGGGGCCTGCAGCGAGGCCTCGACCTGCACAGGAAGCAAAGGGCATCACCAAGGAGCAGGCAGGGAGATTATTTTTCATGTTGGTCATAATGAGGAAATTAAGTATCAGTTACATAAACCTTGCTAGGGCTTTTATCCTGTTTGGAGCTTCTCTGACAAAATAATCTGGCTTTCTGGGTGGTATTTGTGAGGGCCAAGAACCAGAGAAGGAAGATGGGAGCGTGGGGAATTGCTCTGGGGCCTGTCTGCCTCGGCCCCTTTTGGGCGACGTGAGATATCTGCCTCGGATCCAAATCAGGAGAAAATAAATCCCCTTGCCTCCCCTCTCCTGATGAAACCGTCTATACGTGACTCTCGGTTGAGATAAATCTGCTTTGTGTTTTAATAAGACCAAAGGTTGAGGGACGGGCAATAGGTAAGAAGTTGTTGGAGATCATATTGATAATTCATCCTGTCTAGACTGAAAAAGGAAAATGATGAAAGAAGGCCAAACAACCCTAAAAACCCCGACCCTACTAGGGCAAGTGGGGGAGTGGAACGCACTGAGAAGTTAAAATGAAGAGAGAATATACGTGAATATAAGCTTTTCTTTTCTTTTACCAGTTGTAAACAATGTGGTACGAGGGAAGATGGGAAGAGATATAAAAATAACCAGCATTAAGCTAAAAGGGATAATTAGAGGAGCCAAAATAAGGGACGGCTGTTGCAAAGCATCCAGCTAACTTTAGGGACTAGCGTTTCCTTCCAGGAGGCTGGGGGCCTTAAATCTTTCAGGATTTAACAAGATCCTAAATGTATATGTCTTAAATACACACAAACACACACATTCTTTGCTTTTTCCTCGGAAGGAGGGAGACACTGGAAGATGTGTTCTTGGCTGTCATTTAGAGAATAGCTTCTAGTACATTTTATTTTCTGTTTAAAGGTCCGGAGAACAGTTGCCGAATAGAAATTGGTCCACAGAAATAACATGGCTTCCTGGAACTCAGGGGGAAGGAAACGGGCGGTTTCTTTAATTACTATGGTATTTGTGTTTGTGTGTTATAAATAAAGATAGCCTTCAGGCTAATGTCCTCAGGAGGGAAGGTGAACCTGGAAATGAATGAATTTGGAATGTATACGGTTGTGTTGAATTTGCTAGGTTAAGTAAGAAAATAATGCTCTCTGTTTTCAATATCCTGGCTACATCAGAGAGTGGTTAGAAATTGTTCTCTGATATTTAATCTGTTTAAATTCAAGGGCATTCTTATTTACATATGCAGAGCTAATGACTTTAACGTAGGCAAGAAAGCTCATTTACAACAAAGATGTGATTGGGGTGGCAAGAGGAGTGTCAATAGGGCCTTAATTAATTGATTTGCTAATTATTCTTTTCTGCTGGGTGTTACGGTGCTTGTACTAACGAGGGGCAGGAACGAGAATGTGCAAGCTATTTTAACTCAGCAGTAGTAGCCACAGCTTCTGGCCATTTTAAGATATTTTGGGATCCTTCCCCCCTTCTTTTATGCTGAAGTTGTGGACTTCATAAAATTGGAGAACTAAATACAGTGTGTACACTTATTTATCAGCTATGAGATCTAGCCCAAGTCTGGGCTTAAGAGGTGTTTAGTGAAGTTGGAAATAGATGAAAGATTTGAATTTAAATAAAAATTAAAACTGTGTTCCATAGCTGTGTCATGTATTTATTTCTTCAGGCTTCTTAAAGACTCTGACTGGTAATAGATACTTCCATGCTCGTTGCTGTAGGAAGTTCAGCTTCTCTGTAGGCCTACATTTTTTGCATTTCTTTGAAAGTCGTGATGCTGAAGAAATTCAAAAATCCCCAGGAGATTCTGTGCAAACGCAATCTCGTTTTTACGTCGATGTGTTCACTTCTCCTGTCTCCTTGACCTGAACCCTTCACTCCATCCCCTTTGTGAGTCCTGTATAGTTTCTTCCTTGGGCACGCTCATTCCCAGCACCCAGCTTTTGCTTAGGCTGTGCCTCTGGCCTAGAATGCTCTCCGCCCTTGGCACATCCTCTCTCCATCTCACTTTTGTCCTGTCTCCCCGGTGATTAGGAGGAGATGGGGATTTGTGGGACCGGCTGACATCTCTTAAGCATAAATCATGCTTTAGGTGCTGTACTGACAATTTGCATGCATTGATTAGTAATCCCTTCACCTTACAGATGGGGACCAGGCTTGGAGGCTGCCAGTGGGCTCACAAGTTATAAGTAGTATAAAGCCAGAACATGAATCTGGGTCTTTTTCTGGTCATTTCAGGACTTAATCTCAGAGTGCCTTGAACTGCTAAGGCTTTATTTCCCTAACCAGATAGTCAGCTGCCAGAAGGCAAGGACTTTATTTTTACTCTCCATGAGAGCAGGCCCTCAATAGTTACAGTTTTCTGCTGAAATAAAAAATAAAATGTAAAATGTTACAAAATTTCATAAATAGGTTAAACATTGGAAGAAAGAAACAAATCCTAGGAGATTCGTTTCTCAAAATCACGACATGGACTCCACAAGCCACCGTGGTTCCTGGGAGCCCGTGGCGCCCGCACAGGCCTCTGGAAATGCATGGTGCTTTTCTTAGGTCGTCAAGATACTGGAGATATTCTTGCTCTTAGTGGGTGGTAGACAAGGACCTCAAGTGTCCTGAAGAACGTGGGACAGTCCCTCCAAACTGCCAGGCCCTAAGTACCAACAGCACCCCTGCCGAAAAGCAGCAGCTGGCTCAGCAGCCTAGTGACAGAAAACGTTACCCAGAAGCTGGATTAAGTGCCGACCTAGCTCCGTTTTTTTCTAGCTGTGTGGCTCCCATGATGTCAATAAGTGCCCTCAGCTCCTGGCACATGGTTGGTGCCCAGTGATGTCAGCTCTTACCCCCGGCCTCTGGAAAGTGTCCTCGATGGCAAGATATGATCTTTGGGGAGAGAAAGAACTTCCTAGACTCATAGTAACAGTGTAAGAATCAAAGTGTCTTCTAAACCAGAGCTTCTCTGACCTTGATGTGCTTACAGATCTCCTGGAAATGTTCTTAAGACGCAGATTGTGATTCAGGACAGTCTGTATTTCTGACAAGCTCTTGACACTGCGGCCGTTGTCTGTGGACTCAGGTTGAGCGGTCAGAGCTCACTTAATAAATCAAACAATCAAGCGCTTACTGCATGTATATTGACACCTTAAATTATAGAGATGGAGGTAACGGAGGCTGGATCGAACGAGTAGAGAATTTGGTTTCCTCACAGAAGGAACTTCCATCTGCTTTGTCACTTTTATCCGAGAGAAGGAGAGAGAGAGAACATTTTCTGTGCATCACTGTATTTCTCTGGCGGAAAAGTCACAGAAATATTTCCTACGTGTATTTCCCCACTAAGGAAAAAAAAAGGGCCATTTTTTGAGTTTCCAAATAATTTTAGAGGAGATATTGTAACTAAATAAAGGGAAAACTTGGCCGCTGTTCTTGGAGACAGGGTGCCAGCCTCACACATCTCAGAAGTAGTGTCAGCTGTGTGTGTGTTTCTGTGTGTGTGCTGTTGCGGATGTGGATGCGTGAGCTGGGAAGCATGTCAAGTCTTTGCTGGGCAATTGCTTCCTTCAATATCACTGGAGAAGGGAGATCTAATATTCTACCATGTGTCCCCCGGAAGATTAAAGCTCTGAGTGAAGGGGCAGGCCTCCACTGGGAACTTTGCATATTGTAGTGGAAGTTATTTGAATATAGTCATTGAGAGAAGAGACTAGTCATTACCCACTTAGAATCCTTCCCGGCTGCAGCCTGGCGTTGTACGGAAGCCAAAGCAATTGGCTCTGCATTTGGCCAGCTGATTTAGCAAGAAATCTTGCAAATTATGCAGTCCTTACAGATGGTGCTGTTGGGTTTGCTAGAATGTTTTAAAACACTGACACACTTGACCATGAACTGAATTTCCAGCCTCTTAGAGCTACTTCCAGCCAATCTTAGACTGTCTCCACAGGCAGCTGGCGATCGGGAGCAGACCTTTCCCGCAACCTTATGATAAACGATTTCCTTTAGAAACCACTTGTATAATAAAATAACTTGGTGGTGGACTTGGCCAAGGGGAACTCCTGGCACTCTCTGGTATCTTTGCTTATCTCTGAGTCACATTTTAAAAAGCTTACCAGTTGACCTTCTGGTTCTCTGCCTGGAGGTCGAGGAGGAGCCAGGACCTCTGGGAGCTCTGGTGTGCAGCGTAAATCCCTGAGGAGCCCCAGGGTCTAAGCCTGAATGTGTAGGGAGAACCGTGGGAGGGCGTGGCTTTCTCCAGGCAGAGGTTCCTAACTTGCCTCTTAGAAGCTATCAGAAAGTTCCAGGTACCATGTTGTATTCATAGGCCCTAGTCTTGCTCAGATCATTGCAGCAGCGACTGTCCTGATCTTTGCTAGTGACTACTTGCTGGCATCTGGGATTCTATCTGAATAGTCCCCTTTCATCCACCTCCCCCAGTGCCCTTTGGTGGTGCTTATTTTGGTTTTACGTAAGCAGCATGTCTGGACGCATGAATGAGGCAGATAAATCCCCCAGGGTCACTGAACTGCCCTTCGTCTATTTTTAGCATGCCATGAATCTACCAGAGCCCACAGCATAACTCACTCACTCTCACAGTGAGCAAGCCTGAGTTTTTTAGCCTTTCCCTGAGGCATTTGGTGGAGGCTAAGCTTAAAGGCACCTGATTCAATCATAGATTATTCAAGATATGTCATACTTAGGCTTCTGTAATCATCACATTGCCACTGTCAACCACACGTTCAGCTCTGGCTCCCAATTTTGTGTTGGAAGCTGCACAAAGTCTCCCGTGTCCTGTGTGTGTGTGGCTCCCGCAATGGAGAAACAGCCACAAGAAAGTATCTAGTACACTCTAAGGGACTGATGATGGGCAATTTGCTCTCTCAGTCAAGGAGTCTTTCTTAAGAGAACCCTTGGCTTGTAGCCTGAGCTGTTGACCTTTGTCTACCTTCCATCCGTTCCATCCCTAGGGACCCTCCATAAGATGAGGACAGTGTGTCTTATTTACCACCATAGTTTCACAAGCGGCCTTAAGCTTTTCCTAATAGATGAGTCAGAGGGAGGCATTCATTCATTTGTTGATTGACTGATTGATTCATTCAACAAACATTAATTGATGAACACCTATATTCTAGCTTGGAACCCTGGCATGGGGTTTCCTCAGCTTTTGATAGGAATATGTGCCTATCACCCACCATTTTGGCACAAGAGCTCCCCCATACCTCCTCTGCTTCTTGGGAGCGTCCTCCTCTAAGGTGTCTCGCTCTGTGCTCCTTGCCAGATTTGCTCATTTACCTCTGCCGGGTCAACACTACTTCTGCCCGCAAAGTGGCTCCTCCAACTTCTGAATATCACTAGTTTCTATTAGTAATTGTTTTCATTCAGGGTCGAACTGGAGGTGAAGGAGATAGTTGTCCTATGATGTAACCTGTGATGGCTTTGTGACATATCCGCTTGGCCAGGCTGAACTACAGCCCAGAGGACTTCCTTTCTACCATGTTTCTGGCCACGTGGGCTATGAGTGAGATGCTCTTGCAAAAACTGGAGGATGGAAGGAAGCAGCAGCTGTTTTGTAGCATATACACACCTTCTCCAAGTTGTTCAACCAGCCACCAATCCAGGTGCCGCTGTGAAGGGATTTTGCAGATGTAGTTAAAAGTCCTAATCAGTCGACTTGAATCAAAAGGGAGACTATTCCAAGTGACTTAGTCAGTGGAAAGCTGGAGGGAGCTTTTAAAAAGAGGGTATAGACCCTGCCTGAGGTCAGAGAGTACAAGTCACCAGCAGAGCAGAAGGAGTTTAGAACCCCTTTCTACACCTGGGACAACGCTCTGTTGCTCCTGCTGCTCTGCTGCCCTGCCTCGCGGGTGAGAAGCAGCAGCAGACCTGTAACTGCTTTCCTTCGCAGCTGTATCTTCCTTCGTTTCACTGACTCTTGGGCTAAGTGTGTGCATTCAGCTCCAGGACCAAGCCCTGGCTTCTGCAGACTACGTGCATCCACCAGCTCGTCCTTGTGGCCTCCCAGCCTGCTGGTCCTCTCCCCTTCGTGACTGCCTGCCCTGTGGAGGTCAGGTCTGCGTAGCCAGCTCCTGCAACCGTGTAGGACAATCCCGGGGAATAAATAAGTGGAGAGAGAGAAAAACCCTCCTACTGGTTTCTGCTTCTCTGGTTGAACCCTGACTGATACACACACTAAAGAGCAACTGTTTGCCCTTCAGGTCATGAAGTTGGGCATCAGCATTCATTCATTTGTCCACAACGGTGCCAGGGTTGGCAACACAGCAGCAAATGAGGCAGACGGGGACCCTGGCCTTGGAGAGCCCAACTTCTAGCAGGAAAGCAGATGTTAAACAGTATTTACAAGGATAACAAGGTTAGCACAGAGCGGTTAGAGGTGTCACTGGGAGACCCTCGCTGGTCCGAGGTCAGAGAAGGGAAGTGAGGGCCTGAGAGACAGTGAGAGAGCATGACCGAGAACGAGAGCAGTTTGAGCACTTCTTCAGAGAGTTGTTGGTTTTCACGGGGCAGAGGGATGAGGCTGGAGAGGTGGCCCACGGAGGGCCCTGCACGCCAACAGGACGGCGTCTGACTTCACCCCGAGGAGCAAACACTTTTATCTAAAAATCTCCCCGCTTTGGAGTGCTATGTTTCTTCTTTATTTTGTGAGATCCCAATTGGTTCCTTTCGAGCCTGTAGGGATCCCGGGGTGTCGCCGTGTGTGCCCCCGCTCTGCTCTAGCTCTCTTCAGCGTTTTCCACAGTCCCCTTGTATAACCCAAGCTGCTCTTCTTACTGTGCTATTGTCACACTGGCTGCTGTTCTTCTGTTTTTAACCCCTTCTCCTGCCTTATGCTTTGAATTCTCACGGCACAGCTGTTGAGGGAAAAAGGAAGGAAACAAAACCTGAACTCTTCACACGAGTTTTCCTGACAATCCCCTCGTCTCATGTTGATTTTCTCTTCTATTAAGGCCATGGCAAAGGCTTCTGGAGGGCGGGCAGTTCACCTGGCCTCAGGATTCCCGCCCTTCTGTCACCACCTGGGTCGCGGGAGCTCAGCCCTTTCCAAGGCTGTTGACCCTCCACACCTCCCGAGCACCCTGACACTCTAAGGATTTTCCTAAGTAATTGAGCCACATGCCATCCTTCAAAAGTGGGGCAGTAAATACCATCAATCTCACGGCCTAGAGAGATGAGAAAGTGGAGAAGCCAGACGGCACGTGACAATACCAGTCACAGTCCGAGTGAGGCTGAGCAGAGGGAGCATCCATTCGCTTCTTGTCTTCCTTGCTTTTGCTCATTCTTCAGCATCCTCTGTTCAGGTCTACCCTGCAGCTGTCTGGGAAAGCAGCTAGGTGTCGAGGGGCGAGCCAAATTTTAAAGAGATTTGAGTTGAAAGTCTGGTCCCACCACAACCTGTTGCTTTATCTGTAAAATGGGGAGAATATTACCTGTCAAATGACTCTTGCAAACCAACTAGTTCAGTGCCAGGAACGTAGATGGGGCTCAGTGAATTTTGGGTATTAAGCATTACGATCTTGAACAAAGTGGCTTTTCTAGAGGCACAGGGAGAGGATTTCACTCCACAGAGGTTTACTCAACAGTTGTCTTACCCTCTGTACCCATTTTTATACAAGGAGTAAGAAGCATCATTTGCTCTAAGAGCAGTACCTGATCTCTCAAGGTCCAAGTCAGGGGTGGTGACAGACGATCAGGTTCATGGCTGTGAGGACACTGGCAGAACTCGCCCAGACGCTGTGCAGTATAGACATACATCCAATCATCATGTTGTGCACCTTGCATACAACGTCATATGTCAATTCGAGCTCAATACAACTAGAAAAAAGAAGCTATCCTCGCTGTAAAATAATAGTGAATCGGAGTGAAAAGGTTTTGGAAGGACTGAGTGGTGATGGCTGCCCAACATCGTGAATGTAATTAATGCCACTGAATTGTACACTTAAAAATGGTTAAAATGGTAAATTTTATGTCTATTTTACCACAATAAAAAAACCCTGCAAAAACGTGAACTGGAGAGAGGCCTACTGGCTGTCTGACTCACTCCTCCCCTGCCAAATGTAGGCTAGCTCAGCAACAACGTGACCCACTTACGACCCGAGCCGTTCAGGGACTCTCGTTGCTAAATGACTCCAGAATGTGAGTCAGGAGGGTCCATATCTAAACTCCTCCTCTTACAGATGGGGGGTGGAGACCCTGAGAGTGTGACAGAGCACCCAGCCCCTGAGAACCAGGCCACTGCTCTGTGCTAGCCGTGCTGACTCTCGGGGCCTCTAGAGCAAGCCAGGCCTCTGGTGCACAGGCGAGGCCTCTGTCTTCCATCCTTTCTCCAGATGTCTGGTCCTTGTCTCTAAGGATCCAGGTGCTCAGAGTTCTCAAGTTGTATAAGCCAGGACGAGGGCCCTGGGCTTCAGTCCTGGACGGTCCTCTCACAGCTGAGCGAGTATGGGCAGTGAGTGATGTCTATGACCTATAGCTTCTTCCTGCTGTCTGAACTTCCTCACCAACCCACACACAGGCCATGCTCTTTCTCTTGTTAGGGCCTTTGTACATGCCGTTCGCTCTGCTGTGAACACCATTTTCCACTTTAATTCCTGTGCGTCCTCAGGTTTCAGGGCAAACACCACTTTATCCAGAAAGCTTTCCTGTCCTCCAGTCTGTGTCACCTCAGCCTGTTGTGTGATTTCTTAGTGACCTACACTTCTTTGTGACACTCATCACACTTGTAATGACTTGTATTATGACTGAGTTCCGTGCAGGGGGCAGGGTCGCGGTCTGTCCGTTGTTTCTCAAGAGCTTAGCACAGGGTGTGGCACATTTGTGCACATTATAGACAAAAACATTAGAAATAAGAACATCAACCCTGTCTTCTCACGAGGGGAGAATGAAGGTGGCGCTCCACCTTGCCTGTATTAAAGGCAGGAGTTGTACAGGAAGTGGGGCAGACATTGCCCCCCGTTCACAGAGACAGGCCCAGGCACCAGTTGATATCGGAAGGAAACGTAAGACGCGCAGGTGGGGGAGCTGAGCTGACCGCCCACCCCTGCATTGCCCGGCAAGAGTAAACAGCAAATCAGCAGCGCCGGGGCGCACGTTAGACACAAGGAATGCTTTCTGGGACGATATTAAGGATTGTTAAAAATGGGTCGGATTATAGAGGAAGCCTTCCCTAGAGGCTTCCGGAACCAGGCCAGAGTCCCATTTCAGCTGGTTATTTTAGGCCTACCACAGGCAGCAGCCTAGACGAGACATCCTCTCAGGGTCCAATGGTTCCGTTCCTCTGACCCGTAATGAAGCTGTAGACACTGCTGTTGCCAACACACGTGCAAGCCCACGCAAACGGGAGAGGCTTCTCGCCAGTCCCGTGGCTGTAAATGCTGCTAGTTCCTTCTCTGCTGAACATTCTGAATTCACCTTTTGTTTGGGAAATGACCTCAGTCTGTAGGCACGGCAAAGCTCTTTCTGTGAAGAACTGGTTCCGTGTTTCAAAGTGAGGACTTCACTGCAAACCAGTTTAACTCTTATATTGCCACTCACCTGGAACAGGTGGGAATATGAACCAGGCCAGGGGATTAAAAGATAACCTGCTGCTCCAATTTCCAGGACACAAAGAAAGCAATCTGGACATGGCTGTGTGTCTTATCCAGGGACAGGGGACACATCTTGGTCTCAAAGTGATGGAAGGGAATGGTCTTGAATATGCAAATGAATCTAATTTAATTAACTTTTATGATCACAGCTCCTTTGAGATAACCATGGGAGCCAATTAGATTCCATTAAAATTCAATCATTTCCCTAAGCTTCAATGAGACACCCTTGTCTTCTCTAAGAAAAAACAAAAAGTGTGAAAAGATCTAATCAGAAACAACAAAGAAGAGTAAGTTGTCTGCTGTGGCTGCTGTGGTCTCAGCAGAAGCTGCTTACACTGTCATCTGCTCTAGTTTCTCATCCAGAGCCTGGTGCTGCAAGCTGCATTGTGAGGTCATTCTAGGTCAGTCGTGGCACTGCTGCCCAGAACTGATTGTAAACGAGCTCTGAGAGGTAAAGGCGATATTTCATACTTTAGGGGCAAAAACTCGAGCCTCATGAGGGTGAGGGCGGAATGCCTGGACCTCAGGCCCGAGACGAAGAGATGCAGAGGGACTTGTGCCCCTGAGCCTTGGCTGCCCAATTTTATATTTTGTCCTTTTTCTTCCCCCTGAGTACAAACGTAACACATACTTATTGTGAAAAATGGAAGAACACAGAACAGCTAAAAGATGCTGTCCATATCTAGAAAGAGCTTGAGGGGCTCTCTCCTGCGGTTCTGTCGCCCTCTTTCCCCCGCGCTAAGCGAACTGTAGAGGACTTCGTGTGTCTGGGGAAGGATAGGAGGGGGTGGGGGGGGCATAATGAGTGGTTGGAGTGAGGGTGTCATATTCCAGATCCTCCCTTCCTTTTCAATCTGTGTCCCATGCCACTCCCCTCTCTTGTCTCTAACACTGTGCAATTACATAGCTGCCAATGGTTTTTGAATCCTGGCCCCTAAACCTTCTCCATGGTTAGAAAAATGTATGGTGGGTCCACCAATTGTTTGATCCGCCCTGAAAGAGCCTTGATACGGGTTCAGCAAAGTGTGCGATTGGGTTTCTGGGAGCTGTGTTGCCTGCCAGTTCTGGAAACATTTAATGTCATGTAATGACAATATTACAATTAATTTTAGCATGAACTTGGGAGATATTTCTACTTCTTCACATAGGCAAGCTATGTCTAAAACACATAGAAGCTCAGAGTAAGTCACAGTGCCCAGCATTATGCGATTATACAATTGTGCAGCCTATTACTCGAGAGGTAGAGTCAGAGTTGCTGTAGCAGGTTTATTAATTGAGCAGATTTGGGAACTCAGATTTTGTATTTCTCTTAGTTAGACTTTTAAAATAATAAAGTACTTACATTCCAACCAAATACACAATTATAAAATAATTAGAAAGAAAAACTGATGATAATGTGGAAAACAGACACTTCTGTGGTTATAAGAGAAAGAAGAAATAAAGGTAATAAAAAACAATTAAAACTACCTCTTTTGTTTTTTCACCAATAGTTTCATCTGTCTTTGTTTTCAAGACCTTTAGCTTAACTGGGTCTCACAGTTCTTTCCTCTGCGACCTTCTAGTGCAGGTTGAATCGTTTTGTGCCTGGGCTGCTATGATTTCAACAGCTAACGTCTACTGAACACCGCCACATGCCAGGCACTGCATGCTGAAGCACGTTCCAGCTTATTTTAACCCTTACATCAATATTCTGAAGTTGATTGTACCTAATATGCATTCTTTTCTCTTCTTGTTTGCTAACAGAACCCAATTTTGCTTGGAGTGTCAATGTATCCAGCTAACAACTTTCCCCGCCTCCATCACTGCTAAGGTGGCTCTGTGATCCAGTTCTAGCCAATGAGATGTAAGCAGAAGTCTGCTGGGTGATTCTGGGAAGATTTCTTCTTTTTGATAAATTGGGACACACATAGCTAGAGAAAAGCTCTCAGCCTGCCCCCGCTTCTTTCTGCCTTAGATATAAATGTGGTGTCTGGAGCTGCCTTCAGTATAAATGTGATGAAACTGCAGCAGCCATGTTGGAAACACAAGGCAATGATCCAACAAGCTAAGGAAGGCAGAGTGAAAGGTAGAAAGAACCTGGGATGCTGAAGGCATCACTGAATAGCTAAACCATTCCCAGCAACTGCCTAACGCTGTACTTCCAGTGATGCGAGAAAAAGAAACAATTTTTAAGCTATTGCTAGGTGGACATTCAGTTATTTGCAGCTGAACACTTTCCTAATCCCATTTTTCAGATAAGGAAAACTGAAAGGCTAAGTAACTTGCCAAGCTTATAGAATCTCTCAGAGGTGGTATAGGGATTTTAATTCACATATTCTGACTCGAGAACCTAGAGCTTACCCTCTTAGACATGATTCTATACCACATCCCCATTGTGCTAGGTTGCGAGGTCTACTCATGGACTTTTCAGGAAACTAGAGCTTCATCTTGAGCCTCCCTCTGACTTCTCTTCCCAGAGATGCTAGGGTGATATATCTAAAACCAGATCTAACCATCTCACTTTCCTGCTTGAAATCCTCAACAGTGTTTCTTCCCCTACAGCAGGGTTGTAACCTCAACTGTCTTTAGAGTCATATAGGTAACATAATTGGCAGAGGCAAGTCGATTATAAGAAAATCAATTGTGTTGGTGTTATCTACTGCTGTGTAGGAAACTGTGCCCAAACTTAGCAGCTGAAAACAACAAACTCTATTTCTTACACAATTTCTGGGGGTCATGAATCTGGGAACAGCTTGGCTGAGTGCTTCTGGCTCAGGTCTTTCATAAGTTGCAGTCAAGATGTTGATGGGGACTTCAGTCATCTGAATACTTGACTGGAGCTGGAGAACCCACTTGAAGAAGCCTGACTCACATGGCTGGCGGCTGAAAGCATCACATCCTCACCATATGTGCCTCTCCTCACAACATGCTAGCAGATTTCCTCCAGAGCAAGTGGTCCAAAAGAGGCAGAGTCACAGTGTCTTATGACCCAGCCTTTTATGACCCAGACATATCATCACTTCTGTCCTATTCTTTTGGTCCCACATATCAAATCTGATACAGTGTGGGAGGGGACTACACAAGGGTGTGGACACCAGGAAGCAAGGATCACTGGGGCTCATCTTGGAGGCTGATGACCCTCAGGTAGCTATGGGACAAAAATGTGATTTTTACTTTGTAGTGTCAGCCAATCGTTGCTGTGGTGGGACACGGGTCCTGTGTTGCTGGATGTTTCCATTTCCCAAATAGAGCCAGAAATATGGATTTCTAAGTTAAATCTCAAGATAGTAAATTTTGGCTCAGAATTTTAAAAAATCCTGTGTGGGCCAAACAAAATACAAATGCAATCCAGATATATCCTGTGAGCTGCCAGTTTGCAACCTCTTTGGCCCACAGCACGGAAGGCAGATGTAGGTCTAAATCCAGTCCACGTGGCTGGCTAGAGTGACGCTTCCAGGAGGATTCTGAAGACGAGTCCAGGCTTCACCAGGGATGTGTGCCATGATAATTCAGTTGTGTCTGCTATGGATGAAGGTGGGGAGAGTGATGACATGTGTGTCTCAGATTGACACACATGGCCATATAATTTATTGCTCAAACTAAGATACTTTTGAGAGTAAAAGAGGGTGCTGTAATAATTACACTAACGTGGTGACCATACACTGGGACTGGCTCAGGCAAACCAAGATGTACAGTCACCCCTCTCATAGCCTTTCACGACGTCTCTCCAGTGTTCTCTCTCATTCTCCATCTCTATTCAGTGGGGCCACCCCAGAGGCTCCCTGTTCTCAGAGCACATGCGCATTTCTGACCCTGCTGCCTGCACTCCTGCTGGGCCCTGATTGTCCTGTTTTCTCCTGATCCCTACTCCCCTGTTTCCTCTTGGACTTCAACTTCTTCAAGTCCTAGCAAAACTGTTGTTACCAAACCCATGTTTGTTTCTGCTTACTGCCCGGAGAGCTAAACACTGAGACAACGGGATGGCAGCAGAGAGAGAGTTTAATCACAAGGCAGCCATGCGAGGAAGCAAGAGCATGAGTCTCAAATCCTCTTCCCTGAAAATAGAGACTCAGGGATATTTATGGGATGGAGGGCAAGGTGGTCTGAAACGTGGAGATAGGTGATTGGAGGTGAGGAGAGGTGAAATAATTGATGATCTGTGCAAGCGTAGTCAGACTCCACGCCTCTTCATAGGACCCATATTCACAAAATGGTGGCATGAGCATGATCTGAGGGTGGGGTTTTTAGACTCTTGATGTCAAAAGGTCACTTATTGGACATCTGCATGGGGCCAGTTGATGAGTTGGTGGTCTCAACTGGCCTGAAGTGGACAAGGAGTTCTAATTCCTGAAAAACAGTGCAAACACTCCTTACCATGGTGACCCAGTTTCCAAGGAGATGTTATCTATAGGAGCCTAGTGGGAGTCAGATAGCATATTGCTTAAGCAGCATGGTTAACAATGGGTGGGGGAACAACTCATAGCTATAATCAGTAATTGCAAAAAGGAAAAAAAACTTTAGTTCCTAGCTACTTCATCATCAATGGCTAACTGTGTGCCAGTTTCAGCCCCTCTATTGTTTGGTCATTCCTCATTCTTGAGGGATTTGGGGTGACGACTGACCTAGCTACTTCCTGCTGAATTGGGATGTAGATCTGGGTTAGAGGAATGAAACTATTTAGCACTCATTTGGAAATATTCTCTTGTTCCTGGCTCCAGGTTGACATTTTTGTATTATTAAAATTTCATACCTTACTCAACAGTTTTGGAACAACATCTAAAGGCACGTTTTATAATTAAGTATCCAACCAGAAGGATAAGAAGTATAGACATCCCAAATTTTAACAATCCCTGAGAATAGATCTAATCCCAGTGGGGCCTCCATCTCATCTCCAGGTGAGGCAGACATCTGGTCTTAGTTCCTGATAGTCTTCTGTTCCACTGGCTGTGCATCAGAGACCAGAGCAATGCCCTACACCCTGATCTTTCAGTTGTCATTGATGATGTCTATCAGCATAGACTCTCTTTCTGGGGGTCATCACATTCCTAAGGAACTCAAAAGAACAAAGTTATCAACTTATAGCAGCTGGGAGGGGCCATAAAATCTACAGAGCATGTCTGGGTTAGTTAATCAGAGGTCATTCAAAGTTACAATATGGTTTCTTTTCTACAATATGTCTTCCCTTATGTCAACATTTTATTGACCCAGTATCACTGTCTTGTTTTTTTATTCTGTTGCTTTCACTTCCTCCCCTCCATTCCAGGTTAATCGCTCCTTCAACAGGGTTTTGTAGCACTTTATACATATCTTTAATGCAGTATTTTTCACAGCAACCCACACAAGGGGTCATCTATTCCTCATTTAGGCCTCTCATGCCCATCTTAGTGTCTGGTACAAAGTAGGTGGTTAATAATCATTTATTGAAATTTTATGTTGAATCTCACTTCTGCTCTTTTTCTTTAACACCCTCTGCGGGAGATGATAATGAAAGGTACAAATGCCAAGTAGGCAACAAGAGGGAGTAGTATAGGAACAGAGAAAATCCACCAAAGGGATAACTGCTTCCTGAATTACTGACCATTAACCTAAATAGTGTTCACAGTAATTTCAAATTCTTCTCTTCCTTTTCACTTCCCAGGGAACACAAGCTGTTTTCATTGAGAAAGAGCTTCTATGTTCACTGTAAGAATAAGTCCTGTGGTCATTACTGCAGAGACCACGAGTCCTTGGGTACGTATGTGCTTTATAAAAGCTGTCTCTCACAAGGTCATGACTAAGCAGAGAAAATAAGTCCCAGGCACACACCGGACACGTAGGAGGATTTATCCTCTTGTGTACACATCTAACAGCCACTAATACTCATGTGCATTGTCTATAAACTTTGGGGGAAAAATAGAAGCTGATGGAGAGCAATGCTCTCTATAAATTCTCATGAATGAGATCAAACGACAGGGTGCTAAAGGAGTAGTCCTGTGGGACTGAGATGTGTTTTCACTGGAGAGGGGTAGAGTTAATGGTAGAACACGATCAAATCTAATAAATTCTTATTAATTTTAATCCTAAAGTCTGAGATGGGGGACAGCCAAGGATAATCACGTGGTACCTTTTCTTTGGTGGGCTTTCATCTGGTCTCCTTCTAAGTTAGAAGACCTAGAAATGGGGACCCTGTGCTGGCTCTGTCCTTGGCAGTGTGATTTGCGGTCCTAACTTCTCTCTGAACTGTCTTCCTGTGTTAGATGGGGCCACTCCTAACACTTATTTCACAAGGTCAAATGGAGCAGGCATGTGAAAGGACTTTGTAGACTGGAGTGAAGTCTACGAAAGGTAGTTGGGACTATTATTCAGCTAATTGGCAGGAGTGGTGATGAAAACCATACCTAAGCCGCCCCTAGGCCTCCTGGGGCTGAAACCTTGGTTTATCCTTTGAAGCAAGGATACTAATACTACCCAAAAAAGCATGAATGCTTAAATTAGTCTGGGACAGGTTGGGTTTGCCGGAGAGGGTTGGTCCCAACCTCACAGGCTTTAAGCCTGAGGATGGCAGTCGGTTTGTTCTTTTATCGCCCACCTTGGAAAGGGCGAGTCTAAATCGGAACACTCCTTCCTGTGTTTAAGCCATTTCTGCCGAGTCCCATAGCACTGATTACAGTTCTCACACTCCGCACCTGGCTGTTTCATTCTTGGCTCACCTCTAGACTCTAATATCCTGCAGAAAACACTGAGGCTTTCACAGTTGCCCATCTCTTAACCTTGTGCCTTGCTGCGCCCCATGTAAAAGCCAGGACTCAGCGTCTTTCCCGCCTCATTGTCCTGAACCTCTCTGGGAGCAAACACCTTGGCTCCCTTCAGATCTTCCAAAGAGAGGTTGACGGAGCTCCTCCGCAGTCCTGCGACCTTGGGTGGCTCCTTCAACTTCGCAAAGAGGGACAGTAAGAGCCAACGTGGGGGCCGTGTGAGCATGAGCCGTGATGGAAGGATGAGCACCTGGGACACACAACTGTCCAGGAAACAGAAGTGCTGTCGTCGGTTTTGATAAAATAACAGTAAAGGCCTTCAGAACAAGACGACCTTTGAAATGAGTCCGGAAAGATTAATTTGTACTTCAAGGTCAAGAGGCTGTCTGCCAACATTTGCCACGTGCTGAGTTAGAAGAAAAGCCTGTCCTAGAGGGAGGGACAAATGCCCGCACACAAAACCCTAAATAAGACCGTAGTAGATGGCGCCGCGTCAGTACAACGGAGCCCTAAAACAAGCTGGTCCTCCATGGACTGAGCCCTCCCATGGGGACTCTTGTTTTAGTTGAGTAGCTATCTGAGCATCACTCTTTAGTATACTGAAAACAGCAGTACTTGACATCGTATCAAGACCATGAGTGTGACGAGATTGCCTCAGAATAACCAGCATCCTGTGAGCCAGCTGGTCTTAGACCAGGAGACTGCAAACAAAGTCAGGGTCTCTTTAGGGCGGGCCAGTACATACCGCCCTGTCACTCACCGGGGCTAGACTCTATTCTCGGAGTTTCATTTCTTAGTTAAAGACCTTGATATCTATTAAAATGGTGATATCCTTGCTGTCATCAATCACTGACACATTTGTATGCGTGCGTCTGGGTCCTGTTTGAAGACAAAGGCTTCCTGGGGGAGAATGCTCAGAGAGGAGCTGCTGGAGGACAGGTGCCCCGCAGGGAAGGAGAGAGCCGTGTCTGGAGGCTGGGAGATGGATGCGGAGCCTGCTAAGACTCTCCCGTCCAGAGAAGCGATGGGGCCGTCTTTGTCCTCAGTGCGGCTTTATCTTCTGAGTCCCTCCTCCTGCGTGCTGGCACTGGTTACATTGGGAGAGATGGAGCACAGATTTTTCCCTTGTTCTTCTATTTGTTCTTGGAGCCAGGAGAACAAGGAGGGAGGCCTCTCTTTGTTAGGAAAGTGGGGAGAACCTATACTTCTGGCTCATTTGTAATCCTTGCATTTTGATGTTGTAAACTGTCTCCAGGGCTTTTAAAATACTGAAAAAAAAACAATGAAAAAGTAAGAAAGAACTTTTGGGGCCAGCCCCGTGGCATAGTGGTTAAGCTCATTGTGCTCTGCTTCTGTGGCCTGGCCTCACAGGTTTAGCTCCTGGGCGCAGACCTCCACCACTCATCAGCCATGCTGTGGCAGTGACGCACATACAAAGTGGAGGAAGACTGACACAGATGTTAGCTCAGGGCTAATTTTCCTCAGCAAAAAAAGAAAAAAAAAGTAATAAAGAACTTTTAATAGCCTAAGGTGGATATTATAGTTCTTCTAGTGGGAAAATTATGATGTAATGTTCAATCGTTCTTCTTCATGAAGACTTTTTTTTTGATGAAGCAGGAACTAACAAAGACTGAGTCAAGAAAAAAAGTCATTGTTGAATAATATACAATATTGAGGTTTCATGGGCTCTTGTGAATGGTTCAAAGAACTACAGATAAACTGATATGAAAACTGAAAGTAGATTTACTATGAAGTTTTATTAATGACAGTCTGAGATTACCTTTTGTATTTGCTCACTGGTGTATTGTTGGTCTTCCCACTACAATGGAAACCCTGCACGTGGCGGGGGGCACGGGCCATTTCTCTGTTTCCACTGTGTCTCCTGCTACCTTGCCCAGCCATTGGCATATTTGTGGAATGACAAGTTTCTGACCCAGCCTCATCCACTGGCTCAAAATTACTCTTTTCCTAAATTCACTTTATTATAAGCACTAAAATGAGGAATCTGAAGATGGTTTAAACAAAACAAAAGAAAACTCAATCCTGACCTAAAATCATTTATGATAAACACAAAAATATTCTTCAAAAGACACAAGTTAGTATGGCTCTATATTTTTAACATCTGTCATTTTAAACAAATTATTCAGCATTGTAAGATCACTTATAAACGACGTCAGTCAGGCAGCGCTGCAGGCTGAGTCTTGAAGGATATTTTTGGAGGCCAGATTGGGAAAGCTCCACCTCTCATATGGCCCAGAAAGGACTGAAGCAATCTGGGCTCTCACCAGCTCCCTCTCTTCTGCCCGGAGGTAAGATTTGGTTAAGCTGCACATTATTTGTGCTGCCCCCTCCAACACTGCTGGACATGGCAGAGGTAAGAGCTTGAACAGGAGCAGGGATGGAAGGGCCCCGCCCCCCAGCATTAGAGGAGTGAAATTAATGGCAATGAATCAAAGACCTCTGTGCTGACTGCCGAAGACTCGCCTTTATGTAGAAATCCTGGGGGCCTTTACATATTGAAATGAATCATTGTCGCCTGGCCTCTGTCACTTTTACTCTTCATTTGCTTGATGTATTTCATCTAAATTTGGAGGTATTAAGGATCACTGTTTCATCTCTTGTATTTATTGTCACACATTTATACTTTGGTTTTCCTGCAAACCTATAAAAATATGCTATTTAAAGACGTTAAAGGATGAGTAGCATCATGCATTGCCAAAGCGTTTGATTCTACAGAAGCCTCTTAAAGTTTAGTAAGACAAAAGATTTGCTTTTTAAAAATTTTTAATTTTTTGTTTTTGTTGAGGAAGATTCACCCTGAGCTAACATCCTTGCCAATCTTCCTCTATTTTGTGTGTGGGTCGCTGCCACAGCATGGCCACTGCTGAGTGGTGTAGGTCCATGCCTGGGAACTGAACCTGGGCCAATGAAGCAGAGCACGCCAAACTTAACCACTAGGCCTGCATTTTTTTTAATCTCTAGATTAGGGTGACCAGCTTGTTCTGGTTTTCCAAGGTCTTTCCCGGTTTTAAAACGAACGGAATGTCCTGCATCCCAAGGACTCTTTCAGTCTTGGGCAAATGGAGAAGGTTGGTCCCCCATCCCTGGCCATGTTGTTGAGTGAACCTAGTCAGGATTTCTTGAAACTGGAGCATGCAATTGATTTGGAGTCCAGCGCTGCACTTTAAAGGATAATAAATCTCCACTGTGGCAAAGAACATAAGTCACTAGGCAATAGAAGCATACATGTCTTAAGGAATTGCCTTGTGCCTAGTTCTTTGAAGTGCTACCCTTTGGAACCACTCTGGGATTTAGACATTTGTGCCTCACTCTTTCTTGGTCCCGAGAACACGGGGTCAAGTTTTTCAGAAGCATTTGAAGTTGTTTAGAGAACTGTGAAGAATTTCACCAGGCTAAACAAATTATCCACGGGGTGAAGATCAATTGCAAAGGGGCTGGTGATGGCAGTGTCCTTATCAGAGGCAGCAGGATGCCTTTGACAGAATGCGTCTTTGCTACCAAACAATCTTCTATGAGAACCAGCTTTTCCCTCCATGCAAACGGGATTGATCTGTGTGTTGGAAAATGTTCCTGTCATTCCACTGCTGGGCTGGGATGTGAATGTTGAAGGAGGAAAGTGCTGGAAGCCATGATCGTCAGGGATTAAGGACATTGTGTCCATGGTTTGAGCAACCCTCTCCTGTACTGTACATGTTAATTCCTTGAACTCCTGAACTTGTCAGTCTGCTTTTCCAATCCCTTTTTTATGATTGACACCTAAGTGATTCCTGGAGAGTGGAGGTAGTGTGACAGAGCAGAAGGAGCAAGGGTTTAGTGTCAGATAGACTGGGTTTACAGCCCATCTCTGCCCAGTACTAACTATGAAATGTAGGCAAGTCTCTTGACTTCTTTGAGCCTCAGTTTATCATCTATGATATAGGTACAATGATTCTTCTCATGATTGTCACAAGGACTAAACAGGATGACATGTGAAAGTGCTCAGTAGATACTGAAATTGTACTAAAAAGGACAAACAACTCACATACTGTGATGATATGTCGACTATCTCTGGGCACCTACATGTCAAAGCTGGTCTTAAAAGGCTGCTGGTTTGGTAAGTGTTGGTGGAGAAAGCACTTTAAACCAGGAGTCAGAGAGTATAGCATCTACCCCCGGCTCCACCCTTAACCACTCTTGGGCGTTCGTTTCCACTGAACTCAAGTGAGAAAATCGTGTGAAATGATTCCTGGAACCTATCATACTTCTAAAATTCCATGAATCGGTAAAGTCTGCAATATGTGAGTCTGAGGTGTGTCTGTATTCTACAGCAACTACAGTACCATGTATCACATTATATTCTACAGAAGACACCATCCTACATCCTTGACTTCTGCCTCAGGAAGGGTGGTTTCTTGCAGCCCTACATACCATTCAACATGAACTGTGTGACCTTTCCCCACTCTGCAGCCATAGCTGTTGGGACTAGGTGTGGAAACCTATCGCATAGTGGACCTGTTAGATTCTCCTGATGGGCATTTGGGATTAGAATATGGAAAGTCTAGTTAATAGTCAGTGATGCTGGACCTGGAAGGTCACCATGTAGGTCTTAGGAGGCTGAGGGTACCATTTTGTGGAAGCTGTGACGGATCATGTGAAAACGGGGAAGGAAGGAAATATGGGGGGGGGGGAAGGGGAAGAGGAGGGATGGGGGATGGGCAGGGGAGGGGAAGGGGGAGGAAAAGATGGAGAAAGTAACTTCTTTGGTCATTTTCTGTTCCAATCACCTACAGGCCTTGCTCTTCTTTCTACATTTGAGTTCTGTGAAAGTTCCCTGTATTCTGTTTTACCTAAAGCAGATTTGAGTGGCTTTTCTGTTTTTTGTGTCCAGCCCTAAGACATATGGTAACATAGACTGGGCATTGGTGGTGCAGGCTGGGAATTCTCCGACGGCAGGATTTTGTCTTGCTGCTTTTGGAACAAGCATTTTGCCCAGCACTCTGCACAAAGTCGGTGCTCAGTGAACTCATACTGAAATACCATGAAAATAATATGTTTGTATATGAAGAGTGTCATCGATGGCATTTATATAAAAAAGGTTGATTATAGTGGATGATTATGTTTCAGGAAGCGTTTCCCGGATCCTCCCAATTGGCCAAGAAGCATGATTGAGTGCTGTCTTCACTGTGTCTCCAGGACCTGTTGAGGATCCAGCTCACTGTAGGCTTTATTTTAAAACGTCTGTTGAGCTGAATGGCCCAGGATTACTTTACATACTGTGGAGATATAAAAAGAGATATAATTTATAGTTGCTCTACATAAGCAGCTTGCAGTGTAGTTAGGAAGATACAATGAAAAAAATAAACCACAA
This sequence comes from Equus przewalskii, assembly GCF_037783145.1. Classification (NCBI taxonomy): domain Eukaryota; kingdom Metazoa; phylum Chordata; class Mammalia; order Perissodactyla; family Equidae; genus Equus; species Equus przewalskii. The sequence goes on along the minus strand of NC_091835.1, from coordinate 84,473,158 downwards.
TCAACCAAATGTGATTTGCAATGGATTTCAAATAGCTGGGAGAACGGAGGGTCATCAAGGTTAAATATGCTTAGAGGGGTTTTGTGGCAGAGCAGGGGGTTGAGTCGCTGCTGGAGAGCTGGGTGAGGGGAGGAGGTGGAAGGCTCAGCAGAGGCAAGGGGCTGTCCTGAGAGTTTTGCAGTATACACACTTACAATTTACTGCTTCACGTTGGGAAATGTGAGACAGAACGTCCAAGTATGAGAGGCAATAGGGCGTTATGGCTAACAATGCCGACTCTGGGGTTCGACTTTCTGGATCAAATCCCAGTTACACACCTCGCTCCCCCCGTTACCGGTTTTGTGATGTTGGGCAATTTACTCAACCTTCTGTGCCTCAGTTTCCTCATCTGTAAAACTGGGGGTGCTAATAGCATCCATTATGTAGGGGTATTGTGAGGATTAAAGGGGATACTGTTGCAAAGTTCCTAACGAATGTCTGGCACTTAGAGAGCCCTCGGTCAATGCAAGCTGTTATGATCTGTAGTGGTGAGACTCAGTTAAGAGAACTACCCCATTAATGTTGAACTGCCACAGCGAACAGCGAATCTCTTGGTCATTAAGGAGGGCAGTTACCGTTTGTGGAGCACTGGTAGGACTGGTTTACGGTAGGAAGAGCATCGAATGTCTAGGACCCCCTGGAAGGTCTTGAGAGCCAGGGAGGAGCTGGACTGGGTGCATACCTGCTGGGCTCAGTTGTTTTCTCCTGAGCAGGGATGTGATGAGAGTGAGAAGGAGAGACAGGGGTAGGAGGTCCAGCAAGGAGCCGGGAGGGGGCTAGTGCCATAATTCAGGTGTTAGGTGACACAGGCCAGGGCCAGGGCTGTGGCTGTGAGATGGAAGTGTGGCGGAAACTATGAGAGACTCAGAGGAAGGTGTGCCCTTCTCATCACCTCTGCTGCCCCCGCCTTGGTCCAGGCCCATGTCCCCTCCTGCGAAGATTATTGCAACCTCGTCCAGACCACTCTGCTCTGCCCTTGCCTCCTGCAGTGCTGTCTCTGCAAAGCCACTCCTTTGTGTGACTGTCCAAAGCTCCTGCTTCCCTTGAGGACGAGCTGGACTCCTCCCTGGGACCTGTGGGGCTGCACCGCCGGGCTCCTTCCTCTGCTCCGTGCCTGCCTGTCCTCTCCATTCCAAGAGCTGTCGTCCTTGCTGTTCCTCAGACACTGCAGACCTGCTCCTGCCACAGGGGCCTGCCTGTGCTCTTCTTCCCCTGAGCACCTGCAGAGCAAATCCCTCCACCTCCTTTCGGTCTAAACTCAAATGTCACCTTGTTAGCGACATCTTCCTTGACCACCCTTCTCCATCTTGGTCTGCCCCGTCCCCTGTGCCTGCTTGGCTTTTCCTTGCCTTGTCCCCACCTGACCTGCTTTCTTCTTTACTGTTACATTGTCTAGTTTCCCCACCAGGGCGTTGGCTCTATGAGGCAGGTATTTTTGACCGTGTTGCTCGCTGATGCCTCCCGGGACCTAGAACAGTGAGGGCAGGAAGTGGGTGCTCAATAGAGACGTACTGAATGGCTGGCTGGATGAATGCAGTCAGACGGCCGTGTCAGGCACAGCACTCGGGGCCCCTCAGGAGCGTGGGATTGAGACCCTTGTGGGAGTGAAAGTGGGCACCATTACTAAGTAAGATGGAAGGACGGGCATCAGTGGGGACTGTGCCAGCAAAGGGGATGCGTGGTCACCCTGGAACTAGGGAGAGTCAGCAAGAGGTCATGGCTGGAGATTTGGGTGTCTCTTGCCAAGAGGGGCACAGGGAAGCCGCAAGGATGGGGTGTCTCGTCATTGGCTGAGGGAAGGCGAGAACGTCAAGGCCAGCTTCAGGAGCCTCCCATAGGCGGAGCAGGAGGAGAAAGAGGGGTCTGTGAGAGACTGAGAAGACCCGGACAGGAGAAGAGGCGCCAGGGTCCACAGGCGCGGTCCCAGGAAGGAAGGGAAGCGGTGGGGCCTCCGGGCAGGGTGGCTACAAAGTAGGTCAGCTGGGACTCGGCAAGAAAAATGAGTCAGATGAGAGACTCAGTGGCTTTTTGATTTTGTAACAAAATCTTCATCTATCTCAACAAAGTGCTAAAAGGCATTTAATTAAAGTCAATTAAAATTAATTTTCATTTGAGAGCGTTTTTCTGTTCCTGCCCTCATTATATTTTGAGGCACTTTGGGTGCTTTCAAAGACCGGCTCAGGAGGAGGGTTTGGTGCTCCAGCCTGAAGGTTCTCGTGCCTCTGCCGGGCCTGAGTCACTCAAAGGTCCTATATTTAGAGTGTCATTGACACAGAAAAAATCTGGGCCCCAATCGGAAGACTCAAAAGCAAAAGGGGAGACTTTTGTGATTTCTTTGGGGTCAGGAAGATCGAACATTGAGTTTCTGGGCTAGTACAGATAATATTGCCTGAAATTTGATTTTTCTTGGTAAACTGGAAATTTTGATGACTTAATTATCAGTTTAAACAGCTGATTTCCTCTCTGGCTTCTTACTTCCATGAGAGGAGGGTGTGTGTGTGTGTGCGGGGGGAAGCCAGCAAACAAACAAAACTCTCGTTCAAAACACATTGAAGTGATGGTGTTGACAAAGATGCTGAGGTGTACGGAACAATAAAGCTGTGGGTCAGCCGGTGGTCTGTCACATAATGGTGAGAAGTGAGCTAGGTCACCAATCATAACACTTTTGTCTATGCAGACATGTTAGTCCACTTGGCTCCAGCCACAAGGGTCCTTTCCAGGTAGAGAATGTGCGAAGAGCACACGGGTCAGAGTTCTCAGTTTATTAGACAGGAAAGCCACAGGGCTGGGGTCCTGGAGACAGAATCTGTACCCCGCATTCTCTGACGGCGAGTGTGAACAGTCGAGCTGGGTGGCAGCGTCGGACACGGCCCATGCAGCAGGCCCTCCCCGTCACTTCTTTTTGTCACAGCCAAAGTGCTACTGGGCTGAAATCGCCGTGGCACGTAACTCCCGGAAACTGAAGGAATAAAATCTCGAGGACTTCAAAAGGGACAAAATCATGAACGCTGAGCCAGAGCCCACTGGCATGGCTCACAGAAGTCCTCGAGGCAGAGGGCTCCTCCGAGAGGCGACAGTGTGGCTCTTGGCTACCCCTGCACGGGCGCTGGTGCTCACAGAGCAGTAGGCTGGGAGCTGATTTTGAGGCCACATCTGATGAACGTGTGTGGCCGAGGCTGACCTTGGGCAGAAGGAGGAAGCACGAGTTTGCTCTGGCCCACCACACCCTCCGCCCGTCTTCACCCCAGCCCTGAACGCTTCACAGAAGGTTTCACTTTCAAAATGATCACTTATTAGAGGCATGTGGTGCGGCCTCTGTCGTGTTCAGTACCCCTCCTTTTCCGTTTTATCACCTTCTTGCCTCCTCTCCTCTGGTTACCACCTGTTTTATTTCCATGGCTTTCCTTTTTCCTTCTCTTTGACTATTCTCCTTTTCCTCTCCTGAGATATGAAACAGGGAGGGAGCGGGGTAAGAAGACAGAGAATGCATCTGTTACCTGTGCGGTGTACATCTGTAAAGTCTGTGGTGCCCAGGTTTGCGTTGTTGCCGTTTGTCTTCGTCCTGCAGGGTTGTCGGGACAACGGATGTGGATATTTAGTTATTTTTATATAGTTATAAATAGTTAGTTTTATATAGTTGTATATAGTTTTATATAGTTATAAATAGTTATATTTAGATATTTAGACATGTCCCATGTCTGGCAGACAGTAAGGTCTCAATAAATACGTACCAGTTGTTAGTATTTAAAAGTTTACCCGTGGAATAAATATCTCTAGGTCTAGGGCATTCCATTTGAGTGGACATTTCTTTAATTCTCTTAAAAGTTCATTTTCCTGAGATTCTTTAAGTAATTATATGCGTGTGCATGCAGACACACACACACACACGCACACGCACACGCACACGCACACGCACACTTTCTTTCCCTGTTTTAAAGAAGTTGCACAATGCAGAGAAAAGCCAGTGCTTCCCCTTGGTCTGGTAAAAAGGCTTCCAACAGTGTTTGACTGGCCTGCCTGCCCTTGCATACGTCCCTACCAACCCAAACCACCTTCTCAGTGGACGCGCCCTGGCCTCACTACTTGCACAGCTGTGTTCTATTGTCTTTTGTAGAACAAGTGTGGGTTGTCAGGGACTGAATCGATTTCATGACCCATGGTGGGCTGTCACCTGCATCAGAGAAGTTGTGGTCTGCAGACATGGGGGCTTTGCTGGACTTCCCCCAGCTCTGTCCTCACCCTGGGCGCACCACGCATCCTGACTGTCCAGTCTGGTCATATTCCCAATTCTTCCTGTTCTGCCTTTTTGTCTTCCAAGTTAAGAAATAGCAAATTAGAAATGCCTATTCTATCTTTTCTTCCCCGTATCTCCCTTTGTTTTTCTCTCCCTCCCATGTCCCTTTCACTCCCTAGAAGAAATGGTCATTCTTAACTCACTGAATAATACTAACAATGGTAATGACAGTGCTAGCAGCAGTCATAACAACAAGGACAGCGGACATTCATTTCACACCCACTTTGTGCCAGATGCCCGTGTGACTACTTCACAGACGGTAACCGCGCATTGCTCACAGCCCCCCGCACAGCAGACCGGCCCACCATCACTCTGGAGGAAGCACTACCTGCTCTTTTCTTCCGACACCGAGTCAGAAGCAGGAAGACTCAAATATTATAGAATCTGGGCTAAATACTTAAATGATGACGATGGTATGGGATAAACAATCTGCTTCATAAATCCTGATCTGGAAACAATAGCTGAACTCAGCGACTACAAACCTTCAGTCAGTAGACCTGAGGCTTGGTGTGTCTCTGCGCCCAGGCTGGAATCACCCTTGATACATGGCAAATGTTAGAAGGAAAACATACTATAAGAATTTGGTCTTGTGTAAACATCCACCCAGAGAAAATTCCTGTAGTATGTGTTATTTGGTTATTATTTTAGTGCTCTATTTAGTAATTCATTGTAAAAAATTTAACAATTAACATTAACTTCTCACCGATTATAAAAGTAATAGCATGTTCACTGTTAAAATTCTGGAACATGCAGGCAAACAAAAATGGAGATAGAAGCGCCCCCAAATCCCACCCTCGAAGACCACAGCTGTGTACCTTCGGATGTCTTGTGAACGTGTCAGGCCTTCAGACATGTTTGGTTTGGCCTACACCTTGTTTTTAAATGTTTTTCATATAAAAACCTAGATTTCCAGCATCTCCTGATAAAATATCAACATTCCACAACACCGGGCCCACGTTCTTGTGGGCGCAGCTGGCGGGAGCTGCGAAGCCCTGACCCCCGGGCGGGGCGGGGGGACACCTTTCATCTCCCAGCCCTGCACCCTGTTATCCTTACCTTCCGTCAGCTTCATGCTCTTGCCCTTCTCACGCTCTGTGGGGCATTGGGGTTTTCTCTCTTTTAGTTGGAGAACAATTCTTCCCCAACCCTTCAGGTCCAAAGCTGTACCTTTTGTGAGGGTGGGGGTGGCGGTGATAAAATCTGGGGGTCGCTCTGGTCTCTCCCTGGAGCAGGTGGGGGAGCCGAGGTCTTTCACTGCCAGCCTCTGCTCTTTGTATCCTGGGACATCTGAAATTCACACAAGCTCTACATCTAGACGGTTAATTTCCTTCAACACCTCCCAGATCTGTTCTGCATGTTCTTTGCACAACTTTGGCCATATTCCTATGAACAAAGAAAACTGACTTTACTATGCTTTGCTGTCACACGTTGCTTAACAGTGAAGAGAGCTAGATGAGGCCCAGGTCACTTCCCTTTCAATCCTTGGTTCCCTTTAGGCTGGGTCTTTGCATTGACTCAAGCACAGTGACTTATGAACATTTCCCCGTGCCATTAAAATTATTTATGAAAATGAATTTTAGTGCCCGGACAATGTTCCATTATATGGGTATATCACATTTCCTGACCTTCTTTTCTAATGGGTGAGGACTCAGGGAGAGGCTGGTCCAGGGGGAAGACGTGTCCATCATGGGGAAGAGAGGAGGCAGGAGGCGGTGGGGACAGGGAACCAATAAAGAGGTTCTAGAATTGGTCACTTTAAGAGGCAGAAATCTAAGAGGAAGAGACAGTCCAAAAACTAAAGTTCCAAAATCAGTAGGTTAGAGGATAAGTTGGGGCCAAGACACCCGTCACAAACCTGCTGGCAGGTCAGGGAGCAGAAGAGCAAGGATGAGGAAGCCAGTGGATGGGAAAGTGAACCCAGAGTAACCTTGGAGCAGGGGTGCAGTTATGACTTGCATTGTTTTGTTTTTCTTTTTTAGTGAGATTCCCATCCCTGCTAGGTCAATTTAAGAGAGCTGATGCAGGGTCAACAATAATTTATCCATTCTCCTAAAGTTGAATATTTAGGAGTTTCCAATTTTCTACTTTTATAAATAACATTGTGAGGAAAATCTCAGTGCCTAAAACTGTACATTTTGGGTTATCACTTCAACATAGATTTGTGAAAATGGAAGTACGTATTCTTTTTAAGAATATTGGGATATGCTGGTGAAATGTTTTCGTAAGGGTTGTTGGCATTTATACCCCAGCAGCAGTGTTTCATGTTCTGTGTTGGCCCATTTAAATTAACTTAGATCACACACAAATCTGCGAGTGAAGAGCTGTCACGGGCATCTGTACTCCATATCTGGAATTTTTCTAGGCCCCTGGCTTTCAAATGTTTTTTGACTGTGATCTGCTCTCTGAGGTCGACAGGCAGAAATTCCATGCAGGCAAAGACTTGAGTCTCAGGGTCCCACAAGGTGCAGAGTCTAATGACGGATGGAATCAGGAGAAGGAGATGAGAGCCTGTGTCACAGGATTTGATAAATGGGAGCGAGGGGCTACCCAGCCGCACAACTAGGGAACGAATTTTGTCTCCGGGCAGAACCTTCCAGACTAGGGGCTAAGGTTGGTTGGATGTCCAGTCCTGGATGATGGCTTTTGTTCCGGCAACAGCTAGGTCTTTTGGGGAGTTCTAGAAGTTCTTCTCAGTACTTTCTTGTCTCAAACACTTCTACTTTCCCCAAATGAGAATGTGTTGGTGATTAGTGGACATTTTTATTTTTTACTTTTTAATTTCGTCAGTCCTGTATCTATTCACTGTTTTTTGGTGATGACATTGATGTCTTCCTTTTGGGAAACGGCGTGTCTCTTACCAGTTGCACTCATTAAGATGCCCTGATCACCCCTAGCCAAGGGGAAGGTGTCAGACCTGAGTGAACCTGGATGGATGCTCCCCCTGGAACCTGAGTCTTGATCAGTGACAATGTGAGACTGAAAACAGTTGGAGCTCACTTATTCCAGTGACGACACTCTGTGTAGACTATTGCAATATTCCTGCTACATAGACTCTGACGTGGCATTACTTTTTGTCCTCGGCCGGACCTGGCTCCCCAGCCTTCCCTTTGACTTTGTGAACTCTCCTATATCTTTCTAGTAAATTTCCTTTTGGCTTAAGTTAGCCAGAGTAGATTTCTGATGTTGACAACCAAGAATGAGCTCAACCTTAATGAGCACATTGGGCTGTCTGACCTGGGAATCCCAACTACCTCTTTCCGGCAGAACTATACTAACGGGAGGGTCAAAAAGTGTTTGTACATGGCCCACCACGTGCCAGGTGGTGTGCCAGGGGCCTTCACCATGTAATCTAGTTTTACTCTCATAACAATGCCACAGATGGAAATCATTTAATTTTTTCCTAATTTTGAAAATTCTAGTAAAATATACGTAATATAAACTTTACCATTGTGACCATTTTAATTTTAATTTTATTTATTTTTTTTGAGGAAGATTGGCCCTGAGCTAACTACTACCAGTCCTCCTCTTTTTGCTGAGGAAGGCTGGCCCTGAGCTAACATCCATGCCCATCTTCCTCTACTTTATATGTGGGATGCCTATCACAGCATGGCTTGCCAAGCGGTGCCATGTCTGCACCCGGGATCTGAACCAGTGAAGCCTGGGCCACTGGGAAGCAGAACGTGTGAACTTAACCACTGCGCCACCAGCCCAGCCCATTGTAACCATTTATAAGTGTACAGTTTAGTGGTATTAAGTACGTTCATATTGTGCAACCATTGCCACCGTCCATCTCCAGATCTCTTTCCTCTTACAAAACTGAAACTCTCTGCCCATTAAACACTGACTCCCCATTCCCCGCTCCCTCCAGCCCCTGCCAGTGATGATTCTACTTTCTGTCTCTATGATTTTGATGACTTTGAGCCCTCATATAAGTGGAATCATACAGTATTTGTAACTTTGTGACATTGTCAAATGTCCTCAAGACTCACCCATGTTGTAACATATGTCAGAATTTCCTTCCTTTTAAAGGCTGAATAGTATTCCATATAGGTATAGACCACATTTTGCTTATCCGTTTACCCATCGATGGACACTTGGGTTGCTTCCACATTTTAGCTCTTGTGAGCAATGCTGCTGTGAACTTGCTTTCAATTCTTTTGAGTATACACCCAAAAATGGAATTGCTGGGTTATATAGCAATTCTATTTTTAATTTTTTGAGGGACTGCCACACTGTTTTCCACAGTGGCTATACCATTTTACATTCCTACCAAGAGTGCACAAGGGTTGCAGTCTTTCCATATCATTACCAGCAGTTTTATTTTCTGTTTTTGTGACAGTAGCCATCCTAATGGGTATGAGGAGGTAGCTGTTATTTAATTGGAGATGCAGATATTGAGGTAAGTAAATTGCCTAAGGTCATATAGCTTGTAAGTGGGAGAGCTGGGGTTCCAATCCATGTCCAGTGGTCTTTCAATGTCTGCCCCTTTTCCTTTTCCTTGACTATAATACTTCTGTTAGGAATCTAAAAGTACTCAATAAAACTAAATTTGTTCTTTGGAAAAATTTATCAGCTACTAGGAAGATTTAGGATCCCAAAATTAGTCTCAGTCCAACCATAGGAAACATGCACTTGAACTAGAACAGACGCCCAGGAGACTTGGGCAGTTGCAGTGCTTCCTGACCACGGAGATGAATCAACTCAACTCCCTCGTCTCATGGAAAAGGAAACGGAGGCCAGCGGATCTCTCTGTTGTCAATTATTACTGAACTTACTATTTGCCAATAATGAGGTTTAGATCCAAACCTATTCAGTTTCACCACGAGACAGTTGGGACTGTGTAAATTTATACAGCTCAATTAAGATCCTGGAGCTGAGGGGACCTCCAGGTCTCATAATAATGTACTTGTCTGCCTCTATCCTGCGAGCTTAAAGGGCGTCAGCAGGCTGCCTTTCTTTGCGGGCCCACTTCCTTTGTAAACATTCCAGTTTCTTTCACACCTCTCAGTCTAACGACATTTCTACATGCAAATGCGGAGTACTTGAGATGTCTGTTTAAGAGCTAATATATTCCACTTAAAGGTGTTTAAAATTATTATTTGAAAATTAGAAGCAGCGTTAAAAGTAAATTGAAGTATTAAAGAGTTGTCGAAAGTGACCTTGAGTAAATGTTCACAATTGGAAACAGCATAAGCCCCAGGTCTCACAGTAAACAACTAGGGTGAAAGATGCTCGTGAAGGGAGCGTTTTCTCCAACCTGGGAAAAGAACAGGAACAGGGGGTCTGCACAACGTGGTGCAAACTTGTTAGGCTCACTTAGGACGCTCCACAACTCAGCTGAGCGTAGCAAATGTTTACTGACAGCCTTGTACCGTGAGCTGCTGAGCAAAGAGCTTGGAGAGTGCAAAGACCACCAGACTTGGTGGTCCTAACTTCAAGGGGCATGAAAACTGGTTAGGAGATAACAGAGGCCACAAAAACCTCTAAAAGGTCTCCAGTGAGAAGTGGAACAAAGTCCACAGAGATGTACTGTAGCTGGGCCCAGGCACCCGTGCTGGGGGAGCCAGGGGAAGCTACAGAGCTGCGTTCCCAAGGACCAATGTGATTTTGATAGGCAGGGATGGGGGACGGTCATGCACCCAGAAAGTACAGTGTGAACTGAGGCCTGGAAATGAGCCATGTGCCCATAAACTTTCTATTTCAAGTCCTGAACCCTCCTCTGTGGACTCTCCCCCCCACCCCTTCATCTCTCTCCCTACTAAAATCCTAACCACCAAGAACTGATATAAAAATATTAAAAATGACTGTGTTAGAAGGGTGAGATTATAGGTAATTTATTCTCTTTATTTTCTAGTTTTGTTTTTCTTTGGAAATACGATTATATTACAGAAAAATTATTTTTTTTTCAGATATTGTACATACCCCCTGAGGCCAGCTCAAATCCTTGTCCCTCACAGCTGCCCCTGACCACCCCATAATGTTAAATTTGAATCGGAAACGGTAATGTGCACTCTCGCGTAAGGAGTGTGTGTGTGTGTGCATGTATGGGCTCTGTCCACCCTAAGAGCCTGGAAGCAATGAGATCTCAGCAGTAACGAGCACACCCAGTGCATGGATGTTGCACTAAATATCATTTTCACTAAATTGAGCCAAGGCTCTTCGGGGAAGACCTGGGGAAGGGAAACACAGCCTGGTGGGCCTGGGACATCCCATAGTTCCAGAAAGAAAGGAAACCCTCCGAGACTAACACGGCCTGTCAAGGAGTCAGCTTGAAGGAGCTCCCACTGGCTAAATGTGGAATAATTTAGGCATTAACAGGAAAAAATGAAGAGAGAGAGAGAGAGAGAGAGAGAGAGAGAGAGAGAGAGGGAGAGAGAGAGAAAGGAGGAGGAAGAGCAGGAGAAGAAGCAGAGCAGGAGAAGGAGCGGCTGGCTCCTCACTGGTGGCCGCTGACTCTTACTCTGACGATGGGTGTATAAAGAAAAGGAAGTAGACATTTACCCCGTCTTCGTAGGAGGAATTGGAGTTTTTCCCTGGTTGAGCAGAGACAGACTTCCTCCCCAGAGAATGCTAGGTAACAAAGGTTTTAAATTGAACCCTATGAAATTGTTGATATTCAACTATCTTTAATCTATAAAATTTTACCTGGTTTAACCAAATATGGAATGAAAGAACTAGAAAAACCAACATTTTGCAACCCCCAAAGAAATAGTTGATTCAGAAGAATCATCAAGGGATGCTGAAATGACTATGTGAAAAGTTTGGGGCAAAAGAATGTTCCCATGATGCCAAAGGGTCCCCCCTCGGGTCACTTACTGATTGTGAAAGTAAGAATGTACCTTTCCACCTCAGTGGTGAGATCTGGCAGCCGTCACCTTAACCGGGTGGGGAAACTGGGCTTTGCTGATGGTGAGACAACCTCACTGTCGTTTCTCCGGACGTGACGCAACCTGAAATTCACAGCATGACCTATGAGGCATTCTAGCCAAAAACATTTAAGCTGTATGTTGGTTCCTCTCCATTTGCCCTTATAAACCCACTCGGTGCCTTTCTCCATCCAGTCAATATTAAAATTTTCCCAATTGTTCCCCTCCGCCCTCCTGCACGGCTGTGAGTAGTCCCTTCACGTAACGCCCTTCAGGTAAACTCTGCGAGGCTGCCGTCTGCTTCCCGTCAGGCTGACCGATTCCGCCTGAATCTAATCAGGCCTTTCTTTTAGCAGGACACCAAGGCTAGGAAAACAAGTTAAACAATACATTGAGACAACAATCAGACAAACCCAGAATTTGGGACCACTTACAAGACAACTGGTCCGGTGTCTTCAAAGGTCAATATCATTAAAAAAAAAAAAGTAGGAATTCTCTTCTAGGTTAAAATAAGCTAAAGAGATGTAACTACCAAATACAATGTATGAATCTGGTTTGTAAAAATTAGTTATAATTTTTGGGGGAACAATTGGGAAAATTTTAATATTGACTGGATTTTAGATGCTATTAAAGAATTATTGCCAATATCCTTAGATATGATAAAGGTATTGTGGTTTTTAGGCAAATGTCCTGTTTAAAGAGGTCCGTGCTGAAGCATTTAGAGTGAAGTTATAATTACTGCAGGCTCTTTTACAGTGTACAGCGAAATACTTTGATAAGATGGCAGACTATTAACAGTGGTGACATCTAACTGATGGAATCACGATGTTCATTTTACTGTTCTTTCAACTTTTCTCTATGTTTGAAAATTTCATAATAAAATAGTGGGAAACATAAGTAAAGAAAACACAATTCCTAACCAGCTACCAGGGAGTGCTCGCTCCTTTTCCGAAAACTCCATGGCGTTTTTCACTCGTAAGGCCCGTTAGCTTCATGTGTCACCTCTCCAACCAGACTGTCAGCTCTCAGAAGCTAAGGACCAAGCGTTGTACTTCTTTTTCTGTCCCACAGAGGCTTGTACACAAGTTTTACATGTTTAAGCCGAACTTTTCATGGCAAACACAGGCACGTGCGGTCAGAAGCTTTCTATTTCTCTTTTCATTAATAGAAGGGAAAAGGCACAAGAAGTTGGATGGGACGCAGAGAAGGGCAATTCAGACACTTTCTTGGAATTATCAGAGAGCAGACTTGAGGTCCCCTCCTGGGGGCAATGAAAGCCACAGTGAAGACAGCATGGAGCCAGATGCTTGACAGCATCACTGAAAATGTGCAACCTTAGACAAGCCTTCAGAGGGACCGACTCCATTCAGGGGAGTTGTAGCTCATAGTCGACTCAAATGGGAGAGAAAACCAGGATTAGGTTATGCCTGAATTGAGAAAAGTTAATTTTGAGTGTACTGCTTAACAGGATCTAGTCTTATATTTATTTAACTCAGTTTAAATTGCATATCAACATATAAAAATGAATGTAATTCTCTTCCTGGCTAACATTTAATCCTTCTTGAATAGGAATTTCTTGATAGCAAAAGCATTATCCAGTGGAAACAGAGGACAATTTTTATTCATTTGATAGTGCTTAAAAGAAGCCAGGGTTTTTTGAACCCCTTGGGTAAACTGCAGGCCTAGAACCTGGGAAAACGGGCTCTCGGTGATTCGTTGTCTTTGACTGTTCGAGTGAGGTAGTCTGGCAGATATCTCAGCTGTCATGATCCACAGGCCTGAAACCTGCTGGCACCTCCACGGTGGGCCAGGGCAGAGAGAAGATCTGGATGGCTGGGTGGATGGGTGTGTGTGCGCGCGTATGATAAACCCTGCTCATGGCTCACCCAAAGGCCATCTCCTGCCTCGTTTCCGGCTAAGAGAACCCTGGTTTCAGATATTACGTGCCCACTATGCCTCAGGGGTGTTGCCATCAGCCTACCCATTGCCCAGTCTGTGGTCGACACATGGGCAGATGACACAATCAGGCCAAGGAGGCAGGGTGGGCATCTTCTCTAAGGCTTCCAGAAGCTCCTTTGCTCTTCAAAAGAAATGCATTTGAGAAATAGACCCTTTCTGTCTCTAGACATTATCATGTGAGAATGCAATGCCGTGTTAACCTGCTCCCCCAAAACAAAAAGCCCTGATCTGTAGTGTTTGCCTGTTTCAACTTCTGTGGTGTAAATTCTTTGACGATGGTTGATTTCAAGCTACCAATAGCTCTACAACCGGCTGGCAAATTCAGCAACTGGCTCTCGGGAGCCTATGGGAGCCGACTCCAGCCCACCACTCATTGCCTAGAGCCGCTGCGCCCATCTTGTGAGCCGCGTGAACAATGTGGGGGGATGGCAGAGCAGAGAGATGAGACCTATGTCCTGCCTGACACCTCGAGCCTGGACTCATCCCATCTCTGGACTTTTTGTTACCTAAGTAATAAACACAGTCCTGTTCAAAGCGGCGGGGTTGGCGATCCTGTGCGGTGCACCTGGGCTTGATCGAGCTGGTACGGATGTCTGTGGGGTCCCACCTAGTGGAGGGAGGGGGCGCAGCAGGGCCAAACTGCACACCGGAGAATAGAAACCTACAAAATTGGTGGTCAGGAAGAGAGGGCAGCACAGGTCTTAGGGGAACCATCTGGGTGAAACAGGACACTGGCCGGTTGCTGAGAGGAACAGGATGGTGGCTGGGGGCCAGCTGGACTGTCAGCGCCCTTGCCAAGGAGGCTGAAGTTCAGGGCAGCGCTCCAGCAGAGCAGGCGCCGGAGCGGGCCAGGAAGCCAGGCAGAAGCCCAGGCCTGGGGAGCGCCCTGCCAGGTGCCGCACAGCCCGGGGAAGGGGCCAGGCAGGGAGAGGCGGCAGGGCAACTGCAGAGTCCAAGGCTGCTCCCGCATCGGGGGTGCGGAAATGTCCAGCAAGGCAGAGTCGGAATCCCCTCAGACGGAAGGGGGGGTTTCAGTAATGGCCGTGGGTCAGGCTGAGAAAGCAGAAGGAACCAGAATCTTCTCCAAGGCTGCCTCAGCACATTTTCTTGGTGACCTTGGAGAAGTGCTGCTTACATTCCTTCCCAGACCCTGAGCAGGGCCTCACTCCTCCTCCACCCCGGCTGTCACCATCTCTGGGGGCCTGGAATTCACGCTGAGACGGACGCATGGCCTTATGAGAAGTGGTCCAGGCTCCCTTGCGTGGGGAGCTCTATCTGCCCACCTGTGGCAGAGCAATGTCATCCCCACTATGAAACGCCCCATTACAGCAGATGTCTGTTATTCATTTCCTCCTCTTCTTTATCCTCTTCTCCTGTCCATCTAACAACCTGCCCACAGACCCAGACTTCTTCAGCCCAGGCCCATTCATCAGATAACGACCCAGGAGGACTCTTATCATTGAACTGTACGTGGGAAGTCGCTTCAGAAAGAACGAAAGCTGATGTGTCAATGACGTTCTCTGGGGATTTTCAGAGCATTTTCCTCTCTGGCTTAGCTGGGAGGCCAAAGGGCAGGAAACGTGGCTTCCTTTGCTCTGTTCCTGCTGGAAGTCATGGTTATAAGTTTCATTTTGTTCATAGGGTGAGTTCTGGGACGATGTCATTATCAGGGATCAATTAAGGTTGGAATCAAACAGGAGAAGAACCGTCAAGAGTGAAGTGCTCCTGAGTCGGTGCTCCTTTCTGACGGGCGCAGCAACATTTAGCTTGTTCAAGGAGCTCCTCGCAGTTAAATGAGAGGCTTCAGGGAGTGAATAAAAGGAATGCTTTTCTGCAGTGCAAAACCCGTCACAAGCAGAGTCAAAAGATAGTTATAAAAAGGGGAAATATTTGTGACTCATTTAATAGATGAGGGCTAATTTCCTTTATACATAGAAAGCACCTACAAACAGTAAGAGAAAGACCAATGGCCTAAGAAAAAAATGTGGGCATAACAAATTCACAGAAAAGGAAATACAAATAGTTCTTAAACATATTAAAAGGTAGCTGCTTTCATAATAAGAGAAATAGAAATTAAATTTACACAGACTCCCATTTTTCATGTATTAGATTGGCAATGATAGAAAAATTAGCAACACAATATGTTGATGAGAGAGGAGACAGGCGCTCTCATACGTGACAGGTGGGGAAATAAATTGGTACAACCTGATCCATGGTTACTTGGGAAAATCCTCCAAAATCATCAAAGCCAGTTCTAGGAATTTATGCTACAGATTTATTTGCACACATAGGGAAGGACAAGTTCAGAGGGTTATCATTGCAGCATTGTTTGTAATACAAGAGACTGGAAACAACCTGAGTATCCATCAGTAAGGAATTAGTTAAATGAATGATGGCATATCCATATAATGGAAGACGATGCAGCTGTAAGAAATGAGGATACTCTTTAAGTGCACACACTGAAAGATCTCCAAGATATTTTGTTAAGTGAAAAAAATTAAGGTGCAGAAAATTGGCTAACAAAAGAGGAGAGAAAGGATACTTATACTAGATACGTGTGTGTTTGCTTGTATAAACGTGAAACACATCTGAGAGGATATCCAAGAAATTAGTAATGTTCCAATCCTCGGTGGAGGGAGTTGGCTGCCTGGGGCATAGGGAGGGAGAGAGGATTTTTCTTCTTTTACTTTGTACCCCTTCTTTTCTTTTGGGAGATGCACTACCAATTCAAATTAGTAAACAAAAAATCTTTTTGATGAGAGAAATGCTCCGATGCAGATTAAATCTGAAATGACCCAAATTCACCCAATCTATACCACATCCTCAGCTATTCCTTTCTGCCTCTCTTGTTACTGACTTCAGTGGCCGTCCAGCCTCCATTTATGCATTTTCTCTGCTCCTTCGGGAGCCACTCGTTCTCTCCCTGCTTCTGTCCTCAGTTTGTCTCAGTTGGTCAGCTGGAGCTCACTATGCAGACCTCTTCTGTGTGCCAGACCCGGGGCAGTCACCTCGGTCCTTGCGGCCACACCTCCTCCCCTGGAGAGGACAAAGTCAGTCCTGGTCGGGAGTGAAGGAGGAAGCTGGCGATCTTTGTGGGGAACCAGGCGCCTGACAGAGCAGGGTTAGCAACCCTTGCCCTGTGTGTTGCTTCTGGTGGGTGATGCTTTTTCAAGAGCTGGGATTGCAGAGGGGATAACTGCAGACGTGGAGGAGCAGGAAGAGCCTACCCTGTGCAGAGAGGGGCAGTGAGGACCGCCTTGTGATGGGCTCCGGCACTCACTGGTTACGAGACCTCAGGCACGTTTTCTCAGACTTACTCTTCTCCTCTGTAAAATGGGTCCTATAAAGGTTAGTGTGGCTCAGACGGCCAGCAGTCCACCAAAGTCCATTCTTGTTCTCTTTTGTGGTAATAGACATGTAGCTGGCACATGGCTAGTGACATCTCTAAGTCTGTCTTGCTGTTAGATGTGGCCAAGGGACTAATTCCCTGCTAATGGAAGGGCCGTGTGACATATTCTGCTCTGGGACATGACCCCCTTGCTGCTTCCCCTTCCTACAAGCTGAACCCAAAACACCCCGCCTTGACTGTGGAGATGAGGACAAGACCATAGGGCTGGCAGAGCGACGACTTGGGAAGAACCTGGGTCTCTAAATGAACACATGGAGCACAGCTGCCTGCCCACGTGGAACATCTGCCTGCTACTACATGAGGGAGAAATGAGCTCTGACCTCTTTAAGCCCCTGCGTTACTGTTGGGTCTCCTTGTGACAACAGCCTGGCCTTACCCCAGGCAACATAGTCAGGACTCGGTGTTGCAAGTAATAGAATGCAGGTAACTAGGAACTAGGTAAATAAGTAAATGGTATTACTTGACTCCCAGGTAACAGGAAATTTAAGAAGTAGGGAAACTTTCGGGTTTTTTGATACGATGACATTAAACCATTGATTTCTTCCTACCCCATTGCTCTGCCTTTTGTGGCGTTGGGGCCACCTGATGGCTGGTTGCCCTGAAGGACTATGGCAATTCCAGGCTTCCCATCAGCTGACCACACCTTCCAGGAGGAGGGAGAGAAAGAGAGAGGGCGCATCAGCTTCTTTCCAACACCCCCAGCAAACTTCCCATTGACCCAAATTCAGTCAAACGCCTTCGCTGAACTGTCACCAGAGCACGGGCTTCTGTTATCAGCGTAAGCCCCCTCCACCTGCCCCACCTCTATCAGCAGGGCAGCTCAGCTTCTCTAGACCGTGTGGACTGTGCGGAGGAGGTGTGGGCACCCTGATAGAAGCTGGAATGCTTACCGAGGCAGAGGGACTGGACGTCGGGGAGGTACCACCTTGCCCACCTCAGGGATGTAGTGACTGTTTAAGAATGACACTGAACGAGACAACATATTTAAAGAGGCTGGCACACTGCTCGGTGCTTAATAGGTGGTCGGTGATCATGAATTCACTCTGCCTTCTGGACCTAGTTAGCCGTGCAGCAGAGGGTGAGGGGTCAGAGGAGACGCCTTCTTTGGTGTCTCAGGCCTGTGTGTTATAGGACCAGTAAGACCAGCTTGTGACGTGTACGGAGAAACTGGCTCTCAGCTTCAAGGTCTCTGCCACCGCTAGCAACTACTGGGGGCGTGGTCCGGGCTGGCACGACCCCTCACTCCCAGAATGAAGAAAAGGGGGCTGAGCACCACCTCCCACTGTTGGTCAGGGACGCTCACTGGTCACTTTTAAAGACCCTGGTTTGAGATTCCAGAAGCGGCTGTCTGCCCACGATCTGCTGTTACCTGTGCTGCTTCAGGGAGGGTGTTGGTTGAGAGAAGTATCTGGGCCATTTTATTGGCTTTTTTGCCTCTGTCCACTTGTTAGAGGTCGTACAGTATAATGAGAAGGTTCTGGGCTTGAGTCTGAGACGCGCTTCACCATCACTCACTGTGTGACCTTGGGTAAGTGATTGAATTCTCTGCACCTTGGTTTCCTCATCTCTAAAACAGGGCCTCAATGCCTGCTCTGCCAACCGTTCAGGGTGGTTGTGAGGCCGAAAGAAATGATGTGTTTGAGAGCAGTTTGTGAGAAAAGAAATTTAAATAAAAAGAGTGAGCAAACGTACGAATGGAGATACTTGGCTGGTGCATGAGTTTCTCGACTCGCAGGGCCAGCTCACCTGGGGCTCGGGAAACGAAGCTGGGTGGGAGAGAACAGAACAAGTGGGACGTTTCTGCTCCTAGTGACGGAGACGGGGCGAGGTTTAGTTAGCGATCATATATTGACGGCCTCGGTGTGTCTGTTACTGGTATTTTGCATGTTAGCTAATCTACTCCTTTTCATGACCCTATGAGGTGAATGTGATACACCAGTTTTACCGATGAGGGGAAACTGAGTCTGACAGCGGTTAAGCAACAGGAGCAACGTCATTCACGTAGGAAGTGGCAGGCCAGGATTTGAAAGTCAAGTCTTTTTTAACCACCAAGGTGACTGAGGCCATCAGGTGACTCAGGCAGGAAAGAGGTGACCTCCCAGGATGCGGGACCCAGGTGCACAGATCAGGCGCTTACGAGACAAACAGACGCTCACCAGGGGCTCCTAACGACTCTCTCATCTGCCTCTTCATCCGTCTAATCCACCAACATTTTCTGAGCGCCTCTCATGTCACAGGAGCCGGGCTGGATTTGGAATAAAACAACGAAGAAAATACAGTCACTGAGGGATTCAAGGAACATCAGTGCAGCTTGTCGGACACCCCATTTATTCTCAGTTCGATCCTGTTAGGAAAATGGCTCCTATTGCTTGGCCAATATTAAAGTTTTAAACATTATTGTTCTGCAGAAATGATCCGCTTACGCTGCTTCCTGCCGGAGAACAGTGTTAGTCCGTAATTGAAGATCATATAACCCGACCATTTCGGCTCAGAGGAAACTGCACAATGGTTTTGAAACGGTAATAACTGCTATTGCTCTCGGGATTATCTTATTGTCTGGCAACGGTTGTGAAGACAGTGGGGTGTTAGGAGGCCGTTCAGTAAGAGGGGCAGAGGAACTATTTTTATTTTTCTCTGAATGACTCTCCAAGTGAGAATCTAATTCAGAGCTCAAAAGGGTCTGAAAGAACTTCGGTGACAAACTCTAAGTCCTTAAAGCTGAAAAGAGATGGAGTCATAGAACAATCTAGAAAACTAAAGGCATGGCTCGTGTACAAGTGGAGTGTTGTTTGCTCCCAGACATCCTGAATGACATGGATGAGCTAGGGGAGACTCATGGTTAAAACGGCCACTGAAGTATGTTTTACATCTCAATTTAAAGGAGCTATCCCCCCGTCTGAAAAAGTTCTCTGTCTGTTCCAATGCCATTTGGTGAAAGCTTCTTCGGAGGGGAGAACCTCACTTTGTTAAGCGCCTGCTAAGGACCAGAGGTGTGACCTATTTTGCTCCTTGTACACTCACCACAACCTTGTGAGTTCAGCTGTGTTTTCACCACTTCACAAAGCTCTTCCCTCACTCAGACTCATCAATTTGTTCAACCAATACTTACGGCGTGCCTACTATGCACCACACATTTTTTAGGTGCTGGGGATGCAGCAGTGAACAAACCTACAGATGTCCTGCCCATGCAGCTTTCATCTTAGTAGTAGAGACAGAGCTAAACAAACAAACGTATAACTTGTGAGGCTTTGGAGATGGGTGCTAGAGAAAGGAATGGGTGAGGAGGATGAAATACAAGGTGGGGAGGCTGGGAGGGTCTGTGAAGTTCTATAGGACGGTCAGTGTATTAGTTACATACTGCTTAGTAACAAATCACCCCAACACAGTGCTTAAAACAATGAACGTTTATTATCGTATAGCTTCCGTGGGCTGGGAATCTGGGTGCAGCTCAGCTGGTGTCTCTGCTTCAAGGTCTCTCAGGGGGTTGCATCAGTGTGGCTGGAAAAGTTGGCAGGATTCAGTTCATTTCAGGCTCTTGGAGTGAGGGTCTCAGTTCCTTGCTGGTTCTTGGCTGGAGAGCTCCGTCAGTCCCCACCATGGGGGCCTCTCCGTATGGCAGCTCACCCCTCAGAGTGAGTGGCGAGGGAGAGGATGAGTCCGTGTGTCCAGGATGGATGCCACAATCTTTCTGTAACCTAATATCAGAAGGGACGTCCTATAACCACTGTCTAATTCTATTCGCTAGAAGCAAGTCACTAAATTCAGCCCACATTCAAGTGTTGGGGATTATTTATGGGTGTGAACACCAGGAGGGGGGATCACGGGGACCATCTTAGAAACTGCCCACCACAGTTAGGGAGGCCCCTCGAATGAGATGACGATGAGCAGAGGCCCAAAGGAAAGGAGGCAGCAAGCACGTGGCCATCCAGGAGAAGAGCATTCTAGGCGGAGGGACAAACTCGTGCCCAGGCTGAGGGGGATGGTCCAAGAAGGGGTCAGAGAGGTGGCCCCAGATTAGATAATGCATTTTATATGGGCCATTGTGGGGACTCTGGATTTCACCTTGAGATGGGAAGGGTGTGGAGGGTGTCGAGCAGGGGAGCGACTTGACCTGACTTGTGCTTTAAGAGGGTCACTCTGTTGCTGTGTGGAGAATAGAGCAGGGAGCAGGCATTAGCAGAAGCAAGGGGACCAGTTAGGGGTTGTTGCATTGATCTACCTGAGCGAAGACCATGGCTTAGACCAGGATGACAGTTTGGGACATGGCACGAAGTGGCTGGATTTGGATTCATTTCCAAGTAGGAAATTTGCTGATGGTTTCAATGTGGAAGGTGAAGAAAGTGATGACTGAGGTTTTTGGACTCGGTAACTGGAAGAACAGAGTGGTCCTTATTAAGCTGAAAAACCCCAGTGGAGGAACAGATTTTGAGATGGCAAGTCTAAATCAGGGGTTTTGTCCAATATATGCAATTAGACATCCATGTGGAGATGCTGAGTTGGCAGTTGGATAAACACGTCTGGAGCTCAGGACAGTGGAGTGGATTATACACACGGACTTGGGAATTCCCTGCATTAATAGGGTGTTTAAAACCAGTGGACTGGATGAAAATATTGAAAAAGTGAGTGTAGACTGAGAAGTGGAAGGGCCTGTGGATTGAAACCCTGGGGCACTTCATGGTTTAGAAATTAGGAAAATAAGGTCAGCAAAGGAGACTGAGACAGAGGAAGTAGGAAGGGAGAAGGACCGAGAGCAATGAGCCCCAAGAGCCGAGTGAAGAAAGTGTTTCAAGGGGCAGAGTGATCCGCCATGTTGATCCTGCCTGTAGGTCAAGCAAGAGGAGGACGGAGGATTGACCGTGGACCCGAGGACTTGGAGGCCATTGGTGGCCTTGACGAGAGCTGTTTCTGTGGAGTGGGAGAGTGAAGGGAGAGCCAGTGAAGACGGTGAGAACTGAGGCTCTCACAGAAACTGGGGTCTTTCCACAGCTGGTTTACCGAGCCTCCGTGACAAGCTCACCTGCGGCGCTTATTAAAAAGGCAGATTTGGGGGGCTCCACCCCAGTATCTCAGGGGATGGTGCCCTGTGCTCCTCAATTTTAGCAAGTCCCACGGGTGATTTAGAGGCACATTAAAATTTGAGAAGCAATGTCCTGCTGTATGCCCGTTATCTTACGTCTAGTACAGTCGCTGTTAGATTTAAGACATTCTGAGGAGGTCCGTGTAACCCCAATGAACATTTTGTACATGATGGCTTGTCCTGGAGGCATTCCAATCTTTCCCTTTAGGCTTTTGATTTCCTGAAGTTTTAAAGAAAACCTGGGCAAAGAAATTCTACAACTGCAAGGAACAGCCGTAGTGAACACATCTTCCCTAACGGCTCCTAGGAACCTCATGAAGTTTGAAATTCTCAGAATCAGTGTGTTAGTTTCCCAAGGCCTCTGGAAACGGAAAGACAAAATTTGTGCAGATTCAGGAAGAATCCAATATTTCTTTACATGGCCAAGGCAATTTAAAATATGGAAGAGACTAATGAAAAACGTTATGGAAACGGTGCTCGTAAGTCTAATTGCGGGTGTGTGTCTAAATATAAGTTCCCCAAAATGACTGAAATGGGTCAAAATGGTGTAAACAGACAAACACATAAGTAAATATAACAGAAAATCCCAGTAAAGCCCTGTAAACCCAGCAGCTCCTGGACAAACACTAACAGTTGCCCACGGAGCTGAAATCCTGTGTGTGAAAAGAGCTGAGGGAGATGAAGGCCAGAGGGCATTGCCAGCGAGCTTGCAAACGTTGTGCGAAGATGAAAGGACCAACACCATCAAAGTTCCAAGACTCGGAGGTAGAAGAAGATAGCCTGAAACTGGCTGTCCCCAAGGACGTCTCCCCAAGAAAAGGCGGCCGCCAGCTGAGCAGAACACCGACTTCAGCCCCTTCTGTATGAGGACCGGACGCCCTGGCCTGCAGGCGATGAGTGGGGACATACAGAGCTGTGGCCACAGGTGAAGCTGTGGGCAGCTCTCGTCAGAGTGACTACATGTTTACACAGGAATTCTGCATCATCTGTAGTTTGTGTCCACTTTCTGTCCTCAATTTGGGGGCAATTCCCCTTTCACAAGAATAACACTTGAGGTCCTCCTGTTGGGAGAGTCTCCGGGAAGACCTGTGGTCTTCGAGATCGATCCTATTAGTGTATGATGTCACAGCTGATGGTGTTAGTGGGCAGTTTACAATATTAATTGCATGTTTTCCTTTACATATTTGTACCAGGGGCCTCTTTAACTCAAAATGGAAATCTCTGCAAAACAGTGTACAGGCTAACATCACTGGGTGCTGAAAAATAACAAACAGGACTTGAGCATGTTCTCACCGCTGGAAAAACTTTGAAGTCTAGGCTGTTTCTTCGCCCCATAATCACTCAGTGTCTTTTTATCAAATGGGGTCAAGTTAGTTTCTTTGAATAGTATGTGTGGCTAAAAAAAACATACAAAATTCTAACCTTTTCTTTCTTTGGTGAGTAGATTTGTCAAATGTTTCCCAAAAGTTCTTCGTTCTCTTAAAAGATGCAGCAGTGACACTAAACAGACAGTAATTGTTGCATAATTAATGCGTGGCAGGTGGACCCAGCAATTTCGGTTTGGAATCTGCTCCTTAATCCTTAAGTGCCTTGCCCCATCATACTCCCACCGCTTCTCCCGTCACGCCCCAGAACCTCCCCCGACACTCGTAAATAGCACAGTGGACACAGTTTAACTTGCCTTTGAGGGCAGCTCTGAAATTAACGGCAGAGGGGAAGACAGGCACACTCAGCTAAATAGGCATGTGTGCACATGTGCACTCACACACTTGTTTTCCTCAAGGCTCATTCTCAAAGCTCTTTATTACCTGCTCACTTCAATACACCTTCTCTAACAGTCTGCATCCCCGTCGAACACCTGCCTCTTAATTTCTTTCAATTCTCAGCTAGTCTTTTAGAAAGTGAAGCCAACCCACTCAAGTATTATAAAAAGACTTTTCCCTTTTTTTTTTTTTGCCTCTGATCCTTTTACCAACACTAATCGCATACTTACCATATGCTTCCCGAGATCCCGGTTCCCTTCCTTTTGTTAACTTCTCTTGTGTATCTCCCAAGGTCGAGTTTCCTTTGTTCAGTACAGACAATACCATGGGCGGGCGAGGGACGGGATGATATGGAATGAATATCTGAAAGGAATACTTCCTGCTTCCCGCTGACAGGGAGGGACTCCGCTGAGCGCCACCGCCAGCTGCTCTTCTGCCGTGCGGCAGGTCTGTTCCTAAGTTACCCACTGAAGGGCTGCCTGATGTTGTCTCAATTTTGTTTCTTTTTCAGCTTTCTTCTTTTCTATCTCCTAACAGTTTTTTAAAATGGAAAGGTACAAATGAAAGATCTGGTTTCACTGTCCTGGTAAACAGTTTATTACCTTGGGCAACTCACGTAACTGCTCCAACCCTCCATCTTCTCATCTGTTGGAAAAGAGAATTCGATTCAAGTCTAATGCTCCTTTCAGCACTGATGTTCTCCGAGTCAGGAGGTAAAATGGCTCAGGAGAAAGATCTGGGTTTCTTCAGAGCTTATCCTCACTGAGCAGAATGATACGAGGAATGGCTGCTCAGGACAGCTACCACTCAGAGAACACCTACTGTGTGTTGGGCTCCTCATCAGAAGCTTCCGCAGGCAGTGTTTCATTTAATTCCCACAGCAACTCCAGGAGGTGGACATTATCATTATCACTAAACCTGTGTTACAGATGAAGATGCTAAGACTCAGAAAGCTCTTTCAAGATCACAAGGTAATTGGCGTAGCTGGAGTGTGGCCACCCAGCGCACGTTTTTCTCCATTTTGCAACTCTGCTCCCCAATTCGCTTGCTGTTTGACGTTGCCTGCCCATCTCCAAGACACGGCTCCCAGCTTCCATCTTGGGATCAGAAGGTCTGGATCCAGTCTTGACTCTGTTGCTTACTGGGTCTTCAGCCAAATTGCGTAACCTCTTTGAGCCTCAATTTTCTCATCTGTAAAAGGAGAAAATAATGTGCGCCTCATAGCCCCTTGGTGTAGCGGAAAGATGCAGGATGGGGGTCAGCAGTTGCTGGGGTCCCCTTCTGCCTCCCCTAGGGAGGCTACCACTTACCCACTACCTGCAGGCTCGGCCCAGCCCAGGCTCCAGACCAATCCTTCCTCCGTGGGAAGGGCTCTGAAGTCCTCTAGCTCAATGCTGAGGGGATCCAACATCAGCTGTGGTTCCTGAGGGTCCTGATTGATCAGCTGTAATAAGCGGGCCTCCATCCTGAAGGCAGTGGGGTCGAGTTGTTAAGAGGGCCCTGGGACCACCCCGTCTGTGTTTTAGTCTCAGCTCTGCCCTTACTAGTGAGCTTGGTCAAGTGACTCCCCTTGTATAACTTGGTTTTCTCATCTGTAAAATGGGGAGAATAACAGTAGCTATTTCAGAGGGTTGTTGTGAAGATTTAGTAAATTTAAAAATGCAAAGTACATATAATGGGGTCTGGCAGATAGGGTTTGCTACTGTTGTTATTACAGAACTTACCTGGTTTATACTTCCTATTGTCACACATAAGTGACATCAATTGTATACTTATATTATTATTGACACTAATTAGGTCCCTGCTCGGCTGCCTCTGGTCCTTCCTGGACAACTCGCCTGGTCTCCCCAGGGCTGCAGCCCGCACGGCAGTCATATGCTGGGGCAGTGCTCCTGCTGCTGGACCCCCGCCCTGAGGTGAGGCCCTGCCACCTGCTGAGGATGTCTCTGGTGTTGGCTCTCCTCCTGCATCTCTGAACACTGCTTGCTCTGGTGTCCCCAAGATGGTGCCCTGTGGAGTGTTGCAAGACCCCACACTCAAGACCACTTGTTGCCCACCACCCTGTTCCTGGAGCCCCCGTTCTGCTCTCGGCTCCTCTTTCTCCAGTGCTCGTGCCTGGGCTCTCTGACTGGGTCCTGAGCCAGGACAATGTGTGTGAGCAGGAGTTACCGCCTCGGCTTGACACAACCTTAAAACACAACTTTGTAAACCATCGTGCACACAAAATGGCTATGAATCTCAGTGCACAGCTCAGGTGCAAAAGACACCACATTTCTCTACTTATTCTGGTAACAGCTTCATTGAGATATGGCTCACATACTGTACAATTCACCCATTTAAAGTAGAAAATTTGAACCAGCCCTGATGGCCTAGCAGTTAGAGTTCGGCACACTCTTCCTTGGTGGCCTGGGTTCAAGTTCCGGGATGCAGAACCACGTCACTCATCTGTCAGTAGCCATGCTGTGGCAGCGGCTCACACAGAAGAACCAGAAGAACTTACAACTAGACACAACCATGTACTGGGGCTTTGAGGGGGAAAAAGAAGGGTGAATCTTCCCCTGAAAAAAAATAAATAAAAATATCTTAAAGGATAAAATTCATTTTCTTTGGCAAATTCACAGAGTTGTAGAACCATCACCAAAATCAGTTTTAGAACATTTTCATTGCTCTCCTCCAATAAATCACCCACTCTTCAGTAATCAGCCCTATTTCTCCCAGCCCTGGGAAACCACTAATCCACTTTCTGTCTGCAGACTTGCCTAGTCTGGATATTTCCTGTAAATGGAATCACACAACATGTAGCCTTTCGTGAGTGACTTCTTTCACTTAGGACCATGCTTTTGCCGTCCATCCTTGCTGTGGCATGTGTCAGTACTTCGTTCCTGTTTAGTGCCAAATAATATTAGCACTTCTTCACTTCTAACTCCATAGTTAACTTTGCTTCTCTCTGCACTTTTCGAAGGGCTGGTGGAGAATCAGCTTGTCATTCTTGGGGCTTCCCGCTGGAGGCTTTGTCAAGGTTCTGGGCTCACAAGCAGAGCTGAGCCGTCTCAGGGCCCCAGGAAGGCGTCAGTCACCTGACCACACAGGTCACTGTCATGGTCCCTTTGTGTCTCTCTCTTTGTGGTCCTTTAAGGCCCTCTCCTCTGCCACCTTTGTGCCACCTTTGTGGCGTGGGGACTGTTGTGGCTGTTGGGGAAGCTTGGGCCAAAGTGCCACCTCTTGGTGCAGCGATGGCTGGTCCTCCAAGGTCCGTGTGTGCATGGGGTGCTGGCAGGGAGGGAGGCAGGACCAGGGGACCCTACAGTTAGACTCTCCTCCAAGGCAGAGAGACTCTCCTTTTAGAGGGGACTTTCCTGCGCAGGTTTAACTGGATTCTCCCTCATGCCCTCAGGCTTTTGAAAACAAAACCGCAGGAATTCCAACCTCAAACTTTCTCTGAGGCAAGAGAGCACAGAGCTGGTACTCACAGGAATGGGGGCCTCAGAAGGGAAAAACAGGAGAAGACACAAGTTAGTCTAAAAAGTGAGCTGGCGTCAGAGTTCCTTTCTCATTGTTCAGATGTCTGCACCCTGGTGGGCTAGGAAAGTGTTGGTGCACCTCGTCCCCCTGTATCCCTCCTCCCTCCCCAGCCAGCCGCCGCAGCCTTCCTGCCTCCCGGCCCCTGGCCTGCTCCCTGAGGCTTTGTCACGCCCCCAGGCCAGGCCATGCTGACCTGAGGACCGGCTGGGCAGTGCTGGGCTCTGCTGTCAGACGCTGTACTTTAACCGTATAGTGGGCTATCTCTTTTTTGTGGTAGAATAAAAATGATCTCACCTATGCTATTAGAAGTGTGGGATTTGCATTTCTGTTATATATTTCTATTACATAGCTCTATTACGAGTTTCTACTATGCATTTCTAACTATCTACTCTGCCAGGTTTTGGTCTCAGGGTTCCTTTACACTTCTTAAAAATTATTGACGATCCCAAAGAGCTTTTGTTTTTTTTGGTTATATCTATGAATATTAACCATGCTAGAAATCAAAATGGAGACATTTAAAAATATTTACTATTAATTCATTTTAAAAATAATAAACCCATTACAGGTAACATAACGTATTTTAATAAAAAATATATTTATTTTCAAAAAAAACAGTGAGTAGCACGGCATTGTTTTATATTTTTTGAAAATCTTTTTAATGTCTGACTTAACAGAAGACAGCTGGGTTCTTACATTGGCTTCTGCACTTAATCAGATAGATGCTGTTTTCGTTGGGGTTTATGAAGACGGATCTGGAGTTGAGGAGATAAGGAGCTGGAAAGGGAGGAGCGTTTTAACAGCCTTTTGGGATAATTGTAGATACTACCTCAAACCTCAGCAACAGGTAGTTTCTTAGCGATTATTTGGCAGAAATATTGCCAGAAGTTTTTTCAAGTGACAGCCTCACTTAATTCATTGTCAAGAAAACATCTGCCAAATTCCTAAATTTGAATAAGTTGTTCTTTCAAGTAAAAAAAAAAGGTGTTTCATAAAAAAAAAAAAATAGTTCTGCCTGTAACTCAGAGAATGACACAAGCATCTCTCCTGTGACAGCGTGCACTTCAGTGTGGAGCAGGGGAGCTTCGCGTGTCCTTTCCGGCTTGTCCCACAGAGTGCTACACGCACCTGCTCCGGAGGGCTGAGGTTTAATGAAATTAGCAGTTTTTAATGCTTCATCAAGGACATTCTTAAGTAAAACTGGCTGGCTTCTTTCCTTCCTTCCGCCTTCCTTCTTTCCTTCTTTCCCAGGGCTTCGTGGTGGTGAGGACAGTTGGGTACACTGCTGGGACTTGTAACAAGGTGCTGGCGGTCTGACCCGGTATTCTTTCTTTTTCTTTTTTAAAGATTTTATTTTTTTCCTTTTCCTCCCCAATGCTCCCCGGTATATAGTCGCATATTTTTAGTTGTGGGTCCTTCTGGTTGTGGCATGTGGGATGCTGCCTCAGCATGGCCTGATGAACGGTGCCATGTCAGCGTCCAGGATCCGAACCTGCGAAACCCTGGGCCGCCAAAGCAGAGCGCGTGAACTCGGCCACGGGGCCGGCCCCTGACCCGGCATTATTTCTGCACCATCGTTATAAATGTCCACATAATGAAAAAGGCAAGTCATTTCCTAAACATTATTAGGAAAGTAGTTTTGATCTGATGGGTCGTCTGAAAGGGTCCCCGGGACTTTGCAGACCGCAGTTGTGACGATGTGCAAGGCGGAGGGACGAAAGCATCCAGGGGAAGAGAGCCGCTCGCTGCTGCCTGCGCCTCGTGTCCTGTGCGTGCCCTCTCCCCACCGGGCTGTTCCTGATGCAACAGGGCAGCGTCTCCGGGAGCTCCGGGCACTGAGCCCCGTGCTTGCTCTGCTGCCAGCCCTGGAGCAGCGGAGGAAGGGCGGTGGTCTCTCTCTCCCTTTCCTTCCAACTCTAAGAATTTACTAATGAAAATAGTGGTGTAATCCTGTAAAATCTCCAAATTGCTGAATAAACCATCTAGAAATAGAACCGTCCAGAAATGTATACCCTTCTCCTTGTGGTTTTGAAAGCATCTGACCCTTAAATAGACTGAATTAATTACCTTGAACATTTTCCCTACACACTTTGTTTTCACTGGCTTGTAATTGAAGAGTCTGGAAAACCTCCCCGGCTTTCTAGGCCGTCCGTTGGGATGGCTGAGGTCAGCTGTTCCTCAGCGCTGCCACGTCGAACGGATCTGGGAGCTTTGAACTGTGAGGCTGTCGGGCTGCCTTCCTAGCTCCGGAGGGCTTGTTTTATAAAAACACCATACTCGGCAACGTGTATCAAGGGTCAGATCACTTATTATGTTACTATAACTGGGTTAAAGAGTATATATGGTAAGCAAAAATATTTACCTGTGATAAAGGATAATTAATAGGATGAAGTACAGTTGGTTATTTCCGTGTCAAATCTACTGGAATAAGCTTTTATTTAAATCTAAAATTCTGTTTTGCAAATTGGCGATTTTAGACAAGAAAATTATATGTTTTCAGACCATAAACTTTGGCAGATTTCTCAGAGTCCAAGACTGTGTTGGTTTTAAAAAAATTTTTCCGTTTATTAAAAATTAGTTATCAAAGGTCTACTGCGTGCCAAACATTGTTCTAGACGTGGGGATGGAGCGGTGAACAAGACAGACAGGGCCCTGCCCTCACGAAGCCTATAATCTAGAGGGGGAGATGAAAAATAACAAGGAAACAACAAAATAAGCCAGAAAATTGTAGATAGTGATGAACACGTGAAGCAAACAGCTTGGGGTCACAGGAGAGATGGAGTGTCAGAGAAGGCTGCCTAGGGAGGTGACATTTGAGCTGAGACCTGAAAGATGAGAAGGAGCCAACCCTGGGAAGAGCCAGGTAGAAAGCATTTGAAGCAGCTGAAGGGCGAGGACAGAGGCCCTGAGGCGGGGATACGCGTGGTGGTTTAGAGGAACACGGTGAGGGCAGTCCAGCTTGAGACCAGTGAGCAATGTAGTGAGCCGGGGGGAAAGGATGCAAGACGAGGTCAGATCACGCAGAGCCCCTGCAAGCCGCGGGCAGGCATGCGGGTTTTGTTATGAGTAAGATAGGAAGCAATTGGAAGGTTCTAAAATAGGGAGCGACATGACCTACTGTGTGGTTTTGAATGATCCTCTGGCTGCTGTGTGGAGGGTGGAAGGGCTGTAGCAGGACAAGATTGCAGCAGGAAGAGCAAGGGGAGGCCATGACGGAGGACTGGCTGGATGGGGGACGTCGGGAGAAGAAGATGGGTTTGAAGATAGAGTTTAGAGGGAGTTTAGCCAAAAGAGAGGCACTAAGGATGTACCCAGATTTTTTTTTGCTCAAGCTACTGGATGATGGTGCAGGCAGACATTGTGATGTGTACGACTGGGAGAGGACAAGGTCTGAGAGATGGGTGAGTGGGAGGGTGCTCTTTGAAGGGGGAAATTATAATTTTGTTATGGATATTATGTCAGGGAGGATTGTGTTCAGCTGCAAGGAACCCAGAAACTGAGAAACCATATCTTAAACAAGCAAGCTGTTTGATTATCAATCAAGTGGTTTATTTTCCACATAACGAGCACTGCAGAGATAGACAGACCTGGCTGGCATGGGAGCTCATGAGTGCCACGGAGTCCTGTGTGCATCCTGTCCTCTCCTTGCCCCTCTTACTGCGTCTCTTATCCCCATCGAGCTAACCGGAGTAGGGCAGCTCCAGGCACAGCAGCAGAAGGGCGAAGCCGACCAAAGGAGGAGGGTAGTGCTGTCAGAAAAGCAAAAGCTTTCCCAGAAATCCCAGGAGACCGCCACTTGGATCTCTTTGACCACAGTTATGTCATGGGACCACTTCTAGCTGCAAAAGAGCCCGAGTTTTAGCGTTCACTGTGGTTCCTTGAAGGAAAATGGGGCGCTGAATAAGGAGTAAGGGGTGAATAGATACTGTGGAGGCAGACAGCTAGCAGCGTCACCAGGGACACGTCAGTTTTAAGGTTCGTGTTGAACATCTGAATGGGAAAGTCAAGTAAGTTTGGAAGTGGAAGCCTGACTTCTGGGGGAGGGCAGAGCCAATGACAAGACCCCGGTGTGGGAGTCATAGCGTGTGGAGCAAGATTCAAGCCAAGAGGGCAGATGAGATCAGCTGGGAAGAGAGCAGAGCTGGAAGCTTGTCATTTTTGTATTTATTACTGTGACCCGCTCTATTAATTTTATTCAATAAAATTTTAATGTACACTTTCTGTGTGTCAACAACTGTTTCAGACCCTTAGGGCACAAAGATGAAGATGTGTCTCCTGCTTTCAAAAAGCTTAGAGAGAGAACAAAAAGAAAACAAATCAGTTTTATTAAATGATTCACTACAACATATATGAAAAACTCGTCGATTTATCTAGATTTGTAACAGTACGTCTGAATTATGAGTGTAGCTCTACTGCAGATTCACGTTTTAAGTGAGAATTTAAGGAATTTGCCTTGAGTAACTCGAGATTTGCTTGTCTATGTATATTCACTTGCATATTTCAATTTGGAAATGCATTAGGAAAACCCCCAGTCTTTGAATATGACTAAATGCTGATCTTATTATTAATAAATTTGCTGTTAAAATTAACATAATGTATTATGGAATCTTAGCTTTGAAATTTTGACTAGGACAATCAGGGAATTACTTGTTAGATGACCTCGGTTTAGATTGGGGCTGAGTAATTTTTATTGACTTACTTGCTACTTACAATTTCACTTGGAGCTCCCACGGGTGTTTCAAACCTATCCTGTCCCCAGCTAAGTTCTCTGTCTTGCCCGCCTCTCATTCCCTCCCTTGTATCGTGTCTTCTGTACCCCTTTTGAAGTCGGCGGCGCCTGATTCTTCCTCCTCAAGCCAGAACTCCAGGTGTCATTCTAGACGGCCGTCTCCCTCACTCCACCCCATCTGTAAAACCTACAGATTTTGCCTCCTGGATGGTTCTTGAATCTTTCCATCTCCTCCATCCTGGATCCTCACCACCCCACTCACATTCTTCAGTATGCTCCTTTATAATCCATCTCCGTAACGTGTGTGATTTTACTAAACTAAACCGTCCAATTCATTACTCTGATTAAAACCTGGCAAAACCTCTCCCAGCATTCAGTAAAAATGATGTCCTGCAGTAAATCAGTTTAAAGAATATTGGACTAACCTGAGATAAAGAGGTCCTTTTGTTGCGGGACTTCTCAGAGCCTTCAATATGCTAATGTACGTATTATGAATCCCTAAGTGAGGGTGAAAGTGAGGACATTTCCAGAAACAAGTCACTATTGAAGTGGCTTCACATATATGAAGCTATTATTTTGAGGACCTCAAGGAACATCTCATGAAATACCTCTGTGAACACTGGTACTGTATATAACTTGGCCTAGGAAATTTGGTCCTCAGAGGGAAATTTACTCATCTTAACGTGGTGTGTAAGACCTCCCATGACTTGGCTTTCACCTTTCTCATGAGCCTCGTTTTGACCACTCCCCACCTTGAACTTCATGTCTGATAACAGCACACCACATCCAGTCCTGCACACAACGGGGTCCTGTGACTTTGCTCAAGCTCTTCCTCTGGGCCACCTTTCTTCATCTGGCTAACTCTACTCATCTTGCAACTCTCAGCTCTGGGACCTTCCTTGAACTCCAGGTTGAGATAAGTGCCTCTCTTCTGAGCTCCACTTACCACAGCACAAAAACCATGGGGGCAATCTGTTTATGTGTCTCTTCCCCCTATTGGGACATAAAGACTGAGAGAACACGTTGTGATGGTGGTGATGATGATGATGGTGATGATGATAATGACGATGATGACAACGATGATGATGAACTTGATGGTGATGATGATGATGGTGATGATGATGATGATGGTGGTGATGATGATGATGGTGATGATGATGATGATGGTGATGGTGATGATGATGATGAACTTGATGATGATGATGATGGTGGTGGTGGTGGTGATGATGATGGTGATGATGATAATGACAATGATGACAACGATGATGATGATCTTGATGATGGTGATGATGATGATGGTGGTGGTGGTGGTGATGATAATGATGATGACGACGACGACGATGATGATGGTGATAACTAAGTTTATTGCACTCACGAGGTGCCAGACTCTGTATGTGAATTATCTTATTTAATATTCACAAAACTCCCATGAGGTAGGTATTATTAGAATCCTCATTTTGCAGACAAAGAAGTCAGGACTTAGAAAGGCTGAGGAACTTGCCTGAGGCTGTATAGCTAGTGAATGATGACCAGGGTGTGGGTTTAGCAGCCTGATTCCTGAGGCTGCACCTTTTGACATTGTATATACTACACTTGCACAGCGCCTGGTAGCGGATGCTTGATAAATGCTTGTTGGTCTAAACTCAGTGTGGGTGTGTTTGTCCCACACACATCTGAAACCTACAAGCACTGAGGAAGTTGGACACGATGTAGGAAAGAGAAGCATTTGCTATTAAATTTAATTTCTGGCAAAACTAGTGGTGGAGAGGGAGGCACGGAAGGAACCCCAGCTCACCTACCAAATTCCACCAGCTTGCTTGTTGTCTCAGCCATATGTTCTGGGGGTGGCCACATCCATGTTTCACATCCGTGTTAGTCTTTGCAGAATAAAAAGCAAATTAGTGTTTAATGGGGACTATTAATCTTGTCACCTAATTGAGTAATATCTAATAAATCTTTTCATTCAAAACCCAATGAGAATTTCCAGTGAGAAATGAGTGTGGGGAATATTTGATCTCAAAAATATTTTTGTCCATGAAGAATATATATGTGTTTATGAGAGATGCTGAACACAATGAAATTTTGTGAGTGTGAATTGAACACTTATCCTGGGCCTAAAACTGTTGACAGTGGCCTTTGAGAGTTACAAAATAAGTTTATGATGGTGTCTGTGCTTTAGAAGTTTGCTCTGTGACTTCAGAATATGTGAAGTATCTTACAGCAGGTCTCTAAAGTGATATTTCTTTAATAGAGAAAAGTTCAAATATAGTATTTTGTTGTACCCTATGAGGATCCAAAGGCATCATGATATGATTAGAATTTGAAATATGAGTAAGAAGTATGTGGGGTCATGGTCTGTATAAGCCTATTCTTTGCTCTTAATTAAATTTTGCAGATGATATAAACATTGAAAACAGAGTATTAGCTTATAAATGATAAAAAAAAGAACTGGCAACTCCCATAATGTATGTTTTATGCTTTTGTTTAAGAAGTGTCTATTTCGTGTTAGATCGAGTTAGTTCTTGTTTAGAATAAAGACCTGCATGACTTTCTGTTCCAGATCCAGCTCTCGGTGGGAATGCTTGCAAATGCCGGGGCTTCCTTCTGTTTCCTGTATGCCGTGTCACTTTAGACAAATTATTTAATTTCCTTATGTCAGATTCTTTTCCCCATTCCTCTTTCTCCCAGAATTAACCTCTCATTTATTCCCTTACACTCCCTGCAAGGTGTAGTTGGGATTTCCTGGAATTGTCACTGCAGGCCCATCCCTTCTTCACATTCCGCTCTCTCCCGTAAGCACGTGTGTTTCCGTGAGCGGCTGTTAATTCACCGAGAAGGAGCTCTCGAATCTTAGCTGTTGTTGGGGTCGTGTGCTGACGCTTGTACGAGTGAAAGGCCCAGAGGACGCCCCTGCCCTGTGATCCTTCGTTCTTGGGTGAGACGTCCATGAGACAAAAGACCCGGGCTCTGCGCTTACAGGGGGGAGAAGAAAGGAGTTTTGATTTTTTTTTCTTTAGCTAAATGTTATAAAACTTTAAAGTTTAAATTTGAATAATTGGGTTAAATAAAATCCATCAGCTCACAGTATTTTTCCTGTTTCTACTCAGTGGTGAACAACAGAAGCCTAAAAACAAGGGAATGTTCTCTGATGTAAGGTATAAAATTCGGGGTAGGGTTATAACTTAGTTCCCTTTTGCCCTGTCCCCTTTATTTTTAGGCCCTGGGCCTCTGAACCCGAGGCAATCTGCAAGGCACTTGAACACTGAATCCCAAGCCGGTGGTCCCCTCTGCTTTGTCCTCCTGTCCTGCTGGCAGATGTTTCTGTGATGACCCAGTTCTGCTTCCTGTTTAAACTCTGTAAACAGTTCATTTACTTCAATATCTAGCTTTTGATCTGCCTGCGATACACTGTTGTCAGTTACTCCATCCGTTAGCTGGTGCACTGTCCCCCTGCTAAGCAGACTGGGGTCATTTCATGGTCAATTTTGGCTTGGGGAAGAGGAACAGTTCGTGGAAGCTCCTCCTACTTGTGGTTTTATGGTCTGGTGTGGCGGGAGCTTGGCGTGGCTGCCCTGATGCCCGTTTCCAGGTCTCTCCACCCTTGCCTGCCTCTAGAATAGAGAATGCAGAAGCTAAATATTTACTGTCCTAACCTCCCCTGAAGCAAGGGGGCCCTGCTGACAGAGTTCAGGCCAATGGACCAGAAGTGGAAGTCTGCTGAGGAGGGTTTTGGGAAACATGTTTTATTTCCTGATAAAAGGGGCCAGAAGCTGCTGGCACTACTCCTTTCACTTCTTCTGGCCTTGAACATGGTTATGATGTCTGGCTCTACAGCAGTCATCTTGCGACTCTGAGATGATAAACCCACGTACTAAACGTGGTAGAGCAGAATTACAGAAGAAACCTTGGTTTTTATTATATCGTGGAGCCCCACGTTACATAGAACTGCTTTTCTCTAGACATTATATGTCAAAAACAATTCCCTATGTGGTGTTTTTAAGACATGGTTACACTCCTCCCATCAAAAGATGTCCAGTTCCCTTTCTCTTGACTATGGGCCAGCCTTGGCGATGTGCTCCCCACAAACAGAATGCAGCAGGAGTGAAACTGCATGCTCCCCAGCCTAGGGCAGAAAAGGTGACACTGCGTCTGCCTTGTTATCCCTCTCTCACGTGCAGCCTGGGGGCCTTGAGGTGACATATCAGAAGTCAGTCTACACCGAAGCTGCTGTGCTGGAGAAACCATGCCAGAGACCACATCGAGGTAGAGATGCCTGAGGAGGTCCAGCTGTGCCAGCCCCCGGCTGTCAGTCTTCCCATCAAGAGCCAACAAACATGAGCGAAGCAGCCTTCAGACGGTTCCAGCCCGCCAGTCTTCGAGCTGCCCTCGCTGATGGCATGGGGAGCAGACAGGCTGCCCCCAGCAGGCCCTTCTCAAACTGCAGATTCATGAGCAAAATAAGTGCTATTTTAAGCGACTAAATTTTGGGGTGGTTTGCTATGCAGCAATAGAAAACTGGAATGCCCTATTTTTTATACTACCGTTATTTGGATGTTCTGTTACTTGCAGCCAAAAGCAGCCCTACTGGAAAACACTTGCAGTAGAGAAGATTAGAAGAAACACTAAGGACCCATTTAAATGACTAGATGTGCTGAATATCCATCTGTTCCTCTCTCAGCCTGGCCATAGTAATCACATTAACTATGGCATTGATGTCACAATGTTCCACTGAAGTCAATGCTAATTTAGTTATACAAAGGTTTTATTTACAATAGGACCAGGCTAGCAGAAATGTAGAAAAGGAGAGATTTCAATTTTGGACACCATCTTGCTATTTTCCTGCTCTTTTTGAATTTTGAGAACATCAATAGCTACCTCACCAGCAGGTGAAGCTTATCTGAGTCCCTGACTTCCTCAAAACCCCAACATACTTTTTTTCTTTTTTGGTGAGGAAGATTGGCCCTGAGCTAACATCTGTTGCCAATCCTCCTCTTTTTTTTCTCACCAAAGTCCCAGTACATATTTGTGTATCGTAGCTGTAAGTCCTTCTAGCTCTTCTATGTGGGATGCAGCCACAGCATGGCTTGATGAGCAATGTGTAGGCCTGCATCCAGGATCCTAACCTCGGGCCACGAAAGCAGAGCAGGTGAACTTAACCACTATGCCACTGCGCTGGCCCCCCATCAGTGTTTGAGGCTTTCTTAACGAAATGCTCCCAGCGTTTGACAGTTTTGTATCTTCACTGACATTTGCAGCTGTTTTAATAGATGAATATTTAACATCATATATAATAGACCAGATTCTTTGAAGCAAAATCCCATTAGTTAGTTCCCAGTTAAGAAAGAGTGGATGGCCACTAATTATTGTTAGAATTTATTTAAAAGTTTTAATATATGGTTATGATCATAAACTCATTTATAAATCTAGTATATAGAAACTGTTAGTAGGATTGTTCTAGACTAATATTTATATCCTTATGTGGAAGCTGCAGTATAAATTAAAAATATTTTATCCCAAAGTAACATAATGCTATTTCTAGTGATGGAAATTCCTAATTAGCTTTGAAATATAGTTGGGGCAATTTTCTTATTCCATTGCCCTGAAATTTTAAACTTAGAGGAACAAAATGTAACTCCTGAAGGCTGGTTGCACAAAAGCCAATTTCGTTTTTGTATGTTTCTTTACTTGATGTCCACATCCTTAAACTGTTAGCAAACCCACAGTGGGTGGAGCGGCACATGCTCCTTACGCGGGTGCTCCAGGGCGGAACGGGCGGGGAGGCCCGGCTGGGGCAGCAGAGGTGCCCTTGCCCAGAGCAGTTACATAAGTGACATCATATGCAGAAGCAGCCTCTGGGGTTTAAAAATAACTGGGCAGGGAGTGTCAGCCTTCCTTGGATCTGACTCCCTGGTTTACTGTCCTTGGGGGTCAGCCCAGTAGCCTGGGTGGGCTGGAGAGTCTGTTAAGTGCACTTGGTTTCCAATAGCACCCTCATAACAGCTTAACGAGCCCGGGAACGCTCATTTTCCGGCGGCAGCAATGTGCTGCCTGCAAAAGCTGAACCAGCCAAGACAGGACAGATGTTTCACGGCCGAGCCCCAAATGTGGTTGTTTCCAGCGTAGTTTCCTTAAACAAACAAGAAACAGAAAAGCAGAGCAGCTTTTGCGTGGTGGCTCCAAAGCAGATTAAAACAAGCACTAATTTCCCATCCTGTCCTCCTCTCCGCCCGTCGGTTTTGGGGAACTGAATTGTTGATGCACAAAACAACGCCTTGTATTCACGCTACCTGATATTTTTATTTTGGTAACGTGAAAAATAAGCTGTCGCTGCGTATCTACCTTGGTGTCAGAGATTCCTTGGGGGCTGGTATCATAATTTAATCGGCAGTGAGCCCCCATGTAGCACCTGAGAAAATGTGTGTGTGTGTATAGTGGACAGTTTTGTAAGACTGTGGCAGTGGTGGGAGCAGTTTTCTAACAAAGTTTAGAAAACAACATAATAATGTGTTAAATCTGCCACCTGCCCATGGCAACCCTGAACCTTGAGCACCCCAAGTCTGTCAGGCATCACTTGAGATCCCCAGTCATTAGGGAGAAGCAGGCACTTCTGTTCTCGAGCATCGAGTGCTCTGACCCACATGGGGTCCTCTGGATTAGAACCCTTAGCCTCAGTCCTGAGCTCCTCCCACACCTTTTCCCAGCTAAAGCCTTTCCTTGAGATTCCCAGGGCCTGCCGCCTTCTTCCCCGCCCCCACCCCCTTCCTGGTATTAGCACCCAGAGCCCGTCCACTCCTCTCCAGTGCCTCCTCCTGGAGTCCTGCACGTCATCAGAAACCAGAAAACAACCTGGCACCCACATCAATGATTGCTCTCAGAAGCACAATTGCTTTTCAAGCTGGCTCCTTCCAGGGGCCTGAGTTCTTTCATTCAGGGAAGCAGTATTTCTCAAAGCTTTGGAATCATCTGGGATGCTCGTTAAAATACAGATTCGCGCTGAATGAGGCTCTCTCGAGATGGACTGGGAGTCTGTGTGTGTAACAAGCAGGTGTGGGCGGCTGATTCCAACTCAAGATAAAGTTGCAGAGAGCTAGTTAATTCCATTCCCATACACATCAGGTTTAGGATTTCCTCTTAGGGATGAGAATACCCTTTCACCCTCACAGCTTGGAAAAGCCTGCCAATTTCTTTTTTTTTCTTTTTAAAGATTGGCACCTGAGCTAATATCCATTGCCAATCATTTTTCCCCTCCTTCTCCCTGAAGCGCCCCGGTACATAGTTGCAGATTCTACTTGTAGACCCTTCTGTTTGTGGCATGTGGGATGCTGTGTCAGCGTGGCCTGATGAACGGTGCCCTGTCCGCGCCCAGGATCTGAACTAGCGAAACCCTGAGCCACGGAAGTGGAGTGGGTGAACTGAACCACTTGACCATGGGACTGGCCCGTCTGCCAGTTTCAACAGCTGGGACCCCACCCAAACCCTCCACTGGCAGCAGTCTCACAGCAACTGCCACTCTGCTCCGTGAGGAGACTTGAGGCTGAGAACTCCACCCGACTGTGCATCCTCAGCCTCGGCCAGCCTCCCCGTGTACCTTTGAGGCGCCCCCCGCGTCGTCTGTGTTCCCCCATCCTCTGGTCTTTCCCTGCACTGTGCTTCCTCCCCCTAATCAGCCCATCCCTCCACACCGCACGCTCAGCCTGCTCCCTCCCCTCTGGTCTTCCCTCCGTGGTAAAGCCCCTTCCACCGGCTCCTTGCACCACTCTGGCTCAGCTGGACTCCGGCTCTCCCTGGGGTGCTGTTCCCTCCTTAGTCCGCCCAAGTGGCGGCTGCCCACTTCCCCCTCCCATGGTGAGCTGGTGGTGGAGGGTGTGGGAGAGCCAGGAAGGAATCAAACTTCTTCTGTAAGGGACCAGATAGTAAATATTTTTGCCGGCCACGCAGTCTGTTGTAACTACTCAAGTGTGCCATTGTAGTTCAAAAGTAATCAGAAACAGCAAGTAAACAAATGACTGTGTTTCAATTAAACCTTATTTATGGACCTTGAGATGTGAATTTCATATAATTGTCACATGTCATCAAATACTCTTTTTTTGAAAAGATTTTCAACCATTTAAAAATGTAAAAACCATTCTTAGCTTGTGGGCCGTACAAAGTCAGGGGACAGGCTGGGTGTGGCCTGTGGGCTGTTGGTTGACTCCTGATCTCCTCGTACTTACGGATCCGGATCCGTAGGGATCCTGTTAAAATGCAGATCCTGATTCAGCAGGTCTGGGTGGGACCTGAGACCCCGCATTCCCACCAGGCTCCAGGTGCTGCTAGCGCTCTCGGTCAGCACAGCGTGCTGAGTAGCATGGTGTCACAGCCGTGTGTAGAAACTTATCCTTTATGTAATAAAGACATGAGAGACAGTTTAATGATACAGGAAAATGCTCATACTTAATCCGTGTTAGGTAGAAAGGCCACGTGGAAAGCGACATGTCTGAGAGAGCGGCTTTTAAACC
The DNA here is from genome assembly GCF_037783145.1 of Equus przewalskii. Taxonomy (NCBI): domain Eukaryota; kingdom Metazoa; phylum Chordata; class Mammalia; order Perissodactyla; family Equidae; genus Equus; species Equus przewalskii. The sequence continues at coordinate 84,433,005 of NC_091835.1, read as the reverse complement.
AAACAGATGCCACCCACCAGCTATATGGATCTGGACTCGCTTAACCTGTCTCACTTTCCATTTATTCGACTGTAAAACGGGGTAAGGATCATCGCCACCCCGGGTGGTCGGTTGTTTTGGATTTTAACACGATAATGCTCCCAGCAAGTGCTCAGTAAGTCTTAGCCAAAAGCAAGACAGGAACACCTGTAAAGCACAAAAAGGTAGGAACCTTGATTTTGAGTGCTGGGGCATTTCTTCCCTTTCTTTCTTGGAAAACGTCTGCAGGGTCACGCCCCTGCATTCACGCGCATTTGCTGAGGGCTGCTTCTCCTGCCAGGCCGCGTGCTTTGCTGATCCGCTCAGATGAGTGAAACGTAAGCATAAGGGGGAGATGAGAACAAAAGGCAGCTTCAGCATAGACTAGCTGATGTAGGAGAGCGTTTGCAGAGTGCTGGGGAAGGCGGAGGAGAGAGCCTTCCCTCCGTGGTGAGGAGAGGCCAGAGGGGGAGGGGGCGAAGCTTCAGCTGGGCCTCAACGGGGGAATGGGCCTGCCTGATGGAGGGAGAGGGCACAGAGTATGCACAGGAGGTGGGGAACTCAGGGGACCCTCGGCGCGTGTGAGAGAGCAGGGACAAGGCCCTGACCAAGACCTTTATGTCGTAGCGGTTTGGACCGGCTGGGTATCAGCCCTGGGTGGGTCACCATCCCTTTTTGGAAAACGCCCTGACAACGCCATAATATACGCTAGAGAATAGACTGCCAGAAAACTCTCCCCTACTTTTGCCGGAACCACAGAGAGATGGGGAACCCTCGTGCTGAGCCAAGGAGTCCCAGCCTCTGTGGCTCGTCCCTGAGGAGTCTAACAGACTAGATGAGACTTCTTGACTGCTTGGGGCCTACCACATTAGGGCCAAAGGGACATGCCTTCGTAGGTGGTCACCCGGGGCCTGCTTGGCTCAGAGATTCCCACTAAGGGTCTGTTCTGGGGGGACTTTGCGTGCTGCAGCTGGGCCCACTGCGATGACCATGGCGTTGACCATGGAGAGCTGAACCTCCAGTAGAGGCAATGGGCGAAGGGAGGCACAACAAAGGCTCGCAGAATTTGTAGGAAGGAGGAAAAGATTATAAAGAGTTTGGGTCTGGGGGCGGGGAGCCCCAGGTGTGCTTCATGGAGGAAGCGGCGTTTGGGTTAGCCTTTAAGATGATGTTTGTGTCTCGGGGTGCTCCCTTCAGGATCTGGCTTGTGGGGGGCGTAGGGGATTGGGGTCTGTTTGTATAAATCACTAACTTGAATCATGGTGCTGGAACTGGTGGAGGTTCCTGAACAGACCTTCTGGTGCTGAGTAAGGGGCACAGCCTGCCCTCCGAAAGGACCCTGAACAGGGCGAAGCTTACCATCCAAGAACATTCGGATGACAGCCCTGGAGCTGAAATGTGAAGCAGTTCCTGGCAATAGCTCCTCTGTCTTCGCTTCTGGACTCACTGAGGCCTTTGTCCTTCTCAGCAGACTTCTCAAGTCGAGGGTCACGTGTGAAAAGCAGTGGGCCCAGGAGCAAGGGGGAGGACGGAGGGCGGTACCTCCCTGGGCTGGGATGTTTGCATCCTGACGCACTGCACGGTGTCCTAGGGGGTAATGCTGGTTCCTGTCTGCTCTGCTCTCTTTCACTCCTCCTTTCTCAGTGGTCTGGGATGGAGTCTTCTGCTCTAACACTTTCCTAAACCGTGCTTGATGTTTTGGATGGATTTTTCTCCATTTCACCTGCCTTAAATTGAGACTTAGCCATGTCTGGGCCTACCTGGTGACCCCAGAGGGCCCCAGCCAAGGTGCTTGGGGCTTGGAGCTGAGCACTGGGTGTAGAGGAGGCCACCCCAGGGCTGCTCCCCAGACCAGCCTGCGGGCTAGGTTTGTGCTCAGTGAAGAGAGGTCTGCAAGCAGAAGCCAAAGGGGCTGTTTTTTGCAAGAAATTCTGTGAGACAAAGGGCCACAAGCAATGCTGCTTCCGGTCCAGGGGAGTAAATGCTACTCAGAGTGCACTCAGCCATCCTTTATCACATCTATGGCTTACGAAGTCCTGAACACTCAACGTAGGGGCAGCCTGGGTCTTTCCATGGTGCTGGGGGAAAGGGACATTTTCCTGTTGAAGACAGTAGGCCGCCTCTCTTCGGGTGCAGTCTTGGGATCTCTGTGAATCGCTCCCTGGGCGGGGAAGCAGAATTCTTACGGAGCACTGAGTGAGCTGCTCCTCCAATGGCGGCTTGTGTGCCGAACCTCACTGATGAGGCTGGGCTGCAAAAACAGAAGCAGCCTGTCTGTGAACCCCCGCGAGGTGCCCTGGGACTCGCCCAGGTACAAGCACGGGAGGAAAGATTGCCGAGGTCCCCCCTCATGTGGTTGGGGGGACACATTGATGAATTGTGAGTTGTTAAAAGTATTGTAACCTCACTGGTACCCGCTGGCTGGGGAGACTTGGACAAATTTGAGTTACGTTTGTAAATGCACCTACGTGCATATGAAATGGACACTGAAAGCACTGTTCTGGGAAAGACTGTTACTCAACCCACCTACAAACCCTGTGGCGACATAGGTCTCTGGGAACAGGTGCCACCCTTCGTGTGGATGTGAATCAGCAAACCGGCAATTATTTCTCAAAGTTTCCTAAACCATTCTCGTCAACACGTAGCAGAATGGCACAAGGCTCTTCTCCATCAAATGGGGAACATGGTTAGCTGGACTTTTATTTGTAGATGATCTGTCTTGCCCCCCGGAATGAGTAACTGGGACTCTGACATTTTGTTCACTTCTACGTCCTCACTGCCTAGAGCAGTGGCTGGCCCACTCAGTGTGTACTCAGTATTTGTGAATGAATGAATGAATGAATGAACACTTGGGTTTCATGTATGAGATGGAGGCCATCTCGCTCCTTTCTCTCTTGCTGTTACTTCTGCCAAATCTACCGTGAGTCCCTTTGGGAAATTCCACCCTCTCAGAGACTGCGAGTGGTTTCCCGGGTGTGGACGGTCAGCATGTGGGTGTGGACGCTACAGACACGGGGGCCCGGGCTTGGCAGACAGTCCCCAAGGCTTCGAGGGACTTTCAGGCAGAATCCTATAAAGTTCATCTTCCTTAAAACTTCTTATTTTTCCGATTGTGAAAATAACACACGCTTATTAAAGAAAGATCTGGAATGCTAGAGAAATATGAAAGTGGAAAAACTACCCGTAATTCCTTTACCCAAACACAAATCCATCTTTCTCTTTTTCCTGGATTATCAAGACAGCTGCTAACCCTGTCCCTCCCCCCGAGCCTCGCCACCCTTCAGTCCAGTCTGGGTGCCTGGGAGGGGTCTTTCTAAAACATGGAACTTGGAACACTTCAGAGGCGTCCCCTTGCCCTCCATTTGCAACGACTCAACGGGATCCGCTCTGCGGTCCCTTCAGTGCCCGCCCGTCGGAGCTCCTATCGCATCACACTTGTGCCCAGTGGGATTTCCTTCAAGTCTAAATGAGCTGCGGCTTTGCCCGCGGCCTCTGAGCGTTTTCACAAGCTGTTCACGCGGCTCGGAACGCTCTGCCCCTTTCTTGGCCCTGTTGTCTCTCTTGTCCTCTGTTCCCGAGTCTGCGTTTATCTGCCTTTGGAAAACCTTCCCTAACTGCCTTCCCCCTTCCCCGCCAAATCTGCGTTAGGCGTCCTCCAGTTTGCTTCGAAAACCCCATCGGTTTCTCCCACGTGCAGCTCAGCTGCCAGGACGGGAGCCCTTGCTGGAGGCATCTGCCCCCTCAGCGCCGCTCAGCGCCCGCTCCCTCACGCAGCTCCAGAAACATTTGTCAAAGTGAATTTAAATGGAACCTTTGTTTACTCTTTAGAAACATCTCCTCTTCATCTTTGCTGTAGTCACATTGTTTTCCATTTTCCATGGATATAACTAACGATGTAAATTTTGTATTATAGGCCATATCATATAAACATTTTAATCTTAAATTTTTCACTTAACATTATATAAAGTATTTTCACTGTTACCCATCTTCATAAACTTCATTTTTAATGACTGTATACCCTTCCACCAAGTGGAGGTACTCTGATTACCTTATTTTCTATTGTTGAACATTCAAGATTATTTTGCCTGCTATGGTTTGTTAACAATTTTGCTATAAATATTTTTGCTTATCTTTGGGCATAAAACTTTTTCATAAATTGAATTATTTCCTTAAGACATCCAAAGTAAAATGTTAAGGTCACTAGGCATTTAAAGTTTTATTTTTTTCCTGAAGAAGATTCTCCTGATCGAACATCTGCTGCCAATCTTCCTCTTTTTGTATGTGAGCCGCTGCCACAGCAGGGCCACTGACAGATGAGTGGTGTATGTCTGCACCTGGGAACTGAACCCAGGGCTGCCGAAGCAGAGCACGCTGACTTAACCACCAGGCCACCAGAGCTGGCCCTAAAGTTCTCATACCTGTTGCCTAATTGCATCACACAGTGTCGTTTACCTATTTATATTGCCACCAGCAATTTACGTGAGTGCTGATTTCACTCACCCTCACCAAAGTCTCCAACTATTGAAAACTTTCAAAGAACATGTGCCTCCCGAAGGCGCAGCACTGAGCACACAGGCTGACACTGCCCCCTCCCCGCCCCTCCTGAGGGCAGGGTCTCAGTTCCATTTGTGGGGTGCAAATGTCCCCAGTTCTCACCCCTCTAGGCTGGACAATCCCTCTGTTTCTTCTCTTAGGGGAGGAGATGGCTTTAAGCTTGCTCTGTTGATTCTATTTCTAACCCTTCAGATAGGCAACCTCTACTCACATTTCCTGCCCGTCCATCAACACATGCACACGCACACACTCATATGCACACATGTGCACACACACGCACAGGGGATTAAGTTAAAGTCCACCTGAGGGCGGTGTTCACTGAGACCACCCTCCCACTCACCCTGTCTTTTTCCTGGCTCTGGATTCCTCTGCTATCCCTCGTGGTTTCTCCTCCCTCCCCCCATTCAGCATCTATTCAACCAATTTATGAAGCACCGGCAGGGCCAGGTGTAATTGCTGGGATGCACGGAAAATAAGGCGGCGGCAGTTCCTGCCTCCACAGAGTCCACGTTCTGGTTGGGGAGACAGATCAGAAACGAGAACACACCAGCCCATGCGTTACACCCACGCATCCATCACAAACTGTGGTGGACATGATGAAGGAAGCAGACAAAGCCTAAGAGAGAGAAAGCTGGAAAAGGTAGAATAAGACCTCCCTCCCTCCCCTTCTCGTCCCCCTGGGCCCCTAGCTGTGCTTTCTGGTGCGTACCAGCTGATAGGGTGTGAACAGTATTTCCTGGGTTCTTCGTTTATTGTCTGTCCCCACCGACTGAATGTGAGCTCAGCAGGGCAGGGGCCTTGCAGCACAGCACCGAGGGTTCTCAGTAACTATTTGCCAGAGGATTTGTGAGCAGAAGGCCTTCTGTGGAGGTGTAGGTGGAACTGGAGCCGAGGGTGAGAAAGATGTTCATGAAGAAAGGTGGTGTCAGACGTCCTGGTGGAAGACATGGCAAGTGCAAAGGCCCCGAGGCAGGAAAGGAATGGAAAGGAGCCCTGAGTGGCTGAGGCAGTGTGAGCAAGGAGGTGGCTACCTCGGATGCTGAGATCCAGCCTGCAGGGCCCTACTGGGCCAGGTCTTGTAGGCTCTGCTCAGGGGTTTGGATTTCACTCCAAGGACAGTGGGAAGCCACTGAAAGCTCTGCTGTGACAGATATGCCTCCTTGCATTGGTGGAGTAGAACTGCAATATTTGTGTGTGTTTGGGGGCGGGGTGGGTTCGAGATGACTCACATGGTGAGTTCTTGTGCACGGATCTATCCTTACCCCCTGAGCCCCACTCTCCCTGTTGGGTAAGGAGGACCAGGCTCCTTCCTGCCCACTGTTTTAGGATCCCATGATTATCCTGCCACAAACATGATTACAGTCCCCTCCTTATCCCCATCCCTGACTTGTGGATGTCCAGCCTCTGGCGAGTGACCCAGCTGGGCAACTTCCCTTGTGAAGGGGGCTCCAGTGTGGCCATCTCTGGGATGACAAGAGGTCTGACACAGATTTGGTGACCTGTGGAAGATCGTTCATATCTTGTGGGCTTAATGTGCAAGGTGGCGTCACGGCTCCCCCTTGAACTCTGCCCCTGGTCTGACGGCCTGGAGTTGTGTCCAGCCTGGTTGATTCATCTAAGGCCGTTTGGGGTCTGGTTGAGATCTTGCTGTGAGGACACAGGCCCTATGAGGCTCCTCCAGGGAGAGCTCCGGAGAGGTGAACTGCCTGCGAGGCCACTGCTTGCTTGTCACCCGGCGGCCTTCTGTGGGGGACACCTTCCCCCTGGCCTGTGACCCCTGCGGCCATCTTTGTGCTCATCCTTCAGCAGTCCCACAACTGACGGCAGCTTTAGGCGCCTCCACAGGCACCTCTTCCTGTCATCGACCATTTCAGGTGCAAGCAGCCCCTTCTCATCCGCCTCCTGGCTGCTGGGTCTCCTTACTCCCCGTCGTTTCCACTAGGGAATGCCAGCCATCTTGAACCAGCGTTTGTCAGTTCAGGAAGCTACATCGTTGGCTGTCCCTGAGGGACCTATTTCCTTTGCCCAGATCTGGGAATCCCTGGAAACCAGGGGGCTGGCAGGGGTGCGAGTAGCACAAAGTAAAATAGAACGTGCAAGTGGACATCGGGCAGCTGGCAGACTCAGGAGACCTCACATCAGAGATGCCGGGCCCCCTTCCTGGAGGGGGATGGAGGTGCAAGGGTGCTTTTCTTTCTTTTTTTTTTATTGTAAGCAAACGGCCCTGCATAAATCCAATTATTGTAATTGAATTAAATTTACAGCAGACTTGGTCTGGCACATATTTGATAGAAGGCCTAATTGTTACTGGGCTGCATGGCACTTAGGCGAACTCTGTAAGCAATTTACTGATGGATTATTTCTTTTATTCAGCTACACCACACTTTGTTTTTCTCATCTCGCTTTGCTTCTCCAGCATCTATAATTGGCTTTGATGGCATTCCATGATAGTGCTACATTAATATCACATGAGCACATCCCACTTTATAGCAGTTCTTATCCTGCAGAGGACGTTAGACAGAAAGTGCACGCACATAATCAGCGAGAGGAGGGGGCCAGTGCTGTGCTCCGATCCTGGTGTTCTGACTTCAGTCGTCACGCTTCCAACAGCCTTGTGTGCTGCTGTGGAACCCTTCTCACGCAGCACACCTGAAGGTCTAAGGGGCTCGTTTGCCAGCAGCAGGGGAGAGGCTTGGGGAGGGCAGGGGCATCTTCTCAGCAGAGTGAAACGGCTGGGATCAGGAAGCCCAGTTGCTAGGGCAGAAGGCTGGGAGGGTGACTAAGGTTTGAAGGAGGTCAGGCTGACAGCACAACCCAGGGCTCCATACTGCCCCACCCCCACGCCACCTCTGCTCCTAAAAAATGCCTGGCGAGCCCGTACCAGTGTCGTTCTCATCGTGGTATCAGAAGAAGGAATTCCCTGGCCAGAGAATGGCCCCTTTCATTTGCATGTTGCAAAAGGATACAGCATTTTATTCTAAAACTAGAGTCAACAGGCATAAAGGTGAGAAAAGACTATCAGGGATCTGATTGTGGGGGTTGGGAGAATGCCTTAGGAGGGTAGCAGCCCCAGGGGACACTGAAGGGAAGACAATTCTCCACTTGCCAGTGTTGGCACAGGTCCTGCACGTCCCCGAAAGATGACTCTCCTTGCTCGTCTTTCCCACTTCAGAAATGGCTATGCCCATTCCTTTGGGAAGAGGTGTTTTCTCCACATATTTCCTACATGGGACTTCCCTTAATTGGCTTGCCAAGGACAGAGGCCACACTATCTCCAATGGCAATCAGAATTGCTTAGTGGCCGACGGAGTAAGCTGCTTCCTTTAGATAGGGTGGAACCGAACGCAATGAGTCCGTCTCTTGGTGAGTGCAGAGCCGAAAAGCACAACCAAGGCAGAAGGAAGTGAAGAACAGGTTTATTGCTTGCACAAGCCATGGAGAACACTGGAGACATCTCCCAAAAGCAGTGTCTCTCTGAGCTCTGTGCGGTGGAGACTTTATACAGAGAACGTGGAGGAAAACAGGTTCATTAGTAACAACTGTGTAACAACTGTGCTCATTCATGCACATGTGTAGCAGGTAAACACACTACTATATACATCGCATGATCTGAAATGGCTGCTTGGACCCTCCCAGAGGAGGAGAATGTAAGATGCTAATAAATTTGGGGTAACTTTAGGACTCTTGGTGCTGGGACATTTTGCAGGGGTGTTGCTGCAAAAGTCTAAGTTTCTCTGCAAGACAGCAACATCTGCAAGGTGGGGACGTCAATTTCTGCAAAACAGAACACATAGTTTCTTCTTGTCTGGAAACCCATCCACAGCGTGTTAGATGTTGAAGGACCAGATCCTCAGTAACCCTTTCTTTGCCTGGTTCCTGGTGACAAGGGGTCGGCAGTGGGAGTCCGTCCTCTACTCATGGTAGTCGTGTAAACACTTTGCTTTTCTTGGTCACCACACCTGTGTATGACTGCAGAGAAGGTGACAGGAAAGTGGGAAAAGATGCTAAAGCCAGTTGAGCAATCTATTCTTTGCAGGCTTGGAGCTCCGAATAAAGAGCTTCTTCAGAACAGGTCAAATGGATGGCTGGCCTGTTGTGGTTGCTATGGTAACCAACAAACATGTTTGGCCTCCAGAGGCCCTGCCCCTGAGGATGATGATGGCTTTTGTTATGAAATTTGCGAACTTCGCTTTGCCTGCTTCTCCACTATTTATTTTCAAAGTTGTTGATGGTAACGAATTACTCATTACCTGCCTGTCCACTTCTGCCCCCACCTCCCTCTCTGCTGTGGTCAGTGTCCGGGGTGTGCCTCTGATCTCCCTCGTGGCCTGCAGAGGTTTATGGGAACCATGGAAAAGCACACAGGAGTCGGGCAATGAGGAGATTAGAGCTCTGTGGGTGCTGTTAGCCACTGTGGCCCTCAGTCCCATTGAAAGGGGGATAAAAATATCTACCCCACTACTCTAAGGGGTTTTGCAAAGATCTAGGAGACTTTAGATGTAAAAATGACTTGAAATGTTTAGTGCATTATATTCACTTAAGAGGGAGCATAATAATTTCCTTCTCAGTCTTCAGATAGAATGCTTATTACAGATGACTACCGTTTCCTTAAGTGCCAATCCTAACTGAATAATAGTGGCTGCTTCTGTGTTGAGAAGGATTCTGAGCCTGCATCTAAGCTCAGTGGACAATGGTGGCAATGGTTTATTGATGTCTGCTATGCACACAGGAAGGGGAAGTGGTGTCAGGAGTGCTGTGTAGTTGCTGCCTTGGTTCGGGACATTCCTCCATCACTCCTTGTGCTGCATTTGAAGGCTGAGTGCTCATTACTGCTCTGCAGCTTCCTTGGGGCTGGCCCACAGGAACTGATTCATGGAAGATAAACTCCTAACATTCGGACTGAAACCTGTAATGATTTTCGGTTTTTCAAAACAACATTTTGATTTCTTGCTGGTAAAAGTGAAATGTGTTTATCGTTGCAAATTTGACAAATAATAGAGAAGCAGGCAGAGAAAATAAGAACAGCCCATAATCTCATCATTCCTGGATAAATTTTACGTTTTGGTTATGGGTTTCTTGCTCTCGATCTGAGTTATTATTTTTTTAGATGTCACTGGTCGCTGTGTAGAGAATGGACTGTAGGCAGGCAGTGTGGAGACAGACCAACGGGGAGTCTCTCATCGAAGACCAGGGCAGAGATGCTGGTGGCCCGGGCTGAGGGCTGAGTGGTGGAGATGGTGAGAGGTTGTTGCATTGGGCGTGTATTTTGAACACAGAGACAACGGGCCTCGCTAATGGATTGGGTCTAAGTTGTGAGAGAAGGTTGGCATGAAAAGGAGGATGCTCAGGTTTCTAGCCCCGTTTCTGGTGAAATGACAATCTGTTTACAGAGGGGGAGAACAATGAGAGAGAAGCAGGTGTGTGTGTGGGAGGGGTAGTGGGGGAAATCAAGAATTCAATCTTGAATAGGAGAAGACCGAGTGGAAATCTCACACCCCCATGAAGACTGGAGCAGGCAGCTGGGTGTTTGGCGGGAGCTCCAGGGAGGAGGATGGGACTGGGGATTTGCACTGAGGAGCATCAGCATGGAGAGGGTGGAAGGGAGATGCGCTGGTCTAGGGAGTGAAATACAGATGGAGGGGAAGTCTGAAGACTGAGACCTGAGGGCCTCCAAAACGTCTCTGTTGGAAAGAGGAGGAGGATGCAGCCTGGAAGGCCAAAGGAGCAGCTAGCCAGTGACTAGGAAGGAAGCCGGGAGAGAGTGCGGTGGCTGGCACAAGGGAGAGGGCAGTTGACAGGAAAGGAAGTGCTCGCTCTGTCTTTGCACACACAAGAACACTTAGGTACATATATTATGTGTATGTACACATGCATATCTTTACATAGCTACATTTTTACATTAATATAAGGGTTTTTTCACTTATCATGAGCACTTCCTCATGCTCTTAAAAAGCCTTCTAAAATATTATCTAAAGTATTCCATCCCCGTGGATGACCCTCTGAAGGGACAGCCTTGTATGCACAGCTCTTGTCTCCTTAGATTGAATTCCTGGAGTGGAGTTACTGGTGGATATGAATATCGTTAAGGCTTTGATGCGTGTTGTCAAACTCCCTTTCCGAAAGGTTGTGCTGAGGCTGTACGCTCCAGCAGCAGTCAACTGAAGCCAGCGATTTGGCAGCCACTGTTACCATTGAAAAGAAAAGAAAGAAATACGTAAAATGCTATCTAGTCTTCTCGTTTGCTTGAAAATGCTATCTAGTCTTCTCGTTTGCTTGACTTGAGTGGAGGTGGGCTTGTTTCAACACAAGGCTGCTTGAGCGTGCACAGTCTGAGTGTGAGCCAGGCGGTCCCTGCGCTCAGACCTTCTTGAGTGTGAGAAAATGAGTGTAAACATCGCCCAGGTCAGCCGTTCAGGGCAAGAGGGCTGGGGAGGGGGAGGTAAGCTGGTTCCGAGCCAGTTTCTGGGGTGTGTGGGGTGGGGAAATCTTGGTCAGCTGTAGGGAGACTGTGTGGTTCCCACAACTCACACGGCCTGCTCTCCTCCCTCTGGACTTCCTGTGGCTCAGCCTGGGAAAGGGTGGGGTCACGGAGAGGCGCAAGAAGCTCCCACAAGCCTGGCAGTGACAGCCCAGATGTGACAGGCGTTGGAGTCTCCATTGTCCTGTGAACAGCAGTCCAAATCGCCCAACTAAACAGCAAATGCCAGAGGGACCCAGGCACACCGCCCCGCAGACAGTGCCCCTTGATGCCTCGGTGGAGCCTTTTCAGTTCTGACAGCTGCTGTCTGTGTACAGAGCTTCAGGATCCTCCGCCCAGCTTTTCTGGGCATCCGTCCAGCTGAAGCGGAAAGACCCTGCGTGTTGTGAAACTGCAGCGGGGCCGGTGTCCTGTGGGTCTGCCGCGTGCAAAGGGCGATTGCGCCATGCTGGGATGCTACAGATGTGGCAACTGCAGACGCTGAGGTGGAGGAATCTTAAGACACAAAGATAGGCCCAAAAGGGGGACTGTGGCAATCCCGTATGTCATCTTTCTCATTTCATAACCATGCCAATTGGAATAAGAAGACTTGAAAAAAATATATGCAACCTGGAGGAAAAAAGAAAGCATCACAAGCCTTTGCCTTCTGGATGGACTGGCGCTGGGGATATTTTCTATAGCAGCCAAGAAAGATTCCCCGAGAGTACAACCACGTAAAGTCACACCGGCCCCAAATCCAAAGGAGGCCAGGCTCCCAGAAGTTAACATGGAAATGGAAAGTTTTCAGTAGAAATCAGACTGATCTTTAGTTTTTTAAAGTTATAAACGAATACATTTTCATTGTAAATCACTCGACTAACAGAGAAGTGTGTAAAGTAAAGCTAGTCTTCTCTCGCTTCCCCCAGACTCACTCCTGCTCTCTAACACTTTGGTATGTTTTCCAGAACTCTGCTCCTGCAGTCAAAACGTTTACATGAGAGTATGTGACACCCGTGTGCAGTGTGTGTATCAAACTGCTAGCGTATAGTCAGTGTTCAATAATAAATACCCAGACATATAGTTAAAAAAGGTAAAAGTGAGACTATAGTATACAAATTCTGAAACTTGATTTAAATTTTATTTAAATTTTATTTAAATGCAATTTACCTTTGCCTCTTGGCAGGTAGTTGAGTTTGATCTGTGCTTTATGAAAAAAAAAAAGCTTTTTTGAGCCAAAGACTACCAGATTCATTCACGCAACAATTATTTGCTGCCCGCCAACTATGTGTCAGGCACCGTTCAAGGTGCCGGGAGCAAACGAAATGATAAAAATCTGTGCCCTGCAGAACTGACATTTTAGTGGCAGGAGGTAGATGAGTAAGTTGAGTACGCGGCATGTCAGACGCTGCCAGCAGGGCGTGTTGGGGCTTCGTAAGGTTGGGACAGGCCTCAGTGAAAAAGTGACATTTGAGCTGAGATGTGGAGGGGGTGGGGTAATGCCAAGTGGATGTCTGGGGGAAGGGTGTTCCAGGGACAAGGAAGAGAAAGTACAAGAGCCCTGACGCAGGAGGCGCCTGGCTTGCTCAGACAGTAAGGAGGCAAGTGCATGGGGGCATGGTGGGGGTGGGGAGAGCAGAGGAGGGGGTCAGGAATGACTGGGTGGGCCTCTTGGCCATCGGAGGCCTTGGGCTTTGACTCCGAGTGGAACAGGACATCACTGGGAGTTCGAGCAGAGCACTCTCGTGAGCTGATGTGGGGTATGTGGTGACCCAGCCAGCTGCTGTTGAGACTAGAGTCTGGGGGCGAGGGCAGAGGCCAGGGAGGAGCTGATGCAACAAGCGGGGGAGTGAAGATGAGCTGGGGGCCAGGGTGCTGGCAGCGGAGGTGGTGACGTTGTTGGATTCTGGGTACATTTCCAAGGTAGAGACAACAGTATTTGCTGATGGATCAGATGTGGGTGTGAAACAAAGCAAAGTCAAGGATGATTTATCACGACAAAGCGACACGTGAAGTGTTCCTAATGAGATATTTACCAACTAGTCAGCACAAGAGGTTGAAACACTGTGAGCGTATGGATGATGAGCGAGACCAGAGCCTGGAGACCTGGCGGGTCATTACCGACCCGCTTTACCTTCACCTTTTGCGCCACAATATCGTGTGCTATGCCGTGTATGTGTCTTGTCTACCACTAGCACTTCTCAGCTCTTCCCCTGAGTAACCCCAATGGCAGAGGAGGGTAACTTGTTATTCCCAGTGCTCTGGGCCAGTGCCCTGAGCTTGTGCTGCCTCCATTACAAGCAACGCATTGTAGTAAGGTCTTGTATTGAAAAAACTAATGTCAATGTTGGATTCTACTCCAAAATACCTATGTGTTTGTTTTAATATGTTCATTACTTATAATCAGGTAAAATTGCTGGTCCTGTGTCATGGGTCCCTGACATACACCAAGAATCCCTAAAGAGACATAAAAGGTTTTGAGACACTGGGGCCCAGCCATTCCCACTGTAAGCCCAGGGGTACCACTTCGCAAGAAGAGCTCACTTATTCATGAAAGGCTAGTCCCTGAAGCGCCTACGTGCTCCCAGGACCATATCGTACATGAGTGCTTGTAAGAGCACGTAACACGGTCAGGTACGTGCTCTTCTCACCAGCTTGGGCTTTGCCGTGTCTACACCACAGCACAGGCCCTTTCTTACAGATGGAAATACGCCTTCCCCCTGCCCTTTACCCTATGACATTCTACCCGTCCTTGGCTTTCTGACCCCTGTAAAGCTTTCCTCAAGTTTCACATCCTACTCACAGTGTCTTCTGTTACCACTCAAAGAGATATGCATTCCAATGAATTCTTGGAGCGTCTATTTTCTCAGGAAGCTGAGCTGTACACTGGGAAGGGCAAAGCTTTGGAGGCAGAAGAGCAGAGCCCTGGAATCAGGCTTACTGCAGTTTTCATGCAGGTGCTGCCACTTCTGTCTGTGTGATTTCAGACCACTGCCTTCATCTCCAGGTCTATAAAATGGAGTTAAAAGCAGAGCTGGCAGGATGATTAAGTGAAAAGCATACGTGAAGCCCCAGCACAGGGTACAGGCATTTGATAAATGTTACTTCCCTTTCCCCATCACCTCTTAATTTGTCGCTTGTAGCATTCCACCTTTTATGATTCCACCTTTTGAATTGTTATACGTTCTCTCTCTCAAACTAGCCGATAAACTCTTAAAGGTTAGAAACCACATCTTGTATTTCTTGACATCCCCCTAAGCATCCACCATCGTGCCTTGAACGTGGGAGATGATTAATAAATGTTTGCTGATAGATTGATTGACGCACTTCTTGGCAAGGTTAAAGCTGAAGGATGGACTGCTCTCTGGAGTCAAGCACAGAGCAATGCGCTTCAAGGAGGAAAATGAGCCTCGGCGTTCACAGAGGAAGGTCATTGCTTCGCGCCTCTGGGAGACGTGCTGCTGATGCATGAGGAGGATGCTAGACACTCTGCTGTGTGGGTTGCAGACCCCACTGGCCAGCTATGGAATAGTTTCCCAGCCAGACAGCGAGACTCTGCAAACCCCACCACAACCAAATTCATTTAGCAAAGCGTTTCAGCAGGCCGTCACTGTCGCACATGCATTGATTGATGGCACAGCTGTTGTTGTGTGCTTACAAGGGAAATTAGGAGCAATTAATGGGCTGGGGATCAATAGCAGTACTATATTGCAGCGAATGATTTAATTTTCTTTCTGAGTTAAGAGGAAAGCGCAGAGAGCTCACATAGTTAGAATAGATGGATCAGAGTCATAGATGTGAACTACTAAATTTTATGGTTTATGTAAAAGTTTTAATTGTTAGCTTCTATTTATTTGAAAAGGTAATGCATGCACGTGGTAACTCAGTACAAAATGGTACAAAATGGTTGCTCCCAGAGGCAACCACTATTGCTAGTGTCTTGAGTGTTCTTCCAGAGATGATGCTGTGTATGTGTGTGTCTCCCTTAGCTAGAAGTCGTTTTAAGAATCCCAGCACTTCCTGCAGGTCTGCCATGTCTGTTTGGTTCGTCCTCTCTCTGGTGGCTGACGCAGTGGCCAGCCCATACAGTCCAAAATTCATGGTCAATAATTACCTATTGATTGACTGACTAGATCTATTGTAGCAGTTTTAAAATAATTTGCATTAGTTTGGTACATCTTTGTTGTGAATTAACAAAAGACACAATTTCACATGTCTTGAGAATAGGGCATCTTAATTAATTCTAATGTATTGGGACAATAATTTAAAACCACAGATGCAGAAACTGCCTGTTTGAATATTCTGCACTGACGGGAGGAGCTCTTTGGAAACTGCATGACCTGAGTTTAAATAAGGATTGGCTGATAAGGAAAAAAGAAGATTAAAAAATATGTCAGAGCACACATGCAGACGAGTGTGGCTATTGGAAGCTGCTACTTTGGGAGGCCATTTACTTCTTCATTGCCTCCTTGAGTTCATAAGCCACATGTTATTGTGGCTGCCGCTACTTCTGTTATTGCTATTTATTCAGTAAATAGTATGTATCAGTACCATGGAAATCTTTCACATGCATTATCTCATCTAATCACATAGCAACATTATTAGGTAGGTACTATTATCATCTGCATTTCATAAATGAGGAAACTGAGCAACTACTTCTAATAATATTTCAAAGTCACATCTCATTTTTGACCAGAAATGGAACATTCTTATTGATCGTCCTTTCTATTTGCCAGATTTAGCTCCTACCAACAAATGAAATCCATCTTTAAAAAGAATAATGTTTTGTTAGCACTGTGGCTTTTAAAAAAGATATGTGTCAGTTGCTAAAATCAATTCAAAAAGAACTCCCAAAATGGTTTCCATCATTAAAATGAGGGATCAGCTTCCTAAGGTTTCTACTTTGAAAGGGGTGGTACCCATTTGTGTGTACATAGTGTGTTTGCTTTAAAAAACTCTGTCCTTATATACACGGTCACATCTCATGAATGTAATTTATTTAAATAACAGGGAATTGGGGGAATTTCCTGTTAGACTTACATAATCAGAAAATACTAAATTGCCTATATTTCTTCACATTTCATCACTAGGGCCGTATAATCCAGCCAGTCCTAGCAAATCTGCAGAGTATGCAAGATGTGTCTGGCCACATCCCTTTCAGCACTTCCCTTTAATTATTTCTCCATCTCCTCTCCTCTCCTCCCTCAAAAATGCCCGGAGTTGAGCGAGCCTCAGCAGCCACAAGCAGAGCCCTCAAGTTCAAGGTCCCACCCTGTCCTGTTCTTTCTGGGAGCTCCTTTCATGTGCTCCAAAATTCTCCTTCTTGTTAGCCATCTGATCAAAATCCCATTCTTACAGAATAACTAATAACATGTAACATTTAGGCGAAAAGGCAGCAGAGAAAACTAACCCACGGCGAGGTGTGAATGACTGATGGCTCTAGGTAGCTGTAGAGGTTCTGCAGCAGCACCGATGTTTAGAAAGAGATGCTGATTGGGGCAAATGGGGAATGTTCACTTTGGGCTGAAAATCGTTCTTGTTCCTCTTCAACAATAATAGATTCTACTGGGAATTTTCTTGTCCTCGCTCAACTAATGCTAATCTTACAGCTGTGGCTGGACTTTGTTCTAGGATGACACCAGAGACCTACTCCACTTTTGGAGTACTGTGGGGGCGCCTGTTTACTTGGGTTGGCCAAGGATGGGGCTGTTGGTTATACACACTGATGGGGGCGGGTGGCAAGTCTTCCAAGGAGCCATCAGCTGTGTCCGCAAAAACACACACTGACTTCACTGCTCTGGAGAGGAGTGTTTGCGGTGGTGATTGTTTTCATTTATTTTTAACAGGGAGAAACTGAAAACCTTCAGTGTCTTCACCTCGTGGCCTCTAACAATGCTTTTGACTTACAGGGTGTCTGTGGCTCCCTGATACACCACCTTTTTTGCCAGTGTCAAAGTGGAATAGTATTTGGGGCATGCCACCTAGTGGTGCTAGCTTCTGCTTTATTGCTCATTGGAAGAGAGTAAACCCAAGCCTCCTGGCTTGGAAGCCGTGGAGGCCATCTGGGTCATCCTTTAGCTTTTCTGTAAGCAGGCAAGAACATCACTCTTTCTGTGGACCCGAGACACAAAAGACAGCAGTTCAAAGCCGCCGGGGCTCAGAAGCCCACTGACTCAGTTCCTTGGTGAAACTTAACCGTCAGTGGCCAGCTGGCTGGGACATACCCCATATCCCCACACCCCTCAGGCTTTGTGGCAGTCCCTGCAACAAACACTTGGAAGAAGACAAGCCTCTTTCTGAGTCTTAGCCCTGACAGCACGTGCCCTCCCTCTCACCTCTTTTCCTCCTTCTCCCCTCCCCCACGTCTGGGCGCCTGCTTCCTCTTCCCACTATTGCTTTTCCTCCATGGCCACGCTTTATGTGCCTAAGAATCACCACAGAATACGGTTTAAAAATTGCCAGAGTTTCCTTTTTAAATTTCACTTTTACTTTTTTGTCCTAAAAGGAAAAGGATTCACGCTTCATGCAGAACTCTTCGAAAACAGAAAATCACTCACTCACACACACACACACACACACACACACACACACATCACCATCCCGCCTAGAGATAATCATTGTTAACATTTTGGCAAAAATCCTTACAGCTCCTTTTTCCTTATTTGTGTGATTGTAGTTTTTTAAAAAGAAAAAATAAAAATGATGTAAAATACTTCTTTTCCCTTGTAACAGATCATGAGCATTTTCTCATGTCAATAAATGTTCTTCTATTACGTGATTTTAGTAACTGCATCATAGGATATACCAGAATGTATTTAGTTACTGTTGAATTTGAGGAAAGTGAGAATGGTCGGGAATATTTTTAATCCGTGGTCACATTCAGTCCACACTTCCCTGAGCGTCTCTTGTGTGCTGTGCTCCTGCACGAGGCAATCTTCATCTTCAAAATCACATTTAACCTTCACAAGACGCTCATAAGCACTTAGGAAGTATCGTGATGCCATTTTGCAGCAGAGGAAATTGAAGGTCTGAGAAGTTAAGCAGTTTGCCCAAGATCACATGATTTGTAAGAGGGACATGCAGAAAGAAAACTTTGCTCTCTGGCTCCACAGCCCCTCAGCCATGGCCTGAGGTTCTATCAGACACTGAGCATGAACATGGCTTTTCTGAGCCTTCTATTTGTCCTCATTATAAGAACAGAGAGAAACCCCCAAAAGGAGGTTAGTGTCAAAGGCGTCAGAGCCCAGGTGGGGCCTATGAACTAGGACAAGAGAAAGTGGAAGGAGAGCCACCGAGGGAGGGATCCTGGGCTTTCACAGCCCAGGAATGATAATTGCTAACTGCTCTATACACATTATCCAATTTTATTCTCACAACAACCTTGTGAAGTACATACTGATATAATTTTAGTTTAAGTTTAGAGAAGTAATTGGTCCAAGGTCACCACGCTGGTAGGTGGCAGAGGTGGAATTAGAACCCAGCTCGTCTGATTCCAAAGTGGCCTCAACTGCTGCTCAAATTTCGTCTCCAGTTAATCGGTTCTGCCAGGAATTTTATAGTGATGGGGTCTCGGGTCTCAGCCCTGGTTCTGAGGGTGTTTGAAGGCGGCTGTGGGACAGAGGATGAAGGGGGAGAGAGACACAACGGAAGACGAAAGTGAAACAAAGCCCAGAAAAAATAGAGAAAGCCTGAAAGAATGCCAGTGCAATGAAACTGACCTGTGGGGAAGGTGGACCAGTAATCCTTGACGTAAAAAGTTTGGAAAGCAATGCTGAGCTGTTGAAAGGCAGATATTTCTGTTTTTTATTGTTTTATAAGCAAAGGAGAAACATGAATAATTGTTAGAAATGGTTTTTCCTCCATACACTACCAGTACGTTTTCCAAAAATGATCAGCTCAAAATACTCACATTACCTTTCAAGAAACCAATGAAGCCATCTTTCATATCGGTGATTTTGAAAATTTATACTGTAGGGAGAAAGATTAGCAGCAATATGACTTTCCAGACATTGTGTCCACTTAGACTGCTCCTGTTATGGTTTCTTAATCTCTGAAATAAAACGGGTAATACTCTCTACTTCACAGGTGTTGTGAAAGTTAATAAATCAATACTAAGCGCTTGGGGAGGGATGAAAAGGGATATGTCAGTAGATGCTATTATTACACTCTCATTCCTATGCTCTGATGGTGACACCGTTAGTCATCGCCATGGAAACCAATGCTATATGCCATCTTTTTCTCTGGGGCCTCTCTCCATCCTCCAGGCAGTTCCAGAGGCTGCCACTAAAATAAGATGAACTCCCTCTTCTCACCATCTGTAAGTTCCCTCACTGGTTTGCAAATGCTTTCTCTGCTAACCTTTTCCTTGAATGCAGCCCCCTACCTCCTCCTACGTCTGTCTTCTCTTGTCTCACCCCCACTCAGTCCCATGGCTGTGACTCTGGGCAGCGTATCTTTCTGTACCTTTGCTGTCTTCTACCTTGCTCTTCCTTTCCTCCTTGTAGGAAGGAAGAATCTTTGCTGATTCAACAAGTGGTTCCTATTCCTATTAATATGTGCTTGGAGAAGCTAAGCCAACTCAAAACTATCAACTTTGTTATCGCCACCAATTACCGAAGTTTCCGTGTCTTGCTTCAGCTGTTAAGAAGTCACCGTAACTGGATGGCTCTAACTGTAATTCTGGAAGACAAGCGAGATCAAATCAATAACACTAGTTATCCATCTACGGGCTATCAGATGGATATTATACCCAGTTGCCTCTATTAGTTAACATTTTGTAAATGGGTTCAATTAGATTTTTGAAAATCTGATATTCTTTGTTCTCTTGAGAGAGATTTGGCACATGAAGACAAGCTATCTTATTACATTACAACCCTTAATCTGAAGCAATGAAGCGTATGAATTCCCTAGCGAATATTTTAAATGTTTTTCCATGTCACCAAATAGCTTTCAGTTATCCAACTAATACAGAGGGCTGACCTGACAGTACCAGAAAGCGGTATCTTGCTTCGACGAGCGGTCAGGACCAGCTCTCTTGCAACTTTCTGCCAGCGGTCATTTCTTCAGTGTCGAACTGTCCCCCTTTGCTCGAATTTGTCCCCTCCTTCTGAGTCACTTATGACAAAAGACAGGAAAAGCAGCTATGCTGATTTCATAGTTTTCCCATCCTCCAAATAATCCGCTTTGAAACGTTCTCTCTGGGTTGAGTTTCCCTTTCCCAGCAGGAGGCTAAGCATCTGAGCAGCTAAGCATCGTCATGACATGACATCTTGCACAGAGTGGCTGTGAGTGTGTGAGAAGCACTTCAAAACTGCAGGCGCGGCTGGCTAAGCCTCTTGGATGGAAAGGCCTGGAAGCTTGGCTGTGACGTGGGAGCCCTGGGGACAAGTATCCCTTTCTTTAAAACCTCTGCCCCTAGTCTAGTTCTAACTCGAGTTCAGGCCCCGGGGAAAGTGGGCCTAGGTATCTCAGGAAGTCCTGGATGGCACCCACTTCGGAGGGCCCCTTGGACTGTCGGGCGATGCTTGGGGGCCCTCCTTCCCTTGGCTTGCCCTTCTGGGGCTGTAGTGAAAGCCTGGAGTGGACTCCCACCTCTTGCTCACCTCTCCATGCCCGTGTGCACCTTCTCTCTCCCCTGTTAAACCACCTTCTAGATGCTAGTTCTCACCCCAAACCAAGCTCCAGGTGGATCATGTCAGCTCTCGGCTCCACTTAGTCTGCTTCTGCAGGGGCAGCTGAGCGGACACCAGGCGGGCCGAGGCCTCACTCAGTTCCTTTGGTTTTGCAGGTGCAGAGGAACTGGAATGAGTTGAACCTGAAGTTAAACTAAACCAGAGGACAATAAGCTACTTGCTTGGTGGCCTCTATGGCCATCTGCCCTTTTAGAGTAAGGGGCAGGTGAGTGGCAGGGGCCTTCATGGCTTATGGCGGCCCATGCTCCTTCAGCATTTCCTTCACTTCCCTTCCGTCTGCCTACTGGAAGGGGCCCTGCAACACTCCGTGCCAGGCGCTGTATTACGTGCTGTGCACACACTCCTTCGTTGCATGTGTACAACATCGCATACGTACACTATTATCATTGTGTTGTTATCATTGCAGTTTTACAGATGGCGAAATGAAGCTTCCACAGTCGTTTTCTAGTTCTGGTGCTGGACTCACAGCTTGATGCATGTTGAGGACTCAATAATGTTTGTTATGGAACTGGCTTTGGACCACTTCTGAGGAGTTGGTCTCGTCCTGATGGGAAGCTTGGGCAGGGAGCAAGGCCGTGTCTTTGAGGAGCACGGAGATGTTGACTCATCACCAGGAATTCCAGGGGTTCTTTTGGGGGGCTACTTTTCTCTCTTTGATCCCACAGTAGGGTTGTAGGGGAGGAAAAAGTTTTCCTCCACCCTCTTAGAGTCCCTGGCTGGGTCTGAAAATTAAACTAAGACAGATTAACCGGAGAAAAGCAGACAAATTTCTTTCTCTCTTTCTCTCTCTCTCTCTTTTTCTCTTTCTCTCTCTCTTTCTCCTTTCCTTCCTTTCTTTTCTTTGCCCTGAGCTAACATCTGATGCCAATCTTCCTCTTTTTTTTTTCTTCTCCCCAAAGCCCCCCAGTACACAGTTGTATATATTAGTTGTGGGTCCCTCTGACTGTGCTGTGTGGGACTCCGCCTCAACGTGGCCTGATGAGTGGTGCCATGTCTGCACCCAGGATCCAACCAGTGAAACCCTGGGCCACCGAAGCGGAGTGCAAACCTAAACACTTGGCCTTGGGGCCGGCTCCACAAATTTTTTGAAGATGAGTTTTATGTGATTTGGGATCCGCCATAAGGAGACAAGGACCTTAGGAAGCAGCTAGCCCGTCTGTCTTTATGTGCAGTTTGATGAGGGTCGGCAGTTGTAGAAACACGAGGGCTCAGGGGTACGAGGTTAGTGCAGTGAACTGGGCACTGAGCGTCGCCCGCTTGTTAGAATTCTTCTCCGTGTCCGTTTGTCTTCGGAGATAAGGTGCTCCTTTCCTCCGCGTTTGTGGAGGGCTCTTCTTGAACGGGGGTTTGTGACCTGTTTCAGGGGAGAAGGGTGGGGAGGGGAGGTCAGGGTGACCTTCCTGCTCCTGCTGTAAAGTATTCAACACGCCGAGGTACCCTGTTTGGGGTAGTGTGTCCTGACCCCCATCAGGGTCAGTCTTCCTTCTGTTTGCTGCTGCTCGATTCTAAACGGGCTGGAGAAACCCCTTCCGATCACTCTGTAATGCTCTGATGTGTTAGGTTCTAGTTCAGCACACCATACGGCACATGGTAGGTGTGACCTGCACAGGGGGCCGTGCGGTCCGTGCAGCTCAAGTCAGGGAAGATGGTTCCCTGCGGCGGGGCCCCTCCCGCCTTTCATGTGCTCGTACGCATTGGGAAGCTCCTCAAGGGGTCAAATACCTCATCAGCTCTAAGCAGAGCTTTTCTCACACACTGTCATCTCTGAAGCTGGACGCTCCTCATGGATGCTGGCGTCCTATAGCGGCTGCCAGCAGGCCACAGTTGTGTCCTGGGGATCATTGCCTGGGCATGTGTGAACTTGGTCACAGCTGTCCCTGTTGTCATGTCAATCGAGTTAGGTACATTCTTAGAACATATGTGATGTTTAAGTGCTCTTTAAAATGTCTTCATAAAGGTCACTCCATGATCAGGCATTGAAATGAAAAGTTACTGTATACGCCAAAGGATGGAAACAGAGCAGTGGGGCGTATGCATGATGTTAGAGCAGCACAAATTCATTATTGCAGGGCTCCTGACATTCGGCAGTTTCTTGCAAAGCAATAAGCCAGTGCTTGATAGAACTTTAGAAAGGAAGATACCCAGTAGTTGAGGCTGTATTTCGGTACTGAGGTAAGTGCAGAGGGATGGCCCACACGTGCCCAGGGAGCCATGCAGCTGAGGTCAGCACTGCCTAGGCCTGGGGCAGTGCATGCCCTAGTGCAGTTGGTGCTGCTCTTTCTTTCTTAGCGGCACCTGATCGACAGCTTTGTAGTTGATGAAATCTGTTAGTGGAAGGCATTTCCAGTCTGATTTGACCACAGACTCTTGCTTCCCCTGGAACGTCTCTTGGAGCGTGATGTGTGGAATATAGTTGTGATAATATGTAACAGGATCAGCCAGTTCCTACTCAGATACTTCACCTAGATTAACTAAATGAATCCCCACTAGCATCTCCTGAAGTGGGCGCTGTTATTCTCTCCATGTTGCAAATGGGGAAACTGAGGCACGTGGCGATGGAGGAACTTGCCTAAAGTCATGCGGCTGGTGTAGCAGAGCCAGGATTCAACCTAGGCAGGTGGCTGCAGAGTGTGCGTTCTTCACAGCCTACAGTCTGGGAAACTCTATTCCAGCCACAGACCAGGGGAGGGGAGGGCTGCAGATCTGACCCAGGGATAAAAATGAGCGAGTACCACAATCCCGCTGACTCTTAAGATACTCAGCAGGGATCTACAGGGAAAGATACAGATTTCCCCGCTGTTTTCATTGTGGATGCATTGTCACCTTTTGTGTATGCCTAAATGATTTCACTCCCTCCAGGTTATAAAGACTAAGAAGGAAAGTCGCTTCCAGTGGAAGACAACATTGCAAGTTTAACCTGAATAAAACACCAGGAACAAGCCGGATAAGTATCAGCCCTAATTTAGGCCACAGCTGAATGCTCTGAAAGGAACTATTCCCTCACAGTTGCTGCTAGTGCTTTTTTTCACGAAGTCGGGGGCACTTAGAGAAATTAGACCACTTTGTGCCACTCTTCCCATCTTTGGACTCGCCACTACGTGTGAGATAATTTTCAGTGAACCAGATGGACCAGCTGAGGGATGTAACAATCTTCTATAGCTCAGCCCCTGGGGAAGAGGCAGGTGACAGAAGGATTTAGGCAATGATACGAACCTGGGAACAAAAGGTGGTGTCATTGCTTGGAACCGCCTGCTGTGCAGGTCCCATCGGCTCAAGTTTCCCAGGCAGGTGACAGTGAGGACAATTCTGCATGCTCCATCCCCTTAAGAGGTTTCGAATATGCCATGGGCTTTCTACATATGTAGGTGGTTCCCTGAGATTAGTTTGGCCTTCCTGAGAGATGTCTGGCCTTTTAAAAGCTGCAAGCGGATTCAACAACTAGTATCTTACGGTAATTTAAGGAAATTATACTCTTCAGGAGACAAAATGCTGTTCAGTTGCTATTTGTGCCAGTTGGATAAGAAAGGGGGGTGATTCATAGCCCAGTCCAGTGGGACCAAGGAAAGGCTTGATTACCCCTTGGTTCCAGGCTGTCTTGTGGAGCAAATGCCTTGGCATTTGTGGGTTCCAGAAGGACTGTAATGTTTATTCATAGTCCAAGATTTCATTGGCGATTGGCTCTTATGAGAGAGAACACACAGGCGTGACGCCACTTGTGGACAGGATCTTTTTTGGTTTATCACCCAAGGTGCATAGAAGATATGGATTCTACTTTACTGTGTGAATCGTAGCTCCAAAGAAATGAGCCGGAGATGGCTATCCTTACGGCAGCTGGCTAAATGGCAGCTATCTTAATAAAAACAAAAGAGAAATTACAATTCCCAGAGCTAAGAGAATGTCAACAAATGGAAAGCTCTAGCGTGTTAAAGCAAGTCTTTGCTGTATACAAAAGCTGTTCCATACATATCTCACGGTGCAAACCAACTTGTAACGAAATTTCGACAGGGTTCATTACACTGAGTTTATATATCTGGCTTCCGAACTTAAGCATTGGGGACAGCCTTTGTTCTGGGAAGCTGCAAACTAGAGGGACTTGATAAGAAAGTGCTACGAAGAGTCCAGCTGTTAGCTATTATCACGTTTCTTTTGAACACACTATACAAGGCACGTGCACTCACAGAGAGGAGATTAAAAACCATGGTTGCATGGACGCACCCCTCCATCACGCTGAACTTCGCACACGTTTCTCTCGCGATGTGTGGTTTCCTGCAGCTTCTGGGCTTCATTGGCCGGCTGCCTCTGGACTCTGGGGGGGCCTCAAGTCACTGCAGCGGAGTTGGGGATAGAAGCCATTAAGGCTGCATACACGCTCGAGGCAAGACTGCTAATAATCCACTTGAACGCCGGTCAAGACTGTGTGGTAGCTGGCATATCCTCACACACAAATATTTTGCTGGAGGTAGAATGACGTATAGATAACTAGTGTTTCAGAGTGATGTTCATTGTCTTCAGTAAAATTAAATCTGAAGTTTACACCCATATGAAAACATCTGAGCTTAGAAAAAATATATTTGAATACCAATGAGGGGGTGTAAAATATTAATCACATTACAAAGTTTCTTAATTCTCATTTCATTTTTTAACTACTGCTGTGAGCAAAGATAACTATTTCAAGAACTTTTTAACCAGGTTTGCTAACTGTGGCAACCGGGGCAGATGCTCTGAAGAGCCAGCCTCTCCCTGGGCAGTTTTCTGAGGGGACAAGCCATCATTTTTCTTCCTTCTCTAACAAAAAGCTGAGAGGGATGAATTCCTACCGAGGCCACAGGGAAATGACGGACGTGTTCACCTCTTCAGCTCACAGCTCAGTCGTGGCAGGAGACGAGTTCCCGTCTTCCCTTCCCGCGGCAGTGCTGAGAGCTGGGGGAGAGCCCAGCTTCGCGGTGCGCCTCTCAGTGTGCAGCCCGTCCAGCCCGAGAGGGACGGACGTCCTGGAGAGAGAAGACCGAGGGTCCAGGTCGGAGCCAACGAGCTGTCATTTCTGGGGAACACCTGACTGCTTTCCAAACTGACAGTTAACACAGCACTCGAGGATTCGTGCATACCCAGAACTGTTCCCTGAGACAAGGTGGAGGGCACGCGACTGTCAGAGCACCCTGCACCATGTGCGTCCTCCTAGGCCACTAGTGCGGCGGCCACTTTATGTGGCTGCTTATGTCCTAACGGACTGATGCTTCTTGTCAGGTGAGCGCCCAAAGCAACCCCAGTGATGGCGCTTGTAAAATGGGGGGTGGGGGGTGAAACCAGGTGTCTTTTTCAGGGCTCTTTTGTGATTCATTTGTTTTGCATCTTTTAATTGCATCTTTTTAAAAAGAAACGTACAGTTATTTTGTACCACGGCAGTGAGGGGGAGTCCGGGTTTCCTTTCCTTGGGTCTTCGTTGCATTTTCTGCAATGTAGTCTCCCTTGGTTACGTTGTGCGTTGCTTCACACACGTCCGCATGTGAAGACTCCTCTGGGTCAGTGATCAATCACGAGCAGGTTACTTAACCTCTCTGGGCCTCACTTTCCTCAGTTGTAAAGTGGGGATAATAATATTTCTACTTTATAGAATTATTATGAGGATTAAACAAATTCATACATGCAAAGCTCCTTGGATGAGTACTTGGCATATAGCACAGTTTGTGTTATTATCTATATTATCACCAAGGTTTTCTGAGTCTTTATCATTTTCTTATGGCTTTTCTAGGTGTAGGGTAGGGAAGGGGTGGAGCAGGGACACTGTGGTTTAGGATCTTATAATCTAATACACACAAAAAATGACACATAGTTGAAACTACATGGAATAATATACTCCGCTTAGTAATCAGGATCGAATGGTGGTTTTAGGTGCTGCAGTAACAGAAGGAATGAGAGCAGTGGTTTGTGCTCCTGGGGGAGAGGCTGAGACTGAGGTGGGCTGCAGAAGAGGCAAGACTGAGGTGGGTGGCGACAGGCGAGGAGGGCATCAAGAAGAGAACAGCATGAGGAAGCAGAGTGGCCAGAAATCGCGTGAGATGGTCTCGGGGCAGTGGGAGACAGAGCTGGCAAAGCAGGTGGTGGAGGGAAATAAGACTGCACAGAATTGAGCTGCATTATGGAGGTTCTAGAAAGTTCTCACCACTTGGACAATTCTTCCTTTGATGGGAATGGAAACAGAAGAGAATGACAAGATTCTGAGTGAAGGAGAGAACTCCAGCAGGGACTTAGAGAAGATGCCCGGGGTTCTGGGGTTGGAGGCGGAGTCCATGGAGGCTGATGAGGAGGGGTGCTCTGGCTGTGTCAGTGTGAGGAGATGGGGGCCCGTCTGGGACACAGCAGAGGGATCAAGAGGAAGGAAAAAGATTGAAATGGCATCTAAGGAAAACTTAGTAGGAAAGTTAGCAAGACCTATCTGTCAACTGATTGGGTAAAGGAAGTGACATAGAGTGTAAGTCAAAGATTATTACAAATGTTCACATCTGTGGGTCTGAGAACTGGAGATACCATAGAAAAACCGGAGGAGAACTGATTAAAGGGGGAGAGAAACAAATGAGGAGTTTGGTGTCGTCTGAATTCAGTTCGCAGGGATAATGTGATCTCCAATAATGAGAGCTAATCTTCATTACTTACCATGTACCAGGCACTAAGTGTTTCACACACGTGAACTCATTTAATCCTCATGGAAACTGCCTGAGATCGGCACCATCGTTCCCATTTTATGAAGGGGGCCCTCCACGTTTCTATAGTTAAACTGGTATTTAAACCCAAGCATCTGATTCCAGCACTCCTGCTAGACCGCCGCTTTTCCAGCACTCCTGCTAGACCGCCGCTTTGCCTCGTTACCCTTAGGAAGTCCTGACTCTGACAGGAAGTGAAGACTGAAAACAGCAGTTGGGAGACATCAGCACAGAGGTGTTAACTGCAGCTATGGGCAGGGATTAGCTTTCCAGGGAGAAAGCACACAGACAGGAGAGCAGATGGCCTCGAATGAATCCGGGGGAGGCGCATATGACAACCAACCATGGGGAATGGAGCAGCTCCAGTGAAGGTGAGCAGACCAGACGACAGGCTGCAGACTGGGCCTTGGGAGCGCTGCTGTGTGAGGGGTGTGGAGATGGGAATCAGGGTCAAGGACTGAGCGCTTCACTGGCGACTGGAGGGGCGAGCGACCAAGTTTTTCAGAGAAATGAAGAGGAAAGAAGAACACGATGGTCGAATGAAGAGTGTTTCTCTCTTTCTTCCAAAATAAAAGAAACATATCTCAAGAAGCTGGAGAGAGAGGGAGAATGCAATGTGCAGAAGGAAGAGAATGCACTTGGGGAAGAGAGGATCCTGTCGGAGTTGTCGAAGGACAGAATCGACAGCTTTTCCTCTATGAGGATAAGCTGTGAGGAGGGGACCACTGGCTGTCAAGTCACAGGGTTGCAAATGGCCTTAAAATCTGGTCACTTGTCTGGCCCTTGAGATAGATGCATTGTACTGAGGAGGATAAACTTGGATATGCATCTTCCCCCTAAACTTATTTATTTAACAAAGAAATACATGTGACATCTCTGCTTGGATGTCTTTTAGGCATCTCAGAATTAACAAATCCAAAATAACCTCTAATTTCTCACCTGTGCATCTGGTCCTTGCATCTAATGGTTTCCCCTCCATCTTTCTAGGTGTTTAGGCTAAAAACTTTGGCTTCGTCCCTAACTTTTCTGTTTCTCTTACATATGACGTCTAACTAATTCGTCAGCAGGTCTTGTCCGATCTGTCTTTGAGATTTATCAATAATCCAATCATTTCTCACCATCTCCAATACTACCCTACTCTGAGTCACCAATAACGTTTGCCTGGATCAGTGCGGGCTCCCTGCTCCCACCCTTGTCCCCTTCCAGTCTATTTCCTCACAGAAGCAAGGGTAGTTCTGTTACAATGTCAACTGTATCATGACACTCTGATGTCTCAGAATAAAATCCAGAATCCTTATCAGGGCTATAAGGTCATTACTTTTTCCCTCAAGCTTCCTGTGCTCCAGCCACACTGGCGTTCTTGAACAGGTCAAGGATGTGCTCATCTCAGGGCCTCTGCATATGCTGTTCCCTATGCCTTGATTCGTTCATTCAACAAATGTTCCCCTAGTGCCTACTGTGTGCCAGGCACTATGCTAGGTAGTTGGTATGCATCAGTAAACAAGCCCTTGCTGTGCTTACATTTCCAGCATGTCTGCGTCTCTCTCTGCCTCTGCTCAACTGGCACCTTATTGGAGCGGCCTGCCCTGACCACCTGATCTGAAACAGCAATCTCTGCCCACCACCCATTATTCCATCTTCTATCCTGGTTTATCTTCCTTAATAACACCTGTCACCAGCTGAAGGACTGACACGTCGTGTCATTCTTTCTTTCTTTGTTGCCTGTCTCCTCCCAGGAGGATTCGAGCTCCTTGGCAGGGACTCTGCTGGTTTGGCCTCGGCTGTAGTTCTGGAGCAGAGCCTCGCACCTCGATGGGGCTCTCAAGTAGCTGCTCAATGAATGGATGTGTGTGCTTGGTGACGACTGTTAATTGGGAAACTCATGTTTTCAATTCTGGGAAGATTTCTTGCATTTTTTGGGGGTAATTTCTTTCTCTACTTTTTTCCCGTTTTGTCTTTTTCAAACTCCTATTATAATGTCAGATTTTGGACCTTCTCCATGACTGTTGATTTTTATTGTCTTTTATTTGTTTTTATGGATTTTTTTCTTGTTGATCTAACTTCCAGGAGGTGCCCTCCACTTTATTTTCTAACTCCTATATGGCATTTTAAGATTCTTCTATAGTATTTTTAGTTGCCAGGAGTTCTTTTATGTCCTCCTATTTTTCCTATTATATTGGTGCAATCATTTTACTTCTGAGTGGGCCTGAATAGGGTGAGGCAGGAATCAGCTTCATTCTCGCCCATCTTCCCCTGTTCCATCCCTTGCCCGGCTGCGATCTCTGCTAGGCCCCAAACTTCTCAGCTACTCTTAGGGGAAAAGAATCCCTTGGTCAATTATAGTAGTAAGGACAGCCTCCTGTTGGTGATTTTTGAAGTTCCCATGTGGTATAAAAACCTGATCCAGCTCCCTTTTCCTTCCCTCTGTCTTCCGCCACCACCCTCGTGCCTGGTGGGGAGAGGGGCCTAATTGACTTCTCTACTTCCTTCTCTTCCCTTGTACTTCTACTCCTCCGTTTTCCAGGTGCTGTTTCTGACCTTTCCAGGTCCAGGCTCAGAAGGAGAGGGGAGGAATGAAAAAGACCTTTGATGGCTGAACAGTCTGTTATCTGATGATGTCCTCCAGGGTGACAGGTGCACAATTGCTGGCTCTTTCCCTCGAGGGATGTTTTGGAGGCGTGCCCACTGAGGGCCTCTGACTGCAGCCCCCTTGTTCTGGGCGGGACAGCATGCCACAGCCACCACGATCCCACCCTCAGCACCTGGCTCTCTGGTAATCCATGGTGGGTCACATTTCCCCTCCAGACGGTCCTCTTAGGTAGAAGCGAACACGACCCCAGGCTGGCTTCCTCCCATCTGTCCAGCCCGGCCCACAGGAGACTCAGAGCTTCTCACCTGACTGTGGGCAGAGGTGTAGTTTGTCCCTAATGCACCTGCATATCATCATTCTGCCGTTCATCCTGCGGCTGTCGCTGTAATTTTTCACAACCGCGTTTCCCAGGCAGGAATTAGATAATAGCCTTTCTGCTTCACAGCCCAGGGAGCACATGTCAAGCTCCCCACGGGCTCCCCTGAAGCTCTTCTCACTTGTCCTGAGGTCACGGGAAGCACACTCTCCCCTCGTCCCCCAGCAGGAGGGCTTGAGGTGGCACAGCGTGGAGCATGATGTGGGAAAGCCTGCAGAAGTGAGGGGCGCAGACGGTAATGTTTCGCCACCCAGAGGAAGCAGGAGACTGTCTGATAAGGTGGCTCTGTAAACTGCCCAGCAGTTCTGGGTCCCGAGGGCTGCAGCAGCGTCCCAGCTCGGCCCCAAAGGAGGCCCATCACTTCACTTCTGAGGTCTGTGTCTCTTACCCAAGAAGTTCTAGAAGAGTCAAAGCACATGCCTCTGGTACTCGCAGACACAGGAAATGGGATGAAGAGCAATATTATGACAGACAATCAGTATTTATTTAGATTTGGAAGGGCCGTTAGAAAACAATTGTTGAAAGTGTGATCATGGTGTCGACAGACTTGCTTTGAGTTTTAGCTCTGCCACCTGTTAGCCTGTGACCTCAGGCAAGTTATCCAACATCTTGGAATTCTGGCTGCCAAAAATGGTAATGGCGACGCTTAGCTCTGAGATACTAGGGTCATCTGTGTGCTGATGGCCTGCTGGTAACTTGGCACCACCCACGTTACTCCTCTCTAAGGCTGGGAGCTGCCTCCCCAGAGTCCTCTTTCCTCTCTGGTTCCGGGTTGGAGTCTGTGACTCGTACAAGACTTGGGAGGCAGAAGCGAGGGGAAACCACAGTTGCCGAGGTTCCTCAGGGCTTCGGACACAGGGGCTTGCCACCCTCTCCCTGGGCTCACACTCTGGGGTGATGACACCCAACCCAAAGTGGGTTCACCTCCTGGCACAGTTAGAATCAGACTCTCAGCCAGAACTGGTTGTCACACAAAGTAGCACTTATTTGTAGCAAAGAGGAGGCCACATGGAATCATTTCTAAAGTCATGGTGTCCCCTAGCACCGGGCAGCAGGGGCCTTTTGTTTCCGATGGGGAATGAATATTCAAAAGGGAGAGGTGGGCATTTGCTTGCATGGGCTCAGTTAGAAAACATGCTTGCACATACATGGCAGGTGAGGTAATAAGGCCCTGAGCTCCTCCTGGAGAGGAGATCTTAGCATTCAAAAGGAGGCAAAGGTCGTAGGCGAGGCTCTTGACTCTGGTCCAGGGTGGTTGGTGGGCTGGTCTGGTCCAGGGTGGTTGGTGATTGCATCTCTTAAACAGTTAAATGCTTCTGAAACCTCCCTTGAGTTTCTCGGGGCAATTAGTCTGTGACAGTCATGGCAGGATTCTTGGACTCGGTCATGAACTCAGTTTCTCCACCCACCCTCCAGGGCTTCAGGCTGAAGACTTCAGCGACTCCACTCCCCAGGCTGCCACCTTCTAGCTCTTTCTCCTGGGCTCCTCTCACATCCTTGTAAGCTCTCAATTCCATGGGAAGCCCCTTATTCCTCCACCACTTACAGCGGGTCTGCTTTCCTGATGGAACCATTCTGATACAGCATATACAGTCTCAAGACACATAGCAAGCACTCAATAAATATTAATAATAATAATAATCAGAAAAGGCATTGTTCATAATAAGTTTGAGACTGATAATGTTAACCTATGTGAGTCTCATTGTTTACGAAGAGCGAGGATGAGGAATGGTACGAAAGGAGAGCATTCTTAACAGCTGATAACAAGAACTCCCCTTTCCATAACGCTTTTCAATTCATGGAGCATTTGAACATGCTCACTGCAATCAGTGAAGATGTAGCGTGTCCTGGAAGTGGACAACACTCGCTTTCTTAACAATAAAAGCCCATGATCAAGAGAATAGCACAATTCAAATAAGAAATAGGCTTATATTGTAAAAAGTATGGTTATCTGAAACATGGATTTGTTCCACAGTGTTTTCTCTCGTCAGAGGAGAACTCGGTTGCCCTCTGGCTTCCATGCCCTCTAAGGTTATGGGCGGCGGGAGGCGGGGAGGGTGTGGGGAGCTTGGATCACAAACCCTAATGGCCGTCCTGTCCATATGGTTGCAGAGTTTAGCTTCCAGTCAGTTTATTGAACACACCCGTGATGACATGTACACGTTCTTGTGCTGCACGGTAATTAGGCATAAGTGGCAGTAGCCAGTTTATAAATGACTATACTTGCAATTAACTTTAGGGAGCCAATATTTGTTTCTCTTCTTAGTTCCCGAGTAGTGACAGTTTTCCGTAATACTGTGGTTTATGATGAGGATCAAGGCTGCCCCAGGGAGAGAAGGCCAAGGCGTCCTGCCCTGCATACCGATCTATATCATCCTCCCGGAAGCATAGGATGTCCTGACCTGATCCGACCTGATTCGTATCCAAAGTCATAGGACCACCCAATAACCACTGATACCATTTTAATGATTTTTTTACATGAGCTTTCCTTTGTCTTATAAAGAAATAACTCACATACCTATGCCTTATAAATTTAGCCCTGCCCTCAACCTATGCTACAGCTCTCCACTGCCCATGGGTCCTGTCCCCATGCTGCTCCATGCTAGTCTCTGAATAAAGCAGCACTACTACCAGACCTTAAGAGTCCAAGAAATCTTTCTTTCCACTCCTTGGCTCGCTGAGCCCAAATCACTTAATACATCAGGAGGTAAAAGGACACGTCCTGGGCCAGCCTCTCAGGTCTAGTTCCTGTTGCTCTTGCCCCTCTGGGTTACCCTCAGCTCCACTTCCCGCCCTGCCTTTCCCTGCAGAATTCATAGGCAGAACGTCCTGCTGGCCCCTGGCTCAGGATCTCCTAATTGTGTGAATGGCACCAACACGTGCAGAATCTCTGGAAGCACAGGCCACGGCTGGTCTGCCGCGGGGCTGACGTGCAACACCGTGTACTCCGGGAGGCGGGAGGTGGAGGAGGGGAGGGAAGGCACACAGCGCCATCCCCGTCTACTGTTTTGTCTCTGGGAGTTCAGAGCTGGAACTAAGGGCACCAGAGCTGACAGGTGCCCTGCCCCACTCCTGAAGGTCTGAGGACTAAGGCTCTCGTAGCTGTATTGAGACTAACTCCCCAGGGGAACAGAGGTATTCTTGTCTGTGGCTTCAAATACATGCTGCCTGTTAGGAACACTGATGCTTGCTTAGCAGGAAGATTCCTACAGTGATGCACATCCATGTCCCGAAAAAGGAGGGAGAGTTGCTGCTGCCACAGGGACTACTGTCTGCTGTCAGCCCTGCAGGGATTACCCCACTGCAGAGCCACTGAGCCCAAGACCATGTCCTTCCCAGGGAAGTCCATTACGGCCCAATGCAGGACAATTACAACAGGCCATTGTAGTTCTGGACTTGCCCATGGGGTCGGCTGAGGCTGTTGTCAGGCCTGCCAGGGAGCTGGACTTCTTTTCCATTCTGCTCCCTTACTCTCCCTCCCACAGCTGTTGATCCCAAGGGCCCTCACTGAATAAACCTTCAGCACATGCAACTTCATCTTGGAGTCCGCCTTCCAGGGAATGCAGCCTGTGTCAGACGCTGCGCTCCGTTTCGCCGGTATCTGCTGACATCTCTGTTGTGCAGTTGTCTCCTCTGCTGTTCTCTTTGACGTCACCAGTTTATACCTGTTTTACTCATTTGCTGTCATTTTATGGAGTTTTGAGAGGGAATAGAGACAAATCAAAATGTCTAACCCACCACTGTATTGGTCAGAGTTAAATCGCAGAGAACATAATTTATTCTAACTATTCAAAACAGAAAGGGTATTTTCAGGGTATTCAGTGTCGAGGCAGATTTATTGCAATAATAGCCCCAATCTTTCATTCCTCCTTTATGTTACTTTGTCACTCCTCCCATCAGGGGGTTGAGTCTATTTTCCTACTCCTTGAATCTGCACTGGCCTTTTGACTTGCTTTGGCCAATGGAATGTGGTAGAAACAGTCACCCATTTCTGAGCCTAACCCTCAAGAGGCCTTGTGCACTTTGCTCTTCCTCTCAGAACTCCATGAGAACAATCCAGGCCAGCCTGCCGGAAGAGGAGGGCCCATGTGGAGCAGTGATGAGTGGTCCTAGCTGAGGCCATCTGAGACCACGCAGCCTCCAGCTAACCCATCAGCTGACCACAAATATGTGAGCAAGCTCAGTGAGATGAGCCAAGCTCAACCTAGACCAGTAGGACTGGCCAGCTGACCCATAAGTTCATGAGCAATAATAAATGGTCATTGTTCTAAGCCCCCACATTTGGGGATGTTTGTTATACAACATTATTGTGGCAATAGGTGATGGACACCGATTCTCTAGGTAGCTTACAGAATCATTGGGAGGGCTGAAGAAGTAAATTCTAGGGCCACATCACAGCAGACTCACTCAAGTCAGGAAGTTGCTGAACCAGCAGACTCCTTGCTAAGTTGACAAGCTACAGCTACTGGCTCCAGAACCCTGTCGCTTCTGCCGTGATCAGGAACCTAACTCAGAACCAGGCTCCTGCTGTTGCTCCGTGATTCACGCCATCACGACAGACGCCTGTGTTTTGCCTTTCTGCCATCTAATCCTGTTTATGCAAGTGCTTCTCATCAGCGGAATGTAAGTTACACCTGAACTTCAGCTGTGAAGGGTCTAGAGTCGAAGCGATTTCTAGCTTTCTAGCTTCTGTAGTACATAAGAAGGAAGCTGGAATGGGTTTGGAGTGAGACAGCCTCAGTATCTGCCGTGGCGATGATGAACTGAAACAAGCATGATTCCTAACACCTATTCCATAGGTCGTGCTCGATGATATTGAATCGACTTTGAATTTATATGTGCAGTATTTTACGAGCTGGGCCTATCACTCTCTACACTGTCAAACATCATTAATTCACTTAACAGCAGTCGAGCGACTGAAGGATGAACAATGTAGCACTAAGATTTTATGAACTCATTGCTCCAGCAAAATCTAAATAAAAGTTTCCTAAGGGAACCAACAATGATAAATCACTAAGGAGAGAAAAACTGACTTATGTTCTGAAAAATTCTTGGTCCCTTATTGATATTTGATATAGCATTACAAGAACAGTGATTTCAGAAAGAATAATGGCAGGTATTTGGTCTTGACCTGCAGTTATTAAGGTGCATATACATTAACTATGTGATAAAAGAGTATTTCAAAATCTGTTTTGGCACAGGGTAGAGATTTACAGGGTTCTTAGGAAGGCTTGTGGGTAGTGGCCTCTGATTTGACCTTAAGACGTGACATCTAGTTTTAAGTGGCCAGAGATTAATGCTTCCCAATCTGCAGAGTTGGCAATTCTAGAAAAATCTGTGTCTCTGTGGGTGCTTCTGTAGGAATGGTGATTTAAAACAAGGAATCGTCAGTGAATAAAAGGGAAGGCATTCTTAGGTGACTGGATCATCAACAGTGAAGGCGTTAAAATGAAGGAATTCCGTGCCCCCAGATTTTGTTCCCTGAGTCTTGTTCAGCAGAGGCACGCATATTATTATGGTATGTGAGGCTTGCACGGTTTATGCCTTACTGAGAATTACTTCCCTCAGCCATGGCCTTGTATGGCAAGGAGTTCCTCGGGCTCACCAAAAAAAGAAAAAAAAAAAAGTCCGTGTTGTCAAGAGAACCTGGAGTTCCTCCAAAAGGTGCCCCGCTGTTTCAAAAGCCAGACCCTTCTTTGTCAACAAAGGCATCCCACGGCTGAAAGTCTGGCCGGCAAACTGCGCTTGGCTCATTGGGAAGTCTTAATCACAGACCCTGTTTATTCGATTCTTACTGGCGTTAATGTGAAGTATCAGCTTCTGAGACAGAATCCACTGATTTGATTTTGTCATTTTTTTTTCAGTTGTGCAATCAGAAATTCATTCCTATGAGTAAAAAGCAGTTAATACCTATGGAAAAATGCCAAAGAACGTGGTTGTTGGACTGGTTGCTTTTTGGCAAAGGCTGAGCTCAAGATTTTCCAAGGAAAGCCCATGTGAGTGAGACCCCAGAGGAAGGCACAGAGCTCAAGAGCACCAGTGAGCCCGGAAACTGGAATTTCAGCTACCTTCTAAGGTATTTCAGAGAAAATTATGTATACGCAAATGCACGCTGATGTGTCACAGTGTTGATAAAACGTGGTTTCCAAAACAGCTTTACTCTGATTTCTGAAGCCACAAGCTAAAAAAAAGAGAGACAAGTAATTTACCTTTTTGGGACCCAATCTTCAGCAAATGTCAGTTAAAATCTTCCCCAGATCAGATTGTCTGGCCTGGACTCAGCTACCTGGACAGAACAAAAGAGAGAGAGAAAGGCCCCCCCAGGGCAGGTGTTCCCCAGGATGGTATTAAAGGCAGCTCCCTCATCCTGTTTGCTTGTTAGTCCCCAGTCTTGGATCAAATGTTCTGGCCTGGATTTAAAGGCATCTTCAGGGGGCCGGCCCGGTGGCATAGTGGTTAAGTTCCCATGCTCCACTTCGGCGGCCCCGGGTTCCTAGGTCAGGATCCCAGGTGTGGACCTACAGACTGCTCATTCAGCCATGCTGTAGTGGCATCCCACATACAATATAGAGGAAGATTGGCACAGATGTTAGCTCAGGAACAATCTTCTTCACCAAAAACAAACAAATAAAAAAAATTTAGAAAAAAACAAACAAAAAAAGCATCTTCAGAACACCAGGGTGCTCACGTTGAGCCCCACCCTGCTTCCTTCTTTCTGTCATTTCCTTGTTCCTTGTTCTCATAGGGGCAAGAAAATCTGTAAGATAAAGTTATAAAAGCGGTATTGCTGGGTCAAAAAGATTGCCAATTGCAATTTATAGATTGTGCCAATTTAGTCTCTTGCGGGCAATGAACAGAAATTTATTTGCATGAAAACAGAGGAATCAATGAAGGGAAGAGGGAGGCAGGTATGACACCCTTGTCCCAGTAAGAGCACCTGAGCTGGTAGAAGAGAGAAGCACACGTAAGCACAGAATGAGATCTATCTATCACCTGAGGAGTCACTTTCTGGCCTTGACTCCATGGAATGCACCTGGAGGCCTTTGGAGAGAAGGGAGGTTAAGGTTCAAATGGAAGAGCTCTTTAAGATCCTTTGGTGCTCATTCAATGGAGGGTGACACACAAATGGTAGAGAGGCCCTGTGTCACAGATCACCAACAGGGCTGGGCAGTCTGAGGAGGCTTCATGCTCTGCCCAGTGGAGTCTTGGGGTGGCCAGCAGCAAGAGTGACACCTACAGCTGCGTGGCTACTGAAAAAGCACAGCTATGGGCAGTGCCACTGGGCACACTGCATGAGTGGCTGTAAGCACACAGTAATACCCCTGTGGACTTCCCAAAATACCTGGGTGGAACTTTGTAGGGTACCAGATCGATTTCCTGCGGTATCAGAGAGTGTAAGAGCTGGTGAAACAGAGGCTACCAGCTCTCATACTAAGTTGCCCCCTTTTTCATTTCGACAGCTTTGCCTTATACATAGGGTAGACTTTTGTTTAAAAATAACAAAGTGAAATATTCTTCTTCCTTGAGTCCTTATAACACATCTCAGCAACTCAGCTTTTGCCTTCTGCTGTTTGTTGACCTTGTCATCTATTCCCTGCTTGGCAGAGCTCTGCTACCGCTATCATTGCCCTTGTTTAACAGACAGGCTACATTCGACCAGTTCCACCTTAATACCGTGTGCTACCAAAGCTGCGTGTACCACCAGGGCTGTATCTTCCCTACCCGGCAAGATCTGGGCTGCCTTCCTGCAGCCACTGTTTATGTTCCACTGTGTCTTGTTGTTGCTACTCTTAATTTACTCGACAGAGATGCTGTCATCACCAGTTAACATTTATCAAGGCCCCCTGGCTGCATAGTTGCAGAGGGACTAATTTAATATTCTCTTTGTTTCAGATATCAGGTGGCTCCTTCAAACGAATTTTTCAGTATCTCAGCGATGATGTGGAAGAGCAGTGACATCCATTAGGATTCAGGAAGCCATGTCTTGGCAGAAAATGCTTAAAGGAGAGCATCAAGGTTTTGTATTAATATTTGACTGTTTAAAGAGGGTGTACTTTTCTTCAGCCAACAAATGACAAAGGTAAAAGGCACTGCTTTCACTGTTCCTGGAGAAACCTGGCAGTGTTCCCTCCAGACATCTGCTTTCGATCGCCCCATTTTCCGCTTTACTTATTTCAGTCCTTCTAGTCTTCAGGCTGAGTCTGAGTGTTTCCTCCTGAGGCTCTCTCTAATCCTCTCTGCCTTGAGGGATGACTCCTTCCTTTAGCTCCCACAGCCCTTATCGTTTATCCCTCTCTTTTGGAAATTCAGCACACGATACATTTTACTACTATTGAATAAATACGTGTTCATTCTCAAGTATATTAGAGAACTGTCTGGACAATTTCTTTCTTTCCCCTCCTGGGGGTCAGCACAGTGTTCTGTCAATGGCAGGATCTCGAGATGTTTATTCATGATGACAGCAACCGTCTATTAAAATGAGATGTAATTTCATTTTAAAAAGAGGGCGAGAGGAGAGACAAGGCTGAGGCTTTGGGAGTTGAGACTCATAAGCATCATTAATATTTTCTAAGAGTTACATGTAGATCTTTTTGTGTGTGTGGGGGGGGTGGATTGTGGGAGGCAGGAGCATCACTGGAAGCCAGCGGTTTGTCTTTCAAGAGTCAATAAAACACTTTTTTGGCCTGCCTCGGCTACATTTATCTTTTGGCCCATCGCTTCTGATGCGACAAGTAGTGTGCACGGCTGTCGGTGGTAGGTACTGATATTCAGGAGAAGAGACCTGAACATTTGCAGTTCAGAAAGAGACACATTCGGTTCCTCGCGCGTTTTGGAATTAAGAACACCCTCTCACACTCTATGACGTCCAGGCCCTGGCCAGCCAAACGGCGACCCCTCTGCGAGCCCCGCCGCACGCAGATCGTCGCTGCACGGGAGCCCGCACACCTGACGGCACACCTGGGCGGCACACCTGGCCCGCACTCCCTGGGCAGCTCACCCGGCCCCGCACACCTGGCCGGGCCTCCAAGACGAAGCTCCCGCGGGCCCCGCCCACCCCGCGTCCCGGAGCCTCATTGGCCGGCCTCCCGCCGCCGTCCTCATTCGTCCTCGGGATTTGCGCGGGAGGCGGGCGTCCCCCTTTCTGGCCCTGATTGGCCGAGTCTTGATGACGGTCAGGCGTGCTCCGAGTCTCTATTGGGTGTTAGGCTCATAGTGGGCGGGGAAAGGCAGAGCGACAGGGCCCCGGGAGGAAGCGCGGAGTGCGCCGGCGCGTAGTCGGGGACGCCGGCCCGGGCGCTTGCTAGGGAACCGGTGTTGTCGCCCCGCCCTCGGGCTTCGGGCCCGTTAACCGTCCGAGTGCGGGGCTCCGGCGACATGCCGGTGCGCTTCAAGGTGAGGCGGGGCGGGCGGGGCCGGCCGCCTGGTGCTCCTGCCGTCCCGGCCCGCCGCCCTGCCCCGGGCCGCGTGGGAGGGGCGGGGTGCGGACGGCGCGGGGCCAGGGGCCCGGGGGCACGGAGGGGGCGGCCCGCTCGGCCCTCCCCCCGTGGCAGGCCCTGAGAAACGCGGCCTTGGGGAGGCCGAGACGGGGTGTGAGACGTGCTCCCGTTGCTGTCGTGCACCTGTGCGGGGTGGGGCAGGAGTCCCGGGTGGCTGGCGCGAGCCCCGCTGACTTGCTCTTTGTCTTGGGGGCTTGTGTCCAGGATGGGAGGGCAACTTGTCTTTCTTTGGTTGACTTTACAGAATTGCGGAAGGTCCTGGGCATCATGAATAGTGTTGCGTCCCCGGGGAGAACTTGGGGGGATGACAGTGCGGAGGGTGTAGACTGTCACCCGCTCTCAGACAGCGCGCAGGCAGTGGAATCAGACGGCGGGGAGGCCAGGTGGCACCCGCCTCGGGCGGTGGTGAGGATTAGAGGGTAGGACCCACGGCAGCGGCTCAGCACAGGGCCGGTAAACACTAGCCCTGATTAAGGAGCTTTCCTGGGTTGCATTATGGGTCTTCAGCCTTTCAGCTCCCTTTAGAGGTTCGGGAATTGTAACGTGTCTCCGTTAAAACAGCGCTCTAACTGCGTTGCCCTCGAATTGTACTTTGCATTGCAGGGGCTGAGTGAATACCAGAGAAACTTCCTGTGGAAGAAGTCCTATTTGTCTGAGTCCTGTAATCCCTCGGTGGGGCGAAGGTACCCCTGGGCAGGACTTAGATCGGATCAGTTAGGTAAGTTGAACAAAGTAAGTCATTATAACTGGAATAAACCCTGGGGTAAGTTTGCAGAACCATTTACTGAAATATCGTGAAGCATTGTTCAGTTGCCCTGGTTGACTTCTTTATTTAATGCATATTGACTGAGGGTCTTCCATAGGCCCGGGCTGCTCCCAGCTTCTAGAGAGAGAGCCTTGAACCAGGCAAAGACCCTTAACTGTGGGGAAAACAGTAAACAAGTAACTCAGTACATAAGCTGGGGGATTTCAGGCTGTTGTATAAAGTTGTAGGCCAGTGCTTTAGAGTCTGAGGTCGGCAGAGGCCTTTCTGAGCAGGTGGTATTTGAGCTGAGACGGGAACGCTGAGTGGACAGGCCTGGGGGGGAGAACTCGCGACGTCTCGAGGACAGGAAGCTTAGAGAGACCGTAGTTTGCCCCAGGGTCACAGCTGGTAAGTGACAGAACCAGGATTTGAGATCCACTCTGTGTTGTTCAGAGGCCACGTCCTTGCCATCACACTTGCTTCCTCCCAGTGTCCCCGGGAAGTCAGAGCCCCGGGCCCAGGTTCCCCAGAGCATGGTGGAGGGGACAGAGACAGACGGGCTGTATTCCACCTGCTGGTTTCCTGCTCCCTCACTGGAGTAGAAGATCTGAGAGCAGGGCGCTGGCTGTCTTCTGCACCACGTTGGTCCCACCCAGTACCTGACCCAGAGCCATGACACAGTCTGGTACTTAGTAAACCCAATTTGTGAGTGATTGAACAAA
Organism: Equus przewalskii; assembly: GCF_037783145.1. Lineage (NCBI taxonomy): Eukaryota > Metazoa > Chordata > Mammalia > Perissodactyla > Equidae > Equus > Equus przewalskii. Next base: position 84,391,659 of record NC_091835.1, on the reverse strand, counting down.
CTGCGCATTAGCAGTGTAACCTTGGGCACATTCAGCCTGTTTCACCAAGTGGGACTCAGGAAAGCCGTTGTACGGGGTTGCTGGGAGGGGTTAAATGAGATCTTGCCTGTTAGGGCCCGGGTGTGTACACACAGATGAGTGCTTGGTGCCCACATGTGCCGTGTTTGAGAGTGCCCGATGTGTCATATGCAAGTCCCTCAAATGTTAGGTGTTTGAAAGAAAAGATTTATAGGAAGTAAGCGTAATTTTCCCAAGCCTGGGAGATTAGTGAGATGAGGAGAGTGTTTCCAGGATTGGGTTTGGAGAACAAAGGCGAGAGTGGGTGGCTCTTTTTGGGTTCCTCTGAAGCGTCAGGGTCCTTTCCCCAGAGCCTGACTTCGGACACTGGGTGTCCCCATCTTGGGCAGGGAGAGCTCATAATCCTCCCCAGATGACCAGAAATTCCACAGATTCGAGGCTTCATTAGGTTAAGAATCCAAAATGAATCTCTCTTAACATGTAATAGCCCACTGAGGGCCAGGAGGGATGTTGTGATGCTGGGGAACTGGTTAAGCAGAGAGTTGCCCCCGTAGCCTTTGAGCTCGGATCAGCTGCATTTGAGGGTGGGGGTGATGGAATGAGATGGTGGGAGCAGAGCCTCTTTGGGGTCTGTGCACTAGGAACGGGGCACCCGTCTGGGGAGGCGTGTTAACTGGGAGTATTAGGTAACGGGAGGGGGCAGAGCGATAGCTCCGGGGTGCTCAGAAAGGGCGGCGGGAGGCCAGCGCTCCCTGGGCCTGGCTGCAGTTCTGTTCGCGTGGTGCGTTTCTGCTGGTGCCAGGAGACAGGGCAGACCACCTGAGCATTGCCCTTGCCTCTTCTGCACTGTTAAAGCAGAGGGAAATCTAGGGCGGTGGTCTTCAAACGTTTTTGCTCTCATACCCCCTTAAAAGAACTTAGAAAACCTTTATATCCCTTCACATTTTTAAGTTGATATTTAATTTTTTGGTCTTAAGTGTAACGAATAGTTTTGAAGGATGTGACTTCTGATCTGTTGAATATTGTGTGTATGTTTTGCATGTACTTTCTTAAGACTGGAGCTGTCAGTATGGCTCATTCAATTTGTGGCAAATGTTCACTATATATATGATTGGTAAAGTCAGTCTTCTTGGCAAACTAATCAGGCAAATTAGAATTATTTTTTCTGTGAGAAAACAGTCAGTTTATTTTTCACTTCAAATAAAGGTGTTGCTTTGCGTGTGTGCGTTTTTTGTGCGGACCCTCTGGTTCCGGCAGGTGGCTGGAAGGCGTGGAGCTGGCTGGCTGAGGCTGCTTCCGTTCTTTCTGCTCTCGCCTTCTTTGCTTTGCTCTCACTCATCCCTCAGGAGTTAGGCTTTCTTGAGTTGTCCCTTTGTTGGTCCTCCTCGCCTCTGGGATTTTTTTCTGCCTTGGGGCTGGTTGAGAGTGTGTGTTTCGTTTGTTAAGTGGAAACAGGGTGGTGGTGAAAGGCATGGTGGGAATGAAACTGCAGGTGCAGCGCTAGGGCAGGTCAGCGTGAGGGAAGAGCGCCTAGGGAAGTGCGGGTCTGGAACAGGAGTCCCCACCCCGAGTGTGTTTCTGTGCCTCCAGATACAGGTGTTCACCCAGGGTGAAGACCCCTGGCTGGTGCAGGGAAGCTCCTGAGGGTGGGGACCCCGGGTTCACGGCTGAAACATCCAGGACGCGGGCTGAAGACCAGGGTGTTAGCTTGTGCTGGGTTTCTGCCCTTCTCCCCTGTCCTCCTTTCCCTTCCAGGTGTTCTTTCTAGTTGAGGACGGCCCCGGCCAGGGCAGCGTCTCGGAGGCCATTGCTCTGCAGAGTCCTCTTACTTGGTGGAGGGTTAGTTTTTAGGATGTTTCCTTGCCAGGAAGAAATACAGAGAAATAGGATCTTGGCTCTTGTTAAAAGGGATCATTCTGTTTAATTCTCAGGAAATCAAGGCAAGCGTAGAACCAAGATCCAGCATACTGACATCTCATCCCTTCTCATCCTGGTCTGCTCTGCATAAGAGCAGCTTTGTGAAAAGTTCCAAATTTTGACAGTACGGGGCCCATTGTTCCGTTAAGTAGCACAGGAAAGTAATTAGAAACCCGCGTGTCCGCTGGCTCGCCAGGCTGTCACATTGCGATTGTGTTAGGATAACTGGAACATTGTGACCTCGATTTTTAATTTTTTTTTTATGCCCAGGCTTTTAATACTTTTTAAAAACAAAATTAAAGATTTTATGTGGGAAAGCTGTATTTATTTTTTTATCCTGTAACTCGAAGGATATTGTCTGTGCATCTCAACTGAATTTTAAATTCCATTTCTCCTCTCGTAGGTGTTATTAAAAGTTTGTAACAAACAGCGAATTTATTTGTGACTTCGTGTTTGGGTAGCTGCCATTTTTGTTTACTGTATTTTGTAGGAATCACCAAAGAGCCAAGTTTTATTTCGAAAAGAAGAGTCCCTTACCATGACCCACAGATTTCAAAGTCTCTTGAGTGGAACGGAGCTGTCTCAGAGAAGGACGCGGCTGCATCCGCAGAGCCCGAAGCCCTGGGAACACAAGAGGCAGAGCGAAGAGAAGGTGTGAACCGAGATGAGGGTCTCTCGCTGGATGCCTCCCGGGTTCCCAAGAGAACCAGGTCTCACTCTGCAGACTCCAGAGCGGAAGGGGCTTCCGACCCTGTGGAAAATAAGGAGGACAGTGCAGCAGACCACACACCAGTGAACGGAAATGTGGACCCAGAACATTCTACCAAACTCCTCTCAGAAAACATAGATAATGGGGTAGGTGTAGTCGCTGTATTTCTTTTCAAAAGCATAGACTTCTTTGTAGATTTCATCGTCATTTCAGTAATAATAACGTTTTGTGCTTAAAATTTCTCCATTGTTTTCTTGTCTACTGTCTACAGAATGGTTGATAACAGGCTGTTGACTTTAGTTCCTGTGAATTAGTTCTAGTCTTAGTAGTCACCCTTTGTACTGAGATAGCCCTTCCTTGGGTGGACAGCCTGCCTCTGGATTGTGCTCATCATGTATCAGCACCTGAGTCCCCAGGGAGAGGTTAGGTTGACACAGAGACGGGGAGCAGGCCGTTGCCTCTGGCAGGGGTGGGGAGCTGACTTCTCTGTGGGCCCTTTTCAGTTTTTATTGTGTCCCAGCGAGACAACAGACAGAATCTCAATTGACAAGATGCAAAAGGAAGGCGAGTTCTGGCTGGAGCTCAAAGATCTTGCGGTTCTGCTCTCTCACGCCCCCGCCCGCCTGTGGACGGTCCCTGTGGGCACATAAACAGAGCCGCAGGCCCCGTGCGGACACCTCGCCGCCTCCACGTTTTCTCCGCTCTGCTGCCTCCCCTGTCGTGTCCACTGCTGCTGGAACGCACAGAGGCATTCGAGGTGTCCCAGAGGAATCCGTGCCTTGTCGCAAGGGCCAGGGGTACGGGGGGATCCAGGCAGCTGACGCGTGAGTCCAGTGGGCGCGGAAGGGGTCCAGAGCACCGTGTGGAAGGGCACGGCGGTGGTGTTTTAGGAACAGATTTACTGTGAGTAATTGCTAGGAAGGGACTGAGGGCTGTCGCCTTTTGCTGGGCTGCACGATAATTCCTTCACAGGATAAAGAAAGGGATTTTAAATAGTTTGACACCTCAAAAGGGAGATTATTTACCAATTGAAAAAAGTTTGCCATACAACAGTGTGCGTGTTAACAATACTGTACCGTATGCTTAAAAGTTTGTTAAGAGGGTTGATTTCATGTTGTATGTTTTTTGCTACAGTAAAAAAAAAAGTGAATAGCGATTTTAATGACGTTGACTGGGATTTTTTCCTAACAGTTGGAGAGATTCCTGCGGAAGAAGTCTGGCTTGGCGGTGGCTCCCTCACAGAGTGTCTTGAGAAATTCCGAATATCAAAGGCAGTTTGTTTGGAAGACCCCGAGAGAAACTGCGCCAGGTTTTGCGGCCCGTCAGGTACTCTCCCGGGTGTCATGCCTTTTTGAGTATCACTGACCTGGGGATGCAGATTTACGTAGAACCCAGAGCTGGGAGAAATTAGGTACTAAGTGGGCCTGGAGGCAGGTTCTAGGAAAGTGAAAACGAGAGTTCTGCTAAAGTCATCCCAGCCTTATGATTTATAGTCATGAATACTGTACCGCCCTAGGCTACTGGTGATCAGTGTTGCAGATCCGTCACATATGCTAAGTATGAGACGGGTTAATGGAAACTTGGCACTGGTGAGTTTCTGCATGCTGTGAGATTCTTTTATTTATTAAGAAAATTATTAAATTGGTTTTATTCTAAAATGTTGTGTTTAGTTGACCAGTATATTGCACGTTTGCTGTCTTCCAAGAAAGGCTTGACTGCTTTGGATCTTTATTTTAATAAATACAGAATATGTTGAAAGTAACACAGATACATAATTTTGTCCTTGTAGCAAATGAATAGTAGTAGGAATTGTCAGTTTGACTCTATGTATAAAATTCAGAAGCGATAGTGATAACTAAATGTGGTTTGAGGTTTCATTTCACCCTGGCACAGTCTCGGTGCTGGCCTGCCATTAGTACTAAATGCTCTGCTCTCTTCCTCCTGTCGTCCTCCAGACGCTTCTTAGGCTCTTAACTCTCATCTCTGTTCCCAGTCTTACTCGAGGGCCCAGGCAGGAAGTGCTTCCATCTAGACAGTCCCCAGGCCCGGCACAGCTCAGTCTCCTCTGTCTTCTGGTCTTTGTGTTTTTCTTTGTAAGCTCACAGCTTCTCACACCCTTGCATTAATTTTCTTCCGAATCTCACCATTTCCTTGTATACTTTATCCTCCCCTAAGGACTGACAGCGTAATTAGATTCAGCAGGACAATAGCATCAGTCATCTTACACTGAGATAAAAATACCAGTGATCCTATAAATTTTGGCAGCTTTGGACTGACTTGTTACTCATTTTTTAAAAAATTGAAATTTATATAGCATTTTAGGAACATATAAAATAACATAAAGCGATATGTACCCTTTATGAGCATAGTAAAAAGGATCCCTACTTCTTTTGCTGGCTCACAAGTGTTCTTGGATAGCAGGTGTAGCTACAAAATTACTTACAACCTGAAAATTGTGATTATTTGGTTTTTGTAGGGTATTTCACCTTTAAGCTAGAGCTGGTTCAAATCAAAGCTCTATTGACGATTTTTACATATTTCAGTAAAAGCATTGTGTGGAAATGTTTTTTTATAGGATCAGAAGTATAATGTACAATAAACCTTCACTAGTAGTTTTGCTTTCATTAGTGAGGGTTGCAAAGCATTTTTTTTGGAAGCAAATGCTCTAAGTGTAAAGCGTATCGGTGTCAGGGTCTGGATGGCAGAGCTCTGACAGGCCTTCCGTGCTTGTGGATGGGGCAGCTCTGCAGGAGCTGCTCAGTTCTGTTTTATCAGACACCTGTTTTCTGAAAGGATGTCTTCTGTTAATATGTAAAGGAGTCAGAACAGTTTTTGGCAGAAAATTCCTCGAGGTTATACGGTGCTTCAAAAGATACACTCTGCATTTGATCTGAATGAAGGTGTGCTAGTCAGCATTCTGAAGCAATGATATACCTTATTTGAACTCTGTGTCTTTTCCATTTGCTTTCCTTGTAATCAGCGGTAGGATACCATAAAATGGAAACCGTATTATGAAATGTTAAGGATAAAAGGGAGCATTTAAAAATAGAGACATAATAATTACCTGAATTTTTTCCTTGCCTTAAGCTAAAAATAAGCAAGCAAAGCAAAGAAACTGAACAAATGAACACATCAGATATTCAGAATGTTAAGAATTTTCTGTTGTTGCAGGAAGAAAAAAATTCATGTCAAGGAGGAAAAAACCCTGTTGAGCTGACAGCAGAGTTGTCTTGTGAAGCCAGTGTCTGTGTTCATGCTATTAAAATATGGATGTTTGCTTACCTGTTACCACACTAATGAGGGAGGTAGCGAACTTTGGGGAGAAGAGAAAGGGTTCATTATTTTTTTTTGGCTTAAACATGATTTTGATGACAATAAGTATTATTCAAAACATAGTGATGACTATAGAAAGTTGACCTTTGGATTTTTTTCCCAGCTTTAATGAGGTATAATTGACAATAAAAATTAGATATTTATAGCATACAATGGGATGTTTTGAGATATGCATACGTGTGAGATGACCACAATCAAGCTAATTAACACGTCTGTCACACATAGTTACCATTTTTTGGGTGTGTGTGTTGAGAACACTTACGATCTACCTTCTTAGTGAATTTGAAGCATGTGATACAGTATTAGCTGTAGTCGCCATGCTGTACTTGAGATCTCTAGAGCCTCTTTATCCTGCACACTTGAAAGTGTGTACCCTTTGACCACCGTCTCCCCATTCCCACCTGCCGGCCCCGGGCAGCCACCGTTCTGCTCTCTGCTTCTAGGAGTGCAACTTTTTTAGATTACACGTAAAGTAAGGTTAGGCAGTATGAGTCTTTATGTCTATAGCTTATTTCACTTAGTGTGTGTTCTCCAGGTTCATTCATGTTGTTGCAAATGACAGGATTTCCTGATTTTTTAAGGTTGAATAATAGTCCATTTTATATATATATATATATAAAAATCACATTGCCTTTATTCATCAATCCGTCGATGGACACTTAGGTTGTTTCCATGTCTTGGCTGTTGTAGATAATGCTACTGTGAGTATGGGAGTATAGATATCTCTTTGAGAATACTGATTTTATTTCCTTTGGAAATATACCCAGAAGTAGGATTGCTGGATCATATGGTAGTTCTATTTTTAATTTTCTGAGGAACATCTGTGCTGTTTTACGTAGTAGCTACCCCAGTTTATGTTCCCACCAACAGTGCACAAGTGGTCCCTTTTTTCTGTATCCTCACCAACACTTGTTATTTCTTGTCTTTTTTTTCTTTCTTTCTTTTCTTTTCTTTTTTATTTATTTTTTTGAGGAAGGTTAGCCCTGAGCTAACATCTGCTGCCAATCCCCCTCTTTTTGCTGAGGAAGACTGGCCCTGAGCTAACATCCGTGCCCATCTTCCTCTACTTTATATGTGGGACGCCTACCACAACATGGCTTGCCAAGCGATGCCATGTCCGCACCCGGGATCCGAACCGGTGAACCCTGGGCCGCCAAGAAGCGGAAAGTGCGAACTTAACTGCTGCGCCACCGGGCTGGCCCCAGTGTTTCTTGTCTTTTTGATAATAGCCGTTCTAACAGGTGTGAGGTGACATCTCACTGTGGTTTTGGTTTGTATTTCCCTGCTGATTAGTGATGTTGAGCACCTGCTCATGTACCTGGTGGCAGTTGTAAGTCTTCTTTGGAAAAATATCTATTCAGAGCCTCTGTTCCTTTTTTAATTGGACTGTTTGGTTCTTTGCTATTGAGTTGTTATCTTATTGTTTTGGATACTAACCCCTTATCAGATCTGTGATTTGCAAATGTTTCCTCCCGTTCTGCAGGTCGCCTTTCCCTTTGCTGTGCAGGAGCTTTTTAGTTTGCTCTAGTGCTGCTTGTTTTTGCTTTTGTTGCCTTTGCATTTGGTGTCAAATCCAAAAAATCATTGCCAAGACTGATGTCAGGGAGCTTACTGCCTATGTTTTCTTCTAGGAGTTTTATGGTTTCCGGATGTTGAGTAGATTTTTGTGTATGGTGTAAGAAGTAGTCCAGTGGGGGCGGCCCGGTGGCGCAGCAGTTAAGTTTGCACATTCCGCTTCTTGGCGGCCCGGGGTTCGCCAGTTCGGATCCTGGGTGCGGACATGACACCGCTTGGCACGCCATGCTGTGGTAGGCGTCCCATGTATAAAGTAGAGGAAGATAGGCATGGATGTTAGCTCAGGGCCAGTCTTCCTCAGCAAAAAGAGGAGGACTGGCAGTAGTTAGCTCAGGGCTAATCTTCCTCAAAAAAAAAAAAAGAAAAAAGTAGTAGTCCAGTGTCATTCTTTTGCCTGTGGCTGTCCAGTTTTCCCAAAACTTTTTATTGAAGAGACTGTCCTTTCCCCTGTACATTCTTGGCTCCTTTGTTGTAAATTAATAAACCATATATTTGTGGGTTTATTTCTGGACTTTGTATTCTGTTCCATTGATTGATGTGTCTTTTTTTGCCTCTTTGCCCATTTTTTTGTCAGATCATTATCTTACTGTTGAGTTGTTTGAGTACCTTAAATATTTTGAATATTAACCCCTTTTGAGAGGTCTGGTTTGCAGATCTTTTCTCCTGTCCATAGGTGATCTCTTCACTCTGTTGATTGTTTTCTTTGCTGTAGAGAAGCTTTTCAGTTTGATGCAGTCCCATTTGTCTACTTTTGCTTTTGTTGCCTTTGGATGTTAATTAGCGGTGTGAAATGAAACAGTCATATAATTTTGCCTTTTTTGTATGCTATGATTCCCCTTGTGAAACTTTTTAAGCAATAGAAGAACTAAGTTTTGTTTATATTTAACCAACCAAATAACTAAACTGAAGTAATTTTTGTTTTAAGGTTTTCCACAATAAAAGCAAATTTGTTCCACAATTCAAAGGTAACTCAATCATCCATGAAACTGAATACAAAAGAAATTTCAAAGGTTTATCTCCAGTGAAAGAACCAAAATTAAGAAATGATTTGAAAGAGAACGGAAGTTTTGAAACAATATCTCCTGAAAAGAAGGTATTTGTCTACTCTCAACGTTAAACAAAACAAAATCCTCATGATTTTAGACTCCACATGGTTTCTTTCATTTACCACCACCTGAGATTTTTGTTTTGGGTAGTTCATTAATTCATTTGTTTGTTCATTAAATGTCAAAAGTTCATTGAGCTCTTAGTAGGAGCCAGATACTGAGTAGGTACTGAGAATACAGTGGCACCTCACGAACCCGAGGCAGCTCTTGGGCAAGTGGGGAGACGGAGATGTAAGTGACTAATTGGAACACAGTGCGTTAGACGCTCAGGACTACAGCAGGTAAGTCTGCTATCTCTCGTGTCAGACGATTGGCCTTATGGTAATGTGAGCTCCAGGGCTGACAGCAGTGGTAGAAATGCATACTTTAAATTAAATAATGGAAATCAAATGCAAACACACATCCACACACGTGTTAAACGGGAGCTCCAGTGTGCCAAATTAGAGCCAGAGTAATTCTCGTGATTTACCTCAGGAGATACAAAGACCTGCTTCTGTGTGAAATTATAGCTATTTAAGTTGCAGCATCAGGTTAAAATTACTGTAAATTATAGGTAAATGGGGTATAAGTCCTGTTTTTAATTTCTTGGAGCATCATACCTGATACTTATGGGTTCTAAAAAATAGAAATTATATTATGAAAAGTAAAATGATTTGTATATATAAATATATGTGTGTTTGTGTGTATATATATATATATATATATATAAACTGTTAGAGTTAAGTTATTCAGTAAAGCAATGTGGTAACTTATTCATTGGGGCCTTACATTTAATTACTGTAATGCAATTAAATATAAATTTAGAATATCAAAGGCAAATATAACACCATTATTCAAGAGGTAGTAACATCAAGTGTATTTATTTAGTTGTTTATTTGTTAGTTAAAAATATCTTTCCTTGCCAAGGATCTAAAATTTTTATTGTTGGAAAATGAAACTATACCCTTAGCTATATACTTGAAAAAACTAACTAGATATACTAGTTTCAAAACTTGCTTGTTGATTTCTTGTGGTTTCTATATTATCTTTTAGTAGTTAAAGCTTATTTCTAAAAACAGAATTGTAACACGGTGTCCAAGTATACTTTATAACATCTACGTTTCACTTTAACGCCTTTTAAGCATAAAAAGTTTAAATTATTTTTATTTTAGTGTAATAAAACAGATGATCCTTTAAAGTTAGAAGCAGAGATGGAACCAAAAGACTCAAAGCAGCCTAAAAAGAAGCTTACTCCTTGGAGACATCAAAGGCTTGGGTATGTAGTTTACAAGAAAAATGTCGTGGTATTTATGTGATCACCATGCTGAAATGTTTACTCTCCTTTCATTTCTGTTAGGAAGGTCAATTCTGAATATAGAGCAAAGTTTCTGAGCCCAGCCCAGTATTTATACAAAGCTGGGGCCTGGACCCGCGTGAAGGAGAATGCACCCGATCAGGTGAGTCTGCGGAGGCTCCGGGAGCCGGGTCAGTGCCTCTCACGATGGGTTTCGTTTACTAGTAGAGGCTGCAGTTTCAGGAACTGTGGACCAGTAATAGTGCTAAGAGCAGCAGGAACTTAGAGTGATATGAATTAGAATATAATTTATCAGTGTGTTTACTTTTTTTATACCAACTACCTCCTTAGAGATTAATATTTATTATTGTGAAGTCTTTAAAGTTAAGAATGTTACATCAAATATTTGATTGTGTTATAAAGTCAGTTTGTGGAATTGTAGCATTAAAGATTTGGCTATTTTATAACATGCAGATGTCCACCGTCTCAACTGAAGAATGATTGATTTTCAGGATGAGTCGTCTGACGGTGGCCCCACTGTGGCGCGCGCCGTCAGGCTGTAAGCGCAGGGAAGCTGTGGCCTGTGCGGACGGGTTTGGGTTCCAGTGTTGGGTGCCCTGCTGTGTGGGAGAAGTTCTGAAGACTAAAGAAGGGTTTGAGGGAAAGTGTCATCCTAGAGCTGGGCAGTGCTGGTTTAGTACTGGCTTCTTGGGGTCAAAGGGTAAACAGTGGAGCTTTTTTGGTTATTGTATAATTAGCATCTTTTCAAGCACATCTTGGTGGTTTCCAGCTTTTCTGTGGGAATAAGCTAAACTCACGCATTTAGTTGAGATTGGACGTTAGTAAACCTCCCCCTTCCCCGATCACTTTAAAGAGAGGCGTAATTTGGATGGGGAATGAACCTTTAATGCAGCTCCATCCTTAAAACCGTGGCTGACAGTTACGTGTAGCCAGCCTCTGGGGGAGGTGTTGGCGCTTCGAGCCAGGGGCTGTCTGTGCTGGCAGCTCCGGGGCCTCTGTCCTGGGAGACCACTGTGCTCCGAGGGTTGTTGGGGAGGTGACGTGGTTCCTTCCACCACGACTGCTCTTGCTGCTCTCTGCCTCCCTGCTTGAGTGCGGCTCAGAGGCAACACGGGCAGAGTAAAAGACCAAGCTTGAAGCTGTCCCAGGTATTATTTGGGGCAAAATTCATATATTCACCCCGGTGAAATCAAGTTAAAGGGACGAGCATCGAAAGCAGCCGTGATAGAAGTAAGGAATCCCATCAGCTGAACTCCTGAGCTCTTCTCACCTGCCAGACCTTGGCTGGGAGCTCGGTGTCGAGGAATCTCCTGGTGGATGAGGAAAAGCGAGGGCGGAGGCAGGACAGAGCGTGGCCATAGGGCTCCTGTGGTCACTACCTCGGCGTCGGCCCCTGGCGCGGTGGGTCACGAGGTGTAGTTCAGGGGAAGCTCCTTGTTTCAGAAAGATTGTCTTCTAGTCTCGGAGGTTTCTTTAGGGTGGGTTGGTGTTGAGCTCGGAGGTCTAAACACCGAATGGACTGTGAGGATTGGCATGTCAGAAGTCGTGGTGAGGTGACCATCCTTGTCCTGCTCTGATGGAGAAGAACATTGTTGTTGTGGTTGTCAGTTTGTCTTCTCAAGGTTCCCTATTCCGATATGTTGGTAACATGACTCTTGGGGGTTTGTTTTGTTAGTTGCTATTGGTGGTCATAAATATTTAAATTTGTGGTATAGTTTGCCTTAACCTCTATGGCAAAATAATTCAAAAAGTAAACTGAGGTTAGGAAAGAATAAGAAATTTTAGCTAAGAAGTCAGTGATCATTGATGGTGACAACAGTTTGAGATGACCAGGTCAGAGCCATTTAATATGGGACATGTTTTACTTAAATCTTACTTGTTTTTTGCTGACAGACATTTGTTGTATGAGGTATGTGAACATAAGGGCCTTCTTGTTTTCCTGGTCCTAACATTTCTTGAAGGAATGTTATTCACATCTTCAAATGCACGTGGACGCCAGTGGCTTTGTTATCTTTAGGATAGTAGGTCACTTTTTGGGTCACATTTCAGTTTCAAGTCCGTGTGTCGTCTGTGCTTCCTTCTGTGTTGTCCGGGAGACGGTACTGCTTGAATCTCTTCATAGTCGATCACGGGGTGTTTTATCCTGAGTCCCAAGCAGCCGTTCCCAGAACACTGGGGTTGTTGGTTTCTCTCTCTGGTGAGTTTGTAGGTTTATCTCCGTCGCACGACCGTGGCCTGTCACTCTTTGAAGTGCCCGCTCAGAGGACCATTCTTAGTAACGACCAGCAGTGAGTCTTGGGTGCCATCCTCAGAGGAACTCCTGAGTTTGTTCAGTTTCTGCTTTTCTTGATTGTTAGGTAAGCTTTTAATCATCCAAACTACACTACTTGAAGTAGTTTTTTTCTTATGTGTCTTCCACAAATAGGACTTTATTTCAAGCTAAAGTCCCATGTTTGAGAGACGTTCTGTGATTTGACAGTCATTGTCGAGACTACTGGGTGTAGGATGACTCCTGATTTTGGGGGGATGGTTTTTGGGGAAAAAAGTTTTTATTTTTTTCCCCCAGTTTTCTGAGTTTGAATTTTTCACATATAAATTTTAAACGATTTAGTTGAATTCTTAATTTGGGAAAAGAAATTTGGAAATGAAAGTATCCTGCTTATAGTTTTTGTATCGTATAATTTGCTGGCCATCGTTGACCCGGGGGTGGTGTGTGTAGTGTAATCGAGTCTGGAATGGTTGGTCCGTGTCCTTTTCAGTGGCTGTGGTTGTTGGCTAGAGGGGTTGTTTTTAATATTGAGTTCATACCATTGATTTTTCTCCTCTTTCTAGTAGAACACCTTACTTTCGGAAATATCAAGCTCCTATTTTTTTATCTTAGTTTAGGATTATAGAAGTTTAAAATAATGTAGTTGTAAAACATTGTAACATCAACACTAAGGTTATTAATAAAGTTTGCTGATGAAGTAAATTTAAAACATTGAGTTTTGAATGTCAGTAACAAATGGAACTGAATAAACTAAAATTGTACAGAATTTCTACAAGTGTCTCCTCTCCTTCCTTTTTAAAAATGGATGTCAAATCAAGTGGGTCACCATGTGCGCAGAGGCAGTTCACCCACCTCCTGGCTCACCAGTGCCGAGGCCCTCACGTGTGGATGGCGTCAGCCCCTCCCTCTGCTCCTTCCACCCCACCCACCCATGGCGGGCCTGATAGCACCCCTTCTGAACCACTCCTTCAGCTTATATCTCCTTTGCTTATTGTGGTGTAGACTGTGCCAGGGTTCTGACGATAATCTATCACGGGCGAGGTCTCCTCCTCACCCAGACTGAGTCCTGAGTCGGCAGGGACCGTCTTGCTTATCTTTGGCGCCAGCCATCTCCTCGGACCTGGCTCTTCGTCCACACTCAGGACGGCTGGTGGAGTCCATGTTTCAGTGCTTCATCCTCCCTCCCCTTGAGCTCGTGGATCAATGCAGGAGAAGGAAAGAAGTGCCGTTGGGGTGTGCAGAGGGGGAGGCCGTGCTGAGGCTTGCTGACGTTAGCGTGGGTCGTGGAGCACTATGGGTCCATGGGGAACCTGTTAGGAATACAGTGTGGATGTTAGTAAGGTACTTTAGGACAAGGTGCCCGTGCATTCAGGACACCCTGCTTAGAGTTCACAGACTCGCACCCTGTGTCTCAGTTCTACCTGTTACATGCAAAAACCACTACTAGTATTTTCTCTTTTTTTGAGGCAGATCAGCCCTGAGCTAACATCCACCCCCAGTTGTCCTCTTTTTGCTGAGGAAGGTTGTCGCTGAGCTAACATCTGTGCCCATCTTCCTCTATTTTACATGGGACGCTGCCACAGCATGGCTTGATGAGCGGTGCGCAGGGCCACCCCTGGGATCTGAACTGGTGAAGTGAAGCAGAGTGTGTGAACTTAATCACTACGCCACTGGGCCGGCCCCAGTAATGTTCTTTAGAGTATAAGTTGACAGAAGTGGTAAATGAACATGGCTCGGTTTTTTGGACAGTATTTGGAATTATCCTTTAGGGACGTTTCAGGTCGGTTCATCAGAGCAGTGGGACTCTGCTGAGATTATAGGGTTTCTTATGTCACCACGGCAGGTGCTGTCCTTTGCCCTGGCTAGTTCCCTGGAGAGGCATCCTTCGCCTTCAACAGTGTCTCTTTAAGGAGCTGAGGATATGTTTCTCCAATTGCTTTTGCCATGCCAAGTTTCATTATTTGCTTTTTTGCCTCTGAGTGAAACAAAAACAGTTTTAGCAGACAGTATCTGGATATCCTTTTAAAGCTCCTATTCCATCTTTATGGTAGAAGAAATTATAGAGGTTTTCAAGAATAAATAAAGATGATTTTAAACAGAATTTTAAGCTGCAACTGAGTTTTTTACACCGTAGAATTGTGTTTAGGGAAACCAGCAGGTGGCAGTATGATGTGTAAAATGAAAGAGTTTCAAATGAATACGAAAGGCTCCTTTTTGTATGAAAATGTTATTCACCTGTTAGAGAATTCAGATCACCTTATAGTTCATCAGAGCGTTTTTTTCCTGTCACTTCGTTGAATATATTGCAATCATTATTTTGAGGGATAGTCTTTTAAATTGTATATTTACTACGTTTTTAAAAAGTTGACGTTTGCTGATTCCAAGGGAGTGTGGAGGAACTTGGAGGGGAGGCCTCGTAACTCTTGGTGCAGCTTCCATAGCAGGGCAGCTGTGGGTGAAGCTGGGACTGGGGCCGGGCAGGGGGATTCTGGAATGTCAGTGCTCTTCCAGAGCTGGAGAAATGGGAATAGTGGTCAGGCTACCTGTCATCGACAGCATCCCAGCCGTGCGAGAACCTGACTGGCTTTCAAGGTAATATTAAGATATCTTGATTACTGAATTAAATATTACTACAAATACTAAAAAATATTGACTCACAAGTTTGGTATATATTTTGAAGGAAGAATTATGAAGTATTTCATTGATCCCGTTGATACACGGTTATAGCGTTGACCTGTCATTAAGTGTGTTTCTGTATTCCTCCCTAGGGTTCTCTAAATGCCATGTGGTATGCGGAGGTTGGTTGCTTTTGAGTTTTTGAAAACTATAATAATGCATAGAGTACTTGTGTAATTTCAGTGGAAGAAAGAAGTAGGTGTCAGTATTTTTCTTAGCTGCTACAAATGTCCGCCTGCCTGCTGGCCTGGAATAAAATAGCTGCTTGTGCTTGAGCTTGACTTTTAATTTCTGCTTAAAAATGCACAGTCTGATGAACGTATGTGGCTTTCTTTGCCTTCCTTTCTCCTTGGTCTCTGGCTGTATTTGTGCAGTGTCTTTGATATGCTACTTGGTGATATTTGCAAAGGAGCATCTGCAATGACATGCGTCGACTCTCCCGCACAGGTTAAAGAGCTCCGAGAGAAGGCTGCATCTTACAGGAAGCGAGTTCAGGGGACACATTTTTCTCGGGACCATCTGAATCAGATTCTCTCTGATAACAACTGCTTTTGGGATGTCTCCTCAACCACAAGCTCAGAAGGAACTGTTAGCAGCAACATCAGAGCACTGGATCTTGCGGGGTGAGATGTGCCTTGTGGCTGGTTGTAGCTTCTGTGGGTCATGGAGATACGCAGGAAAATGACATAATTACTCAGAATTTGTCTCCTGTCAAATGGAAATATGTAGCCACTCATTACATTTCATTATTTTTAGTTTATTCTCTGTGTGGAAAATAAAGTCTGGATTTTATAATATTCCTTAACAACTAAGAGTAGAAGAGGATGATTATACAGTAGATGTGAAAAACTTTAAAAGCTGAAGGGGAAAGGCAACAACAACAGTAAAAACTTAGAGACATAAGCCGTTAGTACATGTCCATTGTCATCTATTAATGGATTTTTGTGGTTAACAGGGAGTTTAGGCCCTGATTCTATGGGAAAATTCTCTGCTGTTTTGGGTTTCAAAGTGAACATGATTTAACTGTTTGTAAGAGATACGGGCACATTGATTTGTAGCAAATAAAATAGTTTTTAGTTGATAAGGTATATTAATAGAGTCATACATACCAAATTGAATTATAAATTGGAATTATGTGACGTGATTTAAAAAGTTCATCACAAAATCTATTTTTTAACAGTGTCTTGTAAAGATTAATCTATCTAAAGCATAAAATTTGGATCAACTTACTTGATCCATAGGTACGCTTGAGTTTGTGTACAAACCCAAACTGAGTTACTGAACAAGCTCGACTGTATGGGCCTGAGTTTATGTGTGTAAATGCCAGTGTAGGGCATACACATGAGTGTTGTCAGGAGTGGTGTAGGCGTGTGTGTGTGACAGTAGGAATAAGAAAGAAGTATATTTTATTTTGGAATATTTTAATAGAAACTCTAGATTGTCACTTTATTATACTGCAAAATGAACTCTTAATTGGATTTCTTTCTTCAATACCGTGGGAGACATGTAGTTGTGAACAGTGGAAGGGAATGATGGACTTATTAAAGTTAGTGTAAACTAGAGACCTCAAACTACTCAACTTTAAAATAAAACTTACTTTGTTCTGCAGAGATCCTACAAGCCATAAGACTTTGCAGAAATGTCCTTCTACAAAACTAGAAGAAAAAAGGTCTGTCTTGGAGGACCAACCCCAGAAAAATACCACGGAGAAATTGGGCGTGTCAGATGCACCCACGACACCTGTTAGAAGGCGCCTGGCCTGGGATGCAGAGGATGCCAATGAGGACATGCAGGAACAGCCGAGAGAGGAGGAGGAGCAGAGGGAGGGGGACAGGCAGGATTCTCCCGGAGAGCTTGAGAAGTTGGAAGTACGTGAAAAGTCTAAGGTGGACGAGGTGAAAGAAGGGTGAGAGTTTTAAATTAATCCCTGTGTAGACGCATTATTGTACACAGTTAATACGTATGTTGTTTTGTCGCTAATTAAGTATAGTGGTTTACGCTTCTGGTTTTGTGACTAATAAAGACCAGGTTTTACTTTAATGTCATGAAGTAGGCATTTCTATGTGGTTTATAATTGGATTCACTCAGGTGTTTGTCACCACTAACTGGTAGTTGAGCGCCATGAACACTGAGCTCCTCAGGAAGGGGTTAGGGTTATTTTCATTTATGTCCTAATTATGATTTGCTAGGTTTGTAAATGTGTCTGGAAGAATGACTTTATGATTTAAGGAAAATAGCTGATATTCTGTAATATGAGATGGTTATACCACAAAAGAAAAGGTAGTGTTTTGTAATATTAAGTGATTTCTGCAAATAGCTAAGTCCTGTTGATGTATACACACATCGCTTTGGGGAGTGGTTGTCTCCCCTAGATAACGGTGCTTGGGGTCCCTGGTCCTAATCCCTCTCATCCTGTGGCACTGAGGCCTGATGGGGGAGCCCGCCGTGTTGGGGCTGCCTGGTAGTGGTCGTCCCTCCTTTCCAGTGCTCAGTCACTCCTCCCTGCATGGGGATTTGTTAGTGTTTCAGAAACAAAATGACCTTATCTTATAAATTTTCTACTTTACTTTTGCATAATGATAGCAAAGTATTTTGACCATATTTCCTGAGGAAATGCTTCATAGCTGATGGTTTGAATTCGTAGGTCGGATTCTTCCTCTGTCTCCTCGGGAATGGACGGCAGGCTTCCTACTCCAAAGCTGAGAGAGCTTGGTGGGATCCAGAGGACTCATCACGACCTCACCACCCCGGCCGTCGGTAACCACACACGCTGTGCAGCTCCTGTTGAACCTGCGTCCTCCACACGCTGATGCGGGGTAACTGAGACTCGTCATCTTGTGCCTTTCTCCAGGGGGTGCTGTTTTAGTGTCTCCCTCCAAACTGAAGCCTCCAGGCCTGGAGCAGAGGAAAAGAACGCCGCCTCAGGATGGCGTGGGGACCGCGGAGAGGGATTCCAGGAAGGCAAGTGTTTGCACAGTGGGGAAAGACGTCTCTTCAGAAGATCATCTTAGCCACGTGTACTAAATGAATGATAGGTTCAGGTTGGAGGAAATTCTGTGTGTCATATGTGAAGATAATGCTATTAACCTCCTATAGGATGGTGAAGGCATTGAATTGTTCTTCCTGGTAGGGGTGTTGTGTTTCTGCTGATACACTTTCAAATCCCGTCAGCAGTGACTCGACAGGAAGAGAACAACACGATTTATGGAGCATCTGCTGTGTGGCACGTGTGTTCCAGGTGCTGTTTTGGCCCTGGAGTTACAGCAGGGAAAGAAACACTCGTTGAACCACGTTGTAGTGGAGGAGAGAGAGAATACATGGGGTAACTAGGTGAAATTATATGGTCTTTAGATAGTGGTAGTAATAAGGAGAAAACTAAAGCAGGGAAGTGATAGGAGGTGGCCAGGAGCTTCCCACTGAGAGGGTGGCTTGAGCAGAACTGAAGCAGGTGAGGGACTGACCCGTGTGTGTGTCTGGGCAAGCTTTCTAGGGAACAGAATGGCAAGTGCACAGTCCCTGAGGTGAGAAGTATCTCAGTGCCTGAGGACCAGCCAGGAGGTCAGTGTGGCTGGAGCAGAGAGCAAGAGGAGAAGAGTGGCATGGGCAATGGGTGACTAAATTGTGTGGGGCCTTATGGGGCAGAGCAAAGACTTTGAGTTTTATTCCGAATGAGATGGGAAGCCTTTGGAGGTCAGAGGAGTGATGGGAGTCAGTTACAACATCCAGGCAAGAGATGATGGCTCTTTGGACCCTGGCGGTAGAGTGGAGGTCAGTGAGGGAGTCCAATTCTGGGTATACATCAGAAGTGCAGCTGACAGGATTTGCTGATGGGTAAGCTATGAGTGAGAGAAAGAAGAAACAAGGTGACTCAAGATTTTTGGCCTGAGCAGTGAGGATGGGGTTGCTGTTTAACTGAGATGGGAGACAGTGTGAGGAAAAGATTTGTCAGGGAAGATACAGAGGTCTGTTTCGACAGAAGCTTTTTAGATGTACAGGTAGACCTGTCAAGGAGGGGGGTCGATGTTAGATGTACAGGTAGATGTGTTGAGGAGGGGGTTGACTGTTAGACGTACAGGTAGACATGTTGAGGAGGGGGTTGACTGTTGGAGGTACAGGAAGACGTGTTGAGGAGGGGGTTGACTGTGAGACGTACAGGTAGATGTGTTGAGGAAGGAGTCGACTGTTAGACGTACAGGAAGATGTGTTGAGGAAGGAGTCAACTGTTAGACGTACAGGTAGACGTGTTGAGGAGGGAGTCGACTGTTAGACGTACAGGAAGACGTGTTGAGGAGGGGGTTGACTGTTAGACTTGCAGGTAGACGTGTTGAGGAGGGGGTTGACTGTGAGACGTACAGGTAGACGTGTTGAGGAGGGGGTTGACTGTTGGACGTGCAGGTAGACGTGTTGAGGAGGGGGTTGACTGTTAGACTTGCAGGTAGACCTGTTGAGGAGGGGGTTGACTGTGAGACGTACAGGTAGACGTGTTGAGGAGGGGGTTGACTGTTGGACGTACAGGTAGACGTGTTGAGGAGGGGGTTGACTGTTAGACTTGCAGGTAGACCTGTTGAGGAGGGGGTTGACTGTGAGACGTACAGGTAGACGTGTTGAGGAGGGGGTTGACTGTTGGACGTACAGGTAGACGTGTTGAGGAGGGGGTTGACTGTTAGACTTGCAGGTAGACCTGTTGAGGAGGGGGTTGACTGAGATGTACAGGTAGATGTGTTGAGGAGGGGGTTGACTGTGAGACGTACAGGTAGATGTGTTGAGGAGGGGGTTGACTGTGAGACGTACAGGTAAACGTGTTGAGGAGGGGGTTGACTGTTAGACGTGCAGGTAGACGTGTTGAGGAGGGAGCCGACTGTTAGACTTGCAGGTAGACCTGTTGAGGGAGTTGACTGTGAGTTTGGAGTGTAGAGCATAGGTTGGGCTGCAGGTACAGGTTTGAGGCTCTTTGTCATACAGGTGGCATAGGTGTGTAAGGTCTACTGACTGTGGAGATGATGGAGGGAGGGCATATAAACAGAGAAGAGTAGGTGTAGACAGATCTGAGTCCCATGTTTTGATCCTGGGAAGTTGAGGAGTAAGCAGCACAGAGACTGAGGAGGAGCAGCCAGTGCGGTGGCGGGAAGCAGGAGGCTGGAGTCCTGGGGTGTCGAGGAGGGGATGGTGGGTTGGAAGGTAGGAGAATTGCTGATCGGATTTAGCAACGTGGAGGTGATTGGTGATCAGACAGAGGGCGGCTCTGGGGTGGGGAGGGACAGAAGCCTGGGTGCAAGTGAGTCCAAGAGAATGGAGGGGAGAGGAGTTGGGAAGAGCTGCCACAGAGAGCTCTTGCAGGAGCTTTTTCCATAGAGGGGGAGCTGAGGAATGCAGCAGGAGTGGGAAGCCATGAGATCTGGATGGAGCTAAGAGCACATTTGTGTGTCAGTGGGAACAGTTTGAGAGAGAGTGAGGTGATGCGGGAGTGAGAGGAGATGGTTGGAAAGATGTTCTCGGGTAGAGAAGGGGCATAGGATCTGGTGGCGATGGGAACGGTTGGCCTTGGGCACTCGCACAGTCCTTCAGTGTCACAGAGGGAAGGCAGAGTGCGTGGGCTGCTGATGAAGTATGGGGAGATGTCGGGGGAGCTTTTGGAAAGTCTCTCCTGATTGCTCTTGTCAGCATGTGGAGAAACGAGGCTGGGGAAGGAAATGTTGGAGGTTTGAGGAAAGAGAAGAAAGCGTGACATGGTCTTCTCAGAGGGTGGGAGAGTGAGGGGCCCGAGAGATGTGAGATACTGCAGGGCAACACGCAGGGGCCGTTGTAGGTCAGAGGTCACAAATTTGATGGCAGGCTGGGTTGTATGTTTCTCTCCAGGCACCTTGGGCTGCAGAGGTTCCAGACAGGTAGAGAGTTGGGTTTAACTGGGCTTCATCTTGTGTCGAGGGAGTGAGACAAAGTGAGAGAGGAGGTCACGGAGTTAAGGTATATGCAGGGAAGTGATTATAATGACTGACCATGGAAGTCACTTTTATTAGGGAGGGAAAATAGGACTTGAGAAGTAAGGTACAGTGCAGAGGTGACAGGACCAAGGGACGGAAGCTCTTGGCAGACTTAAGAGCTTGTTGGGATTGGGGTACCTGTGGGGGTTGGTTTTAAAGTTAGGCGGTGGTGGTCAGAAATCGAGATCATGGAGAGGTTGCAGTTACCAGTAATGACCAGGCTCACACATGATTGTGGGGTGAGTGGCTGAAGTCGGACCAGGCACATTCACACGTGATCGTGGGGTGAGTGGCTGAAGTTGGACCAGGCACATTCACACTTGATCGGGGGGTGAGTGGCTGAAGTCGGACCAGGCACATTCACACATGATCGTGGGGTGAGTGGCTGAAGTCGGACCAGGCACATTCAGAGAAGAGGTCGCATTTCTCCCAGGGATCTTGCTGACAGCTGTCGTGCGTTCCAGAGGGCGGAGCAGAGGGCTTCCGGGTGTTGGGGAGAGGTGGGCGATGAGGTCAGAGCCCAGTGCCCCCACAGCCCGGTCTTTGGAGCAGAGTCCAGCTCACCGCAGGTCCTCATTAAGGATGCGTTTAGTGAGTGTTATTGGAGCAACAGAGTGTCTCAACCATTTCCTGTTCCTTCTGTGTACAGCGGTTTATGACAGGACATGTGACCGTAGGTGTATGGTCAGACGGTTGATCAGAGTCAGGTGTTAGGAATCTCTTGCCCTGTGGACGGTTCTGCCCACTCTCCTCGGGAGTCCAGGCTGCCACCTGGAAGTGAGGAGCTTCTAGGCAGCTAGGCCACAGGCGTGTGCCTGAAGTGGGTGGCCCTAATGCACATGTGCAGCCAGAGTTATTTGTATTATTTCATTTATTGTGGAATTAATTTCTTTAATAATTAAATAAAATTAATTACTTTAAAATAGAGTAAAGCTGCATTTAATATTTTAATGCCAATCTCCACCTCACTGTGCACAGAATACAGTTGTAACATTTTAATTACAAATTCCTCTAAAATAAGCACGTTTCTTGTTAACCCGGTGAGCACTCCCTGCGTGTCAGTTGTCTGTCCCTGGCGCTGCCGGGCCTGCACCAGGCTGCAGGTGGTGGTTTCTGTTGTCTCCCCCTTGGTTGCTGGTAGGCAGGGGAATCAGTGACCTTGATACACACATTTTTTTCCCCTTTGTTTTCCTATAAAAACTAATATTATGGTAAAATGAAATCCATAAGTTATTCTGTTTCCAATAAATTATCCCCATTATTCAGTTGCCCTTGATTAATATCATTCTGTATCTCTTTTTGCCACAGGAATTAGGAAGAATATATTATCATAATATCCAGGATGTTTTCACTGTTAACTTTTAACAACATACCTTGAATTGTGGGAGTGTTATGGGGCGGCAGCAATTTGGGTAACTTACATGGGGATGATCATAATAGGTAGTTCTGGGCCCTGAGCTGAGTACTTCACGTGTATCAACCTGTCTAGTCTTCATGGTGACTGGGGGCCATAGGTGGTGTTATTATTCTCATTTAGATGAAGAAACTGAGGTCACACGGCTGTCAAAAGGGGAGAATAGAGTTTGGGTCCAGGCAGTCTATCCTCCAAGCCCACATTTTTAACCCCTAAACAACACTGTCTCTCAAAACTTGAGAGTAGAATTCTCACAGTATTGGTTTGATCATCAAGTACCATTGTCCCATTTTATAAGTGATATTAAAAACCCAAGAGTGTGTGCACTTCATTCATTCATTCATTCAGCAGATGTTTCTTATCTAACACCTGCATGTGATCATGCTAGTGAGCAAAAATAGCCGTGGTCCATGGTCTTATGGAACCTACAGTCTGATGAGAAAGATACACATTAATCAGAGAATCACAACACAAAAGTAAAATTAAAACTAGTAAGAGTTGGAAAGAAGTATATAGTGCTTTTCTGGAAGGAACTGACCTTTTCCTGGAGGTCAGGAAGCTTCTTGGAAGGAGTCTTCGTTGAGTTAGATGTAGAGGAAGAGTTGAGCAAGAGAAAGGGTGGGGAGGGTGTGCCCGGAGCCAGTGCAGAGAGAGGACATGGGGTTGAGAGGCACGGACGGGTGGTGGGTGGCAGGGAGCAGGTGCACGGCGAGCCTGGGAAGGCAGCACTGTTGAGAGTTTCTGTCTTTATCTCAAGAGCGATGGGACCCCATTGGAGTATTTTAAAGACCTTTCTGGCCACTGTGGAAGCAAGGGTAGAGTAGACTAGATGCCCTTTCAAGGCCATTGTGGAGGTCTGAGCAGGAGCTGTTGATAGCTTGGACCAGGGAAGGTGGCCATACGTAGGAGTGGATGGAACCAAGGAATGGTGTGAGGGGAACCATGTCAGGCTTGGTGCTGGCTTGGACAGTGAGGGACGAGACACCATGAATGACTTTAGGTTTCTGGCTGCCCGAAAGGATGGATGACAGTGCCATTCACTGTGTAGGGGAACTTGGGACCAGAGCCGTCTTTGGAGGGGCGTATCAGGAGTGTCATTTTCATTCACTCCGTTCAGTATTTCCTGGCTCTTACTCTGTGCCAGGCACTGTTCTAGGACCTGGGGAGTCACTGGTGGTCAGGACAACATCCCCGCCCTCGTGGAGCTTATGTGTTCATTGGGAGAAATAGACAAATTTGTAAACAGATAATTTCAGCTACTGGTAAGTGCTGTGAGTGAAATAAAACCGCACACAACTCCATGGGGGTGGTGAGACTGCTTCAGTTTCGGCCATCAGGACGTTCCCTCCCAGGAGGTGACATTGTAGCTGAGACCTGACTGATGAGGGAGGTGCCTGTGCAGAGACCTGGGGCAGAGATTGTTTCCAGGTGGAAAGAACAGCAAGGACGGGTGTCCACCGGCGAGCGTGTGGACTGACAAGGCTGGTGTGACTGGAGCCTGGGGAGGGCAGAGGGGAGGGAACGGGCTTGGAAGGGGAGCCTGGGAGGAGTGGCTGTTAGGCTGATGGCACTGGGACGCCCTTGGGGGAGTTGAAGCAACACAGTGAATGTGATCTGATGCTCAGTGGAGAAGGGGCTGCGCGGGGGAGCTGCACGCAGTGAGGCCTGCAGGAGCTTTAGGCTCAGCGCAGGTCAGGACATCAGTCAGATCGAACCTGGGAACCCCAGGAGGTACAGAGAGACCAGCCTGCTGAGTTCATTCAGGTCTTTCCAGCACTAGTAAAACCAACTTGACTGAGATCCCAAATTCCATATATACACGTAGAAAAAGAAAAAATCAGAGGAAGAATTTTCCTAAGTGACCTTGGAGTTAAAAAGGGAAGATTTGTGGTTTTTATCCCAGATCCTGATTTGAAAATGTGCGTTTGTGGGCTGAGACCCCAGGCTTCTCCATGTTGAAACAAGAAGCTCTGTCATGGCAGAAAATGATCCCTAAGGTCGGAAAGCAGTGTGTGGATGTGGCATTGATACGCTCAGAGTTGTTAACTAAAGGCGACAGTTTACAGGGATGATCCGGAAAGTTGGGAACTGCGTTTGGTTTTACTGGTTGCGTCTGCCCAAAAGTACAATCATACAGGGACTTGTGATGGTGCTACATTATCATTGTGGACCAAACTAAAAGAAAAGAATGATGTCACCCTACTGTTCAGGGACGTCTCTGTTGAGTTTTGAGTTACATAGGTATATAGTGTATTTGTTTATTATATAGTAAATAAGGGTTTGTAATCTGTTTTTTCTCACTTAGCAATGTGTTGTGAACACACTTCATATCATTAAATATCATTTATAATCTAATCTTAATAGTGATATGATATGCCATCTATAGTTACTTTTTTAAACTAGATGCCTATTGTTATTTTTAGTTTTTTAGGAAAATGCTGTAAAGAAATCCATCCTTTAGCTACATTTTTGTACATATTGTTCTCTCTTTTTGTGTAAATACTCCCCAAGTATTATTGTGTGGTCAAAACCACAAATTTTTAATGTGTTTGCTATGTTTTGCCAGCTCCCCTGAAAGGTGATGCTCGCAACCCCACTGTGTGAGTGCCGATTTTCTCCATCCTTGCCAGCTCTGGCAATCATAGTTCATTTTTTGAAAAATTAATCTTTGTAATTTTCTAAGTGGAAAATTAGTACCTCAGTGCTTTTATTTTGAAATTATTTGATTATTCGTGAAGTGGAATATGTTTACTGTTTGTAACTTGTGTGTATATGAATTGCTTCCACATTTTTTTGATTTTTAGTTAAGTTTATCTTTTTTAAAGAAGTATTTTGTAGCAATGATGATAATTCATTGTCAGTCGTATAAGGTGTATGTTTGGCCTAAGTTTGTCATTTTTCTTTTATTTTTTTAATGTTTATACGTATATTTTATATGGCTAAATGTGTTTGTCTATATTCATGTTAGGCGTATAAAATCTTCCCCACATGCAGGTTACATAAATTTTCCCTGTGTTTTCCCCTACTGCTCTTATGGTTATATTTTTTTGTGTTTAAATGTTAAAATACATGTTTGTTTATATATGTACACCTGTATATATGTATCTCCTTTTGTGGTTTAGAAAGAAGGTCACGCTGTAGCTCTCCTGACTTCTCCAGCTGCTGGTATAAAAACGATTGATCCTCTGCCTTTGAGGGAGGATTCTGAAACCAGTATCCCCAAATGTGCTGAGCCAGCCCTTCCAGTTCCGAAAATTCCCGACTATCCAGCCAGCCCCGCGGGGCAGTCTCCTCCGGCCCACGCGCCGTCCTACTGGCATCCCTCTCGTCGCATTCAGGGCTCTCTGAGAGACCCCGAGTTCCAGCATAATGGTAATTATTTTGGTTTTGGTTTTTGTCTTTTAAAATGAAAATGTTGTAGTGATAGGTGCAAAGGCTGTAAGTATGTGCTGCGTGTTAACAAAGTAGGTCGTTTCGTTTTTAGTTAACATAATAGATGTCCTTAAATCGGAAGAGCCTCGTCTCTGGAACACTCGGGTGTGCCGTACCCAGGTGCCCACCTGGGGGTGTGTCGCGTCTCTCGAGCTCCTTCCCTGACACTCGGAGGCATCCGCTGGGTGCCCAGCACCTCTGCCCCAGCTGTGGCCCAGGCCCTCTCCAGACCTTGCGCGTGTTACCTGGATGTAGTTTGAGGTCATAGTTATTTTCCTTTAGTTTATTAGGCATCGCCCTGCTCTTTTCTGACTTCCGCTGTTACTGTTGAGAAGTCTGCTGCTCTTTTTAATTTTTGATCTTCTGTATGTGGCTTTTTTTTTCCTGGCAGTATTTGGGATCTTCTCTTTGTACCTAATAGTATGAAATTTTACGGTAGGTTTCTTTTCATTTTGCTAGTGCTTGATCAACCTTTTCAATCTGGAAACTGGGTTCCTCACTTCTGGGAAATGTTCTTGAATTGTTTAGTCATTAATTTCTTCCCCTCCCTTTTCTGTTTCCTCTTTCTGGTACTCCTATTATTCAGATATTGGATGTGTTGAACACGATCTTATTTTCCTATCTTGCTCTCCTATTTTCCATCTCTGCCTTTTTATTTTAATTTGAAAGGGTTGCCGATTTTTGTTTTTCACCTCCTTTTGAGTTTAAAAAAAATGTTGCTATATTTTTAATTTCTCTGAATTTTTTTTTTTTGCTGAGGAGTATTTGTCCTGAGCTAACATCCATTGCCAATCTTCGTTTTTTTCTTTTTTTTTTTATGTGAGCTGCTGCTACAGCATGGCCAGTAACAGATGAGTGGTGTAGGTCTGCGTCTGGGAACCGAACCCAGGCTGCCAAAGCGGGGTGCACTGAACTTAACCACTAGGCCGCTGGCCACAGTGGGGGATGGTCATGCTCACTGCCCTTCCAGCTGCTCCGCTTTCCAAAACTCTGTGGCTGTTTTTGTCTCTCTTTTTCTTTGTCCTGTGGGTTTATGTCAGTTTTGTAAACGTGTGTAGTCCACCCACCATCTTTAAGCAGAAGCCTGCTACCGTTCTCTGAAGTTAGAATAGATCAGTGTCATCATTGATAAGACTTCTAGGAGATCATCCCTTGTTTGTTTACATGTTTGCTAAATAAGCACATTATAATTTAATGAATGGCCCTTTGATGGGGATTTCTATTAAAGATTTAAAATCAGTGAACTTGTGACAACTCCTTTCACTAAGGTTTTACTGTAAATAAGATAGCCTCTCAGATAGCTTTGAAGGATAATTTCTTCTCCTTTTTTTTTTAAGTGGGAAAAGCAAGGATGAACAATTTCCAGTTACCTCAGCGCGGAGCCTTTAACGACGAAGGTATCTGCTCAGTCGGTATCATGAGATGAGTGTTGGGGTGCTGTCTGGCAGTTTGCGTGCTGTCGTGGGCCTGGTCTGGCTGGCTCTGTGTGCGTGGTTTACAGCAGATTCCATGGATGTTGTTTCATGGGATCCATGAGCCCCGGGATGGGTCAGATTATCCCGGTTTTACAGATGAGCGAACTGAGACCAAGGCCTCTTTTCTAGGGGGACAGCTGGTGCGAGACTGTGCCTCATGCCCCAGCGAGGTCGCTGTTCTTTCTGTTTTTCCACCCTGGCTCGCTGGGCTCAGGAATCTGGCCCAGCATTATAGCCATCATTCTTTTCAAATGCCTGTATATTCCTGTACATTTTCGATTCTCAGAAAATATGATTAGGGAAAATGGGCTTTTTTCTCCTTTGTAGTTTTCATTCTGACAAATTCGTTTGCTTCCAATAATGGCAGGAGAAATTTTGAATTCTTGATATGAACAATCGAAGTTACTATTTTAAGTCATCCTAAGAAGCATGAAATTATTGAACTTATAAATTGTGGACTTGAAAATAAATTTGAATTAATAGTTTATGTTTTATACATTCACACCCATTAAAGGTTTTCTCTCCTCTTAGCATTTTTTAGAATTTTTCCGAATTCAGTGAGTTAGAAATCAAGTTGTCATGTTTTGAAATGCAAGTATCTGGACACTTTGAATCCAGTTCTGTTTTCTTTTTAACTGAACAGTGTTACAAATAACCTTCTAATAGGTTTGCTTATGCAGAATGAGGAATTTCAGTAATGATGAAGGTAGCATCTTAAAGTCAAACATTATTTCTACATTTAGTGAGATTACTTTAGAAATGTGGTGTAAGTTCCACATTAAACTATGGCATTTTGTTTTTAAAAGTTTAAAAAAGCTTTTTGCTCAGAGCAGCTGTGCGTTTTAAAGTAGGACAAACAGTATGATGATGCGTATTTCCGAGTAATACTGAAATCATAGGCCGTTTGTTCAGGCAGTGACATCGTGGGATTTCAGGAAGGAAACAGAATGCTCATTTAACATTGAAGTGTTTGATTTCTAAGTATGGTCAACTTGTAAGATTACTGTAAGCTATCCTGAAAATGTCAGTATCTTACATTTTAATAGATTGCTTTTTTTCTGACAGTCAGTATTGACATTACAAAGCTTGAAGCTTTTACTTTTCTGTTGATGTTATAAAACATATTTTTATAGGAGAGACTGTTTTGCACTGAATGTAATTTTTCATTGCAGATGAGGACAGATTATCTGAGATTTCCGCTCGCTCTGCAGCTTCTAGTCTCCGGGCTTTTCAGACTCTGGCACGAGCTCAAAAAAGGAAGGAGAATTTCTGGGGCAAAACATAATTATACGTACACTTGATTGAGTTGCTTTTGTCTGGGGAACCACTGGCATAATTTTTGTTTATTGCTTTGCTATGTTAAGACTTTTCAAGTGTTCGGATTTTTCTCTAACATTTCCTACTTTCAAAGATTTGTTTGATTTTTTTCAATAGCCAATTCAGCTTCCTTGGAAAATTTTAACACAGGTTCATACAAATCTAACTTTTCAAGCATTCTCTTACATCTCTGCCGAAGGACAAAGGCGTAGACTGCATGGTTCTTCACACACGCTGACCACTGTGTCAGGGTCGGGATCGCTGGCAGGACTGTGGCTCTCCCATCCTGAGAATGCTCTGAAACAGGAACAGAGTGAAGTAAAAATGAGGACCCACGTGTGAGGTGTACGCTCCCCTAAGATTGGTTCTCCGTACCTTTATAATTGGAGACGTCATAAAATGAATTTCTCGTTCCTTTAAGCGTCACTGTGCTGTTTCTTTTGACTGTAGTACCTTCGTATGTGGCTGCAATGTTAAGATAATTGTATTTTAGATGGAAAATACCAGCTGTATATATTTTTCTTATTTATGTAACAAAGTTTGCTGAGAGAATATGTATATTTTTGATCTTTGTGTGTATTCTATTTGTATAAGGACTTTGGCTTACATTTGAATAATGTCTAAATTTTGAAAAACTATTTGTATAATGGAGAATTAAAACTTTGTAGACATTTTGAAATAAAAAATTGATCAAGTGTTTCATTTCTGTTTGCTTCTCCAGAAAGTTATTACATGGAACAAATAATTATCTTTTAGAAACATTCCGCTCATAACAGGTTAATCAAATGTTATACTACTTTTGCAGCTGTCCAAATGCAATGCAACTGAGTCTACAGTATTTTTGCACAAATGCAAGACAAATACAGAATTTCCAAGACAGCTTCATTTTTTAAAATTTAACACAAACTTTTTAACTAGATGTCTTCACTCATAGGACATGTTCTCTTATCTTACTCTTTATCTTACAAATCATTAATTTTCTAAAAAATATGGATTTCATAAAATATGACATAAGATCCTTATAATAGTACATAGAAGATACTGAAAATAAAATACACAGAATATTTGTGATTTTTGGTTAGAAAACAAATGAACAGTCTGTTCTAAAATGCTTAATTTGGTCAAGAGTGCTTGTGCAAATCATTGATTCACAATAAATTTTCTTGTTAAAGATTTCAGGAGGTTTTCTTATATTCCACTGACCTTTTAAAACAGTTTGTTGGTTAAAAAAAAGTTACTGAGGCCCTAGAGAGGCAAATAAAAGCTAGAAATTAGTGTGTGATTGGATTTTAGAACACATCGTTCTGGCTTCTATACGAATGTGTCTCAGGTTTTAGGTGACGGGTGTGGTTCTCATGAGGCCGAGGTGGTTACCCAGGCTCTGCGTGACGGGTCAGCTTTGGGCTGTGCCGCTGACCTCCTCTTAAAAGCCCGTCTCGGCGGCCTGGGGAGAGAACAGTGCTGAGGGATGAGTGCTGTTGCATCGCTCACATTAAAAGAGCGACTCGGAGGACGTGCGTTTGGGTTGGTGGGTAAGTAGTTTTTATGAGAAATGTTCCATTGGATTTGCTGGCTTTTAGGAGCTGGGATTGTTAATTCAATGTTGTACTCAGTTTTATTAAGCCATAATTTTAAGTACAATAAACTGCAATCATTAAAAAAATTACAGCTCAATGACTTTGGGAAGAATGTATACATCTGTGGAACACCACCACAGGCGAGGCGCGGTTCCGTCATCCTGGAAGTTCCCTCACTTCCCTCTGCAGCTCTTCCCGCCCCTCCAGACAGCACACACCCACGGGAAGTTTACAAACTAGTGGTTTGGTCTTTTTGTTGAAATTGCTATCTCACAGGTTAGACTGGGGAGCAAACCTCAGAATCACACCGGAAGGTTTTTCAAAAATGTGCACACCTAGCACCTCCCTTCCTCCGTCTTCACCCCAGATGCTGAGATTCCCACGTGTCCCTGGACGAGAACCCAGATAAAGGTGTGCGAATACACGTGTATGGGAGGCTTTGTGCGTTCATGTCTGTCTCATCTCTGGGTGTCTGTGGGAGTCTGAACTCTAAGTTAAGGGCCCCTGAAGGATGATTTTGAGGATTACAGATAGAGAAGTTGGTAAATGTGCGTAGTACACGGTAAGATGTTATCATGAGATTGAAGTGTAAGTATCCTCGTTTTACAGATGCGAAAGCTCTCTTAGATGAAGTGGCTGGACCAAGATCTCATAGCTGGAAATTAAATCTAGATCTTCTCACTCAAAATCTACCCATGCTGCCTCCTCTGCAGTATTTGTGCTAAAATCGTGGTCCTGCTGTGACTCAGTTCTCTGGTTGATGCATTTGGGAGTTCAATTGTTAACTTCGCCTTCTTGGAAGAGAGATGAAACGCCTACCTTTCCAGTCAGGAGAAAGTATATATGGGCATTGGATTGTACAAATGGATTCAACCAGAACGGGAGTGGGTTAACGTTCCAAACGAGTCTGTCCTTATGTGGGCTGTGTTGGCGCTGCCTACCCAGGGGGCATGAGGATGGATTGTGCACCTTGGTGGTGGTTGTAGACACCAGGGAAATATTTATTCTGGCTTCTGGAAGTTTACCAAAGAACAAACAGTCTACAGTGTAAGTGACCCCGGAGTCTTTTGCGTTTGATTTTGGAATATCTCTTTGGTATTTTACCTGTGGTGGCGTTAGTCATGTTAGCGTGCTCGGGGCCCCGTCTCTGTCACACAGCCATCATCACTGTTTCCCTAGATGAGTCAGCCGCACGAAGGCCCGTCCAGGCAGAAGCGTGGCTGTCAGGGGACTAGCTGCGGCTGTGACCTCGGGCCTGGGCGTGCGGGGCTCCGGGGAGCCAGCCTTCCCTCCAGCTTAATTTGGGGATTAAAAGCGGCAGGCCAGTGCTATGTTCAGCCCCATGCTGACCAACTTCACGTTCCTGCTGACCCTGCGCTCTGATGTGACCCTTAGTGTCTCCCCTCCGGTAACTGGGGGCCCAGAAAGACCCTGCCCTGTTTTTCCTCTCGTAGAGAGCCAAGTTTCCTTACACCCCATCTCACATTTCATTCCCACCCTGCTCCTGCGAGGCCTGTCACAGACCACAGCCTCTCTCCAGCAGAGGGCAGCTCCCCCACCTACTACCCCTGATATAAGGCGGGTGGGAGGGAAGGAACAGTCGTCCTAAAGATGACGTCCACTTTCCTTCCACCACACGCCCCACTCACTGGTCCCCTCCGTGCTGCATTGTGCCTCAGGCCCGTATCAGAGTGCGTCCTCGGAAAGTGGGCGAGACATGAGGGTGGGGCAGGCACGGAGGCCAACAGATAGAGTGATGTTTGGGGAGTTCATGACCAATTCAACCACGTAATGGACAATTTAGATAACATTGGGAAATTGTTCAGTCTCTCCCTACGTATTCTACACTCAGTAGTATGTTGGAGCTGGCTTTTGGGCCAATTGTTAAATATTCAGAAATTTTGTGACAGGTTGTTGAACCATCTGTAGTTTGAAATTGGCCATGATGGGAGTATTTACGCCACGGAAATCAGCAAATGCTATACGTCAGGGCTTCCTCCCCACTCAACCCCCAGAGGAGGTTGACAAGTCTACCACCGCAGCCGCTACGCCAATCTCTGCTTTTCTTTCTTTCTTGGTTTTTTTGAGGAAGATTGGCACTGAGCTAACATCTGTTTCCAATCTTCCTCTATTTTGTATATGGGATGCTGCCACAGCATGGCTTGATGAGCAGTACGTACGTTTGCACCTACCCAGGATCTGAACCCGCGAACCCTGGGCTGCCTAAGCGGAGCATGCAGACTTAACCCCTGAGCCACTGGGCCGGCCCCTTTTGCTTTTCTTTCCATGTCATTTTCTGATAAAGTCCACTCCAGAAAGGAGAAAAGAGGCAGTCCAAGAGAAGCTGCTATAAGATTTGTTATACCATTCATATCTTCCTTGGCTTGTAAAAATAAAGTACTTGGGTTTAGTTTCCTTTCTGGACCAAAGTCCACCTAGAAAATAACAAGCTGCAAATAGCAGATAATAGACTAGAGAGGGAGACCACCCATGATCCGCCCGTGGGACTACCCGGAGGTGGGGCCTGGACCTGTATGCGTGGTCTTGATATTCAGGTAGTTTGGGAACCACTAGCTTCGGGGTTATAATCAGCTATGGTCTAATCCCAACTTGACCTTGAGCAAGCTGTGAAACGTCGCTGAGACTGTGTTCCTCATCTGTGAGATTTAGGATTCAATGGCTCAGGGTCTGTAAGGGTGCTTCAAATATGCTTTGAAATGCAATTCATTTCAAAATGTTAGTTATATTGTGTTGAAGGCAAATTTGCATCAAAACAACAGGGGGAAAAAGTGTGTTTCAGAGAGGCTAAGTTTAAATCTAGGAGGCAGTGCATGCTGACCTTGCGGAGGCTCGCATCCCAGCCCATCTGTGCTGACCTACATTCAGCTCACACCCAGGCGGCTTGGGGCAGGGGTGCCGAAATGATTGGTCTATTTCCGTTGTGTGGTAAAGCAGAAAAGACTGCTACTCCAGTGCTGTGACTCAGCGACTCTAGAAGGTGGAAGGAATCGGTACCTGATATATGCAAACCGTGTTAGAGCCCTGAATCGGAGATGTTATCAGTGTGAGTCAGGCAAGGCGGAGAGAGAGGACCCACAATAATCATTGATGAAGGGAAAGATAGACAGGCTTGGTCCCTGAATGAAAATGTGGCCAACAGCAAAGATTTCCTAGGTTTGCTATGGGCTTTTTTTTTTTTAAAGAGTGAATTAAATAATACAGAGTTTTGTAATTTCAGGAAGAAAATATGAACTAACCTAAATGCTACACCTTATGGGAAAATGTAGATGCTTCACACTCATAAATTCAATTACAGTCAGAGCTGGGGCGTGTCACTCAGGAAAAGTTTGCCCACAGTGAGTAGCTTAGCGTTTGGTGTTCCCGTTAAGAAGTTATTCAGGTCATAACTGTTAAGATTCTGGAGAAACCAAAGAAAATTGAAAATAGGTTTGCACGACAGCACTAACACTTTGACTCCATAAAGAACCGATAATGTTACAAAGTTTAACTTGTAATTATGCAAAGATGAAACATCCTAAGGGTTTTACTAATTAGCGTAACCTTAATAAACACCCTAGTGAGGGCTTAAATTATTACTGCAAATCGTAGCTGCCAAGACTTTACAAATATCACGGATTAACACTCTAGGAACTCATCAGTTTCTTTCATCATTCAGGATCAAAATATGGGGACCAAGAAAAAAAATTATTCAAATTTGTTTTTATAATTTGAAGAAATTTAAAAATATAGAATAGTAGAGATTAACATACCAACACGTATATTCTCTAGTCACTGCTTAAATAATAATATAATAAAAATGAAACGTAGAAGCTGAATACTTTGATCGGAGAAGCTCCTAGAACACATCTGATAACTCTCCTTATTTCACAAATTTAGTGCTTATGTTCATTCATGTTGAATGATGTTAAATTACATTAATCTTAGAGTCTCTTTAGGTAGGAATCCACTTCATCTTAAACAAGTCAGAGTTGCAAGTTACAAAATAACTTACTAGACATTTAGCTATTGTTTTTTGTTAATTTCCTATAAAGAAAAAGATAATTTTCCACTCGTGCTGCATGGACTTTCAAATTTTCTGTGACAACTAATTTCCATTTTCTTCTCCTCTCTGAAGGGCAACACAGCCAGCCAGGGCATCTTCCTCTTTCCTGTGTCAGGTTGCCTTGGGTAAAACTCTGTCCCAGTCGCTAATATCAACAAGCCATCTAAGTCACAGTAAATGCGGTATGCACGATCTGTGTGTGCGCGGGAGCATGTGTATATGTGTGTTGATGACACCGACACACTACCCTGTGTCACCACTGCAATTCCTCTTTGTTCACCAAGAATAAAATAAAAATATAACAAATCTTGAATGATTTTCTCTCTGCCAGACCAACCTGCTTTAAGGAAGGTTTGCCCTGTCTTTGCCTCCTGGTTTTCTGTGGGTCCAGGGCAGCTATTACTCTAGAACTCATCTGTTCCTTGGCCTCTGCAGGTCACCTCAAGTCCAGATATGGCGACGGTACAAGGTCAAAGGTGTCAGAGGATATTAGCGTATTTTTCTCTGGGTGAATGATTCAATCTCCACAGTCTTCCCACAATAGATTTTCTTTAAGAACCTTAAAACGATCACCAAGAAGCTGGGAAAAAGAAATACCCATCAATGTCCATTTTACACAGAACTTATGCTCTTGGCTCAGACAAGAGGATGTTTGAATCTTGGTTCTGCCACTTGTTAGCTGTGTGATCCTGGGCAAGTCACCTAGCAGCTCTGAGCTCCAGTTGATGAATATGTTAAATAGGGATAGTAATCATAAGCTGTCTCGAATGATGGTTTTGAGAAATAATTTCGTGCATGTGAAGCACTAAGGCTGGCTCACAGTTGGAGCTCAATAATTGTAACTATTAGTGTTATTTTCTCTCTTATTTCCTAAAATTGCTCTATTTTAAAGGAGGTGAGGCTCACTGGGTGGAATAAAAATTATTTTAACTTAGTACTTTAAGAGATTTTAATTAGCAACTGCGACAGGAAGTTAGGGCAGTGGCCTAAGGGCCAGTAGGGCCAACCCCAACAGGCGCACCCCGGTGTGGTGGCATCTCCTGGGCCTCAAGCATGCTCCCGCCGCCGCTGTTCTGCCACCCAGCTAAGTGGGATTTGAGAGACAAGTTAGAAAAAAGAGAAAGGGGAGAGGATGCTTTTGTGTTGAAGACTGAAAGTATAGCCATGCATCCACCCTGGGAATTTATCAGAGAAGCATCTGGGAAGAAGTGTGTAATTAAACCACCACCATGCTGAGTAGCTAGAGCTTGGTGCAGCTGGGGACACTCTGGGAGCACCCGTCAGTCACTGGCTGGAGGATGCTGGATGGGTGGGAAGTAATAAGCATCAACAGCATCAATGCCCTCGCAACTCCTGCCATGGAAGTGACGAGAAAGCCCTCGCCAAGGAGAGCAGGCGCAGTGGTTGGAGACCAGCAGGGTGCACTAAAGGGGTCGGGGGCAGGCAGGGGCACTGGTAGCGTCTGCTGCAGGACTGTGTTCCTTTGTCCTCTCTTGTTCTGATTCCTGGAAGTCGAGTTCTAAAATTCTGAGTACTGTCCCACAAACAGCTGCCTTGTAAAAATGGGCATGCATTTTGCCAGGGCATTGCATTAGTCTGCTAGGGCTGCCATAGCAAAGCACCACAGACTGGGAGGCTCAATCGGTAGAAATTTATTTTCTGGAAGCTGGAAGTCTGAGATCAAGGTCTTGGCAGGGTTGGTTTCTTCTGAGATCTCTTTCCTTGGCTTTAGATGACTGTCTTCTCTCTGTGTCCTAATCCCCTCTTCTTATGAGTACCCGACTTGTGCTGGATCAGGTCCCACCCAGATGGCCCCATTTTACCTCAGTCACCTCTTTAAAGGCCTCGTCTCCAAATACAGTCACATTCTGAGACAATGGGGTTAGAATGTCAGCATATGAATTTTGTGGCAGCGGGGGCGGGGGGGGGGCGGTGGGGAACACACAATTCAGCATGTAACAGTTGTGTATCAAAAAATATGAAATTGTTGGGTCAAAGAGTGTATACATTTTAAATTTTAATAAATTGCCATCCTAAAAAAATTATAAAGTGTTGTCAGAGTCCTTCCCTGAGACTCTCCTCGATGGAGCCCCAGGTTGATCGAATGAGTGAGGACTACAGACAGTTCAGCTGGGTTGGGGCGGTGGTGTGCTGGAGGCTGGGACCTGCTCAGGGAGCCAGTTACAGCATCTCTTCCCATCTCCACCTGCAGTGTTCTCACATTAGTGACTTGAAATTGGCCACAGAAATTGGCAACTGTGACAAATCAAGACTTTTCCCCTTGGAGAACTGGTTGATAAACATTTACCATCACGCCGCTGGTTTGGGAACTATTGAGGAGAAAGGGGCCCTCTGCCTCACTTCCCAGCAAGAGTCTAGAGAGTGGCAAACCTTTGGAAATCTGCCGCATGTCTGGCCAAACATACAAATGACTGTGTGGTCTGTGGCCTACCTTAGCAGAAAGGTTGTAAGACAGCATCCCAGCATTTCCCGTGGCCACAGACGGGCAGAGTTCTCAAATTTGTCCTGTGCTTTCGAGAAGGGCGCAGAAGTAATTGAAATGGAGCTGTGTCTGTGGGCTTTGACCATCCACAATCAGTCAGGAAGACGCACATGTCAGCAGACAAGAGAGTGGACGGTGACAACGGAGGCCTGGTCTCCTCCCTGCCCTCCTGGTGGACAGGGATGTGGAGGCGACCCCAGATGTGATAGAGAAGCAAGAGGGTCTTCATTGGTTCGATTACTGCACTCCATCCTACCACCCACCTGGATGGCACCTGAAAGAAAGTTCAGACCCGTTATAGAGAAAAACAAATGGGACTGTGTGTTTTGCACACCTGAGCTGGTAGCCTGAGCCTCATACTCACCACTTGAACTCCTAGGAATGTCGTGATTCCATCTGGGGTGTCTCTGCATGAACTAGCTGGGAAGCACTTCTCCAAGCCTTTTAGCTGTAAAAGTTCTAAACGACTGGTAAGTGAAAGCCCCGGAGTGTCAAGCAGCTTGGGATCCCTTTCTGACGGTGTCTCCTTGGTGGTTGGACTGACTGGGTGCAGAGCTTTACTCTGCCCTCTTGATGTCTGCTCTCAGGCAAGTTGCTGGATTTCTCTGAGCCCGCGTCTAGTTCCTCCTGCAAGGGTTAAACGGGGTGGCCCACACAGGACCCTCACACAGTGCCCTGTCCCCAGCAAGTGCTCAGGGAACCCCAGCAAGGGTTACAAGGGGAGTGACAGGAATCCTTTGCCTGCATTATTCAATTCAACTTTCTGAACCATCTTATGATTGTGGTCTCCCTCTGCCAGAGACAAGATCAAGGCTGAGATAAGTGGGAATCCAAACGCACATCTCCTCATTGAAAGCCACATCCTTTCCACTCCACGGCCACGGGGAACGGACAAGGCACCAGCAGCTTCTCTCACGTCAGAGACAAATCGATAGTTTGATGGCAGAGCTAAACCGACTGAAAAAGATCCTGACTCTCACGTGAGGAGCAACATGAAATCTTTTTGGCTTTTGAAATATGTCAAAAACTACAAGGTTTTCATTAGAGGAGATAAAGACACCAAGTTTATTCTGAACGGGAAGGGTAGCAGGACCATCTCAGTCCAAGAAAGCTGTTATCATGCATCCACTTATTTATTTTTTTTAAAGCAAGTATCTTAATATCTTACTCTAAATTGTAGACCACTTTGTTTTTACTAAGCAATTAGAGCTTGGTGAAAATAATTATCCTAGGTATTTAACACAGTTATATTTTCACCATGCCTGAGGAAAGCCCTGCGGGTTGTTCCTCAGAGCCCAAGGCTGAGGAACCACCACTTGCTGGTGGCAGCTGCATAAATGCCAAAGTGGTGACCTGGGTGGAAACTCCCAGTCTGAGAAGCCCGTCCTTAACAGTGCGGCCCCGTGACATCTCGTATGAGACCGGGTTGCAATGGGAAAAGTTCCACTTGCTTCTCTGGGACAGCGAGGTTTCAATTAGAAGAGACAAATTAAATCATTAGGTTGAACCATAAGAAATCACCACTTTTGCTGGTCCCAAGTCTTCAAATATTAGCAATTCGTGTGGTTTGAACTATTAATTAAGTTAACACTTCAATTTCCGATTAAGCTCTCTCCTTCTCCAAAGCAGGACTGATGATAATTCCAGGCACAGGAGGAGCGTCTTTGCCGTGCAGGAACTTCTACGGGCTGAGATCTTAGTGATGGGGGCTCAGTGAGTCGAGGAGTCGAAAGAAAGATTTCTTGGACTCTCAAGGTCTGGTAGTAGTGCTCTTTTATTCAGAGAATAGTGTGGAATGGTATGGGGACAGGACCCATAGGCAGTAAGAGCTGCTGCAAACAGGGTTGAGGGTAGAGCTAAATTTAAGCATAGGTATGCGAGTTATCTATTTACAAGACAAAGGAAAGAATATGTTAAAAAAAAGTCATTAAAATGGTATCAGTGCAGGTGGGGTCTGGTTATTGGGTGGTCCTATAACTTTAGATAAGAATCAGACTGGATTAAGTCAGGATGTCCTGTGCTTCCAGGAGGATGTTGGTGGCGGGGGGTGGGGGGGCGGGGAGTCAACTACATGAGGTTACCAGACAAACACAATAAATAAGACTTAAGTCCTTGCCATCTGCCTTAAGAGTTTCTAGAGATAAGGTCATCCCCCCTTCTTCCCTGTGCAGAGAGGGAGAAACTCTTACAGATGGAGATTTCCCTTACAAATGTAAATGTTCTAACAAAGGGTAAGTAAATTCTACTTTTCAGAGTTTCTTTCCCGTCTGCAGTTTTTAAAAAGTTACCAGCCCCAAATAATCCTCATCATTAGGATACCCCAGTTCTGTGGATGTGTTTTATAAGTGCGAACTCATTAGTCCCACAACAACCGTGTGAAGTCAGAACCAGGATTGTTTCTATTTGAGAGGTCTATCAGGTTACACAGGCAGCTGTCCGTGGGGCACTCAGTGCTCCACACGAGTGATTCATCTCCTATAAGACAACTGCTGCCGTTTTCCTCCTTCTTCAGAGGAAGACCCGAGCTGAGAGATGCTCAGAAATCTTCTGAGGTTCTCAAAACTAGCCGGGGACAGAGGAGGAATCTGAAATGAGGTTGATTCAGTTCCCGGCCTCAGTGCGTAACCACGAAGCTGCTCTTCATTCCGTTGCCTCTTCTTCGTGCCTATCCGGTCAAAGCAGCCTCCCCACCTTCTCTGAGGCTCCAACCAACCTCAGTGAGGACCATAAACATCCCTGCATGCACATCGACTGCAAATGCTGCTGATTTTTGAAAATGCAGCCTTGCCGAACTGCTTGTAAAACTAGGCCAATAAAGTACATTGGCTCTGATAAAGGTCTTCCTAAATCGGACCCCCTTAGTGAAATTGCAAAACGACCGTAGAAACACCCACGGAGATTGGTCGGCTGATTTCCCTGAATGGGATTCCAGGGAGGCCCCAGATGCTGAGCTTGCATGTCTCAGAGGATAACTGGTGAATGCGCCTGCACTGAGGTGGCAGCGAAATGATTTCTCTGGGTAGTGGCTCAGCTCTGAGTCACCAAGTATGGTGTTTACCGAGTCTCCTCCAGGGTGCAGATATTACTGTGAGCACCAACGCTGGAATGAGAGAAGCAAAGAGCTAAGTTGGTTGTACAACAGCTAGAGCCAAAGTGCTCACACATGTCAGGATGGCTGTCATCGAAAGACAAGAAGCAAGTGCTGGCGGGGATGTGGAGAAAAGGGAACCCTTGGGCGCGGTTGGTGGGAATGCAGATGGGTGCAGCCACTATGGAAACAACATGGAGTTTCCTCAAAGAACTAAAAATAGAACTAGCCTATGAGCCAGCAACGCCACCTCTGGGTATTCAGCCTAAGGAAATGAAAACGCTATCTTGACGAGACCTCTGCACCCCCATGTTCACTGCAGTGTTGTGCACAACAGCCAAGACAGGAAGCAGCCTAAGTGTCCATCAAAAAATGAATGGATAAAGAAAATGTGCTCTACGCATACAATGGAATACTAGTTAGCCATAAAAAGAAGGAAATCCTGCCATTTGTGACAGCATGGATGAAGCTTGAGGGCATTATGGTAAGTGAAATGTCAGACAGAGAAAGAGAAATACTGTGTGATCTCACTTACATGTGAAATCTAAAAAACAGAACTCACAGAAAGAGTAGAACAGTGGTCACCAGGGGCTGGGGGAAATGGGGAGAGATTGGTCAGAGGGGACAAACTTCCAGCTGTAAGAGGAATAAGCTCTGGGGATCTAATGCACAGCGCGGTGACTACAGTTATCAATAGTGTATTATATACGTGAAGGATGCTGAGAGAGTAGATCTTAGATGTCATCACCACAAAAAAACGGTGATTACATGCGGAGGTGGAGGTGTTAACTAACCTTATTGTGGTAATCATTTCACAACATATACAGTTATTAAATTATCACAATGTGCGCCTTCAACTTACATATGCCATATGTCAATTATATCCACTAAAGCTCGAAAAAAGCCAAACTGCTCTTTGCACTTGTATTGAAAAGTTTCTCTGAAGCCAAATGATTTCGCTGCTTTTAGAGGATTTGCCGAGTTCAGTCGAAGACGCCCCGCCTTCGCTGAGATTTTCTCCCGCACGAGGTTACACGGCAGAAGGTGCTGCTTCCTGCTGCGGGGTGGCTCTCCGCGCCCGAAGTCTGGAAGACTCACCTCTCTCACGCCGCACCCTTACACGCTTGGCTCCAATGGCAGCCGTGCAAATGAGGGCTTCACTCTCTTCAATTTAAATATGAGGTGAAATGAAAAATAAAGTGAGAAGGAGATAGTGAAGATCTTTGGTGTCCCTCCTTCAGATCTGCGATGCCTCTGGCATGGTATCGTGCCTGATGACTTGCAGAACAAATAATAACGTTAATAGTCACCATTTACTCAGCCCTCATTATGCGCCAGGCACCTGCTAGCACCCGTATGTGGAGAATCTTCCCTTTATCACTCACAGTTTGCAGATGAGGAAACTGAGGTTTACAGAAATCGGGTAACTTAGCCACGTTCACTCCCATGTAAATGGTGTGCTTGGAGCGATGCAGGTCCGGCTGCCTTTGGAATCTCCGTCTTGAGCACCATGAATACCGCCTCTTAGAACATGTGACCAGTAAGCAGCCGGACTGAGTCCACGGCTGCCTCCCGGCCGCAGAGGCCTGTTCTGAGCAGCTCACCTGCTCAAGCCGGTCTACGTTCCCTCCCTCGGGTGAGGGACCACAGTGACCCTTCATCCCCAGCCGACGCCCACTACGCCCTGTCCTGCTTTCCCTTCAAATGTGGACTCGTCCTTTGATCACATTCCTGTGCCTGAGTATCCTCCAACGAGCTTGTCTTGCAAGGAGAGATTCTGTCATCTGCCCTGTGAGATCCCCTCTTTCAGCGGGAAAGAGACTCTGCGGTGCTTCTGCTCAGCTTCCCCCGGGGCCGTGACCGACGCGGTGCAAAAAGAGAGGAGACCAGCTGGGGGTGCTTTTCAGTCTTTTTATCTTACTCTATGTCAACGTTATATTTCTTTAAAATTTTATTTTATTTTTTAAATAAAGAATATATTCGTATGATTCAAAATCAAAACAATATAAAATCATGATACATATGTACATATATTTGTGTATGTAACTATATGTGCACATGCAGTTATATAAGTATGTATTTGTGTGTATGTATATTGCATATATAGTTATATGTGTGTGTACTTATGTATATGTGCACATACAATTATATATGTGCGTATTTGTGTGTAAGTATATGTGCACATACAGTTATACATGTGTGTAAGCATATGTGCACATGCAGTTATATATGTGTGTATTTGTGTATAAGTATATGTGCACACGCAGTTATATATGTGTGTATTTGTGTGTAAGTATATGTGCACATGCAGGTATATATGTGTGTAAGTATATGTGCACATACAGTTATAAATGTGTGTAAGTATATGTGCACATACAGTTATATATGTGTGTATTTGTGTGTAAGTATATGTGCACATACAGTTATATATGTGTGTATTTGTGTGTAAGTATATGTGCACATACAGTTATATATGTGTGTATTTGTGTGTAAGTATATGTGCACATATAGTTGTATATGTGTGTATTTGTGTATGCATGTATCTATCTATCTACACACGGTGCTTGTATTTGTTTTATTCTCATCCTTGTCCCACTCTGCTCTGATGCTCCTTCCAAATTAGTTAAGCATTTTTATTCGTTTCTTATGTATTCATCTTGTACTTTTTAAATGCAAATATAGGCAAATACAAATATATTTATGGTCTCCTTGCTTACACAAAAGCTTCACTCTCCTCCTGTTTTTACTTAACAAATTTCCCAGTAATACTAATTGTGATCTGTTTCTACCCACAGAACAGTGCTGACATCCAGCGTGTGGGGGTTTCCTCACGTAAATGAATCTGATGCTAACCCCCAGGGTGGGCACAGACCCACAGGTTAAGGGCTCGTCCTGCAAGCCTGCCCCCATTGCAAGTTGTGCATTCCAGGTTACCTGCACCTCTCTCTGATTTGGCTACAAATCTGGGCTTCCCATGATGCCCTCCTCAGGTTTGATAATTTCCTATAATGGCTCCCAGAACCCAGGGAAACACTTTCCTTATTATTACTGATTTATTATGAACGATATGGACGAACACCCAGAGGAAGAGGTACACAGGGCAAGGTCTGGGAGGGTCTGGAGCACAGGAGCTCTGTCCCCATGGAGCAAGGGGTGCATCACCCTCCTGGCACATGGATGCATTCACCAACCGCGAAATTCCCAGAACCCCTTTGTTTAGGTTTTTACGGAGGCTTCACTGCATAGGTGCGATTGATTAAATCATGGCCATTGGTGATTAACTCCATCTCCAGCGCCTCTACCCTCCCTGGGGGCCGAGGGTGGGGCTGAAAGTTTCAACCCTCTAATCCTGCCTTGGTCTGGTTGCTCTGGCAGTCAGCTCCCATCCTGAAATGATCTGGGGGCCCATCAGGAGTCATCTCATTGGCATACAAGACCCTCAACACTCTGGAGATTCCGAGGGTCTTAGAAGCTCTTGTGTCAGGAACCAGGGATGAAACCCAAATAATATAAAAGATACTCCTATCAGCCTTATCACTCAGGAAATTACAAGGGTTTTAGGAACCAGCGTCCAAATATATGTTTCTTATTACATCACAGTGTCACATCTTTCCATATCGATACACAGAAAACATCCACTTTTTACTTTTTTTTCATTACATGTGTTTTTATCTTTTATTGAAATATATTTGATGTATAACATGGTGTAAATTTAAGGTGTAGAACATACTGATTTAACACATTTACGTATTGTAATATGACTGCCATTGTAGCATTAGTTAGCACCTCTGTCACGTCACATAATCATCATTTCATTTTACTGATTGGAATAGTTAAGCTCTAGTCTCCTAGCAAGTGTGATGGTTATAATACAATGTTGTCTATATTCACTGTGCTGTGAAAGTGTCACTTTTTGCTATTTACGTCTGCATCGTATGCCATTGTGGGGCTACATCATAGCTTATCTAACAGTCCCCATTAACAGCCACTTAGAGCATTAAGGTAATCTTAATGGATATTAAGATTTTTGAAATCTCGTAATTACGAACAACATTGCAATGAATAAACCTGTGCAAATGACCTTTTCTGTCCTGCAGTTGTGTCTGTAGGATAAATTCCCAGCAGTGGGATTGCTAGGTTGAAGAGTAAGCACCTTGTTGATGGTTCTCATCAAGTGGTCCTTCAGAGGGCTCTCCACCAGCGTCGTGGACGCGCCTCTTTTCTCACGGCCCTGTCAGTAGAGCTGCCCTCTTGGGTTTGTGCCAATCTGATAGACGAGAAAGGCTTTCCTGGAGCAGTTCTGACTTACTGGTGTCTTTTTATGACTGAAGTTGAGAATCTTTTTGAGTGTTGAAGGGCATTTATTTTCCCTTTCTGTGAAATAGAGTGGAGAGATTGCGTTGCCCGAGATATGAGTCACAAATAGCTTTCCCAGGTTGTCGCTTATCTTTTGACATTGTTCTTGGTATATGATTATTATTATGACTGCTATTACTGTTTCTACTATTTTGCCCTTCTGAGGGCTTTTCTTGTTTGTTGTAGAGTTGAGCGCATCATTATTTTCTCTCATAACCTCTGGATTTTGAGTCATAGTTAGAAAGGCCGGCCTTCCTTTGATGTT
This sequence comes from Equus przewalskii, assembly GCF_037783145.1. Taxonomy (NCBI): domain Eukaryota; kingdom Metazoa; phylum Chordata; class Mammalia; order Perissodactyla; family Equidae; genus Equus; species Equus przewalskii. Next base: position 84,347,291 of record NC_091835.1, on the reverse strand, counting down.
ACAAAGGGATTCACCTCTATTTTCTTATCATATTTTTATGATTTCTTCTGTTTTCCTCGTGTTTAAATTTTTGATGTATTTGTTGTTTATTCTGATGACTATTAGGTTAGTTACGGATCTAACTTTGTGTTCTTGCATGTGACTTACCCAGTTGCCCCAGCGCTGTCTTATTAAAAAGTCCACCTTACTCCCCTGATCTGTCAAACCTCAAATCCCTGTAGGCATTTGGTTCTAACGCAGACCTTCCGTTCTTTTCCATCCGTCTATTTGTCCACACTGCTTTAATTGTTGAGGCTTTATAGAGTACTTTAGTAATTTATGAGATTTCTTTGAGAGAAGAGAGGAATCCTTCTCTTAGTGCTTCAAGCAAATGAGAGGGAAAGTTGCTCCTGTCAATTATATTGAGTGTGACGGTCTCCCCTCTTTACACGTCACCATATATTAGTACCAGGGGCCTCCATGCCTGATCTCCTTGCAAGGGAAGCAGCAGTGGGCAGTTACATGTCTGGAGCTGGATCATGAATGATGCTCTTTTACCGCTCCCAGTTTGTCGGGGGGAGGGCATGAGGAGTTGGGGGTGAGAGGGGAGCTGGTCTCCTGTTCCACTTGGATGTTTGAAACAATTCCGAGAGAAAGCCTCCCTTGGAGGAGCACCGAGAAGGCAGTACAGGGATATCTAATTCCTGCCAAATGATTTCTAAGTCAAAAGTCTTACGCTTGATGCCTGTCTCCCAGAGTTCTAAACTTTTCGCTCATTGACTTTCAAAAAGATCCTATTACTTTAGAGCCTGGAAAAGAAAACGGCGTGCCCCCTGACCTTTGCCTAACAAGCCCCTATGTTATCTTTTGCCCACCGCGTTCTCAAAAATCAGAACCACTGTGTGGGAGACTCCCTAGCCTGTCTTCAGGCTGGACACGTGTACACTCAACATTTTCCCGTTCCAAACGATGCTATAGAATGGCATCTAATTAAGACAAAATGTGTGTAAAATAAAATAAGTCTGTGAATTTCCCTGAGCCGTGTGCAATATGAGCGTTGCCTTTTTGTTCAGCCACCATGACGAGAGTGTATTATGAGTCTGCCACTGCGCTTTCCTGTTCGCACACCACTCCACCGGACCCCCAGATGCCCTGACCACCTCGGCTCCGAGGGATTTAGTGATGTGGAGCTGTGCGGGCAGCAGGAGGTGGCAGAGCGGGCTGCGCGTTCGAGTGGGAACCCCAGCTGGGCAAGGAGGTGGGAGCAGGGGTGGTGGGAAGTTCTCTGTTCTTGCTACTGCAAAACTCTGAGTCATCTTCTTTCTCAGTAGGTGCCCGAGGTATTAATTCTTAGAGTATCTGTGGTCTGTTTCTAGCATCCCTTCACTCCCCGGGGTGGGAATGCCTCCCTATTTCTTTCCCTCACCTTCTCTTTCTCCCACTTTGCAGTAGTAATTCTGTCTTCTCCCATTCCCCTTCTAGATGCCTATCGTATTAGAAGAAAACTTGAACGGCTGTTCCGGGCTGCGGCAGACCTCCTCACAAAGCTCGTTCTTCACGTTGGCCAAAGATCCACTCATCTGCGCAGACAACATTGTACAGTTCTAACAGTAGTGGAGTTTTTTCTATAAACGTTAAAGGTATTTCTCTTACTTATTTTTCTCTTAACTAGAGTAATATATCCCCTTAGATAAACTCCAAACACAGCAGAAATATGTACTGCTAAAAGTGAAGGTCCCTTGTGACCCCACCCTACAGAGAAAACCACGTTCATGGTCTACTGATCCCCAGTGTTTTCAACGGGTTTGTTGGCCAGATTGTTCTCATTTTACGCAAATGGAGTCATGCGCCACACTTTCTCTGCCTACGAAGCCTACTCATTCTCTTCTTAGGCTGTGGCCCCTGCGGTAGGGGCGACACCAAGTGCTCATGCTTCTTCCCATCTCCAATCTCCTATTTTTGGCCCCATGGTGTGGAAACCAGTACACTGAAGTAAGAGTGAAGAGTTTGGGTCTCCAGCCATAGTTCTGCCTCTAGCTTGCTGTGGGACTGCAGACAAATTGTGCAGCCCCTTTGGCCTCCTTTTTCTTGTTTGTAAAGTTAGAGGGTTGGACATGTCGTCTCAAAGGTCCCTCCCAGCTCTATTAGATCAGGCCTACTGGGGACAGATTTGTACTGAGCATCACCTGTGTCCCAGGCACTGTCCTAGGTGCTGAGGAGGCAGCAATGAGCACAAGAAAGTCCCTGCCCTCACAGAGCTTACATCTCAGTGATGAATTCTCTTCCTCTGAATAGCCCGACCAAAATTCTGAAAACAGTTGTCTCCCCTCCCTCCATTTCTTCACCCTCACAATTCTCAGCACATAGCTACCAAGCTCTTACCTCAACCACTCCCATTCGAGTGCTGAGACAGTGGCCAGCAATCTCCTTAGATTCACAGCATCCAATGGATTCTTATTCAGTCTTCACTTGAGCACTATGTGGAATGTGACTCCATTATTTGTTTTCTCCTTTTACTTATAGTCTCCTTCCATGGCTCTGATTTCTTTGAGAATGACTATTCCTTTTCTGAATGTATATACAATCAGTCCTCATTATTTGCAGATCCCGTATTTGCGAATTCACCAACTTGAAAAGTCCTCTGTAACCCCAACATCAGTGTGTGTCATGCTTTTGAGGTCATTCGCAGACATGTGCAAAGCAGTGAACTGGAGTCGCTCCAGGGGCTTGTTCTCAGCTGAGGTGGAACCAGGCGACGCTCTGGCTTCTTGTTTCAGCTCTCATAGTGAAAACTAGCTTCCTTTCCGTGGTCTGCTCAGTGCCATGATTTTTGCATATTTGTGCTTTTCAGTGCTGACTTGCTGTTTAAAATGACCCCCAGGCATAGTGCTGAAGTGCTGTCCAGTGCTCCCAAGTTCAAGAAGGCTGTGATGTGCCTTACGGAGAAAACGCGCCTGTCAGATCAGCTGTGCTTGGGCACGAGTTATAGAGCTGCTGGTTCTGAGTTCAGTGTTAACGAATCAGCAATGCGTATTAAATAAAGTGTCTAAACAGAAACACACATAAAACAAGGCTGTTAAAGTTGATAAAATTGTTGTGACCGGAGGCTCACAGGAAACTAACCCTAGAGGAGCCCTAGGAGCACTGACTCAGGATCTGCTGATTCAGGCTTCCTGGGGACGTGAGAGACCATGACCACAGGCTGCTATGGAAAACAGTATGGAGGTTCCTCAAAAAATTAAAAATGCAACTACCATGTGATCCAGCAATCCCACTTCTGGGTATTTACCCAAATGAAATGAAATCACCATCTCAAAAAGACACCTGCACCCCCCTGGTCATTGCAGCATCATTCACACAGCCAAGGCATGGAAGCAACCTAAGTGTCCATCAACGGACGAATAAAGAAAATGTGGTGTATCTTATACATATATGTGTGTGTGTGTGTGTGTGTGGGGTATATACACACATACAATGAAATATTATTCAGCCAAAAAAAGAAGGAAATCCTGTCTTTTGTGACAACAATGGTGGACCTGAGGGCATTATGCTGAGTGAAATAGTCTGACAGAGACAAATACCATATGACCTCACTTACATGCAGAACCTAAAGAAACCCAGCTCATTGAAATGAGAGTAAAATGCCAGGGGCTGGGGGGGAGGTTGAGGAGATGTTGGTCAAAGGGTACAAGCTTCCAGCTACAACATGAGCAAGTTCTGGGGCTCTCGTGTACGACAGGGTGACTAGAGTTAATAGTACTGTCTTGTCTACTTGGAAGTTAAGACAGTAGATCTGAAATGTTATCATGCACAAAATATGACCATATGTGAGGGGATGGAGGTGTTAACTAACCTTATCGTGGTAATCATTTCACAATATATACATGTATCAAATCACGTTGTACACCTTAAACTTATGAACGTTATATGTGAATAAAGTATCAACAAAGCTGGGAAAAACAGAACATAACTACTGCCAATAATGAGGGCCAACTGTGTGTTTAAATCCAGCTCCTCTTTCTCTACCGCTTCTTTGGGACTCTTTTGTGGTCCCACTGCTCTTCTATAAATTCTCCGAGACAACCCCTCTCTGTTAGAAAGGACTCCAGACCTGTCTCTCAGCTCTGTGCCTGTATATCCAACTGCTTGAGTGTATTCCTCAGGCCCTACAAATTCAAAACCTGTCCTGCACCTCCTGCCTCACTGATGTGTTCTTCCCAGAGTGGCCCTCCAGTTACCACATGGTGCCACCCGGGCAGGGAAGGCAGTGCTTCTGGACTTCTCCACCCCTAACCCCAGCTCCCAGGTGGCTGACTCTATCTCCTGCTGTCTCTCAGCTTGCTCTCTTCTCTCTGCTGACACTGCTACCCCCAGATCTGCCCCTTGCCGCCTGCCATGAGTGTTTCCTTGGTTCCCAGTGCCTCTGCCTGCTGTCAGTGCTGCCCCTCATTCCTACGCCTTCCATCGTCTTCCACACTGCAGCCGGGTAGAAAGCTAACGTTCATGTCACTGTGAAGCTAACGTTTATTTTGTGCCTGTGTCCCAGGCACTGTGCTACAGGATGGACACACATTATCTGCAATCCTCTTAGGATACACAGTTATACCCATTTTCCGTCAAAGGACGCTGGGGTTCAGAGGTGCTGAGATCCTACCTCCTGAGCACTAGAACATGGATATCTTCCAGCCTCATCTTCCCCCTAACTACCTAAAAGAAATTTAAGACAGAGGCCCATCCCCAGGACAGGCCATCACCACTCCGTGTTTCTGTTTTGGGAGACTGGGAGGATCCTTGCTAAGCCCACTCTTATCAAAATTCTATTTACCAAAGATTTGCTTTTCCATCTCCCTGTGAGTTGCCTTCCTCCCCCTTGAAGAACTAAACCACCACCCCAACATCCTCCTTTGTCTTTAGCTGAGGATGGTATTTAGGATGAGAACGTTTGCCATTTTGGGGAGTTGCTCCATTTTCCTGGGTCTCTCCCATGTGCACAAGTTATAAAGCTTTGTTTGATTTTCTCTGTTATTCTGTCTCATGTCAATTTCACTCGTAGCCCAGCCAGAGCACCCAGTGGGTAGAGGAAATGCCCGTCCTCCCTCTACAATGCTGTCCCTTTCCTCTGCCTCCAGAGACACCTCTCAGCTTGGCCACAGTTCCTGTCATCCTCTGAACTTCAGAAACAACCACTGCCTCCAGCATTGAAGAAAAAATTCCAAACAACTTTAAAATAGGCAACAAATTACCTTTTGACCATGTTTGCAAAATGTTTCCATGCTACTAATTTTTTTTTTCTTGGAAAAATAATGGGCTTACTGACAGGGCTGTTATACTGTTTTGATTTGCATACACTTTAATTTCTATTTATTCTTCTTTCCTCTGGGTGAAACTAACCGTAGGGTCGGGGGACTTGAATACCAGGGCCATTTGATGATAGTCTGGAGCTGCCAGGGAAAGAAAATATTTCTGCCTTGTGGTATAATTTTTTTTGAAATTGTTATAAGCGAGTTTAAGAAGGTATATATTTTTTTAAAGCATGTGTTGATTTAGGCAGAACCTTAAAAAATAAAACACAAAAAGAAAAGTAAAAAACAATGTGCATAGCGTGACCCCATTTTTGTAAAATGAGAATAACCTAGTTAGCATATCTGCAAAAAAACTATGGAGGAAACTGCGCGAGGCTGTCAAAGGGTTTTTTTCTGGAGGGCAGGATCTCAGGAGACCTTCACATTTGACATAACAGACTTTTGGTTTTGCTAAGCAAAACTATGCAGAAAATTCTAGGAACAAAATTTTACTTTCAGCTTTATTCTGGGGGCTATTTTGCTTTTCTTCCTCCTCAGCATAGAGGCGCTGTCCAAAACAGCCGGCTAACAATTGTCTGATCATGGTTGTTGCTGCTGTTGTCTGCTCTCCTGTGACCCTGGGAGAGCTGTTTTCTGTCTTGATCTCTTCTCTGTGCAATTGTTACTGATTTTTAAAAAACGAATGGCATTTCATCCTCAGAACATAGTCTAGCCTAGCGTGTGTCTTTTGTTGAAATATTTGGGGATATGTTATTCTCTAATAATATGATCATATTGTAAAAATCTGAGACCTTTATAATTCAATGAATAATAATTTCCCCCAAAGCTAAAATTCGTCAGTTTCTTACAGCAAGTAATTTCCAAGTTGTGAGACTCCTTCTCCAGCAGTAGTCTCTGGAGGTGGGACTGGAGTAGGGGGCAGGACTCCAGCAGTGAGCTGATGAGTCTACTTTTCTCATGACAATGTAGGCCACGCTGAGTTAGAGAGGACCTCAGAGGAATGGAGTTCCAATGCCACAACCGATGCAAGAATCCTTCTGCACCATCCATGGCATGCTGGACACTGTTTAAAACTCTGCTGGCTCCCTCTGTTCCCAGAGCAACATCCCAGCTGCTTAGGATGGTGTAGGAGGTCTTCCATGGTGTGCCTCTGCTGTTCTCTCCAACTTTGGTTCATTTATTCATTCCTTTATCAATCCGTTCATCAAACATTTACTGAGCACTTACTCTGTTCCAGGCACTGTTTTGAGACTTCAACAGTAAATAAAACAGAAAAAATTCCCCTGGAGATTCTATTCCAGTGGTCTAAGACAGGGAATAAACAAATAGGTGAAATGTGTTATGTCAGGTGGTAAGGAATGCCAGAGAGGAAAATGAAGCATGGAAGATGCAGTGATTTTAAATACGTCCACAAATTCTTTGATATTCCTTCCTCGAGAGTGGGCTGGATCTCGCGTTCGCTTCAATGAACAGACTAAATCGGAAGTGGTGGCATGTGGAGACTAGGTCACGAAAGGCACTTGAACATCTTCCTCTCCCTTAGGTCACACACTCTGGGAGACGTTAGCAGCCCTAAGGAGAGCTCCACCTCTACCTGGCGAGGAATCGAGGCCCCCAGCAGCAGCCGTGGGAGCGAGCCTTCTTAGAAGCCAATCCTCCAGCCCCAGTCAGGCCGTCAGGTGACTACAGTCCCTGCCATCTTGACTATAACATCAGGAACGACCCAGAGCCAGATCCTCAGAAATTATAGAAGATAACAAATGTTTGTTGTTTTAAGCTGCTAATTCTGGGGACAATTTGTTAGACAATAATACATAACTAATACAAAAAGAAAATACATACATACGTTGGTGAGTGTTGGCAGTTGCCAAGGTGGTTGGGGGAGCCTCACTGAGAAGGGGCCTTGTAAGAAACAGCTGAAGCACTCTGGGTGACAATGGTGTGTCAATGTAGGTTCATCAGTTGTACCAAATACACCATTCTGGTGGAGGATGTTGACAGTGGGAGTGTTTATGCATGTGTGGGGGCAGAAGATATATGGGAAATCTCTACCCTCTGCTCAATTGCTGTGAACCCAAAATTTCTCTGAGAGAGAGAGAGAGCGAGAGTGAGTGAGTGAGCGAGCGAGCGAGTGAGAGAGAGAGAAAGGACACCTGGAGAAGGAAGGGAGTGAGTCATTTGTGTGTCGGGGGAGGATGTCTTGTTACTTTTCCTATTGCACTGTAACCATACAGAACTCACTTCAGTTGTTTGAACACTCTGTTTTCCTTCTCAGCTCCAGGCCTCTCCATGTGTTATTTCCTCTACCTATGACTCACTCCTTCTTACCCCTCCCTGCCATCCCCCTACCCCCAATACCAGCCTCCTCATTATCCATCAAGTCTTGGCTTAGATGCTGCCTCTTCCAGAAGGGCATTCATTCCTGCCTGGTCTGGGGGTAATTCTACCCTTCTGTGTGCTTCCTCGTGGCCCCCCTCTCACAGCACTTGACCCACTGTATGATGATGCCCTTGTTGTTGTTGTTCATTAGATGGATTGCCTCTCTGTGAGGATTGGATCATATCTGTCACATTTGTACTCAGCAGAACAACGGACACTTGGTAGGAACTCAATAAATATCTACCAAGTGCATGAAGATATTCCATTTCTGCTTGGACAGAGCTCCATCACCAAATAGCAGTCGCATAAACCCTCTGAGTCTCAGTTTCTTCATCTATAAAATACTTTCCTTGGAGGATTATGGTGAGGATCACAAACGGGCTACATAAGTCCCCTCGCAGAGTAAGTTCTGCAAAAGCCATGACTACGTGGGATCTTTCCCCTTATAACACAGTCCCTCCCATTCCGTTAGTGAACAGTTCTACTCAGAAGAAAACTCTTGTCTTGCAATTGGGAAAATTGTGGATTAACACTTTTCCAGGGTAAGCCCCATTTTACCTTTTCAATCACAATTAGATGGCTGTTTTAGGACATAAGAGACAAATATTAGCCAAATTCTTTTTCCTTCCTTCCTCCCTCCCTTCCTCTTTCCTCCTTCTCTCCCTTCCTTCCTTCTTTCTTTCTTGCCATCCTTCCTTCCTTCTGTCCTTCCTCCTCTCTTTCCTTCCTTCTGAGACTGGCAGAGTTAGCCATTGATGATTAAGTAGCTAGGAACTAAAGGTGTTTTCCTTTTTGCAATTACTGATTATAGCTTTTAGCTGTTTACACCCATTGTTAACTGTGCTGCTTAGGCAATATGCTATCTGACTCCCACTAGGTTTCCATAGATAACATCTCCCTGGAGCCTGGGTCTCCATGGTAATGGGCGTTTGAGCTGTTTTTCAGGAATTAGAACTCCTTGTCCACTTCAGGCCAGTTGAGACCACCAACACATCAACTGGGCCCATGCAGATGTCTGATAGGTGACCTTTTGATGTCAAGAGGCTAAAAACTCCACCCTCAGATCGTGCTCATGCCGCCATTTAGTGAACATGCGTCCTATGGAGAGGCGTGGGGTCTGACTACGCTTGCACAGATCATCAATGACCTCACCTCTCCTCACCTCCAACCACCTCTCTCCACATTTCAGACCACCTTGCCCCCATCCCATAAACATCCCTGAGTCCCTATTCTTGGAGAAGCGAATTTGAGATTCATGCTCTCGCTTCCTCAAATGGCTGCCTTGTGATTAAACCCTCTCTCTGCTGCAATCTCATCGTCTCAGTGTTTGGCTTTCTGGATGCTGGGCAAAAACGAACCTGGTTTGGTAACAAATGGCGAGCCAGCCAGGAGCTAAGTCCAGATGGATCTTTTTGCCTGAGACTTGTCAGCCCCGTGCCAGTGTGGAGGACCTGTGGGCGAGGCCAGCAGCTACCGGGAGCATTTCTCCCAGGAGCGTTTCTCCCGGGACTGTTCCGGGATTCTTTCTTGGCTTGCCACTGCTGACTCCTTGGCGCATATTTTCACTGAAGTAGAGAGACAATTTCTTGGTTTGGAAGACGTCTTTTTGGTGAGTCAGTTCGGTACAAGTGACCAGATTCTTATTTCTTCTTCCCTTAAGTCTGACTTCCGAAAAGAAGCCTTGGTTTGGCAGAGGATGCCCTCCGTGACTTCTGACAAAGGAAGCCTTGGTCTGGCCTTCATTGTGAGGGTCTTGGTTTCAGGGACGCTGGATAATAAGGAAGAATGAGGGCATCCACTCATAGAAGTGCTCTTGGCTTGGCTTGGTTTGGTTTTGGTTCTACCTGCAGCATAAGTATACTTTGACTGGCCATGTCCATATTCTGAAACAATAGTTGATGCTAATTTGATTCCCACCTGCAGCCCCCCTAGGCTGCATTCTTCAAAATTGGGCAACTTTCAGTTATGAGTCAATGAAGAAGAAACAGGTGGTATTTTTCTGTAATACCACTTGCCCACAATCAAAGAGCTCTTGCAATGACTAGTCTTAAGAACTTAATCAAATTTGGAATCTCAGCTTCCTCTCGTGGTCTTACAGACGCTAAAGAAAGCGCCACCCCCCACCCCCACCCTGCCTCTGCCTGGTTTCAGAGCCCTCATTCCGCCACCGGAGCTCTCCTCAGCCTGGTTTCAGAGCCCTCATTCTGCCCCCGGGAGCTCTTCTCTGGTTTTTGGGTGCCTGGAGTGATTCCAGGTTGGCCCCTCAGTCGGTCATTTGACTGACAATCTGGAACCCTGTTTTGTCTCCTGTTAAGAACTTGGTGAGTATTTTAGGTGCCTACTGAGTCAGTTATGGAGACAGGAGACCTGTGATTTATTCTATAAACTGTCCTGCCCGGGAACTGTTGTTTGTGTGGCCCTTATCTTGATAACCCTTGGGAAGAGGCCCGGAGGGCGAGGTCTGATCACCTCTTTGGCTTCTTTGTCTGTCTTGTTCGTCATCTCCTCTGTTGTCACCGAGTGGAGGTTAAATTCAGGCTGGACCTGAGCAGAACCTAGACCTTCTGTAAAATCAAAACTTGAAAAATTTTCTGCCAGGGACTTAACTCTCAACCCCAGTGTTGGGTGCCCCTGCCCTGGCCAGCTCCAGGCTTTTGCCTCTTGCCTCCCTGGCTTGCCTTGTGCTGGCTCAGCAACTAAGTGCCTGGACTGAGTGGGACTTGACTAAATCTTATAACTATATTGACACCTGCAGTTGGGCTCTGCACCCTTCTCTGGGCCTACTGTCAGTTGGACATGAGTTTTACTGCCATGGGGAACGCCCCAAGCATCCCCAGAGACTCATCCTTTGGGTGCATTTTAATTAATTGGAAACACTTTCAGTTTTGGGCGGGTTCTGCCCCAGAAACTCCATCTTGGAGAAAACTTGACTGATTTCTCTGTGATTTTGTGATGCAGTTGGACAGGTAGATCAACCTATGATGTCATTTGAGTTACAGCCCAATTTCTGAGAAATCAAGAGCAACTGTCCTTAGAAAATCCTTGCAAGGCTGAAAATGCAGCTTAGAGGCAGTTCAGGTTCTACTCATTTCCCTCAAAGAAATTGTAAACCCTCTGGGGACTATCTAGCCCATCACTAATTCCTAAGACTGAAGAAAAAAAAAAGGAAAAAACGCCAAAAAACAGTCATAAGAGAGCCCTCACCCAAAATCTAGCATCTTGAGTGTCTTTTCCACAAATATTAGTAAAAAGGCTCAAAACAAAATTTGAATTCATAACTAAGGAGCTTTGTATTATTGTATCTGATTCATGGCAGTAATTTTTAAAACAACAGCTGTGGAGACTATGCATGTGTGTCTATATGTATGTTAGATGTGTGTGGTATTTTTACCTCCTGATGGTATGGCCCAAAATTAAGTGCTCTGTTTAATTGGCTAAAAGTAAGTCCTTATGTAAATTGTAAATTAATAGGAACTAACCCAAATATGTTTCAAGTTAACATGATATAAATTAATCTTTGGTGACTGAGAGCTTATTTAAGTTTGTTGGTTTGATTAAAATGGACACGTCCTCCAGAGTTAACACTGGACATGATGCAGACATGCCGCCCTTATTCTACATTTATTTGTCAAATAAGCTGATATTATCTCTATTACAAAACTGGTTAGCAAAAGCAATAACTTAAAATGATGGCTAATTTTGTCTAATGTCTCATGAAGTTTTATAGGCAATCTAAATAATTATTGGGAACAAGTAAACTAAACAGATGTGAAAAAGATAAAAGTATTGGGTGAACTTTTAAAGATAATTATGTCTTATAGTATGTATATCTAAAATAACTTCCAAAATCTTTTTGGTAGCTTGAAACTTTCAAGCATTGCTAGATAAAATTGAATGATAAAAAAAAATTTCACTGAATATCTGGGTCATTTTTCAAATAAGATAAAATACCGAAACATTATGGTTAGACATGTCTAGATTTATCTACTTTTGGTTTCTTATTATAAAGAAACTAAAAAGTGTTTGGGTCTATTAGTAAACATGTCTTGTATTTTATTAAGATTGTACCACGAAGTAGCACGTTTCTAGAAATTATAAAACGTATTTATAAACTTGCCAAGCCATGGTATGCTAATGTAAAAGACAGTTCATAATTGCTTAGTTTTTAGTTTTTACTAGGGTCTTTAAGGGTTAAAAATTCTAATTAATATATGTAATTAAAGCTACTGAAAATTAATAAGGCAGGGGCCAGCCCTGTGGCTGAGAGGTTAAGTTCATGCACTCCTCTTTGGCAGCCCAGAGTTTTGCTAGTTCAGATCCTGAGTGTGGACGTGGCACTGCTCTTCAAGATGTGCTGGGGTGGTGTCCCACACAGCACAACCAGAGGGACCTACAACTCGAACATACAACTATGTACTGTGGGGCTTCAGGGAGGAGGAGAAGAAGAAAAAGAAGAGGAGGAAGAAGAAGAAGAAGAAGAAAGAGGAGGAGGAGGAGGAAGAGGAGGCGGAGAAGGAGAAGAAAGAAGATTGTCAAAAAATGTTAGCTCAGGTGCCAATCTTTAAAAAAAAATTAACAAGGCAACCATCTTTGCATTTAAGGAAAATAAAATGTATGTTTTCAGTAAAGAAAATATAAAGAATGGAAATAGTTTTGTTTGTTGGGTGAAGAAAGATAAATTCGTCCTAAAGTACTAGAAGAAAAAAAGAGAAGCATGGGACAAATTCTGGTTGTAAAAAGCAAGTTATAGAAGATTTCTGAAAGAGAAATTCTAAAAGGATTTTTATGCCTGGTCAAATTGGATAAGATTAATGTAAATCCAATTAAGTAAATGGTTTTAATGTAAAAAAAAATGAGCTGGTGCAAAAATTAAAATTTGGTTTTCTTTCTCAAAAGGATAATCTTCTCGAGCTTTTGGTCTGCTCTTGATAAAGAGGTTATAAAATGTTTTTTCTTTATTTTTGAGTAAGTCTACCTAAAAGACAGAAAATTTATGTTTTTTTAAAAATAGTTTCCCTATGTTCGGAAAGACTGAAGTCTCTCTATTAAGATTTTTAACTGTTTTAACTGTTTGCCCTTGACTGTTTCTGTTGTCACTTTCATTGAATAGAGTGAGTGTTGTTTCCTACTTGACCAAGTGTTTTAAAACCTTTTGATATTTTTGACAAGCTCCCCCCAACAAACATACTCAAATCCTGAATACAGGCTTCCTTTTGGCCTGGAAGGAGGAAGAGAACTTCTCTGAGGATTTTCAGAGGGCCCCTGAGACTTCTCAAAGAGATTTGCTCTTTCTTCCTGTAAGGAGGGAGACACTAAACTAATCAGGCTTATTTGATATGTTAAATTACATGGGAAGCATTGTCAAATAAGTGATGATAAGCCTTCTTAGGTGGTATTGTCTGGGTAAATGTTATTGATTTAAATGTTTAAAAAATTATGTAATGTTCCTAAAATTCTGGTCTGTCCTGGTTGTCAGCCATAATTCTGGTTATTATTTTAAAGTATTGTATGTCACAAAATTAACCAAACTTCTTTGTCAGTTGCCATTTTGGGATCTTATTGTTTATAGACAGTTATTGTTTTACTCTGATGCTTTTGAAAAATACGTTTCATCTTCAGAGAAATTCATGGAAAGGATTCTGACACTCTAGAATATAGGTTTCTGATAAACTTTCAGATCATAAAACTGAACTGGGTAAGAAATTACAGAACTCTAACAGAGAAACTGATGACCTCGTAAAACTGCTATCAGAAGATTAAGATCAAGAATCAGTTATACAGGACTGAATGAACCGATGAGGATTATTGTAATTTATATTACTTTTCATTTGAGATATTGCTTATTTTTTTTGATGTTCTGTTTTGTTTCCAGATTTAAGGAAGTCTTTTTCTCTTTTTCTCTCATGCTAACTATGACATATCAATTTGATAAATTATACCTTTGCAAGCAGATTTGAAACATTTATTTATTTTTCTCCCACCTGATCCTTCCAGGATTTGGAAACTCTTAATGAGTGAATATTGATTTCATGGTAATGTAGTTATTTGCATAAGTTTAATAAGAATCTGTTCTCCTTATAACAGGACACAATTGGAAACATTGGTTATATTACCAAGGCTTTGACTGGAATGTCATATTTGAGAGAAACATACAGACTCAGATATGACAAGACAGCTTTTGAGGAATGAAGGTTGACTTTCTGGAATAAGGCCACTTGGAAATATTGGCCTGGTATCTTGTTTACAGGGATTCCAGTAATCTTACCCAGTAAGTAAGGAAGGTCACTTATCTGGCAGGCACCAGGAACCTTGAAGTATTTTGGGGGACGTCAAGAAAAGAGGAGTCCACCCAAGTCTGTAAGTGTTGCAGGCAAAATCTGATGACAAGTCCTTGGCTTAGCTTAAGAGGCCTTTAAAACTAAATCTAAGATTCCTCAAAGAAAGTTCCAGCAAAGCAGATTTAAAACAGACTATATGATCAATGACTATTCTTGCTGTACTCATGTAAATAATTGGGCCAAGTTTATTGAAATTAAATATTTTGCAAACCGATTAGTCTTAATTTGGCTTTTATAAAAATGAAGGTGATTTTAGAGAGAAAATTTATGTTTCAATAAAAACTATAGTATACATTCATGGATATTAGGTCCTAATTCTGATAATTGTCTTTGAGGTTTTTATTTTATATCTGTTAACTAGACTGGATCCTGAATTATTCTAGTCTCTTGAAATATCTGTCTAAAAATCTCCAAACTAATGTTTTTCAATCTTTTCCTATCGTTTTCATTTGGAATCATTGAGAACTGAGTGTGCCCTTTTTCCTGAAGCCTTGCAAACTGAAGCTGGACAACTTGATATAAACTTAAGAGAGATTCATGTCTGTTGCTGTGTAAGATACCTGAACCGGAACACCTGATGACATCATCAGAGACACTTCAAACTGCAAAAGATGCTTCAATTCTGACACCTAGAAATCTTTTGACTGGCTGCTGCTTGGGCTCAGAAAGGTTTATAATTTGCTCCCACCATTAACCTTGTTTTTCTTTTGTCTCCCTTGAAATACTTCTTATTAAATACCTAGTTACTTGTTCACACAATATAGGCCTAACTTTGAGAGTCAACCTGCATCACTGTCTTACTAAGAGATTGGTTCAATGAGATGGAACAACCTATGCCCCTCATCAACATGATATCCCTCAAGACTGAGGATGAACAACAAAAAGGGGGACTTGATACCTGTTTAACACAAGGTTGACATAAGGGAAGCCATACTGTATAAAAGAAACCATATTGTAACTTTGACCTCTCATTAACTAACTCAGACAAGCTCTGTAGATTTTATGGCCCCTCCCAACTGCTATAAGTTGATAACTTTGTTCTTTTGAGTTCCTTAGGAATGTGATGACCCCCCAGGCAGAGTCTGTGCTGATAGCCATCATCAATGACAACGGAAAGATCACAGTATAGGGCATTGCTCCCATCTCTGATGCATAGCCAGTAAAAAAAGACTATGAGGAACTGAGACCAAATGTCTGTCCCACCTGGAGATCAGATGGAGGCCCTATTGGGATCTGGTCCATTTTTCAGAGACTGTTAAAATTTGGGTTGTTTATACTTCTTATCCTTCTGGTCCAATACTTGATTATAAAATGTACCTTTAGATGTAGTTCCAAAACTGTTGAGCAAGGTGCAAAATTCTGATAATACAAAAATGTTGTCATGAAGGTGGGAACAAGAGAATACTTCCAAATGAGTGCTAAACAGTTTCATTCCTCTAGCCCAGATCTACGCCCCAATCACCAGGAAGTAGCTAGATCAGTCATCACCCCAAATCCCTCAAGAATTAGGAATGAGCAAACAATAGGGGGGACTGAAACTGGCAAATAGCCATTGATGAAGCAGCTAGGAACTAAAGGTTTTTTCCTTTTTGCAATTACTGATTATAGCTTTTAGCTGTTTAACTCACCCATTGTTAACTGTGCTGCTTAGGCAATATGCTATCTGACTCCCATTAGGCTCCTATAGATAACATCTCCCTGGAGCCTGGGTCACCATGGTAATGGGCGTTTGAGCTGTTTTTCAGGAATTAGAACCCCTTTGTCCACTCCAGGCCAGTTGAGACCACCAACACATCAACTGGGCCCATGCAGATGTCTGATAGGTCACCTTGTGATGTCAAGGGGCTAAAAACTCCACCCTCAGATCATGCTCATCCCGCCATTTTGTGAACATGCGTCCTATGAAGAGGCGTGGAGTCTGACTACGCTTGCACAGATCATCAATGACCTCACCTCTCCTCACCTCCAACCACCTCTCTCCTCATTTCAGACCACCTTGCCCTCCATCCCATAAATATCCCTGAGTCTCTTATTTTCGGGGAAGTGAATTTGAGGCTCATGCTCTCGCTTCCTCACATGCTGCCTTGTGATTAAACTCTCTCTCTGCTGCAATCTCATTGTCTCAATGTTTGGCTTTCTGGGCAGTGGGCAAAAATGATCCTGGCACAGTAACACTTCCTTCTTTCTTTTCTTTCATTAGGTATATTGAGCTATAATTTATATATGGTAAAATTCCTCCTTTTTAGGAGTGCAATTGTATGAATTTTGATAAATGCATGCAGTCTTGCTATCATGCCCAGTCAAGGTGTTTAAACTTTATATTAATTCCCTGTTGAGGACAACTCAGAGCAGAGTACAGTTCTTACTCACACTGCTTCCCCTCTCTGCCAAAATGGGATTCCCTCATTTCAAATAGTTCCGGCTTGTTCTCTCAGTGTTTGGAGCCTGGACGTCCGAGGGGATGCCTGTGTTTTTGGCTGAGTCTGCCGGCCTGGAAGACGTTTATTACAAAGTGATGTTATTACCCTGCATTCAGATTCTTTTTCTTACTCTTTGTCAGAGCAGAAATTGTGAAAGGCAATGAGAACACTTCAGCTTCATTTGGGACCCTGGAGGGCAAATTTCTTTCTCTTCTCTCACAGAAAGAGAAAAAGTGAGATGGCAAGAATTCTAAGCAAAGGGATCTTTAGCAAGAAATTAGCATGTGTTTTTCACCCTGATCTGGATTTCTATCATACTGAATGTCAATACTGTTTGTTACTTTATTGCTTCCTAATTCCTTCTTCTTTATGTTTGTCTCCTTAATTCCATTATAAGGTGAGGAACTTTTCTTGATGTTTCTTCTCTCTTGCACAATGAGGACCAGCACAGGGCCAGTCACAGAAGTCACTCAATAAATGCTCAGGAGAGACTGACTTGTGGGGAGAAGTGGCTTTTGGTAAATTCACGGAAAGGTCCTTTGTGGATGCACCAAGATTTCAGAGCCGAATTTCTATCAGAATGCCAGAACTTTTAATTTATTGCGATGCGTGAAGCTCTAGTCAATGACTGTGGTTTCACTAGTTCTTGAAATAAATCACCCAGCAACACAGGGTGACAAATGAAGACATCTAGGAAGTTGGATTATCTCAAAAGATCAAGGTACCGTTTTGGTTCTATCTGTGGGTGCAAAAAAAATGAAAGAAGGAAGCATTTGTGGCTCTTGAGGTAAAGTGATCTAGCTTCCAGTTCTTTCCCCCAATCCTCTTCATTTTATAAGTCATTGTCGAGAATACTAAACCACCAGGGCGAGACAGGGGAATCCCACCGGCAAACTTGTTCTCAGAGGGGTCTCTGGAGAGGTTTTATGGACATCCTGGGGAGTTTGTTAATGGCTACCTGGTCGTAAGTGTGCTGTGAGGCCGCTGAAATCAACTTGGTACCAAAAAATGCAATTGTCCATTCTGGGATCCTATGCAGGAATATCAAAATACCCTCTGCTCTTTCTCAATTACTGTGAGATGCAGTCAACCACAGATATTTCCAAAGAGGTCACAGAAATTTAAATGTTACGGGAAAGTCAGAGGGTTGGGGTAGGGCTGAGCCCCACATGCATGTAAGTGGCACAGAGAGTTGCCAAGAGAATTTTATCCAAAATCTTTCCTCTACAAGCCTGTCTTCTTATCCAGATTTCCCATTAGTCATTCCTTTGAGCTAAGATGTTAAAAACTGCTGCAAAAATGCCTATCTGCATTTAGAATTTCTGAGCTATTAATGCCTAGATATGGATTAGTTGGCCATTATAGCCTCCATGACCTGGTGTCACCTCGGGTGGTAGCAACACAGGCCAGGGAGATTTTTAATAAGGTTGGGGCAGGATGTAAGGTCCAGAGCATGGAATGCTTCCACTGAGGTTGGGTTTCTCTGGGTGAATTGCTGGAGACCCTGAATAGCGTGGAGGCCGGCATGAAGGTGACCCAGGCTGGTGGGAGAACAGAACAGGGCCAATGAAGAAGATGCGTGTGGTTGCCATTGTGGTTTTCATTTAAAGTGCCCTCAGGATGGCCCTGCAGCTGATGTGCTGAGAGCAGATGAGCGGCGAACTTGGGAGGCCTCGCCACGCGGTCACTCTGCGGCACACATGCCTGCTTGTGGGAGGAAGAACTGGCAGCTCTCGAGAGACACAGAGACATCATCCTTCCCCACCTGACCTCCCCTGAGAGAGTCTTCCAGGCTGGACCTTAGCTCACAGGCCAGGCCACAAAGAGGCTGCCATGGTCACATGGGAGCAGGTGTTCTCTTTCACAAAATGGGGACATGGGCAGTTTGCTCCTCCTCTGCCCTGGGCGCCACATGGTGCTCTTCCTCCTCCTTGCCATCCTCTCTCAGACATGCTCGCGATGATTCTCTACTGTCAGGGGAAGATTTCCTATAAAAAACCCTCCATGTTCAGTTTGAATAATTGTGTAATTTATTAGAAGTTATGTAGTGTAGCCGTATTCTCACTTCCTGTTCTTTTCATTTTACTCAAAGCCATCCCCAAGCAAAATATAAAGTGGTGTAGTGTGTGTGTGGGTGTGCATGTGTGTGAGAGAGAGAGAGACAGACAGAAAGATAGAGACAGAAACCATGGTATTTAATGGAATCACAGGAGAAGCAAGAAAAAACTGACCAGTTCACACTCCGTGCTCTGACAGAGCTAGCGACCTCTAGCTGGGGAGTTAGAGAAGTGAGCAGGGTGTGTTAATTCAGGTTGACATGTGCTATGATAGGAGCAGACACAGGGACTATGGGACTTAGTGGAAGGGGAAATGGGATATTTTCATGGATTCCAGGAAACTGTCTTTGCTGACCAAAGATTTCCCTTGCCTGGATCCCTAATAGCTGAAATCTCATAATTGGAGGTGCGTGTAGCTCGACGCCTCACTCTGAGATAGCACAGCGTGTGAATGAAAAATCTTCGTTAGTTCTAGATTTGTGATTGTGTAGCAGTGTAACTTGGAGAAAGTCATTTCACCTTTCTGAGCCTGATGTGTCTTATCTGTAGAATTGGAATAGCACAATTTGGCAGGTTATTATGAAGGTCAAATGAGATAAAATCTAGGGGAGCAGCTTGAAAATTATGGTGATATTAGTTTTATGATTTATGACTTAGTATGAATATAAAACAGACAGGGTAGAAAGTCAGAGCTGGAGAGAAGGAGAGAGATGGGGGTAAGTGAAATGGTGTAGAAAGGAAGAGATGAAGGTCCCCAAAGCACTTTTGTTTTCTTCCACAGTTTTGCTTCAAATTAGTTCTAATTGAGGATAATAGTTTTTGAGAAATGCAAATAATTGGCCCTGGTGTTAATGGAGCAAAGGAAAGAAAGGCTAGATGGTGTGTTACCTAGTCAGTGTCATAGCTGCGCCCACTCTTCCTCCCATCTCCTTTCTTTCCAATAGAAACTGTATTGCCATCATCAAACTTCCATCCTTTTTCTCAGTCCCAAAGGATCTGGCACAGTTTCTGAAAGCCTGGTAGGAACATGTTTTCTTGGCTGCCTGAGAATGTCTAAGTGGTGATCAGAACAAATCAGATTTGGAGACCAAGATGGTCCCAAGTGTGAAGAATTTTAACTCAATTCTTAGGGAACCTTGAAAACAGGTTCTGGTGGGGCTGGAGGGTTGGGAATGGGGAGAAGAGACCAATGATGTGCTCTGATTGGGGTGTTTGTGTGAAATAGAGTAAAAAAAGTCATGCCAAAGATCTTCCTCAAGCAGGAATGTCTCTGTTCACTTCCTTGATGTTTTTGGGTAAAGTCTTGCCTTCAGGTAAAATTCAGCATAAATCACTTTCTCGTGGGCTATACTCTATTGGCAACGTGTGGAGATGAGGGGAGTTGACATGGAAGCCGAAGAAAACAGTTTTCATGGCTCAGTTGCCTCCAGATTGTCCGAGTCTCTGATGAGGGCTAGAAAAGTTTAGGTGTTACTCAAAGCACGACGTTGCTCAGGCTGTTTTGAGAAGTTGTGAAAACAACTCGCTGAGAGCAAGGAATCTCTGTCCACCGACTTTTATTTTTTTTCTATAGCAGTTTTCTAGCTTAGGTGCCGAGGCCATCTGTATGAGGGAAAAAATCCATGGGCCACCTTCTGCTTCTCTCCCCAAGTGCATAACCTCCCTAGCCCCAGCACCCCATTCTCCCTCTTCGTCCCCCTTGCACCCATCCCACAGGGGAAGCAGTATTTGACCTCTGCTCCACTTGGTCCGCCACCTGTCATTTAAACTGGACTACGGGAGGATGAGTGATACCCCAGGACAGGATAGGACCTTTGGGCTTCTTCTTCATTCCTCTTGGGTCCACGAACCAATTAAGAGGAGAAAGTTGGTCAGAAGCCTTTGGGCTGCTGCAGATAAAATCGGTGACAGCAGTTTGGTGATTCTGCCTGAGGCCTTCAAATTTGACCTAAATTTCCTCAGAGTTAGTTCCTATTCCATTTGTCTTTTTCTCCTGAGTGGCTGCGCCTCTCTCAGGGACCTCCATGTGGCATCTGTACTCCGGATGTGCCGGTTGTTTGCCAGATCTTTCAGATCCATCACCAGCACTGTCTGGGGTTACTCTTTAAGGATCGCTAGTTCCTAAAACATTTTAAGTAGTTGGCTTTTTTTTCTATTAAATTGTCTCAATTAAGGTTTTGAAAAAATGCTTTGTGCCACCATCTCGAACCAAGGTCAAGTCTAAATCTTACCCATTGGCGGCTCAAGGGGATTTGGATACTGACCATTGTCTTCATTGCTTCTTCCCTCCCCAGGGGAGCTAACCACCCCGCTGCTGCTCCGCAGCCTCCCAGCAGGTCTCCGTGATGCCAGTTTCCGCCTCTCCGATTCACGCTGTAGAGAATCCTCAGGCTGTCTTGTTAGGTTATTGCTTTATACGGGTCCCTTCCACGCTCAACTGTCTGTAATGGCTCTCTGTGGCCCTCGTCTCCAGCCTAGACTGTCCTGGCTGCTATTCAGAGCTGCTCATAAGCTGCTCTCACCCTCTCTACCCACCCTTCTTTGCCGTCACTTCTCAGTTTTATTCTATTCTAATCTAACTAGTCATTTCTCTTTCTTCTACCAGACCCATCTCCAAGCTTTTTTCCCTGCTGTTTCCTATTCTTGGGAAACCTTTCTTTCTTTCTTTAAACTGGTCCAAATACTAATAATATTTAAAGTTTTACTCAAGTTCAACATCTTGAAGTCTTGAATGAGTTTTCCACATCGATTTCTAATCGGGCACCCCTATGTAATGGTTGCAATTCCACTGTAACAGGTTTTATTCATTTAGTGTTCATTTGTATTTGGGGGTAATACCACACAGAATCATTATTTTTCTCTTTGAATAATCACCATCTCATTACACTCTGAGTGTTCCAAAAGCAGGAAACACACCTTAGTCATTTGTGCATCCCTAGCGTCCACCTGGGCCACAGCAGTTGAATTAAAGATGTTATAGAATCAGTTGTATTAATAAGGTCCTTGAGGACAGGACCATGTCTTAGTCATTTCACATCCCCCAAAGCCCAAGACAGTACTAGCATGTGGAGGAGTTCAACAATCGTTATTACATTGAGTGTCCCGAGTAGAGAAGCAGGAATGATGATGCTTGGTGAGTTTGCGGTTGAGCAGAGATTAGATTTGGGGTGTTAGAGTCCGCTCTAGGAGTCAGCAAGTGTGTCCTTGGTTCTGTCCACGATCTAAGAGGAGACTTTTGAACAGACAGTGAAGGCCAACACTGGTCACTTCTTGGGAGATACGGACTGAGCAGAGGAAGCCAAAATTATTGTCCAAATTAGAGAAAATGAGAACAGGGTCACAACTGGAAGATTTAAATGGTTCTGAGGAGTAGTGATGTTAAGAAAACTTTTGTTAAACTATAACATACATACAGAAAATGAGTAAATCATAAATGCATAGCTCAATATATTTTCACCAAATAAACACACCCGTATAATCAGCCAGATAAAGAAACAAAACATTACCAGCATGCTAGAAGCCCCCTTTTATCCCATTCCAGTGTCTGACCATTTCCAAAGGTGGTTACTCTTCTGACTTCTAACAGGATAGACAAGTTTTGCCTGTTTCTGAACTTTGTATGAAAAAAATCACATAGGTTGTCTTTTTATGTGTTTGACTTCTTTTGCTCAGTGTTTGTGAGATTCCTCCCTGTAGTTATGTGTAGCAATGTCATGCATTTTATGGCTGCTGTGTGGTATTCTAGTGTCTAACTATACTGTACTTTATCCATTCTAATGTTTTTGGCTTGGGGCTGTTCTAAAGAATTCTGCTATGCATATTTTTGTAAATATCTCTTGTTAACAAGAGATTTATTTAACTCATTTTTGTTGAGTATGTAGCTAGAAATCGAACAGTTGGGTCATGGACCATGTATCTGTTCAGCTTTGGTTGATATTGTGAAATAGATTTCCTGAGTGGTTGTACCAATTTATGCTGCTACAAGCAGTTTATGAGAGTTCCATTTGCTCTAAATGCTTGCCAGCAACTGGTATTGTTTGTTTGTTTGTTTTCATTTTAGTCATTCTGGTTTGCGTGTGGTTTTAATTTCGCATTTCCTTATACCCTCTGTGGTCTAACACCTCTCATAGGTTTATTGGATATCCTCTTTGGCACAGTGTCTGTGCAAGCTTTTGTCCATCTTTTCTTTAGGGTGGTTTTTTTCTCACCGATTTGCAGGAACTCTTTATATATTCTAGATTTCAGTCTTTTGTTAGCTATATTAGAACTATCTTTTCTGGGATCGCTTTTAACGACAACTCACACTGTAGTGCTTCCAGCAATAGAAAAGGTCAGTCGATAGGTATTGGTTGAAGAGAGAAAGACCCTAAATCAAGAGATATTTCAAAGTGAGAATGAGAGGATTTAGGACAGTTTGACCACAGAGGATGAAGCAGAAGGGAAACTCATGCTAAAATTTCAAGTCAAGAATAAGACTCATTAATTCATTCGACAGATCTGGCCTGTCCAAGATAAAACATCTAGTCAAGTTGCAGAGTCTCTGTTTCCCGACTCTTGGCTGGCTCATGACTATTCCCACTCCTTTCTCTTGGCTGCTCCGTATCCTGTCCATGAAGAGGCTCCTATTGTTAACAGCTAACGCTTCCTGAACATTTACTATGTTGCAGGCACGAGCCCAAGTACTTCATACACATCGTCAAGAACTCTGTGTGGTAGGTACAATTATTATTCCATTTTCACAGAATGTTTAGATAACTTAGCCAAGGCCATTCAGTTAACAGGAGGCAGAACCGAGTTCAAATCTGAGCAGACCAACGAGAGAGACCCACATCTTAACGGCTGCCTCCCGCCACACCGCACGCTGGACCTCATGTCCACCGTGGGACTTCAGTTCTTGAATCAAACTGAATGCCGGCCTTATCAAACGCACGGCCCAAAGCGATCTTCAGCATTGAACGTGGAGAAGAAGCCAGACTGTGGTGGATGAAAGAGGAAGGAGAGAGAGGGAGTAAAGGCAGTGGCCATTGAGTTGGAAGATCTGAACTCAGCGCTGGCTTTCTCATTGTGACTCTGTGGCTTCAGGCTAGTCACAAACAGCTCTCACTCTCCCCAGCTGTAAAGGGGCTGCAAGAGCTTGCCTTTTTTTACATTGGAGGGTGCCTGAAAATATGAGAAGGGATACAAACGATGAGAGTTATTTTTTTGAGAAATATTCATTATGTCCCCTCAACTAAGAACAGTTACTAAACGCCTGAGGGATGCCAGGCTCTGCACTAGGAGCTTCACAAATGGGATGGTCAAAAGACAATTACTGCAGTCATCAGCAAGTTGCCTTTGCCTGTCATTCATTCAATCATCCAACCAGAACTTACGGAGGGCCTGTGATAATCTGAGAACTGGGCCAGATGGAGTCTATGCTCTTATGGGGCTGATGTTGTAGTGACTGAAGGAATGAGTACATGAATGAGTAAAGCATGTTGCCCCCTTTTCTCTCACCCAGCACCCTGTGCGTGGATCTGTCCCTGCTCCATTTCCGGGGCAAACCTCACCCAGCTATTCCCTCTCACCCTCATGCATGCAAACTGTGCCTTCTAATAGATGGTTCCACCGTCTATGGCTTTATCATTTATTCTCACTCTCCCTTTGTCAGCCTGCTAAGTGTTCCAAGCACTATTTCCATCTGGTTGTTGTGTTTAACTCCTTCCCTACTTATTCAAGGGTCTGTAGATAATTCTAATTTCCCTAAAGGCACGCTAATTAACTAATATGAGTACAATTTAAATTCCAGTTCTCGAATCAGTATTTAGGGACATTCTATGTTTTCTCTCAAAAGTAAGCCCACTTCAGACTAAATCTAAGGCTGCCACAACCCCATTACTATGTTAACTGCTACTGGATTTTTAAAAAGCATTAAACATGGACCCCAGAACCCTTACTTGGTAAAATGTTCCAGCAGCAAGAAAATAGATATTTATTAAACAGAATGACGTATTATTAGCTTAGTTGATTTGGCTGTAAGAGTCTGGAAGCCATAACAAAATTGCACCTCTTTTAAAACATCCTGCATTTCAGACTCACCATGTTTCAGAGTGACTTCTTGTCCAGCTTCATTGGTGATACTTCTGCCTATTCGCAGCACACACACAGCTTCTGAATTGGGACTGTGACAGAGAGAAGGGAAAAGGGGCATTTTCTCAGGATTGATGTGGGCGGTATTTTAGAACCAAATCACCTCAGAATTGGAACTGTGTTTGGTCATCGGTACTTTTAAAAGTTCAACAGGGTCGTGAGAATGGAGGAAATGTCAAGTTTACTTGCCCACGGCTTTCCCAGCAGAGACAGAGAAAGTGTGGTAAAATCTACGCCCCAAGATCCATAGAGCTCTGAATATGAATTTCTTCAAGTTACGTTTTAAAATAACATTTAACTCATGCAAATGATTGTGAGAAACATTAATAATTCTAAAACTGATTAGAGAATTGGGGTAAAAGATTCACTGATAGTTAATTAACCATGACTTGAAAATATGGTAGTATAAGCAAGTATGATTTATGATTTTTTATACTTATTTACTAGCCAAAATAATAAACGAAAAGAGAGACTGGGATGGACCTATAGATTTTAAAAAAATCTATGACAGTGGAGGGCAGGCATTAAGAAGCCAACGTTAAATTCTGTTTTTATGCACTAGAGTAGTGAAGAATTTGCGTAAATGTTGCTTTCTTCTATCATTTAAATTGGTTTCAGAATTCAGTATTACTGGAGAGGAAAATATCCTCATTTATGTCATGACACATTCCCATGGGTGTAGTCTTCGCTTTCAGGTGAGGTACAGGCAGTCACACGACACGGTCCTCAGGAAGAAGAGAAAGGTGGCTATGGTTGACAAGTGTCTTTGTGGGCAGGGTGTTAGCAGGGTGCGGTGGGCTTGGTAGGAAGTTGTCCTGGGTGTCGTCAGAGTTATCGGTGCGCGAAACTGGGAAGGAAATAAAGTTCGTGTCTGGGAACATCAGTCTCTAGGCTTGTTCTTTGTTGGGCACCTCCGTCTCACCTCTCTACTGACTTGAAAAAATGACACAAGCTCTTCACGTTCTCAGGAGACGAGTATCCCCATAGTCTCTTTCTCTGAGCCAACTTGGTACTCATTCACACCAAGGTGAAAGTGATTGATAACAGCTTGATACCTTACTTCTCCTGTAAAGTGACTAGGAATCAAAAGTAATACATGAGACCTCAGTGGAGAAAATTTTGAAACACAATCAAAGAGTATAAAAGAAGATCTTAAGTAGTAGAAAGGTGGTCAATGCTCCTAGATGGAATGAGCTCATATTATAAAGCTGTTAATTCTCCCCAAATTATTCTTCAAATTAAAAGATAGCCCAATCCAAGTTTCTGCTGCATTTCCCCAGGAACTTGATAGATTTATTAAAAAATTTATGTAAAATAGATACGAAAGGTTCATGAATAGCTAAGTCAGCCTTGAAAAAGTAGAGCACAGAGGGTAGACTTCCTGTCTCGATGTAAAGACACTCTTCAGTAATAAAAACATGGAACAGGCTCAAGAACAAAAATAGAAAAATAAACCAATGGAACAAAACGGAGAGCTCAGAGACAGCTATTCAGAACTGGGAAACTCACATGACAGAGGACTCCCTGTTTAGTGGGCTATGTTGGGAAAACTGGCTCACCATGTGGGGAAAAGCGAGAGAGGATGCCTGCTTCCCACCACATGCAAAAAGGCTTTGGAGACCTGGTTGTGAAAGGCAAAGCCATAAAGCAGTGGAAGAAAAGATAGCAGAGTATCTGTGTGATTTTGGGATGGAGAGAGGCTTTTAAACCAAGTCTTGAAAAATGCAAACCATATAAGGAAAAATAATGGTGACATCCAAATTAAGTTTTCTGTCTAACAAAGAACAAATAGACAGAACACAAATCAGGAGAAGAATTTGTCATGCCTACAAACGAAAAGAAAGGAAGGTATAAAATATACGTAGTACTCTTAGAAATCACAACAGCAACAACAAAGCCCACCAGAACAGTGGGCAACTGATGCAGACAATCAGTTCATAAAGGGGGAACCCAAGTGGCTGCAAGTGTATGAAGAGAAATGCACATTAAAGCAATAGTGAGATGTTGTTTTAAGCCTCCAAAAGGCGGCAAAATTAAAGCTGGGTAGCACCAAGTGTGGCTGGAGATGTAAGGAAACAGAGACGTTTCTCCATCGATAGGAGAGAGCAGCTCAGTGTGGCCTTGCAGAGGGCAATCTGGTGTCTCGAGTGAAAGCAAATGAACTTATCCCTCTGACCCAGGGGACCTGCTCCTGGGTCACCATTCCAAGGATATTCTCCAAGAATACCACTAAAATGACAGGAGCGAGGTTGCTTGGGGCTGCAAAGTTGGCAGAGTGGGCAGCTGGACGTAGTCTAGTGCCCACTGAAGAGGCTCCAGATGAGTAAACGTGGGTCACATCATGCAGCGTCCTGTTAGCAACAGGAGCCGCCCGCAGCAGCACAGATGGATTGTAGACTGCAGTCCGAGCCCAAGACTGAGAAGGAGAACCACTCCTGTAGAATAGAACACCTACACACGCCAAACAGCTCTTCATGTTTCACAAGGTGGCATACATATTCAGAAACATACTTCTGATACATTAGAGCAGTGGCCCTGGGCAGGCGCAGAGGTGATGGGGGTTACTCAGTGCAGAGGGAAGGGGAATAATGAGGGTGGAATCACACAGACACACACACAGACACATAGAGACACACACAGACACACACACAGGCACACGCAGACACACAAAAACACATAAATACACACACAGACAGATACACACACATAAACACATAAATACACAGACACACATAGATACACAGACACACACCTGCTAACACATAGATACACACACACACAGACACACACAGAGACACATAGACACACAGACGTAAACACAGACACACAGACAGACACACACAAACACACAAGGAAACTTGTATGGAACAATGATCATGTGTGTTGTACTAAGGAGTATGATGAATACAAAACTTTTTACCTAAGATACCTACAGTCTCACTTCTGCTAGGGAGAGGTGCACAGTCATATGCTGTGTAATGACGTTTCTGTCAACAACGGACCACATGTACGACGGTGGCCCCATAAGATTAGTACCATCTAGTCTAGTCCACATAGCATAGTGGGCTACACCATCTAGGTTTGCGTAAGCACACTCTAAGATATTTGCACAATGACGAAATCACCGGCCAGCTCATTTCTGAGAAACTGTTCTCCATTAAGTGATACTTGACTGTGCTTTAAAAGAATGCATTGTGGACTTCCAAGCACCAGCCAATGCACTGAATAACAGTTGTCTCATACAGTTGGTGAATATTTATTCACTGTCTGTCAGGTGCCAGCGCTGCCCTGGTGCTGGAATAGTATAGTGAGTGAGACAGAAAAGACTCCCTCTGACCGGGGACTCTGGGGGCACCCCCTGGCAGTAGGCTGGGTAAATTGTTTCATGCATCTAAGATCAACCTCGGGTGTAGTCTGCATGGGGCCTGGGAGCATGACCCTGTGGTTGCCCTTTATCTGCAGTGGCTTCTGGGAGAGATTTGAAAATTGAGAAGGAAACAGCTGAAGAGAAGGCCCATTACGATCTGGAATTATTTAGTACACGTGTCTCCCCGGTGTTTGTTCACAGGAGCAGTTTTGTGCTATATTGACAATCTCTCCTAATGACAAGTATTTTTGAGACTCCTGATATGACTGTTCTGAAATCCACATAAAGCCCCAGAGAAGATTTTCACGTTAGTGAGTTTTGGTCAAGCTCACTGAAACCTAAGCTCCTGGCTCCAATATCACTAACTTATTAATGGTCGTCCATCAGGGCCATATAAGGAGTAGTAGACATTTCACTGCTGTTAAAGACTGGTGTGCAGGGGCTGGCCTGGTGGCGTAGTGGGTGTTTGTGCACTCAGCTTTGCTGGCCTGGGGCTCACAGGTTTGGATCCCGGCTGCAGACCTAGCACCCCATGTCAAGCCATGCTATGGTGGCATCCCACATAAAATAGAGGACGATTGGCACAGATGTTAGCTCAGAGCCAATCTTCCTCACACACACACAAAAAGACTGATGTGCAATTTTCTAGCATTTTATTTTTGTTTCACAGCTATTTATTTCCTATTCAGGAAGAATAATGAAGCTGACAAGTAGTGCTGGATCAAATCCCAATTTTAGAAGTACAATAAAGGCAGTCCCAAAATTACCTCCATGCATGTTCCCAAAGATATTTAGTAAATTATTTAAATTCATAAATCTATTTACCTGTTCATTCCATATGTTTTTATTGAGTCCTTCCTGTGTATGCAGCAGTTCTAAGTGTTGGAGATACAAAGATGAAAGGGACAGAAACTTCCCTTAAAAGCATATAATTCAATAATGTCAAAACTTACTTTCTCATACGAACAAAATTATAAATGCTTGTCAGGGTCCCAGCCTGTGTAATCCACAGTGTAGCTTCATTCCAATGCTGATAAAATCATATTGAGCTCTGGACAAAAATGGCCACATCTTGCATCCCAGGAAATTGGATAAAGAAGCGTTCCCTCTTCTTGGGGTCATGAACAACCCCAAGCAAATGCTGGCAATGGGTCTAGTTGTTATTTACTCTCACTCATCTTCCCTTTTGCATCCTTTCCCCTTCTCGTCCCTCACTGTGACCCCTTGCTTGGGTCTGTGCTATCTCACAAAACACTCAGGATCCACCATCATCCACTTCTCTTCTTCCAGTTCTTCAACACTCTCAACCCTGACCAGCTGTGAGGAGAAGAAGCCCATCAAACTGGTCCGCAGGGACTCGCACTCCTGCGCCTGCGTAGACTGCTGCTCTGTCTCCCTGTTCCCACTCTGGGAGGGCTTCCAGTCTGTTTTTTAGGTGTTATTTAGAATTCCACGTATTTTTAATAATTTCAAGTCAACACATCACCACTATATTGCCAGATTCTCTTCTTCAGACATCCATAAACGTGATATAATGAAAGTCGTTATAGGATTTTTGGAAACATGATTTTGAGACTTGAGTGTTGTTTCGAATGAGTGCAGGTAAAATTTCAAGATGAAATACTACATCCACCGTATTCTCAAAATGCTCGCATGTTCATGTTTAAATACTTGAAAATCATGCTCAGGTTGTTCAGCATTAATATTTCCAAACTTAAATTGATGTTGATTATAATTCAGCGAAAAAACTTTTAAGGTATATTTGCATCTACCAGGATTGTTACGCTCACTTGAAAAAAGCCACCGAATGGGAGGAAAACAGTGCTTAGATCAGCCAACACTGTTATTTTTAAAATGTAAGTCTTCTTCAGGATTCAGCATATTAAAAAATGAGATAAAATTATCTTTTAAAATGGAATTATCCCCAACCTGTCTTTCTTGTTTACTTTAAAGCAGAGGATATAGGACACGGGTCCTTTATTTCTGATCATCTCTAATGAGATAAGAATCTAAGAAGCTGGTAGGAAAATGAGTCCGTGACCAAAATGCTTACTCAGTTACTACAGGAGATCAAAAAACAGTCTACTAAATCTGGAATCAACGAAGACAAAGCAATAGTTTTCTTTGAAAAAATGTGCAGGGTTTCAAAAGTTTCTGGGATTTGTCTGTAGAAGCTCCTTCCGGCCCTAACTGTGACGTTGTAGGGAACACTCGCGCATCAAGGTGGGAAGGACGGGAGGTGGCGTTTGTGGGCTCCCATGGTGGTTAGGTAGTTCTCAGAAGACAGCACTGGAAATTAGATAATTGCTGATGTCATACTCCTCACAACCAAAAAAATTTGGTGTCCTGGGGGCTATAAAAGCAGCAGCGGCTACCTTCTCATCACAAGCAGAATCATCGAAACAGGTAAGTGTTTCAGCAAAGTTGGTATAATCGCTCTGTTTGATACTTCTTGATACTTAATTTTTTCCCTTTATGTTGACTTTGCTCCTTGTTCTCTTGATCCCAGGCTCTCCTTCCCTCGTCGCCGATTGCTGGAGTCAGATTTGTCTGCAATGGCCACCCTGCAGAAATTTTTGAGCTCTTGCCTCCTGGGGACTCTGGCAGCCAGCTGCCTCCTTCTCGTTGCCCTGTGGGTGCAGGGAGGAGTGGCTGCGCCCCTTGGCTCTCACTGCAGGCTTGACGAGTCCGACTTCCAGCAGCCATACATCATCAACCGCACCTTCAAGCTGGCCGACGAGGTAGTCATCTCAACCTCTCTCGCTTTCATATCTTGTCTACTTGGAACCCAAATAGTTCTTACAGTTTTCTTCAGAACACATCTAAAGTCTTTAAGAACCTGTCATTTATCTCTGTGGGTAGACCAGAGATCATTCCCTATGTCTCTTCATAGACTCTTTCGAGGTGGGGCTTTACCAGAAGACCTTCCGTCTTGGCCTTTGGGATATGTACATTGAGTTTTACCCCAAACGGAGAAATTTAGTAGCTCATCTGACTATTCATTTTTCCCTTTACTCCTCTGAGCGTTATTTTAAACTCATGCACACATCTGAATTCTTTCTTTAGTCTTTGTGGGGCTGCTTTGGGGAGAGGGGTAGAGTCCATCTCTACTTACAGACTTTTCTTCTCTCTCCTCCATGTCCAGGCAAATGCTTAGTCTTTTCTTCTCTTCCAGGCTAGTTTGGCAGATAACAACACAGATGTTCGGCTCATTGGGGAGAAACTGTTCCATGGAGTCAATGTAAGCCATAGCCATGACGAGCGGGGTGGTGTGCCATCTGGGGATATTTGGAGCGGTGCTGACGAAGGTTTGGGTCTTCTCTATGTCCCCTAATCTGACCCCTGCTGCTCCACTGTCACTGCAGGTGAGACAGCACTGCTACCTGATGAAGCAGGTGCTAAACTTTACCCTTGAAGAGGTGCTGCTCCCTTACTCTGACCGATTCCAGCCTTACATGCAGGAGGTGGTGTCCTTCCTGGCAGGGCTCAGCAACAAGCTAAGCCAATGCGTAAGTGCTCCTCCCAGCCCCGAGCCCACCCACTCCGGGTGGCCGGCCTTCCCACCTGCTCCCATGGAGAGCCCTTTCCCCAAGCCCTCACTGCCCCATCCCAGGCCGGGGGCAACATCCTTACCGGAGTCATCTGAAATCAGAGTGTTTATTTTTGCTTGAATTGAGTCACATTTTGAATTTATGGTGACCAATGGGGTCTGAAAGTCAAGTGCATAGAGGGCTCATTTGTCCCCAGGGAAAAGCATCTCGGGTTATGCGAGATGCAAAAGGTGTTGAGATTTGTAAGGAAAAAATACCTAGGTGTGGAAATGGATCCTCTGAGTATAAGTGGATGAAGGGAGGGGATGGGAAAGAGAGAAAGAGGGAGATAGAAGATTTAATGTCTGGTGGTGAGTAGCAAAGACTGCTGCCTTTTTGATGTTATGGGAAATGACAAAATCAAAGGTATGTGAGCTCAATGTCTCTGAACACTTAAATTTATCATAAAAAGTTTGAGTGGAGTGGGCAGAGCAAAGGAGACCCGTATTTATTGAGGAGGGCCTCCTGTTCACACGAGACGTTTTGTGTACGTTTCTTGTTCTGAGCATGCATTTTTGATGAGGGACAGCTAAGGTTTTGGTCTTGACAGAATTTGCATAAACCACTCCACTCTTTCCACAAACTTAAACCTCAGTAGGATTTCCTAAAGGTGAAGGGAGGACCCATGTAAGGGAAATGAGTGGATTTTGGTGTCCAAGAGAAATCAAGAGCTCGGAAAATCTAGGTCACTGGTGAAATCTAGGTCGTTGTGGGCAAAATTGCTAAAACTTTAATTGCAGGTGAATTGTAACGTACCTTGGTTAGGGACGCGGAGGTTGATAACGCTTCAGTGCAACAATGTTAAAATAGCTTCTCTGGTTTTCATTTTGTAGCATATTGAGGGTGATGACCAGCATGTCCAGAAAAAAGTGCAAAACCTGAAGGACACAGTGAAAAAGGTACCACTAATAATTGTTAATGCTAAAGCAGTAAATAGGAGAGCCAAATGTTATTTTTCTCTTTCTTCCTTTTTTCTTTTTTCCTGCCACATTGTGATTTTTATTTAATTCTCCAGAATGGATTTCTGGAATGATTGTATTTATATTTAATTATAATACCCAATAGCTATTGACTTTAATTTAAGAGCATGAGGGAACAACCCCTGAATACTTTTATATAGTTTCAAATAGAATGAAAATATTAGTCATGGATTTATTATAGTGAAATTGAAGTCTGAATTGGAAATCCTCCTTTCCTTTTCTCTCCCTTCCCCTTCCTTTCTCGTCTCCTCCTTCTCTTCCTCAATGAGTCCCTCATGAGCATCTATGTAGTGTAGGCCAGTGTACATTTCTTCAGTGAATGACACAGTCATGTGGCCTATTTGGGGACAAGAACAACAGAGGAAGGCTCAGACTAGCAATTGTGACGCATCCAAAAAGCAGAAGAACGGTTAGTGCAGCGAAAGTGATGCTGTTGCAAGCAGGTGCAATTAAACCTCAGAAACATGACAGCTCTGGCTGATGGCATTTTCTGTAACAAACTTAACCTCAGTCCTGCCTTCTTTCCATGTTGATTTTTTTAAAAAGTATTTCTTCCTGAGCATTAATGAATGTGACTGTTTCTTTGATAATTGAAGGCTGTGTAGTTTTTCACTGTGAAGATCAATTCTCTTGTCACAGAACTATTATCTACACACAGAGGTATTGATGTGAATTCGCATACCCTCGCCAAGAAGTTCTTTGCACTTCTAGTTTGAAAAGTCCCTGATGTCAGCTTACTTTGTTGTTTTTAAAAAGTGAAATGTGAGAGAGAAAGATCTGATGATGATCTGTGTAGGAAAACATATTTTAAAGCTTTTAATCCATTTTGAGAGAATCAACTTCCACATAGGCAGTAGTTTGTCCCATGGAAGAATGGTTATACTTTCTTTGCCCTGTAGCTCCAGAAAGCGCAGGCTCAACTTGAGGAGAAACCAGTCAGGGTTGCCCGGGACGGGAGGGCAGGATCGGGTGGGGTTAGAGCCCTGTGCTAGCAGAGAGCAGGCTGTGGCAGGATGGACGACAGGCAGCAGGGTAAGATCAGCTCTAAAATTCTTGCTAGTCTTGGGCGTCTTTGAGATTTAAAAAATATCCCTGGGCATTATGTCGAAGGAAGCATGGAAAGGTGGAAAATCGTATTATACTCTTGCTAAAAGGGTATAATTATAACGATTAATCTTTTACAAAAGGCTAAAACTTGGTTTCTGTCTCCAACAGCCCAGCCATGCCAGCTCCCTCTAATTTGTTCCTCTTTAAAAAATATGGCATAAATGCTCAAATACTTATGTGCTCTTATTTTCACAGCTTGGAGAGAGTGGAGACATCAAAGCAATTGGGGAACTGAATTTGCTGTTTATGCGGCTGAAAAATGCCTGCACTGGACCAGAGAAAAGCTGGAAAATGGATAACTAATCCTTCTTGCCTGTTAGAAATAACAATAAGATACCCAAAGCTTTCCTTTACCCAAAGGAAAATGGAAAGCCAAACTCCACAGACATGGATGGATTCCAAAGAAACCCCTGCTGAGCTTAAAAAGAACATAATGCCACAATGTCGCTTATGTCCATAGATCAGAAGGTAGACTTTCTGAGCATAACCAGATTTATTGATAACATTTTATCGTAGTTGGTGTTTTATACACAGAAATTTATTTTTTAAGCAATTTTCTATTCCCACAAGTAAGATTACTTCCCATTCCTTTAGAAAAAATAACCTAAATAACTTTATTTCCATAATCAATATTTTATATTTGTGAATTTATTTATTGTTATAAGTACACATTTTATTTATGTCATTTTACTAATATGGATTTATTTATAGAAACATTATATGATATTGTTACTTAAGTATAAGGTTAATATTAATATTTACAGCAATTATTATGGAGCTATAATATGTTTATTTGACTTCAATAAACACTTTGAGATCTTAAATCTTGTGGCTTTGTCATTTTTTTCCTTTTAATATCATCATCGTCATCATCACCCTCATCACCATCACCGTTAGGTAACCATTCTCGTACGCCAAATGGGCCAAGGACCTCATTTAATGACGTTATTCTTGACTCTCAGCAAACGAGGTGGCTATAAGTATCGTTTCCATCTTACAGATGAGAAAACTGAGTCAGAGACGTGTTGGAAAACAGTGCGTAACCGTGAGTCGTTGACCTCCGTTGGACTGGGTCTATCTGATCTCCGGGCTCTCCGATATATTGCCTGGATAGATTTATTGTGTGGATTCGCGGGTAATTCCAGAAGAACATAGGTAAGAAATTGAAAAGAATCCATCTGCCTCAGTAGCAGTTTGTGGGTAAGAGAAAGGAGTGAAGGTGCTGGAGGAGAAATCCATGAGGTCTCTATGGCTGTAGATGACCTGCTTCCGTTCGGCTTCCAGCGCCCCAGGGAGGGCGTGCTCCCGTTCTCCTGTGAGGCAGGACATAAAGCAGAGGGGAAGCTGACTGGGTCTGGGCGGTGTTGGCTGCCAGCGAGTCTAGCACTGATGGAGAAGTCTCGCGGGTGGAAGAGGAGCAAGACTCGATGAAGCACACGGAGAGAGAGGGACAGCTGCACATCTCCAAAATTTGTGCTGTGGTACCGAGAAGAGAGAGGACAGGTGGGACAAATTTGGACAGGTTCCATCTAGAACGAACGAAGGACTCCAGCCCTGAAGCATGTGTAGGTCTTTCCACAGAAGGTGAAAGTCAGTGGTCAGGAGAGGCCCGGGGTCAGCTGTTTAAAGTGTTTCCTTCTCCAGAAATTTGGGAACCCTGGGTTTAGTCCACAGGCCGCTCACCAGCTGTTCGCCCAGTGCCTGCAGGGTGAGGTCCAGCCGGCTGGGATGGGTGAGCACATGGATAAACCGCAGGTTCACGCGCGGACAGAGTGGAGTTAATACTTCTGGGTCTGGGCTCCAAATGCCGAGAGGGACTAAAGCTAAGCATGAGGGAGGCCAGCCCTATCATTCTTTCTGGGAGAAACTGGGGTTTGGGCTCTTTCCTCTCTTCTTCCAAATGAATCTCAATGTAAAGACTTCAGCAAAATTTGGTGTTGTATTTGTTTTTGACAAATCTTCTGGAAATTGAGCTGTAAATGGAGGAACATCCTTAAAAGTAGATTTACAGATGCTTCCATCCTAGGGCAAGGAGTCTGAAATCAAGAGATTTAAAAATTCTGAATCCAATGAACATGTGGCATAGGGTGCCAGGATCCTCTTCAGTTCTAGAGGGCAGCGCTGACAAATGCGGCATCCACAAGAGGTGGTCCAGATTCCTTGCAGGGGTCCTGCCATAGTCATAGGCACCTGCTGCAGGAGTTTTTTTTTTTTGACATCAGTGGTGGCAGCTAGCATTTGGCTGGCACTGCCAGCACTGCTCTTGTTCTTGGCATTGGCAGAGGCCTTGGGTGTCTACCCCCCATCTGATACCAAGGTAGCAGATGGCAACACCCAGGTATTCAAGACTAATCTGCCAGACACAAGTCCCCGAGACACCAACCAGCAGTTAGGATTGACGAGTAGCCCCTGGAGGGTTCCGAGTGTGGGAAAGACTTGCTATGACTCGTGTTCTATAAAGATCACCCTGGCTGCCGGGTGGACAGTAGGTCTGAGGAGTAAGTGTAGAAGCAGGCCGGGGTGACCGTCTAGAGATGGCTGCTGGCTGCACTGGAGTGGATGGGAGCAGGGCCAGAGGAAAGTGGCGCGTGACTCTTACTGCCACGCGCGGCTCGGGTTGCCCGGGAAATCAGAGCTCTGTACGGATCATATTCACTGACAGGAAGGTGATCCTTGGTTTCCTTCTGGCCCCTCATTCACACTGTATTATTCACAGGCCTACAGTGCTCCAGGAACGAAAGTAAACACAGACAAGCGGTTTTGCTCTGAAAGGAGGTTAAGATTTTAAGATCTGAATGAAGACACTTGGGTCAGATGAGGCGAAGGCAGTGAGACCAAGGATTGACAGCTGGGGTCTTATTGTCTCTGAGGCGACCACAGCTATCGTGACTTTAACTTTAAAATCTACTTTCAAGGAATGTTTATTGTTGGAAGAACAGGTGGAGAAGGCCAAGATGACTGATCCTCACCACCAAGAGGAAACTGTGCTTCTGCCACACCGGGAGGCTGGAGGACTGCAGCTCACCCAGGGCATTCACTGGATTGTCTCGACGTGGAAAATTGCATCAACCCAAAAGAGATAGGATCATCCAGGACTCCATTTCTGGAGGAAGGGGGGCTTAAGTCACCTTATCAGGTGAAGGACCACACCCAATGGAGGAGCAGATAGAAGGTAGAGGGGGAATGGAATGGGTGGTGGCGGAAGAAATTCATGATTATGAATTGAGACCCTGCCAACCGCTCTAAAAGTAGGAACTATAGCAGATACGGTTTCTGCTAATAAGTAGTTTGTCCTCTTTTCTCCTCCTCCCTCCTCTCTGCCTCTTAGATGAAGAGTACTTGTGGGGGCTAATATTTTAGTTTTCAGATGGGAAGATGGCCACAGCGACGTCATCCTATAAGGTTATGGGAGCTGATGACATTCTGAGTATTTCTTGTGTTGGAGACAGGCATATTTCACCTGGACAAAGACAAGAGTGGATGCTGAAGACAAAAGGATGGGTTGTGCCCATCTAGTCTTCCAGATCCATCCTCTGTTCTTTTCCCTCTACTTCGTGCCCAGAGAGGCTGGTGTGTATGAATTGCCCCATACACGTGCTTGCTCTCTGGCTTTTGATTGACTTGGCAAGTGAGGGAAGTTAGCAGGAGACTGAAGGAGGAGAGCAAGGTCAGAGCACTCAGCACTCTGGAAGCCTCCTTCCGGAGTGCCGCGCAGGTTGGTCGTGTGCTTCTACCAAAGCCTCAGCTCCTTGCAGACAGCGCTCTTCCATGTGGTTCTCTTCCTCCTTCTGGAAATTGCTCTCAACCTTGTTCCCTACAAGCTTCCAGCTATTGTCAGCTTCAGGGTGTTGCACTACTTCTTGTGGGGTTCCTTACGCTCTTTCCACACCTTAAAGAAAATCAGGCGGTTCTTAAACTCTCCTCCGTTACCCAGTTTGAGTGTAACACATTTTCTGTATATATCGCTTTTCTCTCTTCCATTCTCCCCTGACCCTGGCCTGGCAGCAGGATGGAGTCTGCTAATTTAAACATCATTTATGGGCGATAAGTAAAGCCAGTTTTTGGCATGTCTGAGTTGTGTGTACGTTTTTGACCCTGCACGAAAGCAAAATCAGAAACAATGGTTTTTTGGTTTCTAAAATTAAAACACTATTTTTGATTAAAAAAAAATCCTATTTCTCCAACAGATTTCTCCATGGGGAAATAGAGGTGCTTGGGTCAACAGTGCTATTGCCTGAAGGAAGTGAGGAGCTCCCTCCTTCTCCTTGGTCCAGGCGTGCTCACGTCCCGCCCTGCGGCTCTGTCCTGCCTGTGCCCCCATGGAGCACACACGGGAGTCTTTCAGTCCAGCTACTCTGCTCACTAGAGGCTGAGAGAGTTACGGTACCTGGATAATTCTGACTCCTCTCAACCTTGTGTTCTAGTGGCTTCTCTTATCTGTGGCCCTTCTTTCTCCTCTTTTCTTGTCACAGCTGCTAAGGATATTCAGGGTGACCCTGCACGCCTCTTTTAGTCACAGTTCCTCCCTGGTTTCCGTGGGATTTAGCCATCTGGTCGTCCTCTGCATCCCGTATCTTATGTTAGCAATGTGCGTGCAGGTTCTCCTCACCGTCACCCGGAAGGTGATCGTGGTGACTTTTCCAGCAGGCGCTGTTTCTTTTTGAAACCCGCGTGTGAGATGCTTTTTGGAGGTGTTGTTCCATATGTGACATTTCCATCTTGCCATCGCTGTAGATGCTATTTTTAGGCACAATGACTGCCCAGGAACCCTATGACTCTTATATTCCTGCTTGACTCAATGACACCCTTAGAAATTTCAATTCAGTTTAGTTCAGTAAGCAGTTCTGCACATCATGGGGTGTGCAAGATCCCCCTGTGCAGGGCTGCGAAACTCTAAGGTTAGATGTGATTTGGATGCTGTCCTCAGGGGCCTGCAACCTTGTGGGGAAGACAAGCAGACAGCTGTCTGGGGCACACGGACTGAAGTGTGCTGAGAGAGGGGCACCCACAGGATGACATCGTCACTGCTGAAGGCACTGGAGTGGCATCTGAGCTGATCTTAAAGGGTAAGAAGGACTCCAATAGTTCCACGTGTCTCTCCTCTGTGGAACTTCCCCTTTTTCCTCCCTGTTGCATCCTAGGCACAGGTGATTGCTCCATCTTTGGGATTCCCAAAGCACAATTTACCTCTTTCTCTTGGTGCTTATACATTGCAATTTAATGATTTATTACATGTCTCTCCTGAGGGCTTTTCAAGGACATAAACTATGGTTCATTCTTGTGTTCCAGGACCTGAAAATGCCCAGCACGTTACCGGTGCTGGGTAGATGTTTAATGGATGGAGGCATAGAGGATTGCACAGCATTCTGGGCCTGAGGACCTGGATGAGCAAAGGGATGGAGACGTGAGAGGGGACAGACAGCTGGCAGGGCCAGAGGTCCGGTGTGGCTGGAGCACAGGCTGTGGGGGCCGATGCAATGGGGGATGACCAGCAATGGGTAACATTCACTGTGTGCAGCTCCTTATTTCCAGTCTCTGGAAACTCAGTTGTTGACAGGGCTTACGGAAAAGCGACTGAGTGAACGAACAGGATTTTTTTTTTTTTTTAAAGATTTTATTTTTTCCTTTTTCTCCCCAAAGCCCCCCGGTACATAGTTGTGTATTCTTCGTTGTGGGTTCTTCTAGTTGTGGCATGTGGGATGCTGCCTCAGCGTGGTCTGATGAGCAGTGCCATGTCCGCGCCCAGGATTCGAACCAACGAAACACTGGGCTGCCTGCAGCGAAACGCGCGAACTTAACCACTCGGCCACGGGGCCAGCCCTATGAACGAACAGGATTTTGACCCGCACCACACCTGGGCCCTCAGCCTGGCATGAGCTGATAAGACGATGGCATCAACACTCTGTGCTTTAACTTTCTTCTTCTCGAGGTTGGGCAGCTGATGCCCACTAACACTTCCCACCACCAAAGGCCTCACCAGAAGGATGGGAAATGTGATGTTGCTGATGTATGGAGCGAAATTCATTCAAAAAGCTGAATACAAAGCAATTAGTTTCTGACACAGCCAGACGAGCGAGGTTGCCTCCAGAAGCACACTCAGACTGGGAGCTACCCACGGCCTCCTGGGCCCCATCTGCTGGTGAGCACTGAGGTGTGGAGGCTGCCGGGAGCCTGGTCTGAGGCCAGGGCAGCATGTACTGAGTTCTCTGTCCGTCTTTGTCTTCAGAAAGTGGTTCCAGTGTGCTGGGGTTTGTCCCCAGAGCGGGTGAGATCTGCACCTCACCACCTCATCAGCTTTGAGCTGCGGATTCCTTGTCCTGAAGATGAGGACAGCGACACCTACTCTCACATAAGAATTAAATGGCTCCATCTTGGCTGGAAGTGGAATTTTCTAAGTTGACTTTTAATTATGTTCAGAAAATAGAAATAAGGTGCAGCACCCCCAAGCCTGCCCCCCTGCCTCCCCCAAAGTGTGGAGCCTGGGAAAGCGCCGATTTCCCCTTCCCCAAAGTAGACACACCCCGGGCAGACTCCCTCCACAGCTGTTGGGCCAGAAATGTCACATGTGCTCCTGACGATCGTCGGCTTAGGTTAGGGCTGGGAAAACTCTCTGTGAAGGGCAGAATAGTAAATGTTTAGGCTTTGTGGGCAACATATGGTCTCTGTTGCATATATTTCCTCCTCCTCCTCGTCTTCCTGCTTCTCCTCAATTCTTTAAAAGCATAAAAACCATTCTTTGCTCATGAGCTTTAGAAAAACAGGCTGTGAGCCAGATTTGGGCCACGATTGGCCAACTCTTGGCTAGCGTTATACACAGTTCATTTTCCAGCACTAGGCACATTGACACCCCACTGAAATTCTGCGAGCAGGGTTAGACGGGAACGGTTTTGTGGGAATGAGAGCTGCTCTGAGAGGCAGAATGGCAATGTACTAAGCATTGAGTGGGACCCAGAGTCAGGACAACTTGCAGCGAATTTCCCATCAACCACGAGTTATTACAGCAGACCGTGACTATAGGACTCTTTCATCTTATTAGGCATTTTTTAAAAATAGATTTTATTTTCTTAGAGTTTTAGGTTCACAGCAAAGTTGAGAGAAAGATACAGAGATTTCCCACTTATCCTCCGCCCCCCAACACATGCAGAGTCTCCCCATTGTCCACATCCCCTGCCAGAGTGGGACATGTGTTACAATAGAGGAACTGACGTTGTTAGCTATTTTTTGGTGACAATGAATTTTTTTATTACAATAAAAAGTGGATCTCTGTATCATGTCTTATGGGCCCTCTCCGACTCTCTTGGCCTCTCTCCCCAGCTGCCTCTGCGGGGATATTTACAGCTTCTTCTGCCACTCAGAAAAAGGGACTCTGGGCAGGTTGTGGGATCTGTCTTCCCCGCCTGGGAAGGGCCCAGTAATACTCCGGTGTGAGAAGTTACTGTGCCGGGGGCCAGCCATCACAGGAGCGGGGAAGCCGGCCGACACTTTTCATCCCTTCCTCTTTCCCTCTGTCTGACCCGGGCATGGGGGCCCCATGCAGCCTGTCTGGAGTCATCTTGCCTGACAAAAGGCTGGCCCTCTCTCTTCGTAAGGCCCTGGCCAGGTGACTGACGTGCCGTTGTGCACGTGCTGCCCGCCCTTGTCCTCATTTCTCTTCTCCCTTCCTCTCCCTGCTCCCTGAGAAAGCAGCGGCTCGAGCTCCGCCCCAGGCCTTGTTTTCCGGGGACCCTGAGCTGCGGCAATTCCTCTCTAGAGTCTGAGCTCCATGAGGGTAAGGATTTGGGTTTATTTTGCTCACTGCCTAGAATATTGCCTGGTGGGTGTTCAATACATCTAAGATCTGTATATATACGTATATCTTATATATAAGATCTGCTGTGAGCAGTAGAGTGACATACACATATCTGAACTACATTTCGAAAGAAGTAATGAGCGCCTTGCTTCAGGGCTGGACCCCTGGAAGACGTTAGCACCACAACAAGTCTGCGGGAAGCGTGAGAGTTCCTGCTAGCTGGTCCCTGCATCAGAGAGTACCCAGGCCCGCCACGCAAAAACACCCATGGCTGTAACTGCAATAAAGGGAACAGCTGACCTGGAGGAAGTTATGAGGAAAAGATACACAACAAAAGGCGTAGTCAGCATCACTCAGCGTGGAGCTGCGCGAGGGGTCCCCGGCCGCCCGGATGTTCAGCTCACCTGGTCCTCGGCACTTCTGGTTTGGTCTGAATCGCAGAGGAGAGGCAGGAAACAGTCCCGAAGGCGGGCGGGGCAGAGGGTGGCAGGGGGGATGCTCTCCCCATGTGGGCTCTCTGGATCCCAGAGGCACAATGACAAGATAGAGACTGCTGGTGGTTGCCCAACACAGCTCGATGTGGGAGGAGCAGAAACATCCAGGCGGCCCTCCCGGGGCTGAGGTCACCTTCGTCTGTCAGCACCCAGATCTCTTTCTCCCTCCTCTGAGCCTGGGCTGTCCTTGGGGCTTTGTCACCTCTCAGGGGTTCTGTGGGGACCCGTTGGGGTGTATCTGTAATCCACTGAGCACATCCTCTGGGCCAGTCACTGCTTAGAACTGGGGGAGCAGCCACGAGCAGACGGACAAAGGTCTGCCCTGACAGAGCTTAGATTTTTGTGAAGGGAGAGAGACAGGAAACAAAATGCATCAGTAAAATATATCAGGTTAGGTAATGAGAAGGGCTTTGGAAAAACTAAAACAGAAAAAGAGATGGAGAGGCTGGAGTGGGTTAATTCTAACTAGGGTGTTGCAGTGGTCTGCCGGGCTGCTGTGATGAAGTAGCACCATTGGGATGCTTAAACCCCCGACCTTTGTTTCTCACAGTCTGGAGGCTGGAGTCTGACATCTGGGCATCTGCAGGGCTGGTCCTTCTGACGCCTCCCTCCTGGGCTGGCAGATGGCTGCCTTCATGCTGTGTCCTCACATGGTCTCTTCTCTGTGTGTCTGTGTCCTCGTCTCCTCTTCTTATGAGGACCCCCATCAGACGGACTAGGACCCACCCAGATGACCTCATTTTAACCTGATTCCCTCTTTACAAAGACCCTGTCTTCAAAAACAGTCACATTCTTGGGTACTGGGAGTGAGGACTCCAACACAGGAATTTTGGGGGGATAACGTTCAGCCCCTAACAGGTATCCTGGGACAGCCTCACTGAGAGGGTGGTATCTGAGCAAAGACTCGAAAGACTTGAAGAAGCTGGCCATGGAGACATCTGGGGGAAAAGCCTCTCAGGCACAGGGAACAGCAAGCGCAAAATTTCTGAGGTCCGAGGGAGCTTGATTCATTGGCAGAGCATCAGGGAGGCACTGTGGCTGGCGTGGGCGAGCAAGAGGAGAGCCGCAGGAGAGGAGGCTGGAGGGAAGCTGAGCAGGTGAATGCGGCGGCCCTCAGGCTGGAAAGGACTGTGGCTTCTCCTGAGAGTGACGGGGGAAGTCTGTAAGGGAGAGGTTGTGCTGGTGGCGGCCGGCAGGTCCAGGTTCAGACGCCTGGCTCAGTCCCAGCGAGTGGCTCAGGGCTTATGTGGCTGCCTCAGGGCCACAGGCTGAAGGGATGGGCCAATGATTCACACATCCTGACAGAGATCCACCTATTCCTGGGATGCTCACTACCGTGATTCCTGAACTCTGCCCCAGTTCTTGCTGTCCTGACCGCGAACCTTCTCTTTGATGCACTTGGAAAGTGAGACAGAAAGTCTCATAAGTCATCTGTGCTTTGACAAAACTGTGGAGGGTGGCCGGATGTGTGCCTGTGCGTCCTGTCTCTCTCTCTTTCCTTCTGCCGGGCTAAGCGTGAAGGGGACAGCAGCAGAGGTCTCTTCTCTGTCATCCTTTGTGGTGGGTTATTATGGGAAATCTGCTCCTGACTTTTTATTTTTTATTTTGGAGATCATGATAGGGCACTACATGCTTTGCAGGTTTTATGGGTGACGTGCCTTCTATTGCCAGAGAACGAGTGGCCGATGTGTATGATACCAATGTGTCAAATCTGAAAATGCCAAGATAACCAAAAAGCTATAAAGCTATGAAGACGATTGCTCCTGCATAAGAGCTACTGGAATCTATACTAACCTTTTCTTTGGTAGGTTTATTTTCACTCTGCCCATCAGAAGATCCGGGACTCGTGCATAAATCATGTTTACTTATTAACCCAGAGGCAAAATGCTCCTGCGGAAACACTGCTGGGCTTGCTCATGGAAGATGGGGTCAAGGTGCAGGTTTGCTGCTTGCTGGCTCTGTGCCCTCGGGCACGTCGGTCCCCTCTGTCTGTCTCAGCTCTCCCCTGTCAACTGGAAGGAACAAGGCCTCCTTTACTCTTATGGAAGCGTTGGGAAGACCAAGTAAAAAGATATCTCTGTGAAGGATTATATAAAGTTAGATATTTTTATAATGTACATGCAAGAGCTATAAAATACCACAACAATTTGTTTTACTATTCCTTAGGGGATTTTCTTCTTATCTTTTTTTGTTTAGATCACTGTCCCATCTCTTATTTTCTGTAGTGTCCCTACAGCCTCAGACATTGCTGTATCCTGTTCTCCTGTGTGGGGGGCCGCACAGGGAGGGGGAAACACGTGGAC
This sequence comes from Equus przewalskii, assembly GCF_037783145.1. NCBI lineage: Eukaryota > Metazoa > Chordata > Mammalia > Perissodactyla > Equidae > Equus > Equus przewalskii. Next base: position 84,303,056 of record NC_091835.1, on the reverse strand, counting down.
TTCCAAGTCTCAGAACACGGACGGAATCCTCCGCCTCACGTGACTAAACGTCCCTGGATGGACCCCAGATTCTTCCTCTGTGAAGTGGGGCTGTGCCAGACGCTCTGAAGCTAACTATATTCCTAAATAGAGTGGGAGGCATTTACTTATGCCCTGTATCTTAGGATTAAAAATTTTCCTCTTAAAAATGTTTTTCTAGAGCTACTAAAACGTTCGCATTCACAACATAGTTAAAAACATTCTCTTCGGGATTGTACAAGAAGGGAACTACGAGGACCAAACATCAGGTTCGCTGCAGCCGTCACTCAGATGTGGCTTCTTTCTCTCCTGCTGCATCAGCAGCTGGGCTCGCCTTGCTTCTCTCTCTCTCTTTTTTTTTTTTTGTGAGGAAGATTGTCACTGAGCTAACATCTGTGCCAGTCTTCCTCTATTTTATGTGAGATTCCGCCACAGCGAGCCTTGACGAGCAGTGCTGGGTCCACGCCCGGGATCTGGACCTGTGAACCCCAGGCCACCAGAAGCAGAGGGCGCAAAATTAACCACTCCACCACTGGGCTGTACCCTCTTCTTCCCTTTCTTTCTTCCTCTCTCTCTCTTTATTTCTTTCCTTCCCTCCTTCTCCTTCCCTTCCTTCTTTTCTTTTATTGAGGTGAAATTCACATAACACGAAATTAACCATTTTAAGGTGAACAATTCGGTGGTGTTTAGCACATTTAGAATGTTGTGCATCCATCACCTCTAGCTAGTTTCGAAGCATTTTCATCACCCCCAATGGAAACCTCAGACACACTAAGCAGTCACTCCTCATTGCCCCCATCCTCCCAGCCCCTGGCGACCCTCAGTCTGTTTTCTGTCTCTATGGATTTACCTATTCCGGATATTTCGTGTAAATGGACTCATGCAGTAAGTGACCGTCTGTGTCTGGAGTCTTGCACATGGCATACTGTTTTCATGGTTCACCCACGTTGTATCACGGATCAGTACTTCATTCCTTTTTATGACTGAATGACATTCCATTGTATGGATAAACTACATCTGGTTTATCCATTCGTTCCTTAATGGACATTTGGATCGTGTTTTCTTTTTAAAGAACCGAAGTCAGACCATATAGCTCCTTTGCTCAAAGCTCCCTTATGACCCAGAGGGGAAGCCAAAGTCTCGCTAACAGCCTAAAAGGCTCTACAGTCTGTGTGCATTTCCTCTCTGGCATCACATCTTCGGCCCTCCTCACTCGCTCCCGCCCAGTGAACAGACTTCCAACTGTATTGAACGCACTAAGCGCGATCTTTCCCTAGGGCCTTTGCATCGACTGCTTCTTTTGACTGAACAGGTATCCCCATAGCTTACTCCCTTACTTCATTCTGGCTGTTCCTTCAATGTTACCTTCTCATTGAGGCCTTCTGTGATCATCTTACTTCAGTTTTCTCCATGCCCAGCTCAACACTTCCATCATCTTTACTCCATCTCAATTTTTCCAAAGCATCTAATACTCTCTGGTTGTATACAACTTACTTATAACTTTAACTTACCTATAACTTTAACTTATAATCGCTCATGTCCAATCATTGTCCATTACTCCTTCCTCCCCCACCATTAGGGTGTGTTATGAAATCAAGAATTTTCTCTGTTTTGTTTATTGATGCACCCCGAGGCCCACTAAGCACCCAATAAGTATTTGGTGAATGACTGAATTAACGATGAGTGGTGAAAAGCTACAGGGTACAAGTCACCCAGCACAGGGACCATGGCTGAGGCTCGTGGTGAGTTTCCATGCACTTCTCGTCTCTGTGCAGCTCCATTTACTGTGCTTCCATATGGCCTTTCCTTCCCATCCAGACCATTTGCAGCACTCTTTATTCCTTCTCTAGTCTGTTCTCATCCCTCCCTCTATTGATGTAAGCATGTGAGTGGCAGGTTTCCTGGTGGAACTGTCCAACCTCTTCTGGAGGGACAAAAGCAAGGTACCATTGTATTGAACATATGTGTCTATCTATAACTATTTCTTACTTATATCTTCTAGTTTTATCCTGGAAAAAACATATTGAATTTCAGTGTTTTTTCGGGATGAGTGGTTTAAAATAGATCCACCTACTTCTTACTTATAGCCGTATTGATTTTAGGATTTATGACCCTATGTGGAATCATGCCAATCACTGAGGTAGTTAAATATCATATTTCGACAAATTTAAGATGCTATATATTGGAAATTGTACCATTATTTTATTTACCACTAAGATAGGAAAAAAGTGGTGCTGATTAAACTGTGATACAATGCTTTCTTAACATTTAACACTTGGTTGTTGCTTTGTGAGAAAATTTGTAGTTTTGATCATTCAAAACTAGACAGATACTTGTTTCTCTAACAACAGATTTGCATCCTGCTGCTGTCCTTTGCATTCCTGTGAACACATTAACTTTTGTTTCAATGCTGAATCATGGGGTAGTCTTTCTGAAGATATTCAAACAGAGGTGAACTCAACACCCATGGTAACAACCATGCCCACAGTTCAATCGAAGCGATGACATCATTAGCGCTGCACAGGAGAGCACACCTGCATGTGGACTGTGCCTCGGCGACATAACCGTCGTATCATAAAACAGGCTGTGATTCCAGAGATATTAAAATGCAAAAAAAAGTGTCTTAGAGCCAGTTAAATGGTTTAGTAATTTAGGAATCACAGATGGGCTTTTTCCTCCTACAGTGGAGCAGGAATGAATTTGCATCCCTGAGGGCTCGGAGGGAGCTGTGACGCTCTGCATGCCTTCGCGAGCTCATTTTGCTCACTGGATATGCTTGACCATCCCAGAGGGCTGCTAGCATTCTTTTGGGTGGGGAGGGACTTAATTGTAAGAGAAATGGCTGCCGTGCTGGCATCTGGGAATTGGGGCAGCCGATTGTGCTTTTGGGCTGATACGTTCTCCTGTGCCTTACCAGGAGTGGTGGCCCTGAAATATACACTCCATGGTCCTGGGCCACTGTCGGGACACGGGTGGGATAAGTGAATTCCTCCTGCCTACACACTCTGAAAGATCATGGATCCCTGTTCATCCTTCACTTTTTCCACTTTCCTCAACCATTTCTCAAAGCTGCTGGAGGCTTGTGATGAACTTTAACATCATTCAGAGTATCACACATGCATTTTGCAGTGGTCTGAATGTTTGCATGTGTGTCCCCATGAAATTCATATGTTAAAACCGAGACCCCAAGGTGATGGTACCGGGAGGCGGGGCCTTTGGGAGGTGAGTAGGTCGTGAGGGTGGCACCGTCAAGAACTGATTAGTGCCGTTATAAAAGAGGCTCCAGAGAGCTCCCTGGCCCTTCCATCCTGTAGAGACACTGAGAGCTGGCAGTCTGCAACCCAGAAGAGAATTTTCACCGAATGTGACCATGCTGACACATTGATCTTGGAGCTCCAGCCTCCAGAACCGTGAGACATAAGTTTCTGTTTTTTATAAGCTATGCAATCTGTGGCGTTTCATTATAGTCCCAAAACAGACTAAGAAACATTTATTATTTGAAAAATAACAATGCAATAGCTGCCACTTCCAGGGTGCTTCTATAGCTGACATTGTGCCAAGTATTCTATATTCATTATTCCAAGTATTCTATATTCATTATTCCAAGTATTCTATATTTATTATTCTACTTTTTGTTCACGACAACACTTTGAAGTATATACAATTATTGCCCCATTTTAATGATGATAAAACCTGAAGCTTAGAGAGAATTAGTAACTTTCTCAAGGCCACACAACTAGGAAATAGTGGATCTGAGGCTCAAAACAGAGTCTCCTCATAATGAAATGCAGTTTTTATACAGTTCTGTATAAGAAACTTGTGAAGGTGATGGAATAAAAACACATCTGAGGAGCAGAGATTTGTCTTTCAAATTGGTGGCCAAGGCATCCTGTCCTTGTTCAAATGGTTCTTCTGTTACTGAGGAAACCTTTGGAACACTCTTCTGGAATTGTCTTCAGGACCCATGTTTTGAGTATTTTATTCGTTCTTTCAGGTCAGATCAGACGGTTTAGAGGACTCTAATGAGGCACGTCTGCTGACTGAGCTGTTGGATAACTATGATCAACCCAGTGACACCGTTTTCAGTCACAAAGAAATGACCACAGATTTCTTGAGTTGGCTGTAAACCGAAGCAGAGGCCTCCTTAGGATATGTGTGATCTCCCTTGGGGAGTGACGATTTGAGGGATACAAGATGTTTATGGAGATGCGATTATCAGAGGTTAAAAGACAGTCAGAACCCACAGTGACTTCATTTATCAATATTAGCAATCTGAGCTGCACTTACGTTTTGTTGGTGCACATTGGGGACTGAATTAGCTGCTCGAGGCAGCATATGGCTGCTAGAAGGATTTCTTGTGGTCCTTTTATTGCGTCCCCACCGAGTGTAAAAAGCCTATTAATTAGGCAGACTTCAGGCTTGGTGGCCATATAAGTTAGCCCCAATTGTCCTATATCCACCACTCATGGTGTTCATGTTAATCCCATGCTCTCTGAAGGCATTTGGGCTTCTGATCCCTGGTGTTCATGCTCTTTTGTCCCAGGAAACTTTGAATAGAAGGCATCCTTCTGCTCAAAAAACCCTCAGGGTATTTCATGTGCCAGTTCAAACGCCCTTTAAGCTACTCCCAGCTAAAAATACTTCTTCCTTTTCCTGAATTTTTATAATATTTCCGCAAGCCTCCCCTTGCACTCCTGATCAGCTGTCGTCTGTTGTAGCTCTTTGTGAAGAGTCCTCATCTCCTTTCAGAGGGTGTCTCCTTGACCTTGGGGAACCGAGGCTCTGGCTCTTCAAAGAGACCCACTCGCTTTTGGAAACAGCAGAAAGTACTAGCAAGTGTTTGAACCTCTCCCTTCGTACTTTCTCCTCACTTCTCCACCAGCCCTGATCGCCTTGACTTAGGGCTTAGTTTTGGGTTCTGATGCTTCTTACGGACTCTGCCTAGTTTTGAAGATTCTTGTCTTACTCACCACAGATCTCTGGGGTTGACCTGCCTGGTGCTTCAGTAACTCTGTTCATTCGAGACCTTGATGACCGATTTCTGCTTCTCACTATGGGATCCGGGGCTCTGTCCACCTCTTATCTTGAGGCTGCTACCCAGAAGGAACCACACTTATGGTCGTGGGAAGAACTGGGATGGAACTGAGGATGGGAGTCCATGGAGCATGCACCTTTGTTGCCACCTAGTACCTAGCACTGTTCTTTTATGGGCAGAACCTTGATAAAAATCTGTTGATGGAATGAATTAAAAATGAAACTATGGTTCTAGCAGCATCTCCTGACGTGGAAGGACGTTTACTCAGCTAATATTGGGTGTGCTTCCTCAGGTGAGGCACCATGGTGGGCGCTGAGGATTCAAAGATGGCAAGGTGGAGGCTCCTCCCTCAAGGAATTCACACTCCACTGGAAGTCCAGAGTTAGAGAAACGTCTGGGTGGTCAACTTGGACAGAGATGGTAGAGAACCTATGAAAGTGTGGGCTTTAATCCCAGGTCCAGTTCCAAACAAATCCTGAATATGTAGGGGAGTTACAACCTCTGAGCTGGAAAAATTCCTGAGAAAAATCGGAAAACTTAGCTCTTGAGTCTTGATGCTGGCTGTAGAACTGTGGCTTCTGAGGGGAGGGGAGGAGCCAGGTGAGGGATTTGGCATGGGGGCAAGTGGAAAACCCACGTGAGTCATGAACCGGTCTCCCAGGGCTGCCCGTTCTACCCTTGGGTTAAATTTTTCTGGGATACTGGTTAGAAAAGGAGGGTTTTTTTCATATGGGAATTAAAAACATTGCACGTCCTCCTGGAGATCAGGCTCTTTTATCGGCATAGCGCAACTTGTAAAATAATGAAATCCGTTCTGATGTGCAACTGAAGTTCTGAATCTTTTGGAGACGGGGCCCCAGCCTTACCAGTAAACTGAGCTTTTACTTAACATCACAGATGGCATGGTCAGCAGTTTTTGATTATGAAGCAAGCTCTACAAAAGTAGAACAACCAAAGTGATCTTCCTCTGTATTGAACTGTACGTTATCTTTCACAGCATCTCTTTGGAGAGGTGGCCTTGAGGGCTGGAGTAAGTAGGTTATCCTCTCATCTAACCAATGCGAGGGGCTTTGGCTGCTGTGAGTGACACTGGCCCAGAGCCGGGTGGACGGAAATGTGGGTAAGTTGCACTTTGAGGTCTGGGTTGCTCTTTGTCACTCTGTCTCCTGCCGTTGTCAAGCACAAGCCAGCTGCCACCTCCAAAAGCTGCTACCCGTGGGGAACACTGTCCGGAGCTGTTGACATGCTGTGTGTCAAGGCGGCGTGGTTCAAAGCAACAATTCCAGTAAGTATTAGGCTCTGCTTGGAATGATGACGTGGAATTCTGGATAAAACACTTGTAATTCTGGATAAAACTTATTTCTCTTTGTTTCATTGTAGGAAGACCGCATAAAAAAATACGATTATTAAAAAAGAAAACAAAAAGGCTATTTATGGTAGGCTATAGGGTCTCTTCCTTTTTCATGCTTCTACTTGTTTGATGCTTTTTTCCTTGCATTTTAATTTTTCTGGATGGTCATTAAGTAATAGTCAGGGGGATGTTTCTGTGACATTTTACAAACGCTATTCATGGTTTACCTTATGCAATTTCTTTTATCTTATTTATAGAAAAACTGCAGATTCAAGGACAGCTTCTGTCCTTCTTCATGGAAGATGTTTTTGGTCAACTCCAACTACAAGTTCGCAGGGAAATACACTTTGTGGAAGAGTTTCACAGCCTTAGGCAGAAACTGAGCCGCTGTCTAAGTACGCACTGCAAATACCGGGAGTTTGATCCTGGAAACCTACCTAGAAAACAGCATGTAGAGAGCTGTCTCCACACCGAGGGGTGAGTACAAAGGGCTTGTGGTCCAGATGGAGAATCCTTCACCAGGGAAACAGCATCAACTCATAATGGCACTGTTCACGATTTCTTAAGGAATAGCACATAAAACATATTGAAGAGAGGTAAAATAACATGGAAAGCTCCTCAAAAAATGTTTATTTTTTATCATGCCCTCTTTATATGATTCCCAAGTAATTCCTTCATTCATTTAATGAATATTTCTTAGGCACCAACTATGTGCCGAGCGCTATTCTAGGCTGATACTGCTTTCTTCCTCTCTCTGTTTCTTTCCTTCTTTCTTCCTTCCACCCTTCCTTCCTTCCACCCTTCCTTCCTTCCACCCTTCCTTCCTTCCTCCCTCCCTTCCTTCCTTCTTTCCTTCTTTCCTTCCTTCTTTTTCTCTCATATTGATGAGAGATTTTAGATTGCCTTTTTCTTATTTATTTATCCAATTTTTTGTAGTTATATTCTTTTTAAGTCATAGTCACAGTCAAAACTTAAACAACGGCATATGTCTTCTTTGATACCTGAATTATTTGATGCTACAGTATGGTCGCGGCCACCATAAGTAATGGGGAATTAATTAAGAAAGCAAAAGTGACCACATTTCTCTGAAAACATCCGTAGTAATAAAGACAAGTACAGAAAAAACCCCCCCAAAACAAGCATAAGCCAATATCGGATTTGTGCAATATTAGGTGACTTTCCTCTGTGGGGAGTGTTGATCTTTTCTGTGACCTTGTCTGGGTTCCAGGCATGCTTTCTGCTGCCCCCTGGGCTGGGCCTTACAGGTGCGCACAGGTAGGGGGGTGCTGATGACTTCAGTCCTGGGGGTGCCCAGTGGAAACGAGCTGCCTACCTTTGGGCGTCATGGTCATTGAGACTTCAACGCTGGGCAGTTAGAGGTGGATTTTTATCCTTTAAGAGTTAGGATGTTTTTTCCTTTTTTTTTTCTTGTAGTCCATGAAGTGCTCAGTAACTCAGATTCCGGTCCATGATACAGAGAATTTTTATGAGGGTTAGGTGGTCAGATAGGTAATAAATTTCAACAAATTTACGTTGTCTTTTTCTTTGGTTGGTTTGATTTAAGTTGTGTCCTTGTTTAGGACTTGGGTTGCGTGGCTTTTCATAAACTGTCCTATTCCACTAAGGTGACAACAACAAGAAAAATTACAAAGCGGTCCCTCTTCGTAGAACACAGAGAGAACGCCCGGGGCCGGTGCCCTCGCCTGAAATAGAGGGAAGATCATTGCCCCTCTGTGCTTTATTCTGTACTTAACCTATGAAGTCACCTCATAAGACCGTGAATAGTATTAATGGTCTTAGATTAAATCGTTACACAATTTTATATTTCACTTTGCCCCCAGCTGGTTAGGTTATTATTACCCCAGTAAGAGTTTTCACCAGTAGACCCGGAGGGGAGAACAAACCCTCAAGGACTTAATGTTTGGGGAGATGGTGGGATGGTGAGGGTCCCTGCAGGCGACAGTGGAGTCCTCTGAGGGACAGCAAGCTTCTCTCATGTCAGCATCTGCAGACAGGATCCTCTTCAGGCTTTTTTTCTTTGTTTTGTTTTTTTTTTTTTTTTAAAGTACTTTCTGTTTCTCTTTCTGCTGGAGATCTTAGTTCCTCTGTGTGGGTGCTGTCCAGGCATGAGCCATCTGATTTAATTTAATGTTATCCTGATGAAGTTTGTTAATGACGGCGAGGCGCTGGAGGAAATCTTTGCCTGACACAGTACTGTGTATCTGGACACTGGAGCCCCAAAAGCCACGTCTGTGTTTTGCCCTTAATTCAGTTTCCTTGGGTCGAATAGCCAGAGAACACATAACGACAGCTATAACAGATCCAAGCAATGTTCTAGATGAAAACTTACAAAGCGTAGAACTGCCTGGGAACTCTGGTTTTCCTCGGTTTGTTTTTGGAGGAGCTTTTTCCCATGGGACCTCGGTCTGTTAACAGTGATGCTTCTTTCAGGGCCACACAGCAGGATGGGCGCCGGGTGGCACCTGTCACGCTGGTTGTGGCGGCTTTCCAAAGTGGCTGGCTCCCCCTTCTGGCCGAATGCTAACACATCATCCAGTCGCCCTGGCACAGCCTCCTTCCTGAAGCCGGCGCTGTTGGCTTCTGTTCCCGTCTCTCAAGCTCTGGGGTACACCAGCCACCTCTGGGGAGCTGCAGAAGAGACAGTCAGAGGACGGGCCTGAGCTCTGGCAAGCCTCTGCAGACGTTGCTTTAGGGAAATACGTGCTTGCCTTGTGTTTAATCTTTTGCCCAATCAGAATTTTATATTTTTGGCAAGAGAAACTGGTGTCTGTTTAATATAAATTCACTGAGCATCTGCCTAGGTGGAATTCTACACTAGTGGTTGGGGCAGGGTTTAGCAGGGAGAAGCTATAAAATATGAACTAGGCAGCATTAACTTAGCTGTGATACTTTCTTAATAAAAAATGGGCACTAAATATAGTCAACATATAAACAGCCAATATTTAGAAAATAATTACACTTGCTGTATTTCCCTTGTTGACTTGGTATTGGGGCTGTTACAGGAAAGATGCGTAAAACACAGACCTTGGCCTCTAGGAGTTTTACAGTGTGTGTGTGTGTGTTTGTGTATTTTGTGTATATGTGTGTGTTTGTGCTTGTGTATATGTGTGTGTTTGTGTATTGTGTGTGTGTGTGTGTGTTGATAGGAGGATTCTAGGTGGAAGGAAGGGGAGTGCCAGGTAACTTCACAAACAGTTACAAGAGGAGGACAGGAGACGTGCTGTCGGGACAGTCCTAGCAAAGCTCTGGGGATGCTCACGTCTGGACGGACCAGGAAAGGTTTCAAGAAGGAGGGAGGGGCTTTGAGAGGGGCCCTGGATTCTGTGGGTTCTATTTGCACAGAACCTTAACATATTTCAAAACTGGTCCAAGCCTTCTTGCACGATCTGGAAACAAGAGGAAATGGCCCAACCCCTGTTTCCAGCATCCAGAACTCTCGGCTAACGCTCAGGTTAGCGTGATAATATAGGCTAAATAGGATGTCGAGGGTTTTATTAAAAAACCAGCAGTGCATTCGTCATGTTGTTTCCAGAGCTAAATGCTATCTGAGTTCAAAACAGTTGACTTACATACAGAATTTTGGCATATAGTCCACTCGCTTACCACCGTATGTATTTGGGATTTGAATTAACGCCAACAATAAAGCGTTAGTGTGTGCTCTTCTGAAAATCATTTTTCCCCTCAAAACTTGGAAAAACAAAAAAAGCAAAATATATGATGCAGATTGCTCTGTATAATTTGTAGAATCCAACAATTATTTATTTTGTATCTTAATACGTTGAAGACACTTGTAAGGATTACTATTGTTCTTTATAATTTGTTACCTTGTAAAGGTATTTTTAAATGTTCTAGTTCTATGTGGATATTTTATTTCTGTTGCCACTTTTTAATGGACATCCAGAATTGTTAAACAAAAAAGATTACTATGCTAAAGACACAAAGAGATTTTAATTTTCGATAATACCTTTGCAGATCATATTCTGCCCTATTTTACCAAAAAGGCTTTCACTCTGGGTGAATTTGTTGATTATACACTGAACTAACTGGAATTTTTCATGTATCAAGAGCAAAGTACTAAATTCCTCCTTTAAAATTGACGGTGAACTTCCTTGGTGTTATTAGGACCATTTGGGTCAGGGAAATATTCCAGTCTCGGTGATGGAATACCGATGTATTGTATGACCAAATCTCATTAGCTTGGGGGTATAACCTGAGTTATATCTGAGTTATCCTTGGTGGGGGTTTTGCATCATCAGAGAAAAAACTTAACAACTGAGTCTATACCATCAGGAATTAGACGATGGATCACATGCTGTCAGCCGGGCGTGATCAGTGTTTCTTCCCTTGTTTCAGTTCACATGGAGCCGTCAGATCACTGGCTGTAGAGAGTGGCACAACTCTTCTGACATTAATACCACCAACCAACAATTGGACATTTCTAGACTTTAGATTTCTTAGTTCAAAATTCAGATACAAAACTAAAATGTCCGTGGCAAGTAAATAGTGCTGGTTTTTCCCCTTATTTGTTCTTTTCCAGATAACTTGGTGCCACTTATTACTATGTGATGAAGGCAAGGAAATACATAATTATCCACATTTTGAGGGTTGATGGATTTATACTTGATGGGCAGCCACTGTGTGGCTGGGACCAAGGGTTTTTCTTCCCTTCTTTCATTCCTTATTTCTTCCTTCTTCCCTCCCCCATCCCTCTTTTCCCCAAACATATTTTCAGAATATTCCGTGTACCTTCTCTAGGGCAATTTGCTAAATTGTCAATTTGCCAAATGGCCAACTTTTTGAATCCATTGTTTCTTTTACTTATTTGGGTTTCATTGATTGGCTTTTATTTTATCTTCATATGAGAGAATTCCTTCTTTTTAAGGAATATTCTAATTTGTCTCAGTTCCACATTCCTGCTTCTGGAATTGGAGACTGACAGTAGAGAGAAGGGGGACTGGGGGAATAGGGGAGAGTCAGAAGAAGTGAATATTTTTGAATATGCAGAATTCTTAGGAAGACATGTAGCATTGGTATATTCTTATGCACGGAAAGAATGCCTTTGTAAGAATTCTCCAAAGTCAAGATGCATTCAAGTATATGTACCAGTTTCAGTACTAGAGAGACACTAGCTGCTATAACAAATCCTCCCACAAATTTTAGCAGCTTCCCATTTTAGAACTTTATTTCTTACTCATGTAAAATTTCAGTTGGGATTTTTCTGGATGAAGTGTCTTTCCTCCACATTATGACTCAAGGATCCAGGCACCTTCCACATGGCAGCTCTGCCTTTCCCCAGGTCTTTTGCATTCAGCCAGGCCAAGGCGGATGAGGGCAGGAAGAGGACATGTCAGCTACTTATAAGCCTTGCTCCCACAGGACACCTGTCATTCTGCTCATATTCCATTGGCAAGAACGGGTTGCACAGCCACAGGAAGTGCAAGGAATCCTGGGAAGTGTAGTCTAGCTGATGGCTAGGAAGAAAATGAAATAGATTTTGACTAATAGCCAGCAGTCTAGCTATCCAAGAACTTTTCACCGTATATTATATGACCAGGGCCATGCTTAGCTTATAGGGTATGTTGGTGCAAATTAGAGAAAGAATATAGCTTTGTGTGAGCATGGGGTAGTGAACGGAACACCCCCTTAGACTGAGCACTCGTGCGCCCTCATCTGGACAATGGTACAGGGCGGTTCTGTTCATGAGTGCAGTCAGCGAATTGTTTCTCCTTATGAATATATTCTTCTCATGAATAAGAGTGGAACTGAGGCAGACGAAAGTTGAACTTTCCTTGAAGTGGTGTTATAAGGACAAATGAAAACCCAATCAACTGAAACTAAATGGTTAAAAGAAACAGGTAAATGTTGTGATTTGACTTTCTGCAAATCGGCTTACAGCAGCTTGGGCTGCTTCCGTATTTCCAGGTCCTGTGCTGGTGCTGGGTAGGAAAGGCCGGTACAGTTCTGTCCCTACTCTCCAGGGTCTACACTCTTCCTGGGAGTGGTGTAAACAGAGAAGGTCAATGGACCGCGAGCTGCGACGCCTGGGAAGGCTGAGTTTAGGGTCTCACGAAGTCACTGTGGAAGCACAAAGGAGGATGTCATTAATTCCGTCTGCTCCGGGGCTTGGGGTGTGTGCAGGGAGAGACTCAAAAGGGTGTTACTGAAGGAGGCAATGACTGAGTTTAATTTCTGGGGAATAAGGGGCAGGAATGGCAGGGGAGAAGCTTGAACAAGGGCTTGATGGTATGAAACACCATCCCGTATTCAGGAAACTGGATATAATTGGGTATGAATGTAAAGTGACTTGGGGAATGTGAGGAGGAGGCTGGTTGGTTGGATTTTAGCCAGGAGATGCTGATGGGGGCCAGGTGACGAAAGGCCTGGTAAGACTGGCTGAGGAGTTTGGATTGTATCCTGAAGAAAATGGAAAGTCGTTGGATGGCACAGCACGATGAAATATTCTATGTTTTAGGACGATCTCTTTGGTGACTGTAGAGGAGTGTAGATAGGGGTGAGACTCGAGGCAGAGGAGTCAATGAGAAGAGCCTTGCAATCATGCGCCCGGACTAAAGGGGTGGCACACTCTGGGACGAGCCCACGCTTTCTACTCAAGGGCTGGCTGGTAGTGGTGTCATTTACTGAGTGCAGAGGCAGAAGGCCTGGAGGAAGGTAGGCAAGTTGCTTTAGACCTGCTAAAAGCTTGAGGAGTCCATGCGCAAGGATAATCATGCATAGGATGTATGCTCTCCCTGGATGTTTTGTGTATTTGTAAAATTTATGATGCATTTATTAACGGATTTGTTGACACATAATCAGCATACAATTAACTGAATATTTGAAGTGTGTAATTTGGTAGTTTTGACTTGTATACACTTGTGAGACCACCACCACAATTAAGATAATAAACACATCCATAACCCCACAAAATTTCTTTGTGTTTCTTGGTAACCCTCTCCCTGTTTGCCCCGTCCCTCTGGCCCCAAGGAACCACTGATCTGCTTTCTGTCACTATAGCTTTGTCTGCATTTCCTAGAATTTAATGTAAATGGTATTATATGTGTTATACTCTTTTATGTCTGGCTTCTTACATCCAGTGTTATTTTGAGATTCATTCACGTTGTTGAGTGTATCAATAAGCCCTTCTTTTTGATTGCCAAGTAGTATTCCACTGTAAAGATATATTTCCATTTATTTCTCTATTCACCCATTGATGGATATTTTTTTTTCCACTTTTTGATCACAAATAAAACTGCTATGAATATTCACATACACGTCTTTGTTTGGGTAAATACCTAGGAGTGGAATGGCTGGATCATAGGTTAGGTGTGTGCCAAACTTTGTAAGAAACAGCTAAACTGTTTTCCAACATGGTTGTGGCATTTTACATTTCCACCAGTCATGTTGCCCAATATCCTTGCTATCACTCACTGTGGTCAATGTTTACAAATGTTAACCAGCGTGGCTGGAACCTAGTGGTATCATATTTGTTTTCGGTTTGCATTTCCCCAATCATTAACGAGATAGAGCATCTCTTGATTTGCCTATTTATTATCTATATATCTTCTTTGCTGAAGTGTCCAAATATTTTGCACCCCCAGCCCCCTTTTTAAAATTTGATTGTTTTCTTACTGAGTTTTGAGTAAGTTTGTTTTAAAACATATTCTGGATACAAGTCCTTTGTCAGATATATGATTTGCAAATATTTTCTCCCAGTCTATGACATCTTTTCATTATCTTAACAGTGTATTTTGAAGAGAAGAGATTTTAAATTCTGTTGATGTCCAATTTATCAATGTTTTTCTTTAATGAATCATGCTGGCGAGCTGTAGGGAGGCCGAGGGAGAGCACAAAGATGACATCTCCTGGCCTATGTTCCCTGAGAGCACCTCCGTAGCCTTTAGATTTGTGGTAAATCTGAAGCCTGTACTTAGGCTGAAGCTCCAGGTCAAGTAAATGGCCTTTTTCACAGGAAGACTGGGGTGTGTTTTGGTCTGCTGTCCGTGCCATGCCCTGGAGATGATAACCTGTCAAGAGCTGTCTCTCTGATTTTTCCTTTTCACAGGGCCCAGAAACATGAGGCTCCATGGACAGACACCACAGCTGGTGCCCACGGCGTCCCCTGTGTGGACCGTGCAAGCCTGCTGGCTTTAGCGGATCAGTGGGCGTGCTTGGTAATTTTTCTTTGAATATCAGACATTATAAATTTGACCTTATAGGGTCCTAGATAATTTTTGTATTTCTGTAAATATTATTGACCTTTGTTCCAGGACACAGGTAAATTATTTGAAAGCAGTTTGATTCTTTCAGATGTTGTTTTCAAGTTTCGTCAGTTAGGACCAGAGCCTTGCTTAGCTCAGTGCTCATTTTGCCCCGTGCTGAGGCAGCATGCTTCTGTCAGCTCTACCCAGTTCCCTGTGGCTGCTGTTTCCCCTCTCCTCTTTTTCCTCCTGCTTCTTCTTGCAATTTACTTGTTTAAAAAATCAGGTTATTTGTCTTACAGAGCTTCTCATACTCTGTATTTTTCTGATTGCATTTTCATCGGTTCACTGAATATATTCTTTTATTTTTTTAAGTAATTTTTCTTTTTAAAGATTGGCACCTGAGCTAACAACTCTTGCCAATCTTCCTTTTTTTCTTAAAGATTGGCACCTGAGCTAACAACTGTTGCCAATCTTCTTCTTTTTCCTTTCTGCTTTTTCTCCCCAAATCCCCCCAATACATAGCTGTATATTCTAGTTGTGAGTCCTTCTAGTTGTGGCATGTGGGACGCTGCCTCAACGTGGCCTGACAAGTGGTGCCATGTCTGCGCCCAGGATCCGAACCAGCGAAACCCTGGGCCCCTGTAGCGGAGCGCGTGAACTTAACCACTCGGCCACGGGGCCGGCCCAATATATTCTTTTCTTATTTCCCATAGATTAGTAATTACATATAGAGACTAGATCAGATTCAGTCTGAAGATGCTTTAAAGATTCCTGTAGATCTCAAATACTCTCAGACTGTATAGGGAACCTATAATTGCTTAGTTGAATTCATAAAATAACATACCTAATTGCTAGTGATCAACGTTGAAACTGAGAAAAAAAATTCCATTAGTTTTCAAGATTTCTTCATCTACTTTAATCAACATTTTGAGAGCCTGAATAGTAATTGGTAATTAGAGAGATACATTTCTTTATATTGATCGTATATAATTAATTGTGAAGTCTGACAAGTCTTGGCAAATAGAATATTTGTGTTTCCATTTCTTATAGCATACCTGATAAGTAATTTGTATCATCAGTTGCAACTAGCTTATCTACTTGTGAAGCATTGCCAACTATTTATCCTTCTAATTTCAAATATTTTTCTAATTACAACTGGTTAACTGATAAAACTAGAAGTAGGAAGTGAGACCAACCCTGTTCTGGTGTTTCCTTAACTGCGGAATCCAAAACCTGTCTTCAACCATACCAATAATCTCATCTTGTGGTTGTTGGAAGAATTAAATGAGATAATACAGAAAAGGGTCTAGCATGCAGCAGTTCTGCAAAATTGCCAGTGTCTTTCCTTACTGCTTTCCACACACAGAATACTCATTTTCTTCCAAATACATTTTCTCCACAATTTCCAAAGGAGTGGTTCTCTTAAACAATCAAATACCTTTTTAGTGCCTAATGTTAGTGTCGACTTCCATAATGTGTATAATATACAGTAGTACTCTGATTGACAGGTAAAGAGGCAATTCGTTCCTGGTAAATATGTTTTCTAATTTTATTATAGAATCTCCTTGTTGACAAATTCATTCCTTGGTTAATAATATATAGCTTCTCCGTCAAATTGTGGGCACAGCTCTATCACTTCATGTACTAAATTGCATGGACTTGTTCTTTTTTTTATTGAGATATAATTGACATATAACATTATATTAGTTCCAGGTGTATACCATAATGATTTGATATTTGTATCAATTGCAAAATGATCACCACAATACGTCTAGTTAACTTCGTTGCATGGACTCATTCTGATACATGATAATTATGCTGAGGATTTATAAAGTTATGCTATCCTAGTATCTTTTTGTATTTAAGGTATTTAGAACTCTTCCTAGTTTTTTTTCTATGATTGGAAAATGGAGAAATGTTTTGTGAGGGTCTAAGATTATTGTAGGTAAGTGAGATTATATACACTTATTTATGTCAGATGATTCTGCTAGTTATAGAGAATAGAAAAATGGCATCATGCTTGCAAATTCTTCTGATACATATTTACTCAGGTACTGGTTATCCACCATTTGTTTTTTAAAATTAAATGTCTGACTATGAATTTGGTTTTGAAGAGACACTGGTTTATAGTTTAGTTACTCTTTCCTTCTTTCATGCAACCTCCTTGGTTGCAAATATAGTCACGCTTTAATTTAATTTAATTAACTTATTTTTTGAAGTTTGTTCTTTATTGAGGTAACTGGTTTATAACATTATATAAATTTCATGTGTACATCATTATGTTTCAATTTCTGTGTAGACGACACCATGTTCACCACCCACAGACTCATTGCCATGCATCAGCACACAGGTGTGCCCTTTTACTCCTTTTGTCTTCCTCCCGGCCTCCCCTCTGGTAAACACCAATCTAATCTCTGTAGCTATGTGTTTGTTTGTTGTTGTTGTTTTTATCTTCCAGTGAAATCTTGCCATTTGTGACAACAATAAACTAATTTTAAAATTTTCTTTCTGACTTTCCTCTAAACCTTTCTGGTCTCAGTGGTTCTGTGTTAACGTCCTAGTGCCCACACTTTCACCAAGCTGACGTTTAATTTTTTTAAAAATCTATTTTCAAAACAGGCTACACTGATATACTTTTCTCAATTTTTATTTTAAATGCACCTCAGAGGCTGGCCCCGTGGCCCAGTGGTTAAGTTCCCTGCTCCACTTCCACGGCCTGAGGTTTGGGTGGTTCGGATCCTGGGGACAGACATGGCGCCGGTCACCAAGCCATGCTGAGGCGGCATCCCACATAGCACAACCAGAAGGACCTACAACTAGAATATACAACTATGTACTGGGGGGGCTTTGGGGAGAAAAAGGGGAAAAAAAAGGAAGAAGATTGGCAGCAGATGTTAGCTCAGTGCCAATCTTTAAGAAAATAAGTAAATAAATAAATGCACCTCAGATAATATTTGTAAGACATCACAGGAAAAACTGCAAGAAGTTACTAAGATTTACTTAAAACTCTACACCTGCTGCCATACAATAAAGTTAAGTTAATTTAATCTTTAATTCAATCCCGTATCTATCTATTTTTGGGGAAAGTTAGTTTCAGGAAATCAAGGCCATGGCCAGAGTACGAACTATCTTAACCATTAAGGTCAACTAAAAAAAATAAATAAATAATCCACACAAATCAAAAAGAGATGGTGACAGCCCGGTGTGAAGTTGTATGCTGAGGGAGATAAAATATAACAGATTTCACGTGTGGTTTTACACTCCTCCCGTGAGGGTGAGACTGCGAGGTTACTGTATATGTTTATAATAGGATATAATACAATAAAACTCTTTTCGTCGGAAGGATCTGAGGTGTTCTTTGTTCGAACAAAGTATGAGTAGTTCCCTCTCCAAAGGACGGTATCGGTGCGCAGCTGGCCCCTCACTGACCCACGTGCTTCACTTCCTCGGAATTATCAGTGGTGAGAGATTTTCCATTTTCACTTAGCTGTCATACACAATACCAGTTTGTGTGATTTTTCAAACATGTGAGGATATTGGGGACACAAATTAAGGATTGTACTATTTGTTCCTCCCATTGTTTTAAGCAAAGCGCTAATGCTGATGAACGCCTAGGACACGCTTCAAACTCTTATTAAGCCAGCAGGCTTCCTGGACCCTGAGCCGTCAGCTGGGGCTTGCATTTCATTCACTCATTCATTCATTCAGCAAAACCTCATTGAATATCTAGTATTTTCTGAACGCTATTCCAGGTGCTGGGGGTTGAACAAAGATTGACAGGTAACACCCTTGTCCTTACAGAACTCCTTGAACACGCTTTCAGCCAGTCTCAGACTGAGACAGGGGCTGTGCTCCGGCGGGGCTGGAGGCTGGGGGCCACGTGCAGGTTGTCGAGTCTGGGGTTTCAGCTGGGACTGGAAGGGTGTTTAACCTCTCTGCTCTCTCCAGCCTCGGAGCATCCTGCTTCCTCTGCCTGCCTGTCCCATCTCCCTGCTCCTTCTGCTCCATCTTACTCGCGCTTTAAAGTGCAACTCATTTGTCTTCTCCTTCTGAGAGCCCACAGTTGATCGCCTCTGCTCTGTCCCCCAGAACAGTTGTGTTTTTTTTCTTTTGTGAATCACAGTATTTATCACATAGCACTGTAAATTTGCATCACTGTCTGTCTCAGTACACTGTGAGCCAGCACTTGTGCCCAAGGCGATTTTCATCTCGTCGGGTACTTTTATAAACTGAATAAACCAAGGCTGGGTGGGCATGGCTAGCGTCTGGTGAGTATGCAGTAAAACGTATTGACTTGACGATGAGTGATTGGGCCGTGGCCTCGGGTTTGTTCCGTGACTATCTCACGCTTCTCTTGGAGGCGGTCCTGGTGATTCCAGCCTACTGTAAACGGCCTCTAGTCTAGATGGCGTCTGCTTTGGCTGTTTCTCAAATCATCAGCCGTTTCTGCAGTGAAACTGCTGACCCTTCGTTGTGCATTCTGTTTTCAGCAAATGCAACTATACACAGAAATAAAAGGTAAAGGAAACTATTCTTTTACAAACTCCTCCTTCCAAGCAGACCAGTCTGAATACGGCAGTAAAATCTGGCTGTCCCATCGGGGCTGTAGACATCTTTAGAGCAGTGAGGAAAATGAGAACCTTCCGCGTCACATCTTTACCGGGATCAGCTCCAGGAAGTGGAGCTGGAGGCACCAGAGAGCGTCCCATAGGCTCGAGTGGCAACAGTGGAATTGGTAAGTGTTTTTGCTTTTTGGCCAAACTTAGTTTTTCTCCTTTTCTACTCACCTCGTTCCTCCTAGGACAGCGTGTGCCTCGATGGAGCGAAGTCAGAGGCCTTTCTGGTCCTTCCCACCTGCTGTAGGGCGCACTGTGGGTCCCAGCTCTCTGGCAGAGGGCAGAGTCCACAGGAAAGCCTCAGTGATCTCTCGTTTCTGTAAGAACGGACAGCGTTGCGTTGGCTTCTTTGGTCTCCCCCTCTCAGTGTTAAATCTTTAAATCCTAACACGTGTATATTTTGTATCGTCCATGTGACTTGTTTCTTCTGTGCTTTGTAATTGATCCCTGCATCTGAGAACTTTGATATACTGCCTGGAAAGTAGGCGAGTATTGATTCTGCTTATGAAGTCCCCTTTTTTCCAGTTGCAATTGGGGCCAACTACTTTTATATTCGCTATTTCGGGCCAGAAGGACTTCGAGTCTCCTCAAACTCTCAGTTTCTAAAATAGTGGGCGGACTTCTCTAAATTCTTTCCTTAGCTGCTGTCTTGTTTGGAACTGGACTTGGTGTTTCTAGAATTTCTGTTTGCAGTTCTAATCTGAAAAAAAAAATCAAAAAAGAAAACAACACCTTTCCACCCCACCCCATCCCCGTACCCATGGGATTTCTCCTTTTGTTCATTATCACATTGTCCATTTTCAGGTTGAAATCTTCTCCCTCTCGGCCAATCGGCTTAGTCTTTGAAAGCTATTTACATCATTTCCCCTCATGTCATCCAGAGCACGGATCTTGCATCTAATCTCTCTTTGGAACCAGATTTTGCAGGTTTTCAACAAGAGTTTGCCTTAGTTGGAATATCTTTTCCAAGTTATGCTGTTTTTTTTTCAGCGTAATATAGTTGTCTGAAATACAGACTCTGAGGGCAGACAGAGCGCTGGGGTTCAGATCTCCGCTCTTCCCTTTGCTAACTGTGTGAACACAGGCATAAAGCTGGCCCCCTGCTTCTGTTTCCTAACCTGTAGAAGGAGAATCATCATAGCGCCTGTCTCACAGGGTCCTTGTGAGGAGCGAACGAGATAATGTGATTACAGCCTCCAGATGAGTGACTGACAGGACGCGTGTTGATTACTGATATTTTCACCCGACAGTCTCAGGATTTCTGTCTTCACTTGAGGGGGAATTGGGATAAAGAAGGGAGCTCCTGGAACTACTGAATTTTTACCCTCTAATACTGATCTTGTACTTTGCTGATTTTCCTAGATCTACAGCTACCTTGAACTTAGTGCATCACGGACTGCCTGACCCGTAGTAGGCCCTTGCTGACCGTTGTTGAATCAGTGACTGTGTTCTCTGACGTTGTTACCACTGTCTCAGATCTATCACGCATTGTTTTGGCCTCAAGGATTTGGTCTGGGTTGAAATGTCACCCTGTTGGTTCAGGGCCCTTCTCACACGGAGGGCCAGCTCTGTGCTATGAATTCTACAAGCTGCCCCCTGACTGGAATGTTCTGTGTCTGTAGCTCTCGGGTGCCTGAGCAGGAAAGCTGATTCCTTCCTGTGCAGCCACTGAACTGGAGGTCGGGTCCCCACCTGGGCAGAGTCGTGACACCATCCCTACCTTTGAGCTGCTGCGACCGCCTTCAGGACCAACTGTCCTGTCCGTCAGTTGTTTTCTCTTGATAGGAAAGGAGCCTGGATGCCACCCCTTGTCCTCGTCTCTTCTTTGGGTTCTGGCCTGAAAGGACCTATTGGTTGACGCTGGCCATGTTTTATTTGTTTTACTAGGTGTTGTTATTTAACTGTTTCCACTTCATTGAATGTTATCTTTATTGATGCATCTGACACTATCTTTTCACTAGGTCAGGACACCCTGTGACACCTCGGGTGGGTGACTTAACCACTGGGGCCTTAGTTTTCTTTTCTGTAATTGAAAAGAATTGGCCTGTACCATCTCCTCGGTCTATTCCGGTGCTAAGGTTTTATGAGTAAAGACTAGGTAGATAAAGGAGACTCCTTCACCTTTTTCTTCTCTTCCCTTTTCTCTGATTAACCGCATGAAAGTTTGTGGGAGAAGAGAGGATGGTGTTAACTTCCCCCAACTTGACTCCTAAGCAATTCCTGTGCTCAGATAGGGTTTGAAAATTCACCTCGTCCAAGGAGGCTGGCAGTTTCCCCCAGCCAGGCTACCAGCCACTTCTCAAGACATCAGCCTGCTCCTTCTCCTGATTTAGAAACTAATATTAATTTTCTGGTGCTTTCTCCTAGCAAGCGATGCCTAAATATTGTACTGTGCAGTGTACATAACAGCCAGGGTGATTTTTCAAAAAGTAAATTTTTTCTTGTCATTCCCACATCTCCCATGTTTTCCATGTCTCTCTTGCTCCATTGTCCCAGCCTTGCTGCCTCTTTCTTTCAGTTTCTGGAAAGCACTAAGTCTTTCCTGCCTCACGGCCTTTGCACGCCTTTCCTCTGCCTGAGATATTCTCTCCTGTGCATCCCCCCCGAACCCTCTTTTCTTCCTTCACTTCCTCGCATAGCTGACTCCTTCTCATTTTTCAGATCTTAATCTAAATGTCGTTATTCAAAAGAGCCCTCCCTGGCCACTCAGTTGAAAGCAGGTCATTCCTATAAATCCTTGTCGTAGAGTCTGTGCGTTACACACACAGCTCTAATTGTAACTTGTACATTTTTCTATTTTGTCTGTTGTCATATTTATCGTCTGCTTCCCCCATGAAGCTGTAAGCTCCGTGAGGACAGGGACCCTGTATTACTTTATTACCAGTGCATGGCCGTGCCAGGCATGCTATGCCTCCTCACTGAAGGCCTGTTGGACGGATGGAAGAGTGAGTGTGATTACAGCATCTTCAACAATATGATCTGTGTTTCCTGTTGACTCCTTAGATTTCCTATGCCTCGTCAGCTAGAAAGATAAAACCCAGTACCAGGATGAAAAGAACATTTTATAAGGTAAGTATTCCACATCCTTGTTTTTGAATACTTTGTTTTTTAAAATATAAAAGATTTCTGCTTTCATATCTCTACTTCATCTGCAGATTGGAAGCGAAGGGATCTGCAGAGCAGTCAGGGAACTGGGTATCCTTCTTTCCTGGATTAAACAATTCCTGGAAAGCATTAAGCAATTCAAGAAGCCAAGTGCATTGATTTGATTGTTATTTTGAAATATAATGAGAATCACCAGAAGTAAATTTATAACAGTGTGTTTCTTTTAAAAAATTATGTACATAGTACTGACAGCAGGTTAGATGATTCAGAATAGACTAGAGGAATTTAACATCATAAAGTTTTGGAGATAAGCAAATTGTCACTACTATGTACATTTTCTGAATTTTCGAAGAATGATTTCATCATGGACATGTTTTGTTACTCCCGAGTACATTGTATAAATTTAATTTAAAAGTGTATAACCAGAATTAACTCATGTAACATTTATGGAGGGAAAATGACAGCTTTCTGGGATACAATATAATGGTACTGAGATTTAAATAGATGCCCTGTATGTGATTATTATCTACTTAAGGGTTTGATGGGTATTAATTATGCCCAGTGTGAACTTAGCTGCTAATAGATTTTGATTTTAATGAAATAAGCTGTGTTTCCTTCTCCTGGATATCCTTCCTATGACAGTGATTTCACTGAGTGCATTGGGTAACAACAGATTGACCACATAGGACACACATGTAGACTAAGTACTGGAAATGGTTTACTAGGAACGACTTTGACAGATAACCCAAGCCACAGAAACTACAAGTAGCCAAGAAGAAATGATGCCTAACTTGCTAATGCTCCTTCGGGCGCTGAACAATTAGGAAAGTTGATAGAGGCAAACAGAAGTCTAAATGCACCTCAGATTCCACCACAGAAAAATTTCCATAGTGTTCCCCAGACCTGACTTGCCCAGCCAGCCCTTCAGTTAAATGAGTAATAGGGCCTGACCGTTGTTTTCCATTTTCAGACTCTACTTCATGGCTATTGGGCAGTTTCAGCCAGCAGCTTGTGTGATGGCCAACTCACTTTCACAAAGCATCGTCGTGCACCTACTGCTCACCGACAACACTGTGATCTGGTGTGTTGTGATGTGAGTGGGGGTGCTTCCTGAAGGCCTTAGTGGATTTTGTCCTCAGCACCTCTTCTCTTCACTGCTTTCCCACCATCCAGGTCTTCTTGTCAATCATACGGTCATTTTTCTATTCACGAAGGGCCACCCTGTCTTGATTTATCTCATATTCCAAAATTGCCTCTTTGTTCCCTGTCCCTCCTCCTTTCTGCCTTCTCCATCAAGCCCCTTAGGCCCCATGTCTTATCTCTAGTGGGGACCTCATTACTGGACAAATCCACAGGGAGGCAAAGGTGTGGGGAGCAGAGGGGACTGGCCCCGGGGAGACTGGAGGACCCTCTTCCTCACGTGCTGCTGATCTCGGGCCCCCAGTGCAGGCTCCGAGGCCGTCAGCAGTGGGCAGGCTTCCTTCTTGGGGAACACTTGGGAGAGGTGGTATCCGGGGGATCAGGAGCCTCCCCTGGGCTTTGCAGTGGACCTGAGAGGAGGCAGTGCACCCACGGCCTCTCATTGCCCCACTTCCAGGGCCCTTTGTCTTCCAGGAACAGACTCCCCTCACGTTTCCACTTCCACAGAGCCTGGAGTCTCCTCCGTTCTTAAGCTGCTGCTTTATTTAGGGACTCCACACATGAGAGGAGCTGCGAAATAGTCATTTGCTGGTTGGCAAACTTCAGGTCCTTATGGATAGAATTTCCCCTGTGTTCCCCAATGCCTTTGGTTGACTGAATTCAATGTTTTTGTTTGTTTGCTTGTTTCCCAAATTCTTTGGTTTGCTCAGAACAGCCAAAAGGCTGATAAACTCAGTCCGAAGCACTATGGGAATTTACAAGTCATCGCTGAGTAAAAAAACAATATTCATGTTCTGGTGCCTATCTGCAAGCAAATTTTTTTCAAATGCTGAGAAGAAAAGCACAGTTTTAGTGTGTTTGAGTAAAGACTGGTGTATTGAACAGGCAGCTAAAGAGAGAGAAGCTGGGGTCCTTGTGCACAGCGAGGGAACTGTGCTGGTGGGGTCCCTGTGGGCTCAGGGTCCTTCCCTCCGATTTATAGGTGCCACTCTGGGCTTTATCAGAACCAGAGACGGTTACAGTTTGGGAAATGGCCACATAGCCCCAAATGTTCATGGGATGCTCTATCAGCCCCAAAGCTATGGAGCATATTGCTTCTGATAGAGCCCTCCCGGATCGTACCTAGGAGACTAAATTCCCATCAAAATGTTTATCTGTCAGTATGTGATTAGAGCTAAAGGAGTTGAACCTGTCCTTAGCACGGGGTGGAGCAGAGGGAGCCTGAGTACAGTGAGCAGCCTGGAGTGGTGGAAAGAGCCGTTAGTGGGGTCAAGAGACCCAACTAGTCCCAACCCTGAATCATCAGCAGGTCACTCATAGAAAATATCAACGCCCTCGCAAGCCGACCCCTCACCCCTCATCCCTTCCTCTACACCACTTCTCTCCCACTGGCATGCTTGTATTGACTTGTTTTTTATTGACTGTCTCCACTGTATCAGAATTGGCTCTGTGGGACAGGACTTCTGTCTGTCTGTTCCCTGCAGGGTCCCCAGCACCCAGAACGGGGCTTGGACACAGGGCTCTCGGTAAGCATGTGGTGAATGTGTGACCCCATGAGTGAATGGGTTGAGGCCTTGGCCCTGCAGCTCTCTTAGGACGTGTGGCCAATGTCAGGTCACTTCGCCTCCGGGTCCTCCGTTTCTGGATTGGTCCTGGGTGAAGTTAGTAACCACGGGTGACCTATACAGGTATCTGCACAAGGAGGGACTTCCCTTAGTCCAGCTACGCTGCCCTCTCAGGGGCTCACACACTCTTCTTCTCTTCCCACCACCTACCCCCAAGGCCTGCTTTGCCTTGTTAATTTCTCCGGATGCTTTAAGGTTTCATTCAGACGTCATCCTGCTGTTAATGGTTTCACCCATGCTTTTCTTCTTCACAGAACCTATCATAAATATGAATCCTCTGTATATTTAATATCTGTTTCTCCCACTAGATTGTCCTACTGTCTGATTCACTGCAGTTCTGCCCAGACCTTTATACACAGTATGTGCCCGATAAATATTTATTGAATGAATAAGTGAGTGAAGAAGTGAACTGGATTCGACAGCCTGTGAGGTTTCTTCCAGTTTGGGCACGTCTGCTGCCGTAATTTTCACTGGTTGGCGTGAACCGTGAGGAGTGTAACATGACAGTGCTTACCCCCTTGAGTCCTCTATGAGCACCATTTTATTATCTGCAAAACAGTGTATTTAAATCAACATAATTTTTACTTGCCCCAAATAAAAGGTACCTGTAAATAAATATATGACTCTTAAAATTGGTTACTGAACTTAAACGAACACGTTCTTAGCTGAAACATGTTCGTTTGAGTACCGTGGGGAATCGTGCAAACCCCAGGTGGAATGTGTCTCCTACATTGGGAAACACTGCATTATAATGAATTTCCACTGCCTCATTCTGGTCCAACTTAGAAATAGTTGCCAATTAGAACTTGGTCATTTTAACCTACCCACAGATACCAGTTTAGAAAAAGTCAAGCCACGATGTTCGGGTTTCAAACCGGTTTCAGAACTCCTGTCATTGTTTCCAGAGACGGAGGTACCACAGACGCTCACGCAGTCAGTCAGTCATTCCGTGGGGCTGATGAGTACGGCTCTCGACAGAGGAGGCTGGGATGGTGGCACAGCCCTCGTCCTTCCCCCGTCAGCCCGCGGGGTGAGTGGGCTCTGCGCAGGTAGCCGAGATGGATGCGGCTCCCCGGGGAGGGTCGCTGTGGGAGTCCCTGTTAGCGGTCAGATGCGTGCGTGGTGGCAGGAACAAAAAGTAAAAGCTCAGCCAGGCTGAGGAGAGAAATAGAAAATCCCGAAAGCAGATGCAGAACTGTGCTGTGACTCCCCACACGTCACGAAGACTCATGAGAGTGGAGTCCTTCACTCGGGCTGTCAGGTGTTAACTGAGAGGAAGTCCAATTGCTTCTGTGAACATTTACTGAATGCTCACTATCTGCTAGGCACACGGTCATGGCTGAGGTAATAACGATAAATAAAACTCAGTATCTCTCCAGCAATGTAGGACCTAGGAAGAGAGATAGTAGACAAACAGTCACACGGTGAAACGCGAGCACTGACGGAGCCTCGTGGAAAGTGCGGTGGAGTGGCCATCAGGCCACGCTGCCCTGAGGAGTGGAGTTTGAGGTCGTGTATCCTGTAGGACTCGGCTCAGGTGTCGTCTCTCCCAGCAAGGCTTCCTTGGTGCCCTCCTCCCAGCCTGGCTCCCTGCTGGGTTCCAGGCCCCTCGCACAGCACGTTTCCAGAACAGCAGTTACCACGTCGTCTTATAGGTTTCTGCCTCCTTGCTCATCTCCTTCTTGAAGGCACAGCCAGAGACTTACTTAGCGTTGTGTCCTCAGTGCTCAGCACAGTGCTTGTCACACAGCAGGCACTCAGGAAATGTTTTTGGAAGGAAACAATGGCAAACAACAGTGGCAGTGAGGCTGGAAAGGGGAAATGGATTGGGGAGAAGACAGGAGGTAAAATTGGTAGAATTTGGTGACCAACTGGTTAAGGAGGGATGGGTGCAGAGGAAGCAGTCTGAGACGACTCTAAGGTTTTGTGTTTTTACTGATTTGTAGTGAACGAGGACTCAGAAAAGAGCATTGTAATGAGATTCTAGCATTTCCTTTTGGCCAAACACAGAAATGCTTTGAAATTTGGACTTCATAGGAGCATAGAATCTCATAATTTGAAAGGACCAGTCAGGCCACATGGTCCAACTCTGCATCTTATACTAGAACCTTCTTCGTAACACTGCTCCCATCTAGCGTATGCTTACATTGAGAAGAGCCCTCTGTATCTGTAAATAATCCTGCTTTTGGAAAACTGTTTCTATTGGTCTGAAATCTGTCCTCTTGAAACTTATCGTACCTTTCTCCTAGTTCCCAAACTCGGGGTTTAGAGTGATTCTGACCCGCCTCCTACAGGACAGGTGGAGTCGTTAGGAGGATGCTGGGGAAGAGGAGGTTCTGCCCCTTCCTCTTAAAGGCTCAGCTGGAAGTGACGACCACCCTCTGTGCGCACAGACCAGGCCAGAACTTAGTTACAGAGTCACAGCCAGCTGCAAGGAAGTGAAAATGCAGTCTGGATTTGGGGTAGCCACGCATCCAGCTAGACATCGAGGGCTCCCTGCTCAGAGAGAGGGGAGAACACTGTCAGGTGACACAGCCACACAGTCAACATTTGCAGACAGCGCTCATTTCCTCTTGCTTCCATCTCAGCTTCCTCCCCTCCTCCCACCTGGTCTCTCTCCAGGCTGAGCAGCTCCGGTTCCCCCTGTTCTTCTGTCATGGTTTTGGGTGCTTTCAATGGCTGGAGCAGATTCCCTTCCAAATGCATTCCCAGCTGTTCTTGACACAGCCTTGCTGGCTTCTTGGGGCCTTGTTTTCTCAGAGTCATTCCCTTGCTTTTCTCTTTTATAGTTTATTAGGGTTTTAAAAAATCATATAAATAATATACGCTTCCTGTAAAATTGAAACAATACCCCAGCATATAGAGAAAAAACAATCGCTTCTCTCTGCCTCCCTACCTCTGCCTTCCCGATGATGCCAGTTTGCTAGGGCTCTTCCCCAAATTTTTGTATTTTTATCAACAACAACAATAAAAATAATATGCATAGATATCTTTCCCTTTTCAGAAACAAAAATGGTATCACGCCCTTTATTCTATCCTTCAACCAGCTCTTTCCACTTAACGTGTCAAGGACAGCCGTCCAAGTATGTATGTATATACATCAAGTTCATTTTAGTAGCTGCAAAATATTCCGTGGAATGTGTGCAGCAGACTTCATTCCATCACTCCAGTCTGTTGTTTTGGTTTTTGGTCCATACAAACAGGCTATAAGGAGCATCCCTGTACGTATATCCTGGTCTGAGCTTTTATTTTATAGGAGTGCTTTCTAGAAGCAGGATTGCAGGGTCAGAAGATATGCTAAATACTGCCACATTATTTTTCATAGCTCTTGTATTGCTCATTCCCCCCATTCCTGCCAGGACTGGATCTTATTGCTATTTTCCATTTTTGCTGGCCTGATGGTTGAAAATGGCATCCCATTGTTTTAGTTTGCATTCCCCCAACAACTTGTTAAGTTGATCATCTTTTCATGCGTCTATTCCATTTACACTTTCTTTTTCTGAGATGTATACCTCAAAATGTCCTATGGGCCATTTACTTAATAATAAGTTTGCAATCTTACCTGAACCTAACTACAAACACCTGCTGCCTAGGATGCTGGAAACCCTAGCCAGGGCTGGCTCCTAACCTCAGCCTCTGTGACAGGATAGAAACTCTTACAAAGGAGTGGGTGAAATGGCTTCCCAACCATGCGGTTGCATTTCCTTTAAACGGAACTGTTTTCAAAGCAGTTGATTCGAAATGAGGCTCTGGTGATTTTCTGTTTTCCACTTCCCCATATCATTTGTGAGTGCGTCCCGCCTAGTTTAGCCCAGGCTTACAGGGGCTTAGCTGAGGAGGCACAGTCGGGGGCTGGAGACGAACAGCCACAGCGTCAGTAGCCTCTGCATGGTAAGATGATATTTTGAGACTCAGGAACTGGAGAAAGCTTTCTCTTCATAGAAATCAGGCCCCTCTACGCCTTTTTAGCTACGATAATTTACAAGATTTGGTGATAATTTCCTGCAAAGTACAAGCTACAGTGGATGGTGGCGTCTCAGCTTTTCATCCATGTATCATGGATGGGGCCCTACCCTGGGGCTCCCTGGTTGCAATGATTGGTGCAAAATTCAGGAATGGCCTGTGATCCAAAAAGGTCCAATCAACGTGCATTCCAGGATTTGCTCCCTGGGGAGAGAGTCTCTCTCTTTTCTATGAGCCTTAAGCTTGAAGGGTTACAGGCCGAACTGCTGCAGCCACGTTGCTACCATGAGGACAGAGCCTGGCTGAGAATAAAGCCAACACTTTAATCACTGTGGTTCTGGGAATCCACCTTCCTCTAGCTTCTTTCAACCTCACGTGGGTGCTGCTTTGCAGTCTCTTAAGTGAGCTTCTATTTGAAAACTACAGACAGGAGGACCCGAGGACTTGGTTTTGGGCTCTCCAAGTTTCTATTAGAGCTTGCTGTTACATCCAGTTCAACCCCATGGCTTTAAACACTGTCCATGTGCTGCTGACTCCATTAATGTCTCCAGGTTGACCTGTCTGCTAAATTCCGTACTCATACATCCAACTGTGTACTTGACGTTTCCATGTAAGCATCTCAAACATAATATGTC
This sequence comes from Equus przewalskii, assembly GCF_037783145.1. Taxonomy (NCBI): domain Eukaryota; kingdom Metazoa; phylum Chordata; class Mammalia; order Perissodactyla; family Equidae; genus Equus; species Equus przewalskii. The sequence goes on along the minus strand of NC_091835.1, from coordinate 84,273,346 downwards.
AAAAACAAAAATTTTGTTTTCTCTTCTAAAATCAGCTCCTCGTCTAGTCTTCAGCAACTTGGAAAACAAGATGGAGTGACATCACAGTTCAGCATAGACTCTGGAGCCGGCAGAGCCTGGGTTCCAGTGCGGGCTGTCTTGTAAAGGCTGCGGGAGCTTCATCTCTCTAGTCCTCTCTTGCCTTCTCTGTGCAATAGGAGTGATGGTAACAGGACCTGTTTTGTAGTATTATTTACGAGGATTAAATGAGATATTATATATGTAAAGTAGTTAGACTCATGACTGGCACGTCATAAAACTATAAAGCAAGAGTAATTATCACTATATGATAAATTACCACCCTCTCAATTGCTAAAGCCAACCATCTAGGGTTAGTCTCGATTTCTTCTCTTCCCTCATACCCCAAGCCAAATTCATCATCATGTCCTTTCAGTTCTACCTCCCAAACATACCCCGAATCCTTCTGCTTCTCCCACCTGTGTTAGTGTACTCTGGCCCATGTCGCTGGCCTCTCTGCAAAAGCCCCCGCTGACTGCTCGCATCGTCTCCACGCCCCTCCTGCCCTGAACCTGGGCTCATCAGTTTCCAGAGAGAACTCGAAAGTGCAGGTCAAAGCATAGCCCTTCCTGTTTGCTATCTTTTAGTGGCTTCCATTGCACTGAGAATAAGCCTTATTATTTGGCCTAGAAGGTCCTATTGGAACTGCCTGGCCTTTCTCACCGACCTCATCTCTTGGCTGACCTTTCCGATTCTGAAACATTCAAGTTCACTGTCTGGGCCTTTGTACTTGCTGCTTGTTCCCCCTGGAGCGCTCTCCTCCAGTTCTTGGCACAACTGGCTTCTTTCACTCATGTCTTGGCTCAACTGTCCCTTGCTTCTAGGTGATGTTCCTGACCATCTTCACGAGAACAGGGGACTTGTGCAAACAGTTTGTGACCCTACCTACTCATTCATTGTTGGCACCTCTCTTATTCTTACCCCCAGTCTTGCCTGGGTAGATTTCTCCTCAGAATTCTTGCTACCACAATCCCTGCAAAATACTCATGATATGCCCTTTGTCACACACACTGCACCCTTGGACTGCCTCTTCTAACTCTCTCACCAGATCAAGAGCTCGTGGAGAGCAGGGATGGCGCCTCATTGATCTTTGTGCTGCCAACATTCAATGAGAGCCTGGAACTGGTTAATTTGTGGCAGAAGAGCGCACCACGGAACATGACATAGATTTGCTTTTTTACATTTTTTTTGTTGATATTGGGTTTTGCAGACAGCTATCAGTTTCCTTTAGTCACTTGCAATTTTCCATTCGGCACCTTCTCAGAGAGGTGACCGAAGAATGTTTCATTAGTTTCAGAACAGATTCTTCTTTAGAGTCTGGGTCCCATCTGGGAAAGGTTGAGTTTATTACTTATTTCTAGCAGTTTCTGTCCTTAAAGCATGAAACAGGTCTGTTTCTGGATGGTGCTCAATCTATTTTATGGCTTTTCGACTTTCCCCACAACCGTGCTTTCTAAATTCTGACACACTGTGTGATCTTCAGACATGTATTGTCTGTGGCCAGCTGGTTAAAAGCATGGTGTAACACGAAGCTTTCAGCCGATCAGTCTCCAGCTGGTCATGACACAGATGTTTGTATCATCACGGGGTATAGTGGCTTTTGGAGCGTGCTGAGTATGCGAGCTATTTTGTTAATTCTGAAAACAACCCCATGGGCTAGAACGAGCATTTTCCGAATCGTTAGCCTGACGTTCAAAGGGCCATCAGCAGGTCCTCTACCATCACCAGTCCGAACAGTGCAGAGTCCAGCAGGAGTGGGTGCTCAGCAAGCTTTTGTTGAACAAGTGGCTGAGTTTACAAATCCGTCTCTCACTGGCCCTTGACGCATGCGCTGTCCTCTAGATCGGGCCATTTTTTAAAGCCCCCTCATAAGACAGGCTGATTCTGCTTTCAGAATCTTGTATGAGCTGTTTTGTCCCTCGGCTACGCCCGCTTCACTCTTCCATTTCCAGTCAAACTCTACATTTTTTCATGATCTCCTCTGACCTAGAGTCTTCTGTGGCTGCAATAGCCCACATGACTATTCCCTGGCAGTTATTTCCCAGAGTTATCAATGATTGGTTAGAAATACATATTGAACTTTCATATGCACCTGATTTTGTTGATATTAGTTGCAATTCTGCAGATTTATTCTAATATCACTTTCCAAGTGTTTCCATTAATTTGATCACATTGCTTTTTGAATTCATTTAGCCAACAAAGATTGATTTGTTTTACTTGTTATGTAAGGCTCTATTTTAGAAGTTAACCAGGTGAGAAGACCATTCTAGTTGGGGGGATGCAAACTATAAACAAATAGAGAAGTAAATATACAGGCAACCTATGGGAATGGGAGAAAATGCTTGCAAAGCATGTCTGATAAGAGGTTAATATCCAAATTATGTAAAGAACTCACACAACTCAGTAGCAAAAAACCAAGTAATCTGACTAAAAAATGGGCAAAGAACTTGAACAGACATTTCTCCAAAGAAGACATACAAATGACCAATAGATACATAAAAAGGTGCTCAACATCACTAATCATCAGGGAAATGCAAATCAAAACCACAGTGAGATATCACCTCACACCTGTTAGGATGGCTGTTATCAAAAAGACAAGACATAACAAGTGTTGGCAAGGATGTGGAGAAATTGGCAGCTTTGTCCCTGTTGGTGGGAATGCAAAATGATGCAGCTGCTATGGAAAACAGTATGGAAGTTCCTCAAAAAATTAAAAATAGAACTACCATGTGATGTAGCAATCTCATTTCTGGGTATGTATCCAAAAGAATCTAAATCAGGATCTCAAAGAGATAGAAATCCTATGTTCACTTCAGTGTTATTCACAGTAGCCAAGATATGGAAACAGTCCAAATGTCCATGGGCAGATGAATGGACAAAGAAGATGTGGTGTAGACACACAACGGGACATTATTCAGCCACAAAAAAGAAGGAAATCCTGCAATATGCAATGACATGGATGAACCTGGAGGACATTATGCTAAGTGAAATAAGCCACTCACAGAAGGACAAATACTGCATGATTTCATCTATATGAGATATCTAAAATGGTCAAACTCACAGAAACAGAAAGTAAAATGATGGTTGGCAGGGTCTGGGGGAGGGGGAAAATGGGGAGTTGCTGTTCTGTGGGTATAAAGTTTCAGTTATACCAGATGAATAAATTCTAGAGATCAGCTGTATAGCATAGTGCCTGTAGTTAACAATATTGTGTTGTGCACTTAAACATTCGTTAAGGGAAGATCTCATGTTAAATATTCTTGCCACAAAAAAAGTAAATATCAAGTATGTCAGACGATGAGGATGCTAAGAAGAACAACCAAGCTGGGAAGGACCATGGATTTGGCAGGGCAAGGGCTGGCTTGCTCACTGATAAGAGAGCATTTTTGCACAGACGGGAAGAATCCTTACAATGGCTGATTAGTAGTCAGCCAAGGTATCGTGTAATGATTTTGTGTTCTTGTGGATACAAAAACTGAGGCTTGAGGAGGTTACATATTTCTAGTAAAAACACATAGTTATTAAGAAGTAGACTAAGACCATAACCTACAAGACTTTACATTTCTCTGAGCTGCCTTTTGTACTTTCTCTCAGGAAATTACTTAGTTATCTGATGACTTTTAATAAATAGCAGAAACAATTTCTTAGCTATGGAAATCCGTGTTCTCTTGATTGACCAAACTATTTTTCTGTATATGTAGTAAATGTATTTTCTGAATCAAAAATTGGGCAACAAATCCTGAAAAGTTCTGAAGTGCTTAGAGGGACAATGGGACCAAGTAATTGAAGCTGACTCCAAATTAAGACTGTGTGGCCACCATAATAATACAGATGCTTGGGACTTGACAGCAAGCATTAAACACACACAAAGGGGTACCTTGCTCCCGAGCAAAAAGCAAACATGTTACTGACACCAGCGTTTCTCACTTGGTTCGTGGAATATTAGCATTTCCCCAATATGTTAATAGTTTTTTTATTTAACTTATAAAACTGTTTTATTCTTTAACAAGTTTAGGAAATGATGGAGACTATATCTTCTAGCTGAGGAATTTTGCTCCATATCAGAATATCAAGGGCTTGTTGAAGTTCTGCATTAAAATAACTCTTTAACTTTGTTTAACCTGTTTCCAGAAGTTGTTTGATCCAAAAACATGTTAGCTTTATCACTTAGCAGCATCTTGTGTCTTTGTTTCACAGAAAATAGTTTGGGAAACACCCATCCATGCAAATGATAATCTTGAGATAATGCAGAACTAGAAAAGGTTTAGTACTTCTGACCCAACTCTAGATGTCACTCAAGGAAAACAAGATAAGTGTTAAGATGGATTTACTTTGCTTCGTGAAATAAGAGATGGAACCCCATTTATCCTTCCAGTTACATTAATTAGGAAAAGAGTGTGCAGTTCACACATCAAACTATCTCTCTGGATCTCTTTCCTCAGCATATAAATATGTAGAAATCTCTCCTCTTACAAAAAGAAACCTTGCCTCAAGTTCACCTTCAACGTCTCCATAGCGCTGTCGTTCTTCTTTTATTTATAGCTAACTTTACTGTGAGAGCAGTCTGTGCTTGTCCTCCACTTCCTCAATAGCCGTTCACTACTCACACTACTCCAGATCATCCATCCATCATCCATCCATCATCTATCCGTCCATCCATTCATCCATCCATCCATCCATCCATCCATTCATCCATCCATCCATCCATCCATCCATTCATCCATCCATCCATCCATCCATCCATCATCTATCCATCCATCCATTCATCCATCCATCCATCCATCCATCCATCATCTATCCATCCATCCATCATCCATCCATCATCTATCCGTCCATCCATTCATCCATCCATCCATCCATCCATTCATCCATCCATCCATCCATCCATCCATCATCTATCCATCCATCCATTCATCCATCCATCATCTATCCGTCCATCCATTCATCCATCCATCCATCCATCCATCCATTCATCCATCCATCCATCCATCCATCCATTCATCCATCCATCCATCCATCCATCCATCATCTATCCATCCATCCATCCATCCATCATCTATCCATCCATCCATCCATCCATCCATCCATCCATCCATCATCCATCCATCATCTATCCGTCCATCCATCCATCCATCCATCCATCCATCCATTCATTCAACAAATAGTTATTTGTGCCAGGCACAGGGAACAAAACAAAGTCTCTACCCTCATGGGGCTTACCTTCTTTTAACGGAATATAGCAACAAATAAACCCCTACGAGTACATAATAGAGTGAATGATCAGATCTATAGAGTAAAAATAAAGTCAGGTAAGGAGGACCGGAGCAGGGAAGGATGAGGATGGAGGTTGGTCATGTCTTTGCCACAACGAATGGTTCAGCCAACACAGGATCAGTGGAGTTAACCTGGCCATGAAGATTCATTGGTAGGGGGTCCAATCATTTTGAAGCTCACAAATTTTGATCAATAATTGAAGAAAGGAATACTATCTCTTCCTGATGTGAATGAGAAAGATTGTAACACCAGTTATTGTTTGGGCAGCTCATTACCATGAAGAAATTCAGCCTAAGAATGAAGCCAATACAAGGAGGACAAAGTTTAGAGGATCTCTGACATGGAGCTGGGTTCCAGATTAAACTGTGCCCCAAACCTGCTCTCTATTTTAGTCAGATGGCATAATTAATCAATGTTTTAGGCCAATTGGGATAGAATTTTCTGTTACTTGCAACCAAAATGTTCCTAACTCTACAGTTTAGATTTCAACCCTCTCAGACATGGGATCTGGAGGCCCAGGTACAATCACTGGGATTCTGAGCTATTCCTAGAGGTTCTTGGGTTGTCCCTACTTCCACATTATTGCCCTCTCTTTGGAGAGTGATGATGTTAATGTCCAGGTTCTTGGACCAGGTTTCAAAGGCCCTGTAGCTGTCCAGGACTATTCTTGGCTTAGGAGCTGGGCCCCAGGTAGCCATGGATCCCGGGCCACATGAGTCCTAAGAGATAGCGTTTAAAGTGTGAATGGGCTGTGAGGGCCAGTGATGCATATTTGGGCGAGTTTTTCCAGGGAGCACATATGATCTTCATAGCAATCCAGAATCCCCTGGAGCAGTGAATGATCTACATTCCCAGCCAGGCATTGCTTCTTATAAGCACCAGCTGCTGCCCACACTGGATCTTCTTGGCCAGCTTCTTCCTTGTCTGGATAGCCAGGGAGAACTTTTCAAAGTGCAAATGCTATCATGACATCCACCTCCTTCACCCTTCAAAATGCTTCAGTGGCTTTTCATTGCCCCCATCAAATAAGCAAGCACCATGCAATGGCCTCCAGCGGGGCTTACACCACGAGGAGGCCAGTGGGGTCCCTGGTGTGCAAAATTTAAGGAGGCACTCAGTCTCGGCATTGTACAGATGGTGCTTGCCTGATCCCGGGAGTGAGTGCCTTCTTATATTTTACACCCTGGTCACCTCACTCTCCTCACCCTGTTCTGGCCCTGGCTCCCAGGGTGTTGTGTGTTCTCATTCAACCTCATCTTGCAACACCCTCCTTCTAACTGCCCTTGCTCTTTAAGCTCTAGGCCCCTACTCTTTCAATTCCCTCTTTTCAGGAACATCTGCAAGGCTCAGAGTTGAAGCATAGATCATGTGCTTTGGCCAATCAGAATGGATGGTGACTTGAAAACAACTGGCGTGACTCTATCAGAGTGTGTGAGCATCAGCCCTGGGAGCCTGCACATTCTGCTCCCTCTCTGTGGAACACATTTCTTTCTCCTTTGAACATTTTTTTTTTTTTTGGTAAAAATCCTTCCATGTGCATATTATGGACCGGGCTCTACTTTAAATACTTTACAAATATTAACCTACATAATCCACTTAATAATACTGTTATTATACCCATTTTACAGATGAAGAAACTGAAGCAGGGAGAGTTGTGAAGTACACAAGGGCGCACAGTGGCTGACCAGCAGCTGGTGTTGGCATCTTGGCATCCTAGCTCCAGGGTCTATGTTCTGAGCCGCCCTACTAAGCTTTTGCAGCTTCTCTTGATTTGATCAGATTTGTTTGTCGTATGCTCTTAAACAACTGTTTTCCTTTCCTTCCTGGAATTTTATTATCAATCAACCAATCAATCAATCAATCTAGGCTATCATTTCCCCATCTCTGTTAGAATTAAGCTCCAAGATGCAGGAACTTTTGCCTGACTTGTTCACAAAACCTTCCCAACATGCAGAGTAGCTCCCAGCACCTAGGATGCTCTGGAAATGCTGGTTAAATACTGACTGAGTTATATTCATTAGTACATTAATTTAATTACTGTCTGTCTCCCTCTCCCCAGACTATAAGCTCCGGGACAGCAGGAACTTTGCTCATGGTTGTACCATCAGCCGGAGCCCAGTGCCTAGGACCTTGTAGTTCTCAATATTTTTTTGCTTAATTAATGAATACAAAAAATGAGAGGATTGCTTGGAGAGGAGGCTCCTCTGTTCCCACTTGATCTCCTTCTGGAGTAGGCATCTGCTGACTTCCTGAAACCTAGAAGATGTCAAAGTCCAACAAATAGCTCAAAGGATGCAATTTGCCTCACCCACTAGGATTGTGGGGTTGGTCTTGATTATTCTAGACTTGAAGATTTGAGAACATGCTTGACAAAGGTATTTTCTTCCCTCAGAGATGCTCTTGATGACCAATGTTTCTCCTTCTCTCCTGCCATTGGTGGCCTATCCTGGAGCAGCTTTTTTGGGAACTCTTTTCTTAAATGGATGCAGGAGCCAGGATGCTGCTGAGGCATTGGGGAAGAGCAGATCAGAGGATTAGCCTTTCAGATAAGGCCTTCGTCCTTCAAGAAGCTGTTACCAAAAAGGCCAAAACAGAAACATAAAGGATGAAAAAGGAAACCAGTATAACTTCACAAATTACTAGAGTATTTTTACTTGTTTCCAGACTCCTAATTAAAAATTTCCAGCACCTAATCTTGTATTCTGTTAATATCTTAGCTGGATAGAATGTGACCCATGAATTCCACCTCCACGTCCTCAAATAAAAACCTAAGAAATATAGATATTCCCAAATAAGAACTCTGCCCTTAACTGGAACAGAGGCAAGGCACAAAGGCGTAACTGTAGAAAAATTTCCAGATTTATATAAAGGACCTGAATATGTAAGTAAATATGTCTCAATCAAAATAGAGGTAGTTAACTGATTTTGGGTTGATGACCAATTTTGTAAATATAAAACTAATAGGCAACATCATAAAGAATAGATTAATGGGGCTTATTAAATCAAATTTAAAAAATTATACTCAAAAAGCTACTTTTATCAAATTTAAAAGATAAAAAAGATATTGGAAAAAGATTCTTTCAAAAATTATGACAAGGTTCACTATCTTTAATATATTAAGAGGTCTTATCAATAAGTAAGTGTAAAAAGTGATGTAGATAAATGACAGGAGCCTAAAAAAATTTTTTTTTTTTAAATAGCAGGAAGGGTGCCAGCCCCAGTGGCCTACTGGTTAAGCGCAGTGTATTCCACTTTGGCGGCCTGGGTTCAGCTCCCAGGCACTAACCTATACCACTCTGTTAGTGGCCATGCTGTGCTGGAGGCCCATATACTAAATAATAGAGGAAGATTGGCATGGATGTTAGCTCAAGGCAAATCTTACTCAGCCGAAAAAAAAAAAAATAGCAGGTAGGGATGTATATCAGTTTTTTATGGTCAAAAAATCCTGTGTAACAAACATCCACCAAATCTCTGCATCATACACAAGCGTTCATTTGGCTCTCAAGTCTGCAGGCCATCTGGAGTCCACTGACCAGGGTTTGACTTGTCTAGATGGCGTTGCTGATCCTGCCTTGCCTCTGCTCCCAGTATCTCTCTCCTCCTCCAAGGATGTAAGGGGGTGAGAGTAAAAAGGTATGGTCTCTTAAGGTCTAGGCTCAGAACTGCCAAATTGGCATGTCCTCCTTATTTGATTGACCAATGCAAGTCCAATCCAAAGACAAGTGGCAGGGAACTATTTATGCCCCTTTAGTGGGAGGAACTGTAAAGTCCCATGACCAAGGGTGTTGATGAAAGTTAGGGCCAAGAATTTGGGCCAATAGCATAATCTACAATAGGAAGACATAGTTTGGAAGCTCTTGTAGGAAGTAATCTGTGAGCTAGGAGTACTTATCAATGACTTACCTCCATTTGCAGGGGCTGCAGGAGCAGAGTACTGGAGAACAAAGTATCAACTCACTACAGGGCTCTTAAAAGAACTTTATTGCAAAATTGCTTTGAAGTTCTTGGAATACTAGTGAGAACCTGTGCTGAGGCCACCAAAATACCTTCTTGATCAGGCAAATCAGGGATAGCATAGGTTAATTCTCCAGATTCCAAGGGAAAAAGGACATAGGTCTCTTTTGATGGAGTTTTATAGCCTGCATTTGTTATACTTTGCATAACTGGGGAGTTTTCATTGGATGAGCCCTGGTTCATCATCCATGGACTGCTGACATACTGAAACCTTCCTCAACTGAGCAAGTAACAATGACAGTTCACTGAAGAAGGGGACAGAGCTTTGATTCTTGAAGTTCCATGTTGAGGATTAACAAGTCCTGCGATAATGCTGTGTAACAAACTACCCCCAGATCTCAGAGTCTTAAAACAGTGCCTGTTCATTGGGCTCTGGGTTGGCTGGGGCTGTTCTGCTATAGGCTTCAGGCTGCTGCTCTAGTTTCAGGCATGTAGTTTCCACATGTCTTTCATTTTGCAAACTAGGACACAGTCTTTTCATAGCAGAGGGCAGGAGTGCAAGAGGCCCAGCCAAAGCATGCAAGCATATTTTAAACTTCTGTTTGCATAATGTCATGAAGATTCCGTTGGCCAAATCCAGTCAGATGACCATCCCCAACATTACTGGAGCAGGAAATAAACTCTGCCTAATCTAGTGGTTGTGATGTGGCATGGGTGAATAGTTCTAATATGACGATAAAGTGAAGAATTCAAGGGATAATCCAATTTTCATCAGGCGCCTCCCTGAGCTGCTGGAGTTTATATCCACATACTTCGCCGTTATCTGATGGGACTGGCCCGGGATGTGTGACACTTTGGTGACCTGGGCGACAGTTTTAACTTTGAGTTGTTATGCCAGTGCACCATCTGCAAACCTTGCTCAGTTTGTCTGGTCTGCCATGGATGTGCCAGAATTGTCCAGCCAGCTTGTGATCTTGGAAAGGCATTCTTATAGGAGGAAGCCAGAGAACTGCTGTTTTATCAGGACTGTGACTGCCATCACCCTCAAGTCAGGAATCCAGGTCCCAGGTTAGAAGAGATTCTCAATTTCGGAACTGGGCCCAGTCTTCTGGGAATAAATCAGGAAGAAGCTTGGCTTGTGGTTCCCTAAGTCTCACCTGGTAATACTTGTAAGGATAACAATAACAGGACTTATTGCCGTGTTAATGTGTTGGTGCTTTCTCTTGCTCATTCCTACTCTGATATGCCAGTTTACTTCGAGGAGTTCAGATGTCCGTGAATCTTAGTCTCTGAGAGGCCTGCGATCTCATGCACCTCTAAGGGAGTAAGGCCTAGGGGGCGGGAGAAGTTACGTGAGCCCAGCTGTGCTCTGCCTCCTGCAGCACCTTTTAGCTGGTGAAGTGAGGGGGTGGTATTGATGTATTTAGATACCATGTACCGCTCAGATCTAGCCACATGATGACCCCACTACTCCGAGAATTCTGGGTTTCATGAGAGAGTAATCATCTCTGGCCCAATTGAGAGGAACATCTTCGAACCCTCTGAGGTCGTGCTCCTGCCTCATTTCCGTCTAGGGAATCTGGGTCATCCTCCACTTCTGACTGTCTAGGTTTTCAGTTTGAAGTAGCACTCAATTGATTAGCCAACTCAAGTTCTCTGACGTTGGCTCTTTTCCCTGGTTGGTTGTTCATTTTCAATATCCCATTTGTTTATTCAACATATATTTATCGAGTGCTCACTGCATGCTGGGTGCTGTTCTGATGCCAGGGAACAGCCACGAAAAGAGATAACATTCCTGCCTTCAAGGTGCTCACAGCTAGTGGGGAGCAGAAAACAAACAAGCTAGCAACAAAAAGAGGAAAACAGACAATTCAGGGCGTGGTCAGTGCTATGAAGGAATAATCACCAGGGTAACACAACAAAAAGTCCCTGGCGGGGCGGGTGGGTGGTATGCAGAGGGTTATTTTTGATGGGGGTTCAGGGCAGATTTCAGAGATGAAATGACACGGATATTTGAGCTGAAACTTGGAAGATCAAAGTTGAGACAGCCACATGAGTTGCTGGAGGAAGAGCATGCCAGGCAGAGAAAACAGCAAGTGCAAAGACCTTGACGTGGGAAGGAATTGCAGTATTCAGGACACAGAAAAGGGGTGCAGGTAGCCGGAGCATAACAAGCAGTAAGAATGCTCCACAATGGGGCTGGAGAGGCACGCAGGAACCAGGCCATGCAGGACCAGGAGGACAGGCAAGGAGCCTAAAGCTTATTCTGAGAGTAAAAGGATGTCTTCGAAGGGTTTTCTTTCTATTAATACTTTCATCTCTGTGTTATAAAATCTCAGAACTTACAAAAAAGTAGAGAGGCTATTGTAAACAACATAAAAACAGACACACCCTAGTACATCCAGCATTCAGCTTAAAAAATTCTCAACATCTGGCAATCTTGGTTCACCTGTACCTAACACTCCTTTATCTCAGATTATTTTAAAGAAAATTCCAGATATCATAGTTTTAGCCATAAATACTTCAGTATGTCTAAGAAATAAGAACTCTTAAAAACACAACTGTATATCACTATCACACACACAAATTGACAATAATTTATTAATATCATCAAATTGAATATCTCACAAACGCCTTTTTAAAATAGATGGTTTGTTTGAATCAGAATCCAAAGCAAATGGATAGTCATATTCTTAGCTCTATAACAGTACCCACACTCTTGTCTCTCCCAACATTTATTTGTTGAAGAAACCGGATCATTTGTCCTACGGAATTTTCCACCCTTGCATTTTGCTGCTGACATCCCCAAGAAGACATTTAATGTGTCTCTCTTCACCACAATTTCCTGTAAACTGGTAATTGGATATAGAGGTATGATCAGATTCAGTTTCAAGCTTTTGGCAAGAATGCTCCACGGTGGTGCTGTGAATGGCCCATTGCATCACTTCAGAAAAGATGTAATGCCTGCTTGTTTCTCTTTTCTTGATGTTAAGAGAGATGAGTGGTTTCAAGTGTTGTCAGCCAGATACAATCATTAGAATCAGGGGAGTGACGAGCCATGATTTAGCCTGTAAAGATCACTTCGGCCATATGTAGTGAAAGGATTGTGGGCAGGGATGGTAGTAAAAATATTTAACAAACTGTGTGGCATGGATTTTGACCAATTACTGTGGGCTGCAGGCATCCTCACTGACCGTCAGCCCTCATTGTGGGAGAGGAAGCTCGGGAGGCGATTGAAGTCACTTGCAGTGGTGCCTGTGAGAGACGGTGGCGACCGGGACCAGGGAGGAGATGGAGAGAAGGGTGGCTTCAGGGAGCTTTGGAAATGTCTAAGGATGCCCAGTGTGTGGCTGTCTGAACTGGAGCCGTCACTTCTGCCTAGCAACTGTGTATTTATAGGACTTCTGATTTGAACCCCAGCCAACGTATTGTCACTGGTTCTCCTACGACAGCCTTAGATCAAAGCCTGGGTCTAGAAACAAAGATGGTAGTTCTCACGGTCTCTTTTAGATACAAACTGCGTAGGAAAACAGAAGAATCGGTGTACCATTGATGGAAAGAGAAGAAATCTATTGGATTTCTCTTCAAGGAAGAAGAAAAAGATTTAAGCAGCAAAACATTAATACGGCATGTATTGTTTAAAGGAGATTAGGCAGACAAAGTTTAATACATCTATAGAAGCTATTTTTTATGTTTGCTATTTGTATTTATTAAGACAAATGAATATCATAGGTGTAAAATTCACTGCTGATGGCTTCTCAGGTCCTGCTTCCTGCTGAGCTCATCTCCTAATGAAAAGCCGGTGTGTGTCACCACAGCAACCTGCCTGTAACCGCAAATGAAGAACTCAGTTTTATTTCCTAGTCAAAAAATGTATGAGCCAATATTATTCACTTTTTTTCTGTTCGTATGTAACATCTTGGGAATGACCAGTGACACTTTCCTACTGAGAAAGACAACATTTCATGGTAGTCGTAACCACAGCTTCGGTCGATTACTCACATTACTGCATGAGTGACAGCTTTTGTTCAACACTCCACACAAGGGAAAAAGGGCTGAGACCTAAACCACAGCCCCAGCTGTCAGTGGAAATGATAGTTAATGGCACCACCACTGCCTCCGGGGGGCGATTCTTGGTAGAGAGGATTATCTTGCCTGTGGTTTCCAAATCAATGGATAAGAGTGAGTTGTGGCAAAAGTTAAGTAATCCAATTGCTTATCACACTTTAAATATAGACTGTTTTTTTTTTTATTTGGTAAAAGAAATCTAGTTATAAATTATATAAAAAAGATATACATATAAATTATATAAATAAGCATGTATATAAATTATGAACAACTCAAAAAAGCCCTAGGTATGGAATCAGTGGTACTTTCTACAAGTTATTTCAAAAGCTACTCTAAGTTATGGTGGGAATAATTTGGGGCCTCAAAGTATCAATTTGGAAGTCTAAAAGCCTATATTGGAAAGTTAAGGTCCTCAAAGTAGCCAAGACAGATCATAAGAAATAACAGCATTTAGTTGAGAGCCTTCCAGAAAATCTAGATTTATCAAATAGTTTGTCAAATTTCACAAACATCAGTGAAACAAAATATGTTTAAAAATAATATAGGTTTTCTGTAACTATCTCCATATTGGCAAAGTATAATTTCTAAAATTCTTAGGATAATATTTTTTTTCCTCTAGCATCACTTAAAAGAAAGCTTTTATAGGTATAATCCACTTGGAGTTTTAATTTCTCAATAGTTTTCAAACTATTACAAACAGTGTTGGAATGGTAAATCCTAAAATTTATCATTTGAAATTTGTCATGTGATAGAACATTTTACTTCAGAGCTCATAATTGGTGATGATAACATCAAATGTACAGGAAAACTCAGTGATTGCTATCGTGTAATGTGGGTTTATTCGTGCCACCACGGGAGCAGCTAACCATAATAATGCTGCCAACAGAAATTTTAGGTGGATTACAACGAACATTTTTAAACAAGTTTTTGCCTATTTGCCATAAGCAAATTTCCCAAATAATAAATCAATTCTCCTTTAAGTAGTTCATCATTTTGTTTTGGATAATTACTTTTGAGGAGAACTCCCTAAGATATATGACAGAGGTCCCTACTTCTAGTGGGTTCACTCTGCTTCTCTGAAATCCGGTGCCCTCCTCGCTGAAGCGAGGCATTCCGTTCAGACCCCCAAGCTCCCGGTTACAGCTCTCAGATCTCCTCCTGGCTCCAGGCCTGCCGGCCTGTGAGCCTGTGCCGTGTTCACTCCTTCCTTCTGGTCTGTCTGTCCTCATAAGTTTTCTCCGTGTCAGGAGGCCTTCCTCTTATGGCTCCATCTGTAGGTGCTAAGGCAGAAGTGACATCCTCTTCCCCAGGGAGTCCAGAAGGAGCCCGGAGCTCCTGTTCCTCTGGGAGATAAGACCATTGCTCCCTAACCTTCAAATAACCACTGGCATGAGTGAAGAGGGGACCATAACTGTGTTCTTGGTAGGATCCTCAACACTCACAGCCTCCCTCCCACTCTGGGCTTTGAGACCATGAGGGATCATGGTGCTCTTTGTGCCTGTTTAAGACAGATGCCGCAAGAAGCCTGGACTCCCACATCACCTCTCATCCTCAGGCCTTCATCTCCATAATGGTTCTGCACTTCCTTTTCTCTGACTCCATCTCCAACTTTTGAAACTCTTCCATCATGTTCTCTGAACTCACTGTCAGTCACCAGCAAAATTTCTTGTAGCTTTAACACTTCCCCTGAACTGTGCCTTCTTGCTGTGGCTGACCTGACTGCTGACCTGGCTTCCTGGCAGCTCTCTAGACGTGGCTGCTTGCCCTCCCTTTCCTCTTAGACCCCTAGGCCTGGAGGCAGAAGGAGCTTAAGGGCCCTTTTGCTTTTCATCAAAGCATCCATGGCATTCTCCCTGGCTTTGTCCTGAAACTTGCTAGCTTCTTCCTGTTTTAAATATCATATCATCAGACCACGTCACCCACTAGGTCTCTAGTGTCATTATGTAATGATCTTTCCTCCTTATTCTAGAAAGCTTTTACTCTGTTCACTGTCATTCTCTCCAGCGCCACTGCTGACACAAGCTTCAAGACCCATGTGGATGGTGCTTCAAACATGCTGCTCTGTCAATTCCACGTTCTTCCTTCCATCCAGATTTTGCTTTTTGTCCTACCTGAGCCAGCTGTTCCCCTGGGCAGATCCTACAGCCTGCATTATAATGACAATAGCCCCCACCACCGACGTTATCTCAATTTCATCAGTCTCACCCAGTGGCTTCCCAGCTCATCCCCTCTAGTACCCACGCCAGCCGATCATTTGACCACAGTGACTGACAGTCCATCGATCCTGACATCTTTTCATTGTCTCTCACCCACATTGTGTCTTTACTTCCCTCATTGTCCAGCCTAAATTCCTTGGCCTATCCTTTGCCTTTCTCTTCCTTCATTAAGTTCTCCTGGCAGAATCTCGGTCACGATTAAACCCAGCTCTCTGCTGCCGGCTCTGAGCTCTGCACCCTGTGACAGATCCTCAAGTTATAGGAGAAATATTTATCTTTGTATAGGACTCACATTACAAACGAAAGCTATCAAACCGGCAAGTGACAACAATAATGATGATCATCATCAATAAGAGCAGCAGCAAGAACAACATCCTAGCTCACTCGAGGCCTGGCAGGGTTCTCCGTGCTTTAGAAACATTCGCACACCTGTTCTTCACAATAACTCGGGCAGAGGTGCTGTTATCTTCTCTAAGGTCCTGAGAGGCGAAGTAACTTGCCCGAAGTCACATAATTAGTGAGGGGTCGAGTTAGGGTCTGAACCACGCTTCTCTGCTCTCAGGTCTGGGCTCTATGCCTGCTGCCTCCCGACTTGGGATGGATTCAGTAAAACACATGAGTCAAACCAAACCAAAAAAAGAGAAAAGAAAAGAAAAGAAGAAAAGCAGATGTGTTTATGCAGGGGTGTTTCGTTAAGGGCACCCCATGTAGGGAGCCAGCGCCCAAGTGCTTCCTGCAGGCTCTCTGAAGGCAGCTGCTTAGAGTCTCTTTGCATGTAGCCAGTGTGAAATACTCCCCAAACTCGCTGTGCAGATCCTATGACGCCTTTTCTACTCCTCTCTATTTGCCCCATTGTTGGGGTGGGACTTCTCTCCCCACTCGTGTAGGGGAGCTCCGTGAAGACAACACCCAGTATCTCTCCACCCGCTTGCTCACTCCGCCCGGGGCAGTGGAGTGTCTCATCTGGCTGTGAGTTTGGGAGGGCAAACGGGGCAGACATACCCCAGCCCCTTTCTCTTCTCTCCTCTTTTCCTCTTGTCATGAGCATGGGTTCTGTTCTGCTCCCCCGGGAGCTTGGTGGGGGGTCGTCCATCCTGTCCAGCACTGCTGGCTGGGTAAGTCTCTAATTCTGAGGTTCAGTTTTAGGATTCCCACTTGCCCACAGATTTGAGCCACATTCACGAGTATCAGCTCCGTCAGCAAAAGAACATCTGTTTTGCTTTTCCATTCGTTCCATCTGTTGTCTTATTTTTCAACTGGCACAGAACCAGGAAGAAAACAGCGATGTTATGTATTGGGTGTTATGTTGAATTCTAAAATCCACTCACCTGAAGGCCAGAAGTCCAGTGTTTCCTCTTATAGCTTCTTCACACCTCCCCTACAAAAACCCTGAGGGATTATAAATCCAAAAGCTAGTCACGCAAGGAAGCAGTTCTCTGTGGCCATTTCCTCCGCTGCTGCTTGGGGTCATTGCTGAAGCGTGGCCCCGCTCTGTGCGAAGGGCGAGGCTGGCCCAGATCCTCACACAGGCCCCCGAAGCGCTCCAAGGCAAGCGGCTCAGTCTCCTGGGGATGAGCTGCCCAGGGTGCCCCAGGGTGGGCTCCCAACCTGGCCGCCGTCAACACTCAGTTCTACCCGTGCCCGCTGCTGGCCCCCTCTCGGGCGCCTCCTGCCCCAGGAGCACTTCCTCCAAACTGGCTCCAGCATCCGCCCCTTCCAGGCTCGGCTGCCCTCCTCTGCCCCAAGACCCGCTCCAGGGCTGGGCGGCTTTTCTCTTTTATCAAAGCACAGAAGGCTGCTATTCTCTTTATTTTTTTCTTTCTGCATAATTGCAATATTTGCCCTTTTTTTGACTCTCTGTGCCCGTTTGGTCTCTGCAAAATGGAAATTAAAATAGTACCTGCTTCACAGAAAAGAAATGCCGTATCGTATTTACCTTTGAGAAAAGAATCTCTGTTTGGAAAGTGGAGTTGAGAGAAATACAGGGAGAGGCCGGGAGCTGCTCAGGCAGCTGTTGGGGTTCAGGAAAGACAAGGCTGCTTCCAAAAGATGGGCTGGAGGCTAAAACTATTAAATTAGGAGGTACAATCGGCCGACCTGAGAGACTGATTGCATGTAGGAGGCTTCTAAGTAGAGGCGAGGCCACTGTCACGGAGCAAGCACAAGCGGAGGAGGCTCAGGGCGGACAGACGGTGCTCCAGGCCACTGTCCCACGGCCGCGCGCAGCTCATCTGGGTGTGCACCCCACTCACAGCTGCCCCCTTTGAGGCCTACCCTGCACCCGGCAGCCACGTTTGTTGGTTTTCTTAGGTGTAACAGTCAGGGTTTCATCGGGAAAATAGAAGCTGCTTTAGGTGTTTCACGTACACAAGGTTTAGATGAAGAGAATTAGAGCTTGGTTCACTGGTTGCGAGCTGTGGCCAGGCAGGCTGCCCCAACTGGCCATCAACCTACAGCCCTGAGCTGCGGGCTCTTCAGGTGGCCGCGGGGCAGCCGTGAACCTCGAGGCTTCTCTGGACCCTCTCCGTCTGCAGAACTGACGTGGGAGACCCTCAGGGAGCTTGCCCAGAGCTGTCTTGACCCTCCCCTCCGCCGTGTGCCTGCCTCTGGGAATGTGGCCTGCCTCTTCCACCTTCTAAATCTGGTGTGTGTGCCTTAACAGGCCCACTCCAGCCAGGGGGCACACAGAGCAGAGGGCTCTGGGAAACGTGGTTTCTGGCTTCATTGTGTCATGGAGGGGAGAGACCTCTGTGTGGGGTCTGCAAGGCAGACAGCAGGCATCCAGATGGGTCAGTTGATTCCACTGGAAATTCTTTCTCTTTTTTTGAGGAAGATTAGCTCTGAGCTACCTGCTGTCAATCCTCCTCTTTTCACTGAGGAAGACTGGCCCTGAGCTAACATCAGTGCCCATCTTCCTCTACTTTATATGTGGGACACCCACCACAGCATGGCTTGCCAAGTGGCGCCATGTCCACACCTGGGATCTAAACCGGTGAACCCTGGGCCGCAGAAGTGGAAATTGCACACTTAACTGCTGTGCCACCGGGCCGGCCCCTCCGCTGGAAATTCTGACTTATGATTCAGAGACAGTCCTGTCTTTGCCTCTGGCCAGAACCACAGGACAAGTAAAAAGTCCAGAGCTGTGGGGTGGCCATCCTTTGCCCTGTGAGGGGAGAAGCAGATAAACATGCAGGAAGAGAAAGCAGGAAGCGAAGGTGAACAGAAGGGCGGTGAGGAGAAGCCCCGGGGCCCAGAGCAGAGAGAGGGAAGGAGGTCGCTTGAACCATGGCTGGACTTCCTGTCGTGGATTCTCTGAGCAAAACCTAGGTCCTCAGAACAAATTTTCTGTTTTTTTGCTTGAGGTAGCTCAAGTTGGTTTCTCCTCCTTCTCAACAAAGGAAGCTTAAGCAGGATAGCATCCACTCAGGGATGTCTACGCAGCAGTGGGATGGGCGGGTCAGAGGTTCTGGAGAGAGGTCTCTGTGCGGAGAGGACTGAGAGGCCGTCAGTAAACAGAAGCAGAGGAACCGTGAGAATGGAGGAACTCAGACACGGTTACGTTATTCAAAGGTGGGTGATCCTGTGGATACTGGAAGAGTTATGGCTGAGTCTTCAAAATACGTTAGCGCTCGTACAGAAAAAGAGAATCAGTGTTCTACAAACAAATGAACAAAATCATAGTGCGAAATGAAGTGGGAAGGATGAATAGTATAGACAAGTATATAAACAAACACGTCTCCTGTGATAAACACTACGGCAAGTGTGTTCACCTGCAAGAGAGCTTTTCAAGCCTCGATTTTTGGCATACAACTCCATAAGGAATGAAAATAAATCTAATTTTGAACTTGTTTTCCAGCACAACTAGTAATAATTTTGAGTTTAGTGGGATTTTTTTTGTTTGTTTGGTTCTGAGAATGCTGTGCATTTTTATATACTAGGTTATAAAACTTAAGAATTACCAATTAAATTTTAGCCTGTATGCTTAAAGGATGATCATACTGTCATCAAAGCAATATTTTAATAATTCCTTTTTATTTTAGGAAGAAGACACATTCCTATGTTCAAAAAACAGAAATTTCAAAGCTGTAATAACACATTTCATTTACACACTGATGTTGAAATATGATCCTGAGTTAACAGGATATGAATGTCTATGTGTTTTTGTTTTTGGTTTTTTTGTGAGGAAGATAGGCCCTGAGCTAACAGCTCTTGCCAATCTTCCTCTTTTTGCTTGAGGAAGATTGTCACTGAGCTAACATCTGTGCCAGTCTCCTTTATTTTATGTGGGACGCTGCCTCAGTATGGCTTGATGAGTGGTGCTAGGCCTGCACCTGAGATCTGAACTTTTGAACCCTGGGCTGCCAAAGCAGAAGGTGTGAACTTGACCACTATGCTACTGGGCTGGCCCCTCTGTATTTTTTGTGAGGTAGTTTATAAGTTAAACCCATGTGATGGTCACCTATTATCCACCTGCCCAGCTTCTCCCCTTCTTCTGTATAACCTGGCTTCTCTGGTACACATGATTTGATGGGGGAGTCACCATGTTTTTATGACTCCATAGTCGATCGCTTCTGAGGTGCCCCCTGACTGAGGTGGCTCATCTCACTTGGCTGGCTGTGCAAGTGCAGTAGCCTCCTGGTTGGTCTCTTGGTTTCTACTCTGCCCTCCCTGGAGCCTAGTTTCCTTTCCCCAGCCACAGAGATCCTGTTGAAACATGTCAGACTACTTTACTGTCTTGTTCAAGCCCAGCAGAGACTATCCCATTACCCCTAGAATTAAACCCAAATTTCCTTCCTTGGCTGCATGATCTGGCTCCTGGCTACCCCACCAGTAGAAGCCACTACCCCACTAGTGGCTACCCCACTCTTTAACCCCGATACCTGCTCCTCAGGGCCAGCCACACTAGCTTCTTGCTACAACTTAGCCCTGGCTAAAGATGCCCCATCTTGGGTCTTTCTATTTTGCGTATTCTCTCTGCCTGGAACACTCTCCTCCCAGTCATGTCCATGACTCACTCCCTCCCCTCAGTCAGGTCTCTGCTCAAATGTCCTCTCTTCAGAAATCCTTCTCTGACCCTCTGTTTAGAATAGCATGGTCCCTTGTTCACTGCAGACTTCTTCACAGTAGCCAAGACATGGAAACAGTCTAAATGTCTGTCAGTGGAGGAACGGCTAAAGAAAATGTGCTATCTACAGATATGTGCTACATCTATCTACATCTACATCTATAGCTATATAATGGAATGTTATTCAGTTTAAAAAAAAAGGCAATCCTGCCACTTGTGACAACATGGATGAACCCAGGGACGTTATACTAAGTGAAATAAGCCAGACACAGAATGACAAATATTGCATGATCTCGCTTACACGTGGAATTTAAAAAAAGTTGAACTCATAGTAACAGAGAGTAGGATGGTGGTTACTGCTGCTGGGGCATGGGGGAAATGAGGGGAGATTAAAAAAAAGGAGAATGATGTCTGCCAGGGGCTGGGGGGCACTGGAGGGGCAGGGCTCATGGGAGTTATCGGTTACGGGGAACAGAGTTTCAGTCTTGTAGGACGAGAAGTGTGCTGGAGATGGACGGTGGTGATAGTTGTGCAAGAACGTGAATGAACTCAATGCTACCGAAATGTACATTTAAAAATGGTTAAGATAGTAGGTTTTATGTTATGTGTATTTTACCACAATAAAAAAATTAAGTAAAACAGTACTATCCTCTTCTCCTACTTTACTTTTTCAAACAATAATTTCTGATGTTATCTGACAAAACTCTGTGTTGTGTATTGTCGATCTCCCCCACCAGCGGGTAAGATCCTTGGGGACACGGGTTGTGTCTCTTTTTAAAAAATTATCATTGCTGTACCCCCAGTGCCCAGAATGATGTCTGGCATCAACAAGTATTTGATGAATTAGTACATTTCAAACTGGAATTGAAAAAGCAAGTTATTCTATCTTTGGTGGCAAAACTCTGTGAAATATGAAGCTTTGGAGGAATATCTTGATGGCCAAATTTCCCTCCCAATGGAGGATTCTGCTGTGTGGTGGGCGAGATTGGAATTGTCTCAAGGAGAGAGGCAGAGGTGAGAGCCAGAGAGACCAGTCCTGTCTATGTGGAAGCCCTGGCTCCAGGTGTCCCTGAGGGGCTCCCTCTGTCCCCGTGGTATCTCAGCTTCCTCCCAATAAACACTTGTCTTTGATTAAAATAGTGTAGCTGGGGTTTCCATCACTTGCTGCCCAGAGAGTCCTGACAAAGCAGCTTGTCAGTGTACTGTCACTATTCCCAAAAAACAAAGGCTATAATGAAAGTGGGAAAAAACGTATTAGGAAATAATTAAGGGAGCGTTAACTGAATTTACTACAGCAGATGTTGCCACTGCCTCGCCCGCCTGCATCTTCTCAGCATCCTCTCTTCTTGTCCTTACTCGCTGCTGTGTTGAACTGTGACAACTTCCTAGTCCCGGCCTGAAGGCTTCCCTCCGTCTGAGTGCGGGGGATGCCAGTGTCCCTGGGAGCAGCTCTCAGACAATGAGGAAGGGAGTTGGAAGATAAACACCCACCTCCTCGCCCCTGGGGTAGGACGTCCTTGAGGCGTGTGCCGTGCCATCGCCCAGAGGTCTTTCGAGGGTTGAGTCCAGTTGCCGACAAGTTTCCTGTTTGGTACCTCCTGTGTGGACTTCCTCCCTCCAATCACCTCACCAGCCCCTGCCTGTGCCTCCCTGAGTCACCACCCAAATGACCCTTGGCTCAGGCTCTGCTTCTGGTGTAACCCACCCTGCCTGAGACAGTTTCTATATACAATAATTTCCATTTAACATGAACAAATAAATTAACAATGAAGAATGAATAAATACAGCTTACTGTAAATCAGTTTATAAATGAAAAAAACATGAAACTAAAATAAAACAGTGAACACATATAGGGCTTACTAGATGCCAAGCATTGTTCTAAGAGCTTCCCATGTAACTTTTTTGATTCTCGCAAAAACCCTGGGAGACACATGCTAAATTGAGACAGTTTTAGGAACTTTCCCAGGTTTGCACAGCTGGCAAAGCACGGAGCCAGGATTCACACTCGGTCTGGCTTCTGTGTCTGTGCTGTTAATCAGGATACTATATTAAAGAATAATTTTAAAAGATTAGTTTTCATTAATGCCATGCTACCATGCAAGTATTGCTTATACACGTAGTGTCTATATAAATAGTGTAGAAAACTAAGGACAGTTGAGATCACCACAATCTCAGGAAGTGAGAGTCACTGTATAAATGGGAGCAGTTATGACACGAGCACTTTCCTCAAATCCCGTGATAGTCAATCAGTTGTTCATGAAAGAGGTTTGTCATCAGTGTGTGACGGTGAGTGACCACCAGCACAGCCTTTGTGATGGGCGGCAATGTGGCTCTCGGGAGGAGAGTGGGCAGCCACAGCGCACAGCTGAAACCAGCCCGTGCAGGGGGGGATGGCCCTGTCAACCACATGAATGTGGACTGGGCTGCAGCTGAAAAACTGAGGTTCTTTGGGCTTGCGGCCCTGGCCAAGCCCTTGCTGGCCTCGCCCTCCAGGCTGGTGGTCAAATGACTGGACACTCACAGTGCTGGGCCTGGCTCTCTGAGCTGGAGGAGTGCGACCACAGGGCGGTGTGCACCCTCTCGGGCCTTGCAGTCTCCTGGGGGAAACAGGCTTGTGAAGATAACTCAGATTTTCTTCTTTTATGAGAAAAACTTCAGGGGAGGTTGTTCAGAGCGTGTGACCGCCTTCTGCAGCTTCCACTCCTTGGCTGCAGCTGTGGCCGCGAGTGTGGTTACTTCAGAAGAGAGAAGAAGCAAAACAGAGAGTCAGAGCGCCGGGAGCTCTGCGGGTGTTTTCTTACAGGTCTTCAGAGCAGAGGAAGTCGAGCAGCCTCCCGGCTCCCGCGGAGGCCGCTGCCCTGGGAGTCTGAGCGCCTCCAGGCGCCCGGAGGAAGGGAGGAAGGGTGACGTCAGCCAGGTGGGGGATGCCAGCCGTTTCTTCTTTCTCGGGGTGACCCACAGGAAGGAGAGAGGAAGTCAGGTCAGCAGGGCTTGACACCTCCGTCCTGGGAAATCCTATCAGGTGACTGAAGAGAAACCTAACGGCCCAGGTCGCTGCGCGCTGCCAAGAGATGGAGGTGCTGGGGGAAACCCCAACCACAGGCCCGCGGAAGGGAGGGAATCAGGTCTTGCCCAAAACGCAGACAAGAAGAGCGCTTCTTCAAATTCACCTGGAGTGACAAGAAATATTTCCGTCTCGAGTGTTTTCACTTTCCCAATGGCAGTAGAGACTTTGTAATATGTCATTAGATTTCCCCTCTTGTGATTAGCTTTCCTTTCTGTTTAGGAAGAAGATGGTCTGGGAGGATCCAGGCCATGCCTTTTGCGTGTGTGTTTAATAGGCTTCCTAATGAAATCGTAAATGTGACCAGAATGGAAGTCATGATCAAAGATTCTAACCAGCAAACGATGTTTCTGATGTTCAAAAAGGGCAGATCATATATCGTGAAGTTTGGAGATGTTGAATCTTAATTAAAGACGTTGACATATGCTTAAAATTGTCTGGAGTAGTAAGTCTGCTATAATTGGGAAGAAGCAAGAGCATTTGAAGAAGGAAAAAGATGAGAACTTTACTTCTCTTACTTGGCATTGTGGTACCCACTGCCTTTCAAAATCATAAGAAAGGGCAAAAGCTTTCAATGTCAGCCATCTCAAATCCTTTGTGGAATTAGGGAAATTACAGTTAAAACAAGTAGGTAAGCAAACAAACAAAAACACAAAACAAAGAAAAATTTAAAATGTGAGAAAACAAACTTGCAAAATGTGATGAGTAGCAAATAAACAGAATGGCCAGACAGGCTTCTCTGATGGGAGAAGTCTTGAGAAGGGGGGCCTAAGAGGAAAGGATATGAACAAACATTCTTCCTTAAATGTGGAGAGAATGGGTGTCAGGAGCAGTAGAATTCTGAGTCGGCAGTGACAGTGTTTGCTTTAAAGCCTTTAAAATGCATTTAAAAATCTATTTAAAATATGAAATACACATATTTCTTTACTTAGGTAAAAGCCATAGTCAAGATATGGGGCTTCATGAGGCCAGCCCGGTGGCGCAGCAGTTAAGTTCGATTGTTCTGCTTCTCGGTGGCCCGGGGTTCGCCGGTTTGGATCCCGGGTGCAGACATGGCACCGCTTGGCAAAACCCATGCTGTGGTATGCGTCCCACGTATAAAGTAGACGAAGATGGGCATGAATGTTAGCTCAGGGCCAGTCTTCCTCAGCAAAAAGAGGACGATTGGCAGTAGTTAGCTCAGGGCTAATCTTCCTCAAAAATATAAAAAAAAAGATATGGGGCTTCAGTAGCTATGTCAGGTGAAGTCCAACATGGATGAACCAGAGCAGCAGGTAGCTCTCCTATTAGGAGGTCCAGGATCCTTTCATTCTGTGGTCCTCCACCTTCAGTACTTGGACTGTGAGGTCACTGTGCATACTTATGTCAAGCTGGTGAACAGAGAAGGAGCATGCAATGTTGCACATAGAGGGTGGCAAACAGCACTTCCCTCCCATTCCATGGGCTAGACCTCGGTCCTGGTCCACACAGCTGAGAGGAAACTGGGCAATGTGGCTGCGCTCTGTACCAAGAAGAGGAAAGAGGTTCGGTGAACGTCGAATCAGGCTCTGCCCCAAAGCACCCCCAGGTGGGATGCACAGAAGCTGAGTCAGCGTCTGTGATGAGCATCTCTGCTGCTGCTCATTCAAGAGTTAAAACCTTCAGAGATTGTCCTAGAATGTTAAAAGGAAAGATATTTCATAAATTCCACTGAAGTCTCTGCCATTCCTTGAGGTCCTTGGCCATCCCACAAAGTCCCTGCAGATGTCGTTTTTCCCCTTTGGCAACCAAACCTCTTCCTCTTTCCTAATGGTGCTTGTGTCTTCTTTTGGAGAATCTCATCACCCTCAAAATGTGTTGTCAGTCTGGTAAGTCTGGGTTTCCTGTACTCCCACCAGGGAATCCAGAGGGGTACCTGGATGAGTGGCCGTGAAAGGGCTGAATAGCGGCAGAGCACTGTGTGATCCAGTGCTGGAAGGGGAGAGGAGGGTACAAGAAGACTGGGCAGGGGTCTGCTCTGCTGTCCATGGGGTCACTAGGAGTCGGAGTCCAGTCGACGGCACCGACAACAAGCCTGGGAGATCCTTCTACCAGATTTTTCTTTCCTCATCACTATAGGATTGACTGCCACGGAGCAGTCAGCTGAGCCAAGATCAGCTGATTTGACTGCCACCGTCAGGGTTTGATTCTGGAGCAGGGATGCAGAGATGGGAACAAAAGTGTCTGAGGTTACTGATGGCTTCCTTCCTGGTGTCCTGCAGGAGGGCTGAGTAGTTTCTGGGGCTGAGACCTTGTGGGATTGCCAGGTACACCTTGTCGGTTTTGAGCACGGTTCTTCAGTTTGGTCATCCATCCATGAGCTCCGCCATATACCTTCAAGAGTGTTATCCTTTAAAATTAGTCAGAATTGTTTTTTAATACGTCTGAACAAAGAACCGTAAAGGATATAATGTTGAATGCATCAAGCTTTCAGAGTCAGATTAGAGAGCAGCAGGCATTCCCAGATGAGGTGCGGGCTTGGCTGGAGCAGAGCAGTTAAGGGCATGAGCGGAGGCTTCAGCCACACTCGGCTTTGTCACTTATGAGCTCAGTGACTCTGGACAAGTTGTTTGACCTCTCTATAAGCCTCATTTTTTTCCCTTTATAGAATGAAAATAAGTCTATCTTCCTTAGATGGTTGTCATAATTAAACGAGATGCTGCATATGAAGCACTTAGCTTGGGTAGAGATGACTTACTGTTAGGAACCATTGTTTTTACTTGCGGAAATATTTGGCTGCACAGACCTCTTCTCTCTAAGCTCCATTTCCCTGAGGCTAAACACAAATTTGTTAAGATGTTCTTGGACTTTGCAGTCTTCACATTGAGGTTATAAACCTTCAGTTTACACACAGTTTTGACTTGTAATTTGAGAAATTGTAACATGTCGGTGAGGCTTGCCCTTAGCAACTACAGCAAAGTAGGAATAATGACTACATATACTGTTGAAACAGTAGTTTTTAAAATAATTTATACTTCATCAAAGCACTATGCGTACAGGCGTTGCTGCTTTAACGTTTCGTATGTTCTTGAAAAACCTCATGTTCTGCAAAATCTCAAACTAAAAATAACAGGGCCTATGGGGACAACGAGGTTGAGGACAGTCCATTCAATACTTCTTGAACTTTCTAATCAGAGCATTAACAAAAACAACAAAAATTCCAATCAAATACAAGCATTTTTTTTTTTTTTAAAGATTGGCACCTGAGCTAACAACTGTTGCCAATCTTCTTTTTTTTTTTCTCCGCAAATCCCCCCAGCACATAGCTGTGTATTTTTAGTTGCAGGTCCTTCTAATTGTGGCATGTGGGACACCTCTTCAACATGGCCTGACGAGCAGTGCCATGTCTGTGCCCAGGATCTGAACCAGCGAAACCCTGGGCTGCCTAAGCAGAGTGCGCAGCCTTAACCACCCGGGCACGGGGCTGGCCCCACAAGCATTGTTAAGAAGTTTCCACTTGTCGTCACAGTGAATCAACCCTTTGTCGTGGGCCTAAGGAGAACGTTTTCACCCCAATTAAAAATCCCACCTGCAGTGCAGCCATTTTTATTAATCCGTTGTTTTTAAACAAGAGGGAAAATCCTTTCAGCTTCTTCGTCTGCACTGGCTGCTTCCCAGATCGTGGAAAGTTTGGCAATTCTTGAATCTAAGTCTATGGAACCAGCCACTACTTGCATGGAAGTAAAGCTCTTCTGTAACTTTCCGATTTTTCCTTAAGCTTTTGAAATATCACTGAAGTTTTCTCCTGATGCTGAAGAAACATGTCCTTGATAGACTTAAGGTATTAATGTGCTGGGAAGAATCTGGTGTGAACCGAAATGAAGTCCACATTTTACCAACGTTATGTTCCTATTTGCCAATTGGGTATGAGGTAGTCGCATATTAAAAAAACACATGTTACAGCAGAACAAACTGTGTAAGAGGAAAAAAAATCATTTAATACTGTGCAGTAATGGATTAACCTTGTCCAAAGAGAGATGTGGCCTTTTCCCTCAGCTTCTGGGAGGTCACCTCTGAGCCCTTGGACTGTCCTACCTCATAAGAGTATTGTTGTTTACCTGGGGCCCTTGGGCCATGCCAGATAGCCTATGCTAACAATACGGTTTATGGGGGTTGGGGGCCTTGGGTACAAGGTATCCGTTTGACTTTTGAAAGGGCTGGATACTAAGGTCAGTCATATGGGTAGTCAACCACGTCTATGTGACCAAGCCCCAATAAAAACTGTGGACACTAAGGCTTGGGTGACCTTCTCTGGTCCATGCATATTGCCTAGCATCATCACTGGGGAAACTTAGTACTGTCTGGAAGAGGACTGCTGGATGCTCTGAGTGTGGAACCCTTCCGGACGCTGCCTCATGTGCCTCTTCCCTCTGCTGGTTTTAGTCTGTGTTCTTTTGCGTTTAATAAACCATAACCATGAAGATAATGCCTTTTCTGAATTCTGTGAATCCTTCAAGGGAACTATTGAAACTGAGGATGGTCTGGGGATCCCCGAACTTGCACATGATGTCAGAAAGGAGGGTGGTCTTGAGGACTCCAAAACTTTGCAAATACTGTAGAATCTATTAAAAAAATCAACAGCTCTCTGATCCATGTGTTTTCATTCCTGAAACACACTTCTCCAAGGCAATCACTTTCAATTCATTTAGTTTCAGTTCTTAGCTCAATTTCTATTTAGCCGTATATCACTAAAAACTTTTAACATTGCGTTTTCCCTGTTTTAGATAGCATCTAAATGCTTCAACTATAGAAAATTATGATTCACTTATTTTACCCTATATACATATATGCTTAGCCTCTCCTATCTTCCTGTTATAGCTATATTACATTTTTGGAGATAAAGTTTACATTATCATGAATAGGTAATATTGCTCACAATATTTGTTTTACATTATTAATTGTTTTCTTGCATAACATTTGTTTTCCAGGAGTTAATAATTGGTGTTTGGTGGGTTTTCTTAGTTTTCCACATACTCATCACAAATTCACCATCTTCCAACCCCAATCTCTGACAGAGGTGAGATTTCTTTGTAGTACAGGCAAACATATATTAGTTACATCTTTTTCTTGGAGACATCCCTCTGGGACTCCTCAGTCCTTCAGTTCCAACAAGTGCTGGTTGGTCTTGAGGCCTACCCCACAACTGTCTTCTCAAGATGATCATGGTAACATGCTGGAAAATCTCCTAACTTCTTTCCTGTGTTGGATTCTCTGTTTCCTGGATCCCAGGTCTTCTTCCTTGAATTAACTTTTCCTTTTGGTCAAACACTTTCTTAACTTTCTCAAGATCCTTCATGAGAAAGGGTACATGGGAAGTAAAGTTATGGGATCTCGCGTGAATGAAAAAATATCCTTATCGTAACTGTTGATTGATAGTTTGGCTGAGTATCAAAGTCCAGTCTGGATGTTACTTTATTCAGATTTATTCAGATATTTGAAGTATTGCTTCATCAACCTCTAGCTTCCAGAACTGCTACTGAGAAGTCTGATGATGTTCTGTTTCCTCATCCTTTGCATGTGACCTGCTTTTCTGTCTTGAACTTTGAAGCTCTTCTCTGTATCCAAGATTGTCTGAAATATAATGATGTACCCTGGGTGTGTCTTTTTTACTCATTTTGATGGGAATTCATTGAGAAATTTTCTTAAATAATTTCCGTGATGATTTTCTTCCTTCAGTTATTTCTTTTCTCTTTCTGGAGCTCCTATTATTTAGGTATTGGACTTTTTGGCTCAGTTCTTTAGTTTCCCTAATTTTCTTTATACTTTTTCAGCTCTTGGTCATTTTGTTCCTTCTTGGAGATTTCTTCAAGTTTATCTTTCAACTCTTCTATTGATTTTCAAACTTCTGTTGCTATACTTTTAATTTCTAAGAGATTCTTGTTCTCTAAATGTTCTTGTTTCATGAATCTTCTCTTACTTTTTGAGTTTTTGTTTTTTTAAAGATTTTATTTTTTCCTTTTTCTCCCCAAAGCCCCCCGGTACATAGTTGTATATTCTTCGATGTGGGTCCTTCTAGTTGTGGCATGTGGGACGCTGCCTCAGCGTGGTTTGATGAGCAGTGTCATGTCCTCGCCCAGGATTCGAACCAACGAAACACTGGGCTGCCTGCAGCGGAGCGCACAAACTTAGCCGCTCGGCCACGGGGCCAGCCCCTACTTTTTGAGTTTTTGTTCTGCATTATTTTTTTTACTTTGCTTTATCTCTGTTTCCTCCAAATTTATTTTTTCTATTTGTTTTTTTGAACTTTGTCTTTTACCCCAAAATGTTTTCTGATCATTTGTGATTTTAGGTTTAATACTGAAGTCCTGGTTATTGGAATGGGTACATTATATGCATAGATGGATCTTCTTGACTTACAAGCATCCTAGTAGAGTGATACTTGAAACTACTGTGCTTCACGTGGGGAGCGTAAGATGTCAGTTTGTCTTTTCCTTTGGGCTGGTCAGTTTTCCTAGAGGAAATCTTCCAGTCACCTGCCTGAAGGATTTAAGCCTGCTGGTAAGCATTTTGGAAGACTAGTGGTCTCACCATTCATGATGAGTCATGGTGACTTTCAATTAAAACCTAATCTTATCGAGACACTTCACTTCCTCCTCAACTCTGATAGATTTCTAGAACCTTGCTGAAAAGTAAGTTGCTAATCTTCAAACAAGATGTGGCGGGGTAGTGGTTGGCCTGACCAGGCTGGAAGGAATCTAACGTCTTCCTTTATGTATTTTCAACCAGTTGTCCTATTTTCAATCCTACTCTGAACTTCCTCTTTCAGAGGTGATTGGTAGCCCAGGGCTTGGTTCTTCTGCAGATCCAGTGTGAACTGACTTTCAGCTTGTCAGATTCCTTTCAGCTTTTTGGGTCCTTGTCACAGTGGAGAAATCGAAGTGGAAGTCAGTTATTACCTGCTCATCCTCTTTCTGTCTTCCATAACTTTAGTGACATTTACCATCTGCTATTGTCTTGTTCTCTTTCTCTTTGAGGCTTTGTAGTCTTTTTATCTCTTTATTATTGTGGTCCGCAGCCACAAAGGGCAAGGAATGACAGGTCCCGCCAAGGCTACTGGGTTGTTTAAGCAACCAGACTTTATTGATAAAGGGAAACAAAACGAGGAGCAGGGATAAAGGAGAACAACAAATCGATACTTACAACATCCACAGCCAATTGGCCAGGGAAGTCCCAACCGTTTGTACGGTGGGTGGGAGTGCTGATTGTCCGGGTCTGAGGCAAAGCAGCCTTTCCTCAGTGCGACACCCGATTGTTCTATGCTTGTGACTTCCTTTCATCTTAAGGTTTCTCCAGGTTTTGACTCAGGGTTTCAGACATTTGGATACTTTGAGTTATTTCTTCTTGTTCCCACGGATGGGGGGTTTCTATCTTTTTTGTTCCCACAGATGGGATGTTTCTAAAGTCCAGTCAGGTGCCCGTCAGGGTGGCCAGCCTAGACAAGGAACATGACACAAGACATATTCTTTGTAACTTGTGCCTTAGAGTCAGGGCTGAAGTGGCTATCTTTTGCCCCGAGCCCAGACACATTCCTTTGTGTAGGGCCCGGGCCCCGTGTCCTCTGAAGGCGGGGAGGTCAGTGAACTCTGTACAATTGTTATTACAGGAGTTCTGAAAGAAAGTTCTGAAAGGAGAGGTAATACACGTATTCCATCTTCCATGTTTCATGTCTTCAAACGCATGACCTCCACCATCACTGCAGCAAGGGAAGAGGGAACTGGAAGGCTTCCCGTGGGCTTTACTTAGTCCTTGGCCCAGAAGTGACACACATTACTTAGACTCAAAATAGACTGGCCAGAAAAAGTCAACAGATCCCATTTAACTGCAAGAGGCTGTGAAGTGTTGTATCCCATGTGCCAGAAGGATACGAGATCTGGATATTAGACGGCACAAGTGATGGTGACCACACGTTTATTGAGCTCTTACTATGTCAGGCATTGCGTGATTACACAGATAAACCTACTTTATACTCCTGAAATTCTTTGAGGCAGCTACTATTTAGATCATCTTTTTATATACAAGGAAACTGGAGCACAGAGAAATTAAGTGTCTCACTTCCACTCAACAGACAGTGAGGAGAAAAGTCATGATTGGACCCAAGCAGCCTGACTCCAGAGCATTTGGACATAACCACTGGGCTATTTTTTCCTCATATTTAATTAATCCACAGAAGTTTATTAAGGAATAATTTTGTGCCAGACACTGTGTGAGATATATAGAATAAAATATGAAAGAATTTGTGTCAAAATGCTGGCAGTACTCATCTATGGATAGTGAAATCATACGCGACTTTTTCCTTTTTTTGAGCTCTTCTGGATCATCTGGTTTTTTTTTTTTCTTTCTTTTCTTAGGAAGATTGGTCCTGAGTAATATCTGCCACCAATCTTCCTCTTTTTGCTTGAGGAAGATTGTCCCTGGGCTAACATCTGTGACCGTCTTCCTCTATTTTGTGTGTGAGATGCTGCCACAGCATGGCTTGATGAGTGGTGTGTAGGTCTGCACCTGGGACCCAGACCTGTGAACCCATGAACCCCAGGCTACTGAAGCAGAGCATGTGACTTTAATCACTACACCACCAGGCTGGACCCTGGATCATCTGATTTTTTATGTAAAAGATCCTGCATAATTTTATAACCATTAAAAACTATTTTCATTTGAAAAACTAGTAAATAGGAATTTGGCTCAGGTACTTTATGAATTGGTTCAGGGATTCAGGAAACAGTAATAATGACTTATCAAATCCTAATAAAACAAAAACAAAAACTTATTATTCACTGGACGGTTATGGATTCAGAATTCCTTCTTCAGGTAGTCTGGGGAAAATCTAAATCTGCTGTATGCAGCTTTGATGATGGGAGCTAAAGGGTCAGTATTCTTTGGAAAAACGCACATTTTTTTCAAAGTTTTTCAAAGCTTAGTGCCATTTCAGGGGCCACCCAGAGAACAACTCACTTCTTGAGATCATTGGGAAAGGAAGCGCATGGCCTGGAGGGTTCAGTACAAACTGTGAAGGGCTATTCCTTGTCTGACTTTACAAGTTCTATGTATCTTTTCAAGCCTCAAGTAAATTCAAAGCTCAAATTCAACTTAAATTCAAAACTTAAAGCTTGGATGAAATGCCTCAACTTTCCCGTCATTCAGACGGTCAGTCCCCTCTGAGTTCCTGAGTCTGTTGGCATCTCTACCTCATGTAATCTTAGTAACGTTTTATATTCTCCATGAATCATGGTCATAGAAACACAGAAGATTAGAAATGGAAGAAAACACAGTTCACTGGATCCAGTTCTTCTTTTTCAGATGATGTCGCTGAGATGTAAGGCGGGCTGAAAGCTTTGCTCACAATCGCACATCATACCCGTTGCAGATGTAGGACCAGAATTTGGGACTCCTTCTTAAGCCAGAGGTCTTTCTGCTATAGTCCTTCATGGGTTGCGGTGTTTTTTTCTCTAATACTAATGTTCTTGGAGGAAGAGATCGTGTCTTTTTCTTCTTCGTGAGTTGAAAGAACTCATTTAGCAGATCAAGCTGAGAGGCATAGCAACAAGTAAAGCTTTGCCCCAGGAGGGCAAAGAGGTAACGGAACATTCACGATTGGTACTATCTATCTAGATCTCAGCGTTGAAAAGGATTCAGAGGCTACCTCTAAACCTAGTAGGAAAGAATGTCATGACAGACTAGTGACGTCTGCCCCGGGTATAGGAGGAGGGGATGCATTGCATATGCCAGATATGTGTTTTTTCCTCTGGGTAATAATCAGTCCTCTTCAACTGTATGAACCCCTGGGAAGGTTGTACATGGAGGAGAGGAGAATATGGAGACCTACTCGGTGATCAGAAGAGAGGAGTCAACCCTAGCTACCAACGTGGCGACGTATGCTCCTGCCAGCTTGTCTCTCTGTTCTTCTCTGTAACCTCTAAAGCTATAGCACGTCCTAGGTGCTCAGTAAGGACTTACTAACTGATTGAAATTAGGATATAAAGAAATATTTTCACAACAAAACTGTCTCATTCTTCTCTGATAACCCTGTGCCAATCATAGTACTTGGCACTTAGTAGGTGCTTTAAGATTCCTTGTGGAATAGAAATATGACCTTCAGAGAATGACCATGAATCTCTAGATTATCAATGCACAATCCTATCTGACTTAAAACTGAGACTATTGTAAGCTGATGACTGTATTATGTGAGTATAATGTCTTCTGTATTCTTTGAACCGCCTCTCAAAGTTGCCCAGATGGCATGGAAGAAAAAGGGGGATTCAGAAAAATCTTCTTTAACATACTGGATTTTATGAGTCAAATTTCAGGGAAAGTCTGACTCCGCGTGGACTTCCATTCGGTATGTCATTCTTCTTCCGTAGTCTTGGCTTGCATGATGTCAGGAGTTCCGGGAGTCAAAGTAGCGTGGGGGCATGGATCCAATATTGACTCATACTCAGTGGAAGAAATCTACACCAGAGTCTGGATGAGATAATTTGGTTGTGAGTGCTAGGGATATGACTGCTGATCACAGAGGAAAAAGGGCAACCAAGGTGTAAGTTTTGTCTCACCGACTACCTACTCAGTTAAGACCGAGGATAGTACGAGATACGATCGAAAATCTTGCTGACGTTTAATGCATAACCATAGCCAGTTTTCAGAAAGAAAGTCTAGCTGAAAAGGAAAGAAAGTTTTCAGCCCCTTTGTTTTAGTAATATGGTCACACTTTGGCTCCTGGTGGGTTTGCAAAACTTTTAAAAGGATATCTTGGTGGTGAATTATTCTGCAGTCTCAGTGTTGGCTGAACCAACAAAGTGTGAAACCTCTAGTTTGCATGTGCAACATAAGGTGTTTTACAGGCAGAAAAGAGAGAGAAACGTCTTCTTTGGTAAAGTTGACAAGACAGGAAAAGACATAAAAGGGTTTACTACTGTAGTGACAACATTCTGAACCAAAGAACCATAGGTTGAAAAATGAAAATCTAATAGCATGTGATTCACTTCTAGCCTGGGATGCAGGAGCACTTGCATAATTTGCAGGAACCAGTGCAAAATGAAAACGGGGGCGCTTTGTTAAAAAATTATTAGAAATTTCAAGAAGGTAATGACAGTGTGGGCTGTTCCAAGTGCAGGGTCTTCATAGACTGTACAGGTCTCGTGTCCATGAAGTTGGACCTGCCGGGATGTCTAACCAAGAATTTCAAAACTGTTATTTGCAGTCTTACTATTTTTAAGGAATTAACGAGTGACTACTGCCTCACAAATTATACAGGAAAAAATCCCAGAAATCAAAGCCTGATAGGATGTAATTATTTGAATTCACATATCTAACACAGTTGTAGGCACATACAATAATCTTAGCGGATATTGATTGATTAGGGAGACAGTTGGATTAGGGAAAAGATCTTGGTTCTACGCTCAGCTCTGCATCACCCGGTTTAATGAATTTAAGCACAGTACTTTGTTTTTCTGGGTCTTCATTTAAAAATCTAAACAGTGAGGGAATAGACCATTGATAATCTCTATGATTCCATAATTCCATGCTGTGCTTGGTCATGCCATCAAGAGTTATTAGAGCTTGGATTTTAGCCATGTAGTTACTAATCCTGAACATCTGGCCATATGGTAAACATATTCCTAGTAAATATCTGCAATTTTGATTAGGCATTCTCAATTTGCAAATGCCCAGACAATATATAATTCTCAATTAAGGATCCCCAATCCTTAACTCCTCATCCCCACACCATATTCCACTGGATAAATCAAGAGATGCACAAAACCAATTTTTACTCCTTTCCAGAAGGTTGGGAATATTCCTTCCAGTAACTCGGAGTTTGGCCATTGGTTTCCTAGATGATATTGAGGCTTTGGTAGGTTTTCTTGTCGCTGTGTCACACTGTAAGCACATAATCTGGGCCATAGTTCTCCTTGAGGAGAGCTACACCAGAGCTTTGCGGGCAGCAGCATAATTTCCGCACGTTTCATTTGCTTAACATGATGCTTTATTCTCACAGAGATGTTTTGACATTGTTTATTCCTGGGAAGATAGCCC
Organism: Equus przewalskii; assembly: GCF_037783145.1. Classification (NCBI taxonomy): domain Eukaryota; kingdom Metazoa; phylum Chordata; class Mammalia; order Perissodactyla; family Equidae; genus Equus; species Equus przewalskii. The sequence goes on along the minus strand of NC_091835.1, from coordinate 84,237,606 downwards.
CTCAAAGAGTTTTCTGGCCTTTTTCACATAAAATAATACATGGAATTGCCCCAGGAAGTAGGAGTTGGCTAAAGAGACATAGCATCGTGTTTCCAACATTAGTCACAAATCCTACTTAATTAAAAACTAGTTTCCTACAGGTTAGGTCTGATAGCATTGGGATTGGAACTTGAGGGAAAATATCTCAAAGGAGATTCCTATGTTAGCACTCAAATTCACATTTACTCAGTGCTGTCTATGGGCAAACCTCCATGCTTAAATGTCTGTAGGGAAGAAAAGTGTGTTATAGAAACAATGAAACAATTTCTGATTCTCAGGAGCTCTGTGTAAGATGGGAGAGTGACTGACTCTCATATGACGTTGAGGGGTCAGGACTCAAAGAAGAGTATGAACCAAGTGCTGGGCCCGGGTAGAGGGTGTGAGATTACTTTTAAGCAGGATAATTTTGGGAGAACTCATGGAGAGAATGGTTTTTAGACTGGGCTTGGATGGATGGGTACCACCCTGAGGGGCACGGATGAGGGGAAAGGGAACTCAAGGCCAAGGAGCAAAGGTTCAGGGTGCGTTTTCTTAGGGATGACCAGTTTCCAACATGCCTGAATAACAATGGATAACTTCTGTGGAGTGCTCACTGCCTGCCAGGCAAAATTCTTAGCACTTTATTTTTCTCTAATTTCATTACTGATAGAAGGCTAAACTAATATTAGGCCCATTTTAAAGATAAGGAAACTGAGTCATAGCAGAGTTGAGAGGCTTGCTCAAGATCACATAGCTAGATAGTAGTGGGGCCAGAATTCAGTCTGCATTTATAACCACGATACTCTGGTATATACAGTGCAGGTTGAAATGCAAGCTGGACTGGAACCAAAGAGCTGAGGGCCTTCCGTGCCACCCGGAAGGGTTGCGCTTCATAAATAAATTACTAAGGGAGGAGAAAGAATCCTATTTTTTGTATTTGAAAGGAAAATAAAGAGTTAAAAAAAGATTCTCCACTATTAGTGATTATTTGGAACAATTGATCATCTAGTGCTATATTGTTCAATATGGTAGCCTCTAGCCATGTGTGGCTATTGAGCATTTGAAATATGACTAGTCCAAATTGAGGTGTGCTGTAGGTATAAAATGCACACCAGATTTCTAGGATTTAGTATGAAGCAAAGAATGTAAAATATCTTAATAATTTAGTGTATTGATACATATTGAAATGATATTTTGGACATATTGGTTTAAATACAATATATTTTAAAAAATTATTTTTACTTCTTTCTTTTTACTTTTATTATGGGGCTGCTAGAAAATTTAAATGTAGCTATTTGACTTACATTATATTTCTATTGGGCAGTGTTGGTCCAGAGCAATTTAAAAGCTGTGGTAGATGTTTTACTAACCAACTTTGATGAAGAACTTCTTCACCACATCGGTCTTTTAACCACATTCTTTCCTTGCTTTCTGGTCATTTGCAAGAAAATTCTTAAAAGGTATCCCCTTTGTAAAGGTTTGAGAGCCCCTAGAATTTCCTTTTTCGCTTGCTCACGACCACAAACAAATGATCAACATGCTCTGTGGATGAGGAGTCAACATTTGACAAGGAAAGGGAGGAGGTGCAGAAAAATTTCCCATCCCCAAATGGTGTGAAGAAAAAGTGCTTTCAGAGGATCCCACAAGAATGGCACGGGTGGGCATAATGGGTCTGTCTCATCGTCAAAAGACCCAAGGAGTTGAAAGGAAACTCTAACTACAACACCAAAATGCCACAAAACCATAGTTATTAATACAAACTAACTAGCATCTGTGCCTATCTGTCACCATCTCATCTGAAAAAACTTGTGAAAATACGTAATCCTGATGAGACTTCAATTAGGTATAAAAACCAGCCCCAGAAGGCGAGGCAGTACACTCTTCTGATCGCCGGTAGGGCAGCTATTAGAAAAGAAAGATCAGCTGAGGCCTTGGGACCTGATCAGCTTAGTACAGAAGTGACTGCTTTCAACTACTTAGGCCTAACTCTCTCCGAAACAATGAATTATACAAGTTTTATCTTGGCTTTTCAGCTGTGTGCGATTTTGGGTTCTTCTACCTATTACTGCCAGGCCGCGTTTTTTAAAGAAATAGAAAACCTAAAGGAATATTTTGTAAGTATGACCTTTTAATAATACTTACTTGTGGTTGAAATGACTGAACGTTGTCTTGGAGTTGGATCTCTGATAGGCTGTCCTCTCTACTCCACAGTCATCTTGAGAAGACTGGGTGTTATTTTCTCTGTTTGTTGACTGGATGAGTTTTTCTTTTTTTTACTAAATGATCTAGATATTGCTTTAACCCTCTGCTCAATTTGCTATAGAGACTTAGAGAGGGTTCATGAATCTTCCAAAAGATGGGCTTAACAGGTTTATAAAGCATAGTGAAGTTGACAATTTTGTGGTGAGAAGCCACTGAATTGTGATAAGTCAAGTAGTGTGGACATTGAAAAAATGACTAGCTATTAGTTTCTAACTTCTCAGGTTACTATGATGGTGACAATAAAAGGTCAAGATTAGCATTAAAATGGTAATCTGAAATAATTGATCAGTTAAAGAAGGCGCTGTCCTGAAAGGTTTGGCTGAAAAAAAATCACTTTCAGGTGTTTTCCTCCAAAAAATGATTTTAAAATCTTACTGCCCCGTTTGTGTTAGCTGTGAAGTACTCTGGAACTCAGTCAATTGCTGAGATTTTGTAGGAGTTATAAGCTGGCTTATATTTAAAAAATTTTTTTTGTTTTTGTTTTATGAGTTTCTTTTAAAATGTTATTTATGGTTAATTAAAATAGTTTTTGCATTTTAAATATTTTATTATTTGTCCAAAATTTAGCTATTTTAATTATAGTTGGAGCTATCTTTTAGAGCTGACATAAGACCATAGGGGAGGCACAGATAGATGTGATGGAGCCCTGTACCAGACGGGGGCAGTATCTTATAGTGGGTTGCCTTTGCTGATCTTTTTACTAGACTTGAAATTATTTGCTTTTCCTTCCTATGGTTATTTGGGACTATTGAAGTATCACCAGCCCTGTTGAGTTCATCTGTAATATTGTAATTCAAGGGTTACACTAGAAAATAAGAAAGCTAAAACAGCACGATAATCTTTGGCTACATCCAACACAATAGCTTTTGGGAATACTTATTGTTAGAACTAAACAGAGGGTTGAAAAGAAAATCAGTGAATACTGTCAGCATCTGAGTTCAATAAAACGTGAAGTACATTTTTAGGGCAATTCATGGACTAATTGTAAACCAAGTTTTCCTTCCTTTTTCAGAACGCAAGTAACCCAGATGTAGGGGATGGTGGGCCTCTTTTCCTGGATATCTTGAAGAACTGGAAAGAGGTAAGCTAAGTATTTCCATTTGGTTGATTTTCCTGTTGCTTATTTTCTGGTGGATGAATTCACACCAACCTCTCTTTGTGCTCTTTTCTCCCTAGGATAGTGACAAAAAAATAATTCAGAGCCAAATCGTCTCCTTCTACTTCAAACTCTTTGAAAACTTGAAAGATAACCAGGTCATTCAAAAGAGCATGGACACCATCAAGGAGGACCTGTTCGTTAAGTTCTTTAACAGCAGCACCAGCAAGCTGGAAGACTTCCAAAAGCTGATTCAGATTCCGGTGAGGAGATCTTAATTCTTTCTTTGGTTTCATTACAGAGGTTCTTGCAAAGTGCTTACGTCCCAGAAAGTAGAAATGAACTATGAAATGAACCCGTGGCCAAAACTCCTCCTTCCTAATTCCATTTGTGCTTTGAGAGACTTTGCTAAGTCAGTATGGGAATCATTTAAATTTGTGATTTGGGGAAATGCTGGCACTATGACTACTGCACAAAGGCAGGTGAAGGGACAAATCCAGTGAGGAGGGGGCAGTGAAGAAGTGGAGGGGAGTCTGGAGAAGCAGGTCTCTCCTTGCCCCTTGTTCGTGAGATGAAATCCTCCTGCTTTGGATGGGAGGCTGCATGTCTTGGTGGAAAGAGCAGTGGGAGGAGGGAGAAGATTTGTGCTCCTCCCAGCTCAGCCACCAAGAAACTGTGACCTCAGATGAATCACAGGCCTGGCTGGGGCTCAGTTTCCTCATCTTAAAAGAGGCCTATTGGGTTCACTAAAATTTCTATGATCTTCTTTGCTCTATAATCCTACAATTCTGTGGACAGAAAATGAAATGAGGTAGGAGAAAGAAATAGCCTTTGAAGAGGTTCTTGGGCATTCCACTGCCAGGCTCTGGTCAACCTTCATACTCTGCAGCCCAAGAAGAGGCAAGACCATTTGTCTGTTTTTGGAAATGCAAATAGGCGGCATTTATACCTCACGAAAGAACTGTTCTGTCAACTTTTGGATACTGGGCTATCTTGGCTGGAGAAATCCTTAGGCTCCCAAACTTTCTCTCATGACATTGTCTTGAGTCTTTAAATTTATGGCTTCTCGAAGCTGAGAGATAACTTTAAGCATAAAGACAAATTACATTTTCCAACATTTTGTCTAAGAGACAAAGACCTCCACATGCCTTTGGGTTTGGCCTGGATCTAAATGGGCTTGAATGAGAAGGGGAGGGTGTTGTTATGACTATGTTTAGAAGAGAAAACAGAGGTTTGGAGAGGTTAAGTGGCTGGTTCAAAGTCAGAGTTATTGCACACACAGGATTCGAACCCATATGTTTTGTCCCTCCACTTTAGGGTTCTTTTCGCTACATAATTTTGAGAATTCTGTACCAGTCAATTTAAGGATGTGTGATGTTCCCCATCCTATTACAGCACAACCAGCAATTTAATTATAATTTTAGTCTTAACTGCTGAAGAAAGCAGCATTACATATTAAGCTAACATATTCCTGGTGAAAGCAACTTTTTCAAAGGAATATTTCTATTTTCATGGACCATGACAGTAGCACAGCCTGATGGCTTGTATGCCTGAAACTAATTTTGCTGTTTTCTTTCCCAATAGGTAAATGATCTGAAGGTCCAGCGCAAAGCAATAAGTGAACTCATCAAAGTGATGAATGATCTGTCGCCCAAAGCTAACCTGAGGAAGCGGAAGAGGAGTCAGAATCCATTTCGAGGCCGGAGAGCGTTGCAATAGTGGTCATCCTGCCTGCAATATTTGAATTTTTAAATCTAAATCTATTTATTAATATTTAATATTTTACATTATTTATATGGGGAATATATTTTTAAACTCATCAAAGTATTTATAATAGCAACTTTTATGTAATGAAAATGGGTATCTATTAATATATATATTATTTATAATTCCTGTATGGTGTGACTATTTCACTTGACCCTTTTTTTTCTGACCAACTAGGCAAGATTATGTGATTACAAGGCTTTAACTCAGGGGCCAACTAGGGAGTGGGTAGCCGACCTACCAAGACCCTGTGAGCTGTGTGTTTATTTCCCTCAATGATACAATGAACACTTATAAAGGAAAGGAGGGCCTCCAGTCACTGCCTGTTGGAGAACATGTCTGCATTGTGAGCCACTGCTTAATGGCATGTCAAACCACGCTTGAATGTGTCAGATGATAGGGCTTGTCCCCTGATAAAGCTTAGTATCTCCTCTCATGCCTAGTGCTTCAGAATATTGTTGACAACTGTGACTGCACCCAAATGGAAAGTAATTTATTTGTTTAGTTTACCAATATTTAATAAATATGAATAAAGTATAATTTCATAACTATTTATGCTGCGTCCGGCTTTTTCTAAGTGAGGACTGGGGTAAATGAACTACAAACTAATGAATCAGTAAGAGGGAACTCGTTTTTAGCGGTGGAAATCTTAGCTGGATTAAGCCCCATGAAACGTGGTATTTCTCTCCACTGGAGATTTGTTGGCTACTACTCCTCCATGTAGCAGCTCTTTATCTTTCCAAAATATAAATTTAATTATGTCACCATTTACTTCAGAGCTTCTGCGATGGAAAGTAGTTCAAATAGTTTAGCTTAGCACACAAAGCTTTGTTTCTCCCTCCTCCCTCAACTCTGCACTGTGCTCTTCATCTTGGTGTCCCCACGTCCTCTGTCCACTTCGGGCAAACCACCGGGAATGTCATGGTGAGGGTGAGCTCTAGGGAGAGAGGGCTGGATTGGAATTTCGGCCCCACCATTACCAGTAGTATGACCTTTAATGAATTACTTGTATTCTCTAAGCTCCAGTTTCCTCATCTGACACAAGAGAATAATTGTGGCTAAAATTGTGGTGAGAGTTTGTTCTTTCACTCAAGAAGTGTTTACTGGAGCATCCACTAGTTGCCTAGTGCTGTTCTAGGCACTTGAGATACATTTGTGAACAAAATAGTCAAGGATCCCTGCCCTTGGGGAATTTAAAATTTAGCAAGGGGGAGATGAATAATAAAAGAAATACAAAATATGTTAGTAAATTGCCTGGTATGTTAGGAGGTGATAGGTGCTGGGGGAGAAAAAGTAAAACAGGATAGGGTATTGGGAAGACCATAAGTATGGTAGAGTGAGTGGGCTAGAGGTGCAGATGGAGTGATTATAGGTGGCTTCACTGAAAAGGTGACATTTGAGAAAGTACTTGTAAGAGGTAAGGGATGTAGCCACTTGGATTCCAGGCAAGGGAGCACCCTTGCAAAGGCTTTAAAGTGGAGACTTGCTTGACTAGAAAAGAAGAGTCAGCAGACCAGTGTGGCTGGAGCAAAATGAGTCAAGAATAACTCTAATTTTTTAGCTGGTCAAATAAGAAGATGAAATTGCCATCAACTGAGGTGGAGAAAATTGAGTGAGCAGGTTTTGGGTGGAAAATCCGAAGTTCAGTTTTGAATGTTGAGTTCAAGGCGTCTATTGGACTTCAAAGTGGAGATGCTGAGTGGGCAACTGTATAGACTAGGCTGGAGTTGAGGGAGCAGTCTCTATCGTTGATGTAAATTTGGGAGCTGAAGCATACAGAAGTTATTTAGAGGCCTAACACCAGCTGAACTCACAGAGATCGTGCGTTTACGTAGTGAAGAGAAGGAGCGCAAAGGATTCAGTCTTCAGGCATGCCATCACTAAGCGGCCAGGGTGAGACCAGCACAGGAGACTGAAAAGAAATGGCCAATGATATAAGAGAATAGCCTAAAACATGAGATGTCCTGACAGCCAAGTGAAGAAAGTGTTTCCGGAACAAACTGTGTCAAATGCAGGTAAGTCTAGTCAGGTGAGGACTAAGAACTGACCACCGGATTTAGCAACATGGAGGCCATTGGTGACCTTGGACAAGGGCAGTTCTGATGCAGCGTGTGGGTGAAAGCTGGTTGGAATAGGATTAAGAAACATTGGCGACAACAAACATGGATAACTCTTTTTCGAAGTTTTGTTGCAAAAGAGAACAAAGAAAGAGATAGGTGTCAGGATAGAAGATCAAAAGAAGTTTTAAATTTTTTTTGGTGCTTTTAAGATGGGAGAAGAGACAGCTTGTGTACATATTGATGGAAATGACCTAACTAAGAGAAAAACAGTAGACGCTATAAGAGAGAGGACAGAACTGCAGAGCGGTTCCCTGAGTAAGAAAGAGAAGTGAACTGAGGACACAGGAGAAATTGGCTAGACAGGTGCAGAGAAAGCTTATCTTTGTTACCAGGTAGAAAGGCAGATTATGTGGATTCTGATGTTGGTAGTTGGGTCAATGTGGTGGTGAGAACTTTTGGAAATTTTAACTGGTTGTTTAAAGTTTTCTCAGTGAAATAAGATGCTGAGAGTGAGGTGTAGGGGGGAATTGTTGGAAGCTTGGGAGGAGCAGAAGAATGAATGGACCAGGAGAGTGCAATGGAGATAGTCAAGCCAGCTTTGAGAACCCACTTGAGGTCTGAGTCATAAAGTTATGAGTAACCAGTTGGTGTAGTTGAGTGTTTATGACCATCCAGATAGAGCTGTGGGTGAAGATATAGATTAGGCAGAGAGTTCATTTAGCAGACTTTGATTTGGCCAAGCAGGTAGGACAGAGGGAGAGAGGACAAGCAAGCCATGGGAATATACAAGGGTATGCTCCTCCTGGTTAGTGAGTTGGTGGCAAGCTCTAAGCTGATTAAGGAGAAAGAGCACATCAAGGTTGCTGAAGGAGAGTGAAGAAGTGATTACATGAAAGACTATCTGTCCCACTTCCTGGCCAATTTGAGGGGGACAGAGGGGAAGCAGTGTCCTTAGGGGACACTGTGTCCTCAGTTTATCTTCTGAGGATGAAGAAGTTGAGGAAATGATGGCTTTGGTTGGTGCGGGACTGTGAATTGCAGACCCAGTGAGCAGGTGCAGGAGAGGAGGCCACAAAAGAGAATGGATGTAGGGATGTGTTGTGAACGTGGGACTTCTTATCATCACTGACTTACAAGCATAATGCATGTAATGAGATTTGTTCTGCTGGCTTCAGGGCATGTAACGGTGGCAAGATTGTCAGCGACAAGGACAGAGAGGGTTAGGTGTCTGGGGCTTCCTTTTAAACTATTTCACGCTTCCACAACAACAGTGCTGAGTGACATAGTTCATATAAAGGGGTCACTTTAGCCCTTGACAATAGTTAGTGGTCATTATTTTGATTGTTGGGTAGCTAAGTGACAGTGGATGAGAGTTGATTCCAAAATTTTCAATCTTTTATAAGGTAAGATTGAAAAGAAATTGAGCTGATTTTGGCAAAACTGCAACTAATATGAGGTGCTGCTCGTGTCTCCACTCTTGTTAACAGTTAAGGTTGATGGACACAGACTTTAAGATATCTACAGAAGGAAGGCTACTGTGAGATTACAGAAACAGATCTCTCCTCTGTGGAAGGGATTGGAAATTCTCACTAACAACTGTCTTGAGAATTGATTCATCATGAAATGGGAAATGAAGCCCCAGGAGAGGGTGCCTGAGTCCAGGGCCATGTGAACCATCTCCCTTCTGAGGCTGGTGTTAGCTTAGGCCAGGCTCTGAGCCATGGAGAGATTTAGACTGTGCAGGGTGATGTGATGGAAGCTGGGAATGAGACAGGGAGAAGACCCTTTAAGAGAACTTAAGTTGAGATTGGCCGATGCAGTAGTTTTAAATTATCCTCTATATTGCATGTGCCTTCCCTTATGTACACATCTGGTGTCAGAGGTATTGTGGGGCTTGGGGAAGGGAAGGCCTGTGCTTTAAACTAAGGAGCCAAGGGGACAGCAATGATTCCTCTCTGAATGCCAGCAAGGGACACTTATCTCCCTGGACTCATGAGCAGCAGGGCCAGCAGCCGGCACCTGGAGTAGGAGGACCCTCTTGTATAAAGCCCCACCCTTTGTGACCCTCAGAAATAGTTGGTACACCTTTGCTGGCAGGGTGATTTCGGTGATTAGGAAATTGGAATTGAGCATAACGAGTCGATTAAATTTCCTCTTCTTTCTCTCCCTCCTCTCTTCACTCTTCTCATCCTGAGCAGTGTGATCCCAAAGCAATTAGGTGCATCAGAGTCAGGTGGGCATCTGTAGTTGCCCACTGTGGGGAGTCAAGTTCTGAGCAAGGTGGGAAGGGTGTACGCGCAGAGGGGAAATTGGTGTGGAGGGGGTCAGAGCTGGAGCAGAATGAGGGGAATTGCCAAGAAGAGATGGAAGAGTTTATTAGTTTTCTATTGCTGTTGTAATAAATGACTACAAATTTAGCATTTAAAACGATACACACTTACTATCTTACGGTTTGGGAGGTCAGAAGTCCAAACTCAGACTCAGTGGCTAAAATCAGGGCCTCAGCAGGGCTGCCTCTCTTCTCGAGGCTCCAGGGGATAATCTGCGTCCTTGCCTTTTCCAGCTTCTGGAGGCCACCTGTATTCCTCAGCTGGTGGCCTCCTCTTCCTTCTCCAAAGCCAGCAGCATAGCATCTGCCAATCTCTCTCTCTCTGACTCTGATATGCCTGCCTCCCTTAAGAGTGTTAACTTAATCAAATCTGAAAAGTCTCTTTCGCCATATAAAGTAACATTCATGAATTCCAGGAATTAGGATATCAACATCTGTGAGGGGAACATCATTCAACCAACCACAGGGAGGTAGCCTGACGTGGGGCGTCAGAACTGCCACAAAATAAGGGGCATGTCCATGTGGAAGGATGGCCTGGAATGGGGTGTCAGAGTCCCAGCAAGATGAGGAGGACACCTATGTAGCAGGAAAGCCCAGCATGGGTGGTCAGAGTGAAATAAAAATGGTATCCACACAAGGAGAGGTATATTAGTGTAGATGGGAGACTGGTTTCTTACAGGGGGATTGAATAAATGGCAAATATATTAAAGATAGTGACAATCAAGTTCTCACTGTTGTAGAAGAGACTTAAAGTTTGGCAAGGGAGATAATCAGAATAAACTCTATGATATTGAATAGGAATTGGATGTGTCGGTATGAACCTATGCTCTTCAGTGTATATAGATAAGATCAGAAGCAAATATAGATATATGTATCTGTTTGCAGTATATTCCCTAACTTTGTCCACTGAGAGGGCCTGGGAGCAGTGATAGCCCAATTATAAGGACACCTAGTACCCAGTTCTTGACTTCTAAATACCAATTTCTGCTAAAAGGACCCAGGGCTCCTTGGAGAATTGGCTAATTCCAGGGCTGGGATAGAGAAAGAACAAGCTGTGCCTTAACTATGCTAGAAAGCAAGATGTGCTCAGAGAATGATGGAGACACGAAAAGGCACAGAAACCAGCCTGAAGGGGCTCTCACTAGCCAAATATGGGAAAATTTGAACAACAATATAAATAGTGATAGTAGTGTATTATAACTTATATTGAGTACAATAGGAAACCATGAGTACGTACTGACTTAAATTAATAAACTGAAAGTCTGATAAGGAATAGGATATCTACATAGATGGAAGATGTCTCCCTGCAAAACATTTATTAATTAAGAAATGAAAAAGAGTAACTTTACAGTGGAGAAGCCCAGCAGACACCATCTTAATCAAGGGGTAAAAGTGAACATCATTAGTAGTGGGATAAATGAAAATTGCGTGCTACCTAGTTGAGTTCAGTGAATGAACACAGCACACCTTCCGTGCTATCTCTGTGAAAGATGCATAAGCTATTCCAATCATGAGAAAATATCATACAGACACAAACTGACGAACGTTCTACAAAGTAACCTGTCTGCAGTCTTCACAGTATCACCGTCTTGTAAGTTAAGGAAAGATTGAGAACTGAGGAATAGTTCACACTGAAATGAACTGTAGAGACGTGGCAGCTAAATGCAATGCAGACTTCTGAACTGGACCATTTTTAGAACAACCGGTGAAACTTGAGTGGGGTCTGAGAATTAGATGGTAGTAATACATCAGAACAAACTTCCTGATTTTGATGGTTGTATCGTGGTTATGTAGGAGATTTCTTTGTTTGTAGGAAATTCACCCTGAAGTAGTCATCAGGTCAGCAACTTACTCTGAGATGGTTTAGGAAATATAAAGCTTTCCCAATTCTTCTGTAAGTTGGTAATTGTTTCAAAATAAAGTGAAAAGCTGCTGGGAGATTATTTCAGAGTCACAAGCTGAGGAGGTGTAAAATTCTTGAGTTACTCTATTCCAATCATAACAGATGATACATATATACATATGTATACATGTGTGTATATATACAGCCCCATATATATGCGTCTGTGTATATATATATCCTCATACATACATGTGACAGAATTTTCCAAAGATGACCATGTCTATCTATTTAACCCATATCCGCGCTATTCTTACAATGTGACTGACATTCCTCCCACTGAGAGGTGGGGTGTATGTCCCCCTCCCGAACACTGGGCAGGGGCTTGTGACTTCTCCCACCAGTGGAGTGTGATGGAAATGTCTATGCGACTGCTAAGTCTAGGATGCAGCTTCTGCCGGGCTTTTCTCTCTCTCTCTCTGTCTCTTTCTCTCTCTCGCTCTACATTTACCCTTGGAACCTACCATCATGTTGAGAAGTTCAGGCTGCATGGGGAAGCCGTGGGAGTATATTCTGGCTACCAGCCCCAGCAAGGCTTCCAGCTAACACCAGCATCAAGCACCAGATATGTATGTATGTGTATGATTCTAGCTCCAAGTATTTGAATTTTCTAACTGAGGCCTCAGACATCAAGTTGTTTGTGATTAAAAAACAAAAAAATGGGGGCCAGCCCCGTAGCTGAGTGGTTAAGTTCCCATGCTCCACTTTGGTGGCCTGGGGTTTTAGCAGTTCGGATGCTGGATGTGGACATGGCACCGCTCATCAAGCCATGCTGAGGTGGTGTCCCACACAGAACAATCAGGAGGAACTCTAGCTAAAATATACAACTACGTACTGGGGGCTTTGGGGAGAAGAAGAAGGAAAAAAAGAAAGATTGGTAACAGTTGTTAGCTCAGGCGCCAATCTTAAAAAAAAAAATTTTCTTGGATTCAAATTCATGGAATTAAATGTATAGCCCTCTTAAAAAAATCACACAAACGAAGAAAAACAAACAAACAACAACAACAACGACAAAATCGTGGCAGACTTCCAGCTTCAGCTCTGAGACACAAAGAGCTTGGAAGCTGTTACTCAATCCTTAAAACAAGAAAATGCTGGACAGTTGAAAATTGATGACTTTTCTTGGCGTCATCCAAGAACTGGTGTTGCAAGACAGATGGCCACCACGAAATCTGGAGGACGAGCAAATCCAGAGTCACAGACGCGATCTGCTTACAGGGAGCGGAAACCACTGGAACCATTATTGTAAAAACACGTCAGTAGTTATTTTGCAGAGTTTCTGGAGGCTGAGTGTGGACTAGAACAAGAGTGAGAGACTTCTGAGGGCTGACGTGTTAGGGCTTCCCCGCACTTTCATGGGATTTACTCACAGCAACTCACCAGATTCTCACGGCAGAGATCAGAGAAAGATTTCCCTGAGGCCTTGGCAGGGGGAGGGGAAGAATAATACTTGTGAAATACGTCCAGAAACAATGGTTTTCTCTCCAGGGGGAAAGATTCCACCAGAATCTTGTAAGAGAACCACAGAGGATGCTTCTTCAACTCCAGCCCCGTCTGGTCTTCTTTTCTCACCTAAAGCTACACAAGAAGAAACACTTGTGAAGATCACAGCCCTGAGATGTGGGCCATTAAAACACTGAGACTTAGTAGAAGATTATACAATGTCTCCCATTTCCCCATCCCTTACTGCATGCTACTAGACTCCAGTATAATAATAATGGATTACAGCAGAAGAAGCCGCATGCCACAGACTCACCCTGAGGAGTGGTACTTAGGGAAACACAAAAGTAAAGACAAGAGACAAAACCAAGGACACTGGAGAGTTTGGAGCCTCTGGCATGCTGAGAAGCAAGAAAGAACACAGGCTGAAGAGACAAAGCATCAGAACCACACTCAGGTAAGACATCGCCATTGGAATGATCAGGCAGAGGATTTAAAAGAACTACAATTAACACTTTAAGGGCTCTAGTGGACAAAGTAGATGACACCCAAAAACAGATGGGTAATGTCAGCAGAGAGGTGAAAATTCTAAGAAAGAATCAAAAGGAAATGTGATAAATCAAAAACACAGTAACGAAAGTGGAGAGTGCCTTTGACGGGTCTATCAGCAGCGTCAACACAGCCAAAGAAAGAATTAGTGAGCTTGGAGATGAGTACATAGAAACTTCCCAAAGTAAAATGCAAAGAGAAAACAAGAGAGAGAGAGAAAAACTTGGACTGGAACAGCCAAGAACTGAGGGCCAACTTCAAAAGATGTAACAAAACTAAAGATCCTCAAGAGCCCCAAGAAGAACAAATTCCCATGAAACTATACCCAAGGGGCTGACGCCCAGGATGAGTGGTTGTTTGCACACTCCACTTTGGCAGCCCAGGGTTTCAATGGTTCAGATCGTGGGTGCAGACATGGCACCACTCGTCAAGCCATGCTGAGGCGGCATCTCACACAGCAGAGCCAGAAGGACTCGCATCTAGAATATACGACTATGCACTGAGGGGGCTTCAAGAAGAAGAAAAAAAAAGAAGATGGGCAACAGATGTTAGCTCAGGTGCCAATCTTTAGGCCAAAAAAAAATGATACCTAGGATTATTATATTCAAACTGCAGAAAAACAAAGACAAAGAGGAAGTCTTGAAAGATGCAAAGGAGAAAACACCTCACCTATGGAAGAACAAAGACACAAATTACAACAGATTTCTTGTCAGAAACTGTGTGTATTGGTTTCCTATTGCTGCTGTAACAAATAATCACAAATTTGCTGACTTAACACAAATTTATTATTTTACAGTTCTGGAGGCCAGAAGTCCAAAATTAGTCTCCATGGGCTAAAATCAAGGTGTTGGCAGGACGGTGTTCATTCTGGAGCTTCTAGGACAGGATGTATTTCCTTGCCTTTTTTAACCTTCTAGAGGCTGCCTGCATTCCTTGGCTCATGGCCCCCTTCCTTTATCTTCAAAGCTGGAAACATTGGGCTGAGTCCTTCTCGCACTGCCATCTCTCTCTCTTCTGCCTCCCTTTTCTGCTCACGAGAACCCTGCGATTACATTGGGTCACCCAGATAATCCAGGATGACTTCCCCATATCAAGGTCAGCTGAATACCAACCTTAGTTCCATCTGCAAACTTAATTCTGATTTCCTATTTAATCTAACAAATTCACAGAAGAAAACAAAAGGTATGCAGATTGGAAAGGAATAAAACTTCACAGATGACATGACTGTCTACACAGAAAGTCCCAAGGAATTGACAAAAGACTCTTAGAACTAATAAGTTAGTATAGTAAAGTTGCAGATTATGAGGTTAATGTGTAAAAGTCAGTTACTTTTCTATATACCAACAGTGGGCAATTCAAATTGGAAGTTAAAAAAATACCACTGAGGGGCTGGCCCACAGCAGTTAAGTGCACAGATTATGCTTCTATGGCCTGGGGTTCGCCAGTTCAGATCCCGGGTGTGGACATGGCACCACTTGGTAAGCCATGCTAGGGTAGGTGTCCCACGTATAAATTAGAGGAAGATGGGCACAGATGTTAGCTCAGGGCCAGTCTTCCTCAGCAAAAAGAGGAGGATTGGCAGCAGATATTAGCTCAGGGCTAATCTTCCTCAAAAAAAAAAAAAAAGGAAAAGAAAAAAATACCATTCACAATAGCACCCCCAAAATTACATAAGTATAAATCTAACAAACTATGTATACGACCTATATGTGGGAAACTACAAAGTTCTGATAAAAATATCAAAGACAATCTAAATAAACGGAGAGATATTCCATGTTCACAGATTGAAAGGCTCAGTATTGTTAAGATGTCAGTTCCCCCTAACTTGATTTACCTGATAGTGCTGTCTAGTGGATCCTGACTCCTGGAGACCCACTGGACAGCAGAGCAGACCCCTGCTCCATCTTTTTACGCCATCCTCTTACCTTCTGGTGCTATATCAGACAATGCTGCACTGCTATTTGTAGGGCTTTCATGGCCAGTTTTTTTGGAGGTGGGTGGCCAGGTCCTTCTTCCTAGTCTGTCTTAGTCTGGAAGCTCTGCTGAAACCTTTGCACCATGGGTGATTCTGCTGGCATTTGAAATACTATGGTGCCATAGCTTTCGGCATCACTGTAACATGCAGCTGCCACAGTATGACAGCTGACAGATGGGTGGTGTGGTTCCCTGACTGGGAAATGCACCTGGGCCGCGGTGGTGAGAGCACCAAACCTTAACCACTAGACCATCAGGGCTGTCTAACCTGATCTATAGATTCAACACAATCCCAATCAAAATCTCAGCAAGTATTTTGTAGATATCAACAAACTAATTCTAAAGTTTGCATGGGCAGGAAAAAGACCTAAAAGGGTTAACACAATACAGAAGAAGAACAAAGTTGGAAGACTCATATTACCTGATTTCAAGACTTACTATAAACTGCAGTAATCAATATAGCATGCTATTGGTAAAACAATAGACACATAGATCAATGGAGCAGAATAGAGAGCCCGGGAATATGCCCACAGAAACATAGTTAACTGATCTTTGACAAAGGAGTAGAGGCAATTCAATGGAGAAAGGATGGTCTTTTCAACAAAGAGTGCTGGAACAATTAGATGTCCTCATATAAAAAAAATTATCCTAGACAGAAAACATAGCACTGGTATCCATAAAAATGAAAAACTAAAGAAAGTTTAGGTCCAATATCAAAGACTTGTTGTTTTTTGTATTCCTTATATTTCAGTTGTCTGTTAATTAAATGAGACTCCCTCTTGGACTCTGGAAGACTGACACTTGTGCATCCTTTGGTGCTCCGTTGGAGGGAGACTGACGCTCGCCTGATGCTAATGAGATGGATCATCTGGACAGATGTTGACTTGGCAGCCAGTTCTGGGGGGCTGATACTATAATTCCCATTCTTGTTTAAAATGACAACATGTACTGCGGTATATCAAAATTAGCGCAAGGAAGAAAATGGATTATAAACTGTTGTTTATGAGAAGGGGGAAATAAACACTTAAGTTGAAATAACGTGGAATCATGACTTTAAAAAAAGATAGATACTTTTTCTATTCTCAGTACAAGGGTCACTTCTGTAAGGTCACTCTGATCTAGCCTAAGTAGTCATGTAAAACCATTCATTATTCATCTCTAGTATCTAGATTTTGATCTTCTTCTCTGAGAAAACCAAGGTCTCCTTGACGTGACATTGATACCATATTTGGGATGGAAAAATTCAAGTTCAGCTCAGGATATTTTGTAGGCTGTTGTCTGTTGCTTAATATTTTGTTGTATCATCATCATTCTCGTAAGAGCTGTGCAAGTAGACTCTGTGCTGTCTCATTCACTGAGTGCGTGGTGTATGCCAGGCTCTGCACTACATCCTATATTATTATTGTCAACTCTTAACTCCCCTAAAAAAAGGGCCAGTTGATTAACCAAAGCTAAGTTTATTAAACCTACTGCAGTGAGGGAGAGAAAACTTGACAAAGTCTTACTAATGTCTCAGAAAGGGGAGGTCAATGGCATATATTAATAGGGCTTGGGTGGGTTGGGCGCAAGTGGTTTGAGGGGTGTCTTTCAACGAAGGAGGACTAAGCTTGGCGAATTTTGAGTTTTAGTAGGTTCTGTCTAGTGGAAGCAGTGAGGCAAGGTTCTTGAAGGAAGTCTTGATATATAAGTTGTTATTTAATAATCTATTTATTCAGGTGAGCAACATATTGTCCTGAGAAGGAGACTGCTTGTCCAACTAAGCAAACTAATTTTTAGATAAATTGATTTTCAACAACTTCCTGAAGCACTGGGGGTGAGCACAATGAAGTATATTCAGGAATTGATAAACAATAATGTACACCTGAAGTTACACAATGTTGTAAACCATTGTAATCCCAATAAAATTAATTAGAAAAAAGATAATTTCCTGAAGCAAACAGTGAAGTTATTTACCGGTTTATAGTATTATTTTCCTGGGAAAGAATTTCCTGGAACAAACAGTAAAGTCACCTTGACTCAGGTGGCCTCCGGTCTCAGTTCTGCTAGTTAAGCTATGTGGGTAGAGATAGTTCCAGTTCTCAGTGAGACCTGGATATCAGCCTGCCTATGACCTCTGACTCCCGTGTTGATGTGTGGGGTTTATTTTTGACGTGTTCCAATCCAGACATAGAGTTAGCTCCTCCAAATAACACATTCCAACAAATGAGAATTAATGCTCATTTGGTTTTATTATCTTCATTTATTTTTCATGATAGCTTTTTGTGTGAGACATCGTTAAACAGCTACACTGAATGGATAGCGATTTGAAAGAATTGGAGATGGCTGAGGCAATCTCGGCATGTCTGGAATGGAATTGGCATCTGAGTGCTTGTAGGGGAGGACAAATATCTTTTTTCTCTACGCTTCTGAGGTCTTGACTGGGACCCTTGTGACAAAAGACAGTCTAGCAAGAGAAAAGCATACAAATGTATTTAAATTTTATGTGACACAGGGATCCCCCATGAGGAGACGAAGACTCGAAGAAGTGGTTAAACCTGAGCGCTTTTATGCTAGATTTGGTGAAGAGTGGAAAGTCATGGAAAGCTATGACAGGACGAAGGTGAGCTAAGTGTAGTAAACTGGGGGAAACGTGGCAAAACCTGCTGTTCAGCTTCACCCCCGAGGCCCTTGTCTCAGGAACAAGGACACTCCTTTCCTCTGGAGACGAGGTTTTATGGCTCCTGCAGGAGAAGGCGGGAAGCTCCTTCCCGCACATGCCTTTTCTCAAATTCCTTCAGCTTGAAATATTCAGTATATCCAGGTGCCATAGTGTGAGGTGGCATGTCCTGAACCCCATTGTGCTCACAGGAGAATACACAAAGGCTTCTTCTCCTGCTCTCTTTACCTAGAATCAGAATCTGGTAGCCCCATGACGGCGCTTCTTTCGGTCAGATGGTGATGAAGGATCGAAGGTGAAAGTGCCATCACCATCCGAGCTGCAGATATAAAGCCACATCAGAGAACCATTGACATCCTGGGTATGGCCACCCCCAAGGATGTGTAAAGGGGTGGTGTAAAAAAATACTAATGAGCAATGCGTGAACATGTGCTTGTTCAGTTTCAGATTCAGTTAGACCTAGATTTTTTTAGCTGCAAAACTTTGAGAATGTTATTTACTGTCTTCAAACCTCTTTTCTTTCATCTGTAAAATAGGGACCATCAGGTTGCTGTGAGGATTAAATTTCAAAAATGCATGTAAAATGCTTGGAAGAGAGAAAACACTCTGTAAATAGTAACTATTATTATTATTATTATTGCTGTTTTTCTTCCATAAATCAAAGAATCTTGTCATTAGTTTTCCCACTATGACAAGTTCTCTTTAGTTTTTCTTGACCTGAAGAATCTTCTACTTCTAGAAGAATAGAGAGAGGAAGCAAATAGCAAAGGAAGTCAGTCAGTCAGAAGCCATTGATTTTGTTTTGTTTTAGTTGTGGTTTCATTGGCATCATGTACCATTACTTAGGCGAACATGTAAGTTTTGTGAGGTCTCATGTCTTGGCAGCACCAGAGAGAAGTGAACTGTGAGACTGGGGTGTATACAGCTTATAAAACTGACCTAGCTTCAGGGGTTTGGGCCAGGAAGGTGCAGAGCATTCTGGAAGTCAATTCTGCTCTGATATGGCCGCTTTGAGAGGGAGGGTAGAGGCATCTAGACTGAAATCCAAAGCTTGGGGACAGATGTGGCGAGTGTGATTTTCAGAGATCCGTCCATGAAAGGCCAGACCCCAGTGGTGAGCTAGGTCTCTGTAGAAGCATCTAGTCCTGAGCAGGGAGCTGGCACGAGAGTGAGGGGGATCAGGGTACTGATCAGGCAATCCGGCCAAGTGCCCTGCAACAACTCGGGAAGATGAAGGGGCGGGTAGTCTTGTGGCTTGAGAGGTCAAAAGGGTGTCAGAACTCCTTTTTGCACCAGATCCCCACTAACCTTCTGTGGATGTAAAAATGACGTGACTATTATGTCCTGGCCATGTCAGCACTGGCTCAAGCCCTGGGGGACAACAGGCTGCGACTGAAACCACGGAGAGCTGGGAAAGGCCGAGAGAGAGAGCCAACAGCGCAGACTGGATGGGAAAAGAAGCATGAATTGTGAAGAGCCTTGTAAGAAGTCCAAATGAATCAATAGCCATGTTGGGATAAAAAGTCTATTTGACTGAGGTTATGATTCTTCTTGGAGCTCTCATTTTTCAGAAATTCCAAGTATTTTTGAAGACCTGGCACTGTCACTCACCAGCTGTGTGACCTTGACTAACTCAAAAGGTGTTGGGAGGATCAAATAACAATGTTGGTGACTGTGCATTGCAAAATTCTATGTAAATGTGAGATAGTTTGATGCTAATGCCGTTCTTGGAAGGAGCCTTATAATGTTCTGGTTGCCAAGATTCGTGAACTGTATAAGACGAAGAAATATAGCAGATTTTTTGATTCCTTGAGTTTCTTTGGGGCTTAAAAGATCAAAGTCTAATTTCTTGAATTTCTTTAAAACATGTCAGCTCTTACTTGCCAAATTTGCCTTAGGAAGTATTTTGTGGTTTGTGTTAAGAATGTGTAGTGGAATTGTTTTGAATTTTTAACTCGTGTTTTCTCAGTATCGGTTTGAACTTGGACCTTCCCTCCCATTGAAACAGACCGTTCTGTGCTTGCTGTCATGGAGAAGTGATGTAACAATGGAAAATGGAGAAAAACCAGTCTCCACCTGAGTTTCAAAAGACTAGAATGTTAAAAAGTAAAAAAGATTTATGATGTAGACAAACAACTTGAGAGAGAAAGCGTTGGGGTGATGGAGGAGAAGCTGGTGAGCTCTGGGATCACAGCTCTGAGAGGATCA
The DNA here is from genome assembly GCF_037783145.1 of Equus przewalskii. Taxonomy (NCBI): domain Eukaryota; kingdom Metazoa; phylum Chordata; class Mammalia; order Perissodactyla; family Equidae; genus Equus; species Equus przewalskii. The sequence continues at coordinate 84,217,350 of NC_091835.1, read as the reverse complement.
CGGCTGCAGGTCATCCAGCCTCTGCTTGAGCAGAGTGGCCATCCATCAACTAGACTCACACAAATAGCGTTTCTCTGAGGGATATTTTCCTGAGGGATTCTGGGAAAACAGCTCTATTTCAGGCTAGAAAAATCTATTCATGTCTCACCAAACACTAGGGTGTGATTTTGTTTTATGTTTATGTTTACATTTTAACCAATATGGTTGACATTCTTCTTCTTTATTGTCACAGCAGCAGTTTCCGAATAGTGTGATGAACAAGTACGCAAGAATAGGAATAGTGCACTTGCCCTTTAATCAGAAGAGAAATGATATCAATGGTTAATGAAAAATGAAAACTGAAATTTCTGTTCACGTAATTTACACACACCGCCTTGGGTGCATCAAGGCGTTTATTAGTAGATAGAAAAAAAAGGATAGCAAGCAACAGCTAAATTATGCATAGAAATATGATCATTCTTATGCCTGATAGAAGCTTTTGTGAGCTGGAGTGTGGTTTTGGTAGAATCCAACAGCAATGTTTATGAGTTTGTCTCTTGTCATCCATCCTGCTTGGGGTCACCCACCAGCAGATGCTTAGACTTTTTTGCACATCATTAACCTTTAAGAAGGTGATCTTTCCGCTCTCTAGGAAGCACCAGTTATTAGCATATTCACTGGGGCCTAGGCCACCTCAGCATCCAAACGTTTACTTCTGAGCCTTTACCTGTATGCTAATCCTCTTTGCTGCTCAAGTTTTCCGAGGATTTTGCCTAGACTGCTGAGAATCTTTCTAAAAGTCAAGGCATCTGTTGGTGGGCTAGCGGGACCCAGTGCATAAATGATCTATAATGTAGGCCTTCGGGTACAGGGGAAATGAGCCAATATTGTGTATCACGGAAAACTTCAAAAAAATGCTGAACAAATACAAGGGAGCAGGTAGTGTTACCCGGTTGTGTGGGTGGTCCTGCTTTATCTCAGACTGGTCGAGCAAGAGTTGTCTTAGCTTTGAAGAGCAGATGACATAAAATAAACAAACAAGTCTCAGTAGGATAGACTTCAAACGTGGGGAAGTGAAGTAAGCTGATTCAAGGGAAAAGCAAGCTCAACCATCTGAGGCAAGGGTGCCCCATCAAGCTCATGCCTCATGGGAGAGGTGAGAAGAGGACCAGTCAGTTCAATGGGAGTCTTTACCAGTTGCTGATCTAGCAATTGCCCGGTTCAGTTTAGTTACAATGCTTGGTCATTAAGATACATGTTGGGGACTAGATTCCATTCTTTTTCTCTTTTTCACGCTTACGTAGCTTTATAGCACTTACACTTGACCATAGGTATAGAATCTGTTAATTAACCACCTTGACACAGTGCTCCTTCCCAAAACTCAGGAAATGAGAAAACTTTTCCATTGTAAGCATTCAAAGACCACAATGATGTGCATTATTTGCTGGTTAAACCAAATAGAACTCAGTATGTGTCCTAACATATATGCTCCCATGAAAACAATTTACCTTCAGGTCAATTACTTATTCAATGCTTAAATCCTACCACTCACAAAGAAAAAAAGCCTACTAAGGCATAGCCTATATATTTCACATACACATGCAGTAAAGAAAATAGTGATGTTTTAAGTGGTAGAGGAAAAATGAACCTTTTGTATCTCATAAGATTTCACTTTGTGATTTAAAAAGAAGTGGGAAGTGGAAAGAACGTTCCTGGAGCCTCACAAAGGTGTACTCAGTGCATCTCAATAGGATAACGGCTCAAAATTACCTTCACACAATTGTGAGCTTTACATGAACTTTCAAAGAATTTTCTCAGATTTTATCTTTTCTTTGCATTTGAAAATAACGTGAGTAATTAATCTTTGAGACTTTCTAGGAGCTTTCTGGTATCCGAAATGATTTCTCACTTTCTTAGGTGGTGAATCATCTAAATGTTGCAGTAAAAGTCTCTAGAGAGGCCTTTACGTGCCCCATGGGGATGTGAACAAGCCAGAGGAATTGAAAGAGGAACACTGTCCAGGTGTGTTGAAACAGAAGGATCAATTCTAGGAATAAAGAGTTTCAAGCAATTACAAGGATAAGCTTCTCCACTAACCTTCAGGATAGTTTGTCCCATGGGGATAAAAGCGGTACCCATAGGATCATTGCATAAGTTAAGGGAGACAACATACGTAAGTTACATGCGACATGGGGCAATTCATTGCAGACGACTGCCTCGTGCAGTGCAGGACTTCTAACGCCCTGGGCTCTCACCCGTGAAATTCCAGTAGAATCTTTGGAATCACTGTGACAGTCAAAGCTGCCCAAGCACATTTTCAAAATTATTTTTGGGGGGAGGGAAGCGTAGCCCTCATTTAGTCCTAGGATCATTGAACTAATTTAATTTCCAAGAGCCTCCTAGATCTGTGCATGTATAACTCCATAACTTTGCAGCCTTTCCTTTTTCTTGTTTCTAATTAATGGCACATGATTAATCTCCCAATGGGTTTGGCAAGACCATTTCTAACAGTCTGAGTTCACTTTTTCATTCACTGACAGTGCTATGCACTGAGTGATAGACATCGAGGGCACAAGGCACTGAAAACATCAGGGGAACTGGAATCATGAACCTGGGGAACTGATCTTCAGTGAGTTGAGGGACACTAGAAACCGCAGGTAACTGAGTAACATTTTGAGTAACAAAAATCTTAGCTATTTTTGTTTTTATCATTTAGTTGAAGAACCATGACCAGAGTAGAAAACGCTGCATAATTGGAAAATGACATGCTGGAAACTCTGGCTCAGGACTCAGGAAATCCCCACTGTCAGTTTCCTTGGGCTAATGCACTGGGGTTGAATTGGACACAAGCAAAGGCCATATCAGTCTGCAAGTGTGTCCCTGTCCCTATGACAACAGGACAAGATGACACCGGTCAATTTATGGAATGACATCAGTGAAGGCAGTTTGTCATGATGTAGTTAAAAGCCATGATTATTTCCCTGAGCAATTTTTCTACTTTTATTCCTGACTCAAAGCTGCCACAGACGAATCAGAAAAGCAAAAAACCCATGCTCGGATAAGCAGCGAGAAAGAGGAACACGTTGTGAATTCATGTTCCTCATTGTGAACAACCACAACCCTCAAGATGTCCATACCTCTTTCAAACAGTGGTTTTGACACCTGGGACTCTGCATTTTTCCAAGGACACCAAGTTATGAGATTTTAATCTATGTGCATATCAGAGAGAAATGATCTATCTTGTTTAATTCTGGTGTGATTTCTGTTTAAATGTCGATTTTCAGCTGTGGAGGGCGAGTCTGTGGTCGCTGCTCCCACAGCACTGCTGCTCCATCCTCACGTCCCAAGGGCTCAGGCTGAGGGACAAAGGTGGCCAGGCGAGGTCTGAAGCCCAGACAAGTCCTTGTTGACCAGTAACTACCATTTCCACAATGGGACAGTGGCCCAGAGTGCCTCTTGAAGTGGGAAGAGGAGAAAAGAGCGATTTGGAGGAGAGTCCAGGTGAAGGCAGGGAGAGGATAAATTCAAAGGTCTCCATTTCTGAAGTCAGAGGAGACTGGGTGGGGTAACAAGGTTCTATTCTTATGAGATTTTTTTTCCTGCTAAGTATCTTAAAGGTCACATAGTTATTAGTATAAGAATGTTTTTAACCACACAAGTTTCAGTAAAATCAAAATCAAATGGTTCTAAGGAAACCATTTTTTTAAAAAAAAATTTGATCACCAGGTTAGCAAATAAGGAAAATTGCAGCCTATGGGGCTGAAGTACTTGAAGTTCTGAATGGCACAACAGAGCCCGGGAAACCACAGACTGGGGGCTCTGCCCTAAAATGTGGAAACATGTTTATTTTCATCTTTTTCCTATCTCAAAGACTAGACCAGAAAGCTGGTGTTAAAAACCAATTCGCATACTGCTCACCAAAACAGTAACACCCCGAAGACAAACATGAAGGGACGGGCTCCCGGAGGGGCAGAGGCCTCAGGTGTGGCTGGAGGAGCAGCAGGTTCTTCCTCGTTCTGCTGACGTGGAGGGCTCGCTGTTGCTTTCTGCTCCTCCTTAGAGACTGTCAGTGGGAAAGACGTAGTCTTTGAAGAGGTGACAGGAAATGGCTTTTCATAAGTGAAACAAGAAGCCATATCTAGATGTATCAGATGGAGTGGTAGGGGAGGCAGGAAAGCAAGCTGGTGGAAGATTCAAGAGTAGATGGAGGAGGCGTCGCTGCTTCACTGGATGGCAGGAAGGTGGGGACAGGACTGTGTGCTGGGATGAAATAGATGGCTCCTGGCTCTGGGGAAGACTCTGCAACTCAAGGGGAGCAAGTGGGGCTTTGTGCAAAGAGTCTGCAAAATGGAGATTCTGAGAGTGTGTGCCATCCCTCGCTTCCTCGTTGGTTTGGAAGAGTGAAGAAGATAACGCAAGTCATTGAAAATCTTTAGCACGCTGCCTGGCGCAAAATAAGCACTCAAAAGTGAAAGTCACTGTTTCATCATGATCATTTTTCATCTTAGTGGAGTGTTTTGTTCCCAGCGCACTGGTGGGCACAAAGTAGCTTCTTAATGAATGCCTGCTGATTCGATGCTGAATTGGAGTTGTCACAGAGGTGGTAACGGTAGCAGACACTTATTTTGTGCTTCCTCTGTGTGTATATACTGCCTATGTGCCAGAAATGGTGCTAAGCTCTTCACATGTAGCTTGATGAGAGGGGTGTTATTACTGTTCCTCTTGCACAGATGAGGAAACTGAGGCCCAAGATCACTCAGCTAGGAAGTGACAGAGCCTGGGCTCAAACCCAGGGGGGCTGCTCCAGAAATCATGCTCCCCACCGGAACGTGTTGCAGAAGAGAAAGAGAAGCTGGTCAGAAACTAGAGGATTCTGGCACCTGCTGAAGGGCTGTGTCTGGGCAGCAAATCCTGGAAATATACTCGAGGAAGACGGGATGGGTCTCCCTTGCACAGCAGAGAAGCCCTTATCCCAAACAGGCGCTGTGAGCAGAGAGGTCCATAGGGCCAGTAGCCATTTGTTCTGCAGATGTGTGCGCTCCACAGGTGCCCCCCCCCCCAACGCGAACTACCTTCCCTGCATCCCTGGGGCCTGCAGCTCCCTGGCACGGCCTCTGAAGTGGTGAGAGGAGCAGCTTGGCCAGATGCTGCAGTAGCCACAGCAGAGAAGACCAATCGATGCAATCCATAGAGAAGAAATGATGCCGGGGATCTCCAGCAGGGCTTCACAGGCCTGGCCTCAGAGAGCCTCCGCGGAAAGGTAAAGGCAGGTGAGAAAGAAAGAGCCTTGGTACATTTGCAAAGTAGGAAACACGCGGCCTGTGCCCGCTTACTTCTTCTTTGTCAGTCTCTTTCCCCACACCCGGCCTGTTCTGGACCTCGATCCCGTTGTCTACGTGAGACCCCTTAGAGTGAGGGTTCACTGAGGCCTCTCCATCCATAGGCCTCGTGTAGAGTGCACCCTCCATCTCACCCGTCACACTCGTCACTGATCTGCACCTCTCTCACCCGGCTGACCCAGTTGGAAGAAATCTGACAGGCAACTGGCTGCAGGCCTTTGAGTGACTTATCTTTGGGATGTTGATGTTTTCAAAGAATATTTCTGAGTGTCAAAGAGGTTCTAAAATCATTAAATTTTCAGGGAGGAGCTTCGGGCCCTGCAGCAGGGGCATGGGGATTTGTGTACACCCCACAAACTGCGGGGCACCACTGACCAATGAGTCTGCCCATGTGCAAAGCTGAGAGGCCGCTGTGGGAAGCATTTCAGATGAGACGCGTGGTCTGTAACGCATTTTATTTTATGCTATCTTGTGCTGGTCTCTGTTTTATCTCTCAAATGGATTATCAGTTTTGGGGGGATAGGAACAATTTCCCCCGCATTTCTTGTAGCACATATGCATAGGGAAGATACTCAACAGACAAACGTCCCTTTGTGTATTCAAGTGGGAGAATGGTGAACACTGTTGCAGGATTCATTTTAGGAAAAAACATCTTAAGTGGGCTATAGCCCAGGGCACTCCCACCGCAAAGATGTAACCCTCTGGGAACTCCCACAATGCAGTTCAACCCGGTCCAATTACTGCCACCATCACCCCACAACTAGATTTAGGCCTCGAAGAAAATGAATTAGGTTCTCATCTATTCAACAAAAGTTTATGGAGCACATACACGATCAAGCACTGTTTCACGCACTGGAGACATGGATACATGGAAGTGATGGCTGCCCTGAAGGAACTCCCAGCCTAATTGAAAGACAGACACGCAAATATATAACATGAGCCTCCTACAAGTTCACGGATAGTTCAAGGGTCACAGAATCAGTTGTCCTGGAGAGCTGCATTTTAATAGCAGCCTCCTTAATTCATGATCGTTGTCATCAGTCGTCTCAGTCAACTCCTTTCCTCCCAAGGAAGCTTTTCCCTCCCCCTCACTGTAAGAGGGGACGGTGCTGATAAGACACAGTATGACTGTCATTTTCCGGTAAAAGATAACAAAGTTCTGCCAGAATGACAGAGATGCCATAGAGTCGTATGATAAAAATAGTTATCCAAGTTTTCTTTTGGGAAATAAAGGACCTCAACATTTCTTCCGTTATCCATTCTTCCTTGTAAAACAGTCATAAATCACTAACCTCATCTTCCCAATATAGTTCTTGAAAAAAATGGTTTGATCTTAATCAGAGTATTATCTTTTATCAGCACGTACCTCAGGACCACTTCAAAGAACTTTACTCTTTTTTTTTTTTTTTAAAGATTTTAGTTTTCCTTTTTCTCGCCAAAGCCCCCTGGTACATAGTTGTATATTTTTAGTTGTGGGTCCTTCTAGTTGTAGCGTGTGGGATGCCGCCTCAGGATGGCTTGACGAGTGGTGCCATGTCTGTGCCCAGGATCTGAACCAGCGAAACCCCAGGCCACCGCAGCAGAGTGCACTAACTCAACCACTCGGCTACGGGGCTGGCTCCAGAACTTTACTCTTAAATCAAATTCCATCACTGCTATTATCACCCCACAACCAGATTTAGGCTTTGAAGAAAATGAACTAGGTTTTCATGTATTCAACAAAAATTTATTGAGTATCCGCATAACCAAGCACTGCAGTATGCACTGGTGATGTGGATACTTCTGAGAGGTGACCCCTGTCCTCAGGGAACTTCTAATCTAATGGAAAGACAGACAAGCAAATACAATTGCAAGATTACAGTATGGTAGGATGGAGATGCAAACAGAGTGCTGATGGAGATGCAGGCAGGTGCTGATGGAGGTGCAAGCAGGGGCTAATGGAGATGCAGGTGGGGTGCTGATGGAGATGCAGGCAGGGGCTAGTGGAGATATACGCAGGGTACTGATGAGATGCAGGCACGTGTTGATGAAGATGCAGGCAGAGCGCTATTGGAGGATGTGGTGCCCAATTTAATCAGGTGAGGTAGAAGACCAAGAACCTTCCAGGTATAGAATAATAGATTTTGCTTTCCTCCCTTCCTGGAATCTGGCACATTCCAAATCCAGGATAATAAAGGAGCATTTTTATGGCAACTCAAGGTGATGACAGAGACTGAGACTCTTGCAGCATGATAACGCTCAAGAGAGCAGGCCAAGAGGAAGGCTCTAGAGACTGAATGTTTGCGTTCCCCCAAATTCATGTATTGAAATCCCAACCCCCAAGGTGATGGTGTTAGGAGGTGGGGCCTTTGGGAGGGGATTAGGTTGTGAGGGTGGAGGCCTCGTGAATGGCTTAGCGACCTTATCAAAAAGACCCCAGAGAGCTCCCTCACTCCTTCTGGCATATGAAGTTGTAGCAAAAAGAGGCTGTCTCTGAACTAGAGGCAAGCTCTCACTAGACACTCAATTTACCGGCACCTTAATCTTGGACTTCCAGCCTCCAGAACTGTGAGGAATAAATGTCTGTTGTTTATAAGCTACCCATTCGATGGTATTTTGTTATAGTGACCTGAACAGACTAAGACAGAAGGCTATTTTGGGAGCATGAAAAGTCTGATTGTATTATCAAAGATCCTTGGATGACTCTCCCCATCACCCATTCAGAAAGGAACAGGAGGGAAATGAACAACAGGGAGGTCCCAGAGGGAAGAGAAGAGCATTCAACATGGAAAGGGCCTGCAGGAGGGGCTGCCGTGTGAAGCGACTTTAAGAACTGAGACTGAAGAAGTCTTTCTTGTTAAATTGTGGTGGGCCCTATGTAAATTGGAAGCTAATGACTCAATAGGAAGTTTTGCTTATTTTTCTATGGTCTATGTGGGCGTTTAATAACAGTGTATTACACCTCCCTTCTGTACTGGAGTTACGGGCAGACAGAGCAGCATGCACAAAGATAAAGAGGAAAGAGAAGCAACATCTTTCTGCGTTTCTCAGTCCCTCCCTTCAGCCTCAGTGTCTCATCTTGTAAGGCTCTCAGCCCTTCCTTCCTTCTTGTCCTGGATGTGTCCCATCCTTCCCCACCTCCTGAAGGCCTTTCTCTGTGCCCTCCAGAGCCCCTGTGAACCCTCAGCAGCATCTCTGTATCCTCAGTCTCTTCTGTGGATGTTCTCTTGCTTTCTGACTGAAACTTGGCTTTCCACTGATGACACCCCTTCTCTGAGACTGTCTCCGAAAGTGACTGTTCTCTCTCACAGGCCTCATCCCTCCGAGCCTGGAGGAGGGGTACGGCGGGTCCCTTCTTATTTCTCACTGCCTTATGTCCTTAACCTCCTCTCCTCTGATGTTCTCGTCCTTTGTGCCATCTTAGCCACTTACTCCCATGGTCATAACTTAGACCTTGTCATCACCGACAGCTAGAAACTTTTCCCACTTTCAAGGTCAAATATCCCGTTTTCTGACCACTACCTCCTATAAGTTGATGACTCTAGTTTATTTCTCGAGGCCCACCTTTCTTATGAGTCCCAGCTTCATAAGGCGATAGCCTACTTCATTTCTCCTCTTGGATGTCTAGCAGATGTGTTAGACTTGCTGTGTCCGAAACAGGATCCTTGATTCCCCCTTTCAATCTATCACTCTTTGTATCACTTCCATTTTGGCAAATGGCACCACTCTTGGTCCGGTTCATCTAGACAGAAATCCAGCTGTCATTCTCAATTCCTCTTTTTCACTAATTACTATCATCCTGTCCATTAGCAAATCTGGCTCTTTCTACCTAAAAAGTGTATTCTTATATCTGTCCACTTCTCTTTGACTCCATGACTACCCTCTGGTCCAAGTCACCACCGTCTTGCCCCTGGACTGTTGCATCAATGTCCCTGCCTTTACACCCACTCCCTTCTCACCCAGCCTCTTGTGCCCACCACAAGCCATTTTTTACACAGCAGCCAGCAGGACCTTTATAAATCAGATCAGACCATGTCACTCCCCCTGCTGACGCTTAGTAGACATCCACTGCACTTAAAATGAAGTGCAAATTCTTCACCATGGCTTACAGGGGCCTTCAGCCTTGACCTTCTCCCTGCCTCCATGATTTCATCTCCCACTGTCTTCTCCCTTCTTCACTGTGCCCCAAACACCAGCCTCCTTCCGTTTACTCTAACGTCACCCTTCCCACCCAGTGAAATCTGTGTTTGATTTTGATCTTTCTCTGTCTGGAAATCTCGTCCTTCTGTCTGTTGCAAGGATGGCTTCTTGTTATCCTCTGGGTTTCATTTTGCACGTCACCTTCTCTGGTTTCCCTTCCTTGATCATGCTCTCAAAAAATAAAACACCCAAAGTACTACGCCCTCCATTTGTTTAATTCCTTCCTGGTGTGTCCCATGTCTCATTTTTTTGGTTGATTACTAAGGCACATTGCTCTGTTGTGACGTTTTTGTCCACTTTAAATGCAGCCTCAGGATCTCATAAAGCCTGCTGTCTACTCTTATATCTGCTTAATCCAATGGGTTGCTTAAAAGGACAACCTGCTCCAGATCCTGGTTAAAGATATTGAAGTCTGAATCTCCACTGAGCTTCCTCCTCTGGGTACTGCTGCAGCCGCTGCCCCAACCTCTCAGCTCGTCAATTGCGTTCCGAATGCTGTTGTCCAGACGCCAAATGGCTCAGCTGTTAGGCTCAGTGATCTTCGGTTAAAACTGTTATGTTCTCTTCTCCCTTCAGTTAGGAAGTAGTTCAGGCTACTTGACAGAGGGACAGACTCTTTTTACGTGTCCTCTTTCTTCTGCTGGAAATTCAGAACGTGAGATGGTACTTTTGCGAGTTACCTGGTAACCATTGTTCTAACTCGATTTCATTGATGTACTTGGGAGACAGAGGAAAAGATATTTGGGCTTTTGGTTCTGACCAACCTGCACGTATTCCTTCCTGCCCTTCCAGAACAAGAACGGATAAATTCGTGACAACACGGATAACGTGAGGGGAAAGACATCAGAAGACATGAGATTTTGACAGATTTCTGATGGAAACTAGAGAGAATCATAAAGAGATAAATCAGAGCTAAGTAGACACAGCCCAGAACGCAGGAGGGCTGCAGTGTAGGTGGTGGAAGCTCCCCTCACCCTTCCCCCTGCTTCCCCCATGCGAACACAACGAGAAGGAGAAGGAGGGCAGCAATCAAAGAGTATGACTGATGGCTGTGAAGACAACACAGCGCAAAGCAGCCTCCATCCGTCCGGGGTGCAGGGAGAGGATCTCCCCCTTTGATGAACCCGGGGGCCGCTCTTTCCAGTCATCTTGTGAGAAGGCTGGGGGTTGTGCGGGGCGGTGACATCTGGAGCAGCATTCATGGGGGTTCCCTGCCTTTGCCCCCGCATTAAAGGCAGCCATGTGACACTCCTGCCCTCATGCTAAGCACTTGCAACTGGCAAACTCTAGGGAAAGCTTGCTGAGTAAACACCGTGTTGGCATCTAGAGAGGAGCACATGCCAGCTACTTGCAGTGACCCACCTGGTCCCTCAATTGTGAATTTGAAAGTAGAAAGAATCACCAGTTGTTTGAGGAAGTCAGGAGTACAAACAAAGACCAAGGAGATGGACTGATTCAGGGACCAGAAAAGAACTTTACACATTTTTAATGAGTGCCCTCAAAACAATTGGAGATGGTATTTTATTTATAAATTTTCAAAAATTATGTGTATTTATAAAAGTTAAAAAATTGAAAGGCTAAAATTAAAAATAAAATCAAAGAAGTGCCAGAAGAAAAGTTTAAGGAAATTCCACATAACCTAGAGCAAAATGACAAAGAAGATGGAAAAGAAGAAATAAAGTTAAAAGAACTAGGGAGGCAATCTCAGAAGTCGAACATAAATTTAATGGGATTTCCAGAAGTGTGAAGAGAGAAAACAATTATCAAAGAAATAGTATAGGAAAACTGCCTATATCTGATGAAGATATGTCTTTGTATTGAAATTACCCACTGACTTGCCAGCATTAGGAAATTTTTTTTTTTTCTGGTGGGGAAACTTAGCCCTGAGCTAACATCTACTGCCAATCCTCCTCTTAGAAAGGCCTTCAGGAGGTGGGGAAGGATGGGACACATCCAGGACAAGAAGGAAGGAGGGGCTGAGAGCCTTACAAGATGAGACACTGAGGCTGAAGGGAGGGACTGAGAAACGCAGAAAGATGTTGCTTCTCTTTCCTCTTTATCTTTGTGCATGCTGCTCTGTCTGCCCGTAACTCCAGTACAGAAGGGAGGCGTAATACACTGTTATTAAACGCCCACATAGACCATAGAAAAATAAGCAAAACTTCCTATTGAGTCATTAGCTTCCAATTTACATAGGGCCCACCACAATTTAACAAGAAAGACTTCTTCAGTCTCAGTTCTTAAAGTCGCTTCACACGGCAGCCCCTCCTGCAGGCCCTTTCCATTTTGAATGCTCTTCTCTTCCCTCTGGGTCCTCCCTGTTGCACTGAAGCTAACATCTGTGCCCACCTGGGGAAGAGTTGCACTGAGCTAACATCTGTGCCCATCTTCCTCTATTTTCTATGTGGGATGCCTGCCACAGCATGGCTTTGGTAAGTAGTGCCATGTCCATGCCTGGGATCTGAATCGGTGAACCCTGGGCCACTGAAGCAGAATGTACAAACTTAACCACTGCGCCACTGGGTCGACCCCAAACATTATGAATTTTTAAAATCCTGCCTCTAGACACACATGAAATTCCAGAAAACCTAAGACAAAGTAAAGATTGTATAATCTTCCAGAGATTAAACAAATAAGTCACTATGGAGGAAAGAGAATCGGATTGGCACCAGACTGCTCATCAGCTAGAAGATATGAAGTTCTTAAAAGTAATTTTTAAGTATGGAATTGTACATCCAGTCAAACAATGGGTGCCACGTGGAGACAGAGTAACGGCATTTTCAGATAAGCTAGATCTCCGAAAATTTACTTTCTATGCATCCTTCCTAAAAAACATTATTTGAGATGAACTCTAGCAAAGAAAAACAGAAATCTAGGAAAAAGGCAGGCATGAGATCCAATAAACTGAGGATTGAATCAAGAATGCCATGAAAAAAGTAAAATTCCAGAATTTCAGGTGAACAGCTGGCCGGAAATCAGCTGGTCCATATGTGAAGTCAAAGCCTGTGGGAGAACAGCTTTGGGAAGAACGTGGATTTTCTCTAATAAACAGTAAGATTAAGAAACTGTACGGAAAAGAAAGATCATCCGAAATCCCAACCCTAGTCAAAGGTCACATGAAAAAATCATTGCTTAATATGAAGAAAACCAAAAGTAAGCAATTATAGAGCTGTAAGAAATGAGAAGAGATTTGCGCTGGATTCATCAAGGGGCTGGTTTTTTGTGATGGAGGGTTGTGCCTCTTTTTCTCTGGGTTCAATCCCATTATGGCTGACTAATAGCAGACTACAATATAATATTATAACTATAATATTTTTAACACGAATTGGAATGAACCTATGGACAGACCTCTGAAAAACTGATTTATTGGATGGAACAGATTGTAACTATGACAAGGCTTGAGGAAGTCAAAGGAGAGTTAAGACAATAGAGGCTGGCGGGTGGAGGGCAGCGAGGCGAGGTAATTATCTTATTGCACAAAGGAGAGTCAAAAGATGGATCAGGAAATATGAATATTGTTTAAATACATGAAGATGACCGGTAAAAGAAGTGAAAGTAAGTAAGAAAAACTGGGAGGAGGAGGAAACGAAGGTGAGGAAACATCCCCATCTTTCATATCGAGCCGATAACACCTGCTTAAAGTTGATAAATCAATGAAACAAATCAAAGTAATGAGGACTTATCTAGAATTATAAAAGAAATAATCAGAACAACCAAAAACCAGAAATAATTAAACATGATTCTCTTTGGGGAGTGAAACTAGGTAGAAATTAGAGGGAAAGGGAGATTTTTTGCTCTGTGTCTTGTATCGTGGTATTGTTGGAATTTTTAATTTCCATATGAAGATACTATTTTAAAATACATAAAATATTGCTTGGACTAGAAAATAGTTACTGAGAAAAGGGGTGAGTCTACAGGTAATCCATTGAATCAGAAACTCTGCAGCATTCCTATGAGTCAGCACAGAGTGTTCCACTGTGGCAGATGTTTTTCTAACGCTGGTGTATGTCGAGGAGTAACACCTGTGTGTCATGGAAGTCGTGTGGTTTATGCCCAGTCCGTTCCAAACATGTCAGGGCTTGGCCCCGCAGACGGCAGCCACCGAGTGTACAGTGTGGCAACAGCTGTGTGCAGCCAGCCTCCCTGGAGCACAGTCCTGCCCGTGTGGAGGAGGGAGCCCCAGGCCCCTCTTCCTCCTCTCGCCCAGCGTGGCCCCGCGCCCCATTGCCAGGCTCCTTGGGCAGTCGCTCCGTTCTCCCCATCTCTGGGCGACTTCCCCTCCCCTCACACAGAGAGCCCCGGTCCTCCCAACATGCCCTGCCAGCAAATTTCCTTTCATTGTTTTTAAAGAGAAAGCCCTCTGTTTACCTCAGTATTTCTTTCTTTATTACACATTTAATGCTAAAAAAAATGGTGCTGCCATTTTCATTAGGATTGTTATTTCTCTCGGAGCTCTGGTTTCAAGCTTCTGTGGTTCTAACTGGTCTCTCTGCTTTTATCTTTCCTCCACAAATACTGTTATTTTTGGAGTGCGATTTGAGGTTTCCTTGATATCACCCACATGGAACTATAATAGAAAAACTTGCATTTCATTTTAAAAGCTCTTTATTATAAAAACTTCAAACATTTACAGAAGTAGACACTATAGCATATCGAACACGTTAACTCCTTGTCCGGCTTCAGCAGTACCCAGCTCACACCAATCCTGGTTCGTCCACGCTCTCCGGTCTTCCCTCCAAGAATATTTTGACACAAGTCCCAGGAGCTCTATCACTGTATCCTTGAATATGTGTCTTTAATATATAAGGAGTCTTTCTGTAACATAACCAAAATTCCACGATCACACCCAAGAAGATTAAAATAATTTCTTCAAATAGCATGTCAATACCTGTACTTGTAATATGTGTGTGTGTCTATATATTCATATATGTGTATATTTGACATAAACTAAAATAAAATTATCGTCCTAGAAAACAAAATTATGTTTGAACTGAAATTTTAAGTTGTGACTCCTCTTTCGTCTCCAAACTGAGCTATTATTTCGTAAATCTAACTCGGAAGGGCATCTTCTTACTCTCTGAAGATACTGGGTAGGAACTATTCTGTCACGACAGCAACTTATGTCAACAGGTGCCTTGGAGGCTGGTGGAGTCACGTGCGGCTGTGGCTCCCGCTGCCACACGTCCCTGGCCTGGGGGCAGCGGGGTCTCTCCGGGGGCCTCTAAACTCTGGCCCACTTCTCAGAGCTTGGCCACTCTAAGATTTCTACGACCCTTCCAAGCTTCCAAAAAGGGTGACCACCTTCAGGAACGGAGTGTTTGGGTCCCCCTGCTGGAAAGCATCCTTGCTGCTCACTTTTGTAAGAAACAGAAAGAGCTTAGTTTTCAATTTTCCCACATTATCTCACTGGTCTCCTCATTTTGTCCATCTGAAGAAAATAAAGACCAAACACTAGCCAGATGTGATGCCCCAACATTTCCTCATTCTCCTCCTCAGTATTTCAACTCCCCGGTGTTTTCTCTGTGGGGGTGATTTTATTTTGTTTGACTCCGGTTCAAAATAAGGAAATAGACAGATATATCACATATATATCTCCTCTCTCTGTGAGGTTCTAATGATGCTTTGTTATCTCCTTTATTCCTCCGGTGTTTACCAATTAATTCTTTATTAATTAAAATTCTTCTCTCTGAAGAGTTGTCCCTTCTCCCCATTTATTTAGTTAGTTGTGTGTGAATGTTCGTATCGCTACATGAATACTTATTTTCTTCTTTGGGTTATGTCATATATATCATCATTTATTTGATTGCTACTGTTGCTCTAACTTTGGCTGTTGGAAGCTCTGCTGTGCCCTTTCAACATGCTCCTTTATTTTATTTTACCACTTCCTGACTTCCTGGCACCACAAGGTGCTCCAGCATCGTTTACACTTCCTCTGCGCCGGCACTGGAATCAACCAGGCCTCCATCCCTCTCTTGGAGAAGGCTCTTTAGCAACCAAGGCCTGGGTGCTGGGCTTGCTGCTCGCTGCTGAGGTGTCACTGTTTAGTTCCCCCGTGAGCGTCTGCAGGTGCACTTCCTCACGCGCACACACACGTCTACTTCTGTATCTGTCTATCTGAACATGTATTAAAAATAATACCATGAGTCATAATCTAACCTCAACACTTTCCTTATTTCTTACTTTTTTCTCCAACACTAAGAAACCTCTCTTTTCATTGCCTGCAATATGTTTATGTTTTTGTTCAGACCGAATAAACAAATAAAGTAGTTTTAGAATTGCAAACCCAGACCCTTGTGAGGAACAATGTATCAGCTAGAGTACAACGTTCAAGTTCCGTTGTTCTGAGTCTTGCAGGACCTAGTCAAACACTGTTTCCAAAGTGACTTAGCTCAGCTCCTTCGCACTCCCTCCTCCATCAGTGCACTCACGTTATTCATCTGTGGCACACACGTCTGCGTTTCGTGTTTCCCCACATCCTGACTGATGGAGGGCGCAGTCCGCTCTCAGTGCTGTACCGTTCTATGGCTTCCACCAGTGCGTAGAGTTGGGTAGCCTCCACCGCATTTCCATTCTGTCCCATTAGCCCAAGATTCCCTCTGCTGCCCCTTGTAGTCACCCCTCAATGCGTGGCAACCACGTATCTGTTTCCTGTCCCTATTGTTCCAGAGCATTATAAAAAAGGGAATTATCAGTATGTAGCCTTTTCATCCTGGCTTCTTTCACTTAGCTAAATGCATTTAAGGTTTATCCGTGCTGTTGGTGTGAATCAACAGTTCACTGTTTTTTATTGCTAAATGGCGTTGCATTGAATGCATGTTCCACAGTTTGTTTATCCATTCACCAGTAAAGAACCTCTGGGTTGTTTCCAGTTGGGGTGATTGTGAAAAAAGCTGATATAAATATTTGCATACAGATTTTGTGGGAGCATAAGTTTTCATTTCGGGGGTAGACACCTAGGAGTGGATTGCTGGCAGATAGGGTCAGTGTGTGTTTACCTTTGCAAGAAACTGGCCAACCTGTTGACTGAAGTGGCTGTACTTTGCATCCTCACCAGCAACGTACGAGAGTTCTACAAGGCCAAACTTTAGTCTTTTCTGTGAACACCCAGCGGTCCTTGCGGAGAAAAACCTCCTGGAGGGTGTGAGTTTCCTCAACTTCGAGACCTGCCCAGGGATTCCCTCTGTCCCCCTGGTCCCACTGACCTTTCACCAATTTGTCAATTATTCTATCTCACCTCTTTCACTTGAGGAAAAGTCTGTACAGATGAGTAAAAGCATGAAAAATTGCATGGAGTAACAAACATCAAACTGAAAATAGTGACGATCTTTGCTTTGAAGGAAGATGTACGAGTGAAGACAGGAATTAGAAAAGCTTTGTTGTATTGATCATGTTCTGTTTCTTGATCTGGGTGATGACATAGTTAGTGTATTATCCTTAACACCCTTGGGTATGTTTAAAATCACATAAAATTAAGTAATAAATAAATACAACAAAATAAAACTAAACTATAAACCTTAAGAAGAAGCCAATTTAAAAAATAGATCCATGGGATACTTTTTCTCCCTTACATGAGTCCGTATTATTATTATTATATAGTTTTTTTTTTGGTGAAGAAGATTCACTCTGAGCTAACATCTATTGCCAATCTTCCTCTTTTTTTTTGCTTGAGGAAGATCAGCCCTCCACTAATATCTGCACCAGTCTTCCTCCACTTTATATGTGGGTCGCTGCCAAAGCATGGCTGACAAGTAGTGTAGGTCTGTGCCTGAGATCCGAACCCATGAAACAGAGTGTGCTGAATTTAACCACCATGCCACGGGGCTGACCCAAGTCTGTATTATTTTAATCTAAACATTCATATACTATTTCTCTACTTAAAAAACACAAATAAGTTTTTTACAAAGTACAAACACAACTTATTTTGTAGCCATTGGGCTTCCCAAGTTTTACCCATTTCAGTGACTCTGTCCAATATGAGGCATCTCATTAAAGCCTCTCTTTTAAAAAAGCCTCTCTTTTTAAAAAGCTCAGAGGAATCCAATTCTGGCTGCACTGAAGGATTGAAATTGGGGCAGTGTTTGGGGCTAGGCCGAAGAGGAATATTTCCAGAACGTTGCAAAACTTGAGTTTACTTGAATCATCTTTCATGAGAAAGCAACATGTTTTGGAATCAGAGACACCACAAAGAAAAATCCTCTTCTTTTCTCACTACACGAGGTTAAATATCTCTTAACTTCCGATTTCTTAGCTTTTGAGTGGGAAGATTAAAAACTCCCTTACAGAATTATTTTGAAGGTTATGGATATCTGACATGTGTGATCCAGTTGCATCTTCTCACGATGCTCCAACCAGTGTGCCTTCTCTTTTTCTCCAACTGGCCCGGCTTGTTTCTGCCTTAAGGCCTTTGTACCAACAGTTGTCTGGGCGTGGAATGCCCTTCCTCCTGATCCTCCTGTGGCTGCCTCCTTTTTATTGCTTTGGTCTTAGCTTACATGGCACCCACTAGGGAGACCTCACCTGACTTCCCAACCTAATGTAGGTTCCAAGTCACTCTCTGTTGTGCTCCACGCAGCACTTCTTACTCTCCGAGATTTCTCGTTTGCTTAGCTGTTTCGTCTGTGACCCTCCCCACCCCAGCTCATCCAACTCGCACATAGAAGAACACCTGGCACAAAATGAACAGTCAATGCATATTTGTGGAAAGAAAAAATGAATAAATAATGGTCATTGTTTTCTGTTATGGAGAAATTCTTAATATTGGTTGGTTCCTACAAGATACTTAAAGTCAAGGAATAGGAGTTGGTTCTTATTCTTTCCCTACATTCTTCAAAAATAGTTTGGTTTTCTTTTTGAGGAAGATTGGCCCTGAGTTAACATCCATGCCCATCTTCATCTATTTTATATGTGGGGTGCAACCACAGCGTGGCTTGATAAGCAGTGTGTAGGTCTGCACCCGGGATCCAAACCAGCCAACCCCAGGCCACTGAAATGGAGCGTGTGAACTTAACTGCTGCACGACCGGTCCAGCCCCTAACAATAGTTTTGATCAAGGACTTTTTCTACGGTAAGATACAGAAAGTTGAACTTTTTCAGGGAAAGAGACTTTGAATGATGTACTCTGAGGCAGGCAACTTAAGAGATGATCTTTCTAGACCCCAGGGGATAAGAACCAGAGATGCCTCCTGCTGTCAGACAAATCATAGACAAAGCAAGGGAGTGGGAGGAAGAGGTGGGCAGAAAGCAAGCCAAGCAGCAGAATTGTCGTCACTGACTCAGGGTAGTAGCTGAGGGATGGGGGGGACTCTGAAGAGTCTTGAGGCTCTGATTTGTGCCTCTGGATGGACAGTGGTGCTGTTTAGCAAGAGAAGAAGGTAAGAACAGGAGGAGGAAGAGGAGAAGCAGGAGCTGAGAAGGGGGCCGATCCAGGCGTGTGTCTTCAGGACGCAGGTGGATATGTGGGGTTTGCTGCTCAGGTCTGGAGTAGACTCCTAGATCCTAGGGTTTCCCATCCTCCAGGTGGCAGCTGAAGTCATGGGAGTAGTTGGGCTCACGAGGGGGTGTGTGTAGGGTGAGAGAAGAGGGACAAGGGCTGCACCTTCTGTTACAGGTTACAGGTAACACTGAGGGACAGAGACACGAGGAGGCTGAGAAGAGGTGGCCAAAGTGTCAGGCAAAACAAGACAGCGGCATCGTAGAAGCCGAAGAAAGAGGGTGAGGTGTGCTCGATGGTGTCAAATGCCGAAAGGGGTGAGTCCCAGGACTGGAAACGAGTCCTCCAATGCCGGTTTGTGGTCGCTGGTGACCTTTGGCAGCCACAATTTCGGAGGTGTTGGGGAGGTGGCAGTGCAGATCTTAGGTAGCGGTGGGCTGAACAGAGAGGTGAGAAAGAAGAGTCTGATCTAGACTGTCTGCGTTTTCAAGCTGTGAAAATCCGAGGCGGCACGTGGCCCTGCTAGGAAAGAGCCACTTTTTGGCAAGCACGTTCCACAGATTGGTGGCTCATTTTAAGCATGGTCAACTAAGATCACTCTTTTTTTTTTTTATACACAGGCAAGCCAAGTGTTTTCCTGTCCCAAATGTGTATAATTGATTATTGTGTAAAAATCTAATGCAGCTCTTTAACATTTCATGCCTTCCCAAAAGCACCTTGTTAGTTTAAGTCTAATTTTCTCAACTCATTCTGAAACCTGCTTTCATCTGTATTCATTGATAGTCCCACCTTGGTCCCTGCTTGTTGAACTGCCAGACCTCTCCCTTAGGAACCAGGGTGGAGGTGCTCCTGTTGCAATAGCCTCGGCACGTGGAAAACAAGAGTGGAGCTCAATTTCGTTCTAGGAAAAAAAAAACAAAACAACTTTTTTTTTTTCTCTGCTTTATCTCCCCAACCGCCTCCCCGTACACAGTTGTATATCTTAGTTGCAGGTCCTTCTAGTTATGGAAAACAACTTTATTAGCTTACATGTAAACCCTAACTGGAAACCAGCTGACCAGCGGTTTTTCAAGAATTTCATTTTGAAATAGCAAATGACTGCAAATTGAAAGACGTGTCCTATGTAATGTCCTCGATTGACTTCAAGATCCCAAATCCTCCCCCAAAACTGTCATTATAATGTACTTAGTCAGTGGGAGAACATATTTTAGAACCATTTTTGATAAAAGTCTAGAAACAGGCTTAAATTTAAAAACGAGAGCCCTTTCTTGCCTGGGTACCCATTAACTGAGATTTTACATTTTCTTCTGTCTAGCCGTGGAGATTTTTTCCTAGCTTTTCTAGGTATCGTGGAATTGTGATCCCTGTAGGCAGACGGGCCGTTTCCATTTTGCTCCGAGATGCCTCCGTGCAGGGAAGGGGAGAATGTGCAGGGAATAGAACTCAGATCTTCAGATTTCCCACCAAGCGCTTTTCCCATGGCCTTCCCAGCGCTCTAGTTGGTTATCTTCATGCACAGATTTAAAAATGTTATGTCCAGTTACTCAAGGAGAAGAACACAGGTAGGAGCACATAGAAACAGTGTTATATGTAGCTCAGCTAACTGTGTGAAGTTGGCGGTCATGAAACTGTGGGACTTGGAGCGCTGGTTAGAGCCGGCGGAATGTGGGCAGAAGATGCTTCCTCCAGATGGCTGGGGCAAGCTGCTCTTGCACCACCCTTGCTTTTTCGGCTTGTTGTGAGCAGACGCAGGGACCATGCAGCCACTAGCTGTTTTTGTACATGACAAAATCTGAACCCACATCTGGGGAGGTGCTACCACCCCTCCCCAGGGCGGTACCCATGCCCCCTGGCCTCCTTGGCATGCTGCTGGCAAGTGTTCCCTGGAGTGGCAGCCCAGGTCTGTTTGGGGACCTGCAGCCTGTGTGCATCAGCCGCGGGATGGAGATGCTTGGGTGTTTGCTGACTCATTTGAGAACGACTGATTGAGAGAGCTGCCCGGGCGTGGGTGTCAGCGTACTGTGGTTGATTTTCCAGCATGCTACCAAAAAAGCAATAGATGGAAGTGGCAAGTGATGAAGTCAAAACTAGCTGTGGTACTGTGCAGATGTAACTAGTTCTTTCCTTTTGAAGGCTTGTCTTTTGGGATGTCCCCGTTGTTAGCATCTGAATTCAGTACTATTTTAGAAATACTGAAATATGGATAGTAACACTGAACACTGACCGTGCTCAGTATTTTTTTTTTAGCATTTATTTTGTGTGCGTTAAATCGTTCACTCCTCACAAGTACCCTCAAGGCAGGTTATCACGTTATCTTGTCCATTTTGCATTTACAGAGCAGCTGAGGCTTGGGGATAAGAAGTAACTGTCCTGAGAATTCTAGGGCATCTGGGGTGGAGCATGACGTTCCAACCCAGGTCTGACTCAAGTCTATGTTCTCAACTGTGAAATGCTACCGAGGGTTGGCGCTATTTAAGCAGAAATAAGTAGGTTGTGCTTGAAGTTTAGCAAATGCGATGTCTATACCCTTTCCTGATTTTTTGTTCATACACGTATACAAACAGAAGACGCAAGTTTGTCCGTTTACTCTAAAAATGTGTACTAAATTATGACTAAATTAGGATCATGAAGAAGGGGCTATAATCTTTTCACCTGTGATGGAGAGACGAGTCTCTCATTCTTTCAGGAGGCTGATTCCTGTTCAAGGATGTTCTGAAGGTCACCTCTTGCTCTGGGAGGGAGAAGCAGGCCTGTGTGGGCTGGGCTGGGCCTTGCTTCTGCTGAGAGCCGGAGATTCCTTAAGACAGAGACTGTCAGAGGGTCCTGAGGCCACTGAGGGAACAGCGAGGAAGGAGAGACAGCTGGGGGTAAGCGGGTTACTGCAACGGCATAATTCAGTGTTTCAGACATGACGCTGAAGCATCTGTAAAGTCTTCTGTGGACTCTGACTTGGAGTTACTGGAACCTTTTTTCCACGAGCCTCTTGCCTTGTGTGACCTGAGGAGTGGCCGGTTAGGGGCAGAGAGCTTTGACCTGCATGCCTGAGGCCTCACCAGCATGACTCCAAAGTGGAGACATCTTTTTTAGTTTTTAAACATCTTTCAACTGCCTAAGTTATGAAAGTGTGAATGGCCTCCCACTTTTTGGCCCAAATGTTAGAAGTCAGCGCCTTCTGCCTACACTGTCCTCCCACCACACCGACAGCTCCCGTGAGGGGTCTCCCGCTCCCCCCGCCATGTCCCCCTCCCCGCATCATTCGTCCTCCAGTCTGCGCTCAGGGACCCCAGGGCTGGGTTGCTCTGATCGCACCTGCCACCACTTGGGGACCATTCTCACACTCTCTCCTGGAGCCCTGCTCTCCTGGTTGCCAACCTGTTTGTGCGCTGGAGCCCTCCTATAATTCCCTATAACCCAGCTGAGACCAAACACGGAAGTCGTGGAATGCATATCGCTGCTCTTCTAACCGTGGCTCTTCTTGGAGCCCCCCAATTGCCGAGCTTCCAATTGGCCCCCACCTGGCAGAGACCAGCTCCTCTCCATCAGCCCACCCACAGGAAGGCTCCAAGCTTCGGAAACCCTGCAGAATCTCCCTGTGCCCCCGAGATAGGAAACAGACTTCCCTGCAGCCTGCCAAAACCCACCACCCAATCACACTCTCTGAGCTGGAATTCACGTCTGTCCCCAGCGACCCACTGGGAGCATCCACCTCCCCAAGGAAACCCTGCCCCTGCTTGCCAGGGTGGACGTTCAACCTCTGCCCCCAGATCATCAGCACTGAGTCAGACATCAAAGCCGCCCAGCCTCTGGGCTCGTCTTCTTTTGTGGGGGGAGAAGGGGGTGGGCAGGAGGGAGATTGGCCCTGGGCTAACATCTGTGCCCAACTTCCCCTATTTTGTATGTGGGACACCACCACAGCAGTGCTTGCTGAGTGGTGTGTAGGTCTGCATCTGGGATCCCAATCCATGAACCCAGGGCCACTGAGGCAGAGCATGCAGACTTAACCCTATGCCACCTGACTGGCCCCTGGCTCTTCTTAAAATTTTCTGAGGGATTCTGCACACCAGCCTGGGTCACACGGCCCTGAACCCGCCAGAGTCCTTTGATGGTCTCCTTTCGGAATGACACGAAGGGGTTTCAAGCCTGCCCTCCTCCCCGAAGCCCAGCTCCTACAGTGGCGCCCACACCAACACCCCCACTGTGCAAGGGGGCCAGGTAGGAGAGAGGTCAAAGAGAGCAGGCAGAGTGCTCCCTGGGGTACCAAACTGTCTCTCTCTCAGATGTAATTTGCAGGATAAAGTTGTCAAAAGACATTCCCACTGGACATGATTAGACGGCACACAGGGTCTCATTCGGAACAGTGACCAGCACACAGACGTCCTCAGGAGATAAGGGATGAGTAAGGGGCGCCCATGACAGTGGGGATGCTTTCCTGCGTCTGGCCTCCCCGGGAAAGGCAGGTGGACGTTCGCTCCGAGTTTGCATAGCAGTGGAGCCTCTCACCAGGATTTTCTTCTTCTTTTCCCAGAACAAATGGACTGTCTGCCACAAAGATAAATTTAACTCTCTTGTCTAGGAGACAGAGTAGCTTGCTAATTTTAAAATGGTTATTTCCTCCATTTATTTCAGAGTCGGCATTTACTAATATTTTCCTAATTTTAATGTAATCGAAGTGGAATAATACTGGATGTGGAATTGTGAGCCCCAGGTCTGAATCCTGCTTCTGGGTTTCATCAACTTTGTGATGTGGGAACAAGGTTGCATCTCCCTGAGGTTCAGCCTCTTCATCTTAAAGTGAGAACAGTTATATCGTGAAAACCAAATGGTAGCAAGTGTATGATGTTATTTGGGAAGAATGAAGAGCTATAAAGACGGAAATTCGAGTTTTGATTTGTTATTGTTGTTGTTATTATCATGACTACTCAAGTTTTCACCCATTTCAGGGCTTTCAGCTTCTTCATGTTTTGAGAGAAATTGCCCCAGGAAGAATGTCATGAAACACTAACGGTTTCTGTCGCCTCTTTCCAGCCACCACGCCCTGTCATTCTTCATCCCAAAGGTGTTAGCGAAGGTAGATGGTACTCCTTTTCCTCACTGAATTCCAGTTTCTTGAGAAGTTACTACAGAATAGACCCTGATCTAGCTGTTGGGGAAAATGGGAAGATAACGGAAACTGTTCCTGACGTTGTGGGCTTCCAATCTAGCGGGGAAGACAGACTTTAACCATGCAATTACATAACTGAGTGCAACTGGGGCAAGTGCTCCCAAAGAAAAGAACTGAGACCAGAGCTGGAAGCTCACCAAGCTGACCAGGCACCTGCCCGGCCGCTCGCCCTCCTCCCCGGGCCTCACCCGAGACTTCCGCAGGAGGCCTTGGAAGGGGCTCACAGTCTCTCTGTCACGGGTCCTCCCAACCTCAGCTCCTTGTGTCAGAGGTTTTCAGGAACTCCTTCCAAGGCCGCTCAGCCCCCATTGAGTCTCTGGCGTCTGCTCCATTTAAAGTGGCTTCTGGGTCTCTGGAACGTGAGCAACAATGTGCTTCCTAAGCTGTTCGAAGTGAACCTTCCAGAAGCAGCTGTGAGTCTGCAGACGGTTTTAAGAAGCTTGCTCAAAGCCCTCTTCAGTTGCATTGGGGATGTCTGCCGGGGTAACCCTCTGCAGTGACTTGGGATGGAGAGTAGGTTCTGGACCTCTTTCTTGGCTCAGGGTGAGCTGCCGGACTCCCAGAGGTCAGTAGTATAGAGCCCAGGGCTCACCCTCAAACTCCAATGTGACCCAGGGTTATGACGCGTCCTACTGACTAACTTGTAGAAACTCATTCGTGCCAGTCAGGGATGCTGTGGCTCATTGGAAAGAGCGCCTGACTAGTAATCAGCAGAGGTGATCTTGTCACCAACCAGCTCTGTGGCCTGGAGCCAGACTGCACTTTTGTGGTTGGCAGATGTGACACCTGTAAAATGAATATAGAGTATTCATTTAATCAATGTTTGTTAGATTATGTGAAGGAACAGACTATACATTTACATATACCCATATTTTTTGTAATCTAAATTATTTGGACCTTGGACTTTTTATTCTTAGAATATGTATTATTTAGTGGCTGGAAGAACAAAATGACACATGTTTCTTATGGTGTGTGCTATGGACCGAATGTTTGTGTCTCCCTTAAATTCATATGTTGAAACCCTCAGCCCAATGTCAAGGTGTTTGGAGATGGACCTTTGCGAAGTGATTAGGGTGAGACGAGGGCCTGAGGGTGGGGCCCTGGCCTCATGGGATTAGTGCCCCTGTAGGAAGAGACCCCAGCGAGCTTGCTCTCTCCTTCTCCACGCCCGCTAAAAGAAGAGGTCATGGGAACACATGGAATGATGGATGCCACCCATAAACCAAGAGAAGAGGCCTCAGAATGAAACCTACTTTGTGGGCACCTTGATCTTGGACTCCCAGCCTCCAGAACTGGAGGAATACATTTCTGTTGTTCAAGGCCCCAGTCTGTGGGTCACAGCAGCCCAAGCAGACTAGTACAGTGCAGAACAAAACCTTGTGAACATTGATATAAAATGAACCACCAGGTAATCATAAAGTAATTTTTCTCACCCAAGCTCATGCACATCAGGATAGAGCCATAAACATCTTTCAAATATTCAAATCCTGCTTTCTCTGTCAAGAATTCACAGTGCCATAAACTTCAGGGTAGAAAGGCTGAATTCTGCTTAAGACAATCTAATTAATAAATGATAACATAATCATCAGTGCATTTTTTAGATTTTAACATTGGCATTTTTTCTTTCATTATTCTGCTTTCTACTTTTTCAAATCATGGTGGGGATCATGAGCAAAAGTTCAGAGTTCATTTTAAAATGTCAGTGAGGGAACAATTTACCCTCTGATGCCCTGCATTCTTTTCTCTTTCTTTGGCCTAGCGAGTTCCACTTTAGCAGGTGGAGAGAGGATATTGACTGATAAAACTTTTGGAGCTCCAGGGAGCAATGAAAAGTCTTTGCATCCAACTACACGGACTTCTCAAGTTAGACCAGAAGTAAAATTATGTGCTTTGAGATTGTTATTGTACAAAAAAGAGTTTTCTAGTTTACGTTGAATACTTGTTGGGAAGGTAGTCAAGATAATTAAGGTATGCTATCGTTTATTGCTAAAGGATGGTTAGATTTTTCGGAGAGAAAGATGAATGAAAAGATTAAATGTGTAGATGTCAGTCGTATTTAACAGACTGTTTTCTCCACTTTCCTTCCTTATATTGTGCATTTTCTTCAGTTACGAGTTCACTTTATTCATACTTCTCTTTCTTTCCTAAGTCTTGATTTGTGATGTAAATACCAACCTCATGTTAACAAAGGAAACTGTTTCTCGGTTTTCTTTTGAGATTTTTACCGCCTGGACTTTTAGTTTATCAAGGAGGAAAATGAGAACTTTAAGACTTCATTTCTGATCAGAGTTAATTTTTGGATATGCAAGTTAGTTAAATGGTTAGCGGTGGAAGCCAGCCTGTTTCAGATAATCACAGATTCAGAGACTATACTTGATATTTGTATAGATGTGGCTATTTTCTCCTCAAGAATTGAATATCAAGCTGCCAACATAATTCTAATCTCATCTCAGGCGACCAAGTGCAGAGGAAGAACTGTTTCAGGCCTTGCTTTCTGAGTCAGACAATCAACCAAAAGAAAACCTCCCACCCATTCCAGTTCATCCCGGCTCCTACTCCTGTAGCAGCCTCACCACCCACACCTAGTCTATATTTTCGGTATATATACATCTAAAGGTTTAGACTTTTGCTGGTTTTCAGTGTGGAAACATTTCAATCCCTTTTCCTTTTGGGAGCTCTGGACTTATCACCCCTTAGATGATGGGGTATCAATTATGTTTAACAAAAGAAGCGTTTCCCCCACAGCAGCATCTAATTCCTTTTTTATTGCCATCGATAATTCTTTCTCTCCTTCTTTTTGTTCTTTTTGTCCTTTGGGGTCTCCTCTGATTACTGGCTTTACATGGCACATCTCCTCAAATACAGGAGTGCTCAACTGATTTGCCAGCACACAGAGGTTGCATTTCGTTCAGAGCCACGTTTGTCAAAGGGAAGAGCAACTCAGAACGTAGGCTTTCTTGTTGTCACACAGCTGCTGAATGAATTTCAAATGCTCACAATTCTAATATTTTCCCCTTTCACCCAATTCAGTTGACTGCTCTTCTCTGGTGTTCTCCACCTTCTTTGTCATCAACATTCTCCTTTCCTTCAGCTGCCTCTCTGCATCAGAGCAGTCTAGGAACGTCCTCTCCTTCTCTGAGGTAGAATCCTGCCGTGAAGGCTGGCTTGGCTGAGATCTCTTTCCGATCTGAGCCGGAGCTTTGGACTCTCACTCAGTCTTCGGTCACAGGGAGTCAGTCATTCAATAAATATTTACGGGGAAATATGATGTGGTAGGTACACAGTGGGAATCAAACATAAAAGTTCCCCATCCTAGTGGGCTTGTGTTCTGGTGAGGGAGCCAGAAAATAAACAAATGCTAAGTGTGAACTGTAAGCGGAGGTAGTGATGCGAGCTGGGGAGGGCAATTCAAGCAGGATCAGTTATTACCGGAGGCAAAGTCTGTCTGAGGAGATGATCTTTGAGCAGAGGCTGATGCGCTGGGAGGGGTCATTTGAAGATCTGGGGGGGAGTGTTCCAATGAGAACAGCACATGCAAAGTCTCTGGGTGAGGAGGAGCCAAGAATGTGTGAGAACCAGCCGGGAGCCAGCCTGTCTGTAGGGCAGTGAGGGGGCTGTGGATAGCAATCGGGTTCTAGAAGTAGCTGGGAGCCGATCTCACTCTCAAGGAACATTGTAGTTGAGAAATCAAGCAGACTTAGAAAAACAAAAGCAAGAAACTTTATATATTACTGCACAATACCTCATCCAGGACAAAATAAGTGTCGTAAACAAGAATGTTACTGGATATTCCAAAAGGGAAGCATCCCTGTTGCCTGGGCCTAAGTCAGGAAGGCTTCCCGGAGAGGACGGCCTTGAGCTGTTCTCGTTCATCCATTTACTCAGCTTGTATTTGGCGAGTGCCAGAGAGGTGCCAGGCTCTGTGATAGGTGGCAGAGATATAGTGATGAGCAAAACAGACCCAACCCTACATCCACGAACTTACTGCCTAGTTGGGGAGACAGACGTAAAGCAAAGAATAAACAAGTATGTAATCGCAAACTGTGCAGAATGCTCTAGCAGGTCAGTGGAGCAGAGGGGGCTGGAAGAGTCTAAGACCCAAAGCAGCCTGGGGCAGAGGTGGGTCATGGGGAAGGTGATGTCAGGAAGTGAGCAGATGACTGTGGGCTGGCCGGGCCTGGGTGTGCCAGAGTCATATGGGCAGAGGCAGCAGACATGGGGAGGCCCTAGGTGGGATGCGCCAGGCCTGTTCAGGGAACTGAAATGCAGCCCCCGTGTTTGCACATAGTAAGGATGGGATGGGGCAGTGGGAAGGGGCTTCCCCACATGAGGCTGCACCAGAGTGTGTGGACCTTTGGATTTTAGATTGTATCCTGAAAACACTGGGAAGCACTGAAAGGCTTTAAGTGAGGGAGTGATATGATCAGCTTGATGGGTTAAGATGCTCATGCTCCAAGCTGTGTAGGGAAAGGTATTGGAAGAGATCAAAGGAGGAAGTGAGGGACCAATTGAGAGACATTGCAGGAGTCCAGGTGGGCATGATGCTGGCTTAGCCTAGAGTGGTGACAGCAGAGATCAAGAGGAAGGGCGGGTATGTTCTTGAAGAATTTTCATCAGGTAGATCTCAAGTGACATGCAGAATTTCCATTTATCTACATTGTGAAAAAATCAGAAACACAAAGAAACAAAAGCTCCCAGCTTGCGCAGTCTACAACTCTAACGATGAACTGTGCTCCAGGCAGAAAGCCAGGCGTCCTCACGCAGGTCTGGCAAGTCAGCAATAACTGACTTCTGTTCCTGGTCTTTGGGAGTCTGACTTGCTGCTTTTGGGCAAATTGCAAAATAATAATGCACCTTCTGTGCAACAAATAGAACACCTACTACGTGCTACGAGCAGTTATCAGTGCTGGAGACACACCAGTGAGTGAACAGGTCAGAGCTCTTTTCTCGAAGAGCTGGTATTCTGGTAAAGCTTACATTCCTGTGTATTCTTTTAAGAAATACGTAGTTTTGAACAAAAGAAAATAAATAAAAGTGGTACGTTTCTTAAATATGTCAGTTTGATACGGAAAGTGTAAAATAATTTCTGAATCTCTACGAGAAGGCCTCCAAAGCTTCTGTTACAAAATATTCAAAAAGTAAATAAATTAATAGGCAAACAGCTTACTGGGAAAGTATTTTCCACCAAACTAACCAGGAAACATATATATACACACAACTATCTACAGATCTTGCATGAATTGTTAAATAAAGCAGAACCTCCCAACAGGGAAAAATGTACTAAAGACGTAAGAAATCCTGTTAAAATAAATAATACAAATGGATTCTGGATAGAAAAAAAGAATTGTCTGTAGTAATAGTAAAAGAAACACACATTCTATCACCCAGATCGTACTGGCCTCTCTGACACTGGCAGAGATTTCTCCTTTCTGAAGTGTAGCACTTAGCGATGGGCAGGTGTGGCTGAACTGATGAGAACGGGCATAACTTTTCTGGAAAGCAGTTTGGCAATATGCACGATGAGGCTTAATTAAAATGCTCCATCCTTTTATTTAATTCTATTTTTATGCATATAGCCTAAAACAATAAGTGATCTAGATGAAGATTTCCGTGCATACCGCTAGGTCCAGGGTTCGTGAGAGGGCATGGAGACGGAGTCCACGAGGTCAGGACCTTGACCCCTTGACTGAACAGTGATTAGATTTTCCGAGCTTCTGGTGGCCTTGTTTTGACTCTGCTGTGAATGGATTGAGCAGCCTCAGCAAAGACCAAGACCATCTGAGTTGAGATCTCCACCTATTGCCTGTTTGGGAGAAGATATCAGACTGACTTAGCCCTAAGCAGGATGGCAGAGCTGGCGGCCGCCTTACCCTCTTTACCAGGAGGCGGGCGCAGCCTCTTCTCTGAGTCAGAGGGGAGGTCAGAGCGGGAACAGCCCTGCTGGAAGCTCTCTGCTGCCACCTCCAGTCCCCTCTTCTCATTCAGTTCTGCCCTCCACCTCCGGTCCAGATCGTAGAGCTCCAACACACACACACACACACACACACATGGGGGCCGCGAGGGTAGAGAGAAAATATCACTGGGTTTGGAATCAATAATAAAAATTGCTAAGGCTTATATCGTGTCTCTGTCAGGCACTGTGTTTCACATATATTAACTAGTCCAGTCCTCACAATAACAATAAAATAAACTAATAGTATAATGAAGTAGATACTGCTATGATCCCCATTTACAGATGAGGAAACTGAGGCACAGTGATTTGGCTAAGGCCATCCAGCTGGTGTGGACAGAGCTGTGATTCTTGTGTAAGCTGTCTGCATCCAGAAAGCTGCTTTTTCCATCGCTGTGCCCTTCTGCCTCTTGAACCGAGTGACTACTGTCCGTGGCCTGGCTCTCCCACACAGCAGCCAGTGACCGGGAAAGACAGCAAACACCTCAGAGCCTGGCTTCCTCCTGTGCGACGGGTCCAATAACACCAGTCGCACTGAAGGGCTGTGAGGATGGGATGAGATGATGTACGTGAAGTTCCTGACATGTAATACGCATTCAAATACTCAGGGCATTATTATTCATAAGTACATTATAATTCTGTGTCAGCTGGTCCGCTGACTTTGCTATAAGACTAACTAGCACTTAAAATGAATTGCAGAGATAAAGCTGCACCGTCCTGAAATATTTTGGGGCCCATTTCCTGGGTTGTAGCATTTGATGGTTACACAGCTCATCGAAGAGCTCTGGTGCCCACCTCTTCATCCATCGAGTCGTCCAGATGTCTGCGTGACACCTGGACACCTGATGACTCTAGACCAGTTGCCTGCCCGCTGGAGAGTCCACAGCAGTGAGTTTGACAAAAACTATCGGCAGTTCCCTGCTGCTGTGGTGGAGCAGCAGCTGAAGTTGGGTACCAAGGAACTCACCAGAGTGCCCCAAGACACGACATTCTGGAGCTCTGGATGCAGAATTCAGAAGTGGGCTTGCTGTCTGTTTAGTCTGGTGTCTAAGGAGTGGCTGTGGTACAGAATTTTATGCCGACCACAGAATGCAGTTTTGAGCATATCTTGATCCACCTTCTCACTTACGTGGTCACCACTTGCTCATTTTGATCCTGCAGAGTAAGGGTTCTAAGAAAAAGAGAAAAATAGATTCCTCGTATAACCCAGAGTAAAAGTGGAAACGGAAACATATTTCTTGGGTAATTCTCTGTACAACGTTTAACAAATTTCTGTGTTGATTTGTCTGCTGCTTTTCTTCAATTTTCTTTTTTTTTTAAAAAGGTATGGGTTAATTTTATTCTTTTTCTTTTTCCTTTTTGTCAAATGAGGTAAAATTGGCATATAACATTATGTGAGTTTCAGGTGTAAAACATCCTAATTTGACATCTGTGTACACTACAAAGTGAGCACCACCAAAAGTCTAGTCACCATCCGTCACCCGACAGCTGACCCCTTCATCACCCCTCCACAACACCCCCACCTCTGGTAACCACCCATCTGTTCTCTGTATCTGTGAATTTGTTTTGGTTTTTCTTTTGTTTATTTGCATTCCACATATGAGTGAGATCATGTCATATTTGTCTTTCTCTGTCTGACTTACTTCACTCAGCATAATGCCCTCAAGGTTCATCCAATTTGTCAGGAATGGCAAGATTTCCTTCTTTCCTATGGCTGAGTAGTATTCCATTGTTTATATATCACATCTTGTTTATCCATTCATCTGTTCATGGGCACTTAGGTTATTTCCAATGGGGTAACTTTGTTCTGAACTCCTTTCCTAATCTCCCACTTCTCGTGTTTCAGAGCTGTACACATCTGCCTACATCTGGACCCAGCTGTACATCTGGCTCTACTGTTGGCTGTGAGATTTTGAACCAGTTACTTATCTCTGTCAGCCTGGATCTTCTTATCTGTAAACTGAAAATAATAATGCCTAGCTCATGATGTTGATAAGAGGATTACGTGTATGATGCATTTTGGAAAATGACTAATTTATAGTATGTAAGTTATAGGGGTAAGGAGCATAGCAGCATATAAAAGAAAAAACCTATGTAGGCATGAAAAACAAGAGACTATGGGGCCGGCCCCATGACTGAGTGGTTAAGTTCACGTGCTCTGCTTCGGTACATCACGGTTGTGCTGGTTCGGATCCCGGGTGCAGACCTAGCACGGCTCATCAGGCCACGCTGAGGTGGCATCCCACATGGCACAGCCAGAAGGACCTACAACTAGAATATACAACTATGTACTGGGGGGCTTTGGGGGGGAGGAGAAGAAGAAAAGTAGATTGGCAACAGAGGTTAGCTCACATGCCAATGTTTTTTAAATAAATAAAGAAAGAAAAGAAAAAAGAAGAAGAACAAGAGACTAGCACAAAGAAATGAACATAAAGTGTGAAAAATGATCAATTGGTATGTAGACAAAAGAGAAACAGATTTTGTTGTGGAAAAAAGACACAGGGTCAGAGTTCAAAATAAGATTTTGTCATTTACCAAGAACTGCATAGTCAGAAGCAGAAACTGGACTATTACTGCCCAGAAGTTCCTTAACAGATCAAAATCACAGGCTTTCTTTTACACATATCTCAAACACGTGCTCCCTCCTGGAATCTTGCCTTTATGTCACCATGGGAGGAAGAGCCTCAAGAAAGTCAGGTGGGAGAGTAGAGACCTTCGATACTCGTCAGGGGGAGGAGAAGGTAGATGTGTTAGCTAATCTGAAAGACTATTTGAATGCAGAATTGATAGCAAACTCTTGAAAGGTGTCACAGTGTTTGTCTAGTAAGGATCTATCTTTGTTGGAACTAATTTTCTTCCTCCAACTATTGTCATACAGTGTTGCATTATTAGGAGAAGTCGATTTTTCATCATAGTGGAATAGATAGGTAGTATTGCTTTAAGGAAGGAGACAATATCCACTGTCTATCTAGCATATATTCACTGGGGACCTATGCAGGTGTGATGGATACACAGGTGAATGAAACATGGATCTTGACATAGGGAATTATTTAGGTTAATTTAAGAATTGTTCTAACCAACCATTCCCAAACTTGTTGGCTTAAAAACAATAGCAACCGTTTCCCATTTCTCATAATTCTATAGGTGATCTGATTGTTCTTCCTCTGGTCTTGGTTGACGTCTCTCATGTGACTGCAGAGAAACGGTGGTCGTAACCAGTGGCTGGAGGCGTATTAGGATACTGGGATAACCGGGCTTTTCTCCTTTTCCATATAATCTCAAGGCTTCTTCCTCCCCATGTGGCCTGTTCAGTGTCCGTCTTTCAGGTAACTGATGTCCTACATGGCAGCAAAGATCGGCATTCAAAAGGGAGGAAGCCGAAGCTGTCAGTCCTCTTAGAAGCTAAACCCAGAATTGACAGGGCGTCACTTCCATTGCATTCTACCTGTACTGTGAATCACAGCAGAGGCGTGCTGGGAAACCAGCTCCCAAAACAAACAAAAAACTCCCACTGATAGCAGCATTTGCTGAGTTTCCTAGTGTAAATATTCCCATCTTGCTGATTTCAAGCTGCCAATGTGACATCACTGAACACAGAACTGGGAAGAGATATGCACAATTGGCTCTTGGGAGCTGATATAAACTGGCTACAGGACATCATTGGCATATGCCCATCAAGTTTCAATGTGGGAGAGGACTACACAAAGGCAGGAACACCAGAAGATGGGGGTTCGTTGAGGGCCATCTTTAGAGACTACCACAGAAGCAAACAGTCTAATGGGAAAGACAGATTCATAAATAGATCATTACATTATTAGCATTCTGCAAGATATAGCAAAATAGTCCGTTAACGTATCATCCAAGAGCCACAGGACCCAGAGAAAATGACCGACTCTGCCAGGGGATGTCAATGAAGATGCACAGAAGAGACAACGATTAAGCTTAGTCTTGAAGAACAAGTGGAAGAAGTTCACCAGGTGGAAAAGGGGAGGAAGACGTCCAGTTAGAGGGGACAACATGCACAAGTGCAGGATTGTTACAAGAAAATGACTTAGAGCATGTCGAAATGTTTCCCTTCTTGTGTGACTGTAGTGGAAATATCTTGGCTATTCAAATATGCTGTCTCATTGTTCACATCAACCACTCCCTACTATTTTGATGTCTAAATTATATCTCCCTGAAATTTTTATGTATAGAAGTGGCACAAAATTCTTTCTCAGATCATGCGACTCAACTTTTGAAAGAAAATCTGGTCCCTGTAAGTAGAAGGTCCCTAGAGGACAGAAACAGAAAGAGAGGCTAAAAATGTCTCCAGGGGTAAGATTATGAAGGATTTGAATGCAGTTTAAAAAGACTGGCATTTATCCTGTAGTCCATGGGGATCCATCAGACAACTTCAAAATAAAGGGTGGCATGAATGTGTGAGTTTCCTAAGGCTGCTGCAAAAAACTACCCCATACTTAGTGTTTCAAGACAAACAAATTCATCGCACAGTTATGGAGGTCAGAAGACCCAGATCAGGCGCACTGGGCTCACTCAAAGGGTCGGCAGGGTGGGGTTCCTTCTGGAGGTTCTAGGAACGAATCTGTTTCCTTGCCCTTGCCAGCCTCTAGAGCACACCTGCCTGCCCTGGTTCTTGACCATGTCACATCCCTCTAAGCGCTTGCTTCTGTCATCATGTCCCCTGCTACACACTTTGACCCTCTTACTTCCCTCCTATAGGGACACTTGTGATTACACTGGACCTTTGCAGATACTACAGGAGAATCTCCCCACATCAGGATTCTTAACTCAATCACATACGTAAAGTCCTTCTTCCTTGTAAAGTGACATAGACCCACATTTCAGGGATTAGGATGTGGACATCTTTAGGGGAGCCATGATTCAGTCCACCACACACGGTCAAATGTGTGTTCTAGAAGTATCACTCTGGACATCATGTGCAGAGTCAGTTTAAGAAGTGTGACACTGAAGTTCAGGAAAATAAATTATACGCTGTTGCAGTTGTCCAAGTATAGCCTTGAAGTAAGATGTGATGATGAGGAGAGAAAGGGGCATATGAATTCCAAAGATGTTTGGGAATTGGGGTTAATAAAGATTTCACAACTAGTAAGAACTAGGGAGTAAAGGAGAGGAAGGGCTCAAGGTTGACTCTAATTTTTGGCTTCAATTAGGTGATTGTGATCTAATTAAACCACAGGGAAGGCATAAGAATTTGGGGCTGGCAGACAATTCATTTAGTTTGGGCCATGTTGTTTGAGTAGCTCTTGGAACACAGTGGTGGAAAGGCCAGAGGCCACTGGAAATTCAGATCTGGAACTTCCATAAAGAAGAGATTGTC
This sequence comes from Equus przewalskii, assembly GCF_037783145.1. Lineage (NCBI taxonomy): Eukaryota > Metazoa > Chordata > Mammalia > Perissodactyla > Equidae > Equus > Equus przewalskii. The sequence continues at coordinate 84,181,971 of NC_091835.1, read as the reverse complement.
CATGGAAAACACATTGAATAGGCAGAGAACTTCAGAAATAGAACCCTAGGGGCTGCCACAATTGAGAAGAATGTCCAGCTAAAGATGCACAGAAGGGAGGAAAAAGAGGTATGACTGAAGTGAAGAGATGAGAGGCCATCGATACGGACGGAGTTGGCAATGACGTCAAGTATCTTAGAGAGTCAAGTGAAATAAGGCCTGAAGTCTATTGGACTGTGCAAGCAGGTGGAAGGTAATGTTAGATTTTATCAAGAGCAATTTTCGAGGGCCTGTGAAGCCTGGAGCAGATGAAAGGGTTGAGTGTGTGGGTAGTGAGAAAGCAGAGAAAATGAATGCAGGCAATTATTTCATGAAGTTGGGCTATAAATAGAAGGCAAGAGATTTGTGTTCAATAGAGAGAGAAGCCTGTTTCCCGCACTAATAGCAACGGCTTCCACATTTTATAATTTAAGGGAAAGAGTCATTGGTGAGGAAGACAACGAAGATAAAGGAAGAAAAGGTTATGGAGAGATATCAACTAGAGGAGATGGGTCAAGAACACATGTTTAAGGGAAATCTCTGGACAGAAGTGGAGAAGGAGGTGCATACATGATAAATGAGCACATATATGGGCACATTAGAGGACGATGCAGCAAAGATGAGGAAGCGTAAGCTTGACAGACTCCATGTCTTCCATGATGTAGACAGCGTGAGCATCTCCTCCAACCCAGGAATCCAAACCCGAGCTCTGTCTGGGGTAGGTACGCACAGGTCTGGATCCAGCCCATCACTTCCCAGCTGGGTGACTTCAGATGAGTTTCTTTACTTCTCTCATCTCCAGTTTCTTTATCTGTAAATTGTGAATACTAAAATTGTTTAATCCACCACAGACCTATTATAAGGATCAAATTAGATAAACTGCATAATGTGCATAATAAATGTTAGGCATTACTATTTTTAGCACAGACTTGAGTCCCTTCTGTCCTTCCTTCCACCTTCCATAAACATGTTTTTGAATGCTTATTTGATTTGTTTCTTTACCTTTTCAAGATTTCTTCCAGTAAAAAGTCTTTTAAAGTTTTAATATTTATCAGTGTGCTTTTTGAATATATCTGATCTTTAACTACAACATAATTTATTTAAAGAACTTAATCCATAAATATCATTGTAGTTCAACACAAGGATGTTAGGGTCATGAGATTACCATAATATTTTAGGATTGATAAAATCCTATCTTAAATCCATATCTGGCAGCACATTTGATGTAGTATTTATACCTGGAGCTCTAATAGGAAGTTTTACAGATTTCCTTGTATGAGATTTTTATCCTGTCATTGCCCAAGGCTGTCTGTGACTTGTGGGGTGGGGGGAGGAGCTCAGGGTCTGAACGGGAAGACCTTTATACATCACTTCAGCAGGTTGGCAGCCTCAGATGCACGCTGAGCTTCCACCAGTCCTAGATTTTGTTGACTCTAGGCATTGAATACGGCTTAAGTTTTCTCTAGAAATAATTTTATTCCACCAAGGCACCTTGAAAAAGGACACGCATATATCGCCTAGGATAGTGTGTTTGAGTACGTGTGTGTATGTGGAGAAAGAGACAGAGAGAAAGAAAGAGACAGACAGAGAGAGGGAGAGAGTCACAGAGAGAAGCAAGGAGGAATGAGGAAGGTGAAAGGAGAGGGAGTAAGAAGAGGAAGCGTTAATGAATTAACTGTTTCCTCTCATTCTGTTAAAAATACCTATACTCTTCCTTTTTCAATGCAGAACATAAAGTCCCAGGCTAACATGGCAGCTCTTATGTTTTAATCATCAATTCAGTGTGAATATGGGATGAGAAAAAGTTGCCCAGAGTTATCAAAAATATAATTCTCATGGAAAGGAGAAAGGACATGTACCAGGAGGTTGGGTGGAGGTGTGTCATGAACATAATATGCCTGAGATTGCGCAGATGGTGGCGGTGGAGCCAGGCTTTGATTCCAGGTAGTCTCTGAATCCTGAGCAATGCCGTTCCACAACAGGCTATCCCATGCAAAAGGGTACTACTGTTAGGCTGAGAACACACGCAATCATGATACGGCAACTTCTTCTCTCACTGAAACTGGGCCACAGTTTGACGCCACCATCGATGTGCGCTCACAGTAAATCCGGTGCCGTGGAGATGTGGAGTAGAACCATTCTTTCCCAGACCCAAAGATGTTTAGAACTTTAGTTATTATTACAATAATGAAAGTCACTTTTTTGTGGCATATTACTCTTTTAAGATGCTGCCGAATATTTTCCAATATTCACTATTATCAGGTTTTTCTTTGTTTGCCTAACAATCATAAGTGACATTGTCTCTAATTTTTTTGCACCATTATTGTTGGAATTGCTTTCACTCTTTTACTGATTTTATAGAAATAATTGGGAAACTTTTCTTCCTTCTCTAGGATCTGGAACAGTTTAAATAATATTCAAGTCACTCACTCCTTAAAATTATTATAGAATTTACCCATAAAACTGTTGTGTTCCCAGTGACTTTTTGTGTGTGTGTGTGAGGAATACTGACCCTGAGCTAACATCTGTGCTCGTCTTCCTCCATTTTATGTGGGATGTCGCCACAGTGTGGCTTGAGGAGCTGTGCTAGGTCCCAGGTGCCGGGGATCCAAACGTGCGAACCTGGGGCCACCCAAGTGGAGTGCGTGAACTTAACCACTATGCCGCTGGGCCAGCCTCCCCAGTGACTTTCAAAGGTTAAGCTTTGGCAGTTCTTGATACTCTGTCGCAGTCATTGACTTGTTTAATCGTATGTCTCTTCTAGGATCAAGTTGGGAACTTTTTAGTTTCTTAGAAATAATCCAATTCTTTGTCATTGAATTTACACGTACAAAGTCGACCAAATGATTATCTTATGATTCTATTCTGTGACTGTGGTTATTTCTCAAGTTTTCTTTTCTCCCACTCTAATTGCTTAACACATAGTAATGTGTGGTTTGTGTGTTTTGCTGTTTGTTCATATTTCAGAGAACCAGCTTTTCATGTGTTTATTAGCTCCATTTCTTTTCTGTTTTCTGGTTCATTCGTTTTGGATTTTTATCTTTAGTATTTGCTTTCTTCTACTTACTTTAGTATTGTTTTGAGGTTCCTCTCTAGATTCTTTTTTGTCCTGTCTAGTAATTTCTGTGTTTTAGACTACGAATTTTTCTCTGCATCATGGATACATTAAACTTTTATTTATCATTAGTTTTTAGATATTCTGTAGTGCTGGATTTAGTTTCTATGTTGAGTTGAGAGATAATCTAAAATTTTCATGTGACAAAGAGCTTTTTTCTTATTAATTTCTTACTAATTTCTAATTTTACTGCATTGTGATGAAAGAATATGGTCTATACTTCCCTGCTTTGGGCACTGAGGTCTCCTCTGTGGCCTGCTGTGGACTGAATCACGTCCTCCCTGCAGATATGTCGACATTCTAACCACCAGTATTTGTGAGTGTGAGCTGATTTGGAAATAGGGTCTTTGAAGATGTAATCAATTTGAAATGAGGTCGTGCTCGACTATGGTGGGCCTGATCCAATGACTGGTGGACTTATAAGAGGAGGGAAATTTGGACAGAGAGACACACAGGAAGACCATGGTGTGACAATGGAGGCAGAGTTCAAGTGACGCACCTACAAGCCAAGCAACACTGAGGATGCTGGCAACCCCCAGAAGCTGGGATGAGGCAAGAACAGGTCCTCTGGAGCCTTCAGAAAAAGCCTGGCCCTGTTGACACTTTGATTTGGGGCTTCTGGCCTCCAGAACTGTGAGAGAATAAACTTCTGTTGTTTCAAGCCATTCAGTTTGTAGTACTTTGTTTTGACAGCTCTAGGAAACTAACACATAGCCTAACGGTATGTGGCCAAATTTTGTAAATGATTGAAGGAAGGTATATTCTTTCATGTTAGAATCCAGCTTCTTAATTATGTCGTTGAATACTCTCTATCTTTTCTTATTTTTGGTTCATTCAAGTTATTAAGGACTGAGAGAAGTCAAACTCATTTGTTAACTATGACATTTTTGTCTACTTTCCTTTGATTTTCCTTTGATTTTTGCTTTAGAAATGTTGCTCCCATGCTATTTGATGCATAAACACTAGGCTCAGATTTTTATCACGGTTTGCATTTCCCTATTATTACTATAAAGTGTCCATTTCTTGAATTCAGACTTGCCTGATAGTATCTTTTTTATTAGCTTTATTGAGGTATAATTGATAAATAAAATTGTAATACATGATTATTTGAGAGATATATACATTGTGAAAGCATTTCCACCATGGAGTTAATTACATCCATTATCATCTCACATATTTACTTTTTTTTTGGTGAGAACATTAGTTCTGCTTGCTTAGCAAATTTCAATTATACAATACACCAGTATCAATTATAGTCATGGCGTTGCACATTAGATCTTTAGACTTTATTCATCTTATAACTGAAAGTTTATACTCTTTTACCAACCTTTCCCTGTTTCCTCCACCCCCAGCCCCTGGCAACCACCATTCTACTCTCTGTTTCTATGAGTCTTTTGTTTTAGATCCATGTATGTGATGCCATGCAGTATTCGTCATATTCGTCTGTCTCGTCTGGCTTATTTCACGTAGCATGATGCCCTCCAGGTTAAATCCATGTTGTCCCAAATGGCAGGATCTCTTTCTTTTTTAAGTGTGTATGTTTGTGTGTGCGTGTGTGTGTGTGTGTGTGTGTATAAACACCTAGGTTATTTCCATGTCTTGGTGATTGTGAATCCCATAGATTGCCTTTTTGTTTTGTTGATGATTTCCTTATGCATGAAGAAGCTTTTTAGTTTGATGTGGTCCTACTTGCTTATTTTTGCCTTAGTTGCCTGTGCCTTTGGTGTCAAATCCAAAAAATCATTGCCGAGACCAGTGTCAAGGAACTTGCCCCCTAGGTTCTCTTCTAGGAGTTTTATGGTTTCAGGTCTTACATTCAAGTCTTTAATCCATTTTGAGTTATTTTTTGTGTATAAGATATGGGTCCAGTTTCATTCCTTTGCGTGTGGCTGTCCAATTTTCCAAGCACCATTTACTGAAGAGACTATCTTTTCCCCGTTGTATATTCTTGCTGACTTGGCTGAAAATTAATTGACCATATATGCATGAGTTTATTTATGGGCTCTCTGTTTTGTCCCATTGATCTATGTGCCTGTTTTTATGCCAATACCATGCTGTTTTTGTTTCTATTACTTTGTAATATATTTTGAAAGCAAGTATAATGCCTCCAGGTTTGTTCTTCTTTCTCAAGATTGCTTTGGACCTTTTGTGTTTCCATACAAATTTTAATATTGTTTTTTTATATCCCTGTGAATAATGCCATTGGAATTTTGATAGCAATTGCATTGAATCTATAGATTGCTTTGGGTAGTATGGACATTTTAACAATGTTAATTCTTATAATCCATGAATGTAAAATATCTTTCTATTTACTTGTGTCTTCTTCAATTTCTTTCATCAATGTTTTATAGTTTTCAGTGTATAGATCTTTCACCTCCTTGGCTAAATTTATTCCCAGGTATCTTATCTTTTTGATACAATTGTAAATGGGACTATTTTCTTAATTTCTCTTTCCAAGAGTTCATTGTTAGTGCATAGAATCACAATTGACTTTTGTATATTGATTTTGTATCCTGCAACTTTACTGAATTCATTTATTAATTTTAACAGTTTTTTTGGTAGCGTTGTTAGGATTTTCTACATATAATATCGTGCCATCTGCAAACAGAGATAATTTTTATTCTTCCTTTCTGATTTGGATGACTTTTATTTCTTTTTCTTGCCTAACTGCCCTCGCTAAGAGGTCCACTACTATGTTGAATAAAAGTGGTGAGAATGGTCATCCTTGTCTTATTCCTGATCTTAGAGGAAAAGTTTTCAACTTTTCACCATGAATATGATGTTATCTCTGGGCCTGTCATATATGGCCCTTATTATGTTGAGGTACATTACATCTGTACCTAATTTGTTGAGAGTTTTTATTATGAAAAGGTGTTGAATTTTGCCAAATGTTTTTTATGCATCTATTGAGATAATCATATAATTTTCATTCTTCATTTTATTAATGTGGTGTATTATATTGATTGGTTTGCAGATGTTGAACCATCCTTGCATCCTTGGAATAAACTCCACTTGATCATGGTATGATCCTTTTAATGTATTGTTGAATTTGTTTTGCTAATATTTTTCTTAGAATTTTACATCTATGTTCATCGTGGATTTTGGCCTGTAATTTTCTTTTCTTGTAATGTCCTTGTCGGCTTTGGTAGCAGGGCATTGCTGGCTTCCAAAGATAAGTTTGGAAATACTTCCTCTTCTCTATTTTTTGGAAGAGTTTGAGAAGGATTGGTATTAATTATTCCTTAAATGTTTGATAAAGTTCACCAGCAAAGCCATCTGGTCCTGGACTTTGCTTTGTTGTGAGATTTTTGATTACTGATTTTGTTTTTCTTTTTTTCTAAAGTGTCATTGATTTTTTTCTATTGTCTTTTCTGTTTTTATTTCATTTCTTTCCACTCTAATTTGTTATTTCCTTCCTTCTACTAATTTTGGGCTTAGGTTGTTTTTCTTTTTTTAGTTCCTTGAAGTGTAAAGTTAGGTTGTTTATTTGAGATCTTTTAGTTTCTTAATGTAGGCATTATCACTATAAACTTTCCTGTTAGAATTGCTTTTGCCACATCACATAAGTTTTGGTATGCAGTGTTTCCATTTTCATTTGTTTCAAGGTGTATTTTTTAATTTCTCTTTTGATTTCTTCTTTGACCCATTGGTTGTACAGGAGCGTGTTGTTTAATCTCCATCTGTTTGTGAATTTTCCAGTTTTTCTCTTGTAATTGATTTCTAGTTTCCTATCATTGTGGTTCAAAAAGATGCTTAATATAATTTTAATCTTCTTAAATTTATTGACTTGTTTTGTGGTCTAACATATGATTTATCATGGAATTGTGCCATGTGCACTTGAAAAGAATGTGTGTTCTGCTGCTTTTGGATGGAATGTTCTGTAAATGTCTGTTAAGTCCATCTGGTCTAATGTGTCATTTAAGTCCAATGTTTCCTTATTGATTTTCTGTCTGGATTACCAATCCATTCTGGAAAGTGGAATATTGATGTCTCCTACTATTATTGTATTGCTGTCTATTTCTCCCTCAGGTCTGTTAATATTTGCTTTATATATTAAGGTGTTCTGATGTTAGGTGCATAAATCTTTACAAACGTTGTACTCTGTTGTTGGATTCACACCTTTATCATTATATAATGACCTTCTTTGTCTCTTATTACAGTCTTTGTCTTGAAGTCTATTTTGTCTGGTATAAGTATAGGTATCCCAGCTTTCTTTTGGTTTCTCTTTGCATGGAATGTCTTTTTCCATCCCTTCACTTTCAGTCTGTGTGTGTCTTTAAAGCTGAAGTGAGTCTTTTGTAGGCAGTACATAATTGGGTCTCGGGGTTTTATATCTATTCAGCCACTCTGTGTTTTATGATTGAAGAATTTAGTCCATTTACATTTAAAGTAATTATTGATAGATACAGACTTACTATTACCATTTTGTTAAATGTTTTATGACTATTTTGTAGTTCCTTTTTTCCCTTTCTTCTTCTCTTGCTCTCTTCCTTTGTGCTTTAATGATTTTTCTGTTGCAGTATGCTTTGATTCCATTTTCTTTATCTTTCATTCATCTACTCTAGGTTTTTTGCTTTGTAGTTACCATGAAGCTTACATAAAACATCTTATAGTTATAACAGTCTATCTTAAGCTGGTAAAATTTAATTTCAAATACATACAAAAGCTCTACATTTTACACTCTCTTCTGATTTATGTTTTTGATGCCACAATTTACATCTTTTTATCTTGTGTATCCATCAGCAAATTATTGTATTTATAATTATTTTTAATACTTTTGTCCTTTAACCTCTTATACTAAAATTATAACTGACTTACCCTCCACCATTACAATATTAAAGTATTCTGAATTTAACTACATATTTACCTTTACCAGCGAGTTTTATACTTTCACATGTTTTCATGTTACTAATTAGCATCTTTTTGTTTCAGCTTGAAGAACTCCCTTTAACATTCTTGTAAGGCTGGTCTAGTACTGAATTCCTTCAACTTTTGTTTGTCTGTGAAACTCTTTAACTCTTTTTCAATTCTGAAGGACAACTTTGCCAGGTAGAACATTCTTGATTGGTAGATTTTTCCTCTTAGCACTTTGAATGTATCACCTTGCTCCATTGTGGCCTGCAAGGTTTCTGCTGAAAAATCCACTGTTAGTCTTATGGAGACCCCTTGTACCTAACAAGTTGCTTTTTTCCTGCTGCTTTAAGATTCTCTCTTTGTCTTTAACTTTTGACAACTTAATTATAATGTCGTGGTGTGGGTCTCTTTGGATTGATCTTATACGGTACTTTCTGTGCTTCTTGGATCTAGATGTCTGTTTCTTTCCCCTGATTGGAGAATTTTTCAGCCATTAGTTCTTTGAAAAAGCTTTCTTCTCCTTTATCTCTCTCTTCTCCTTCTGGGGTGTGTAATGAGACATGAGCCTGGAGAGCTGGATAGAGAATAGACCATTGTGAATCTCCTTGGTGCTCTGAAGAACCACGAAAGATTCTGAGTAAGTGCAAGACAAGATCAAATCAGTGAATGAACACTCTGGCAGCCACATGGAAGATGATTGAGGGCAGGGTGAGGGTGCGACTGGAAGCAGGCCAACAAATTAGGACTCAACCACATTATCTTAGTGAGAAGTAATGAGGGCTTGTATTAAGCCTATGAAAGCACAGGTTGAGAGAAAAGGATATTTAACATGTATGAGTAATTATAGGTTGATTATACAAGGAGGTTGGGTTGGAACCTGAGTAGCACCAGGTTCATGACCAGGACACTTAAGTGGACCATGGTGCTGTTTGTTGGAATGTAGGGCCTAAAAGAAGGAGCAAGTCTGAAGGAAAACATGATGTGTTCCATTATGAAACTGATGAATTATAAGCACCTGTTAAATGCCCAGTCATGGCTAATAGGCAAGTGGAAATCAAGGCTGGACTATAAAGCTGGGAATCCTTTGTGTATGGGCGGTGGCTGAAGACACAAAGTGATATGAAGCTGCCAAGGGAAAGTATACAGCTGCACTGTCCAATACAGTAGCCACTAATTTAAATAGTGTGATTCATTAAATTTAACCTTGAATTAATTAAAATTAAATAAAATTAAAAGTTCAGTTTCTCGGTTGTACCAGACACATTTCAAGTGCTCACTGCCTGCATGTGGCTTGTGGCTACCATACTGGACAAGCACAGATTACAGAACATTTCCAACATCACAGAAAATTCTATTGGACAGCACCAGCGTGAAAAGAGCAGAGGTTTGAAATATCTCAGAACCCTGATATTACTGACATTTGTCTGTGTGGTCACTGAAAGAGCCCAATGAAAGCAGGTTGAGAATGAGCTTCCACTCCCTGAGTGCCTTTGGATGGGTGGCCACTAGCGGCTTTCCTATGTTATCTCTGGATCTCTAGGCTGCCCTGTAATCTGGGTAATAATAATTATTTTTATTGAGCCCAGTTAAGGTTAATTTTCCCAATACTCCAAGCTAGTAAGTGGCATAGCTGGAAGTGAAATGCAAATGTATATAGTATTCCAAATCCAAAGGTTTTTCAATTGCCTCTGGCTGCCTATCCTAAGAAAACACAGAGACAATGGTGCCAAGGAAAAAGCAAATGAAGAAATGAATTTGGTGAATAAGTGAATAATAAATGGTACCTAAAGTTCAAGTAAAGTCAGGTTAGGAAAGTGTTCACTGAATTGGGCAACAGGAAGGTTGTCACAGACTTTGCTGAGAACAATTTCAATGCAGTAAAGTGGCTGAAGCCCAGTCAGAATGGATTGAGTACAGCTGTACAGCCACAGAGGGCACAGGCTAGCCCAGCCTGTTCTTGAAGAGATTAGATGTGAGCGATTCTTTCTTTATACAAAAGATGGTTCACTGAAAAGGCATTGCAAGTTTTTGAAAATTATAAATGCCCTAAGGCTGCACCTCCCGTCTTTGGTAAATTCAGAGAGACTGAATCCTATGATCTATTCCTTATTCCTTAGCTACTAGATGTCTGACCTTGGTCTAGTCACTACGCTCTCCAAAATTTTTTTCCAATCTGTGCAGTGGGGTTGGAAATATGTGCCTTTCTTGCCTAACATGGATATTTGAGCATCAAATGAAATAATATATTTGATAGTGAAATGTGAAGTGATAGGTAATATGCTATTCCCAATGGATCAGAAAAAAACAATATTTAAACTCCACAGATTTACCCACAAAGCTTTATGCATCTAGTAGAATTTTTCATTTAAAGTTATAAACACTATATCTCTGGAGAAAAATAGAAAAGTGTACGGGCGTGTGTTGAATCCCACCAACCCAGCCTTGCAGCTTGACATCTGACTTTCTGAAACGAAGATCCATGAGTTCCTATGAGTAGTTCTGATTTAATCTTTATGCTCTGGCTGACTCCATCAAATTGGAAGAGAAGAGACAATGTCCCCCCTCTTCAAGATGTTTAAAAGAAGAGTAAAATGACTCAAATTTCCTATCCAAGAAAACTCGGAGTTTACAAGATAGATATTTTTATTATTTTGTTAACTAGATGGGTACCTATATCTGGGACCTGATAAGTTTGTGGAAAAACATAACATTAGTTTCTGAAGAAGCAAATTCCACTGATGACATTCCCTTGAGAACTCCTAGAATTCTGTTTGCTCTGAGCTATGCTGATGACTGGAGAGCCGTGTGCTAGGAACCACCATGGTTTGGTCAAAGCGAGGATAAGCAAGACAGGATGTGTACTTGTCACCAGACCGTGGAAAACCTACAAGGACTTCTTGGGTGCTTCTATGGACCCGAACTCAGCAGCTGAAAATATTTCCCGCCCAAGAAAAAGAGTGTTACGTCTGAAGCAACTCCAAGGAGAATCCTACGTATTTTTGGTCAGAATAAATCAGAGAAGGAGAGTGAATTATTTGTCAATAAAATATTTCTTAGGATCTCTGAATACTTTTCTAATTAGTCTCAAGGCATATTAAGCTCACAACAAGTTTACTGGAAATGTGAGTTATTAAAAAGACATTTTACCGTAATTGAATGTTAGTGTCACACAGTTCAGACCACAGGCCCTGGCAGCCCAGAGAAAGAGTTGCTCATAGCAAACTGTGCACTGACAGGAAGCAAACTTCTCAGTGGGTCCTACCACAGTGCTTTAGCCTGAAGTTGCAAGAGGGAAGAGCTGTCAACCCTCGCCTCAGCTATTATCACCAAGTTGCTGTCACTGAAACAGTATTATGAGGGCCAGGTAAAATGAAGAAAACCAAAGTCCTGGTGGGATTTTTTAAAAACCATTAAAAAAATTTTGGGGGGGTTGAGGTTTATCATGTTACGGATAAACGGTCACAGAAAGGTGCAGAAGGAAATCCCCAAACCAAGTTGTTGGGGTTAGCCCATTGATTTGGACTCTCTTCACTGACGCTGTAGCAGAAGTGATATGAAATTCCTCTGTCTTTCAAATGTGGGTTTAAGTCACCATCCAAGGACCAAGAATCCACACCTGTTTGAGTTTTAGTCTCCTGACTCTCAGACAAACAGGAGAAATTGTCATCATCTATGGCCAGGATAGAACGCCACCATTGCATAACGCTGGCTGCCATTCTTGGTCGGCTGCTGCACGTCCCTTGCCCTAGTGGCGAGAGTGACTCATGAAGTCATGCTTAATTAGCCCTTGTGACCGTGAGGTTTCTTCCCTTGTCTTTAGGGCGCATTCACTTGTCCGTATGCTTGTCCGCATCTCTGCTTCCTCAGGGTCCTCCACAGATCATTCCTCTGATCCTCCAAATGTGCTGTCTCCTCTGTTGTAAGACAGAAATCAAATGAACAAATGACCCTCCCACAAGTTTTCACTCACCTCCACATATAGCATCTTAAAGGTCGACATCATTATCTAAGGAGAAGAATGTTTCTTTTTTGCTGACCAGACCCTGCACCCACTGTATTAGCAGATCCCTGGATGGGAGATGAGCCCTGGGTGCTGTCATAGTCCTTGAGTCACAAGTTGACTTGACCTCATGTTAAGTGATCCCAGGGTCAGACTTATTCCTTGATCTTAGTTTGTCTTGCCTCCCTGTCTGGTGGCTCAGGGTCCCTTCTATAACTGGTGATCCACTCTAAATCCCAAATCCCAGAGGGACCAAAATTCCAGGGCCTTGATTAGCTCTTGCAAGCCCTCTTTCCCTAGGTCTGGATTCAGGTTTTGCCTCTGGTGGGAATTCCTGTAACACGTGGACAGATTTCCTGGGGTCTACCATTGTCAGACTGACTGTCACACATGTCATAGTGAAATCTCATATGACGTGTCACATCTTCTATCATGTCATCAAAATAGAGAGTAAGTACTGTGTGTCTAAGATTAATACTAAGAAGAAAATAGTCGTAGGGCTTTACTAAACAATATTTTCTGAGTCAAATGTTAAGCAAGGGAATGACCAGCTTTGGCATTCAGAGAAGCTGCAGTCTTTCATCTATCCCTGCTGGGATTGCTAGATCTGAATGGCTAAACTAGTGCCATTTTAAAGAAAAAATAGTACTCTGGTTTCCTTTTTGGGAGCTTTACCCTGAACCCAATGCTGCTTAGAAGGGAGCTTGGCAACCTGCTCTCAACACTGGACATGACGCTATTTTAAATCAAGTGGCCCCTAGAACAGCAACGTTGCCCCTCACCTGGCTCTTAGGATTATGATTGCCAGGTGACTCCTGCTTTCTGGGGACCAGTGGGTTACTCTTGGCTTCTGTTGGATGTTGAAGCTAGCTTGGACTGTATCTGCATTTGTCATGCATGTCCCTTTGTAACCGTGATTGGCAATGCCGGTTGCCTGCATCTCAAGGGTCATTCATAAGCTAGCTTAGTCTCCACATCCTATGCTGCCTCTTCCCAGTTCCCTCCCTTCACCATCTATCCAGTATGGGGAACACGCTCATCTAGAGTTCCATCATTTCCTCTCCCAGATTCAGCTCAGCATTAAAAAATGTGCAGAAAAACACTTTAATAAGCAAAAATGAGTAAGATGTAAGCATGATGATAGTTATTCATTCAGAGAAGACACGCCATTATCTCTTTGTTTTTAATGCGTCAATAACAACATTAATACAACAATAGTTATTAATGCTAGCAAATCGCAAGTGCTACATAACTTACATGCACTGTCTCGTTTATTCTTCACAACATCCTTTGCTGTGAGTATCCATGTTTTCCCTCTTTTGTAGAGGAGGAACCCTGAGAACTAAGTCACTCTGTCTAAGCCATAAGGCAGAAGTGATGGAGCCAGGGCTTGACTGTAATTTCATTTAGATTCTAGGACCCAAATGAGCTCTTCACTTCTACACTGCAATTCTGCCGTAAGTAAACAGATGAAGTAAAGTCCTAGCGAGACATGATGTTGTCTGGGTAAACAGAGTCATTTAAATCTCAGCCTGAGAAGTTTGCATTTCATTCCATAGGCTAAGGGAAGTTACCATAGATTTTTGAGTCTAGGGTTAACGTGGTAAAATTTACTTTAGGAAGATTGATTGACTGTTAATGGACAGAAAGGACAAGCAGATGAAAGTCAGAGGTATGGAGACCATCTTAAAAATCTATTACAAAAAGGTACATAAATCCTGTTTGAGAAAGTTATAAAACTTCATATTGGAAATATTAAAAAGACCTAAATAAATGGAGAGATCTAATGCACTTTTAAATATTTACAGACAAGAAGGTTGACCAGTCTAAAGATGTCAATCCTTCCCAAATTAACCTATAGAATCAATGAAATTCCAGCCAATATCTCACAGACTTTTTTTTTTAAATGGATCTTGACAAACAGATTCTATAATGAATATGGCAGGTGAGGGCCAAGAAAAACCAAAACACTGCTGAAGAACGACCACCAGGTGGGTTATAAGAGATCATGACTTATAATCATGTAATAACTGAGGCAGCGTGGTATGTGTACCTGGTAAAACAGAAAGACGAATGGCAGGGAATAGAGAGTCCAGCAAGAAACCAAGGCATAAACGGAGATGACATATTACAGAGTTTGCATTCCAGTTCCCTGGGGAGGGGAGGAGCTGCTCAACAGAAACTGGATTCCAAGTGCACACTGTACATAGGATTCTCTTCCAGATGAATTCAAGGCTTACATGTGAAAAGCAATGCTTTAAGCTGTTAGAGGAAACTATAGGAGAAACTTTTATCACTGTGTGGAACGGAAGAACCTCCTAAATTAAATCTTAAACTCCTTAAAAAAAAGCATTAAATATGAAAGACGAGAATGATACATTTGACTACATTAAAATCAAGAACTTCTACTCGTCAGAGTCTACAAGAAGGTGGAAGGATAGACTGTAACGGAGAAAAGCTGCCAGTTACTGCACCCCCCGGAGCCTCAGGATCGCGAGCATATGAAGCGCAAAAGTTGACAAGGAAATAACTGCTCACTTAGTAAATGAGCACAAGAAAAAGGTAGGTATTTTACAGAAGAAGAAATATTTGTGGTGAATAAACTTATGAAAAACCTGTGTGTTTAACCTCATCAGTCATCTAAAAAGGTAAGTTGGAACCGTAGTGAGATATCGTTTTACAGCCACTAATTTGGAAAAAATTAAGAAGTCTGAGGGTACCAAGTATTAGGGAGAATGTGTGTTACCACTTTATTGCAGGCAGTAGTGTAACCACTTCGAAAAGCAATTCAGCATTATCTTGTAAAGCTATGTGTATTCTGTGGCCCAGGAATTACGCTCACAGGCATATATCCTAGAGAAGTGCTTCTCAAATTTTAATGTTTCTATGAATCCTCTGATGATCTTGATAAAATACAGATTTGCATTCAGTAATCTGATAAAGGACTGAGTTTTAAAGTCCCTAATTGGACACATTGTAGAGAAACTGCAAAATGCCATTCTATTATTGAACAAATTCTCTTTGAGCAGAGCACTTATTGTGTGCTGGGCAATTTTATAGCATCAAGGATAAAACAACGAAAAGACAGAAGGGAAAACAAACAAAGCACTGCCTGCAGGGAGCTTACTGTCTAATGTGTGTGTGAGGGGGGAGGGGGGTTAGGCACTAAATAAAGAAAAAATACTTAGTACATCTGATGGCGTGTCTAAATGCTAGGCAAAATGTTTAGCAGCGAAGGGAGGTCGGAAAGGCTGGAGAGGTAGTAGTTGTGATTTCAAATACAGTTTTCAGGGAAAGTCTCCCTGAGAACCTGAAAATTGGCAAAGACCTGGAAGAGGTGAGGGAGTGAGCCACGTGACTTTCCGGGGGACAAAGGCATGTGCAGAGGGCCGGGGGAATAAATGTGCTTTGTGTGCTGGGTGAATAGCAAGGATATTAGTGTGGCTGGATGCAAATGATCAAGGGGAAGACAAATGAAAGATAAAATCAGAGGGTTGAATGGTGCCAGATCAGGTAAGAGCCTTGTAGACCATTGAAATGACTTTGGCTTTTACTCAGAGCAAGATGAAAAGCCATTGGGGGCCTTTAAGTAGACAGTGACATTATCTGATTCATAGATAACAGCATCCTTCTGGTGACTAAGCTGAGAATAGACTAATTGGAGTGAGGCCAAGTATAAAAACAGGGAGAACAATAAGAGGCTATTGTAATGAGCCAAGCAAAAGATGACGGTAGCTTGGAGCAGCGGGGGTGGCAAGAAGTGATTGTATTTTTGTATAAATTTTAAATGTAGAGGTGACAGAATTTCTCAAGACTTGAATGTGGGGTCTAAGGAAAATGATTACTTTTCATCCTAAGATAATGGAAAAATACTGTTGCCATTTACTGAGATGGGGAAGACTGCTGAAGAAAACATTCGGGGAAAGGAGCAAAAGTTGTGTGATCAGATTTGGGCCCGTTATGTCTGAGATGTTTTAGGAGGAGCTGTTTGGCAGACAGTTGGGTACGCCAGTTTGGAGTGAGGGAGAGAGGTCTGGGTTGGAGATACAATTTTGGAAGTCATCACCATGTAGGTGGTACTTATAGCCATGAGACTGGCTGAAATATCTAAGAGAGGGAGTGACAAGAGCAGGGCCTCTTGTCCTGTGCATTCCAATGTTTCAAGTAAATATCTTAAAGGCAAATAGAGAGAAAATACAAGTTACCTACAAATGACCACCAAGTGGACTTGCAGATGACTGTTCCAGAGCGACAGTGGAAGCCAGAAGAAATGGGTAATATCTTTAAAGTACTGCAAGGAAAAAAGCACAACTATCTTTTTAGAATAAAGGTGAAATAAAGACATTTTCAAGAAAAGCTGAGAGAGTTTATCACCAATAGACTCCTCTTAAGTAAATGTCTAAAGGATGCATTTCAGGAAGTAAGAAAGTGTTTCTCAGAAGGAAGATCTGAAATCAAAGGAGAAAAAGAGAACAGACTGACTAGAGAATAAAGGAAGACCCAGTTAGGTGGGCAGATGTCTCAACAATGGCAATTCCAACACCAGCCCATTTGGATGAAAGTGGAAATCTTTTACCAGGACTCAGAAGTGTTCATTTTTAGAGGCTAAGCTGCTGAGAATGTAGATTTCTAATTTGTCTTGAAATTAATCTTCTCCTATTGTCTGTCTTCAGCATGATAAGCAATATGTTTATGCTCCGTCTAGGTGTTATTATTCATTAGCTTTACTTAAATAAATGAATATAAAGTACACAAGTTTTTTAAACAAATTAACGGGAAGTTTAAAAATTACATTTTTAAGTTAAATGTTGACTAAGTTGAGCTCTCTCTTCTAATCACTTGCCTGCAGGGAAAGCATTTTCTATAATAAACTGTGTGCCTATAAAAGGGGGATTTGGAAAATGCCTGTAGGGCAACAAAGAAGACAAGACAGGTAATGAGCCATACATAAATATCCACATGGATTAGATAATTAGTTACTATTTGGGGAATGCAGTGTTTTGGGTAACCACTTAAATAGACCATAAATGCCATGTTAAGATCTTGAAAGAACTTGCTGATGGATTAACGAATTATATTAACTCTTTTGTCAAAAGGAAAAAGTTTACCAGTGAAATTCCTTACATTAACTAGATGAAAGGAGGAAAAACATTTTAATCAATATTGAACAAGCATTTGTTAAACTTCAATATTCATTCAACTTTTGTACGTAAAAATTTTTTAGCAAACTAGAAACAGAAGAAAATTCTTAAAGAGTACACTAAAAATCTACAATTAGCATTACGCTCAACGATGCCTCATTTGAAGCAATTCTATTATAGTTAGAAACAATGTCAAGATGACGTGTATCACAGTTGCTGCTTGGGGGCCTATACAATGACACCCAACCAAAAATATACAAGAGATGTCATTCTCATGAAGAAAGACACAGACATTACTATCTTATAACATGTATGATAGTCTATGTAGAAACTCCAAGAGAATCAATAAAAAAATTATGAGAACAAATTGAACAGATTAAGAAGGGGTGTCGATCAACATATAAGAGTCACCAGCTTTCAAAAATACCAACAATGACCAATTAAAAACATATTAGAAAAAACATTTTATTTATCATCTCAGAAAAAATATGAAGTACCTAGGAACAAACCCAAGAAGAAATATGTGAGATATTTATGAAAAAACTGATAAAAAGTTACTGAAGAGTTATAAAAGAAGACCTAATGTATTACAAGTAAATAAACACATATAATGTTTGAGCATGGAAAACTCAGCAATTTAAAGATGTCACTTCTACACAAATTACATTATGAATTCAATACAATCCCAATCAAAATCCTAAAAAAAAAAAATGCATGGAATTACATAAGCTAATTCTAAAACTAATATGGAAGAGAAATGCACAAGAATAGCCAAGGAAATTAAAAAACAAAATATAGCAAAAAAGATCTTACTCCACCAGGAATGAAAATGTTTAACAAACCAATGGTAATAAAAATAATATGGTATTTAAGTAGAAAAAAACCAAAAAGATCATTGGAACAGGACTGAGAGTCAAGAATGAGCCTGTCTATGGGACAATTAGCCGTCCACATAGGAAAATACAATAAAATTATATCAAGACCTAATGCCATTCATAAAAAAAAAATCCAGGTGGATTAAATGAATAACTCTAAAAGGTATAAAATATCAGAAGAAAATACAGGAGGATACGCTTATGACTTTGTGGTGGAGTGATCTTCTTAAAGTAAATATATAAATGCATTAAAAATAGAGTATAAATTTTTTCAACAAATTACCAAACTTCAGAAAACACAAAAGGCCACACACATAAAAGCATAAAAGACAATGATAACTAGGAAAAAGTATTTGCGACACACCAAAGACAAATGGATCCCATTCAGAATTTCTAAGGAACCAATGTATAAGCAGAAAAGAAACGATGCACTTGAGAAGCAGGCAGAGGATGTGCAGTGATCCACGAAGGAGGGGCTGCAGGCTGGCCGTAAACAGACGAGATGACTCTACTTCCGGTAACGAAGGAAATGCAACCAACTGTGATGACATCGGGTACCACATTTGGAACATTTTTTAAGTTTGCTAAATTATCTCCTTCTCCCTATAATATTGTACTGCAGTTAGAAACAGTGGAATAAATCTACGCAAACTGATACAACGCTTTCCAGACAAATTCTTACTTAAAAAAGTCCCTAACCACACGCGCATTCTGCTACCATTTATGGAAAACTTGCTCTCACGCGCACATAAGGACACACAGAACCAGAAGCAGAGCTGAGGTGATGATTCCTCTGTAAGCAATTTCCCGGGGAAGTACTCCCTGGACAAAGGGCGTGAGAGAAGCGGAGTCGGACGGGAGAAGAAGGCGGAGCAGGAGTGTGGTCTTGGGTGGAGACCAGCTCAGTCTGATTCCGCGGGGGGGCTCTGCAGCACAGCTGCGCCACAGTGGGGCCCCCGCGAGGCCATTTTGTGTCCTGTGTCAGTCCACTATTGAGCAGGTGTGGCCTGCTCCCATGCCCCAGGGTATGGGGCGTAGGCTCAGCTCCTGTTCCAGCAAGGGCGATTCTCCACAGAAAAGAGAAGCTCTCGGTTGCTATCAGCCAGCTCCAGCACAGCAGAACAGGGGGTCTGGGCAGGGCGGCAAGGGCATCTACTACACACGTGCACGCACACACACACACACACACAACACATACATATACTGAACACATAATGCACACACATTACACACAATGCACACACATACACCACACACATATGCACACATGCCCACATACACACATATACTGAACACATGCACACGTACGTACACATACGCACGTATATATACATATGCATACGTGCACACACATACATATACACACACACAAACACACACGTGGGCAAAAGACTCAAAGAATTCACTCAAAACTGGTAAAATGGTTACTTCTGGGGACAGGCCTGAGATTGAGGGGTGCTGTCAAGGTGGGCTTCAGTTTCATATTTGCTTTTTTAAAATCACGATGTATTAGATTACTTATGGTTAGAAGATAACCTTTTTGAAAAGGAGCATTTTACCTTCTCTCCTGGGAAAGGACGCCACTATCCCACCCATTGAGTCTTCCTTGACTTTCTTATCCGTGTTACAAATAAAATTTATTCAAGGAACCACATTAAGATTCCAGGGAACCATTTTTATTCTTGTATTTCATAAGTCGAGACAATTATGGAACAGTCTTTCTTCGGCAGATGTCATTTCAATTTTCTATTTAATAATAATATGATCATTCACAGTCCAGCTTGTAAAATATGAGAAACGCATAATATTTACTAAAACAGAAGTCCAATGAATATGTAATGTTCATTCTTCCAGAACTCAGCGGCTTTGATCAGTTTCGTCTGTCAAGTGTCTTGTAGAAGACAGCAAACCATCACTTACTAGTCGGTGTCCTTTTTCCTTAAAAGAGCGAGAGAATCTGATATTCCTTCTCTACCTTTTGATATCGATGTTGTGAAAACCCATTGCTCTGCCCTCTTATGTGTTTAGCCTGCCCATCTGCTAATAACTAATGTAAACAGGAAGGGCCCCCAGCCTCTAAACAGGCTAACCACGGTGTGATCTCACCCAGGCCCACGGTTTTAGATAGTCTGTATGGGCTGAGTCGTCTTAGATACATGACTTCACCCTGACCTTTTTCAAGACCTCTGTGTTTGACTGCTTGGTTGACCTTTCAACCTGGGCATCTTCAATTAGCATCTCAAACTAATGAGAACTCTTGATTTCCCTTCTGCCCTCACCTCCTACACACCTATTCCAAGCAGCTCAGTAAAAGTCATCATTTATTCAGTTGCTTACGCCAACAATCTGAGTAATCCTCGATTTCCTTCTTTTCATCATCCGACCCACCCGATTCGTCAGAAAATCCGCTTGATGCCATCCGCAATACACCTCCTCAAACTTTATTTCTCCATTTCTGTTAATGCTGCCCTCATCCAAGTAGCATAATCTTTCCCGTGGACTAGTACCATCACCTAATTACTCTCCCTGTTTCATTTTTTTTGCTTTCCATCGCACACAATAGCCAGAGCAATCTTTTAAAAATGTAAATCAGATCATGAAATTGTCCTGGATAAAATCCTGTGCTGCATTTAGAATAAAATCCATACCCCAAAACGTGGGGTCCAAAACCCCAAGAACTCTTCCCAGCTCTTCTCCCACCTTATTTCATATCACCGTCCTCCTCACTCATTGTGCTTGGTACTCATTCCTTGGTACCTGCCAACTCAGCTCATCCTACAGACCTCGTCGTCCAGGTCTCTGCCTAGACGGCACCTTCCTTGAGAGGGCTCTGAAACCCAGTCCGACAGAGCCCCTCACTTCTTCTCTGTCGTGTTCCCCTATTTTAATTCTACCAGTTTGTCACCTGATATTTTTCTTGTTTGCTTCCTGTCTCAGCTCATTCAAATCCAAGGCCTACAGGAGCAGAGACCTTGTACAGTGCATATCCTCAGCACACATGCAGAACGGATTCTGGCTCGGAACAGGCTCCCGATGCACGGTAGTGGAATGAATGGATGAATGAATGCACACCAGCATGGCTACTTGAGTAAAAGGCATGGCGGGAGATGCATGATAAACAGCAATGGTCCCTGTGGCATCTGGAGCCTCCAGTCTGTTGGGGGCCCAAGCAGTGAGGACTGCATGACTAAGTGCTGAGCTGTGGGGTATTGACCTTCGGTTACACAAGAGTTCAGAGAAGACTGTGGGAAATGCAAGAGACCTAAGCTGGGAGCCTCGGTTCCGGTTCCAGTATTTGCATACTGTTCCAGCATGCAAATCACTTAACTGAACGTATAGAATTTCCATTCCCAGCAGTGTGGTGCAGCAGGAGCGGAATGGTGCAAAAGTGGCCTGTGATAGTTTTTGCCCCCAAACCCCGACCAGACAACTTTTTTCCAGTGCTTTCTCATTTGAGTCTGCCTTCAACAGAAACGTTTTGAGTAGGTTTTAAGCCTTATCCAAACCAGGTAAACAATTTAGCAGACTTCTGCCCTTTCTAAACAAGATGCAGGCTTGGGATGACCTTGAAGATTTTTCACATTAATTCTTAGGCAGTAAGTAAGGGGACACGGTGAAAACTTGATGACACCAACATACCAAAGGACACTTGGATATTAATGCTTGGGTTTTTTTCCCCCTCTTAATTGCTTATTTTTCAGTCTTAATAGATTACCCTACTTTGGCTTTTGAAAGATAATTGTTTTTAGAATTTTTTTTAGAACCTCTGATTGCTCCTTTATTTTAGAAGATCAGAATTAACACCTCAGTGGTAAGGTTAGCCAGTTAATGCTCTTGTGGGTTGTCCTTGCCGAGCTTGCTCTTCCAGGTCTCGCAACAGGCCCAAGAGCGGACCAACTAATCACGTGATACCGTGCAAGGCGAAGAAGACTCGTCTTAATGTCCCAGTCTACTGTTGAAACGTGCAGAAAGGTGTAAGGAATCTGCCTGGGAGGAACAGGCCGGCAGGGACGGGCGGGGAGGGGAGCCTGCGCCGCCGTCTGTCCTCCACGAGCCATCCTAGCAGAGGGGTGACCTGAGAAGGTACCGCCTTTGCTGTTCAGATAAATGACTTGGGCGTGAACGCGGCACATCCGCCTGCGGTCGGCCCTTCTCTCCGAGCGAGCGGCGTACTTTGAACTCGTCTGCGGGGTGGGCTGGGCGCTTCCCGGCCTCCCTTGGAGACCCTCCCCCGCCCGCTCTGTTACTTTCAGTTTACCGAGAGACCCGGGGCCGCCGAGGAAGACAGCAGTCTCCTCACTTCCTGCCTTCAGGCTGCAGTGATTGCATCTTCAGAAACAGAGCTCTGGACTCCGGGCAAGTACCCAGATCCTAGTCTATCAGGAAAGCACGATCCCAAGTTATTGCATTTATCACTGAATACAGGGAAACCTCCAATAATAGGAACCACCTAACCCAACTCTGTAATTAACCACTAATTTTCCCCCCAAATTCAACTTTTAGGAAAAGAGGAGAATAGCTACTGTTTCAGGAATATATTTATTTACTTTTAGAATGTTTTTATTATGATATCTAGTCATAAAATATAATAATTTTTAAAACTAGGACTCCAAACTTAGTTCCTTTTACTTATAATAAAATGGCTTTATTAGCTGTTTCCTCCCGTCCTCTGGGTTCTAAATAAGGGAACATGCACACCACAATCATATCTGGATGAAAATCAAAGTATGACTTTATTAATATTAGCAAAAGCCCTAGAATGCCTACATGGATGGCTTCCCGTAAACAAGGGAGGCCCTGAAAAACTGGTGTTTAATATCTGTTTTCTTTCATGCAAATTGAAGAAAACGGGCCTGCAGTGCGAACTTCCTGAGCTAGCCATCCAGGTATAAGAAGTCAAAAGATGGTGGTCTCTTTCCATTTCTGCCGCTCTTCAGGAAAGGCCCTGAGCAGGTGTGCAGAAACCTGAAGAGCACTTGATGCTCCCGGGCAGAGAGAGGGCCTCCAGCAAGTGGAGAGAGAGGCAACTTCTCTCTTAAAATACGCAGCAATGACCCTCAGGCTCCAACCGATCAGAGCAGGGAAGGCAGGCTTCCTGGGGGCGGGTGGGAGGCGCCGCACAGAGTCTCAACCAGGTGAGCAGGAGGAGACAGGGTGCCGCCGTGCGCTCCACCCCTGTAAGGTGTAGAAGGGTTCTGTTTATACAGACCGTGATGCCAATCTGTCCCTGAGGGTTGTGCAGCAACGGGAGAGCATTGTAAAGATTTTAGGACCTATTTCTGAAGCTAACTAGTTACCCTGACCATGTCACTAATCCCGGTCCCATTTCCTTGGTTAGAGACTACTATTTTCCTACCCAGTAATCATTCTCCCCTACTTCCTTAGTGGTAGATGCTTATATTGACAGGGATAGATCTGTGTCCAGATTTAAAAAAAAATTCCAAGGCCATTTCCCAGTCTTCCTTGCAGATGGGAGTGGCTAATGGGAAATCTCCACATGAAAGCAACTCAGCTGGGAGATACACCCTTTCTCCCTCCTCCTACCTAAAGAAAGACGTGATGGCTGGAACTCCTGTAACCACAAGGTTACCATGAGGTCACCTAGCGGATGGAAACCACCGCACTGAAGGTGATGAAGCAGAAAGAGAGGAGGAGTCTGGGTCCCTGATGTTGATGGAGCACCAGATACAGCCTTGGTTCCCAAGCTTCCTGATTACAAGAGATAAAAATACAATCTTATTTTGACTAAGCTATTGTTTTTTGTTTTGTTTTTGTTTTTTCTAACATTGGCCCTGAGCTAATATCTATTGCCAATCTTTTTTTCTTCTTCTCCCCAAAGCCCCTAGTACATAGTTATATATTCTAGTTGTAGGTCCTTCTGGCTCCGCTATGTGGGATGCTGCCTCAGCATGGCCTGATGGGTGGTGCCATGTCTGCACCCAGGATCCCAACTGGTGAAACTCTGGGCCGCCAAAGCGGAGTGCGTGACCACTTGGCCACAGGGCCGGTCCATAAGCTATTGTTGGTTGAATTTTCTCTTATGTATATCTAACCTAATCATAAGTGATAGATACTTTATCTGTAATAATACCTGTGTGAGTGAAGAGAAATAAGAGAGGAAATACTGGGAAACACTTTGTGCACAATAAAATGTGACATTAATATAATGGTTTTGTGAGTATCTGGGCTCAAACGATGTCCCTTTAGGGCACTGATGACAAAGATTAAAACAGAGCCATGCAGTGGGTCATTCTCTTCCTGCCCTGTTCTGCCCAGACGGCAGTGTAGCTTCCTGAGGGCTCAGGCGCTCGTTTCCTGAGCAAGCTCCGGCGGCGGTGTTCCATGCACGCGCAGCAGAGGCAGCCATGAGATCCTCGGAGGAGCTGGAGAGAGCAAAGCAGAGGAGTAGCCTGGTTCTGAGGTCTGGGGATTCCTTCCTCTCGGGTTCTCTGCAGTCAGAGCCAGAGCCACGGTCGGTGACCCGAGGAGTCCTGAAGCTGAAGGACCAGAGCCGTAACGACTTTATACACAACCCAGAGGGTCCTTAGACATTTGGATACAGCAACTCAGGCATCGATAAGTGGTGTGCAAAAACAATCTAATGTAGGTGAGGAGAAAGAGATCTCTTCCTGGAGATGCCAAGGAAGCGTCCGTCATCCTTGGTCCCAGGTGCTGGCCAGGAAGGCCACTTGCCCTTGAGACAAGGGCAGGACAGTGTGTTGGTGTGGTAGAAATTGCTGAGGACAGGAGATCCGGGCAGCCCGTTGGCAGTCACAGGAAGCTCTTCTGCATTGTCCTCAACAAGCGCGTATATTCTCCGTTCGCACACCGAGAGCGTGAAGAGGTTAAGGACGTCATAGGATTTACTACCCTCGTAAGGGGACCAATCTGCTTTTGAACCTCTTTCCTTTTGTAAAATGTTCCTCCTTATAATAAGCCCCGAAGAGCTCTTCAGCTTCTCCTCATGGGCTGCGGATCTGTTTCTGAAGGCAACAAAGGAAGTCTGGTCCTACCCGTGTGTGAGCCACCCCGAAAGCCCCTGCGAGCCGCTCTCAGGCCCTCCTGCCAGTCTTCTCGTAAGGAAGCTTCAAGGAAAGAAAAGAAAAATACAAAACCTGGATTCTAAAATCAGATTTGGGATAAAATTCTAGCTTTATCTTCCTGATGGCTATGTGACTTTATTAATTTATTTAACTTTTCTGAGCCCATTCCCTCTTCTATAAATGGAAATAATGATTTCCAATTCCTGAAGTTGTAGGAATGATGATAATGAAAATGATAGCTAAGCCTTACTGGCTATAGACTCTGAGTCAGGCATGCACGTTTTTTCACTCGCTCCTAACAAGAACCCCATGAAGAGAGGACCACTGCTAGTAGCATTTTTCAGATGAAGAAGTTGAGGCAAAGAGGTTTAGTAACTTCCTGGTGGGCACACAGCTGCACTTAACCACTAACCCTCACAGCTCTCCTCTGAGACTGAGTTTCCATCCGGGGCCAGGCAGGACTGATGCTGCTAAGCTCCAGAGGTCAGAGAAGATGAGGCACTGCAGGGAGGTGAGCTCATGGAAGACAAATGAGCTGACAACGTCCGTGCCGCCTACAGAGCTCGACCATCAGTACAGTGGAGGTCATTTTGCCTTTCCTCTCCTCTAGCTTAGGAAGCCACAGTTCCTCTGAGTCCGCTTAAA
Source organism: Equus przewalskii (assembly GCF_037783145.1). Lineage (NCBI taxonomy): Eukaryota > Metazoa > Chordata > Mammalia > Perissodactyla > Equidae > Equus > Equus przewalskii. The sequence goes on along the minus strand of NC_091835.1, from coordinate 84,156,280 downwards.
GGGTGAGAACAAACTAATTTTAGTTATCCTATCGGGGACAATCAGGAAGGTATTTCTGCCCTCAAGGCCTCGTGATTACTCCTAAGTACCTCCACTAGCTTTATGGAGCCCCAATGACGTGCTGAGCTCTGTCCTGAGTCTTGTTTGCCCATATTAACTCATGTAATCATCACCCCATCCTATGGGTGGGTAGTGTCGTTATCCCTGCTTGCCACAGGCCCAAGAGGCACAGCAGCCTTTCCGCCGTGGGCGCAGACCACCATTCGCTGGGCCTCCTGCGCCTCAGCCTCTTCTCATCGCGCTGTGAAAGGGGACATAGTTTCTCCAGTGAAAATCTCTCTTCATTTTGAGGGTTACTCTAATCCTAGAAGGGAAAAGTTGGAGGATAACAAAGACAATGTGGGGGAATTAAAAACTTTATCAAACCTCGTCAGATGTCTGCAGTCACGTGTGCTGGCCTAATGGGGCCCGAGAGAGTGGCAAGCTCTGTTGGACTCTTGCTCTTGACTTGCCTCTGGATGCGGGGGTCTCACCACTGTGCCTGATAAGGAAGTGTTCATGGAGTTCTCAGGGGCAACAGAAGCTGAACACAGGTGCCCCAGTCTCGGCTTTCATTTCTGCAAACCTCCAAATGATACCCATTTCGAGGAGCACCCTTTTCACAGAATCATAGTCTCTTTGGGTATTTCCTTATGTTACAAGGGAGGTTTTCTGTGCGGGATACCCAGGAACCCCGTTAACACTTATATAATACTCTTTTTTCGGAACAAAAATTTTATGTCTAAAAAGTCAACTTGCAAATGAGTGTTCAGAACACAAATGTCTAAGTCAGGACGTTTATATGTAGTGACTCACTGTGGACATTGAATTTCTAGGTAGAATAATATCCATCTTCAGTTGTGTATTATGTGAACACCATCATTTGATTCTCTGTATTTTATAAAATTACCCAGTACGTTTGGATAAGACTCAATCTTATAAAGATGACACTTTTCCACCAAGTTAGTTCCTAGCTTTAACGTCAAACAGAATTCTAACATCATTCTTTACAGAACTGGGCCTACTGGTTTTTAAATTGGGTTGGAAATTAAACAAGAAAAACATCAAGGAATATTCCAAGAAAATGAAAAATGATGGGAGAAGATCATTTCAGATGGATAGTAGAGTATGTTATAACAATAATATTTAAATGGTGTAATATAAACACCAAAATTATTTATGTGTTTAGTGAAATGTAGTAGAGGTTCTGATCAATTTACTTTGTAATAGCACATATACGATCAAATTAGACTACAGAAAACTTTATTAAATGTTATAATAAGTAGATAGTAATAGGGAGAAAAATTAAGCTAGAGCTATGTGCCAAAATAAGACATAGGAGAGTAAAACATTATTATTTTTTTAAGTAGAAAGAGAGTTAATTCCCGAGTATGTCGAAGAGTTGGATGCTTCTGAGAGAATTAAAGCAATAGGAGACATCACAAGGAAAAAGATGGGCAGTTTTGATTATGTAAAACTGTTTACAAAATTAAAACTAACAAAAAAAGAGGATCTGATACAAAATGGAAACATGGCACCCCATAATGGGAAGGGAGAGGTTCCAGGAGTGGTGGTGAAAGCACGGACTTTGAAGTCAGACTGATGGATCCAAATCCTGCCTCTACCACATGTGTGAGCACGTCCAGGTTACTTAATTCATCTGTGCCTCAGTTTCTCCTTGTGTAAAGGTAGGCAGTGGTATCTAACTTGTAGCATTGTTGTAGGTCCGAGATGTGTGAATATAGATACAGCACTTAGGGCAGTGCCAGACATGGAGAGACTGTCATCGTTGATGGCTAGTCCTGTTGTGTTCTAGGGCAGTGCTGCTTCATCTGGGGCAATTTTGCCTCTAGGGGACTTTTGGCAATTTCTAGAGACATTTTTGTTGGTCACAGCTTGGGAGGGGGGTGGTGCTATTGGCATCCAGTTGGTAGAGACCTGCTCAACATCCTACAATCACAGGACAGCCCCAAACCAATAATTATCTGGCCCTAAATATCAATAGTGCCCAGGGTGAGAAACTGCTCTGTGGTATGTGGAAAGCTCATACAACTTTACAAGAGCTCCTGCAATATCCTAGTAGATACGTGGAAAAAAGGACAGGGACCACTGACTTCAAAAGAAGTTTGGAAAATAAACAAATATTTGGGAAAGCATTCAAATTTTCCAGTAAAACAAGAAATGATTAATTCAGACAATGAAGAATTATTTTAAAATTTCAGAAGAGTTAATATTAAAATCCGAAGTCAATGATTTACCAGGGAAATGGGTCTATTCATACCTTGTTGATTGCTATGCAAATAGATAGCAGTCTTTGGGACATAATTTGGTATTAAGAGCCATGAAACTGTGTAGAACTTTTGACCCTTTGATATCAGTTCTGGAAATTTATTCTAAATTAATTACTCCAAAAATGACTTACATGGGCTAATATGGTTAATGCATGCTGTAACATTTCTTACATTAGCAAAAACCTGAGAGCAATTTAAAGAAACACAAAAGGGAAACAGTTAAGCAAGTTATCTCAGAATGAACTATTTTTTCACCATTGAATTTATGATAAAATAAAAATTATAGCTACATGGGAAAATCTAGTGTTTCAAGGGTTGTGACGTGAATATGAGTAAAAGACTTTATATTCTATTAATTACAACTATATAAAATATATACACATAAGTAAATAGGAAACACAAAACAAGTGTTCAATGACACTGATCAAATGAATTAAAAACAAAAAGAAATACGATGATATAAGGGTGGTGTGTATGTACTTTTTCCATTTAATTTAATATTTTTTAATGTTGTAATGTTGTCTGAATAAGTAGAAAAAGAAAGCAAAATCTCATGAGGCCCGCCTTCATTTTGTGAGTTACAGGTAAGCCAGCAGGAAGGGGCACAAATGCGTGGTGGTCTCCACTTCCCCACAGCTCGCATTGCTGGTGGTCTTCACGGGCTGTGGTGTTTCTGGGCACACACCTGTCTCAGTTTCGGCTTTGTAGTGTCCCTAGAAACCTTGCATCCAGCTTGCAGTAGGCACATTTTCATGGTGCTTTTTTTCCATTTCATTGGGATCTTAGGTGGTCCTTAAGAAAAGATGTAAACAAGTCATCTGACCTGTTAAACACATTCTTAAGGATTAAAAACAAAAGGATAGACATGAAGTGTTTGTGACTCTATGAAGCTGGTGATGGGGAAAATTCCGTCTTAGAGAGTTTTGAATACTGGTCCTTGGAAAAAAATAATTCACGGGTTAATTATTCTTTAAATGACTTACTTTTTATACAGAGAAAAAGTCAAAGTTTTTGAGAGTAGCCTTCTTCTTTAATTTGATATTTAAGCAGGCATTGTAGTTTATATATTTACAAATTTCCTAAGCTTTTCCCTTTGGAAGAGACAGCTTATAGACAGGAAAAATGCACAAAGTCACTTTGGAATTGGTTCTGAGAATCTCTAGTAAGGAGAAATTGCTACTGATAGTGTATTTTGCTCCAAGACTGCCAATCGGAGCTACATACCACACCATGTCATCATCTTCCAATCACTTTTTCCTGTAGATTATTTTTAGGTACAATGAACCATTGGTTGCCAGAAAGAAACTGTAGAAATACTCTTTTTTTTTGACCAGAAATCTAGTTCTGGCCCCACCACTGTTTCTCAGAAATCTTAAATCATTTAACTCTTTGACCCTTGGATTTCCTAATTATAAAACAGGAATAAAATGCCTCTCCCTGTGCATCCCACCCCTCTGAGATTTCACATCACACCGCAAAAGTTGCTTATTTCCAAAAATGGGCTCATGGCAATAGGAGAGCCATTTGTGGGGGAAAAAACTGTATCTGTCTCACAGCATCCATACACAAATTAAGTAGAGATGGAGCAACATTTAAATGCGTGAAATGCAACTATGAGTTACCAGAAGACAGATTATTTTTATAATTTTGGAGTGGCTGTTGGGTTTTTAATATTCATTATTTGTTGACTTAAACCTGAAAGTGCATAGGAGGTATTCTGGGCAAGAGACAGATTTCTTATAATTAATCCACAGTAAACAACAAGTGAGATAGCTGGTTTACCTCTGGGGTGAGGTGAGGAAAGCCCAGTCACGTATCCTGCCAGAGTAGCTCAAGGCTACAGAGCATTTTCTCCATTTATATACAGGAGATACCGCCATCCGCTCCCTTCCTGAAAGGAGAGAGAGAGAAAAATACTTTTTTTCTCTTATTGCTCCTTATTGATAGGATGGAAAGCATCCTGGGTCCTCACTCTAAGTTTTTGGAATATAAATATATCTTTCCAAGGGCCAGAGAAACTGTGGGTACCTCCAGCTTTTATGACCTAGAGATGTGTCCAAAGTCTGGGCTTTATCCCTTTTAAAATGTAGATACCTACAGAGACAGAGTTCCCATATTCCTGACCCCTGGAGGCCCAACCTGGGCACCTAGTCCAGGCTGTAACCATTTGGCCCTCGTGGCTTAGAGCAGTTAACTAGACACATGGTTACAGATTGAATTCTCATGGTACATAATCCTTCCAGGGGAAGTGAAAAGAAACATTCCCTACCTTATATCCTATGCTCTTCCATGTCTCAGGGGGCTAGGACTTCTTAGAAGACCACTGAGAAATCCAGGGATATTTTATTTCCTTGTAGTAGAGAATACTTTTCTAAACAGAACACAAAAGCTGGAAAACCCTAAAAAAAATAATTGACAGATTTGACTAGGTAATAAAAAAATGAAAGTTGAGGGAAAAACGATGAGCTAGAAAACACCCCATGTTTACAGCACACATGGTAAGTAAAGAGTTGGTCTCTCTTAACTCTTAAACCTTTAAAAAGACCTTTAAAACTTGTGCAAAGCTCACGAACTTCTTCACCAAAGAAGAAAAGAAGTGCATCTGTAGGAAAGATGTTTAAGCTCACTAGTAGATAAATAAATGTAAATAAAGACCATATGCGATATCATCGTCCTCTGAAGCTGGCAAAGGAGTGGCAAATAGCCCTTTTCATACACTGTGGAGGGAGAGTGCTGCTTCCACAGGACGCTTTGGCATTACACATTGTGGGAGGCAGGAGAACAAACCCAAAGATGTCCACATCCTAATGCCCAGGACCTGTGAATATGTTATGTTACAGGGCGAGAGGGACTTATGGTTGCAGGTGGAATTAAGAATGCTAATCAGCTGACCTTAAGGGGCTTGTTCTGCATTACCCAGGTGGGCCCAATGTCATCCAAGGGTCCTTAAAAGTAAAAGAGAGAGTCAGAGGAAGAGGTCAGTGATGCAAGGCAAGAAGGGCTTGACTTGTTGCTGTCTCTGAAGATGGAGAAAGGAGGTCTCCAGAAGCCGGAAAAGAAAAGGAATCAGATTCTTCCCCAGAGCCTCCAGGAGGGAGCTCGGTGTTGCTGACACAGGGATGTCGTCCCAATGAGACCTGTGCGAGACTTCCAGCCTACAGAATAGTGACATCATAAATTTGTGTGGTTTTAAGCCACTAAATTCATGGTAATTTGTTACAGCAGTGATAGGAAATTAATACAGTTAGGCTTTAAAAAGCTTGTAGGAAGTGCCCAGGCTTTGAGACAGCAGGCCATGTTGTTGGCACCATCGAGTGTATTCTGATTCCCAGTGACCCGGTGTGTGGCAGAGCACAACCCTACCCCATCTCTTTGCTCCATCCTCTCACCTTCTGATGCTGCTATTCAGAGGGTTTTCATGACTAGTTTTTTCACAAGTGGGTGGCCAGTTCCTTTTTCCTAGTCTGTCTCAGTCCAGAATCTCCACTGAAACCTGTCCACCATGGGTGACCCTCCTGGAATTTAAAATCCCAGTGGCAGAGCTTTCAGCATCACAGCAAGACGCAGCTGCCACAGTGTGACAACCGACAGATGGTTGATGTGCTTCCCTGACCTGGAAACAAACCCGGGCCATGGTGGGGAGAGCACCAGATCTTAACCACCAGACCCAGGACTGGCTAGCAATCTGTAAGCCATCATTCGAATCTCTTTCTAGCATCCACACTCAACTCTCTTGTTTCTCTCCTCCTTGTCATATTCCTCTGGAAAAACCAAAGTCCTGGTAAAACCCTCGTCTCCTGTCCTTCACTCCTTCAGCAGCACAGCTGAACACTGATGGAGAAAAACACACAGCTGCACTGGCTGGCTCCCCTTAGGTCCATGGTCTTTAACCCCAAAAGGAATCTTAGGACTGCCTGGCAGTCCCACTCTGTCTAGTCCGTTAACTCTCCCACTCTCTTAGGTGACCAGTTTACATCTTGTCCTCTCTCCAACTACCTCCAACCCCTCCTTGATCCCCACTCTCGACTTGCTTGCTATTTCACTGGAGGAGCCGAAGCATCAGAAGTGACCTTCCACCCATGCCCACACCCCTCTCCCCACCATCTGCCCCTGTGTCCATACACCCGCCTTGCCCTCTGAGTCCTTCCCTCTTGCTGACTCAAGAATACGCTTGTCCCATCGTCCCCCTACATCCACAGCCTTTTCCTTGACCATGGATTATTCTCATTAGCATACTAAGATGTCATTTTTACCATCTTAAAAAAAAATTCTTAACCCCACTTCTCCCCTCAGCTGTCTCCCCATTTCTTTTCTCACCTTGAAAGCAAAGAAGTTGTCTACACTCACTGTCCTGATTCTTTTCTTCCCATTCCCTCTTGAACCCATTTTAATCAGGCCTTTGCCCACACCTCTCCACAGAGGTCACCAGTAACTGCCCATTTCTCTAGATCTAACAGTCGTCTCACCATCCTCATCCTATTTATCTACCAGCAGCATTTAACATAATTGATCACTCCTTGCTTCTTGTATTTCCTTCACTTCTCTCCAAGATATCGTTCTCCTGGTTTTCCTCCCCCCTCAGTGGCCACCGTAGGCTCCTTTGCTGTATCTGCCCAGTCTCCAGATCTCCATCTATTTGAATTCTCTCCTGAATTCAAACTCCACTTGGGAGTCTAATTTGTGTCTCAAATTCAGCATCTTCCAAGCAGAACTCCTCCACCTTGCTCCTCTCTGCGTCTTCCCCATCAGCTCCAGGAAAGGTTTGACTCCCATCCACCATGTCCAATTCCTTAACAAATCTTGAAAGCCCTAATTTCAAAATATACACAGAATCTACCCACTTTTTTCCTGTAAACAGCAACACATTCTCTTTCCATCCTGGTCCAATCCACCAAAACTCTCTTACAAAAGCTTGACTGTTCTCACTTCCATCCCTGCTTCTTCTCAACACTGTGAGTGAGAACGGTCCTTGAAAATGAAAGTGAGGGCAGTACTTCTGAATTATCTGCGATTAAGCATCATTTAAAAATTTTTCATTCTATCATGGATTGATGCCTTTCGAAAATACAGTTGAAAATGAATTACCAGAAAAACTAAATTTTAGAAGACACAAAGTACAAGTTATTTTTATTATTTGATGCAACAGGTATAAAATTAAATTTCAATGACAAGATGAAACAAGAATTTCCATAATGAGTTCTAAATGCTTATTCTTCATTCCTGTACTTGTTTTGTCACAAACGCGTCACACACTGCTTGCAGCCTGGCACAGACTCATGGGCCCCACCTTGGGCAGCACGGGGTCAGAGCGTGTTAGTTACCTGCTCAAACCTTCCAGTGGCTTTCCCACCGCCTGCAGCTACAGCCAAAGGCTTGGAAGGCCTCCATGGTGTGGCCTCCTTTTGCCTCTTTGACCTCTTCTCCTCTACCTCGCCTCTAGGCCAGCCATACTGGCCTCCTGCTCTTTCCAGAGCAGGCCAAGCATCCTCTGAGCCCAGGGCTTTGTCCTCGCAGTCTCCTCTGCCTGCAGTGTGTCCTTGGAAAGTCACACAGCTTTCCCTCGTCCCTTCAGGTCACTGGTTAAGCGTCTCCTTTTAATGCTGTCCTCCCTCAACACTCTATTTAAAAATAGCAATCCTCACCCTCCCCATATGTTTTCCTTTATTTATTTACTGTCTGTCTTCCCGTATGAGAATGTCAGCTGCCTGGAGGTAGGGGTTTTTCTGTTTTGTTCACTGCCGTTTTCCTAGTGCCCAGAATAGAGCCTGGCACATAGTAGATACTGAAAAAGATTTATGGAATGAATGGGATGGATCCAATGTTAGGGATATATCATAAGGATATTATCAGATATGTGCTAAAAATTAAATGTATAAGAATGTTCATGGTAGCTTAAAATATTTATTGAGCATTATTTATAGTAATAAAATTGTAAGCCTCCTATATGTCCATTAATAGGATATTGATTAAGTGAATTATAGTGAACATCTATAATTTTGTCTGCTTAGTAGCTCTCTCCTCTGAGGACCTGCCTCTGCCCATTCACATGGCTCCTGTGGGAGTCGCCATATTCCAATATCCAGTTGGCACAGGGGTAGAAATTCAGCACTGAGCTTCTTCCCTGAGATTTTGAACATCATACCCTAAAAACTATAGTCACTGCAGTTAGGGTGATGTTTCTTGCTGTGTGGAGAAATCCGTGCTACCGTGAATGAGCATGAACAGGACCCAAGGGAGAAAACAGACCTGGAGAAGAGAAGTCTTGGTGCTGTCTGAGTCCCTGGTTCTGGCTGGTCCTGCGGTTCTGCTGTAACTTTGCCCTTTGCTCGATTAGTCCCCTTCCCTGGGATTCCACGCTGAGTAGCCTCCTCTTTTGTTAAAGTCTGTTCATATTCGGGTTCTGCTCCTGGAAGGGTCAGAAAGGATGAGGCAGAACCATATCATGGATGTAGAAAAACTCCACAATAGACTGGTGGTCAGGAAAGCCAGCCGTGAGTGACGATGCCGCCATCCCGTGAAAGAGCAGGAATTTCAGATATGTAGATGCATTTAGAAAGGAGTGGAAGGCTGTGTGCCAAACTGTGGTTATCTTCGGGCGGAGAGATTTCTGAGGACTCTTGTTTTGTTTTCTTTTTCTCCTTTATCTTTACCGTATTTTTTGAATTTTCTATAGTAAATGTTCTAAACATCATAAATCTTTTACATACAAAAGAATAAGCATAACTTCCTCATACCGAATTTATTATCCTGATATTTTCACTCAATATACATTATATGTAGGAGAGAAAATGGGAAAATTATTCAAAAATGTTCTGGGAATTGACCCATTTACCCTCTTGACTGCTTTAATAAATTTGATGTCCACACCCCCTCCCCTCCAACACCACCACCAATTTACTAATGGAAAACTCAATTCAAAATGCAATTAGAACATATATCCTCTAAAATGTTCTACTTTTTTAAAAAACTCATTTCTTTCTTCTCTTTTTAGAGTGGAAGACTAAATGGGACTTTCCTATAATTAAAGAGATTAATTTCTTTTCACGTTTCAGATGGGGTCTCAAGCACAGGAAAAATCAATCACCAGGTAGTTAGTCCCCGAGCATCAACAGTGTGAGAAGTCATGCTAGTTTTGTGGGGTATCCAAAGAAGTATAGTCCTGCCCTCAAGAAGCTTAAAAGCCACGTGGATTATAATATAGAAACACTTGGAAACACACCTACCCATGCTAGACAGAGCACGGGGAATGACGTGTAAATATCGGGCCTGCAGAAGGGGAAGCGGCAGGCTGGCGGGCATGGCCAGGGAAGCTCTGTGGAGGCGTCTGGACTCAAGCAGGATAAAGAAAGAAAGGACATTCCAGGTAGGTGTGTGTGAACGTGTGTGGGTGTGTAGGCTGCACAGATGAGCATGTGGGGATGGTACAGAACATGGCGAGGGCAGTGACTCGCCCACTCCAAATGGAGCCGACCAACAGAGTTTGGGCGGTTTGTGCCCAGATTATAGAAGGACTTTTATGACATTGTAAATAATTTTTATTTTAGCTGTTAGTCCAGAATGATAAAGAATAGCTTTTAGTTCCCGTGCCAACCCAATTAACCGCAGCTGTCTGGAATGTTCTGAGAGGGATCATGAGGCGATCTCTGGAGAGAAGCCCCGTGATCAGTGAGTGGTGTCCCCCCTGGGATGGGAAGTAAGAGCAGCGTCCAGCGGGCTGTGGTTTGCTGGGCTCCCCTGAGGAGCGAGGGAAGCCTGGCTTCACTTTCTTGCACTCTGATTTTGGCTAATCTTTAATTCTGATCTGCGCTCCTGAAGTCAACTCTTGATGCCCGTGCCGGTTTGCCCACATAGACGTGAGTGTCAAGCTAGCTTTTTGTATGACTGATGTTTCTAAGATGTATTCATATTGTTCTGTGTGGTGCAGTTTACTGTCACTGTTGCTTATGTTGCTAAAGCCAGTAAACCATCCCCTCTGACCAAGAATTCTTGTGAAAAGTCGGTAATGAGGCTTCTGATTACAGTGTGACTGCCTATGTAGTTTGACTACAGATAAAGGATGTGCTCATCCTGCTAGACGAGTGTGTCCAGTGTGGGAGATGTGTTTCTCCTCGTAAACACATACCTGGGCATGCTGACCTCTCTCGCTGGCTCGTGCACATTTTAGGAAGCGGGAGTAAATCTCTCATGACTAGTCAAGAGCAGGTCTCCAAGACCTGGAACTGCAAGGCTGGATCTAGTAGCCATCTCTTAAAGGACACAGAATCTGTGCAATTTCCAGAAGGTTGTCTGTTCCCTACTGATTTGATTAACTACTCTGGCTCTATTGGTCACCCTTTAAATAATTCTATTATGCAATATTTGGCATGTACAAAAGCATACAGTAACATAATAATAAACCATACACCCATGACCCTTCCTCCCAACTAGAAAAATAGCATCTTACAATGCATGACTTGAGCCATGTGCCTTTCTTCTGCTTCTCCCCAAGAACAGCTGTGTTCCTGTGAACTGTGGGTATCTCGGCCTCGATAATCTCAGCACACGTACACATGTAACCATGTAGTTTTGCTTGCTTTGAGCTGTATTAACATAGTGTCACATGTTGGTGGGCTTTTGGTGTATGATCTTTTTACTATATCGTATTTAATTTGCTAAGCTTTTGTTGAGGATTTTTGCATTGATGTTCATCAGTGATATTGGCCTGTAGTTTTCTTTTTTGGTGCTGTCCTTGTCTGGTTTTGCTATCAGAGAGAGATACTAAATGAGTTAGGAAGAGTCCCCTACTCTTCAACTTTTTGGAAGAGTTTGAGAAGGACGGGTATTAAATCTTTGAATGCTTGGTATAATTCACTGGGGAAGCCATCTGGTCCTGGACTCTTGTTTCTTGGGAGGTTTTTTTTTTCTGTTTTATTTTTATTGAGATTATGATAATTTACAACCTTGTGAAATTTCGGTTGTACATTATTATTTGTCGGTCATCTTATAGGTGCACCACTTTAGCCTTTGTGCCCAACCCCCAACCCCTTTCCCCTGGTAACCACTAATCTATTCTTTGTCCTCGTGTTTGCTTATCTTCCACACATGGGTGGAGTCATACAGGGATTGTCTGTCTCTATCTGGCTTATTTCACTTGAAATAATACCCTCAAAGTCCATCCGTGTTGTTGTGATTGGGACAATTTTATGCTTTTTTTGGCTGAGTAGTATTCCACTGTGTATATATATCATGTCTTCTTTATCCAATCATCAGTTGATGAGCACTTAGGTTGCTTCCACGTCTTGGCTGTAGTGAATAATGCTGCAATAAACATAGGGGTGTATGGGTCTCTCTGAATTGCTGATTTCAAGTTCTTTGGATAGATACCTAGTAGTGGGGTGGCTGGGTCATATGGTATTTCTATTTGTAATTTTTTGAGAAATCTCTATACTGTTTTCCATAGTGGCTGCACCGGTTTGCATTCCCACCAGCAGTGTATGAGGGTTCCTTTTTCTCCACAACCTCTCTAACATTTTTTATTTTTTGTTTTTGTTATTTCAGCCATTCTAACAGGTATAAGGTGATATCTTAGTGTAGTTTTGATTTGTATTTCCCTGATGATCAGCGATGATGAACATCTTTTCATGTGCCTATTGGCCATCCGCATATCTTCTTTGGAGAAATGTCTGTTCATATCCCCTGCCCATTTTTTGATCAGGTTGTTTGATTTTTTGTTGTAGAGTTGTGTGAGTTCTTTATATATTATGGAGATTAACCCTTTGATGGATATATGATTTGCAAATATTTTTTCCCAGTTGGTGGGTTATGTTTTTATTTCAATCCTGTTTCCTCTTACCTTGTAGAAGCTCTTTAGTCTGATGAAGTCCCATTTGTTTATTCTTTCTATTGTTTCCCTTGTCTGAGAAGACATGGTGTCCAAAAAGATCCTTTTAAGACTGATGTCAAAGAGTGTACTGCCTATATTTTCTTCTAGAAGTCTTATGGTTTCAGGTCTTACCTTTAAGTCTTTGATCCATTTTGAGTTTATTTTTGTGAATGGTGTAAAAGAATGGTTGATTTTCATTCTTTTACATGTGGCTGTCCAGTTTTCCCAACATCACTTGCTGAAGAGACTTTCTTTTCTTCATTGTATGTTCTCAGCTCCTTTGTCAAAGATTAGTTGTCTGTAGATGTGCGGTCTTATTTCTGGGCTTCCAATTCTGTTCCATTGATCTGTGCACCTGTTTCTGTACCAGTACCATGGTGTTTTGATTACCGTAGCTTTCTAGTATGTTTTGAAGTCAGAGATTGTGATGCCTGCAGCTTTGTTCTTTTTTCTCAGGATTGCTTTAGCAATTTGGGGTCATTTGTTGCCCCATATGAATTTTAGGATTCTTTGTTCTATTTCTATGAAGAATCTCATTGGGCTTCTGATTGGGATTGCACTGAATCTGTAGATTGCTTTAAGTAGTATGGACATTTTAACTATGTTTATTCTTCCAATCCATGTGAATGGAATGTCTTTCCATCTCTTTATGTCGTCATCATTTTCTTTCAGGAAAGTCTTGTAGTTTTCATTGTATAGGTCTTTCATACCTTGGTTAAATTTATTCCAAGATATTTTATTCTTTTTGTTGTGATTGTGAATGGGATTGTGCTCTTGAGTTCTCTTTCTGTTAGTTCATTATTAGAGTATGGAAATGCTACGGATTTATGTAAGTTGATTTTGTACCCTGCAACTTTGCTGTAATTGTTGATTACTTCTAAGAAGCTTTCCAACGGATTTTTTTTTAAGGTTTTGTATATATAAGATCATGTCATCTGCAAACAGTGAGAGTTTCACTTCTTCATTACCTATTTGGATTCCTTTTATTTCTTTTTCCTGCCTAATTGCTCTGGCCAAAACCTCCAGTACTATGTTGAATAAAAGTGGCAAGAGTGGGCACCCTTGCCCTGTTCCTGTTCTCGGATGGATGGCTTTCAGTTTTTCCCCATTGAGTATGATATTGGCTGTGGGTTTTTCACATATGGCCTTTATTATGTTGAGGTACTTTCCTTCTATACCCATTTTATTGAGAGTTTTTATCATAAATGGCTGTTGGATCTTGTCGAATGCTTTCTCTGCATCTATTGAGATGATCATGTGGTTTTTATTTCTTGGGAGGTTTTTGATTACTGTTTTGATCTCCTTGCTAGTGATCAGCCTATTCAGATTCTCTATTCTTCTTGATTTAGTTTTGGAAGTGTATAATTCTAAGAATTTAGCCATTTCTTCTAGATTATCCCCTTTGTTGGTATATAGCTTTTCACAGTATTCTCTTATAATTCTTTGTATTTCTGTGGTATCTGCTGTAATTTCTCTGCTTTCATTTCTGATTTTATCTATTTGAGCCTTCTCTCTTTTTTTCTTAGTGAGTCTGGCTAAGAGTTTTGTCAATTTTATCTTTTCAAAGAACCAACTCTTTGAATCCTTGATCTTTTCTATTATCTTTTTAGTCTATTTCATTTATTTCCGCTCTGATTTTTATTTTTTCCTTCCTTCTGCTGACTTTGGGCTTCATTTGTTCCTCTTTTTCTAGCTCCTTTACATGTAGTGTTGTGTTTAGGGACTTGCTTATTCTGTAGGTTACCTTTCTAGAACACGTTCACATTGTGCATGTAGCTGGGTGTATTTTTACACCTGTGTGATGTATCCTTTATGATTATACCTCTTTTTATTTTCTATTCTATTGGTGCACATGTGCATTAGTTGAGGTTTCTTTTACATTACAAAAATGATCCGTGTTCATGTGGTTCTCTCCTGTGCCCTGTCCCCTGTGCCAGAGTTTCTCAGGGGTAGACATCCAGGAGTGGGAGTTCTGGGTCATAGGGTATGTGGATATTCGCATTTATGAGACAATGCAAAATTGTTTTCCAAAGTGGGTGCTACCATTCCATAGTCCCACCACTGTTTATAAAACTTTGTGTCTTCCTTAGGGTTTTTGGGCAGGGAGTGACCTAACAAATTGGCTAAAAGAGACTTAAATTGGGAAATCCAATAAGAAGGCTATTAAAGTAGTCCAAGTTTAAATTCAGATCCTAATTTAGAGGGTAAACAATGGCCTTGGTGGACCAATTATTTTGGTCATTGTATTTGGTTATTAAGGGAGAAGAAAACATTAAAAATAATTCCAGCATTATTTTTCTGAGCCAGAATTCATTTATTCACACAGTTAAAATATATGGAGAATGGACTATGTGTCAAGGGCTATGTTAAGCAAGAGGAATGTAAAGATGAAATACAGAGACCGTTTTTACAATTAGGGAGAAACATCAAGTTACCGACAGCTACAGTTCAGTGTCATCAGCGAGATACAGAGGATTAGCACAAAGGTGCTTGGAGGTGCAGAGAAGGGTCACCTCATGTAGTCTGCTGGGGGCCTGCTGGAGGAGGGGATAGCTGAGCATCCCAATTTGGAGAAGCAGGAGTTACCCAGGAGAAGAAACAGTAGAAAAGGTCTTTTTAGGCCAAGAATACAAATGAGGGAACAGCAAGGACGAGTAATGAGTCTGCTGCTGCATCTGAGAGGATGCAATTGCTTCTTTGTGGCCAACGCCTGGTTGGGGGGTAGGGAGATGCTTTATTTTACCTTATTTTATAGAAAGATTGTAGCAGTAGGCACGAGCTGGATCATGCCACGCTGAGGAGTGCAGACCTTTTGATGAGACCGTGAGAAGCCTTTAGGGTTCTCGCTCAGTACCCACACCCAGCTCTCTAGGCAGCTCACCTGCCTTTACTTCTGAATGTGCCTCATCGGCTGACACTTGCAGCTTATGTCTAGTTACATTCTCTAGTTTCTACTGCCAAAGGGATCACAGAAAAGCCTTCCTGGCTGAGGCACAAACTGCTTCATTCCTCAAGGTCTTTGCACCTCCAGGAGCTATACTCCTGGCCGTACTCACCCTGTGTCTAGTTTCCAACCAGCTCCTTAACTAGACCATCTGTGGCTTGTTGAGCCTGCCCACGTTGTGTCTAATGACCGTGGAACTCATCATTCACACTCGGCCTCTTTTGAGAGTGAATTGAGGTGCTTCTAGTAGTTATTCTGGGCAAGAAGGATAAACCAGGGTTGCCTCTGGGGAAAGAGGTGACGTGTGGTCACCCCGGATTTATCTATTGTGCTTTATCTTGTCTTTTGTGTTTGTGTCCTACAAGCAACTTGCCACGCTTCTGACCCTCCAACTCTGTCTTAATAGCTAGATTTTGTACATTTCCCCAGCTGGGCAAATTCTTTGCCCTCGATTCTTCTGTTCTTCTTGGATTGCATTAGATCTTGTTGATCTAATGTCCTTTAAGTCTCTGGGCTCTGCTATCACCTGGTCCTGGCTATCAGACTGGGAGACTGTGGCCAAACCTGGATCGTGAATGTGGTCCTGACAATGTAAATGCCCTCACAAAAGTGGGTGACATTTTTGTATAACTTCCAGATCCAAGGCTCCCT